>NC_136063.1:729710970-730960970 GCF_964261635.1 Lissotriton helveticus | reverse complement strand
TCCTCTTTTTACTGTGACCAAGCCTGACGGATCATATCATTTGGTATTGGATTACCGGCATTTGAACTCGCATTGCCGTAACTGTGCAGTACAGAATACTCACGGCTCTGCCCTAGTGGATGGTCTAGTGCGTAGGCGTTTTAAAACAACGCTTGACATATCCAACGGTTTCTATGCCCACAGATTGGACAGCTTTAGCTCCCCATGGACCAGTTTTACATGCGCTGGGGTCCAAAAACAATTCCGGCGTCTCCCAATGGGCTATAAGAATAGTCCTGGTATATTTACCGCTCGCATAGTCTCTCTTTTGGAGAGGATCGACCCAGAGGCTTGTTCGTATGTGGATGGCATATATCTCACAGACAACGAAATTTGGGAGCTTCTGTGTCGTGTGAATTCGATCATTTGTAACTTTGCAGACATGGGTTACAAATTTAACTTTGCAAAATCGCACATTGCCGAGTACACAGTGTTGTTCCTGGGCTATGAGCTCAACAATGAAGGTAGAGGTTTGGCACCTCACTTCTTGGAGAAATGCGCATAGTTGCGCGCTCCTACAACACTGAAAAAATTACAGTCTTTACTGGGCTTTTTAAATTTCGGGAGGACATACATTCCGGAATATGCCCGGCGTATCAAGCCTTTGTATGTTTTGATACAACCAAATTTTTCCAAATCATGCTGGCTGCCTGAGCACTCAGCCATCTTGCAGTCCTTGCAGGCTGATCTGCTCGCTTCTAAGTTCTTACTGACTCGTGACAACCATACCAACCTGGTGATAAGAATTATACCGGGGACAGTGGGTTTCACGTACCTCACTTTTAATGAAGGAGACACAGTACCTATTGCTTACAAGTCACACTTGTACACTTCGGCTGAGATGCGGTTTCCCACTGTGGAAAAGGTTTTAACAGCTGTGCAGATGGCTATTCTTAAGGAACGGGCTCTGTCACAGGGGAAACGCATGTTGGTTGTTACACCCTGTCCTCTTTTGGAGGCAGTCACGAAAGCCAGTGTACCAAATTCAAAAGCTTTGCACCCTCGGTGGATTCAGTGGGCTGCGTCCTTGACGTCCACGGATGTCACGTTTATTTTTGTAGCCTCATTACGGTCGCAAGAGTACTTGCAGTATGAGTTTGTTCATCCTGCTCCTCTAGCTATGCGACCTTTGGAGGACTTCCATTGTATCATTTACACTGATGGTTCGGCGCAGGTTGCGCATGGCTCTAAACATGCCTACGTTTCCGCTTGTGCCATTGTGGTCGGTGCTATGTTGAACGATAAGTTCATTTCCAGGGAAGTGCACACACTGCCACTGGGCGATTGCACCGCACAATTGGCAGAGCTTCGTGCTCTTTTACTGGCGTTGGAGTACGCAGATCCTAGTGTTACTACTCTTATTGTAAGTGATTCTTTCTACTGTGTCCAGTCATACAATGAAAACTTGTTCTTTTGGATTCAGAATGACTTTCGTGATTCCAAGGGTAGCAAAATAAAACACAAGATGATCTGGGTTCGAGTGGCGGAGCTTAAGGCTACGTTGCCGCTCGTTTTTGTAATTCATACTCTTGGCCACCAGCGTGTTGGAGTCCACGCTGTGGGTAACTCGCTTGCTGATGAAGCTGCGAAATCAGCAGTGTCTACGTACTTGGTTGCAGCAGTTACACGGTCCAAAAGTAAGATTGATAGTGACATCTTGGCAGCTGTTGCTGCCACTGAGAAGGGACGTAAACATCCTACGGGGTTCCCTTCGAAGTACACATACCACTTAAGTCCCGAAAAGGTTCCTTTTGTGAAAATTCCTGATGTTGGGGAACGTTTGATTGCCAACTCGGATCGCAGGGCTGACTTGATTACAGCGACTCATGAAGGTGTGGCGTCTGCGCATGCGGGCGTCTCAGCCACTGTTACTCAATTACAACAACGTTTCTGGTGGCGGGGACTGTACAAACAGACGCGTGATTATGTCCTTCTTTGTGACATTTGTCAGCAGATTAAACCTTCGACTGCTGCGCGTCCGCCACAGACACAGTTGTACATTTCTAATAAACCGCTAGGTTGTGTTTATTTAGATCACTGCGGTCCTTTTTCATCTGATACTGCGTATAAGTACATCTTAGTTGCAGTTGATTCATGCACACGCTTTGTGTGGGTTTGGCCCCATCGCAGCGCTGATTCACGAACTGTCATTAGAGATTTACGCATCTTTGTAGGGATTTTTGCCTGTGGTATCTTCCATTCGGATCAGGGTCCGGCTTTCGCCTCTAAGGCGTATAAGGATGCCATGACTTCGATGGGGGTCCAAGTCAAGTTTAGTCTCCCTATAGACCTGAGGGTAACAGTGTAGTGGAGCGAATGAACCGTGATTTAAAGCAATCTTTGACAGCTCGAGTTATAGGCACTGGCAGAAACTGGCTAGCCCACCTCTATGGCGTGCAGCGTGCTCTTAATAATCTCCCTAGAAGGTCTCTGGGTGGGCGGACCCCATACGAAATGCTCTTTGGCATCAAGATGTACGTCCCCGACCTTGACGGTCTAGACTGCGTGGCTCGTGCCCCAACCTTTGACGTAGATGAACATTGTACTGTTTTACAGAATCTACAAAAGACCAGAGACCGTCTTGCAAAGGAACATTTGCCCTCCATGTCGGATGTTGCGTTGCAGATCCCAGTAGTCGGCTGGCTACCCCAAGTTGGAGAACTGGTTCGAGAGAAGATCGATAACAAGAAAGAGTTTGGTCCTTCCTATCGTGCTCCAGTTCCAGTACTTGGAGTGAAGGGCACAAGAACAGTCGTTTTACCACCACTTCCTGGTCGTAAGGAAAACAGGTTTATCTCAATTGACAATGTCAAGATACACAGAGTGGCCGATTCTTCTTAGCATGACATCGGCTGGTTCCTGTCCTTCCATTGTGAGAAATGCCCACTGCTTCTAATCATGAAACTGAAGTGGCCATCGAGTTGCCTGCTATTTCGAGTCCTTTATTAAGTACTTTGCCCGGTACAGACCTTGCTGAAATAGACTATACTTACCCCACTTACTTGTCCATGCCTGACCTGCAAGCACGTTTGGCCACTGAATCCAGATTTTCATTTGACACTGTTTCCAATGCCTCAAAGAAGCCCTCACGTTTTGCAGTTTATGCCAGCTTGTTTAAAAAACATTTTTTGATTCCGCCTTGGACATATATTTGGCTGGTGCTTTTTTCACTTTACCTTTTTATGTCAATTGGGTTTGTGTTTTATTTTTTCCGACTTATGAATGGACACTATGTCGAAGAAAGAACATGCATTCGACATCTAAATGGAACTTTGGCCCCCTTTTCCTCATCGCATTCTGCACACAGATTGAAAAGAGACTTGACATTTGTTAACATCACTGCTTGGCCTGTCCTTGATGGAATAGTGTGGGATGCCGTTAGGTTTCAAATTCATGGCCCTACCGAGGTTGTTAATGTCCCCAATGTGCTTAGGGTTAACATGGGGGATGTTGTGAAACAAAACATTCGTTCTGATGATTGGGATGTTCAGGCCGTAGAGTCTTTGTTTTCTGATTTAAAATACTATGCTGCCTTTGATGCTGAGGATTTGTATTTAGAATCTGCTAATTATGGTGGTTTGTTTTGCTTTCAACATTTTGGCAATCACTTCTTACATAAAACAGCATCCAGAAGGAATACTGTAAATTATACACAATGGGAGCATTGCCCAGCTCCTAAACTAGGCAGTTCAAGTACTTTTTTGAAAAAGTACACTTATTTTACCGACTTCAATCAGTCCAATCCCAAGTCCTTTTATTTCAAAATGACACAGAAGCCTATGTCCAAGGTTAGACTTACCGATACCAAATTGTTGTATTCGAAGTTCTTTCTTGATCAGCTGGCTATTGGCGGCTATGAATTATGGAAAGAAACTATTGATTTAAAATCTGTTTGGGGTTCTAAAAGCTGGCAGGTAAAAGGCACTGAGGCTTTGCACCGTGCTTGTCTCATCCCGAATCAAATGTTGTTTTTGAATTCCTCTATTTCACAAACGACGTGCTTTGGATTGGCTACTTCTAAAAAATTTAATTCTCCAACCATCCCTGAATTAGAAGAATATTCTGGCTGGAGTAATTATACTCAGTTTTCAATTAGGGACTTGCAAACCCTATTGCTGAATTCGTCCTTTAACATATCCAGTATGGATCCAAAAGGTTGGCTAGTGTGGCACAGAAGTGTGGATTCATGCCAGCACCGTTTTCTGGGTTTATCTGATGGCTTAACACAGGTTAGACCTGATCCACGTTTTGAAACTGAGCATTCTGTCACGACTTACTCTGTGGGCAAATTGTGTCAGAATTGGCTGAAACATTCAACATTGGCTGCAGTTAAATAACATCTTGCAAAGCTGAATGATGATGTAGATTTGAATGATTTCATAAAGGGCCCGGCTAGTGGTAGGTCAAAAAGATGGATATATGCTGTGTACAATGAAATCTGGAAGGCATCACAGATTGAGGCTGCGACACGCCTTAGGGCTATAGATCAAGCAAATCTAGAAAAGGTGCTTGCTGTGGTCGATAACAGTATTAACATGCTTTCTTCCCGCATTTACACTTTAGATAATATTGTGTCTTCTGTAGTGGATATTGTGCATGATGAAGTGTCTGTGTTGTACCATGGTCAGAATCAATTACGTTCTATCATGCAATTTGCATGGACCCTTCAAACGTTGAAAACTGGCAAGGTGCCATGGGGCTACATGAATGTTTCTTCTCTCTTTGCCCCTTTTAATTTGACTGACAAGCAGTGCTTGCTTTCCATGCGAGATGCTTCATTTTCTATGTTACATATTGAGAGATTGGAGTCCTTGCCTTTTTCGGTGGCAGAGGCCAACGCTGCAACGTGGCTTATCCACGGTTTAATAACTTTACCTTTTGCATTGTATACATTTACAAATTGTATGCGATATGTTGCCATAGGTCGCTATGAGCCCTTAGGTAGTGCATTTCTCCATGAAGTCTGGTCCCTTCCTTTCACTTATAGATGTTTGAAAGATGGACAGGAAGTTTATCTGAATGGGGAGGAGTGTACAGAAACCCCAGACCATTCGCTAATGTGTAGGCATATACAATTGCACGGTTCTTGTAACCAAGCCCGGCCGAACTTGGCCTGTGTTTTAAAAGGGACTCCAGTTCCTGCAATCACCCCGACTTTTACCTTACTGGGGAACGGAAGTTATTTACTTTTAAATAATGAAGATTGTTGCGGGTTAATTAAAGGTGTACCTTATGTGGTAACTGTAACTGAGTGTGTCGTTTGTTGCAGAAATGTCCTGTACCCACCCACACATGAGAATAGGGAGGTTTCCATTTAGCCACGCATCCCAACCTTGAAAGCAGAATTCAGCGGCATGAGCAGAATAAGGGCTTTATTGTCCCAGAAAGAAGTGGCCTTGAGTTCGGCTAGGGAGACTTTCGTTCTTCACATAGCTAACACCCGGACTGAGGTTCAGGCCCTTTTAAATACTGATTTACCGTTGCATTTCAGCGAGATGGTACATTCTATCTTTAACGCGTCCTCCACAACTGGCCTGGCGCATTTTTTAAAATCTGTTAGCAGTGGTCTTGTAACTTCATTTGAAAAAATCTTTGGAGTCATCCCTGCTTTCTTCCATTCCATTTTTTCGAGTTTGTTTGGTTGATTCCCGGTTATCCTGGCACTAGCGGCAGCCGTTCTAGTGATTGTTTGCTTCCTGAAATATGGATGCCCCACATGTGGAAGTAGCAGACCAGCCCCTCCTGGCGCTGTTTCGCAACCGGATGCTTGAATATTATGGCACGCTGCCGCTTGCGATTTTAAGCACGGCATATGGATTATCGTTTCGATTTTCCTACTTCACCTGTGTCCAGCCTGTATTTCACTGCCTAAGCTGTGACTTCGATTGGGCCATTGATTTGTGTCTCTGCGGACCGGTTTCTCCTGAAGTCGACTTTAATCAGCTGATGAGTCCCATCGTTACTCACGAGTTGGTTTGTACTGGCGACAGGATTATGGCCTTAGCAGCGATGCATGGACTAATGGGTCCTTGGAACATTCTTACAGCAGCACAAGATTTCTTGGCAATGAGCTTTCTTGAAAACTCACCGAGTTGTCCTCTGATGGTAATAGAGGCTCCAGTATTGGGAGAACACGTTTGTTCTTTTCCTCTTTTGAACTGGATGGCTGAACTGTTTTCGGATGAAGACGGTGATTTCCTGTTGGAGGCTGTTGCTGCATATTTTGCATATTCGGTCTTGCCTTGAAGAACCTTATTGGTTTATGATGATGCTCCACTTTTTTGCATTTTTTTTTCACCTCCCAGTCTTATTGGCTTGAGTGCTGTGGAATTCTGAAATTGACTTTTTATATTTTGATTTGATTACTGCAGCTTTTTATAATTATAAGTTTGTTCATGGTTCTTGAACTCTGCTTTCATGAAGTTGCCCTTATCTTATCTTGTCTTATCCGTCCTCGGATCATGGGGGGGTGTCATATAGCTACTGTATATCTTTATAATGCGTTAAGTTAGCATAGGCACATTACATGTTTAAACGCCATTTTTCCTTTTGCTGCTTCTGCACACGACACTTAATTGTTGATTTAGCTTTCAACCTAGTAGTTCGTTGTGGTTTACATGAGAATAATATGTTATTACTCTGATATCAGCTTTGCTTAATAAACTATGTCTGTACAGAGAGTGATGAAGTTTCAGGAACAACACGATACTGAATTGTTATGAGGTCTGATCTTCGCGCCTTCATAGACATAACATAAGTGCAGCTTCTGCCAACTTTGGGCCTTAGGCGGGTTTTATATTGCTTTGCTTGAAGCACACAAACACAATTGATGCTATTCGCATGCAGAGAGAGCTGGTGTATGCTGATGTGATCTCTTCATTCTAGGATCCTGAGGTATGGGCCCGCCCTAATTAAAACCCAAAGAGACCTTCTTAGCTTTTAATATAATATGTGTGTTAGGGAGGGTGAGAAATAAGTGTTGTTAACTCTTATTCATTACAGCATGTTAACATGCTGTCACCATTTGCTTTCTATGGACTAGTAACTATGCTGATGACTTTGCTTCTGATAATATGTTTCCTTGTATTATCTAAGATACTGCGCCTGAGAAGACGGCATTAGTAAATAAATATTTCAAATGTTCACGTGTCCTCATTTACTCCACGTTCTGGTTTGAAATGATTGTATAACGAAAGAGTGCTCATGTGTTCCACGTAACCTGAGGTATTGTAAGCTCATGTTCTGGTTTGTCTAAACATTGGGAGTTTGTTATGACCAATGAGACACTGCAGCTAGCTCGGTAAGGGGTTTGTTGGGTACTGAGGTGAGTTTTGGGTCACCCTAATTCGCTGAGGTTCCAATCCTCTGTGCACAGTTCTGTGGGAGAACAGAAACCCTGCTACACTTCTATTTGTGTTTTCTTGGACCATAAATCATGTTTATATATTTTTTGTCGTCTTTCCTTCGTCGGCATATTCTTTTATCTTTCTATAGATGATTACAATCTGTGGTAAAGAAAAAATAACCTATTATAGACCACTACAAACATACTACATAGCAATTACAATAAGTAAACGATATAAACACTAGTTTGCAACATAAGTAAGTTTATACCACAGCAAATCTGTCACAGCAACAGTGCAGTACAGTTTCATTATTAATCTCACTCTCTGCCTGCACCATCTCACTTTGTGCCTGTGTCTTATGTCACTCTGGTAAATGTTTTCTGGTAAAATGTCTGGCTTTAAAAGTTTGGTCAAGGATCACACTGAGTGTCTGTGTGAAAAAATGAATTATATTTTTACATTTTTCAAAAATGTCACCTGTGTCTGCTGACAGTTTGCATCTCTAAGCTTACAGGGTACTCTGTGCCTGTGTCTATTGTCAGTCTGGTAAATGCTTTCTGGTAAAAAGTCTGGCTTTTAAATTTTGGTCAAGGATCACACTGAGTGTCTGTGTGAAAGAAGAAATTATATTTTCACATTTTTCAATGATGTCACCTTTGTCTGCTGACAGTTTTACTCTCTTAGCTTAAAGGGTACTCTGTGCCTGTGTCTCATGTCAGTCTGGTAAATGTTTTCTGTTAAAATGTCTGGCTTTTAAATTTTGGTCAAGGATCACACTGAGTGTCTGTGTGAAATAAGGAATTATATTTTCACATTTTTCAATAATGTCACCTGTGTCGGCTGACAGTTTGCCGTTTTCCCCGTACGATTCGTACCCGTAAGCGTCCCCGTACGAATCAGCAAGTACGATCCCAACCAAAAGCGTCAATCCGTACGCCTCGTAAAAAACGCTGTACAAATCGAAAGTCCATACGATTTGCAGTCGGCTGACACTCCACGCTACGTCCGAACATAAATAGACCGCGTCTTCCGAACCAGGAAGTGCGATCCGTGTTGAACACACTCCGTACGGCTCTTTCGCTACGAGAGCTCAAAACTACCGTAAAACCAGAGTCCGGCACGAACCGCACCCCGGTACGCGACAAACAAGACATGAACGCCATCGTTCGTGTCATCCCAATCCTGTACGGACACCACCTCGTACATAGAAACCGACGACGGCGCAGACGGTGAGTACAACGAACTCCAACAACTGAAGTGTACCTGTTCGTGGCGCCATACACGCACATCACCATTGCACGCCTGTAATGTCTGGATACGTTGCGCCACACGCTACCGCATATCACCGTTGTAATAGTGGCGCACCTACGTCATAGATCTCGCGGTACGGTACACTACCGCACATCACCATTGTAATAGTGATATGTGCCGCACCTCCGTCATCAATCTCGGGGTACGGTACGCTACCGCATATCACCATTGTAATAGTGATACGTGCCGCACCTACGTCATCGACCTCTGGGTACGGTACGCTACAGCGTATCACCATTGTAATAGTGAGACGTGCCGCACCTACGTCATCGACCTCGGGGTACGGTATGCTACCGCATATCACCATTGTAATAGTGAGACGTGCCGCACCTACGTCATCGACCTCTGGGTACGGTACGCAACCGCATATCACCATTGTAATAGTGAGATGTGCTGCACCTACGTCATCGACCTCGGGGTACGGTACTCTACCGCATATCACCATTGTAATAGTGAGACGTGCCGCACCTACGTCCTCGACCTCGGGGTACGGTATGCTAGCGCATATCACCATTGTAATAGTGAGACGTGCCGCACCTACGTCATCGACCTCTGGGTACGGTACGCAACCGCATATCACCAGTGCAATAGTGAGACGTGTGGGACATACGTCAGTAATGCATGTATAGGTTGCGTCACATCCAAGTGATGTGTGTGAAACACACCCAGCAGTGCCCAGCAGTGCACAGCAGCATAGGGTGTGTGTGGCTAAGACCCCCAGCAGTGCCCAGCAGTGCCCAGCATTAGAGTGTGTGTGTGGCTAAGACCCCCAGCAATGCCCAGCAGTGCCCAGCATTAGAGTGTGTGTGTGGCTAAGACCCCCAGCAGTGCCCAGCAGTGCCCAGCAGCATAGGGGGTGTGTGGCTAAGACCCCCAGCAATGTCCAGCAGTGCCCAGCATTAGAGTGCATGTGTGACTAAGACCCCCAGCAGTGCCCAGCAGCATAGGGTGTGTGTGTGGCTAAGACCCCCAGCAGTGCCAAGCATTAGAGTGCATGTGTGGCTAAGACCCCCAGCAGTGCCCAGCAGTGCCCAGGAGCATAGGGTGTGTGTGGCTAAGACCCCCAGCAGTGCCCAGCAGTAGAGTGCATGTGTGGCTAAGACCCCCAGCAGTGCCCAGCAGTGCCCAGCAGCATAGGGTGTGTGTGGCTAAGACCCCCAGCAGTGCCCAGCAGCATAGGGTGTGTGTGGCTAAGACCCCCAGCAGTGCCCAGCAGTGCACAGCAGCATAGGGTGTGTGTGTGGCTAAGACCCCCAGCAATGTCCAGCAGTGCCCAGCATTAGAGTGCGTGTGGCTAAGACCCCCAGCAGTGCCCAGCAGCATAGGGTGTGTGTGGCTAAGACCCCCAGCAGTGCCCAGCATTAGAGTGCATGTGTGGCTAAGACCCCCAGCAGTGCCCAGCAGCATAGGGTGTGTGTGGCTAAGACCCCCAGCAGTGCCCAGCATTAGAGTGCATGTGTGGCTAAGACCCCCATTAGTGCCCAGCAGTGCCCATCAGCATAGGTTGTGTGTGGCTAAGACCCCCATCAGTGCCCAGCAGCATAGGGTGTGTGTGGCTAAGACCCCCAGCAGTGCCCAGCAGCATAGGGTGTGTGTGGCTAAGACCCCCAGCAATGTCCAGCAGTGCCAAGCATTAGAGTGCATGTGTGGCTAAGACCCCCAGCAGTGCCCAGCAGCAAAGGGTGTGTGTGGCTAAGACCCCCAGCAGTGCCCAGCATTAGAGTGCATGTGTGGCTAAGACCCCCAGCAGTGCCCAGCAGTGCACATCAGCATAGGGTGTGTGTGGCTAAGACCCCCAGCTGTGCCCAGCATTAGAGTGCATGTGTGGCTAAGACCCCCAGCAGTGCCCAGTAGTGCCCAGCAGCATATGGTGTGTGTGGCTAAGACCTCCAGCACTGCCCAGCAGTGCCCAACAGCATAGTGTGTGTGTGGCTAAGACCCCCAGCAATGTCCAGCAGTGCCCAGATTAGAGTGCATGTGTGGCTAAGACCCCCAGCAGTGCCCAGCAGCATAGGGTGTGTGTGGCTAATACCCCCAGCAGTGCCCAGCATTAGAGTGCATGTGTGGCTAAGACCCCCAGCAATGCCCAGCAGTGCCCAGCATTAGAGTGTGTGTGTGGCTAAGACCCCCAGCAGTGCCCAGCAGCATAGGGTGTGTGTGGCTAAGACTCCCAGCAATGTCCAGCAGTGCCCAGCATTAGAGTACATGTGTGGCTAAGACCCCCAGCAGTGCCCAGCAGTGCCCAGCAGCATAGGTTGTGTGTGGCTAAGACCCCCAGCAGTGCCCAGCATTAGAGTGCATGTGTGGCTAAGACCCCCAGCAGTGCCCAGCAGTTCCACAGCAGCTTAGGGTGTGTGTGACTAAGACCCCCAGCAGTGCCCAGCATTGGAGTGCATGTGTGTCTAAGACCCGCAGCAGTGCCCAGCAGCATAGGGTGTGTGTGGCTAAGACTCCCAGCAGTGCCCAGCAGCATAGGGTGTGTGTGGCTAAGACCCCCAGCAGTGCCCAGCAGTGCCCAGCAGCATAGGGTGTGTGTGTGGCTAAGACCCCCAGCAATGTCCAGCAGTGCCCAGCATTAGAGTGCATGTGTGGCTAAGAGCCCCAGCAGTGCCCAGCAGCATAGGGTGTGTATGGCTAAGACCCTCAGCAGTGCCCAGCATTAGAGTGCATGTGTGGCTAAGACCCCCAGCAATACCCAGCAGTGCCCAGCATTAGAGTGCATGTGTGGCTAAGACCCCCGGCAATGCCCAGCAGTGCCCAGCATTAGAGTGTGTGTGTGGCTAAGACCCCCAGCAGTGCCCAGCAGCATATGGTGTGTGTGGCTAAGACCCCCAGCAGTGCCCAGCATTAGAGTGCGTGTGTGACTAAGACCCCCAGCAGTGCCCAGCAGCATTGGGTGTGTGTGGCTAAGACCCCCAGCAGTGCCCAGCAGCATAGGGTGTGTGTGGCTAAGACCCCCAGCAGTGTCCTGCAGCATAGGGTGTGTGTGGCTAAGACCCCCAGCAGTGCCCAGCATTAGAGTGTATGTGTGGCTAAGCCCCCCAGCAATGCCCAGCAGTGCCCAGCATTAGACTGTGTGTGTGGCTAAGACCCCCAGCAGTGCCCAGCAGCATAGGGTGTGTGTGGCTAAGACCCCCAGCAGTGCCCAGCATTAGAGTGCATGTGTGGCTAAGACCCCCAGCAATGCCCAGCAGTGCCCAGCATTAGAGTGCATGTGTGGCTAAGACCCCCAGCAATGCCCAGCAGTGCCCAGCATTAGAGTGTGTGTGTGGCTAACACCCCCAGCAGTGCCCAGCATTGCCCAGCATTAGAGTGTGTGTGTGGCTAAGACCCCCAGCAGTGCCCAGCAGTAAAAGCAGAAACATACCATGGTTAACCTCATTACCATCAGGAAATAGGCACATGTAACAATACACAAATGTGAACATCACACCAGCTCCCAGGCACACAGCAGTCACAGCCATAATCAGAAAACCAAAAGTACTGTAGCAAAAATCCAAAGCTTTATTCTGCCGCATCCAAAGAAAAAACGTAAATATGAGACCCTGCTCATAGAAGGACAATGGCCAGTCCAAACAAATTTGAAAGAAGGTTGTGGCATCCTGGATGTTGTCACACCCACACTTGTCTGCACATAGAGAGTTCAATTGTCTCTGGAAACAGTGGGACATCACCTTGGGAATCCTCCGGCACCGCAGGGACATGAGAGGGAAGGACAGGTGTAGTGGGTGCAGGTGGTGTGGATCCCTCCACACTGGCCGGTTCCTCGCCAAATGTGGCTACATATACTTGGCTGCACAATTCAGCCAGTTCAGAAAAACTACCACCTGAACCCGGGGACACATTGGGGGTGGAGGTAGAGGGCTGTGAGTCTGTTGACGTGGGTCTGTGGGTGCAGGTGTGACGTGTGTCCCCTATCCCTGTGGGTGTGCCTACATCCTCTTGAGATTGGTTGCGTGGAGATTTGCGCTTCTTCTGGCGTGTGGGTGTGCTGGGTGTGTATGTTGTTGTGCCTGATCTGTGGCATCTGCGTGTATGTTGGGTAGGTATGGGAGAGGCTGAGGTGGATGGGTCTGAATGAGGGAGGGGCAGATGCTGCTGGGTGGACAGTGCTGCCGTCAGTGATGACTCTATGGTAGCCACACTCCGACGTAGATCAGACATGGCAGATGACATGCCCTCCATGAACGACAACAACTGTGTCATTATTTGTGTATCTCCATGGAGGACAGTCAACATGGATGTCTGACCTACTAGAATCTGCCGGAGTAGGTCCACAGACTCAGCACTGAGGGCAGTAGGGGAGACAGGGGCTGGGGCTGCGGTGCCGGGAACAAAGGAGACACGGGGCAAGCACGAACCCTAGGGACCCTAGCAACTGGGAGGGTGGAGATGGTACTGGAGGAGGAGGGCACAGCCAAAGATGTTGAAGATGGCATAGCTGCATATTCCCCCTCCTCCGGAGAGTCTGAATCCAAGCCATCCGCATGGTAGGAGGTGTCGGCTCATGGGGTCCGGCCGTCTGACTCTCCTCACCCTCAGTGCCACTACCTCCCTCTAACTCCTCAAAGCAGGTGGCACTGTCGCTGGGTCCCTCTGCCTTGTCCGCACCTGTGTCTCCTCCAGATTCTGGTGGTGATGCTGTTGGCAAGGAGAATAAGAAAAACATATCAGTCACCTGTACACATCAGACATATCAGCTACAAATCATTTGGGCACATTTCTAAACATGGCATGCATCATGAGTCACATACCACTTAACTCTGCACAATGCTAAGCCTAGTCTTGGGCAATTGTAAGAGACACAATGTTCAATGTATAGTAGGATACAAGTAACAGCCAAGGCAAAAACATGTATGAGAGACACAATGATGAGCCACTGCCTGACAACTGGATAGCTGATGATGAATCACAGTTCATATGCCCACCCTGCCACCCAAATCCAGACCTGGTCATGTTTGATTTGCTTCGACCCTGTGCCACAAGGGAAAAGTCCTCCCCGAACTGCCATGTGATGCCATCCTGGGACCTGAAACAAGTGTTACATCACCTCACACTGGCATTACAGCTGTCTACACCCAAAGTCACATTGTGTGGCTGACCATCAATATTATTTACAAACAACATGCAACAGATTTTGAGAATATGCACACATGCACTGCCCAGTGTGAGTATGCACAACCCAAAATTTTAGCACATGTACAGTGTGCACCTGTGGCTAACACATGACAATTAGAAAGTGTACCATGGACAAAGGCCACTGAGGCTGTCTCATGCAGAAAACACGTGTTGAGACTCAAGATCCGTGCCAAAATATGAAGAAGGGCAGACACAGTGCACATGTGGTGCTACATGTAAGGTAACAACAGGTGTCACAGACCCACCTCCAACATGATGATGTGCAAAGGAATATGCATACTAAGACATTGCAGCATAGGAGTACATGTGAAAAAAAATCAATAGCCAAAGCGCTGGTCAAACGTGGAGTAGGGCAAGGCATGTTACGAAGCAACAGCTGAAACTGGGCCATTCTAATGACAAAGCATGAAGTGCCTGTCTGACCACACCACTCCAACTGTGGGAGTGTTACCATGCCTCGGAGCACTGCAGGTAGCATGTGACACACATGACAACAAACAGACATGGACCTACCCCCTTCTTGCTGCTGTCCCTCCTGTAACTGCCTATGGAGGTCTGGGAACACCACTTCCAGGACCCGGAGCATGTGGGGGGTGAGGTGGCAGGTGCCGCCATGGCGGCGTGGAGCTTTTAGCTTGAGCTGTACCCTGGCGATGCGGCAGGTCCAGCACCGGATATCCTGCCACCTCTTCCTGATGTTACTGAGCCTCCTGCGAGCCCCGCCCTCACTCATGACAGCCCTGGCGATGTCCAGCCAGATGTCACCCTTTTCATAGGCAGATACCTGTCACAAATATAAAGCGAGACAACATCAGTACACCTGGTCCATGTCAAAAAGACGCACACTTGCACCAAATCGAAGATGACAACAGGGCATAGGATGCTGACATAACTTGCATCATTGTCCATGTGTATGTGGCCTGTGAGCAAACAACAATGCACTACACGCCATAGAAAGGCTACAGATGCCATAAGGGGTGCAAACCTCTCTTTGAGCATGGCACACACTGAGCAATATATGCTACATCTTGGTGCACTGCAGCACGTGACATGCTGGCACACACCCCACTACACCAAATAACCATCTTCAGACCACACATGCACACCCTGGCACAGCTCATCTGCTTGTCATTGTCAACAGTGTATACAACATCACTTACCATATGTCACACCTGCGTAAGATGTGACACAGGCCTCAAGCTAACTGTCCAAGTCATGCACACGGCGCAGCATACTTGTCTCATCACATGGGTATAGCTGCAGCATACGTCATGCACCAGTCTTGCAAAACATTACCAACACAATTTTCCTGGTGACAAAGATCTATCACACTCTTCAATGTACATCACTTCAAAGCATGCTTTTGTCCAACAGGCACACATGTCATGAACAAATCCATCTACAGTGAGTACATTCATCTGTCATTTGTGGGGGAACACTGCAGTAGCTCCGGAAAACATCCAAAATGAACATGCAAGGTGTGGCTCAGCAGAAAGTCTGATTCACATTGCATTCAATGTCACAGTTAGCACAATGCTGAGGAGTAGTAAACACTATTACACCACATCATTAACTGCATGTGTGAGACCATACTGTACACACTGGCACTCACTCAAAACAACATAGCATCTCTTAACAATACATACACAATGGATGTAGTGTCACACACACAACAGGTGCACAGCCCAAGGTAGTGCACACATGACTCACCTGCTCCTCTGGTCTCCCATACAGCTTGCTGAAGTTGGGCAGGAGGGCATCCAGCAGGGCCTTGTTCTCCCCCTCACTGAATGCAGGTGTCCTCTCCATGCTCAGATAATCAGGGTCCAGAGGATACAGAGACAGCAGCTGTGTTGTCCACTCCAATGTTGTGCAGGCAAGTGCCTTCTCACAGCCACATGCTGGCTTATATCTGTGCTGCAGAGGGTCTGTGAGTCCAAGGAGTACAGTGTGATAGGCCAGAATAGTTTGCATCCTATGTATCATCCAATACCATGACACATAAGACCATGACACACATTTGCATGGTTTGAAAACTGAGCCTGAGCTCAACAACAACTTTTGTAACATTGTATAGGTTTGCCAAACTGAATTTTCCAGGACATCTGTAGGACAGTCTCAAATCTCTGTTTCCTTGACAACCTGGCTGCATTCTAACCCTTCCAATGTTCCTCTAGATGTTCCCTATGTATTTTCTGGAATCCCCACACAAGTATGGTGCGATTGCCATCGCAAATGCAACTCATTCAATGGTGAAACGAGCCGTACACACGCACGTTCATTCGGGGGTACGCTCTGCTTGCGTATAGCTACAATGCAATAGGGAAACGAGCCGTACACACGCACGTTCATTTGGGGTACGCTCTGCTCGCGTATAGCTACAATACAATAGGGAAACGAGCCGTACACACGCACGTTCACTTGGGGTACGCATGGCTCGTGTATAGCTACAATGCAATAGGGAAACGAGCCGTACACACGCACGTTCATTTGGGGTACGCTCTGCTCGCGTATAGCTACAATGCAATAGGGAAACAAGCCGTACACACGCACATTCACTTGGGGTACGCATGGCTCGCGTATAGCTACAATGCAATATGGAAACGAGCCGTACATACGCACGTTCACTAGGGGTACGCATGGCTCACGTATAGCTACAATGCAATAGGGAAACCAGCCGTACACACGCACGTTCACTTGGGGTACACATGGCTCGTGTATAGCTACAATGCAATAGGGAAATGAGCCGTACACACGCACGTTCACTTGGGGTATGCATTGCTCACGTATAGCTACAATGCAATAGGGAAACGAGCCATACACACGCATGTTCATTCGGGGTACGCTCTGCTCGCGTATAGCTACAATGCAATAGGGAAACAAGCCGTACACACGCACGTTCACTTGGGGTACGCATGGCTCGCGTATAGCTACAATGCAATAGGGAAACGAGCCGTACACACGCACGTTCATTTGGGGTACGCTCTGCTCACTTATAGCTACAATGCAATAGGGAAACGAGCCGTACACACGCACATTCATTTGGGGTACTGTGCGTTTGACATGCTCAAGTGAATGCATGTGTAGGCTGCGTACATAAGCTCATTCTTGTCAACATTGGGAGAGTTATACAAGGAATTCACATGGCAGGGATGTAGGTGTAGGCTCATGTTGAGGATGTGGATGTAGATATTTGCATGGCATCCTTACATCAGCAGGCCCTATGTGTGGCAGACAGTGATATAGCACAGGGAATGTGATATTGTGGCACAGTGGATGTGGGAAGAGATGTTCAGACATGTCATTAATCCCGGTGCAAATGTGTTCCACATACATTCAACTCTTCTCACCTGAGTAACATCTAGAACATATTGTGATGCACATCCACACTGGTATGCCACAACATTCAGTACAGTCATCTGTCACATGATGGTAGCAACATGCCCACTGGCACAGATGTTAAATTGACGCCCAGCATGACCGTGTGTGACCATGTCATGTGTGTGCCATGTGTGAAATTGTGCATGCTGTTTGTATACTGTCAAGTTCATCTGCTGTAGGAGCATCTATGATGTGTCTTTGCCGTAATGACAGGGTTACACATGTACGCACACCATGCCACTGGTGCAAATCAACCACTCATATGTATGATGGGATTATAGACCATTTGTCCACAAACATACATATCTGCTGTCTGATAATGTACATGTTGCAGTTGTAGCAAATGCACACCTCAAGCACAATATGTCTGATATGTGCAAATGATGGCACATGTGAAGTGGGTGTGTGCATTGCTGTCAGCTGTCTGGATGTGCAGACAACCTCCTCATGCACTTCATGTAACGTGTGTCACTGACATGAAACATGGTCCTGCTCACTCAGAACAGCCCAGCAGATCATTTGTATGCATGTCATGTCCATTCCACAGACAACAGGTCTATCAGTTATCATGGAGGAGTGGCAGCCAGCTGGCACATGTGTCCTCAATGTGTAGGCCACGCCAGACTCATAAATGATTAGATGCGTTAAAGCAGTGTTGCATGCGCCATGTCCATTGTAATTGTCATTGCCTGTAAGTTGTACTCTTTTCTTCCTTTATATGTTGTGCAGGGCATCCCCTCTGGCAAGGCCGTTGCCAGACTTGGAAGACATGAGGGAACGTGATTGCATACGGTGTTACCGCTTCACACAACAGTTGATCAAGGACCTGGCGGACAGGCTGGAACCACACCTCCAACCACGACACAGCTATCCAACTGCGCTGACACCCAAGGTAAAGGTGATGGCAGCACTACATTTCTTTGCCACAGCTACGTTCCAATTTACCATAGCTGATGTGGGGGGGATGTCCCAAACTATGTGCAGCAGGGCTTTACGGGATGTATTGGCAGCCATGTTGGTGCACATAGATGAATTCATAACATTCCCTACTCCTGCACAGTTGACAGATGTCAAGGGGAAATTCTATGGCCTGGGACGCATGCCACATGTAATTGGTGCTATTGATGGAACACATGTTTCTCTGGTGCCACCACAGGCTCAGGAGCTAGCATTCCGCAACAGAAAACATTACCACTCGAGAAATGCCCTGGTGGTGTGTCTTGCCAACATGCTGATCTCCCATGTTTGTGCACGTTTTCCAGGATCCTGCCACGATGCATTCATCATGAGGCGTAGCAGGGTACCACAGATGATGCTGCAGCTGCGCAACCATCGGGCATGTCTTGTTGGTTGGTAAAGTCTGTTACTCATGTATGTCTGTATGTCATTATTTCCTTGACTACATCATATTACACACTCATTTCCATGATGTCAATTTGAAGGAGACGCAGGATATCCAAACATGCCGTGGCTCATGACTCCGCTACGCAACCCCAGAACGGCTGCAGACCAGCGGTACAACAATGCTCATGGCCAGACCAAGCGGGTGATCTAGCGAACATTTGGACTCCTGAAGAGCCAGTTCAGGTGCCTGGACAAGACAGGTGGAGCCCTCCAATACACCCCACTCAAGGTGTGTGACATCTTCACTGTGTGCTGCATGCTACCCAACATGGCAGTGGAGGAGGCCGTGCCACTCATCCTAGATCCTGATGAGCTGGAACATCCGCCTGTGGAGGATGAAGGACTTGGCCAGGATGCCAGTGACAAGGAGGATGAAGATGATATCCGGAGTCAGCTCATCCGCAACTTCTTTTCATAATGGCAAGTCCTAGGTGCATAAGTTATTCAGTAAGTTATTTTGCAGAGTTTTACATAGCACGAACTAGACCCGCACCTAATCGTGTATCAGAGCTCTTTACATAGCAGAAGTTACGTTACATGAGGACACACATTCATTTTTATTAGGCACGGGGAGATTAGGTGATTTGGCCAGAATCACAGGAGGTTTTGGCGTCGTTACCGAGACTCGAACACAGATCTCCAGGTCCGAGGTCGAGCGCCCAAGCCGTCAGGCCAACTGTTAACGCATGTACCATAGAGTTGAATGGGTAGCATGCTGTGTGTCCAGCTGACTGTATGCAATGTCACTTTGATGTTGTTGTGCAGTGTCACACAGGTGCAGATGTAATGCCACACACAGACGTGCTAAGTGTGAACTTGGAATGTACAAGTGTAGCACAACCTTAGTCAATTCTACATTACCATGTCTGAATGAAATCATTATGTACTTGACCCCTTGTGTGCCTCTCATTCTCAGGTCGCCCTGCCTGTTGTCCGTTGGTGTCATCTTGGTCAGCCTGCTATTGCTCATGATGATAGCAATGTCGAAAAATCAACGGACCATGCATGGACATGTGGAAATGTCAGTTTGGGTAAGGACTCATATAAGGCTTTGTTTGTGTTGGTATGGTTTCAATTGTGTGGTACATGTTCATGCGCAAGTTGTTGGACCATGCGTACATGCAACAACATCAGGTTTCCGATTCCATGTAGCTCCACTCCCATGACAGGAAAGTCACCCTATCTGACAGTCATCTGATGTTGAGTTTTGACTCAGGTGAATGCATCAATGTGTGTAGACATTGACACTGAAACATTGCATATACCATGGTTGGACATTGTGTGGGAGATCACAACCACAGACTCTGTGGGGGATTGCAGCCTCACTGTGTGCAGCAGGATGTGTCTGGATCATCTCCTCAACCCTGTGGGCCAGTACACTTTGGTTTACCAAAAACCATGTCGTGTAGTTGTGGGCTGGTGTATGTCCCTCATGTTAAGACAACTGTTGTGTGATTCTGTTTGCATGGATGCATTGCCCCTTGTGCCAGTGTGTCATGTCACTGTCATGTCGTTACCTCAGTGCAGGTTGAGAATACTGCTACGCTTGCTTTTACAGTGAGTTGAAGTTCACTTTCCATTACCATGATGCCAGGTATGTTGAGCTGATGACATTAGAATGGTGGGCTGAATCACATGTAAAATATTCCATGGCACCAGTGGAGTGAGGTTAATCACATGATTACATTGTCCCGTGCAGCATCTCATGGTGACAGTAGGGTTCTTTCTGTGGCCTAGCTTCTCATTACTTGCTTTAAAATTAAATTCCACCTGCTTGTCATGTTTAGCACAGTGAGGCTCATTTGCAAGAGCAACAGACTGGCTCCAGAGGGGCTTCATTGGATGTAGCTCATTATATTCCTCATCATATGAGATGCTTACAGCTCTTGTGGGTGATGTCAAGTTTGCCTTCATGGCCCTTACGGATACACAGGGCCAATTACAGATATTTGACTTTGCGTAAGTAGCACTGCCATACAATTTGATGTATTGTTTTGGGACACATCATCATACACTGTGACTTAGTTTTTGTCAACATGGATCTCATTGCATAGTAGCAGACTTGTGAGTGTTACACCTGATTCTAATAGGTGACAGACAGGACTATATTTTATATGTCTGTGTACATGCATCTGATCTTATGTCATAGCATTATATGTGATCTCAAATAGGGTACAGTGGTTACACTTCACAGGTGTGACTGGTACAGTGTATCTCATGAGGTATTTGTTGAATCTGTGACATGAAAATGCAATCCTAATGCTTGTTTGCCTCTGTTTCAGATCTCCCTCCCTGCAGTTTCCATCCTCTCCTTCCCTCGCCTGATCATCCTTTTGTGTCTGTCATATGTACTCAGACCAAGGGGCTATTTGGAGGTGGAACCCTTTCAGCATCGCACCACTCTGATGAGCAAAGGTACGGACAGTCCCTGGCAGTCGTGTGGAGAATCTTCATGCAGCATTACAGGTGATATCATTGCATGACTGTTATTGTGTTATTGGCAATGCCAATGGCCATGTACATTGGATAATGCTGCATGGCCTCCCAAGGAACTTCATCATGTTGTGTATGACGTGTGATTTCCAATGAACATTGTGCCTCCTTGCTGTCAATGCACATGTCTTTCTAATATGCATGTATTCAATATGGCCTAATGTAAAGTAAGAGTTCATATGTGAATACGTGTACAGTGACAACATGCATTGTGTTGGTAAAGACAAAACTTCTATATTGTGCATGTGGTAGATGGCTGTGTAAGTGTTGTTTACCTTGCTACCCACTACGTGCAGACTACACCTGCTGACGCTGTGTGTCCTGTGCCCCACTTGGCCCTAAGGGGCCTGATCCTGTGACCGTGATATTTGGTGATTACTCTGCCATTTTGCTTGCAGTGACCCAGAGTCACCCAGAGACATCCACAGCCACAATGCCACTCCGAGGGGCCAGATCCTGGACAACACACGCCTACAGGATATTCCTCCTTCCATCCATTTGTAGAGCAGGATCCTGCCAGCCTACACACAGAGAACACCAGACGTTCATCCACCTGGTATCACGATTCCTCTAACTCACCAACTACAGCTTCTCTGCCTGTGTGTGCAACCCCTACTGGCAAGACTATGCTGCCCCACATGACAGTGTGTCTACGTACAACCAGGCAATGTGCCTCGTACAGCACACACACACCTTCCATCTGCACAATATAGTACTGTGTTACATTGTTAATACCACCGCAGCACACCTCGCCTTCCTCACAGTAATGTGGCAGTACGCAACCTCAGCACACCACTTCAACATGGACGTCACAGACAGTCAAATAGCCACCGGGAACACACACCAAAACCACGTCTCTTGGTGTGGTGTGATGTGGCCGGTCTGGTGATGAGACTTCTCAGACGTGGAAAGGCGTTCTGGATGCGAAGCACCCATCACTTGGGTTTAGTTGTTGTAGCTGCATGGGGGGCGGTCACGTGATCAGGTGAGCTTGTAGAGAGTGCAACTGGCCATTGCCCACAGTTTGTCCTGCCACCCTTGGCCTGTGCACCATTCATCACATCTACAGTGCAGCTGCAGGCTGATGATAGTTCTCATACATCAGGACACAGATGTTGTTACTCCCTACGTGGGCACCTACATTTTAACCCAGATCTATACACCTACAAGAGAGTCTCCTGTGCCTGTCTGTAATTGCAGTATTTCTAGCCAAACCCCCCAACAGCATTTAGTAACCATCACAGGTGTGTATTGGCATCCATGTATTTTGTTATTAGTAAATTTCGACCTATGTGTGTCCTCAACCTGACTCAGATCCAAGTGTGTGGATGGCTGCGGTTTGTTCAATTGTCTAGCATTTCATATATTTCCACTCACATATGTTTTAGACTCTAGGTACAACATTACTACAACAATGCATATGATGTTTCACAGATTTATTATGTGATCTTGTGCAGAAAACGTGAGAAGGTGCTGTACAAAAATGGGGGAATCCAAAGTTCACAGCTGGAGATGAGATGCCTTACAGTTTCAGTCAACAGAGTGAAGGCCACGGTGCGTGGCATCATTGGGCAGACTGTGACCAGCAAGTCCATGTGGGAGAGTCAAATAGGTGATGCTGCTGCATACAAGTGCAATATGCCAGGCAGGTGTCCTGGGAGTTGTGCATGGCCCATTGCCTCTCAACGTCTTCGCTGTGGACGACCCACCTTCCTTGGGGGACCCTCACATGCAGGCATTGACGATGCATGGGACGCTCCGTCAGACAGTTCCTCCTCCTCCTCCCTCCCTGTGGCTGGAGTATGACTTTACCTTGAGGTTTGTGGCCTGGTGACACAGGGAGGGTGCTGCATGTTGGCAGACATCTGAGGGAGAGATTGGCTCATATCCCGATGCACCATCAGGAGCTCAGCCAGTGTTGCCTCCACCCGACAATGATGTCGTACTTGCCTGGCATGTTGCTCGGCCTGCTGTTGTTTCAGTTCGTTGAGGGCCTCCACTACCTGGCTGACCTCCCTGGTGTCCCGCCGGTATGCCTCCAGGATGGTACTCAGTTGAGACATACAGGTGCCTGCAGATTCCTGGCCAGAATCTCACCTCCGCCTTGCGCCACTCCCACCACTCCGACCCACATGAGCACGGCCTGCGCTTGTGGGCACATCGGATCGACGGGACCCCCGAGTGTTGGCAGGGTGGATGTTGTCTGCCACCTCCAGGGTGCCCGCCGAAGGGTGTCCCTCATTTTCAGACTGGCTCTCTGGTGGATCATGCGCAGGGCTCTGACCTGTCTGCTGGGATGTGGTGGGAATGGGTCTGGTGGTTGGCACAGATGTACCTGATCCAGTTGCTGCAGGGGTTTGGGATCCAGAATGGCCAGGTTGGTTGGGGTCATCCACGGTGTGTTGTGAGGCGTCGCTGTCGGTGGGGTGAGGGTCCTGCTGAGCCTGGGACTGGGATCCTTCTCCCCCCTGGTTGGGGGTGGTTTCCACACGTTGCCCTGTGGGTGTGAGAGACAGACACTGTTAATGCACTATCATGACACATATTTGTTTGTTCCACATTGTCAGCATCACAGTTAAACCTGCTTTATATTGTTGGCATTGTTCACTTGAGTATGTGTATGTAGTGGGATCCAATTAACAGGTGCTCAGGGGTATTAGCCATGTTCCATTTTCTGGAGAATGACCGACACAGCCATTGCTGTGGCTTGTGTTGCCGGCACGACACCGATGCAGCTGTGCTCGGTTTGGAGCAATATTCACAATACAGTGTAAATCCTCATGCCAGCGTCAAGCATGCACAGGGTTTGACAAGCACGACGCTAGAGGATTGCGCCCACAGGGCCCGGCACCCGTCCCTTCATACGTAATCAGGCGTGTGGGCCGGGGGCCCTGGAGGACCCCCCGCTCAGCCAATTGCTTCCGGGTCTAATGACGCACTTCCAGGTGTGAGGGGGCGTAGACCGGGGCCTATTTAGGTTCAGGTCACTGTAGGCACCGTCTCTTTGTCCCCCTCCTACTCCGGAACGGCGGTGCTCGCTTGTGGTGTGGCACACACCCCATCCCTGGAAAGTGTAATTTAACTTTTACTTGTCCCGGTCCCTGTGAGCAGCGGAGTGCGAGCGAGCGAGGAGCCGGTACAGCTGAGTCCACGAACAAAGGAGGCGGGGGTGATAAGTGCTGCGTGACCGTACAACTCACAAGGTGAGGAGTCATGTGTAAATGTAAATGTAAATGTACAGGAATTTATATAGCGCAAATCACCAAGCGGTTTCTAAGCGCTTGCTTAGGGAACCCGTCCTGGTATTCCCCTGTGAGATAACCCCGGCAGGGTATCCGCATGGTGAAAGCCAGGCATCCCGCCGCGAGGGGCCGTTGTGGAGATTAAGCAAGCTATTGCCCAGAGTCGCAGAGTGTGAACCCGTGAATCGAGTAGGCACCGGAGCGAGAATTGTCGAGTCCATGGGCATTTTAGGACTCAAGACCCCGCCGAGCCGGGAATTGAACCCTGGTCCCGGGCTGACCTCTGCTTCCAGGTCTGCCTCCTCTAACCAGTGAGCCACACTTCTCCACGTGTGTGCTGGGGGGGCCAGTAGGCAGCCGTGGGGAGCGGGCAGGGTATTATTGGTAGGGTGTCTGTTGGGTCCTTGGCAGCTTTTGGTGGGCCCCTGTGTGCGCTGATTCCTTGCCGAGCTAAGCGGCGAGCCTGGGAGGGGCCGGGCGCAGGCTCTGTGTGCGGAGCTGCATAATTGAGGGGCAGCAGCGCTCGGACATTTGAGAGTTTGTTTAGCACAGGACAGGCCGGAATGGAACAGACAGAGGCGCATAGGGCGTATGTAGCACGGGACTGTTGACAGAGGTCATTTCCGGTCATTTTGGTGCCAAGGGATAGAAACAAAGCTTGATAAGCAGCTCAGTGACTCACTAGGCTCCAGGGCTGTGAATTACTGCGCTAGAAGAGCAGGAGGACAGAACTATCATGCCAGCTAAGAAAGTGAGCCATGAGAGAAAAGACAAGGACCCTGAGATTGCCAAGCTCATTAAGTTGGTGCTGGCAAAGCTGGGCATATACAGTGACGTGAGTGGTGATGAGGAGACGGTGACCCAGGAGGAACCAGTTCCAGGGGGTTTGGGGGACCGCCCACACAGGGAGGGAGTACCACCCAGAGCAGCCTTCCCCCCTTTGGTTAAGAAGCCTAAGGTACAACGCAAGGTGAAGGGGGGTGCTAGTAGAAAGAAGGACACAGTGCAGGGACCAGGAGCTGGGGATGCGAGTCCAGTCGGTCCCATCACCCCCCTGCCCCATGTTTTATGCCCGCCCCCCCGCCAACGTATGCAGAACAGGGGATTAGAGGGGGGAGCACCCCGGTAGACCCAGCGGGGTCAGTCCTTGCTGAGATTAGGGGAGCCCTGAGGGCATTAGCGCCAGTCCAGACATCAGTAGTGCAAACCAGCAGAAGTACTGGGGGGGATGCCATGTTACTGTAAGAGACAGAGCCTATTTTCTTGGATTCAATTCAGCTACTTTTGATGGGTGTTGCAGTTCCATGATGGCCAAAGGTTTCCAACCACCCTGGACCAGTACACCCACTTCTGGCTCATGGCTTTAAAACGTGGCAATTCTCCAGGACGCATCACCTTGTCACTACCCATGTCCATGGTGCAAGTTTAGTGCATCCACAACGTTCATGAGATGGGTCGAGTGCATTGTGTGAGAGGCACAATGGACTTGAGATTCTGCACTGTGCATGTTAATTATGTATGCGTAATGATATCAGTGATTGTTTTATTGGTACCTGACAATTATGACAGCATTCCACTCCAGTGCCTGTCCCCAGGGGATACGTTTCTGTAAGGGTTGTGTGTGTGACAGGCCATGCTAGTTGTTTGAGTCTGATTTGCAAGCGTCCAACCTTCGTGGTTTGGCTGTGCCCCCATGTGGCATGCTGCCATGATCGTGGTTGTGGGTTCATGCACAGGATGTCTGACCTTGTCCTGGTGTGTGTGTGGTCACAGGAGGGCCTTGTGCTGCCTACACCAGGGCCCATTGTCTGCTATCATGTGTGTAATTTCACACTCCCTGTGCATTGGGCATGGTGCTTGGGTGTGTACCTGGGACATATGGGATGAGGGCAGCCTCCTACCCTACACCTTCCACACTATCACCCTCCCCCTTACAACCACCCCCATACCATTGGGCTACCCACCCCCATACCGTTGGGCACTGCTGGGACTCATTTCCACCCCATCCCCATACTGTTGGGCACTGCTGGTACTCATGGCCACCCACCCCCATATCGTTGGGCACTGCTGGGACTCATATCCACCCCACCCCCATACTGTTGGGCACTGCTGGTACTCATGGCCACCCACCCCCATACCGTTGGGCACTGCTGGGACTCATATCCACCCCACCCCCATACTGTTGGGCACTGCTGGTACTCATGGCCACCCACCCCCATACCATTGGGCACTGCTGGGACTCATTTCCACCCCACCCCCATACTGTTGGGCACTGCTGGTACTCATGGCCACCCACCCCATACCTTTGGGCACTGCTGGGACTCATATCTACTCCACCCCATACTGTTGGGCACTGCTGGTACTCATGGCCACCCACCCCCATACTGTTGGACACTGCTGGGACTCCTATCCACCCCCATACTGTTGGGCACTGGTGGGCGTCCCCCCATATTACATGAGTTGTTTGTATACTCACCAGGCTCCATAGCTCCTTGGATTCCGTGGATTCCCACCGGTGGTAGCAGGGCCATGGCTTTCTCCTCCCAGGGCTGGTATTGTGGAGGTCTGCGGGGACCACCACCTCCAGTGTGGTGTGCTGAGGCGTAGTCTTGGTCCATCTTCTTCTTGACCATCCTCCGCAGATAATACCACCTGACCTGGCATTCCTGCCAAGTGCGCCTGATGGGTGCAACAGCATTGACCCGGTCTACGACCCTCTCCCACAGGTGTAATTTCTCAGCTATGCTGGTCTGTCTGACCAATGCGCCAAACAGCTGTGGCTCCACTCTGATGACTTCATCTGTAAGGACCTCCATCTCCTGGTTAGTGAACTTTGGAGTCTTTGGTGTAGTCATGGTGTGGGGTGTATGTGATTGAGGGGGTGATGGTGTGTATGGATGGGGGTGTGTGGGTCTGATTGTGAAGAGGGTGTTGTGGGTGTAAATGAGATAGGGTGTATGTGTGAGGGTTGATGGGTGAAGTTGTTGATGTGCTGGCAGTGTCTTCTTTTTGCAAATAGGTATGTTGCAAAGGATGATGGGTTGTATGTGTGGACCCTTTTATTGGTCAATTTGTGGGTGTGGCTTATTTTGTAATAGTGGTGGGTGTGTTATATGGGGTGGGTGTTACTTGGGCCCTCTGTTTGCCTGTTTGTATGTGGCCAGGACATTGTTTCCCAATGGTGTGTACACAGGAGACATGTTTTGTGTTGTTGTGCGAGTCGTTTGCCGACTCCTTGTGCTGGTTTCTGGGTTCACGTGTGCTTTATAATTGTTATGTGTGCGGGTCGTACTTGTTGGTGCGTGTGACTAATACGGGCCGTTGGCCGGTGGGGGGGTTCGTGTGCTCTTGTTCGGGGGGGGGGTGTGGGTCGTATTTGTTGGTGCTTTTGACTAATATGGGCCGTTGGCCGGTGGGGGGTTCGTGTACGCTTGTTCGGGGGGGGGGTGGGTCGTATTTGTTGGTGCGTGTGACTAATACGGGCCGTTGGCCGGTGGGGGGTCCATGTACGCTTGTTCGGGGGGTGTGCGGGTCGTATTTGTTGGTGCGTGTGACTAATACGGGCCGATGGCCGGTGGGGGGTTCGTGTATGCTTATTGGGGGGGTGCGGGTCGTATTTGTTGGTGCGTGTGACTAATACGGGCCGTTTGCCGGTGGAGGGGTTCGTGTACGCTTGTTCGGGGGGGGGTGCGAGTCGTATTTGTTGGTGCGTGTGACTAATACGGGCTGTTGGCCGGTGGGGGATTCGTGGATGCTTATTGGGGGGTGCGGGTTGTATTTGTTGGTGCGGGTGACTAATATGGGCTGTTGGCCGTTGGGGGGGGGGTTCGTGTAAGTTTGTTCGGGGGTTGCGGGTCGTATTTGTTGGTGCATGTGACTAATACGGGCCGTTGGCCGGTGGGGGGGTTTGTGTATGCTTATTGGGGGGGTGCGGGTCGTATTTGTTGGTGCGTGTGACTAATACGGGCCGTTGGCCGGTGGGGGGGTTCGTCTACGCTTGTTCGGGGGGGGTGCGGGTCGTATTTGTTGGTGCGTGCGACTAATACGGGCCGTTGGCCTGTTGGGGAGTCGTGTACGCTTATTGGGGGGGGTGCGGGTCGTATTTGTTGGTGCGTGTGACTAATACGGGCCGTTGGCTGGTAGGGGGGTTCATGTAGGCTTGATCGAAGGGTTAACGGTTCGTATTTGTTGATTTGGCTTGCTGTTACGCGATATTTTCCGTATGAATCATTCTTCATGCGCGACTACTTTGGTCCGTACAAATCGCGTACTGGGTTGGCGCGGTGCATCGTACTTGTCAGTTTGTACGGCTGCTTTACGAATTGTACGGTTGATTCCCGATGCCTAATCGTACGGGTCTCCAATTGCGGTTCGTACGGATCCCTGAGAATCGTACGGAGTAAGACGGAAAAGGATCGTATTTGCAGTTTGGAGGGATTTTTCACATTCGTACGGAATCGGCTACGGATACGAATCGTACGGCGGGATTTTTTCCAGGATCGGAATCGACCCCTCAGTGTGATCCTTGATCAAAATTTAAAAGCCAGACATTTTACCAGAAAACATTTACCACAGTGACATGAGACACAGGCACAGAGTACCCTTTAAGCAAAGGGAGGCAAACTGTCAGCAGACACAGGTGACATTATTGAAAAATGTGAAAATATAATTTCCTTTTTCACACAGACACTCAGTGTGATCCTTGACCAAAATTTAAAAGCCAGACATTTTACCAGAAAACACTTACCAGACTGACATGAGACACAGGGACAGAGTACCGTTTAAGCTAAGAGAGGCAAACTGTCAGCAGACACAGGTGACATCATTGAAAAATTTGAAAATATAATTTCTTCTTTCACACAGATACTCAGTGTGACCCTTGTCCAAAATTTTCAAGCCAGATATTTTACCAAAAAACATTTTCCATAGTAAATCGTTTTTGACACAGAGCACAGCCCTTTTAAATTATCACTACATAACAAGGCAGAAACCTAACTCATTTCCAAAATACATTTCCAATATGCACAATTAAAGTTTTTTACCTGCATTACAAAAAAACATGACACACAATGCAAGAATAAAGAAGCACAATATGCTTCTTAATCTTCCCCATAGTGCATACAACAGTCTATCTTTATTAAATGAATCATTACTCACCTTTAAAAATGCTTTAGAAGATTTAGATCAGTGTCAGTCACACACACCAGATTTTCTTAAGCAGAATCTCTGAAATGCACCTCCAACACTGCAACCACAATTGGCCCTGATTCCCTGTAATTCTTCACACATATCCCTGGACTTAACCAATAAAAATTCTTCCCACACTATTTCAAAACCAAACTGACATTTTAATTGGTTCTACATTTCAACACTTTTAAACTCACATACTATTCACCCATCCCCCAGTGCTCATTCACCCTGTTACCATGGTAACTCTCACCTAACTCAACACACAGTTGAAAAGTTAATCATACTATGTTGCAAATGAATCTAGCATGGGTGTTTGACCTCTCAATGTACTAGCTAATCATTTGCAATGTTTCTTTCAATTACTTTTTCTCAACCATTAGAACTCCTTCTTTGAAAAAACAAAAGCATGCACCCTAATTTTCAGTGGAGAATTTTAAAAATCACCAATCATTTCTTCTCTTTCAAGGGCACTGAATCTCAACCACTTTTTTTTACATAACTCCTACTTTCAAACTGCCATTTCAGTTCCACAACTCATCTGAATATAACCACATCTACCTTGAAGATGCCAAATGTCTGGATTGTGGGTCATAGCTTTGTTCACTGGATTGAAAAATATGCAAGTAACAGAGGTATTTCCAACCTTGATTTACCAAATGTGGATATTATGTGGATTGGCCTGAGAGGATTGAGAATTGATACCATTGGTAAAATCCTTTATGCATCTACCACACCCTGACCTCATAATTGTGCACTGTGGTGGAAATGACCTGGGCACTTTGACTGGGGTAGGTCTGGAAATGCTTTTAAAAGACATATTTGGGCAATTGATGTCACTTTTTCCAAAAACTGACTTGGTTTTTTCTAATATATGCGAAAGGCAAAAATGGAACTGGTCCAACAAATGTTTTCCAAATATTGGGAAAGCGAGGAAACATGTGAATAAATCTGTTTCTGCTTTCCTCAGAGACTATGGTATGGGTTCCATATACCACAACAACTTGCGTTACAACATGCAAGGCATCTATAGGAGAGATGGTGTACATTTTACAGATGAGGGGAATAGAGTCTTCCTCTTGAATCTTAGACTCTGCATCGGTACCTACTTGTAGGTACAAAAAACACCCACATAACACAACAGCTCTTTTCAGAGCTACCCTACCTCTAAGCACTCTAAATAATTTTTTTACTCTAATTTTTTACCGGGAAGCGTACATGGGAACGCACCCAGCGCTTACCCCGCGAAAATGTCCCAATTTTTTAAAAACTTTTTTTGCCCTTCAGGGTCCTTCTAGGCCCCCCTCAGAAAACCTAAGTCGTCAGGGGATGTCTACCCTGCCCCCTTTTAATCATTTCCCCCTTTTTTTTTAACACCTCTTGTGTCACGATTCTACCGAGACACAAGATGGCGGATTCTCCAGACTGTTTGGAATGTTGACAGACATCCGAGAGCCAATAAACTTTCCGCTTGCGCACTCCCGTGGCGCGCCGGTTGCACTCCCTGGTATGCGTACCGGTAAGCGCTCTAAGCGCGCTTATTGATATATATGTGTTTTTGAAGTTGCTTTTTATAAAAACCACTGGAGCAATTTTAAACAAATATGGAAAAGGCCCTACTACCTACCATTCCCTACCATTTTGCCAAGTTGGGTGTAATTCCGTTCAGCCATTCAGGTTGTAGCTGTGTCTAAATGTCCTATGGAAAATTGCATGGGGAAAACACATTTGAAAGTGTTGAAATTTAGAACCAATTAAAATGTTACTTTGGTTTTGTATTTGTGTGTGATGAAGTTTGATTGGTTATGTATATATCTAAAATGAGAGGAAAACACGGCCATTTTGTGATACTACTGTCTGAGGTACATTTGTGAGGAATTTTTGGTGCTCAATTTCTGGTGTTTGATTTACACAGTACTAACTCTTCTCCTACTTTCAAAAAGGTGAGTTGTTAATTTGTAAGGGGAACTATGTTGTACACTTTAAGATAATTTGAAAAATGTTTTCTGTTAGTTATTTACAGTCCTTCTGTTATAATTATGCATTAAGATAGGCTTCATCACATGCAGTGCTTTATATTTCTAGTTCCTGCCTGATACTATACACTGCCCAATTAATTTTAAAGAACTAAATACTTGATAAAGTTAGTTTTATATTATGTATTACTAAAAACGATAAATGAAAGTGATTATTTTTTTCTGCAATTTACAGCAAGAAATTTCAAAATAAAATGGATCACAATGAAGAGACCGTGGAAATTGCTTTTGAATTATCCACTACATTTATTGAAATTGACAGCACCAATAATGAAATATTTTCACAAGGAGGAGATGACTTGAATGATTTTTTTGATCAATCTCTTGACAGCGAATTTATCGAATGTTTGGAGACCATAGAGTTACAAGAAACATCATTGCAGACTTTTCATGAGGAGATTCCTGATTATATGATTGAAGAGGAAATTCCTGATGAGGACACGTTACTAGTTCTTTTAAATTATGAAAATTCAGAAGAATAAATTTATATTTAGAAATAAAAAATTGTTTGAGACATTATTCATTTTTATTTGTAATTTATGAGGTTGTAGTGAAGTGATTGTAGTATAAAGTGAGACTTATAGTATAGAGTGCAACATTTTTATGTTGCATAGTAAGTTTACTCATATTTGCTTCCCTTCTCCCACTATATTATATCCAATGTGTAGTTGACATCTCCTCTTAATCTCCGGCCTCCTTTCTCTCACTGTCTGTCTCTGATGCACTCTATCGCCACCATTTTGTGTAGTTACAGAAGAGAGTGATATATAATAGTTCAGAACGTGAAAAGGGGGCAAAGTAGAGTACCCCTCACCCCCTAGGCCTTCTCAGGCGGTCCCAAAAGGATCTGTTCCTGCTTTCCTGAGAGACTATGCTATGAGTTCCATATACCACAATAACTTGTATTACAACATGCAAGATATCTACAGAGGAGACGGTGTACATTTCGCAGATGAGGGGAACAGAGTCTTTCTCTTGAATTTTAGATTCTGCATCGGTACCTACTTGTAGGTACTTAAATCACCCACATAACACAACAGCTCTTTTTAGAGCTACCCTAACTCTAAGCACTCCAAAATCTTATTTTACACTATTTTCTTTTACTTTTTTTCCCTGTGCTACGCTCAGGGTACGCGTACCCGGAAGCGTACATGGGAACACACCCATCGCTTACCACCCTCAGAAACCCTAGGGGGTCAGGGAGGATATACCCTGCCCCCTTATAATCATTTCCCCCTTTTTATTTTCACCTCTTGTGTCTCGATTCTACCGAGACACAAGATGGTGGACTCTCCGGACTGTTTAGAATGTTAACAGACACCCGAGAGTCAATCAGCTTTCCGCTCATGCACTCCCGTAACGCCCCGGGTGCGCTCCCCGGTACGCGTACCTGTAAGTGCTTGAAGCGCGCATATAGATATATACATTTTTTTAAAGTTAATTTTCGTAAAAACCACCAGAGCAATTTTCACCAAATATAGAAAAGGCACTTCTGCGTACCAGTCCCTACAATTTTGCAAAGTTTGGTGTAATTCCGTTCAGCGGTTCGGGCAGTAGCCTTGTCTATTCGTCCTATGGAAATTAACATGGGGAAAACACGTTTTGGGACCCCCCTTTTTTCTCGGCCCCCACTTGACGAATCCCCCCGAAACTTTCAGGGATGGAGCGGAGCAGAGCTGACCTAAATATTGGAAAATTACACGCAAATTCCTCAACCGGCGTTAAAGTTATTCCCAATAGAATGTTGCGGATTTCCTATGGTAGCTAGGTCCTAACTATAACTACCTACTGGCGACCGCCAGTAGGTAATATATTTATATATAAAAAATATTCCTTTATTTATTTATTTTACTTAAACGTGTATAAAATGTTTTAGGTTTATTTCCAATAATTGTTTTATGTATAAAGGGATTTAAAAAAATTATTTTTTAATGATTATCTAATTAGAGATAATACTGCACTCAATATTATGTGAGTGAATAATTTTGACCTATTATTAAGGTATTTGTTTCTGTTTTCGATATGGGTTAAAATGGATATTTTTAAAAATAATATTTATGGTTTCATCATTAAGTATAGGAAGTCGATATTTTTGATACTAATATTTCATTTACGATAATATTAAGTTTTCATACTTTATACATCAATATTATGTCAGTGATCCATTGTAACAAATATTACTAGAAATATTTTCAAATGTAAACATGTCACACATTTGCTTTTACTGTAACATGGAGATGGATGACTAGCACAAAATGACATAATGTCCTGCAACCTCTGGTTGGGTGTCTAGGGAGCACCTATGGTGCCCCCTGTAAATCCCTGCACTGTGCCTGCAAGCAGTACACGGATTTCTCTAAGGGAGCATGTGCTGTGGCCGTTTTCTGACTGCCGCACAAGCTCCCATTGGGAAATGGGACTTTGTGACGGCACCATGTGCTGTTGTATTGTAATAAGGTGTACATAAAGGCCAGCCTATGGTCGGTCGATTCCCATACAGAGATGATGTTGGTCGGAGGCAACTCCCACTGACATCGTAATTAGGGTCATAATGTACATTCTGGTATTTCCTGTCCATACTACACATCTTGATCCTTAGGCAACATGGCAGTCAGGTAGAGATGAGGTTATGCTAAGCAAATGGAATGTAGGGAGAAGCCAAAATATGCAGTCCATAACTTTGGTCACTGGGCATTTCTGAACACCAGATCTTAATCAAGTGCAGAATGACTACATCAACAGTTGTTGGAAAACATACAATAACTGCAGGCAATCCTTTACTGACTATACGCTCCTGACACTACACTGCTGTAAATAAACAGAATCATAACCTAAATGCAAGGTAGGACGCAGACAAAACATTGATCATGCATAAGAAATGAGTATATGTGTGTGAACTAACTACACATGCAAACTCTTTTAGAATAGCTTCAGATACTTATCAGTTTTGTGCATGTGCCAGGAGATTTGTTATACCTTTCAATCATACACTAATGAAGAGACCTTTTGGGCCCTCCTACTGTCTTTTACTACTCTTCTGTGCCTTCTCAGACTTCCTGTTGAAAAGGCTTAGAATGGTGGGTCATGAGCAAGTGCCTTAAGTATTCCAGGCATTTTTTTGAAGTGATCTTTACACTAATGCTGGTGTTCGTAACTTTTGATTGGAACATCATTACCACTGTGGAGGATGCTCAACTCAAGCATTAGGGAATGGTTGAGAATCAAGCATAAAGTAGAATGCTGTCACTCCACACAATCAGATCCTTCTATGATTTATCATGCTCTGGCAGTCAAGTCAAGTTTATTTCCCTTAATCAAAACCATAGATATATACATCACAATAGGTTCACAGAACATTAAAACAATAACCTCTTTCAAAGGAGGAATGTCATCCCCGATTATCTTGTTCACATTTCTGCCCAACCCCTCTGGCAATACCTCTTTCATAAAACCTGATGTATAGTGTAAATGTGACAGCACAAGTACTGTAAGTGCAAGGGCAGCATAAAAGGGAAAGAGGGAAGGGTGAATTTAATTTTAAACAGTGATAACGCCCTATCTCCTCTTGTTCTACATTGTTGTCTAATAGTTTACATTGCCACCTTCATAATGCGAGATATAAAGTGCATATGTGACAAGATACCATTTTCCAAAAATGGAAGAAGACATCAAGTTAAAAAAACATTTACTCAATCCTCCCATACTATAACATCTGCAATTAACATTTTATCTGACGAAATCCTGTCCGTGAAATCGGATATATAATGCAAATGTGACAGCACCAGATGTACTAAATGTGCAAGTGTCCATAATAGAGAAACAGGCGAAGGGTAAGACTCATTCTCGACAGCAGGGTCTCTCCACACTTTCTTATTTCACATTATTGATAATTATCTTTCATTGCCTATTCCATACCAAATGTAAAGAGCAGCTGTGACACAATAAAATTTGCTAAAACTGGAAGAAGACACATCAAGATAAAAATCACATTTCTCTGACCGCCTCATATTAAACTATCTGCAATCAACATTTTATCTCAGAGCAACCTGTCCACTTTCCAGTTGGTGCAAAATGTACAGTAAACTGTGAAAGATAAGAAGAACAAGCATCAAATCAGGATATTGAGATGTTCCCTTAGCCCTTGTTGTTCGGCATCATGTCCTGAAATGATACTTCCATTTTATCTAGAGAAAAGTGCTAAAGTAACTGTGCAAAGCCACTAAAAGAGTGCAACAGAGAACATTGGAAAGGCAAACAGACATAATATCGACTACAAAATATCGAATGGACATAATATCGAGTACAAAATATAGGCTGGACAAAATATCGAATGGACAGAATATAGACATCAAAAATATCGTTTTGCAGGTAAGTAATGTAATATCGAATTTTAAAATATAGATAGTCAAAATATCGAAGTACATAATATAGGTTAATAAAAATATCGAACATTTAATAATATCGAATTTTTTATAGTGTATTTTATGTGTTAAAAGTGTTTATTTATGTTATAATGTAGTTTAATTAATGAATTTAAAGTTATTTAAATTTTGCGTAATTTAATTCTGTTAATTAATTTTTATTTTGTAATTATTTAAATTTTAATTGACAATTAATTTTATTTAATTGAATAATTGATAATTATGCTAATTTATTTATTGGTATTTGTTTATAATGAATTGTTAATTAATATTTTATTTTGTAAATATTAAAGTTTTAATTGACAATTAATTGTATTTAATTGATTAATTGATAATTATGTTCATTTAACTAATTTGATTTCTTTAGCGGGTTGTGGGTTTCTAGGGGAATAGGGTGGGAAGTTATATAATTATAATTAATTAAATATGTTAATGTATGTAGTGTTATTTATTTATAATTCATAGTTAAATAATTGTTAATTGTTAATTAATTAACTTTTAATTGAGAATTAATTTATTACATTGATTAATTAATAATTATGTTAATTTTACTAATTTATTTTCTGTAGTGGGTTGTGGGTTTATAGGGGAATAGGGTGGGAAGTAATTTAATTATAACTAATTACATATGTTAATTTTTTGGGGTATTTATTAGATTTTCATTGTTAAGTAACTTTTTAATTACTAATTATTTAATTGTTAATTTGTAATTTATTAGCATTAATAGATAACTAATTGTAATGATTAATTTAAATTAGTTTTGTAATTAATTAATTATTATATTATATTAAATTGGTAATTACTTTTAATTAATTTTTTATAGATATTAATATATAAAAAAAATGTAATAATATATGAAGTATCTACTATCCCTACTGTTGCACTCACTGGAGTGGGAATAGTAATTTTTACCCCTACGCTATCCAACGCTTTCCCTACTGTTGCACTCTCTGGAGTGGGAATAGTAATTTGTACCCCTACGCTATCCAACGCTTTCCCTACTGTTGCACTCTCTGGAGTGGGAATAGTCATTTTTACCCCTACGCTATCCAACGCTTTCCCTACTGTTGCACTCTCTGGAGTGGGAATAGTAATTTGTATCCCTACACTATCCAACGCTTTCCCTACTGTTGCACTCTCTGGAGTGGGAATAGTAATTTTTACCCCTACGCTATCCAACCCTTTCCCTACTGTTGCACTCTCTGTAGTGGGAATAGTAATTTGTACCCCTACGCTATCCAACGCTTTCCTTACTGTGGCACTCTCTGGAGTGGGAATAGTAATTTTTACTCCTACGCTATCCAACCCTTTCCCTACTGTTGCACTCTCTGGAGTGGGATTAGTAATTTTACCCCTACACTATCCAACACTTTCCCTACTGTTGCACTCTCTGGAGTGGGAATAGTAATTTTTACCCCTACGCTATCCAACCCTTTCCCTACTGTTGCACTCTCTGGAGTGGGAATAGTAATTTTTACCTCTACGCTATCCAACGCCTTACCTACTGTTGTACTTTCTGGAGTGGGAATAGTAATTTTTACCCCTACGCTATCCAACACTTTCCCTACTGTTGCACTCTCTGGAGTGGGAATAGTAATTTTTACCCCTACGCTATCTAACGCTTTCCCTACTGTTGCACTCTCTGAAGTGGGAATAGTAATTTGTACCCCTACGCTATCCAACGATTTCCCTACTGTTGCACTCTCTGGAGTGGGAATAGTAATTTGTACCCCTACGCTATCCAACGCTTTCACGCCCTACACCAGGGGTCTCCAAACAGGTCCTGGAGGGCTGGATCCATGCCAGATTTTTAAAATAACTACATGTATCTCAATGGGGTTATGCACAAAATCTGGCATGGATCCGGCGCTCCGGGACCGGTTTGGAGACCCCTGCCCTACGCTATCCAACGCTTTCCCTACTGTTGCAATCTTTGGAGTGGGAATAGTAATTTGTACCCCTACGCTATCCAACGCTTTCCTTACTGTGGCACTCTCTGGAGTGGGAATAGTAATTTTTACTCCTACGCTATCCAACCCTTTCCCTACTGTTGCACTCTCTGGAGTGGGATTAGTAATTTTACCCCTACACTATCCAACACTTTCCCTACTGTTGCACTCTCTGGAGTGGGAATAGTAATTTTTACCCCTACGCTATCCAACCCTTTCCCTACTGTTGCACTCTCTGGAGTGGGAATAGTAATTTGTACCCCTACGCTATCCAACGCTTTCCTTACTGTGGCACTCTCTGGAGTGGGAATAGTAATTTTTACTCCTACGCTATCCAACCCTTTCCCTACTGTTGCACTCTCTGGAGTGGGATTAGTAATTTTACCCCTACACTATCCAACACTTTCCCTACTGTTGCACTCTCTGGAGTGGGAATAGTAATTTTTACCCCTACGCTATCCAACCCTTTCCCTACTGTTGCACTCTCTGGAGTGGGAATAGTAATTTTTACCTCTACGCTATCCAACGCCTTACCTACTGTTGTACTTTCTGGAGTGGGAATAGTAATTTTTACCCCTACGCTATCCAACACTTTCCCTACTGTTGCACTCTCTGGAGTGGGAATAGTAATTTTTACCCCTACGCTATCTAACGCTTTCCCTACTGTTGCACTCTCTGAAGTGGGAATAGTAATTTGTACCCCTACGCTATCCAACGATTTCCCTACTGTTGCACTCTCTGGAGTGGGAATAGTAATTTGTACCCCTACGCTATCCAACGCTTTCACGCCCTACACCAGGGGTCTCCAAACAGGTCCTGGAGGGCTGGATCCATGCCAGATTTTTAAAATAACTACATGTATCTCAATGGGGTTATGCACAAAATCTGGCATGGATCCGGCGCTCCAGGACCGGTTTGGAGACCCCTGCCCTACGCTATCCAACGCTTTCCCTACTGTTGCAATCTTTGGAGTGGGAATAGTAATTTTTACCCCTACACTATCCAATGCTTTCCCTACTGTTGCACTCTCTGGAGTGGGAATAGTAATTTTTACACTTCCGCTATCGTACGGTAATAATATTGGATATTATTTAATTATATTATGTTACTATATATATATGTTTTAACAAATATGATTGTAAACATTTTTTTATAACTTTCATTAATTATTTAATTATTATAAGGTAATTTAAGTATTTTTAAGTATATTTTAGTAATTAATTTTTAATATTAATTTAATTTAACATTGTTTTTAATAAAGTCGATATTTTTATAAACTATATTTTTGTAAAAGATATTTTGTACTCGATATTTTTGTACTTACCTGTTTGTAGATACAAAGTCGATATTTTGTGTCGATATTTTGTCACCGATATTTTTGCTAGTCGATATTATGTCCCTCGAGATTGTGTCAGTGATCCCTGAAAACAACCTATCAGCTTTTATGATACATTTTTTGAGGGCCGCAACCACTCAGAGACAGTCAACTCTTAAACAAAAGAGTAAAGAATGATGGCAGGTTCTGATGCTGGTCTGATTCAAATAGTTGAGCAACAAAGGCTTATGTTCAGTCAACAGCTTGAGGCAAGTTGATAGGATATGAGTCAGGCTTTCAGTGTGTAGATGAAAAAGTCTGCATTTAGAACACAAAGGTTTTTCCTGACCATTTTGGCAGCCAATCAATAGTCTGACGCAGGCTGAAAATCACATGAAGGAATTTGCTTTTATAAAAGTATTTCTGTAAAGTCTATAAGTACGATAGTGGGTGGGGTTGTTTATAGCAGTCAATGACTGTCCATGCATAGCTTCTTTTACTAAATCTCTCTTATCCTTATTCCATGAGATCTTCTTTATTTGCTTGTTTGGAGATATTTTAGAGAGATATTTTGAAGAGGGCATGTGGGAGCATCGATTCCCATACTTCTTTTGCCTCAAGGATATTCATGGCCAGATCGAAAGCCCGGGACTAGCTTTTTGCTTTTGGTAATGCAGTTTGAATTTCTTCCTATATCTCAGCATGCAGTGTCAACTGATCAGACAGCCTTAGTGGAGACAAGTACTTAAATAGAGAGCAGTGCTGTGCTACCACTAGGTTTAGCAGACAAAGTTCAAGCCACAATTGTACCGGAGCGACACTTTGCGGTGGGAGGAAAAGAATGTGAAATGCCTTGCTTTGAGCAGAATTAAAACAGGCCCCAAACTTTCCTGGAAAAGGCACGTGCCAAAGTTGATTTTCTAGATAAGATTGGCTTTTATAACTGCAATAAGAGGCGCCAGGGTCTGATATAAACTAATTGGAAAGCACTGGGGTCAGTACTCACCCTTTTTTCAGGTCCCTTTTAACTTCTATTTTGGATGACAGGCCATTGCTACAACTAAGCTTGACCATTGCCCAATCATTTGAGAACAGAGGCTGAATGGCATGTTACACTTTTACAGGGATGTTCCAGCCTGCCAGCCTTCTCCATAAGAGATTATGATTGACATGATCAAATGCTTTGTTGAAGTCCAAAGAGCGGGAATATAAAGCTGTTTATTATTGATGGTATATTTCTCACCAATCATCGAGAGTGTTACTACATTTTCAGTGGTTCTAGATTTAGCTCTGAAACCAGTTTAATGAAAAGCAATCAATGTTTCTCTTTCCATCCAGGCTTCCAGCTCTGCCAGTAGTAAGCTAGCAAAGATTTTTGAATCTATGTCCAAAAGTGCAATCGTGCGTTAGCTGTCGGGGGACGTATACTGGCCTTTCTTAAATACAGGGTAGAAAATAGAGCTGTGCCATTCCTGGTACTACCTTCTCCATTAGACGGAAATTGAATACGGAATGAAGACTTGCACACCAAAAATCACAGTCTTGCTTATAGATAGCTGCAGGAAGCCCATTTGGGCTGGGTGCGCAGTTCCCTCTGCATTTCTCTCCTTGTTCTTTGATTTCGCTCAGAGAGAAGGATAGGGAAATTGTGCCGCTGTCTTTGTGCATTGGAAGAGGACTTAGGTTCTTGCTTTTGTTTAAAGATTCAATATGTCTCAATGTCTCACCTATGATTCGTCAATGACATTGCTGCCTACAGAGGCAGTTGGATCTCTATCCAGTTGGTTGATAAATGACCAAAGGGATGTGCCATTATTGCTTTTGCAAGTTTGCACAATGTCAATCCAATCCTGTTTGGTTTGATATCTTTTTGCTGACCAGACTGCTTTTTTGTAAGCTTTATGTAGCTCGCAGGATCGTTCACATTGAAATGTTGGCCTTCATTTCAATTGTTATGGCGCATACTTAGAGCATTAATGTTTTCGAATATCATTTTCTACTATTTCTCCACACACAACTCGGTAGGGGCAGTTTAACAAATTTTAGAGATGGGTTTTAAGTTTGTCTTGAGTTATCTGTCATGCCCTGATTTGATCTTCATGGGTCCAGTTTAATGTTGTGCTAGTTTGCTCCCACTCTTCAGAAGATGCAGATGGTGAGAGATTCAATCTAACACATTGGCAATGGAAGCCTGCATCCTGAGTGTCAATACCATCATACGTGTGTACTGGTTCATTGGAGTACATGATCCTGATGATCTGGTGTAAGTTGTCAGTCTTGCATCTTGCGTTACTGTTGAAACTTATGATTTTATTGAAGAGGGAGAGTGTGACAAAAGTATTATCCAAGACAGATTCAGCCTTACAATATTTTCTTGAGGCTGTCATTGGGATGTCACCTTGGTAGTACCCATTGAGTGCCTGGTATCTGAGAGCTCCTAAAGTTTGAAGGAGATCATGGTCTGTTTTGTTTAAGCAGCTGTATTTGAAGGTTTCTATCAGAATGCCCCAATGCTTATCTGTTCTTTTTACGTTACCGCTTCTTCTAAGGTGATTTGCGAAATTTAGATTGCAATCACCTCTAAGTACTCGTGGAATACCACGTTGTGCACGTTTTAATACTGTGAGGACATTTTCAATTGTTTTTATATGTTGCTGATTTTGCCAGAGCCTTGATTGATGTAGACATTTAAGATGATGATTGGGAAAGTTGTATTTCCAAAGTCCCAATTAGATATTATTATGCCAAGTATTTGTGGTGAGTTAGACTCCAAGTGAGTCAAAATGAAAGGCTTACCCAGCGTCATGAAGATTGAAAGGCCACCCTTAAGTTGTCCATTTTTCTTGGCTTTTCCTGCTGGGACTTATGTTTCAACAAACCCTTCCAGTGGCTGTTCCTTCATTTTCGATGTATCTTGGACACAGGCTACATTGAAGCTCTTCAAATCCAACTCGAGTTCTGGGTCTGAATGGAGTTTTTTGATTCTTGCAGTTTTCCATGAAACAATAGACATGAAATGTGCTGGCCTTTTGGGGAGACTTGTTGTCACAACAGACTATGTTTTGTGTGGCCTCTTCAGAAAGAAATTGCTGTGTTGAATGGTTTATCCTAACACGTTTGTAAGTGTCTTTCTCAAAACAACTTCAGTCAATTTTCTTTTGATTAAGGTTGGATGATAGTCGGTTCAAATCAGCAGTTTGAGAAACTGGAAGGTGGGCAAACCAACAGTGGCAGCCTTGCGAACTAGCTAGTGAGATTGTTACAAAGTCTGAGGAGAGAGTCTGATTTGTTGCACAACGGCCTAAAGCGCTTTTCAGAAAAGTAGAAGTTTTCATCAAGTTCCGCTTGACCCAATGATAATCCATCTCCATTGTTTTTCGTTCATGGTTCTCGGCTAATAATACGACGATGGACAATTATGATATTGTTACTCACCATTCAGAAGAAATTGAGAGAACTAGCTCTGCAGTTGCAACTGAAGACCAAGTTACTAACATAGCAAACACAAGGTGATGATGGACGTAGTGCTGGAGCTTTTCAGGCAGTAACCAGGAGTCACAGATGTAGGTTGAATCCATCATCATTCTTTAGCTCACTTTGTCACCCCAGTTCAGACCCAACCATAAGCAAATCAGTCCTGACCTTGTGCCTCATGGGAACAGCCCAGCCTGAACTACCAAGCCAGGTCTCTCACTAGACTGGAAACAAGCATGCTCAGAGCAGTTTCAGGGTGTCACCACATATCAGCCACAATAGCTTGACTCCAGTGACTTAGAGAGCACCGGACCCACGTCTGGGCATACCTGTCCCACTAAGGGTGACAAATGCATAAAGCACAATTGATGGAGAGAATGCAGAGCGATGCCATACATTCACTCCAGTACAGAGGACTGGGCCTAAATCCATTGTTTATTTGCTCACCATGTCATTTCAGTTTGAACCCAGCCATATGCAAATCAATCTTGACCCTATGCCTCATGGAAATAGTCCCGACCGAACTGCCAGGCCTGGTCCTCCATGGACTAGAAACAAGCATCCTAGGACCAGTTTCAGTGGGAACACTCCAGTCCGAACTGCCAAGCCATGTCTTCTCTGGACCGGAATCAAGCATCCTAGGACCGGTTTCTGGCTATCAGCCATCTTCAGCCAGGATAGCTTGACTCCAGTGGCGTAGTGAGCACAGGACCCACGTCTGGGCATACCCATCCTACATAGGATGAACAGCAAAACACACAAGATGATGGACGGAATGTTGCATAATGACAAAACATTCACCCCTAGTCACAGATCTGGGTTTAATCCATCGTTATTTTGCTCACCAAGCCCTTCATGGGACCAGTCCAGCCAGTTCAGACTGGACTGTTCCCATGAGGGACAGGCTCAAGGCTGATTTGCATATAGCCATGTCTGAACTGGGATGGTGGGGAGTGCAAAAAAGATGGATTTAGGCCCAGATCTTTGTACTGGGGTGAATGTATGACATTGTTCTGCATTCTGTCCATCAACTGTTGTTTTTGCATTTGTCACCCCTAGTGGGACGGGTATGGTCAGACGTGAGTCCCGTGCTCTCCACACCACTGGAGTCAAGCTATCCTGGCTGACGAAGGCAATTCCTTTGAAATTAATCTAGCGTTAGCCCAGTTTTTTCGTAAAATCCGACGTAACTTTTTCTTTTGGAACAGCACTGCCGATCTTCTTCAAGATCAAGGGGACGACGTGAACACAGGCCTCAGAAACAAATCCGTGTTCAACCCACTGTCTAGTCAGGTACCGCCCCAAGTACTTACTTTTGAGCAAGCAGTCTCCAAACAAATTGCTAACATCTGTGCAAGTGATAGTAGACAATTCCAGAATTTGAACAGGAAAGAACGTTCAGCATTGACTAACCTAACCAAAGATGACACCATTACAATCAAACCCGTGAATAAAGGGGGAGCGATTGTGATAATGGACACTTCTGCATATCGAGAAGAATGTATGAGGCAACTACAAGATGCCCGCTTCTACAGATTGTTATCTGAAGACCCGACTAAGAGATCACAAACAGAGATCAAAATTTTGGTAGAAGAAGCACGTGCAAATGGCTGGATCACTACTCACGAGGCTCGATTCCTGGTGAGAGTGCATCCCATAGTGCCTTACTTTTACACACTACCAAAAGTACACAAGATCCAACGACCACCACCGGGCCTTCCAATTATCTCTGGTTTAGCTTACTTACTGGAACCCTTATCCTCTTTCACCGATCATTTCTTGCATCCTTTTGTTGTCAAAATGCCTACCTATTTGAAGGATACAAAAGATCTTCTCACTCTGTTGGAGACAGAGGATTTTGATGTAGAGCAGGACTATCTTGTCTCCTTTGACATAGAGTCCCTCTACACATGTATCCTGCAAGATGAGACTCTTTCTGTGGTTGAGACTCTGCTTCTGGAAAATCCTACTGATTTCATCACACCAGTGTCTTTCATCATGGCTTGCGCAAGGATTGCTATGAAAGAGAATTTCTTTCTCTTTGAAGATCAAATGTTCCTCCAAGTGTCGGGGACATCTATGGGGTGCATTTTTGCCCCGAGTTTAGCCAATCTGTATGTCCACGTCTTTGAACAGCAATATATCTTTAACATCAACAACCCATACAGAGATCATCTGCGATTTTGGAAGAGATATATTGATGATGTCTTTGTGGTGTGGTGTGGTGTGGTACATTAGACTCCCTGAGTGAATTCAAGATCTGGCTTAACAATTGTAACAACTTTTTTAATTTCACCTGCGATCACAGCAAGACTCACCTTGCCTTTCTTGATATTCAGATATCACCTGGAATAGATGGTTTGACTACTGAATTATATAAAAAACCAATGACTAGAATTTTTTTGCTATCATACGATAGCTTTCATCCACAAGCTTTACGTGACAATTTACCATTTGGGCAATTTTTGCGAGTCAAGCGTAATTGTTCATCTACAGCAAAGTATCATGAACATGCCCAGAATCTGTCCACCCAACTGAAAGAAAGACAATACTCCGAGAAACGTATCAAAAAATCTTGTAAGTGAGCCTTTAACCACAATCGTGCAGCCTTGCTAGAACTAAATGTACGAAAAGAAGCCACAAACAGACTAACTTGTGTCCACACATTTTGTAAATTTTCCAATAAAATAAAAAAAAGAATTTTATCAAATTGGAAGATTTCGAATATTGGAGGTGTGTCATTACCACATCCTCTTTTTGCATTTAAGCGGAGTAGCAACTTGAAAGATCGGTTGGTGCACACTCGCCCTCGTACTCATGAAAAAGCAGTCCAAAACACTCTATGGGGGCTTCCTCCTGCACAGGGTCACTTCCCGTGCGGTTCCTGTGCAGCTTGTCCTCATACAAAGATTACTAAAGAGATAGATATTGGATCACCATGACCTTGGACTCTTAAATGCCATACTACTTGCAACAGCGACAATTTGATCTATTTGATCACTTGTCCTTGTATAAAACGCTATGTGGGGATGACCGCCTGCAAGGTGAAGACTCGTATTCTCGAGCATAAAAGCACTATCCGGTGTGGGAAATCATCCACCAGACTGACCAACCATTTCTTGACAGTCAAACACAGTCCAAGTGATTTGAAGTGGACGGTCTTGGAGAAACCGTTCACTCCACCACATGTGACAGATGTTGCTTCCTTCCTGTTTAAGCGTGAACAGTGGTTGGTATATAAACTACAGACTGACCAAACAGGGCTAAATGATGACATTCAGTGGTTACTATTATAAGGTTTTCACTTGGGTAATAATTATCGATATAGGATCTACCTATACAACCCACCGATCGAGCACTCTACCTATACAACCCACCGATTTTATAACAAGTTTTTTCCTTCTGTCATATAGATTGACAATAGTATACACGGATTAAGAATCATCAGGCTAGATCATCGAGGTTGATGTACCATCTAGGCCATGTATACATTGAGACAGTTCAAAATAGGGGATGGCAGTCGGTTTCTTTACGAGAACATCTTTAGCTTGGTGATAGTCTCTGCATTCACCACACAAGCTTTTGCCCCAACTTCTGATCATAACATAAATGAGTGCCCGATTAATCAATAGGCTCCCGCTCTTACGAAAATTGTGTAGATTTATATTTGTCATGCGTATATATGGGGACTATTTGGAGATGTAAATTGCTATACAGCATTCGACAGGTCCCAGGAGAGATCCTTCATTGACCTTACACGTGGGCTCTTGATCCTAATATACATCGAGGCCATGCACTCATTCCAGCAGTGTATAGATTGGGATTTTAGCTACTTGATATGACATTTGTGACTGCAGATCCAAAGACTATGTAATGTTCATTTTTATACTGTTCTCGGCTTAAAGACCGAGGATGTGCGCGATCTCTGTAGGCATAAGGCTTTAGTTTGGCGCATGCGCATCAGGCAGTGTATGAATACACTGTACGCAAGCGCGAGCCATTCTAAACTGAGTGTGATAAATTCGGCGCATGCGCATTATATGCCTCGGCTCGAATAGCCCCCACTACATCGAGCAGTTTGATTGGCTGTGCTTGCGAGTAAATAGAGGCTTTCTTCCATGTTAGGTCACCTCCGGCTTCAGGCTCAACCCTTCGCCGAGGTACCGACGGAAAGGTAAGCGTGGCATGTCTCCTTTACTGCTATTCGTTTTGCATATTTAAATCACTTTTTTGATTATTGTTCCGATTCGGTCGGTCTATGAGAATCCCTCACTTCGTCATGCTGTAGGAGGTTTTCTCTTTATTTAATATTTCACTGGCTCTCTGCCTTCGTGTTGGTTTTTGCTTTATGGCATGTAAATTTTGTTTTAACCTACACTCTCCCACTCCCAAGGGACCTTTCTCCAACATGGCTTTCTGTGGACTATTTCTGTGTCATAAACTGACTCAAGGACTCTAAATTTGTACCAACTGCGTGCTTGGAACGACCAGCTCTACAACATACTGGTCGCATGGCCATAGTACATCTGAACAGTATAGCTATGCAACGGTATTAGAATAGGTGCCACTCAACTTATTTTGGCATTTCTTTTTCTTTTTCCTACACTTTTGTTGGTCCTCATTTAAGTCTATGGGCTCCACAACAAAACGCCTATTAGTGTGATTTACACTTTTTTTGTATTCACACTTGAAGAGTAATTAATATCTCTTTCATAAATGATATAGGAGGTTTTTATTCATGAGATGATTTGCATCACCGTATTTTACAGAGCGGTGCCTTTTTTCCTGAGCGGCAGCCAGGGAGAGGTGAGGTGATTTGCCCAGTAGTCACGGGTAAGTCTTTCTTTGAGCATATATGATTACGCTGCCAAGTCACATTATCTTTGTATAGGCACATCAGTATTATGATATTTAATGACAACATTTTTTTGCACTTTTGGTTGTAGGTAACCCACTTCTTGACACATCAAAGAAAATCGTGTCACTATATCATTTTGTTTATACACCAGCAGCAGCATCGAAGGTCCTGATGAAAGCTGAGCCGATTTAACAGGCTCTATTGGCTGAACCATGTGACCTAATGTATATCATTTAACACCACCACGGTTTTAAATTTAGACCATTGGTGCACTGCTTTTTAACCCTAGTGGAGTACGTCCTATAATAAAGAGTTTCTTGGGGCGCCCTCAAGCTAGTTTTAATTCACATCATACCAGTTTTTCACTTTATATTTTGCGCTGCACCTCACTCATACTATTAGCTCCTCATAGTTGGATTTAGTATATGCTAGGTAACATCAAAACATCCCTGAGCTTAAGCATGGGCGTAAAATCCGTTCTGCTCGCGGATTTTGCGGATTTTCGGCGAATTCGCAATCCGCAAACTCTCGCGAAGTTGCCGAAAATTCGTAAATCCGTGCGAAGCGGATTCTTTGCTTGGTCGCACTTGCCAACTAGAATACTATACAATTTTGCGGGAGTAAACACTTGCGAACACGTAGATGCGGCAGGCAGCGACAATCTCGCAATTGCGAGATTGCAAAATTTACAATTTCGCACAAGAAATCCACCAGCAGGCAGCATAAACCTTGAAAATTATGATTTTTATCATAATAACTCCTCAGGTTGACATTTGCCTGCACTTTTTTTTGCAAGGAGTCCATTTGGGGGGGGGTGGGAGGAAGGAAGTGCCCCACAGTCTCCAACTTCCTGTTCCTGTCCAGCAGGCTCCTCCCGGTGCTTTCTTCATGTGCTGGTCACTTAGATTTGGATCTTGACCTGGAAGGATTACTTTTTGTGGATGCTGCTGGATAATTGGATTTTTGCAAAACTGAAAGCACTCAGCAGGTGCAAAAGTTCAATCTTATCATTAGTAACCATTCCCTGTAGTGCCTGGAAGGATTACTTTTTGTGAATGCTGCTGGATATTTGGATTTTTGCAAAACTGAAAGCACTCAGCAGGTGCAAAAGTTCAATCTTATCATTAGTAACCATTCCCTGTAGTGCTTCCTGAGGGGCCCCTTCAGAGTTCAGTTGCCTACTTGCAACTATTCTATGACCCTGCTCTGACCCTCACAGCAGGCTCAGAGAATAGCTACAAGTATACAACAAAGGTCCTGTTAAAAAAATTACACTGCAACAGAAAGCAATTACAGATAAGGAAGCAGGTGCCAGCCTGGAAGTTCAAATTCAGTGACACATTAATCAGCCCCTAATTCATTCATGTCAGTTGAGGCAGGGCAGGTGTGCTTTTCCCCCCATAATCTACAGTGATGAACTAGAGGGTGGCATGGGTGAGCCAGAGGGTGGCATGGTTGAGCCAGAGGGTGGCAGTGGTGAAACAGAGGGTGGCAGTGGTGAAACAGAGGGTGCTGTGATGAAAAAGACGTAGAAACAACATGGTCGCGACCGTTGCTACCCGACAAGTAAGTTCGCGTTTGCGAACTGGTAAAAAACCCTTGCGAAATGGCAGAAACACTTGCGAACACAAAAAAAAGGAATCCGCAAAATTCACGAGAGTTCGCGGATTTTGCGGATTGCGAATCCGTAAATACGCAATTTCGCGGATTGCCAATTCGCAAAATCCGCCCATGCTTACCTGGGCTCCTCCCTCTCAGAGAGGGGGTTGTAGCCCCCAGAGTAACTAGGTTGCTCTGGGAGGAGATTCCCATGATGAAGCATGTCACCTCTGGTGAGTGAGGGATTTCGTCCTTAAAAGGGAAATGCCCAGTTCACTATCTGATTGGGCCTAGTCATTGGTTTATGCTTGGTATTTCATATACTATATATGTAGAATAGTTAGTAGTGACATTGCTACACTTGACATATCACCTTTTCTTAAAGACCACAGTATTTCTTGTTGTTTTTGATGACGGCTGATAGCCAAAAACCGTTCCTAGGATGCTTGATTCCGGTCCAGGGAAGACGTGGCTTGGCAGTTCGGGCTGGACTGTTCCTATGAGGGACAGGATCAAGGCTGATTTGCATATAGCCATGTCTGAACTTGGGTGGTGTGGAGTGCAAAAAAACGATGGATTTAGACCCAGATCTCTGTACTGGGATAAATGTATGACATTGTTCTGCATTCTGTCCATCAACTGTTGTTTTTGCATTTGTCACTGCGAGTCGGATGGGTATGCTCAGACGTGAGTCCCGTGCTCTCCACACCACTGGAGTCAAGCAATCCTGGCTGATGACGGCTGATAGCTAGAAACCGGTCCTAGGATGCTTGATTCCGGTCCAGGGAAGACGTGTCTTGGCAGTTCGGGCTGGACTGTTCCCATGAGGGACAGGGTCAAGGCTGATTTGCATATAGCCATGTCTGAACTGGGGTGGCGTGGACTGCAAACAAACGATGGATTTAGGCCCTGAGCTCTGTACTGGGGTGAATGTATGACATTGTTCTGCATTCTGTCCATCAACTGTTGTTTTTGCAATTGAAACTCAAGCGCTTTTGATGTAGCATCCAATGTTTGAAACAGACAAAACCATACATTTTGTTCCAAGACCCTACTATGCTTGCAGGATGGTTGCATGTCATCCGCTGTGTTGCGGGCTGTGAAGCGGTTTCAACACTCTGTCTTGATGTACCCTTATAGCAGTTCTAGTGAGCGTTCTCCCACAGATGGTTCTTTTCCCTGGTTGAACTGAGCATTTGATGCACTACAAGGCAACAGGATGTTGAAAAAGGATAAAGAGTGCTTGCTCGCAACCTCTTATTTAAAAAAGAGAATGTTCAGTTGTAGGCTCAGGTAATGAGGAAACCAGGGAGAATACACTCTCCCATGGACATAAAAGGATCACAATTTGACTGCCATCGGGGCCTCCTCATTCTTCGAAGACTAGGTCCTGATTTTTATTTTAGGGAATTTTAAAGGAGTATTGGAACTGGACACCAGGGAATTGATTTTTCCTTTCTTATTTCCCTTGTTGGTTCTGGTACCAATAGCTCATGATGAGGTCGATTCTCCCTCCCAGGAGGACCTTGAGATTCCATCTCGGGAGGATTCTTAATCCACACTTGAAGAGTCAAGACCACTCAGTTATGTGCTCTACCCCAGTTTACAACGTATACGTATGCGATGGAGCAAGGGCATAGAATCACGGAGTCACAACTGCCTCAGGTAAAAACACCTGAAGAATGGGAACATATTGCAGATAATGCAAGGGGGAGCTCACTTGGGCCGCTAGCTACACCCTAACCCAGAAGGGCCGGATCAGCAGTCACAGAGTTCAATGGGAAGACGGCAGTAGCTAAACCGTAGCTCCCCTGTACGTGCTCCCGCCAGTCACTCACTGGGCACCCCTAGCACCTTTTTGTCCACTCCAAATGTTCAAACAGAAGTCAGTAGAATGCCAGCAGCGAGTATAGCTCGACCAAGCTTTTTAAGGAATCCGAAAATGATGTTGGTGATGCACCTGATATCACCGTTAATGATGATGATGCCATTAATGGTGCAAAAAATTGCAACAACTGATGTTGAAATTTAGGCCTTTTAATCCTGTGGCTAGTGCAGGTTGGTGGCAGGAAAAATTCCAACTGGTTGAACAAGCGCTCCTTAATGCTGTTTATAAACTAGTATCAAAATGACCTTAGGTTCAAAATCCAATTTCAGTTTCTATTCAAAACAGCTCGGGGAACCTGCATGTGCCTTCAAGCCACCCAGCTGCTCTCACCAGCACCTATCTACCTCTTGTTCCCACAGGCATCCTCCATGACAAACCCCTGGCAGATCAGGGCAGATAAGTGTCATAATACTACTTATAAATATGGTGAACAGAAAACACTAATCATGAATGATCTGTACCTGAGTAACTGAAGACCATGCCTCCAAGTCTTCATACTGCCTAAAGAATTGTTAAAACATATATTCAGTGTAAGGAGATAGTGGTGGTTATAGATATGCCCTATGTTTCATTTAATGATATGATGCTCAGACGTAATGAAAAGCACTATGCTCAACCATCTAGCCATGGACACAAATTGTGACTGCTGCAACATTAACTTATGTAGACATGATTTCAAATCCACATCAGATCTTGCTCCAAATATGCAGTGCCCCATATTACAGCAGACAGTTATAAGGCCAATAAACATGGCAACGCTGATGCATGATCTTATCTTCACATACAATACCACAACTTCAAATAGAGAGGTCCAGCAAGATTGGCTTCCTTGCCATAGGCCATACACTGCCTAAAACATGCCAACATTACCCAGCTACTAAAGAAGCCAAATGCAGATTCCGGACATCTCAAAATTTCTTTTAATCAACAACGTTCTGGACCAGGTAGTGTTAAAACACACTTAAGACAGCCTGGAACTGAACTATCTCCTTCATGGTAACCTGAAGTTATACAGGTTATGGTCACTGAAACTGCAACACAAGATGTAAGAGAGGAGATCATCTTCTTTGTGGGCCACCCTTATGCTCCTTGAGGATTCTGTGGCCCCTGACGCTCCAGATCACTTTATGCAGCTGGAGCAATCAGGAAATTATCCATCTCCTGGGTTCACTCCTTACTTTACAACCATAGTCAAAAAATCTAGATTCAACAGCTAAATTGTCCAATTAACTGGTATCCTGCAGGGTAGCCCTATGGATGATCCATATCATGTCTCATCATCACCATTGATGTATGCCCCTTGTCACACACCATCTTGAGCAGCATAAAGTAAATTCCCAAATGTACACAGATGATATGCAAACATTTCAGTTTAGATAACAATTCAAACAACACTACCAATCTATCCACATGCTGGGACCACATCCTTCATTAGCGGAACATGAATTTCTTATGTATGAATGGAACCAAGATTGTTATGATCAACATAATGGTAGAAAGAAAGCCTTCTTCTTCTGTACACTTAAAACGACCCCTCTCCTTGAGACGCCAATGTCCATGACTGTGAAAGCCTAGAACGTAGGTATTCTCTATGACCCAAAAGTCTCTATCTCTCCATGAGCCAATGAAGGAGTCAAAGGGAAACATTGTATGTATTGCTACTCTGTAAAATCCACCTAGTACACTAGGTGAAACTGACAGAAGCCCTTATTTCTCAACTGAGATACTACAACATCACCTACATTGGGCAACTATAAACAAGCATCAGAGGGTTTCAAAGGTAGCCTGATTATGCCCTAACCTTCCTAAACAGTACTACACTGAGTCCATTTTGAAAGCCTTTCTCTAGCTAGTGGTCAAATCCAGGGCCAAAGTAAACATTGTCGTCAGCATCTACAGTGCCTACTGGGAAGAATATTTCACAACCTTGCAGAAACGTGTTATTCCCTTCACCTGCACATTAGCAGCCACCTTCATGATGTAACAGTCATTCAAACAGATAAAACGTGGAGAAAGAGCCCGTGGCATACAATGGCCATGAGTGTGGAATTCCTTAACTCCAGTTTTGAGAGCCAAACTCACTCATGTGTGCCTCAAGAATTTCTTGAAAACAAACCATTTAGAATCCAAAATAACTGAAAATGAGTCGTTGATCACAAATCATCAGTTAGTGTTATTTTTCCTACCCAATTGGATACTTTCTCCCCCTAGGTAGCTTTGCTTTGGACACATGTTTGCTGAAGCATGAAATGTATTGAAGGCCGGGATGGTTGTTTTAGGATTCGATATTAATTAGCGCATGTTCCTGTATGCTGAAATGAATTGAATTGTATTAAGCTATATTAGTCAAGACTGGATCAGAGTATGGATTGACATGCCTTTTTTATTGACCTTTGCATTGAGGGAGTTATATTGCTTCCCCTGAATGCATCTTGCAGCATTTATTGGAATGCATGAGAGTAAAAGATACAACTAGCCAGAAGTTTAAAGCAAGTCATTTGGTGGTTTATTTATGAGAGCCCTATGTCACTTTTGCATCACATAAAGTGGTACATGCGTGAGACGGGGCTCTCATCAAGATTTTTGATGTCACACAAAGCCACCATGCATGCCTTTAAGTGGCCTCATAAATCATGAGTAGGGCGACGCAGTGCAAACAGCTGTGTCACCTTACTCTGCACCTGGGAAGTGTTCCATGGGCGTTGAGGTGGGTTTTCCCATGCAAATGGAATTGGCACCGCCCCGGATTTCCAAAGTGAAAAATCGGTACACCTCTTGAGGTAAGGCGTAACAAGGGGAAATTTGCTTATTTCTCTACGTTTTCCCTCTTTCCATGTGTGTTGCATTCTGCAGCACACAAGGAAACAGGAAAATGCCTTGTAAGATTGTTTGTGTGCAGGAAGGTGCCCTTTCCTGCACAAAAAACAATCCTGCATGTAATGGAGCAAGGTGCAAGGTGCCTATGTTGGTGCTAGGCTGCCAAAATTGTGCCAGCGCAGGCAGAAAGGACAGTAATGCGCTGCATTCCTGCCCTTTCACTATGGCGTAGGGCAGAGCAGCAAGGTGCCTTGCTGCACTGCCTTAAACCAAAATGCCAAAAATGAGGCCTTTGGCATTGATAGATAGATCGAGCCTGCTGTGTACAGAGTTGATACTGGCAACTGGATGATGAGTGGCAAGGGAAGCACATTGAAGACACCTTCAGTTCCCCAGAAGGAAAAACCTGTTTAAAAAAACCCCAAAGGAAATAATCAAACGATAGGACCAGAAACAGTTGTAGCAAGGTAGAAGGATCCAAAAGGGAGGAGTGTATAACAAGCCCAAGTAGTGATATTATGTCACCAGGCACATCAGCATGTCTACTTTTACATAGAGGAAGAGGATAAAATGACCTGGAACATACGCTACACAGAAAAGGAAAAATAGTTTCCTCTGCCTTGTACCTCTTCACCAATTTTTCTGGCTCACATACCTTCATTCACTTTCGCAACTATATTGTGCACCTCTCATTCACTCCATATTTAGTTCATTTTTTCATTTGTCTCAAGTCTCACTATCATCTCTAATATGTCCCTAGCCATTCCTCTTCACACTTTCACTTATCTTGCTCCTCAATTCCATTTCTCGTCTGTCTCTTCATCATTATGTGGCTGGCTTCTCTTTCATATCCATCATGCAGCACTCCTCTCCCCATGTCTTTTGTGCAATTGCCCCATTTCTCATCTGCCACAAGCAGCAGGTACATCTGTCTAACACCCTGTCCCTTCATTCTCTCCCATCTAGCTTGCGCTTTATTCTTCCGTCTCACCCTGAATGTACCCCTGTGCCCTGTCTCACCCACCTTTTGCCTCAAAGACCTATCTCATGCCCCATGTGTGTTTTTAACACTCTTTTACATATTGTACTTGAATTGCATCTCTAATCCATTGTATGCATTGGTCCCTATCTGATCTGGGTTTCCCAGATCAACACGCTCATACATTTTGTATCTTACTCCCGAGTCTCTCGCCCATCTTGGGCCTCAGTCAGCTCACTCATCCTCTGGCACGTCTATACCATTTTTATGTGACATGCACCTCTCACATTTACCATTTCCATTTACTACCCACTCTTGACCATTCCCCTTGTATTTCATACTTTTCTCGTATATGGTTTGTAGCTCAGTTCCCTGCCTTACCTGGCAGATGCCACACTTTACTCTATCGTCTGCATTGCTTCTTGACTCCTCTATATTTTGTGCCTTGCCCTGCTCAGACATTCCTCTGGTGGATCACTCCTCTCTCTCTCTCATTGTTCCACATGAAAGGGCCTGCGTCAGTCTTACGCCTGCTATGAGGAAGGCGCAAGATTTTGACGCAACAGCATCCTAGAAGTGACACAGTGAAATCTCATAGATTTCACTGCGTCACTTCTACGGGGCTTTTTGCGGGAAACGCCCCCCCCTGCATACATTATAACTGAATGTAGCTCAGGGATTTACAAAGTGACGCATCTGCTTAGATGCGTCACTTTGTAAATAGTGCGCAACAGGAGGCATGTTTTACGCCGCTGATGCGTCACAAAAGGTGACGCATTGGAAGCGCAAAACTGACGCAAGGGCTTATAAATGAGGCCCTCTGTCTTTTGCTGCTTCTTCTTACTGATACAGCACATGCTCTTATCTCACTTCCATGTCTTGAGGTTCGATCTTCTCCCTTATCCATCGCATGTGTTGAAGTGAATTTAAAAATTTACAAATTAAGTGTATTTAATGTGCATATATGTATCAAAAATAATGTATATGTGCTGAATTCTACAAGACAGAGCTTTTAAAGTTCACATAGCCTCAAATCCATTTGCATGAGTTGACCTGTGCACATTTAAAATGCTGTTACTCGTTTCTCTGTCTGAGCAGCCCAAGTTGAAACAATTTGTTCTTCAGAGTTTTGTAAAATATTGGTAATTCAAGTATGCTTAAGGTCCAGTTCCCTGTATAATGAATTGTATGCTTTTTCTTGTTTGTGAAGTTCCTTAAGAGAGGAGCGCAGCTGTATTGTATCCTTACAAGGCATCTTCCTCTAACCAATGAAGGTTGCATATGAAATTTGGAATGTAAAATTGTTTGCTATTCACTAATTTTTAGGGTAAAGGTCACTTCGAATTATTCATGCAGGATGGTGTTCCTATTTTTCATGTGATGTGTTTTCTGTTTTAACATTGGACATTGCAGTGTATCATTTATTTCACACCACAGTGACATTACGATTCATCTGTTTAAAAAGTATTTTCCTTGCTATCCTTGAAGGCAGAGTTGATCCACTCTTCTGATTAATTCAATACTTAGGGGTTTATTACGACTTTGGTGGTCCGACCACTGGCCCATCGAAGCTGCATCCACCACAAGACTGGTTTGTCGGGCCAGCAGTGTGCAGGCCAGGGTCTTGGCTACCTTTATGCTTCTGCTCTGTGAGTGAGCTTGAAGCCAATGCAGCAGTCCAACAGTGCCTGCACTGCTGTGCGCACACTGCTGCGTTCACTCTGTTGTGCATGCCACACAGTGCATGCATGACTGTGCAGGTGTAGGGGGTACAACATGTGGCCTCAGTACCACAACAAAATGGGCAACGATGCCCGGCAGCCCTTTTGGATGCCCCTTCCTTGCCGTTCTTCCAGCTTTTTTAAGGAGGAAGGGCAATTGATAATATGGACAGCAGTGCCGGACTTGGCACCACCTCCATTCCTCCCCACACTGCACACCACCAGCACCACAGAATCCAGGATCCTGGTGGTCTCGGTTGTGTTATAGTGCGCTGGATGCTGTCAGCCTGGCGAACTCATAATCAGATGGTTGGACCGCCTAGGTTATGGCGGTCAGAATGTCACCACAGGTTCGGCGGTGTTGAGATCACCAAATTTGTATTAAGTCTCTAGGGATTTTTTATGATTTTCTCCTGCCTTTAAAATTGAACGACCTCTACAACAATTTGCTCTTTGGACCATTATTTGCCTTGTGCTAGACCATATTTTTTTCTGGCCATTAACTAGAAAAAGTCTCAGCCCATATTGCCTATGCAAATTCATATTTGTTTGCATTTTGAGTATTTTGAACTTAATTGATTGAACACTTGCCTTTTTGCATTCTGTAGTGATTTTGATTTTGATTTTTAAATAAACCTTGAAGCTGTGTACGTATATCATTTCCTACGTATATTTTCCAGTATGAATTTCTTGTGTGGTTTTTCCTATGGGCCAGATTACAAGTCTGGCAGTCCAAGAAATGCCAGACTTGTGGTGGCATGCACCAGCGGTCCAACAAGCCCATTAAGACTTGGGTGGTCAGGCCGCCATGGGACCTTTGCCATTGACAGGGAACCGCCATTCTCTGGCAGTGGCGCAGTGGTTCTCAAGCCCAATATGCTTGGTGGGAGTGCGATGGTCCCACCAAGCTTCCTCTCCACCACGGTTTTAAAGGCAATTCCACCACCATGAAAAATGTGACAGAGAGGAAACAAAGGGGGCCCTGCAGGGCCCCCTGTTGACTCACACCATATGAATGCAACACTGGGGGCACAAAATGTGCCCCCATGTGTGCATGCACACCAGTTCTTGTAGGGCATGAACTTTACAGTTCAGGCTGTGCAGGAACTGTTTTTGGCGTTCCCATTGTGGTGGCCATTTTTAGAGGTGTTGCAGTGGGAACGCCAAAGAACAGCCAATCAGACTACTAATCTGGTAGGCAACTTGACAACAACTTTAGTGCAGCGGAGCGTAGCGGTGGCATCCCGCCAGCTTCTCCTGCGCCAATAGCCATAATCGGGCCCTATGTGAGTTCTTTGGGTTTTATTGTACTCTGGTGCCTAAGACTCTCATCCTTTGGGACACATGCACTGCCCTGATCAGTACAACTGGTGCTCCCAATAGTAAACAGTGCTGAAACATGTCCCACATTTTCCATCTTTTGCATTGTCTGCCTTCTCTTCCCATCTGTACCTTATCTCCTCTATCCCACTGTCATGTGTTCAGTGTATGGCCCATTTTAGTTTTCCCTATGTTAGCTTAAATGTGCACGTTACAGGCCGCATTTGTTTTGCACACGTATACAATATAAACACACTTATTTTTGTGCCACATTGTATTTTCACACAGAACTTGTAGCTGTTTTGGTGTTCTGTTCTTTCCTAGGATTTAGTCTGAACACAGCAGACAAGGTCACCAACATTGTCCCTTGTTATTTAGTTCTGGTCAGGCACTAGCACCTAGACACAACACATGAGTGCAGCTGCTGTTTGTGAGCATATGAGCCTTGTCATGTAGGCATGCACAGTATTGTAATATACTTGGAGAGAGAGAGACTTTGAGAGGAGAGCATGGGTATACCTGAGATATAGACCGTCTACCTGTATCTGCTAATGTACGGGGTCCTCTACTAATCCCAGAGATCTTTGTTATATAATCATTCCACCTCTGTAGAAGGGAATGGGGTTAGGCTAATCTGTCTTATATTATGACAGGGCTTTTTATACTATATAGTTTACTGACTATTCTAACTGTATTTTCATTAGGCATTTGTTTTCTTATTGTGTCACAATTACTGCATTCTAGAGCATAATTGCATATATAACCATTTCACACTTCCTTTTTGATTCTGTTACATCTTATTGTGGACGAGTGCGAGAGCAAAAGGTGGTGTCCTTTTACTTCGATCTCTGAGAGGGTCGGGAGTGTTGTGTTCTGGGGTGTCAATTCATGTATCTCGCTGCATATGGCTAGGCGAACAAGTGAGACACTATAGCTAGTAGGACTCTGGCTCATGGGTACAGAGGTGTCATGATGACTCAGTCCGGACCCCCTGACATTCTATGGTCCCAATCATAGGGGCCGATTATGATGGCGGACGGACCTGAGTCCGTCCGCCACCCCAGAGTAGGAGGGACCGTCCGCAGGGGCAGCGGCGGTCCCTCCGTGCAAATTAGGATGTGACCGCCGCCCTGGCGGTCACACCTGTATATTTAACATTGCGTCTGGTGCTGCTTGAAGCAGCACCTGCGCAATGTTAAAAATGAAAGTTGTGCATTTGTATGCACAAAGCGGCAGGCCTGCCGCTTTGTGCACGCAAATGCAGGGGGGTACCATAGGTACCCCCCCCATGTGCACCCCCCCCGCCCCCCCTTCACCCCTGGGGGCCCGCAACGGGCCCCCCAAACAAAAATCTGTGTGCCTTTGCATGGCGGAAATGCCACCGAATAAAGGCATAGTACTCCAGACATCCTAATATGGCTGGCGGTGTCTGATAGACACCGCCAGCCATGTTAGTGCTTTTCCGCCGCGGACGGGAGGCGACCGTGGCGGAAAAGAGGCGGACGGAAAAAAGATCCCCCAGCCATCCTAATCTGGCGGGGGGTCTTTTTTCAGTCCGCAGCGGTTTTCCCGCATCCACGGGCCGGCGGTGGCTTCCGCCGGCCTGGAGGATGTGGGAAAACCGATATCATAATCAGCCCCCTAGTTCAGTTCCTTAACAGAATCCCTGCAACACCACTTATGCCTTTTTCCCTGCCATTTACTCAATGTGGAATGACCAAGGACATAGTATATCAATCTTGTGCGATGTCCCATGTCATCCTGCTGTTACCTTTACTGCTACTGCTGGGTTACCAATACTAACAGAGAAATTCAAAACAACATGTTCTTGAATGGTAGGTTCTATCTTTCACAGGCTTGAGGGCAAGGAAAAAGGAGGAGGGGAGCAGCCAGCTGAAAATAAACATTTTTCAAAATTTAGTGGACAGTGGCCAGGCATGGTATTAAAAAGAGGGAGGAGGAAGGAGGGAATATTCCTATGCCTTACCCTTTCCAGGGCCCTACATTCTTTCAAAAATAATATTTATATATCTTTCATTATAAGCAAGCCTATTTTCTTTATTAGTAATGAGGCAGCATGTGTGTCCAAAAAAACTAGATTGAACCAGAAGCCATGATTTTTCGTTCACTAAAATACATTTTCCAATACTTTTGAAGAGGTACTGCTTATTGCAACTATCCAAATGAGAAGGAACATGCAGTGGCAGTGGTGTCACAAAAACCCGCACAGCCCCCGAGTTTCAGGGGCCCCCTCCGGTACTGACAGGTCCCTGGCCTGAGAACTCCGAACTGGATCTGGAGTGATCGGGGGCCTCGTACATTTACGTTGTAGGGGGCCCCTCAAGTTTCGTTACGCCACTGCGCAGCGGACCCAACATTAAGTTTACCCCTCACGCCTCACAAAAACTCCTGACAAGCCTGTTGCCAAGCACATACTTTCGGAAAGAATATGCAACAGTATAAATTAACCCTGGGTGGAGTTCGTGGAGTTGCGCGTAGCGGTAATAAAGCTCAGCCGCACCACGCAGATCTCTGCGAGTGGCGGAGTTTGATAGAAAAATGCTGTTCATTGTGATTGAACAGTGCTGGATTCTTGTCCGCACTGTGCGATCATTGCGAACTGCACCATGCACAGCTCAGGCTTTCCTTTTCTACCACTCAAGTAGATTTTTACTCGAGCAGCAGCTTTCTCAACGCAAACGACCATTCGCGACCACTTGCAATGAGAAACCTGACCCCCCCCCATGTTGAGAAATCTCACTGGGAGGTTTATTTTCCACGCTTGCACTCGCCAACTTTATGTTGACGATCGCAAACAAGAAAAAATCTCGCCGGGAAGTTGATTTTCCTCGCTTGCGCTCGCCAACTTGGCGTTGGTGAATGCGAGTGAGGAAAAAAACTCTGCTGCGCAAAGCAGAGTTTTGAAGAACACCGTGCTCTCCGCGTAACCCGGAGTGGTGCATAAAACACTGCAAACTCCGCGAGCGGAGCAGAGTTCACCGCCCAGGCCTAGTATAAATAGGATAATCCACAAAGCGAAGGCCTGCTGGTGAAATGCACTTATTGCTGCAGTGGAGGACATTTCTCCCTCATATTTGATCTTTAGCGGTAAAACATTATCGCTTTAGGAAATTACACGAAGGATATTTCATCTACTTATCGCTTAAGGTCTTCAAAATGAAATAAGAGAGATGATTCACTGTTTCTATTTAAACCTTGTCACCTTATCCCAATAAGAACTCAATTACCATTTGCATATTGAAAAGAAAGGTGCATTTGCAATAGGTAAATTTACTTTTCATATTTCAATGGGTGAAAAAAGTAGTTTAATTTTATTTTATTTCAGCACTCGCATGCTAGGAAAATAACAAAAAGCACCAATACAACATAAAATGACCATGAACCTTTAAGATTCTTGCATGTAAAATTACAACTATTTTCCACAGAGCATGTTCTTTAATGCGGCGCTAAAACGTTTATTTGATGTGCTAAATCATCACTGAATTTAACTCGATGAGTTCCATATGTAAAAAATAATAGCTTAAGGCTCTATAATTCCATAAACCAACATTATCATTCCTTAAGATGTATTTTAAGGCATTGCAGCCATCATTGAATGTTCATAAATACACACATTAATATTAAATTGTAGCTTTGTGAACCTGCTCAAACATTGACTGCTTTACATTGACACTAAAACAGGAAAAATAGAGATATATGTTTGTGTTACATGTAAGAGTACATACTGTGCTATGACTGTGTTGTATGCAAGTAATGTGAATTGCAAAATGTGTACCTCAGCATTTACAATAAAACGACATTCCCATTACTTTTAAGGACACATAAGTTTCGGACACCACTTCCTCTGACACTACTGAGCATGTCCTTTTCATTTGCCAACCTGCCTATTATGTTTCCTTCTTCTATAATATCAGCTATCAAGGGAGGACAGATTGGATAGCTTACACTTCGTTTGGCACAGAGTAAACTTATTAAAGGAAAGGTCTATGTATGCTAACATTTCTACAAAATTCTGAAAGGCTAAACTGTAGAATATTTTTCTTTCACTCCCCATGTGCAAACCAGTCCAGATATTTGGGCCACGGTCTTAAGAGAAACTAGAAAATGTACTCATGCTTGAATGTCATAGGGCCTAAACTTGCTTTAAACTAAACTTGCTTCAGACATCAACAATATTCTGTTTGATTGCAAGACTTGCATGAACTCCTTTAGTATTCAGAGCTCCAGAGAGATCTCTAGTATACTTTCAGGGTCCTGGTGGAACTAAGTGGCATAAACGCCATGGCCCTCCCTTTGCACTATCCAACAGATGTATAGTGAGATACTAGACTCATGCTACGGATATTTTGCAAAGCTGGCAATACATGTGGAAGTGATCATCTATCTTTTAACCTTCTGTTGGAGGAACCATCTATCAACAGCTGCCACACTGTGGGTAATCCACTGTATGTTACCAATTATATAGATTAATAATAAACTATACAAAATTATCAATCAGTGTACCATCAAGCAAAAATCAGCTACAAAGACATCAGCCACAGTGGACAATGTGTCATAATTTATTATAGTCATAGAGCAGGCTAATGTGCAAAACAAAGTGCACTCCATTTCTCCAAAGCATCCTCCCCACAATACTGTCACACAGGCTGTTAAAAAGTGGGCTACTGGGAGAATCTAAGTGCCTGATTATGACTTTGGCGGTATGGAAGCAGGGCTGCCACATCGCCGTTTCGCTCCCACACTGCCAAAGTCCACCTCCTCCCGCCCGATTTCGAGTTTTCTCCTTGTCTGACAGGTGGTCCTTTAGCAGTCCCACAGCGGTACATTTAAAAAAGCACCGCAATGGGAGCACCAAAGCCTGTTCCTGCCCGGCATGGACTCTACAGTCCATGCCGTGCCGGAAACGGGGTGCATGCACACAGCGTGACACAACACTTACCCCCCTGCATGCATCCTCATCGCCTGAGGTACAGGGGGCCCTGCAGTGCCCCCTTAATTTCCTCACTGCCAGCCCTTTCAGGGCGGCCTCCACACTGTGAAAAGGCTGGCAGTGAGAAATTTCATAGTATGCTTGGAAGTGCCACAACTACACCGCCAGCATATTACTGCCTCACACCACTGGACGGCATTTCCCCGGCAGTTGCAGTGGGACTACGGCGGTCTGACTGACAAACTCATTATGCTAGGGTCGGACCGCCGGTGTGGCGGTAGCCGCCGTGCTGCCGCAGATTTGGCAGACCTAGGGACCGACAAACCTGTAATCACCCCATAGTCCCCAGACTACAAGAGAAGTCAGGATACATAACTTTAAACATAAATTATCTTGGACTTGTGCATTTTCTCACAAAGAACATCAAAACATGTATGACTGGCGAAGGAAGTAGTTCTCAAATGAAATACATACTATTGTGCACAGGTATTCAGATGTTTTCTTCTATTCAACTGTGTAATTGATAACTCGTTATAGTTTTGTGATATCTGACAAGTCATATTTTTTTTTCTCTGTCCTTTATGTGTACTCCAGGACAAATGCCTAGGATCTGCAAAGATAAATCCAGTTCCAATGGTACAAAGAAGCATAGCAAACAGGTTGATGACTGATTACCATTTGTTTATCCACATGCACCCAATAATCTCATTCTACTTTCGTCCTAAGAACCTTTCCAGAGAAATTATAATTTTAAGGTGCATTGTTTGAAATGAAAGGGGCCTTTTGAATCACCCCCTATCGATCCTGCCAAGTCTAAATGTGACTCTGAGAGTCTGTAAAATATTTGCATGCATCCTTACTAGTCAATTCAGTGGCCACTTTGACAATGTTTATTGGATTGATGGCAAACAATTGTGTCCACATATCCCCAAACACTTTGTTTCCTCAAAAAATAAGAAACCACCTTATTCTTCCAGGTCAGGCCAGGAACTGGAAGTTGAAGAGGAAAGTGGCATTACCTTCTGATCACCTCTCATGTATATAGCAGATGCAAAATAAGATACAAAGACATAAGAATCATAATACCAATATGAAGAACTGCCAGATGTATTCCTACATGTAATAACACAAAGGTAATGAACTCCACATTAAAAGTTAAAACAAATTAACACTTTCCTTAATTAGGCTAACAGATTATCTTTGTTTTTGAAATCCTACAACAAAATAGTGGCAAGGAAATATTCTCAGAATGTCAAGGAGCAATCATTGACTTTTTCTGCGATCACAAAAGCACCAACATGACTTGGAACCAGACAAATTATATATTTTTTTAAATCTTGGAGTAATCCCAGATGTATGACTCTATTGAGTGGCTATTTAGTTCCAGATAACACATTATCTCATTGTCTAAAATATTTTCAATCAATATTGTATGTAGGATTACACCTACACAATACGAATGGATCTTCAAATACCTTTTGGAACATTTAAAAAAAGAAAAACTTAAGCCTCTGTGTTAATCCATAATTTAAGTAGGGAAATATGAATGGAATTTATTTACAACAACCTAATAATCCTTAGATCCTGGGATGCTTTGCAATCAATTGGAAGAAGGGCTTAATGATGATGGAATGTGTTAGTTTCTGTAGACAATATATTGCACCTGTTCCATTTTCTGCTGTTCCATGTAACAGTGTTGTTATACAATTATCTAGTCCATTAGATTATTCTACATGTATATAGGTTCTAGATCTTCACCAGCAAGCCATCCACTCCAACTAGTGAGTACAGAGGCTCTCCTTCAATAGTGTACCTCAAAATCGCAGATATTGTGAAGGGAGTCATGTCTGCTCACCTCTAACTAAACCATGTTCATGGGACAGCTTGGTGTGAGACGGAGATATATGATATGGGTAGATAGTTTATTTGGTTTCATATACATAGGTGCGTATGTTATTGGCTCGCTTCACAACCTTGCTTCTTAGTATTGTTGTCTTTGTCATCGACTTAATATTCAATATCTTTTACTGATGAATTTCCCTTGCAATATGTTGACATTTACTGGGCAATTTATGGTTCAGAATCTGCTGAAATAATCGTTGACTTGTGTAGCCTCATTCAAGAGAATATCAGCCCTAAAATCTAACGATGCAAACATTTCCTGTTGAGAGACTAACACTTTGGCAAAGTGCCAAGTTGATCTCTTACTTCTGTGACCTTGACTGCCAATAAAAGAAGGTGTTCCGTACATGCTTACCTATCAGAGATGAGTGAAGATCAAACAGGTCTCATGATCTCCTTGACTGAAGCTAGCAACTGCCTTATTGAGGTGAGTTGAGGTTACCCCAATATTCAAAATTCACAGTCAGGTTCCTATATTAATAATGTTCTGGGGAAAGCTTAAGAAATGTATCTATATAAATAATAGTGTGGGCATCCCCGCTATTGATATCCATGTTAAACCTTTAAGAACATGAGCAGCTTATATTCATGCATGGTATCATATATTATAGAGCAATGTCAAATAATGTTGTCTGAAGAGATATAATTTTCTACCACATGAAATACATACCTTATATGACGTTACCTAATTTGCCTGTAGCATTGGTATATGGAACATGTGTTTATTGTAAACAAGAAGAAAGTAACAAACTAACTACCTCTTTTGAATACATTTGTGTTATGATGTCATACATATGTAGTCATAAATATATATATCGACACCTTCAGAGGAATGTCAACTTATTTTTTCCAGACATGCATATAATTAAGAATTGCCATCATATTCTATCATTAGTATACTAGTTGTTTATACAGCCTGAAAATGTGTGTAAATAAATAATTAATAAATTGCACTAGAGTTCTCCTAACATGGTGGTTCCAAAGCTCCAACTACAATGAGTCTACAGCGCACCCAACAGATTAATTTCAATCTGAGACCAGGGACTCAAGGGCATATTTACAATAGAAGTGACAGAGCATGGGGTAAGCCTTCTTGGCTTAAGACCGAGCTCCACGTAGGGCTGCACCATATTTACAACAATATGGTGCAGCCCTGCGTTTCCCCCTGCGCTGTTGCTAAATTTAGCTGCCTAGCACCGACGCCGGCCCCCTTGCACCGTAGTATAAGGGTGTCTGCTTTGCAGGGGAAGATTGCTTATGTGCAGGAAGGTATCTTCCTCCACATAAACAATCTTTAAATGGCGTTTGTAACTTGTTTGTGTGCTGCTTAATGCAGCTCACATAGAAGCTGCAAAACGTCATTTTTTTAAAATGATTGTTTATTTGCAGGAACCTGCACATAAACAATCAATGGTGTGTTGCTGTTCCTATGTGTGCTGCACAACGCAGCACACATGGAAACAGCAAAAAAACAGGAGAAATTAATAATTCCTCCTTTTTGCGTCAGGGTAAGGCCAGGTTTTCCCTGGTCTTAATTTTGGCACTGCCCCATATTTATGCCACCCTTGTAAATATGGGATAGTGCCAAAATCAATGGTGTTGCTGTGAAACGCCCCTCACAACACCCATTGCCCACCCCTTTCATTCTAACCATAGTGTGAAAGGGGGCCTTTTTTACAAGGCCCCCTTGTAAATAAGGCAAAGCCCCTATCGCCACCACAACATCATAATAAAAGTGACGTTGTGGTGGTGATAGGGCCGTGTAAATATGTCTCACGGGGGCTTATTATCAAGAATGGGCGTTACATCATCGCCACTTTAGCGGCGATAATGGGCTTGATAATATGCTCTATGAATTCCAATCGAAGCCCATGTTAGATGTCTTCACATCTAACATGAGCTTCGATTGGAATTCATAGAGCATATTATCAAGCACATATCGCCGCTTCATCGGCAGTTTCCTGCCGATAAAAGCGGCGATAATGTAACGCCCATTCTTGATAATATGCCCCACAGTTTGCTATTTAAAAAAAACAAAAAAACAATCTCTCCTTCCTTCCTTAAGCCACACGAGATTTCAATAGGTGTATTGCTAGAGTGCATCAACAATTTGCGGTAAGAATGCTGTGCACATAAAATGTTGTTGTCGTGGCCAACATTTTTTGCAGCATTATTTTTGAGGACATTTAGAACAATCAAGCTATCAATTATTGGAAAATGACAAGCCGTGACAAGTGATTATACACCTTGTGGACAACGCTAAGCGGGAGACCAAAAAGAGCACCACTTACTTATTTTCATGACCTTTTCATTTTTGTGCCTTACACTTCAAAAGGGAATGTGGACATTTAAATGTCAGTTGCGAATAGATTATATTGGGTAGCTGTCCATGTATGATTGACGTCACATATCTAGCAAGGGACAAGAGCATTAAATACATTTTCACGTACAAATAAGTAGCGGCCTCACCGTCCACCGTCTAACCTGCATGTAAGTAGTAAATATCCATTATACTTTGTAAATTACTTTGATAAATTGCTGCACGTGCATACTTCGAAAAAATTGTTTAATCAAAATCTATTTATGGGCCAGACCTCTTTTGTGGGAGTAACAGAAGTTACATGGTTCTTCTGTTTACATGTATAAGTTCAGATATTATTTCGAAAGCATAGCTCTTTCATAACAGTACAGTCCGTAACGTCCTATTTGTTATTTTATTTTTGTTGCCAGCGCCATAAAACCCCTGCCCGTTAATTTCACTGTTTGTAAGCACCGCAAGCCGAAAATGGCTGCTATAATTCCAATTACGTTTTTGAATAAATGGCTTCCTGAATTAATAAAACGTGGATGAAAACTTAGCTTGAAATGTAAAAAAAATCAAAAACAAAAAACAAACTGATAATACTCTCACGTCAGATTATCTTTCGAAACATGGAAACACGTACGTGACATAAGGACATTAAATACAATGAAGGCATTTAATGAGTTAGCGCTTACACCTCTGCTGTATATTCAAATTACATTTACTGGGCTGGCAGGCGGCTTCCAGTGGAATGACTATAGCATTAATGACTGCAAGAAATTATTTTGGTTTAAGGACTGAGCTCCCCAAACTGGCACAGATTCCCATCACTTGGAAGAATGTGGTTTATAACCGAGTACAGTTATCACCTTTATGTTTAAGGGTTCCCATCGTGTCATATTGAGAGTTAGTATTGGGATGATATAAATATGAAAATAAGGTATGCTATAATATGCTAAATTAGGTTGGACTTATTTTCATGAAATATATTCTTCCTTTGATATAGCCTTGTGTAACTGAAAATATTCTCGCCTACAGTGGCACGCGTGTTGTCATGTTCTTTTCAAGTTTCAAATACGAATATGATAGAATCACAGTTCTTTCCCTAGTTAATGACATCTGCACTCCCATCTGAACTGCCCTCACTTCTGACACCAGTAGTTTATAAAGATGATAACCATAGCAGTCTCTCAATGGACAGAAGAATTATTAAGAGCAATAAAGTGACAGGGAAACCATCAAATAGTAACAATGAAGAGGCCGATTCACAAACTGTATTTTTTTTAGAACGTTTAGTAGTACTACAATAGTAGTATTCGTGCTAAAAATGCTTTTCACAAACCTATGCGCAGAGGGTCCATCTCTGCCTGTCCTATCTTTTTCTGTGCGGAGATCTATGCCCTAACACTCTGCTAATGTAAGTATTCGTTTTAGTTGTAAGTATGGAAGGGACCGAGGGGTGTAGGTGGAACATGGGGAATACTACTAAAGGGGAGGGATTCACGGAGAAGTAAGAACGGGTTAACGGAGCGTTAGGAAAAGCTTTGGTGAGGGTGATGCACCCACCCATACTAGAAAAAGCCTATTGCTAGTCACAAACGTCTTTTCTATATTAAACTGGAGCCAAAACAGTTGTAAGCCGTTAAATCTGGCACCACTCACGGGTAATGCATCACCCTGCAATAGAAAACAATGGAGGTAAAATAAAAAGCACAGGAAATAATGTTAAAATAAAGCATAATTATTCAGGTATTTTAAAATATTTGAATACTTGTTTTATTAACACACAGATCATGGATGGAATGCAGAGCAAACCAAGCATTCTCCTCCAGTCAAAAGATCTGGGTTAAATCCATCATTCTTTTGTTCATCATGCCAACCCAGTTTGGCCCCAACTAATGTAAATAAGTCTTGACCATGTGCCTCATGGGAACAGTCCAAACCGAACTGCCAAGCCAGGTCCTCCCTGGACTGGAAACAAGCATTCTGGGACAGGATTTGGGGCGTCACCCCTCATCAGCCAGGCTAGCTTGAAGCCAATGGCACAGTGAGCCGGGGACCCACGTCAGGGCATAGCTGACGCACTTAGGGCGAGAAATCAAAAGACACACAGATCATGGAAGATGGAATGCAGAGTAAATCAAAAATTCTCCCCAGTCAATAGATCTGGGTTAAATCTATTGTTCTTTTGCTCACCATTCCACCCCAGTTTAAACCCAGCCATGTGCAAATCAGTTGTTACCATGTGTCTCATGGGAACAGTCCAGACCGAACTGTCAAGCCAGGTCCACCCTGGACTGGAAACAAGCATCCTGGGACCGGTTTCGGGGGTATTACCCTTCATCTGCCAGGCTAGCTTGAATCCAGTGGCACAGTGAGCCTGGGACCCACTTCTCAGTATACCTGGCGCGCTTCAGGTGAGAAATCAAAAGACACACAGATCATGGATGGAATGCAGTGCAAATCAAACATCCTCCCCAGTGAATAGATCTGGGTAAAATCCAATGTTCTTTTGCTCACCATGCCAACCCAGTTTAGACCACGCCATATGCAAAGCAGTCGTGACCCTATGCCCTATGGGAACCGTCCAGACCGAACTGCCAAGAAACTGGACTGGAAACAAGCATCCTGGGACCAGTTTCGGAGCTTCACCCTTGATCAGCTAGGCAAGCTTGAATCCAGTGGCACAATGAGCACGGGATCCAAGTCTGGGCATACCCGCTCACTTAGGGGCGAGAAAACAAAAGGAAAACAAGCATCCTGGGACCGCATTCTGGCTAATCACAGTCATCAGCCAGGCTAGCTTGGGGTGACGGAGAGCTAAAGAATGATGATGGATTAAACCCAGATCAGATGACTGGGGGTGAGTGCTTGCAAAGTTGAACACTCTGTCCATCATCCCCTTTGGTTTTCCTTTGTTCACCCTAAGTTGGCAGGGTATTCCCAGATGTGGGGCCCTTGCTCACTTTGCCACTGGATTCAAGCTAGCCTGGCTGATGATGGCTGTTTAGCCAGAAACCAGTACCAGAATGCTTGTTTACGGTCCAGGGAAGACATGGCTTGCCAGTTCGGGCTGGACCGTTCCCATGAGGCACAGGGTCAGAATGATTTGCATATGGCCATGTCTGAACTGGGGTTGCGAAGTGAACTAAAGATTGATGATAGATTAAACCCAGATCAGTTGACTGGGGGTGAGTGCTTGCAAAGTTCAACGCTCTGTCCATCATCCCCTTTGGTTTTGTTTTGTTCGCCCTAAGTTGGCAGGGTATGCCCAGATGTGGGTCCCTTGCTCACTTTGCCACTGGATTCAAGCTAGCCTGGCTGATGTCAGCTGATTAGCCAGAAACCGGTTCAAGGATGCTTGTTTCTGGTCCAGAGAAGACATGGCTTGGCAGTTCGGGCTGGACTGTTCCCATGAGGCACAGAGTCAGACTGATTTTGCATATGGCCATGTCTGAACTGGGGTGGCGGAGTGAACTAAAGAATGAGTGTTGGACTTGGCTCTTTTTGCAGGGTCATCCCTGAACTCTTTGCCTTCCTCCTATATTTGTTCTGACCTGTTGTTGGCTGTTTTATGACTCTAGGCACTTTACCACTGCTGATCAGTGCTAAAGTGCATATGCACTCACTATTGTAAATTGATGTATGGATTAGTGACTCCATGATTGGCTGATATGGTTTACTTGTCAGACCCTAGTACAGTGCACTGAGTGAGCCCAGGGCTCGTAAACCAAATGCTGCTGGTGGACTTGCAGCAGTAATTGTGCCACCCACAGCAGCAGTCTGTAAAAGTGTGTCTCAGGTCTGCCAATGCAGAGCCTGTGTGCAGTATGGTACTGCCATGTTGATTGGGCACAGGCACCCACTGCCAGTCCCCAAACCTTCCCTTTTCTTCATATCAGACACCCCTATGGTAGGCCCAACGGCTAGGTGCATTGTAAATATAAGGTAGGACAAGCCCTGATGTGTGTGGCATGTCCTAATAGTGAATTACTGCCATTTTTGTTTTTCACTATTGCATGGCTACCTATTCCCCATAGGCCAGAATGGGCAGTTTGATTATTACATCTTTTAATCCTAACTGACTCAGGGAACAAGGTAGCAATTCGAGTTCAGTATGCCTGAACTCAGTGAAGTTGGTTTTAACATTCTGTGTTTGAAAATACCACTTTTAGAAAGTAGGTATTATATTGTCTAACTATCCAAGCCTGCCTCTGCTAGGTTGTGTATTTCTTGTCTTCAGGTTGAGTGACGGGCGCTGGGGGATTCCTGGAGACAGGGTGAGTCAGCCCAGTGGTGATTAGAGATATCTGCATCTAGATGGGTGGGAGGAGTGCACCTGGGAGCTGAATAGTGCTGTCCCTTCCCTCCACAATGCTGGCTCCACCTCCTGTGGTGCTTCTGATGTCTCTGCCCTGCCCTGTGAAAGGAAAGAAGGAGTCATGTCAACAGAGTGCTCCAGGACTGACCAGAACTGATTTGGACTAGGCAAAGGCCTCTCTGCCTTCAGAGAACAAAGAGAAACTGGGTTTAAAAGAGGGGACACAAACCCCAGAAAATTAGATCACATTTGGACAAGAATAAGAAACTTTTGCTGAGGAGTGGAACCAGAGAGAACTTTGTGTGCTTTATTCAACTTGTGAAGGATCTCCAAGGGCTTGAGAGAGGAGCTTGCCTCCTGCTGAAGTCTCAGGGACAACAGACTTCCACCACCAGCTCCCCAAGAGTTCTTTGGAAGTGCCTGCAGCTGAGGGACTGCATGTTGCAAGGAGCTGGAAGCACAACTTACGAAGAAGTGTGTCGCCGTCTCAGCCGCTGCCGTCGCATCACAGAGATGTTGCCGCTGTAGCTGTCGCATTGCACCACATCACAAGAACATCTCGCAACATCAGAGAAGCATGCCGCATCAAGAAGAAGACACCATCTTTTTTTCTTTGCACTGGATCTTCAACGCATCACTGTCTTTGCGTGTAAGGAACTACCACATCACCATCCCTGCAACACTTTCGTTGTAGAAGCATTACGCATCTTAAGGTACATTGACTCAAAGTATCGCATTTTAAGATCTAAAGAGAACTAAGCTAATTCTACCATTTTAAGTACAGTATTGTGGATTTTTGTCATTTGTGGTCTTCTGTTAAATCTATATAAAGAATACTTATTTTGAGTATACAACTTGTGTGGTGTCCATCTGTAGTGTTGTCACTGGGTTACTGTTTGTGTTCACAAATGCTTTGTACACTGCCTCTGAGATAAGTGTGCCTGCTCATGCCAAGCTACCGAGGGGTTGAGCAGGGGTTATTTTAGGAGTGTACCCCCTTACCCTGACTAGAGGCAAGGGTCCCTATTTGACACAAGTACCTACCTGTGCCAACTAGAGACCCCCCAAATCTAACAATGATGATGGATTCAACCCAGATCAGTTGACTGTGGGTGAGTGCTCGCAAAGTTCAACACTCCGTTCATCATCCCCTTTGGTTTTGCATAGTTATAATTAAGGTACTCTTACATGACTCTGTGCACTGGCCCCAAAGAATCTAAAATGGGAATAAAAAGGGAATATGCTTGGAATGTTCATATATAATTAGCAGAAATATTAAGGACTGCTCCTTCGTTGGACTTTTACTAATAGAGAGTTGTATGCTTCGGGATGAATCACAAAGACATCTAAGAGTACGTAAAAGAGTAGATCTATAATACTACTTCCTGCTATCATAACTAATTTTGCAAATTGGACCCGATGTGTCCTATTCTAACTATAGTTATATTATTTGCTGAAGTGACTTAAAAGTCTTTGGAACTAATATCTTTCCAAAGTGAAAGCTTATTTTTTTACAAGAGGACAGCTGGACAGCTGTCATCAGGGGGATTTGCATTCAACTGATGAACTTGCTTTATTATTTCATGTGCAGTAATATAAACTTGAATGATAAATATCATGGCAGTTTGCCAATGGCCAAGAAATGGAAAGTGAAAGTTGCCCTCAGTATTAATTTTCACCTTCCTTCACAGACAATAACCAAAGCATTCTTGTATGTAAACCATACTACTCAGTGAGGAATATTTATCCTTCATAGTTGTCAATAAGCTCACATCTCTTTTGCCTCCTGTCTGTGATGGAGCAGTAGTGTATTGCGATTGACCCAAACCTGTTATTAATGTGACATGCCCACATTACTGATTTAAGGTAACACTTTGGACTTCAGACTCCTTCTGATAGGTGTGTTATTGTGTAAGTAAAGTATTTGGTCGTATCCAGCAGTGGCTCCTCTGCAATGGTGGAGGAGTGTCGCACCACTGGCTCAGAGCAAGTAGCTGAAAAATAAAACAATATTTTATTACCTGGCCATTGGAGGGGGAGGAGGAGTGGTAGATGTGCACTTTTAAGTGTGCATGTCGATTTGGCCCACCGTCTTAGCTGGTCAAACTGACATGCGCACCTAGGTTTCTCCAACCTGGCCTTCTAAAACAGCCTGGTTGGAGAAACAGCACAGACTCTCTGTGCCTGAGAAAGCGTTAATGCAGCCCGCTCAGGTCAATCCCCACACTGCTCTCATGTTAGAGAGAAGTGTGGGGATTGGAGAGGGAGTCTATGAAGATGTCTCAGGGACTGCTGGGACCATGACCTGGAAGTAAAGGAGCGCGAGGCAGAAGATAGAACCAGGTAAGTGTTTTAATTTTTTTAATTATTAACCCCCTGCTGCGCACACGGTTGTTACACGGGGTAAGTGGATTCAGATTTATTGAGTGCCAGTCAGTTTTGATGACATGCAATGCCAGACTACTAGGGCTGGCTGTTCTGGGCCTATTTCTCCATACTGTGCTGGCTCAGTAGGCTCAGTAGTTTATGAATATAAATAGGGTGGTGTGTATTCAGATGTCCTGGTTAAATGTTTTCCTAAAGGTTCTCCATTTAAAATGTTCTCAAATATGTGGATGTTTGTTTGCTTTATCAGTGATTATTGAATCTTTTTGCATGGTTGATCTCCATAGGTTCTCATTGTTCTTCAACTACTTTTGTCTGACACACCTTGGACATTTCCTTGATCATTACACCTGGGTTAGATTGGAGCAACATCTCCTAATGGAGGTTTAGCCCAATTGCCCATGAAGCAGATACATTTTGAATTTACAAAGGGGCACTAGATACTGGAAGAACAAAACCTCAATGATCATCCTTTGCAAATGTATACAATAACGTTTCTTCACCTTACTTGTAATTGCTAGCTTTCTTTTATATGTTACATGTTACTACCCGACAGTGAGAAAGGTGCAAAATAAACAGGCCATGGGTCAAAATCAAAATGTTCATTTAATAGCCAATTAGGTCTGGAATTCCAGGCAGGGGTCAGGGAGTCACATAGTATGTTTATGTATGTTAAACAGAGTGCTGAAACAGATTTCAAAATACTGCAGTCCTTATTATGATGCGATTCGGACTGCAACCAACAGCTTTTCAGTTGTGGTCCTAAGCGCATCAACTTCAGCGGTCCGACCGACGCATTAGGATGCATTTGGTCGGAGGCAGCAGTCAGAGATACCAACCAACACAATCTGATGGACTCATAGAGCCCGTTGGTCGGTCAGAAAGGCCTTATAATCCGACATGAAAAGGCTCTAAAAAAAGTGACATTGGGGGACCCCTTTCCCCTGGTCCATCGCATCTGGGCTTGGGGACATCACTGTACCGTGTGACAGGTATTGGTGCCTGCCACACTGTGCAGGGATATTCACAAACTCCCATTTCTCAATGGGAGCTTATGCTGTGGGCGGTTTCTGCTTGCCACACAAGCTCCCATTGAGAAATGGGAATTTGCAACCCCACCATGTGCAAGTTGCATACAAATAATGCGGTCAGAACCGCCGACCTGAGGTTAGTCGGTTCCCAATACGTGACGGTGCCAGTCAGAGGTAACTACGACCGACATTGTAATAAGGTCTTTAGTGTTCAGTAGTAGGCTATTGTAAATGATAATGACTTACTCTGTGCAGCTTGGTGTAGGTCTGAGGTGCACTCCTGACTATAACCTTTTCAACTAATATGATTTTTATCTTTTGGTGCTACACTGAAACCTATGCTGTCAAACATACAAATGCAAGAATCAGTTTAATTATCATCATGCTAGTTGATGATATTGATGCAATTTGTTGATTTTTTTGGCTACATTGGACTGTATTGTGCACACTGTATTCAAGTTTAACCACTTGATAATTCAATATATTCCATGCAGTCCCATCTACATATCCATACACCAACATATATTTACTTATCTATCCACCCACTGTCATCTGTCCACCTAGCTTTACATTTTCACTTATCTACCTATGCACTAATCTATTTATCTTTTCATCCCCAGACGTTCATCCACCCTCCCTAAATATCTACCCACAACTTTATATCATCCAACCATGCTCTTGTGTCCGTCACCCATAGTTACCTAAGCACATATCTATCTACCTTTACTAAACAATTTTATTCATGCCCATAACTAATCATCCATCCTTCCACCAGCATTTATATCCACCCGTTTGTGCAGCCAACTACCTGCAACTATATGCATCCACTGTCTCAAACCACCTATTCCAATCTGCATACATTGAATACCCCACTAGTCTGTGCATTGAATTAACACCAATAGTACAGTACTATGATATCTATACCCAGAAGACACTTATACTAGTTGTACTACCTTCATTTATCTTTCATTTTCTTTAGTTTAGTCTAGGTAGATTTAAGGTTGATGAAATGTACTGAATTTGCACACTTCAGATAGTTTCTACTGTTTGGGGCAATGTTTATATTTGCTTGTTTTAAAATGATGAACACATTCTGAAATTAAAGTATGCATGCTTTGTCAGTGCGCGACTTTTACCATCCAATTAATTAATGACACATCTTTCTTACCATGATGAGTGCCTCTCAGATAGACAGTAGTAAAGTGTAACATTTCTCTGATTTTGTGATTGCCTGCATGAAATATACATTTCTCTCATGGCAGTACACAATTAGGATACAGCACCTTGGCTGAAAGAATTGCATTGTAAATTCTCCTTGTAGATTCCTGAATGAATTTACTTAGCAACCCTGAATGTATGTGAAGTCTAATAATGCAAGTAGATGCAGTTAATATATAGGCGGTGCCCCCCTCAATAATTGTCCAAATCATCTCCTAACACCTTTCTAGAATGATATAGTTACCAGGCTCTGTGTCTAACTTTGAGGAGAGAGGAAATGGGGGAACTTCCAAAAATGGCAGGTTACCCATCTACATCGTATGTGGAAGAGTTAATTAGCTTACTCCAGCTTCCATGGTGATAAAAGCCCTTTGTGATCTATTGGGACTGGTTCAATACCATGTCTGGCAAAATTAGCTCCATGAAAGACAGATGAGAAAGGGAGTCAGGCTTCCAAGAAAGACTAACGTAACTCCCATTACATGCAGAGATGTATTTCCCACATGTTAGGTAAAGGTTATGTAACCACCAAATGTTTTTCCTACCACTTTGTGAAATATTCCCAGTGTTAATGTTTGCTAGTAAAATTCATACTAGCATTGAAAGAAATTGTTTACTTTTCCCCCTGAGTTTATCTCCATCAATTTGGGACATACCATGGTCAGTAACATCACTTTGGCAATGGTTGATAACCTGTCACGTTTTGGGTTTTCCAATCTGGTTCTTTGGTGGCACGTTCTTACTCATAATAGTGCATGTTTGCCTAAATGTAATGTATGCATGGATATAGAGACTGGGTGTATTGTGGTCAGTCAAAGCCATATGGACGATAAAGGGTGGGAGGAAGACCAGGGATTTGTGCCATTAATTGTGAGCTATAAGAAAGAGGAAAGAAAATTAAAACTGTTCACAAAGACCATGTACTAGGGTTATGATGATTGTCACTATATCAGATTGGCAAATTTGACCTACAAAGTATTGCATAGAATACATTGCCTGCAACTAAATTGATACTTAAGTCTATGTTTACTATTCTTTAGTCCACTTCTACTTACTTACACATGTCATGCAAAGTAGTGGTTAGGTCAATGTAGTGTGTCTGGTTTGGTGGCTCAGTGGACTAATGCCTCCACTGCACGGATCTGTGTTTGACCTCGTGGTCACAGGTTTGAATCCTGGCGGGTCCACTCAGTCTTTCATCCATCTGAGGTCGATAAAATGAGTACCATTGAGTTGGTAAGAAACATCTTTTATTCACTGCCTACAGAAACTCTGGGTGAACGTGCGCTTTATAAATACACATGGGATGTGTAATATTTTTTATCAAATGTGATATAGCAACTTTGAACCCTGCAGGGACAGAAAGCATGACGAGAAATATGTTGAGGGTGTGAATCGTTATGGGAAACAATAGAGAACCTGGCAAAAATGCTCAAATTAGCCCCGCTCAGTTCCTTTACTTACATTATCTCCAACTTTCCAACCATCCATCCATCCATCCATTCTCTATCTTTCTCTCTCCCTTCTCCTTCATTGCTTGCTCTCCCTCCCTTTCTCCAACTCTTTCTCTCTCTTTCTTGAAAACCGTTGTACCTGCTGCAATAAATCTTAGGGTGCTGGAGAGAGTGAAAGATGCACCAGCAACAGCCCTGGGTATTAAAAACCAGTCTTCAATGACTGCAGCCTACCAGTAAAATACCTGTTGGAATAAAATGAAGGACCAAACCTGCTAATCCATGTCATTCCTTCCATCTCTTCCAAGTATATATCAAAATGCCTTGTATAACCCACTACCCTCAACACTGTATGTTGATTCTGGTATTCACTTGGTGTGTTTTGTTGTGGTACTCATCCTAGCCAAGGACAATCTCTCTACCACTAGAGATGTGCCAAATGTTAGTTGTTTTGTGAAATTCAAGGAAGCTGAATTTTCCCATGTATTATGAAGCTGCTCTACTCTCCAACATTATTTGAATGCGATTTTCGGAGAAATTAGCCCAATAATCAATTTTGCAGTGCCACTGGACTACCTGTTTGCCCTGCTGGGTTGTGTAAAGAATGTCACTGTGATTGTTCACCACTATAGCCTCCTAGCCATGAGATGGTATAGGGGACTACCACCTATTGTGGAAGAATAATTATGTTACTGTGCGTTTCGCTTTTAGGTCACAATGTAGAAAATGACACATTTAGAAAATGAATATAATGACAACAAGGAACCTTGACAGATAATTAATTTGCAAACATTGTTATTGATTCTTTGCAGATCAAGAAATGTAATCAGCTTGACCTCGATTTATATGAACATAGTAGCTGGAACATTCATTTGTGTGAATCCATTTAGTATTAGCAAATCATAGACATTGGATAGCATTGGCAAACGTTGTATGAGCTATTTGGCCCACAAAAAAGCAATACTTTTACACACCTAAACATTTTACATTACACCTCAAATATGATATACCTGTATTCAATTTTCAACAGGAAGAGTCTGCTGTTGTGTCTCAGTTCTCTAGACTCCTGTAATTATAGCATGTAAAGGGGATGTAACAACTAGTTATTTCAACAACGGCCAGGCACCCAATTTGACTTTCAGTGTTGCCTTTGTGGAGTTGCTAAGTCCAGAAAATCCCTAATGCATAGAGGTCAACGCGTTTTAAACCCTGTGATGTTGGGGTCTCCTAAGGACAAAAATTGTGTGTGACCGAAAGAAAATTGAATGGAAAAATTATTTGTAAGATTTATTCTGTACATAGGCAGATAGATCAGTCAATGCCGCTCCTTATTGGATAACGTTACCTCTGTTTTTAGTGTATGTTCCCTCTTTGTCCAGTATAGTTGAAAGAAGAACTGGAAAAAACAATGGAAAAAAACAAACATGCAACTACTCTAATCGGGGGTGTTTCCTGACTGTAGTTGGGGTATATTCAACACATGCAATCACTCAAAGTGTACTTTTGCAGGTTTATAAATTCCTGGCTGGTGAAGAAACAGTTAATTACTTCAAGTTTTCTCTTTGTATTTAGGCATTTCTCATGTTAAAATTAAATTTACACCAATGCACCTGGTGTTTTTAGGCCTAGCACGGCTTCATTGTTGATTTTAAAAAAAATATATTTTTATTAGGTATTTACCCCTCTTTCCCCCCCCTTGTTTGCAGGGCAACTTACATACAAATACGGATACTGACAAAGGTGCATATATTCCATAATTGAATCAGAAATTCACATTATTCAATGCATGAAAAAACATAAAATAGAAAGAAAGAAAAAAACAAAAAAAACTAAAAAAAGAGAAAGAACAAGTGAAGCAAGACAAGAAAGAAAAAAAAGGCCATCATAAGAAGGTGAGCGGGACAGCTTATAGAAACCCCTTTTCCCAACCTCCTATTCGCAGTCCCTTCTGTTGTCAGTTCGTTACTTGACGCCGCTCCTCTCCCCATTCCTTATCTTTTCTTCCTAGTTTCCGTTGGATCCCATATTGAAAGGCCTAACTTCTCCCCCTTCTTCCCTTCTTTGCGTATATCTCCCTTTCCAGATTATACATGGAGAGAAGCCTGGCCAGCCATTGATGAAAAGTAGGAGGTACCGGATCTTTCCATGCTGTCGCCACGCAGAGTCGCAAGACTGCCATTGCTATAAATAGGAATTTATTAGCCGCACATTCCCGGTCCACTCCCAGGACCCAGGACCACCCTTGCTGGTGTGAGCCCTGTACTAATACCCATCGCGTTTTCCAAAAACATTTCAATTTCTTTATGTAAAGGAAGTAAAGTTGGACATGTAGCAAAGATGTGAGCTACCCCTGCCTCCGAGCTATTACAGCGCGGGCGTGTGGTTCCAGAAGTGCCTCCCCATTGTGCAATCTTGGCTGGCGTGTAGTATAGGGAGAAGATCGTTTTGTAATGTTGCGCCTGTAGTGTCGCACAGCAGAGTATATTCCTCCCTAATTCTAATGAGAGCTGAAAGTTTTCCTATCCTACCCCCAGCCTCTCTACCCATTTATCTTCGTGTTTCCTTAGATCGTCCTCCCTGCTTTCTAAAAGTTCAAAATAAATTCCTTTAATCGTATATTTCCCTTGTTTAGCGATATATTCCATTACTGCATTTTCCTTAAATCCAGCCGGGCCCCCCTTTTTCGACCTCAAGAAACTCCTCACTTGTAGGTATTTATAAAAACTTTTTGTATCAACACCATATAGTTGTTGTACCTCTGAGAACTGATACAGCCCCTGCTCTCCCATTAAGTCTTTAATGCTCACAATTCCATGACGCCCCCAGTCTGTAAACACTGAATCAGCGAAAATTTCTGTCGGTAGAGCTTTATTACCACATAATCGTGTATAGGCGTTGTATCTTCCCAGTCCGTATTTCTTTCTGAATGCTGCCCAAATTTTATATGCTGCAATCATAGTTTTGAATTTAGTTCTCTTATAGTAACTAAAGTCGGTATATTTTAAAAATACATTACCTACTTCTCCCCCATCAATACTGAATACACTGAAGTAGCATCCCCTACTTGTTCTGATGCCCCACCAATAAGCTCAGACATATATTGAAGGGCCGCAGCCCAATGATACATTTTAAGATCGGGAACTGCCCATCCACCTCTATCTCTAGGGAGTACCATGTACCTTAGAGCCTGCCTCGTTTTCCCGTGTGCCCATAGGAACCTATTTACTATCTGCTCCAGAGCAGTATACCACTTTGCTTCGAATATTAACTGTATCGCTCTAAAAATGTATAAGAGTTTGGGCAGTAACATCATTTTTACCACATTTGCCCACCCCACTATCGATAGGTGAAGATGATCCACCCATCCAGGTCTTTTTTTGCCTTATTAATTATTGGCTCAATGTTTCTTGCCACAACATTATCTAGGTTTGCAGTTATTTCTACCCCCAAGTATACCCCTGAATCTATCACCCGCTTATCAGGGCAGGACACCTTGTTATTTATAATGATTTGTGTTTTCGTTTTGTTAAGGGAGTAACCAGATATTTTATCAAACAGTGCAGCTTCTTTCTCTATTTCCCTTATGGCTTCTGTGGGGGACGACGAGATGACAGCTACATCGTCGGCGTATGCCAATACTTTATATTCTCCACCCATGGTCTTAACCGGTGAGATATCCCTATTTGCAGTTACTCTGCGCAGAAGAGGATCCAAGTATACAGCAAAAAGCAGCGGAGAGCAGGGACATCCCTGTCTAGTGCCCCGTCTAATTTCTAGCTCCTTCGTATATTCCCCATTAACCCTAACCCATGCTGTGGGTGCTAGGTACAGCACTTGTATAGCCCGTATAAAATCATTCCCCATACCAGCCTAGTGTAAGGACGACCAGAGATAGTCCCAGGAGACCCGGTCAAACGCTTTCTCTGCGTCTAAAAGCATAACCGACATTGGGTCTCCTGAGACCTCTGTGGCGTCAAATAGGGTAATAACTCTCCGTATATGTTCCGTTGTCCCTCTCCCTGGAATGAATCCATGCTGTGTTTTGCTAACTAGTGTGTCTATTACCCTTGAGAGCCTAGAGGCCAGCACTTTAGAGTAGATTTTTGTGTCTGCATTTAGTAATGTAATTGGCCTATAGGACCCTGCCTCTGTTGGGGCCTTACCTTTTTTAAGGAAAATAACAATTTCTGCTCCCGCCCAGGATTATGGGATAGACTGTCCCCCTTGTGCCTGTTGCAATGTTTCCAGAATATACTCAAAAATTTCTGCCTGAAAAGTTCGATAAAATTCAATAGGTATCTGGTCCGGCCCTGCAGCTTTTCCTGCCGGAAGACTTGTAGTGTAGCTCCTATGTTCCCAATAGGCTCTGCGCATTGGAATAGTACCTACAGCAGTAAAGGCCTAGACCAGACGTTAACTAGGTCTACTACTGTCGATACTAGACTTAATTTTTGGGTTTGCCAGCTAAGCTCAGAGTTCGCTAGAAACTTTCTCGAATGTTCAGGAAAGAATTACCTCCCCTGATTAGACAAGAAGGGATTTAGTTTCTGACAACCATAGAACATGACAACTTTGCTCTCCCCTAATCAAGAGTCAATCTCAAGAGTCGTGTGAGCACAAGGCAATTATTTTACTCAGTCAGTACGTGCATTCTTAGTCTCATCAGAATGTAGAGAAAAGGAAGAGACGGGCGTGTTCAATAAAAAGGTGTTATTTATTGATCAGTCTCTTTTCTCATACATGAGAAATGGATCGATATTATTGCAATACTTATAGTTAAGTAAAGTGCATACATTAAAAGCAATAGTATAAAATAATACTGTAAAAACCTTGATATGGTTTCTGAGCCATATGATGTTTTAAAATGATTAAAATATATTTACATACACATATACATTTGACTAAACGTACTCAACTGGTGTTTCTAAATACGCCTACCCCGTGTACCTGACCTAAGTCTAATGCGTGGGCGGGAATAGAAAGTTACAGTTTAAGTTAAGTTTGTTTTTGCCAAGTGAATAACTAAAGAATTCTCTGTGAGGGGTTATTCAGTTCTGTACCTGGAATTTAGGATGAATGAGGAATGGTATCTCTTTCTCTGCTCTCGATATTCCAGGCTGCCTGCGAGGGCTGCCCAGAAGCGCCGGTGCTGGGTCTCTCGGCTTGAGATAGCAGCGCGTCTCTCAGCGCGTCAGGAAGGCGGGGCTGCTGCCAGCGGGGTCTGCTTCTGCTCTCGGCTTCGGCAAGTGTGGCTGCTCCGTCTTGTCACCACGCGTGTGTTTGCATAGGGCAAGGTCGGCAATATTTATACCTTAAAGGTGCCGAGATTGACGTAAGGATGGACATAGATACGTCAATAAAGATGTCATACGACTTGCTCGTTAGCACATTCTTTACTAAAGTTCTCTGTGAAATCAAAACAATGGCCGCAGGGTTTTTCCCAGGTTGTCATAGGTTTGATTTGTTATGAGAACGTCGTATGCCTTATCAGGGGCTGGAGGAATGTCGCTTGTCTAATTAGATCTCAAGCGTTATGACCTAATCAGATAACACGTTCCTGTGCCGTAGTGTGACTGCGTCAGATAACGGTATCTGCATCATGGGGGCTGTTCTTGCCTCATGGGCTGACTGTTAGTTAACTAGCTAGTTAGTTTAACCAGAATAGGGTCAGGAATAGGGGGATCGATTCAGAACCTATAGAAATACACGACACCCACTCCACGCTAACTATGGTCATATTTACTAATCTATGCATAGTATAACATAGTACAACATACTATAGAGAATAGTGTATACCTTACCACCCCAAAATACATAAATGCATCTTGAAATTTTCAAATATACTGAAAAATTGCAGTCATATATATTGTATGCACTTAAGCTATGAATTAAATGCAAAAGTAAACACGCATTTGTATGCATTATTGCTTATTGGTATATGAGAAATACACATGAAATGGCTCTTAATATGGCTATACAGAAAGGAAGTTCGAGACCATTTCATCACATAATAAAATATTTGTGAACATACCAGCGGGCAGCTAAAGTCTAAATAAAGTATCTAAAAATAGAAATCTTAGTTCTCTAGGAATAGTTTCTTACTTTAAGCAGAAGATCAGTGCCCCGGAAAAAATATAAGGAAAAAATTTTAGGGGCTTTGCTGAAAAATTGCTGTCCGTGAACTGGATTGTAATTGTTCATGTGACTTTATTTTTAAAGTTGAAGGCCGAATTCAGGGAACGCCGTGTGCGAGTTTACTCAAAAGTCTCTATTTCTGTTCTGGAGAGAACATCATATCATTCAGGCTTTCGAAAAAACTGTCAACAGCTTCATGGGAAAGTTCCTCTAAGTCGGAAATAGGTGTAACCATGCATTCATGCGCATGATTGTCTCCATTGACATTCTGATTTGCATCACTGACAGAAGGTCGTACCTGTTCGATGCTGCTTTCATCTTGAACTTCACTACTCTTCAATCGTAGTGGTGAAGATTCCAGGAATGCCGTCATCAGGATTGGCAGCCTTTGAGGGCAGCACAAAGCGTGAACCTTGGTAGGAACCAACAGTGTATCTGCATCCACTGGCGCATCCGATTGTAGCGTCAGACAGGTGTCTAACACGCATTCTTCTCCGCATAGCAGACACCTTAGTACAGGTAAAACACACCTTTGCCACATTGGTCGAAATGATAGAAACCAAGTCATGTTCAGGTCTCTAAGCCGGGAGAGTCCCAGGATTTTTGATATCCGGTCCCGGTATCCAATGGCTAGGATCGTATCTTCCATTGTCGCGAGAGTTTGATCTGTGACATGGGTTGCCATAACGAAAAATAAGGACTAGGAATAGGATTCCTGCAATTAGTCCCAGGATCAAGGGAAGTCCGCCAAAAATCGAATGGACGAAATCTGGAAAAATACCCAGTATGGCTTTGAATGGTGTTAATGCCATCGAAAATACTGTCTTAAATACCTCTGAGATCCCATTGGTATCAGAAATATTTAAGATTTCGCTTAGGATTTCCGCAAAATGTACGGGGGAATTGGTTGATAATAATGTATGTATCTCTGCAGTCGTCCTTGCGACTTGTAGATCATACGTTTCTTTTGATGACGTGAGCCTTGTAGGCGTCTGAAGAAGCACTGTTTTCATTCTGCTTAAAGTATCTATTCGAATAGAAGTAATTTTCAAATTGGGCCATGCCCTTGCCTCCCTGTCTGGGAAGGAGCTCGGAAACAATGAGCGTCCACAGCACTTGACCTTAGCCGTCGTAGTGACTAGATAAGGAGTCCCGGGCATAAGACTACAACATCTGCGGTCTACAATAAGAATGTAACTCCCATTATAGAGTCTTTGAAAGAATGGTTCTATTTCTGTTGCAGGTGCGCCTTGCTGGTGACATGAAAGGTTGTATGAATTCCCTTCACAGGCTCCGTGCAAACTAATACCGTTACACAGAAGCGTGCCGCTTAGTGACATAGCACAATTGTTGCCACTAAGAAACACTTTCTGTCCTTTATTACTGACACATGCATGTGAATAGGGTAGGTTCCAAGTTGTTTTGAGGTACCCTTTACCCAATTTCTCGTACATGCCAGCCTGTATATATTTTTGGCAGTATTGAAACCTGAAGGTTGAGATAGGAATATTTATTATTCCGTGGATTATCCATTCACTGACAGGTCGTTCTTACATTGTCATTGGTAATCTTTCTAGTTTTTCAATGCTCAAGATTGTATAATCAGCACCCTTCTGCGCCATACCGATTTGTCTATCAGTAAGGTTAAAGATTCGGAATAGTGAAGTCGTGTTGATTAAACGCCAAGGCACATAGCCTGAACGCAGATTTTGTAACGTCCAGCCAAGCTGTACAATAGAACGCAATTGTGACTGTCCATGTTGTAATAACAGTAAGTCTTGCGATAATATATCGATTGCTGAAGACACAATGCTGTCCAATGAAAAAATTCTGGAGGACAGAGTCATTAACCCATTGTCCACTACAGAAAGTGATTTTTCCAAATTGATACGGTCAATTTCCCGTATTCTTTCTGCTGTTTCAATTTGAGTAACCTTCCAGGCCTCATTGTATGCTGCATATACAGAGGCTGCTATGAAACGCTTTTGACGCTGTTTGCGTGGTCCCAGAATGAAATCACGCAAGTCAGCACCATCAGTAAGTAAAGTTAGGTGTTGCTTAATTTCAGGCAGTGTGGAAGTTTGAAGCCATTGAAGGCATAATTTGCCCACACTGTAGGTTGTTATTATCCCTGGGTGATGTCTTTGGGGATATCTTGGGTCTGGCCTGGTCATTTTGAAACCCTGTGTTTTATTCAGGAATCTGTCTTGACAGTTATTAGTATCTGTTGGCCAGATCAACCACTGTTTCCAATCAGGATGTGTTCTGTTTTTGTTTAATATATGGTTTACGTCTATCTCTTCATCTGTAGAAGTGTTGCTAAACATTGTTGGCTTTGGAATAGACGGTTTATTTAAATCTTTGATTTTGGCTAGGCCAAGACAGGTGGTTTGTTGAACAGTGTCATTTAAAAATATCATTTGTTCTGGGATCATGCAGGCTCTAAACAAAGCTTCTATACCCTGTACTTGCCAATCTTTTGTACCCCAAACACTTTTCAAATCAACATTTTTGTCCCAATAATCAAATCCAAATGTATTCATTTGTTCAAAGAACGAGTCAGAATAAATCAATTTTGTGTTGGTTATCATGGTTTTGCTTCCTGTCTTGTTTGACAATTTAAAATAAAATGTTTCAGCATTACTTGTGTTAAAACCTTGAAAGTATGAATATTTGTCATAAACGGTTCTAGAGCTCCCTTTTGGAGGTGTAGCACAATGTTCCCATTGATTGTAATTTAAAACATTTCTAGGTTGTGCAGATTTATGCAAGAAATGGTTACCATAATGGTTATAGCAATACATACTATCATAATTTGTAGAACCTTGCAAATAATCATGTTTTGTAAATTTAGCCGACATTACTAAGTCAGACATCATGTTGTTAATACTTTCGAAGTCCCAATCATCAGCAAATGAGTTTGGTTTTGCAAAGTCACTCAAGGAGATCTTGATTTGGTGTGGATATTTCAGGATCTCGACCGGACCATAAATTTCATAGTCAGTGTTGTCCCAGGCTACCCCACCAGGTATTGGATTGGCTGTGAAGTTGGCTGAAGAAAGTTCTGGAGAAAGTTCTCTTTTCTCGATGTGTGAAGATGTCTGTGGTTTGAGGACCAAGTTGATGTTCTGACTTGCTGTGTCCATTTTAGCATATTTTCCCTCAATGAAGCGTCCCAAAGTAAATACCATGATGAGCCAAAGTATGAGGATAAATGCACCAAAACCCACCCAAAATTCAATCCATGGAGAAATCAGATATGTTTCTTTCAGTTGTTTCAAAAGTTCCTTAACTTTGTCTTTAAAGGATTTTGATGATGGCTGTGTCTTTGATTCACTGAAGCCGTCAGAGGAATCATCGAAGTTGATGAAGTAACCGGATGCAGTTCTGTCAATTGTTCCAATTGGTTCAGGATTTTTGTTTTTTGCATTTTCACTTGGTACTTCAGTATAGATTGGTGTGTCTCTGCTAAATGTTTTTATTTGGGTTTTCAGAGGTCTGAGTTCTATTGCGTTGTTGCATAGTCCTTGTTGTTCTTCTGTAGGCGTTTCGAATGTGATGAGCCTCTTTGATAGGACCTCTGTACTGGTAGCAAACCTTGGTGTTCTGCTACTTATTGGGAGTCCACTTGGCCTACTGTTTGTTATCGGCCACATGTTGTGGTTTTACCAGGTCGATGGATACAACTCGGTTCTCCTTTTTTCCAGCAAGTGGCGGTAGTACAACTGATCTTGTCCCGTTGACAGACAAGACAGGAACTGCTTTTCTGTAAGAAGGCCCAAATTCCTTCTTTACCGCGATCTTCTCCCTGACTAGATCCCCGACTTTTGGAATCCAGACAGGTCTTGCTGGGACAGGTGGTGATTCTTCAGTGGTTGTTGGCTGTTGTTTCAACTGTATGTTGCTCAGGTCTTTTCTTGTTTTGTTTAAGTCCTGCAAAATAGCCAAACGGTCTTTGACATCAAAGGTTTTTTCTTTTACCACTGAAGTCTGACTATCAAGGTCAGAGATCAACATCCTAGTTCCGAATAATAATTCGTACGGACTGAATCCCTTCAGAGAATTTCTTGGCAAGTTATTTAGACTACGTTGGACACTTATTAGATGTTTGACCCACCCAGCTCCCGAACCTAATATCCTTTCTATTATAGATTGCTTTCTGTCTTGGTTTTTTCTTTACACCATCCCGTACCCTCAGGAAGGAAGTGAGAAGATTCCCGCTGGGCTTTGCTCATTTGGCCATGTTTCCCCCCAGGCTGGTGTGCCTGAGTGAAAACAATGGTCAAACGTAACATGCTCTTAGCGTATATGCCATTTAGACTCGCAAATCTTGTATAATAGTCCGGACGTCAGCCGAGTGCTGAGGATCTACATTATAAGTGGAGACTAGCCTGTATATGTTAATCGCAAGCCATTCTTTTTGCTGGTAATATTATCTGCCTTGATACGACGAGGTATTAAACTGCTTCTCTCCCCACTGCGATCTCTGTTGCAGTTTGGGCAGTTTTTTACAAACATGGTGTAGTGCAGGCTCATGCCTGGCCACCAGTACCGTGATTGTAATTCTTCCAGAGAATCTTTTAATTTATGGTGTCTGAGACCCTCGCCCATGTGTGCGTCTGCGATTAACAAGTTTCTCCTGTCCATGTTTGGAATCACTCTATCCCCCACTCCAGGGATTCGAGCAAAAGGGACGGAGTTTGCATCGATTATGTATGTATAATTGAGTGGATAGTTGATCGGTAGTGCTGAGCAGTCTCCTTTTGATGACGTTTTCACCGCCAGCAATGTTTCACCGTCAATGTATTTTAATGTACGCTTTTTTCGAACTACGGGAGCCGATTGAGTGGCTGCCGCTGTGGCTGTTTCAGCCAATGAATTCCCTACAACGTGAACGCCATCACGCTGGTGACTCAGTGAGTGTGTCACGTGAGTCTTTGGTAGTTCTTTTTGTAAAAGAGCTATTTGTTCCCAGAGCAGTTTCTGCTTTATTGGTGCATCTGTGTCATCTTTGTAACCGTTTTGAATCCATGTCTGCAAATCCTTGTTGTATGATTTGACGCAGTAATATGAATCTGACACTATAAGTGTCGGGAATTCGCGATCCGCATTATCTAGCGCCATTTTCAAAGCTATTATTTCAGTTTGTTTTTCTGAATTAGTTTCTACTGAGTGTGATTTTGTTAATAGAGGTTTTAATTTACCTCCGCGCCACACTTCTTTTGTAATCTCACATGTGGGGTTGTATGCTTGTTCTCCCCAAACGGATGGTTGAGCATGTCCGTCTGTATAGATTACACAGGCGTAATGTCGTAGAGGCAGAATGTCGATTGGCAGAGGATACGTCTTTTCATATTTTAGATTTTTCAATTCTTCTAGTTCCTAGAAAATTGTCAGCCAGGCTATACTTGATAATTCATATCCTACGTACTGGACCTTCAGATGGGCAATTCTGGACTTTTTAAAGTTGAATTTGTAACCCTCTGCAGCGAACCCAAGTATTATGGTGTTCACTCTCTTCAAGTGAGTATCCAAGTCATCATCTGTTAAGTAAATGTCATCGACATAAGATAATGCTTCATCATCATATAGTTGTAGTAATTCTGTTACTCTCGCTGAGAATACCCCCGGGCTGTTCTTGTACCCCTGGGCTAACCGACAGAATTGTTTTTGAGTGCCATTTACTGAGAATGCAGTTAAATATCTGCTCTCTGGTGCTATGTTTTGACAAAAGAATCCATTGGAGATGTCCAAGGTTGTTTTGTATTTTTTGCGCACTATGTTATTCATTAGTGCAGCACTGTGTGAGTTTTGCACCGCAAAAGTTTTGCAACATGTGTTAAGGTGTCGGTAATCCAAATCTAGACGATATGAATTGTCTGGTTTGGAGACCGGAAACAAAGGATTGTTCATTTGTGAGGTGCAAGTTTCAATCACCCCCTGGTATTCTAGCTGATCTAGTATTTCATTTACCTGTTTTTTAGCTTCTTGCTTAATTGGGTACTGCCTTTGTGCAGTTGGTTGTGATTTTAACTGGATTTTGTGAGGAGGAGAATCCTCATCCCATCCTACATGATTTTTATATAAAGCAGGTGCTAAGGCCACTGCCCACTTTCTAGCAAGTGTATATTTTTTATGAATCGGGATTTGATTCGAGAAGGCAGGCATAATTACTTCTTCGCCATGAGGGCACTCCCTGACAAACTCTGGTGGCCAGTCTTTTTCAGCTAGAAGGATGTCATAGCCTTTGGATAGGTTATCCCAAAATAGTCCCCTTATTTTCCTAGTCTTATCTCCCTCTATACGTAATGTTATCTCGTATATCTTGTGGGGCTTGCTAACTCTGGTGTCTGCAGTTTCCACTTGAAGGTATTCATTCGTGTCCACTGTCTCCAGATGATTCATAAGGACTTTGCGAGCTATGCTCACCTCTGCTGCGCTGTCTAGCATTGTCTGAGCCCACTCTCCGTTTTTCAGTTGTGTCCTCAGTATTCTCGGCATTGTTAACTACCTTGATACTGGCTACCTTCTTTTTTGGAAATTGTAATTTCTTTTTTAGTTGAGCAGGTTCCTTGTCTTTGGACTTGGCGTGCTCTTCTGGTCGTCCTCTTCTTTCCGATTTCTGCGAGGAAGTCTGAAAAGATTGAGAGGGACGTGTATCAATGTCTTGATATCTATCAGGTTTTTTAATATTATCCCTATTTCTAAGGTTATATCTATTCCCAGAGGGGTCACTCTGCGGTGACCTCTGTCTTTGGTTCGGAGATTTCTCTCTTCGCCTAGGAGACCTTCCTCGGGACTGGAATTTCTTTTCTTTAGGATTGGATTGTTTGTTTCCATCCCAGTTCTTTTTTGGTGAATTATTATTATTAAAAAATATTTTTTCTGGACTTGTAGTCAGTTGCGGTTTTACTGGTATTCCACCTAGACTATCTCTGCCTAGTTCTTCATAGGATTTTTCTATGATTCTGGCAATTTCAGCTGGTTGGTCTGCTATATCTGTCTCTTTTAACCTCTGGCGGATCGCCACGTTTGCTGCTTCACCTTTTATGTTGGCTAGTAATATAGCCGAGACCTGCTTGAAGTCTTTCAGTAATTTCATACCAAGAGTTAAAGCAGGTTCTGGACCGTATTCATCTTGAATTTGTTTTAGCACATCTGGTATCACCGAAATGGATGGAACACCGTGCGTTTTTGTGTAGATGGAAGCAAAGACTGTACCCCAAGTGTCACAGTCCTCAATGTGTGGTGCGATTCCCATTGGGAGACATATAGTCAGAATCCTGTGTTTTTCTAATGGGGTGGTGTCAGGAAACACCGCCTCCATTTGGGTGATTTTCTGTGCCAACCAGAATGGTATTTGTTCCCGTTTAGCTGGAACTTTACCTAGGCAGGATTGGATGTTCTGTGGTGTAATTTTGTTTGTGTTCCCCTGGTGAGGGGTCAGCTGTGGAAGTTTAATCGCTGGCTGAATTGTTGAAGTCCGCATTACATACTGAACTAATTGTCTGTGAATTTTTAGTAATTGTTTTAGCTGTATTAACAGCTGTGGGGCAGGCATCTCGTCGATGTCTGGATGTGGTGTGTATCCGGCTAAGACCGGCCACGTTGCTCCTGGTCTTCCTAAAGGACCGAGCCTTGTAATGTGATTATTGTGTTTTAGGGCGCCATCAAATAAGAGCAAATGCTCTTGGAATTTGAGTGGTACTTCCACCTCCTCGAAAGGAGTGTATGTTTCAGGAGGTTCCTCTACTTTATAATAGTGGAAGTACTTTGTTACAGCGTTTGCTGCTGGAAAATGTATCCATGTATAGTATACCTCTGTCTGCCGATATTCGTGTGCCTCAATTACGAATATGACTGTGCCACCTCTAGGTGTCAGTCCATTTTCTATAAGTTTTAAGGTTATAGATCTCCTTTTAATGACCGGAATGAGTGTTATATTCGGGTCTGCTGCTTGCATGGTAGCATCAGCATCTGCGAGTTCAGTTGCTAATCTAACTGCCTCTCTTTCTTCATCACTGTCTCCCATTTTACTGACAGGATGGTATTATGTTTATTTGCAGATCAGGTTTCTTTATGGAACAAAGATTAGATGCACAATATTTTGGAACTGTTTTTATCCTTCAACGTTGACTAGACCAAGAACCATACATAGGAGTTCCCTCCTGCGAGGTTTTGGAGGATATTACCTTTCACCCACTCCAGACGTCTTTGGAGTATTTGGGAAAAGGGGTCTGAGTGAGAAAGCACGACTGAGTTACTCTAAATGTCTTACGTTAGTTTTATCGCCCTTTCCAAACGCGTTGGGCGCCATGTAGTGTAGCTCCTATGTTCCCAATAGGCTCTGCGCATTGGAATAGTACCTACAGCAGTAAAGGCCTAGACCAGACGTTAACTAGGTCTACTACTGTCGATACTAGACTTAATTTTTGGGTTTGCCAGCTAAGCTCAGAGTTCGCTAGAAACTTTCTCGAATGTTCAGGAAAGAATTACCTCCCCTGATTAGACAAGAAGGGATTTAGTTTCTGACAACCATAGAACATGACAACTTTGCTCTCCCCTAATCAAGAGTCAATCTCAAGAGTCGTGTGAGCACAAGGCAATTATTTTACTCAGTCAGTACGTGCATTCTTAGTCTCATCAGAATGTAGAGAAAAGGAAGAGACGGGCGTGTTCAATAAAAAGGTGTTATTTATTGATCAGTCTCTTTTCTCATACATGAGAAATGGATCGATATTATTGCAATACTTATAGTTAAGTAAAGTGCATACATTAAAAGCAATAGTATAAAATAATACTGTAAAAACATTGATATGGTTTCTGAGCCATATGATGTTTTAAAATGATTAAAATATATTTACATACACATATACATTTGACTAAACGTACTCAACTGGTGTTTCTAAATACGCCTACCCCGTGTACCTGACCTAAGTCTAATGCGTGGGCGGGAATAGAAAGTTACAGTTTAAGTTAAGTTTGTTTTTGCCAAGTGAATAACTAAAGAATTCTCTGTGAGGGGTTATTCAGTTCTGTACCTGGAATTTAGGATGAATGAGGAATGGTATCTCTTTCTCTGCTCTCGATATTCCAGGCTGCCTGCGAGGGCTGCCCAGAAGCGCCGGTGCTGGGTCTCTCGGCTTGAGATAGCAGCGCGTCTCTCAGCGCGTCAGGAAGGCGGGGCTGCTGCCAGCGGGGTCTGCTTCTGCTCTCGGCTTCGGCAAGTGTGGCTGCTCCGTCTTGTCACCACGCGTGTGTTTGCATAGGGCAAGGTCGGCAATATTTATACCTTAAAGGTGCCGAGATTGACGTAAGGATGGACATAGATACCTCAATAAAGATGTCATACGACTTGCTCGTTAGCACATTCTTTACTAAAGTTCTCTGTGAAATCAAAACAATGGCCGCAGGGTTTTTCCCAGGTTGTCATAGGTTTGATTTGTTATGAGAACGTCGTATGCCTTATCAGGGGCTGGAGGAATGTCGCTTGTCTAATTAGATCTCAAGCGTTATGACCTAATCAGATAACACGTTCCTGTGCCGTAGTGTGACTGCGTCAGATAACGGTATCTGCATCATGGGGGCTGTTCTTGCCTCATGGGCTGACTGTTAGTTAACTAGCTAGTTAGTTTAACCAGAATAGGGTCAGGAATAGGGGGATCGATTCAGAACCTATAGAAATACACGACAGACTCGCCAGTGTGGATCTAACTTCTTCCTCCTCCATAGGGGCCTCCAATTCATCTCTGCTTTCCTGAGTAAGACATGGGGCTAGTATGTTTGCCAGGTACTCTTGCGTTAGTGCCTCATCAGTTATCTGGTCCTCACAGTAAAGTTTAGTGTAGTATTGTCTAAACACCTCACATATCCCTGATGCCTCTGTAACCAAGCTCCCATTACTATCCATAATTCCCTTTATCTCCCCCAGTGCCACTTTTTGCCTGTTTCGGACTGGTAGAGTGTGGCCCACCCTTTCGCTATATTCATGGCAGTGCTCCCTCCTTGCTGTATATACCTCTGCTGCTTTTGATGCAATGTTTTCCCCAGCCTCCGCTTTGGCCCTAGCTAGTTTCACAAGGGTCTGATCTATGGGTTCCCTTGCTTGAATTAATGCCCCCAGCTCTGACTCCACGTCTGCTACCGTCTGGGACAACCTGGCGGCCTTTTCCCTCTCATTCTTTTGGTTTGATAGGCTGTAGCTAAGTGTTTCTCCGTGTACCCCTGCCTTAAAAGCATCCCAGGTAAATCCTGTAGGAGTGCTATGCCAGTTGATTTCCTAAATATCTTTTATCCACTTTTTCATATGTAGAATGTATTTGCTATCCTTTAATAACCTACGTTCAAAGGTCCACTTGCGCGTGGGTCTGGTCTTTGCTGAGATATGTAGGGGAAGTACTAACGGATTGTGATCTGACACGATGCGGGGCAATTTTTCTATCTGTGATTTTGCTATCAATCTGTTGGAAATCAAGAAGTAGTCTGACCTTGCAAAGACTTTATGCGGGGCTGAAAAATACGCTGGCCCATCGTCCTGCGGTTTAAGTGCGGACCATACGTCAGCCAGTGAGTTGTTCCTTGCCATGTCAATGATCGCCCTACAAACCCTTTTTTTACGCCCTTGTTATTTTCCTGGCGAACATATACCGAGCCCCTCTATGCCATTGATATTAAAATCTCCCCCCAGGATTGCTACCGGGGCCCATGCCGGAAGCTCAGTATCTAAAAATGTAAAGATCTCTGGATCATCCGCCATCGAGCCATAAATGGAGCCTATCGTAATCCAGTCCCCATCAACTAAGCACTCTACTAGAACCCATCTGCCGCATGAATTCTCCAGTTTTTTCCTGACTGGTACCTGGTTTTTTCTAGCGAATATTGCCACACCCCTGGTCTTTGCCCTTTGTTTTGAGTGTGCCAGTACCTGAAAGCCTAACTGATCCAAAAGATACCCCTTATTCCCTTCTATATGCGTTTCTTGTAGGCACATGAAGTCCGCCCCTGAGGCTCTTAAGTAGGCCGCCACTCGTTGTCTTTTGGCGCGATCATTCAGGCCACAAACATTAATAGTAATTATTCTGGCACACATCTTTTTTTTAATTTTTATTTTCATCTGCCCCATTCTTACATCCTGTCCATCAGTGCTCACATCCTCTCTTTCTATTTCTAAATCTGCGATGCCCTTCGATATTTTTCCAACGACTGAGTTTCTTAGTGTGTCATGTCCGTGTCCTACCTTGTGCCCTTCTAAGGTGTGCCCTGCAAGCCCCCCCCCTATCCCCCCTCCCACAGACCCCCCCCCTGTACAGGCAAATAGGTCAGTCATGACCTATGTGTATTTGCTGTGTGTCCGTAGGTAGCCGCGTCCCATCCTGCCAGTTTTGCCAATCCGTGCAATCTCTCCATTACCCTGTCACACCCTTCCCCCCGTGCTACTTCCCAGCCTCAAGTTGCCAAATCCCCTCTTAGAGTGCCTATGCTAATGTGCTTTTAGGGTACCACCCCCCCTTGAGCCTTCTTTTCCTTCAACTCCGTCAGGAACTCCTGCGCTTTTATTTCCGAGAAGAACATTCTAACCCTCCCATTTATCAAAACTTTCAAGTGTGATGGAAAGAGCAAGTACACTTCGTGCCCCAAAGACTGGAATGCCGGAATCATTTGTCTTAGCCTCCACCTCCTCTCTACTGTTGCATGACAAAAGTCTGGGCGGGCAAAGAAGGTGGTCCCCTCCGCTGTTCTTTTTGCCTCAGGCCTTGCTCTGTCCATCACCTCCTGCCGCAGAAAGTAGTTTCCAAGAAAAACTAAAATTGCTCTGGGCTTAGAGTCTACTGCAGCTGTGTATCCCTTCTTTTGAGTCAAGGGAAACCTGTGCGCCCTCCGCACCTTGTTTTCCCAGTTCCAATTTGACAATTCTGGAAATGCATTTTTTAATAGTGTGACCACAAAAGCACGAACATCCTGCCCCTCAGTTCCTTCGGCAATTCCCAGGAGTCTAACATTGTTGCGCCTTTGGCGATTCTCGAAATCTTCGAGCTTCCACTTTATGTCTTCTGCCAGTTTTTCTTGTGCCTCTTTAAATTCCTGCCATTTGGAGACTTCATCCTCCAGATTCCCAGTTTGCTCTTCCACTTGGGTTACCCTTCCTGCCATATCTGCGTAGAGCCTGTTCATTTTCCTGAGGGACCCTTGTATTTTTTTTTACGCTTGCCTGGCCCTTCTGGTCTCTGCTCTGGCTCACCCTGCATTTGTTTGAGAGTGCCGAATAGCATTTCCATAGTGGGAGGGTGTAGTGCCCCTTGCTCAGTCGTGCCCTGCTGCGCATCTGGGGCTCCGTTCTCCTGATGTAGCTTGGATGTTGCAGAGTAGTCCCAGTCCAGCCTCTTGGTCACCTGTCCTCGTTGGGGGCTACCTCTTGTTCTTTGCTCAGTCCGAGATCCTCCCCTGTGACGCCTTGTTCCTATAGAGTCTCTGTGAGCTGAGGTACTCTCTTCAGTGGAGATCTCTGAGTTTGAATTTGGTCCAGGATCGGGCTCAGAGTCGGACTCCCCTGAAATGCTCTCCCCAAAAAAACCAGTCATCATTTGAGGACCCAGGTATTGCTGTTTCTGTTTTTTTCCCCAATCTCCCTGGCCCTGCGTGTCCTGGTGGGGAGTTTGCCCTGCCCTTTAAATTCTCGCTTCTCTTATTGAGACCTTTATTCTTTAAACGGTTGGCTGCCTCTGTTAGTTTTGCTTGGACAGCTGCCTTTTTCCCCTACTCAGTCTCAGTGTTATGCAGGACTCTGCCTATCTGACCCGCAGTCACGGCCCCCTCATTTCCTTTCTGCTGATGCGGCTGTACCTGTGGCTGCACCTGGTCGATAGTAAGAAGAGTCAATGCGAGGGCCTGCTCCTGCTCCCGCTCCTGGGCCAGCTGTTGCCCTCCGCTAACTGATCAAGCCATTGTGCTTGTTTCTGTGGGCTCTACAGTTGCTGCAGAGTCCCTTACCTCCTGTGACTCTTGTTGCGGTTGGCCTTCCATGCACCTCGTCGGTTCCTGCGATGCAGATGCTGGCATAGCTGCTCTCACCGCTACCTCCTTCACTTCTGTCTCCGTGGCTGCCGCTGTGCTGAGCAGCCCATCCTCGCCATCATCCTTCCCATCTTGGCTCTGCTCACTCTGCCTGGCATCCTGCTCAATACCACAAGGAGTCTGGGTTGGAGTATGCCCTGTGTTCACCGTGCTTGCCTCCGATCTTTGTGTTCCAGCTGCGACGGGAAAAGTTTCAAACAGAGTTGGCTGCCGGAGCGTATCCTTGCCTGGAGCATCCTTGTTTCTCCCGTCGGCAGGCGCCCGACCTCTAGCGCTTTTCTTGCTGTTTTTGAGGGCTGCATCTTTCTCCCCCACATACTGATCAGGCAGCGCCGCTGCCCCTCCTGCCGCTCCTATGTTTTTTACTGCAGCCGCTGCCATCATTCTCTTTGTGGCCACCGCCCCACATACGGGGGCCGCTGCACCTGGAGTCAAGGACACTGCTGTTGATTCCAGAGGTGTCTCCTTGGTTTCCTTGGGCTTCACTCCCTTGGGCGCCATCGTGTGTGTGTGCTGTATCTTCTTCTGCAGTAAGCGGCTCTCCAAGAAGGCTTTCCAGCGCCAGCACCACATACTGGACCGTATCCAAATCCTTACGGTGAGTACTTGTCTGAGTTGGTTCTCTAGGGTAACGTAATAGTTTAGTAAGCCACTCCGCGAGAAACCACATTATCCACCGGTCACTAGGTGCGCAGGGTATCGCTTCTATCACACCATGGCAGGAGAGAGAGGTAGTGCGACTGCTCTCCTACGGTCTGTCAGCGGCCACTCAAAGTGTACTTTTGCAGGTTTATGCATTCCTGGCTGGTAAAGAAATAATCCACATTTGTAAAGCGCACAATCACCCGTAAGGGTCTCTAGGCGCTGGGGGCCGTCGGGAAGATTAAGCAAGCTATTGCCCAGAGTCACATGGTGCTGGGCTAACCTGCCGCCGGAGCCGTGGATCGAACCGTGATCCCCAGATTGTAAATGTAAATGTGCTGTATTTGTAAAGCGCACGGCTGCCCGTGAGCGTCCCGGCGCTTGCTTAGGGAACCCGTCCTGGTATTCCCCTGTGAGAAACCCCGGCAGGGTGTCCACAAGGTGAAAGCCAGGCATCCCGCCGCGAGGGGCCGTAGTGGAGATTAAGCAAGCTATTGCCCAGAGTCGCAGAGTGTGACCCCGTGAGTTGAGTAGGCACCAGAGCGAGAATTGTTGAGTCCGTGGAATTTTTGAGCCGAGACCCGCCGAGGCGGGGAATCGAACCCTGGTCCACGGTCGATCTCAGCTTCCGGGTCTGCCGCCTCTAACCACTGAGCCACGCTTCTCCACTAACTAGATTCCAGCGTCAGTCGCCCTGGCCGCGGCGCCACACCTCTCCCTAAAGAAACAGTTAATTACTTCAAGTTTTCTCTTTGTATTTAGGCATTTCTCATGTTAAAATTAAATTTACACCAGTGAACCTGGTGTTTTTAGGCCTAGCACGGCTTCATTGTTGTTTTGTTTTCTATTGATGGTTTTCCGGTTTGACAATCACCTAGATTCATCAAAGTCCCGTTTTGCGAGTCTGTAATAGCGATTCATAAGGAATCGCTATGAAGGACTTGCAAAATGGGATTCATGTAGGAATTGCAAAAAATATTGCGATTCCTACATCTTCCTTATTTGCGATTAACAAATTGCTAATCGCAAATAAGGAATAACTCCCCATTCATTCCTATGTCCCATAGGAATGAATGGGGAGTTATTCCTTATTTGCGATTAGCAATTTGCTAATCGCAAATAAGGATGCTATTTCAAGGGTGCCAGGGGTGTTCAAAGGACACCCTGTAGCACCCCTGAAAAGCAAATGAAGCCAGATGTTGCGCACACACATGTCCAAAGGACATGTGTGTGTGTAACATGCTACTCAGAAAAAAAAAGAAAAGTCTGACTTCGTGGTAAATAGCGGCCAGAAATAGCAAATTCGCTATTAGAAAATGGTTAATGAATTGCATTTAAGGAATCTCAAATAGAGATTCCTTAAATGCAATTCCTCGCAAATATGCGATTTCGCAATTAGCGATTTTTGCATTTGGGATGATGAATCCCAAATGCAAAAATTGCACTCGCAAAGGGCCAGATTCTCAGAATCTGGCCCTTTGCGAGCCGTTTTCGGCTTGATGAATCTAGCTGAATGTTGCCAATGTATCTTTGAAGGGAGGAAGACAAACATAAGGCTCCTGTGAGGAAAATGTCCTCAGTTTCGACGTGACACTTTCAAATGTAATTTTTGTAAGCGCTTCGTTGTTGCTGCTCTCTCTTCATACTATTGCTTATTAGATTTTGAATTGCAAACTAACTTAGTCAGTTTTCACGGTGTTGTTAAATGCAGCACGGCTTCATTGATGTCGTGTATATTCATGATGGTTCCACTTGTAACGATGCTGCAAATGTATCTTTAAAGGAGACAGATATACACATAACTTGTGTTATCAGACGGCACTGAGATTTTTTGACTATTGCTAACCGTACAGGAGTATTTATTGTATATGAATCACACTTTTAATTGTACATAGCACTAAAGGCTTGCCAATTGCTTTCCAGGCTTCCGTGAATTTACTGAGCCTGGGCAAGGCCGAAGGCTAGAATAGCCTGCGCCGCCATTATGGCAGTCGCACCTCACCCGGGAAAAGGGGGCGGGGTGGGGTCGTCACGCCAGTTGATGACGCAGCGCTCCCACCCCCAGGCTGACCTACCGGGAGGTTAGTGTACAGTTGAACCGGAAACACAAAAGTGCTCAATGCTGAGCCGACGTCCAGGCAGACCGGCCTGCCCTGGGCTACCCCTTTAAGAGAGGGTAATGGGTAGCAGAACAGTCTCTTGTTCCTTGCTCCCCACAGGATAGGACCCCGGGTCTTCAGTGGCTCATAACCTTTATTCTCTTTTTCCTGTTGCAGATTCGTTCAAGGAGCAGTGGTAAACAAGAAGTGGAGCAGCTCGTCGCGTTGGAAGACCTATGTATTTTCCGCCGGGAAGGGAGTTGAGCGTCTGGACTCTGGACCCCGCTGTTTCTTCGAGCGGTGAACAGGCATAGAAGGGAGCAAAGTCGGCCGAGCATGACTAATTTCAGGCAAAGGTACCAAAGTTTATAAAAGCTCTCTAGAGCACTCCCTCAACCGCACCATTTTGATTCAGTGCCAAGGGGTTAATAGCAGAAAATCGAACAGCAGTTTTTTTTTAAAAGTGTTGCGTGCTGCCTGGGATGAGCACCGTTTTTATGACAATCCTGAGTGAAGGTCGAGGAGCGGAGGGGGGCAGCTCACCGTAATCTGCCAGAATTTTGTGCAGCCTAATTTGAGATAGCTCAGTGAGATAACACTCGCCGTTGGCACATGTGTGGTAAATAAATAAATAAATACCGGTACTATTTTTCTATGCATTAACTGAAAAGGATAGCTCAATAAATAAGAGGCAGAATCCGTGGTATCTGAGTCATACGGGCTTTAATTAAGTGGCTCGAGCCAATGGACCATCGGGTTCCATCACCTGCTAAGGCTCAGGAAGGGACAATCTCAGGAATAAAAGGGGACAGCCAATATTTCATTAACATCATACAATATATATAGTAAAACAGTACAGTTGCATTGAATACAATAGGCGTAACAAGTGACAAACGAAAGATAAGAACACATGGGCGTGAAAAGAAGGCGTGCACAGGTCGTGCACAGGGCGTGCACAGGGCGTGCACGGAGGCATGTGATGTAGACGTCACAGAAATGTCATAAGTGGGTGGATACATGGAGGGGGCTTCATGGGCAGCTGGAACCTTTAACCTACTGGTGCGCGCAAACGGATCATGACGTGTGACTGGGGAGAGCTGGGGGCTCTGACTCCTAGCACTAGAAGAGGAGACTAAAGTCTAGGATGTCAGAACGACCTGTACCTATATCATATCTGATATCTTGTGTTTAGAGTACATGTTGCTTGAATCTAAAAGTCATCAGGGCAGAGGCTACTTGTCACTAAGGCTAGTGCATGCATATATTTCTTCATGTATTGCATGTGCTATGGATCTTCTATGGATACTAATTCAGCAATTCACATGCATGGAGACAAGAAGACTAGACTGTAGATGGGGATGTTTATGCAGTTCGTTAGCTAGGAATGTGAAGCCGGGGAGCTGAACTGATAACTGTAGGCATAACATATCCTTGGCAGGCAGGCAGGCTAGGCCAAACCGGGCACCGCGCTGCTTGGCAGGAAGTAAGTGAAGGGTCAGGGATGCGGGCGGGGCTGCATCTCTCCTCGGAGTGGTTCAGGAGACTTGAGGCTTGAATCTGGTGTCCGGGCCCTGTGAGGCCTAGAAACGGGTGCATCTTGATGATTTAACGTGCACAATGTAAAGACGTTGGCAACATAGGCCTGAAAGCCTAACTCACGTTGCTTTCATGGGGGACTGGATAACTGACATAATAACGTTGGACGCAACTGTAAATGGGTCTTTATTCTCGGTCATGGGGGGAAATATGCATAGCAATCATGCACATATAACATATGATGGGGAACACGTAGGGACACATGACAGGGCAAAATTCGATTTTCCTCATTCCCTCCTTGTTCCCTACGTTTCCCTCAGGAAACATCAATATTCATAAGACCATCCATCTGTTCATACAGCATCATTTGCTCGTCTTTCTTCATTTGGGAATGGGATCGTGGACGTGGAATACAAGAGGTAGCGCACAAGCCGCAAATCGCTGGGCCACATTGTAAACAGAGACAACAACTGAATATGATCATTACTACTATTCCTAGGAATGACAGTACTTTCCATCCCCACGCAGATATTATACTCCAGAGCCAGCCGGACCAAGTCCAGGTGCCTGGATTCTGATGTAGCTGATGAGCTATTTTATGAAGTCTAGTTATGGCTGAATACACGGACGGTGCGTTATTAGGAATGAAAACGCAACAACTAGATCCGATTACTCTACAAGCTCCACCCCTATCGGCCAGTATGACGTCAAGAACAAGGCGGTTCTGGAAAACAACAAATCTCATAGCAGACTGCTCTTCTGTTAAGTTACCTAGGGCAGAAGTAGTCTCATTCACTACTGCTTCAAGGGTTCTGGTTAACCTGCGTATTAATTTACTATTCTGGACAGGACCTATGAAGAAGAAGAAACCTTTATTGAAATCTGTATACTGTTCTAATGCAGTTTCAGTCTGATCGACAATTGGGGACTCAATCTCCCTTCTATGTCTGACGTGTACTAGATGTGTATTTCTGTGATAATCGGATGGGGCCAGGAAAACTGGCGGCAGTAGGAATGCAATGTAACATGTTCCATCCCAATCTAGGGGCAAACGTACATATGCGATCTGACCACATATAAAATAGGAATGACGTGAGGCCTTGAAAGTAGACTTCCCTTGGTCACTGTACTCAACCACAGTAGTACAATCACTGTGTCCTAGATGTACTGAACCATTCTTTCTGACACATAACTCGCCTTTCACTGGTAGAACTGTTATAGAAGGCAAGTCTGGAGTAGTCTCGGACTGAACATTCAAAACCATAAGTTCGGAGGAGAAATTACCTAGATCATATACTTCATTTTCTAGATCTAACCCTGTCCTATGGGAAAGACCTTCCTTGTCTGGGAAACATGTTTCATTCATGACTGTGTTCAGAAAGGAAGCTGTGGACTTGACGTCAATGTAAACCATGCTCCACACAAACCATTGTGTGAAAACAGATAGGGAAAGAGTGGCAGAACTCCCTTCACAGTCTGGTAAGGGGGGAGTCGACCACATACCCAGCAATTAGTGGCACTGCTGGTCTGGTGTGAATAGTGTAACATACGAATAAAAGTATTGTTGCGCATTGCAAGTCGATAGGATAACTCGTGAGGGGGTAGTTCACTAAACGTGTGCTCTACAGTATCATTAGAGGAAAAGTGTGAATGTGAATCAAGAGGAGGAAAAAATACATGTAGCATATAACTTATACATGTGATCGTAAGACTCAGAAATAACATAACCAATAACGTAACAACACATCTGCTTCGCAGACTTTTACAGTATCGCATTTTCTTGAAGTTTGGTCTATCTCTCTCACTATGTGGGTCTATCTCATACATGTCAGGAACCTGTCTAACCGCTTCACCCGAGGGGGACTTAAACAATTAAACGCTGTCTGACTTACTAGACCTCAACTTAAGTTTATACTCCTGCTGCGGAGTTTTCTCTAACAGGGGAAGTTTAGAGTCAGTATCGGGGCAGTCCTTGAAAAAAGTCTTTGGACGCAGTCCATGGAAACGCTTGATGTGGCTGGAGTGGAGCCAGCCTTTTCGTCCTTCCAGCTTTACGGCGGTCCTTGTGGTCATCAGAACAAGTTTCGGCTCCTTCCAGCGGGGTTCCAGAGGGCTTGAACGATCGAAGTTGCGGACGAGAACAAGATCGCCTGGAACGACCTTGTGCGGTTTCACCTGGGTGTTGTCTGGAAAGGCAGCCGCAACCTGTGGTCGACAAGAGAGTAGAGCAGACATCAAGGAAGCTAGGTAATCTGTCAGCATATTACTGTCAACATCGGTGATTTTACGTGGCATAGGTGTACCCCACATGTTTGGGGGACGACCGAACACTACTTCGAAAGGTGACAAACCCGATCGGGAGTGAGCGACCATTCTCATATAAAAGAGGGCAACCGGCAGGGCTACCATCCAATCTACACCTTTTTCTGCACAGACCTTCGCTATTCGTATTTTCAGAGTTTGATTGTGTCTCTCGACGAGGCCAGCTGCCTCGGGATGTCGCACGCAGTGGAATTTCCACTGGTACCCTAACAGAAGTGATACCTGTTTCATAAGTTCGGATGAGAATGGCTGTCCGTTGTCTGAATATACGACCCTGGGCAAACCATAGCGTGGGAAAAACTCACAAACCAACTGCCTGGCAGTGGTCGCGGCAGTGTAATCTGGGACTTGATATGCTTCTGTCCATCTGGACAAAGCGCACACAACTACGAGGACATACTTGAAACCTCGACATCGATCCATCTGGATATAATCCATCTGGAGGACGTCGAAAGGGTGGTCAGGAGGATGGAATCCACCTTGTTCCACGGGAACGCCTTTACCTGGATTGAACTGACAACAGATCATGCAGGTACGCACTTTCTGCTTCGCTGCTGCTCGTAAATGCTTGTTAAACCAGAGGTTCTGGATACTGTCTAACATGGCTTTCTCTCCTAAATGTGCTGGACTATGTGCTGTGTTAATAATGACTTGAACCATAGAGTCGGGAAGAAACCATGTGGCTTTTCCCTTCGTCAACCATCCCTGATCTGTCTTGACCCCTCCTTGTTCAGACCATTTCTTGATTTCATCTGGGGTAGCATGTGTCTGTATGTCTAGTACATCTTGTGTAGGGTCCTTGACTGTCATACAAGTTGTCTGGACTGGAACGTCTGTCTTTGTCGTGTTAACTGAAATGTCTGGAGTCTGAGCTGTAAGCCTGGCTGTTCGATCTGCCAGGTCGTTACCCTGGGAAATGGTGTCAGTGGCTTTCGTATGTGCTTTGCACTTCATAATGGCAATAGCTGTCGGTAAATGTATTGCTTCTAACAGAGCTTGAATGAGGGGGCCATGCTGAATCTTGGCTCCATGAGAGGTCATGAAACCTCTTTCCTGCCAGAGGACTCCAAAGTTGTGAACGACTCCGAATGCATAACGTGAATCTGTATATATGTTTACTTTCAGGTCCTTGGCTCGTATGCAGGCTTGGGTCAGAGCGATGAGCTCTGCTGCTTGAGCAGACAGGGTGTCAATAAGATCTGTTTCTATAACCTCAGTTTCAGTAGTCATTGCATATGCGGCCACTAACTCTCCTGTACTTGTTCTCATACATGAACCATCCACATAAAGTGTCAGGTCGGGATCAGGTAATGCAATATCCGTCAAATCTTGTCTTGGCTTCGTCATGGTGTTAATAACTTCCACACAGTCATGTGTTGCAGGATTTGGTGCAGTCGAGGGTAACAATGTAGCAGGATTTAATATGTTGCAGCGTCTGATTTCTATGTGTGGCTGGAACAGTGTCAGTTCATATCCTGTCAATCGTGCAATTGTCAAGTGCTGAGTCTGTGTTCGGTTTAGAAGAACTTCCACGGAGTGTGGAACCTGTACTGTCAGGGAATGTCCTAACACTATGGAATCACTTTGTCTGATTGCTAAAGCTGTGGCGGCAACTGATTTGAGGCACGCAGGCAAAGCCTGGGCTACTGGATCTAATGTGCTAGAAAAATAAGCACAAGGCTTGTGTTGTCCTGCTTGATCTTGTGTGAGAACAGATAATGCTGTACCATCACGTTCAGTGACAAAAAGTGTAAAAGGTTTACTGTAGTTCGGTGTCGCTAGGACAGGTGCATTACATAAAGCTGTCTTTAATTCGTTGAAAACAAGTGTATGTTCCTGGGTCCAAGGGAGGACAGTCGATGTCGCTGCCTCCTGTGTTGTTAACTGTATCAGTGGTTTGGCTAGATATGCGTACTGAGGGATCCATTGTCTGCAGTAAGAAGTGAGGCCGATAAAAGCTCGTACCTCCTTCTGTGTCTTGGGCTGTGGAAGATGTGCAATTAACTGGATACGGTCTGGTGTCAACTGTCTACCCCACTTGGACAGCAAGTGTCCAAGGTATACCACTTGCTGGACACAGAATTGCAGTTTCGAAGGGGACACCTTGTGCCCCATTTCTGCCAGAAAATACAAGACTGTCAGTGACGCACGTTCGCAGTCACGTTCTGTACGGGCTGTGATCAATAGATCATCAACGTACTGGAGCAGGGCAGTGTCAGTTGGCATGCGAATATTGTCTAGTTGTCGTTTAAGTGCTTGACTGTAAATACTAGGACTTTCTGTGAAACCTTGAGGTGCACGTGTAAATGTATAGCTTCTTCCATTTAAACAGAATCCGAAAAGGAACTGGCTGTCTGGATGGATGGGGACACTAAAGAAAGCGTTCTTGAGATCAATAACAGTAAAGAACGTAGCTTCGGAATCAATGGCAGTCAATAGGGAAGAGATATCTGGAACCACTGGGTACTGGGGTATGATACACTTGTTAAGTTCTCGAAGGTCAATCACTAATCGATAAACTGGAGGTGCATTTGGGTCAGTACGTTTAAGAATCGGGATGATAGGAGAATTACATACATTGGAGTCAGTTTCTACAACCACTCCTTGAGCAATAAGCTCGTCAATAATTTTCGATAAGGCTGCTACAGCCTCAGGTGGCAACTTGTATTGTCGGATTCGTGGCAATACAACACCTTGTTTCAGAGTGACACGATATGGTGTAATATGCATACAACCTACATCAGTTGGACCTTGCGCCCATAAATGCTGTGGTACATTCAGTAATCTTGGATCAAAATCTCTTAACACATAATGTCCTTTAAAATCACGTAAAAACAATCTCACTCCTTCCGGAGAACAGCAAATTACAGCACCTAATTCCTTCAATGTTTTGATACCAAGTAAGTTTTCAGGACATGATTTCGTAAGTAACAAATCTGTAGTTCGGGACAATGGACCAACTTCTAGGGAAACTGGTTTCGATATTTCATTAACAATAGGCTTTCCTGAAAATCCCAGGGAAACATTTCTTGAGCCTGAGAGAGGAGCCCCTGGAACCTCGTCATGACTGATGGTAGTCCTACTTGCCCCTGTATCAATCAGAAACTTTCTGTCTTTCCCTAATACCTGGCTGTGTACATAGGGACCCTCTTGATCTACAGGAACCTCGATGAGAGGCAAGCCAACCTCCCTCTCTAGGCTGTTTCATAAATACTGTTGATATTCCGGATAATCTGACTGTGCATACTGGTACATCTGCTGTGTAACGTGTTGTGTGGCAGCTATAGGCTGCGGTACTGTAACTGTCTGTTGTGCGTTCTGTGGTGGTTGCGTGTTCTGCGGAACATGTTCCTGTCTTGGAGGACGCGGTCTCTCTTTCGTCTTACCAGTAGCTATGTTGTGTTTCAGAACTGCACATTCGTTTATATAGTGACCTGGCTGTTTACAGTAATTGCATGTCCCTTTAACGGGAGCTGCAGAATGACTGGTTTGATTCGTACCCCTCTTCTGACCATCTGCTGGAACAGACTGTGCCACTAGTACTTTCATTTTCGTGTCCTTCATACGTCTCCTTTCGTGTTCTTGCTCTTCCCTGATTCGGTTCTGGTGGTACTGTAACATATGTAGCATCTGGGACAGGGTATTAGCTTGCCAGGTACTCTCGACTTTCAGTACTCTATTTTTAACATGTGGTAAAGAATTCTCAACTAGTTTGGTAACAAAGAGATGTGGATACGACTCACTACTTGTTTTCAAGCCGCTATTAATAATGAAACATTTCTCAAATCTAGAATAAAAATCACTAGTGTCTTCGTCTTGTTTCTGTTTACAGGCTGAGATGGCATCCCAGTCTTCCTTTTTCGTGGCTAGTAATCTTGGCAAGACTTGTATTAACAACTCGGGCAACTCTTTGGCTTTTCCCCCAAGACCAGTACCTGGAACTCGTGTGTTATCCTCGTTCTCTAATGCGGTCCAGTCAATCTTTTTCTCTCCCACCTCCCATTCTTTTTCTTTGAGTTTTTCATATATGCCCGCAGGCAACAGGACCTTTAACATTTTGATGATATCAGGATACGTGTATTCTCCCATACGGAGCATGTCTTTCAATTCCCGGTGGAACCCTGCTGGATCTTTATCGTGACAGGGCACTAACTTTTTCATTTCTAGTAGTTCTATTTTCGTTATAGGGGTGTAAACAAATACTCGTTCGAGCTCACCCCCGTTCCCTTAACAGGATGCACTTCTCGCAAGGGATTATGTCTGTCTATGTAAAATGTCTTCCTGACTGGGGGTGGAACAGGGCCAAAATGTGGAGTCAGGTACGTTCTGTATTTATGGCGTTGTTCTAGAATGACATTAATCAAGTCGGTACCTAGACCTTTCCATCTGTTTGGGAGTAACTCGTCCAATATATTATATAAAGGACCTGGATCAGAACGCTGATTTTCGTATAGTGTGATGAGATGCTGGATCATGTACATACCCACCAATCGCTGTTGGTCTGGGGAAAGTTTCAGAAACATTTGGGCCACTATTTCGTCTGGAAACGTGGTAGAATCACTAGTCCATCGAACTGCTGATTGGGCTAGTTCTTGTTCATGCATGGTACTAAGTTCACTGTAACCTATTCGTAGTTTCAAAACTCTATCGGTAGCTTGGAATAAATGCTCAAGAGAACACTGTTCTGGTACAGGAGGAGGAAAAGATTTCTTGCATTCTAGGCGTGTGTGTCGGTCAAAAGGTCTCGGTCTACCTACATACGCTATTCTGTTTGGATTTTCGGCGTCTACATCTTCGTCTGAAGTGTCATTCTCTTTCTCGGCTACTCTCCTTGCTTTCTCCCTTTCGTGTATGTCTAGAATTTCTTTACGAATCTTTCTGTACATGGTTTCTATACAGTTTTGTTTACTGTGTTTTCCTTCTGCTATATTGTCACTCCACCTTGTCAGGACCTTCATCTCGTCTTTGTTTTTATCAGGATGATCTTGTTCTCTTATTAAACAGTTTATCAGAAACTGCAAAATCATACCTTGAATCTCGACTTTCCTGTGTGCCATAGCCTCGTGAATACTTTCTGGTTTCTCCCCTGTTCGGATGAAATGATATATTCTGTCTAAATGTTCCTTCATATCTGGCATGGTAGTCAAAAAGTTTGCAACTCGTCGTAAACGTACGGAGTATAATATCATGTGATCTTCGCCTGGCACTGGATCATATCTACAATCAGTAAGGTACTTTTTGAGGGCTTCGTATGTAGCCACTTTTGGCGTACGCTGTAATGCTGCGTCTCTCAGCGTCATTCGTTTTGTTTGAGGCGGGGTGACAGGAATACCTCCCCCTGCCCCTCCTGAACTAGAATCATCAATTAATGCTGAATGTGCGGTTGCTGGTAAAGTGACTGGTAAAGTAGGCATACGTAATGTGGGTTGGTCCTGGGGTACTGGCGGATTAAAAGGATTCCCGGGACCAATGACTGGAGGAACAGGAATTACGTTATTAACAGGGTGCTGAGGTTGAACAGGCGGAGTAGGATTCGGATTTGCATATTCTGGGACAGTATCATCTAAATAGGAAGAAAGGAAAATTTCGGTTTATGACGTAGCTTAGTCGGGACCAATGGTGGCGGTAAATTACAGGGTGTTTCCGGGGTCGCCTTCGGCAAACCCTCGGCGAGAAGGGCATACATACTTTTAATAAGGGCATTCATTTGTCTGTCTGACTGTTCTGCTCTAACTCGTTCACCTTCTTCTAGTAGTTCCCTTTCTTGGGCTTTTTCTGAGGATTCCCTACTTAGTTCTGCTTTTCTGAATTCCTTTTCTGTTCTTTTATGCGATTCTTTACGCCACAATTCTATGGCATCTTTCTGGGATTGTCTGGCTTTCTTTTTCCATAATGCTTCCTCTACTCTCATGATGCACTCGGCATCCCATGTTCCTGAAACAGGCCATCTATATTTCTCTTCGAGATCCTTGGTATAATCCACCCATAAGTCTAGATACAGTATGGCATCTAAGCCATGTTTATGATACATGAAATGTCCGGGACTGTCCCTAGGAGGGACAGGAACCGATTCTTCGAGTAATGCTTTTCTGGTTCCTATCTGACGTAACTTTGAAAACAGAGGCATATTTGAACGTACTTGAACTTGAACACAATACACAATGAACACAGTAATACAATAGCGAACAAATCACTCATACCACGACATCAGAACACATTAATAACAGTTCAAACAGATACTACCTAGTACATTGAAAACATAAACACATCGAAAACATAATACTGGAATTTCTCGAGAAACGATACTAGAAACAGAATCACTAGAATTACTGGATGCACTGCTAAAACAGTACAGAACATACCAGTCTCATAAAGAGACACATCATACCGTATCCACCTAGGTGAACACGTCGGACCGGATCTGTGTACCCAAACCCGTCGGACCGGGCACAAATTAATGAACCCGTCTAGATGCGTTCCCAGCAATGGTACTCACCGGGAAGCAAAACTGAAGGCCTCGGACTGGACTGGACTGCTACGACGTCTGGTTACTGCTACGCACTACGCATGCGCTTCGGAAACAGGTGGGCCTCAGGATACCTCGGACCTTGCTCTCTCGGCTTGGGCTCTGGTCGGGACGTTCCGCCTTCCTCACCGCCTCGTCTGGATGCCGGACCGCAGTCTCCGTCTCCTCCGTGGGCCTGAGGGAGACTTGAGCAGAAATATCTGCAGGTGCACAGTAGGGGTCCGTCACGGCTGTAGAAGGGTCAGGAGGCCTGCGTTACATCGCCGGCGCGTGGGGAAGGGGCTCGTCCCTGTTCGGGCGCCATTATGTGGTAAATAAATAAATAAATACTGGTACTATTTTTCTATGCATTAACTGAAAAGGATAGCTCAATAAATAAGAGGCAGAATCCGTGGTATCTGAGTCATACGGGCTTTAATTAAGTGGCTCGAGCCAATGGACCATCGGGTTCCATCACCTGCTAAGGCTCAGGAAGGGACAATCTCAGGAATAAAAGGGGACAGCCAATATTTCATTAACATCATACAATATATATAGTAAAACAGTACAGTTGCATTGAATACAATAGGCGTAACAAGTGACAAACGAAAGATAAGAACACATGGGCGTGAAAAGAAGGCGTGCACAGGGTGTGCACGGAGGCATGTGATGTAGACGTCACAGAAATGTCATAAGTGGGTGGATACATGGAGGGGGCTTCATGGGCAGCTGGAACCTTTAACCTACTGGTGCGCGCAAACGGATCATGACGTGTGACTGGGGAGAGCTGGGGGCTCTGACTCCTAGCACTAGAAGAGGAGACTAAAGTCTAGGATGTCAGAACGACCTGTACCTATATCATATCTGATATCTTGTGTTTAGAGTACATGTTGCTTGAATCTAAAAGTCATCAGGGCAGAGGCTACTTGTCACTAAGGCTAGTGCATGCATATATTTCGTCATGTATTGCATGTGCTATGGATCTTCTATGGATACTAATTCAGCAATTCACATGCATGGAGACAAGAAGACTAGACTGTAGATGGGGATGTTTATGCAGTTCATTAGCTAGGAATGTGAAGCCGGGGAGCTGAACTGATAACTGTAGGCATAACATATCCTTGGCAGGCAGGCAGGCTAGGCCAAACCGGGCACCGTGCTGCTTGGCAGGAAGTAAGTGAAGGGTCAGGGATGCGGGCGGGGCTGCATCTCTCCTCGGAGTGGTTCAGGAGACTTGAGGCTTGAATCTGGTGTCCGGGCCCTGTGAGGCCTAGAAACGGGTGCATCTTGATGATTTAACGTGCACAATGTAAAGACGTTGGCAACATAGGCCTGAAAGCCTAACTCACGTTGCTTTCATGGGGGACTGGATAACTGACATAATAACGTTGGACGCAACTGTAAATGCGTCTTTATTCTCGGTCATGGGGGGAAATATGCATAGCAATCATGCACATATAACATATGATGGGGAACACGTAGGGACACATGACAGGGCAAAATTCGATTTTCCTCACATGTTAACCGCAGGACATGAGTTCTACTCCTGGCATGACCAGCTCAGCTTCCTGGTAGTAGTGTGCCGAGCAAGTAGAGGGGTGCAAGGGTGTGTGAGCTCGAATTTGGGTGTGCTCAAAATATAGCAAAAATAACAACATAGGCACGTTTTGGGAGGGGACAGCGCATTTTAAACAGTGATTAAATACAGGGTACCAGGGGGTGCTAGTCTGTGTGGGCTTGGTTTCAAGAGGGGCCTGGGTGTGTAGTGCATTGGGGGCACACTGTGTTGGTACGTGATACAGAGGTGGGGGCATGCGCTGCGAAATGAGTATTGTTGTTTCCCCCTAGGCTGCAGTGCTCGTCGACACAGCAAGAGCTGGCAGGACAGTTTCCTGCTCGGCGCATTAAGGATGCTGGTGGACAGTCAGTGGAAGAGCCTGTTGGGACACCTGGTGGGCAGCGCCAGCAAGCCAGCATTTTTCATTGCTTCCGAGAGCCACAGAGGATTTGAGTGGGAGTCTCACCTGAACCTACTGGGTTAGTCAGTGGGTCGTGGCTCTGGTTGCATGAGTGCACAGGCTGGCTGGGGCTGCTGCTTCTCACAGGTAAGAGCTGCCACGGTCGGTTCGGCTGTGCGCAGGACGTGAGTAGAGGGTACGTGCAGGCAGATCCAGTCAGGAATTTTCATCCGCAATGGCCCTAAGGTGTGGCGGAATGGTAAGAGGTCACGCACCGATGTCATGCTGGAGGCCTTAATTCAGCAAGTCCAGGTCATGTGGCAAGCCCTCAATAGCTTGCAGGAGAAGGTGGATAGTCCCGAGGTAGTAGAGTGGAGGCCCAAGTGGCCTATTATTCCACCTAGACCCTACTCCCCGCCTTTGCCGAAACAGAACAGGGTCAAGCCAAACGGGAGAGGGACGGGGGGGCCTGGGGTTGGCGCCAAGGGAGTCTATGCCGGTACCACTTGCACCCGCGCCAAGCCCTCGGGGTAGTGGGGGGCCAAGCATTTCAGTGCCTGCCGGGCAAGCAGAGGGGCAGGTCTTGTCCTAGGGGTACCTCTGGGGGGCGGTCCTGTAGGGGCCACACCAGAGCAGCCGGACATAGCGTCCAACCTGGCGACAGTACTCCCATGGCTAGAGCAGGTAGGGAACTTGTCTCACGCTGCGGAGGCGTGCAGCAGCGGAGGTGATGCAGTCGAAAGGGCCAGACAAATAATGGCTGAATTGTGTAAAGAGAGGCCAGATAGGGTGCCGGCAGTACCGGCAGTGCCGGCGAGGGATGCAACACCCATTGTCACGGTACCGGCCACTGATGGCGAAGGCACGTTGGCGACAGTAAGCACACCAAAGGACACAGGAGCACAAAAGGCGGCTAATGCAGCAGCGCCAGCAGGTATGAGTAGGACCCTGCCTCCTTTAGGCTTGGGGGAGAAGCGTTCTGATAGGGAATAGTTGGGGCGACATTTATCTCAGGAGACCAAAGAAAAGATCTGGAAGGGGGCATATGTCAGCATTTTTTCTATGTTGATAAATGAGGCAGAAAGGGAGGAGGCAAGGAAGAACAAAGAATGGACACATCACAAAGAGTGGGCAAACATAATTTTAAAATACAGGGTAGAAGAAAACTTGGCCAATTGGAAACAAAGTTTCACTATATACATGGCGGTCATGTTAGAGCGTTTCCTAGAGGTTGGGTCTGAAATGTCATGTTACCAGAATAGGATCACCGTCGTGCATGCAACAAAGGGGGGGCGATGGGTGGAAGGATTACAATAAGGATTTCAGAAGAGCAAAGGTGCAAGACCCAACATTGGGATGGAACCAGACTAATATGTTTATTCATTTGAAAAATTTAGTCCAAGGTCCATCCGACAAATGCGGGCCCAGACACAAGAAAGCGGCATTTTCAGCCCTTTGGGGCGGGCCCCTCCGGTAAAGCGGGGGGTATTGTGGGTAAATCGGGGGCACGGGGAGAAAGGGTGACAGTTTTGACTACATGAGAACCTGCAGTAGAGCACCAGGTACATGTAGGTTCAAGCATTCCTGTGCTTTCTGTGGTAACGCGTTCCACCCTGAGTCCAAATGTTTCAAGAATGCTAGAGACAAAAGAGTCATGAAGCAGGAATGAGGGGGCATTCCTAGAAAAGGCTAGACGTTGGCGCCATGATCCCCTGGCTAAATATGTATAAATGCCATGCAGCTGCTTAAACGATCAGGAAGGGGTTTGTGGAGGGTTTCAGGATCCCAGCGCAAGACTACAATGGGGTGGAACACTGTAGGAACCAGTTCTCGGTGAAGTTCAATGAGGGCATAGCAGAAGCAAAAATTCACAAAGACGTAAAATTGGGTAGAGTGGCGTGCCCATTTGACAACATCCCAATGGAGGACTTTGTATGCTCACCTCTGGAGGTGGTTCCAAAGAAAGCACAAGGCAAATTCCATCTAATCCACATATTTTCAGCACCAAGGGGTAATTCTGTGAATGATGCAATTTCAGATGCAGTATGTAGTGTAAAATATGTATCTTTTGACCAGGCTGTAGACATCCTCAGGTGCCTAGGGCAGGGGGACTTATTAGCGAAATCTGACATTGAGCCTGCTTTCAGACTGCTGCCAGTGCACCCTTTAGATTATCATCTGCTAGGTTTTTAATTCCAAGGGAAATATTACGTGGACAAATGCATGCCAACGGGGTGCCCTGTAATCCTGTCCCTATTTGAGAAATGTAGCTCCTTTTTAGAGTGGGTCTTCAGGAGGGACACGGGACACCAGTGGGTGCTGCATTACCTTGATGATTTTCTTTTCTTGGGGGCCCGGGCTTGGGGGAATGCAGGGCAGCATTATCAACGTTTTGTGCCCTCTTGCGAGATTTCGGCAAGCCATTGGCAACCGGGAAGACAGTGGGCCCGAGCACACAGATTGAATTCCTAGGGATTGAGCTGGATTTTGTAATATTCTGGTCAGACAACATGGCTGTGGTGGAATGGATCAACAAGAAAACTGCGAAGTGCAGTATGATGCTGCTCTTGTTGAAGGATATTGTTTTACAATGTATGAAACTGAACGTACTTTTTAAAGCCAAACATATGCCGGGTATATGGAAACATGCAGCTGACACATTGTCTTGTTTCAAAATGCAGGCATTTAGATCAAACATCCCAGAGGCAGCGGTACAAGCAACACCTTTCCCAGAACAACTTTGGCAACTGCCAAACTCGTGGCAGCTAGCCTAGCGCCCAGAACCAGGTGTACTTACGAAGGGGCATTTGGGTCTTTTTGTAATTTCTTGGGAGAAACGTGGGAACAAAAGTAGCTTGACCCTGAATCAGTGGTAGCGTACCTTGCCTTCATGAGGGAGCAGGGGCGCACTGTAGAGGAGGCCAGGCGACATATCACGGCAATATCATTTTTTGCTAAGGTAAAAGGGGCGGGGGATCCCACAAGGAATTTTGTGGTGCGCCAAGCTTTGAAAGGCTGGGAGAGCTTGCAGGGGGCTAGCCCGATGTCCGGAGACCGGTAGGCTTGGAAACCTTAGCTAGTCTAATGGTAGCCCTACCGCGGGTTTGTGAATCTGCAAGTGAGGTAGCGTTGTGTCAGGCGGCATTCTGCCTCATTTTTAATGGCGCCTTTAGGATAGGAGAACTAGTGCCAAAGAACAAAAGAGATTGGCAGGGTGGCCTACAGATGGGACGGGTAAGCCTAAGCAGGGACTCCGTGCTGATCTCCATAAACGAGTCCAAAACTGACCAGGTAGCCGGGGTGAGAGCATAGTGCTACATAGGGCAGGGAATCATACATGCTGCCCCGTTGCGAGACTGGAGGCCTTTATGGCACAACGGGCGCTGGTCGAGGGTGGGCCTCTTTTGATACATAGGGATGGGGCATCCCTCACATTATTTCTGTTCAAGATAGTCATGGCCCTGGCCATGAAAGACCCTGGGCTGGATTCAGCTAACTTTGGGACACACTCTTTCAGGATAGGGGCAGCCATGGAATCAGTGGCTAGGGGGCTGAGGGAAGACCAAGTCAAGAGGATCGGTAGGTGGTCCTCTAACTGTTATAAGAGATATGTGCGGCTGCACATGCTTTCGCGTGTTTTGTTGGGATTTTGTCGTGCCAATTTGCGATTTCCTCCACCCTGTGACTCAGAGAGGAGGTGACATTAGTATACTGTTACAGAGTGCTACGCGCAGTTGGGTATGCTTTGTATGCCTGGCAGGGGCAATGCACTTACCTACCTGATTCTCCTATTCTTGCAGTTTCTTCATCCTGTGACTCCGGGGAGAAACCTGCATCAGTCCTCACCCAAGATAGGACGAGGACACCAGGTCAACCAGGAGGAGGATAGACAACAAGCTATGAGCGAACAGCAAAGGTGATGGCTCAAATTCACTCTTGACCCCAGGAACAGCCGGAAATTTGGGTTGTGGGGCATTCGTACATCCGCCGTTTAAAAACTTTCTTTTCAAAGCCGACGAGGCCAGGGCATGTCAGTTAGGAACAAAGATGGTGTTTGTGGGACAGGGCGGCCTGTGCGTGGGGCAATACAGGGAAATGGAGAACCACACATAAAAAGAAAGTAAGGGACCACCAGCAATCTGGATCTTACACCTAGGGGTAATGACTTGGCTCGACTAGGGAGGAGGGTACTAGGGGAGAACCTGCTTACCGAGGTAGGGTGGTTGTCAAAGAGGTGTCCCGAGTCAATGATCTTCTGGTCCCACATGATCCCTAGGTTTCAGTGGAGAGGGGGGGGAGTCAGTGCGGGCATTGAATTACGCGGTAAAGCGGATCAAAAACAAGTTTGAAAAGCTATTCAGAACCCCGAAATTGAGGTCAATAGCACATAGGTACATCAGGGGGGATCAGTTTTTATTGCAGGACAGGGTTCACCTCTCATACAGAGGAAATCAGGTCTTTTTGAAAGACATCTTAGCCTGGGTGGAGAGTATCATGGGATGCAGGACATGACCTTCCTAGAGGGGTGAGGGAAAGGCCTGATAGTCTGGCAACTACTCTGACCTTTGGCGGTAAGGTTATGATTGGTAACCATAGTCTTTAGTCCTTAGCAGTCAGCACCATGTAACTTCAGGGGCAGTGACAGCTGGTAAGTAGGCTGTCAGGGTGCGGGGGCCAGGGGAGTCATTTCTTTCCAGTGGGCCTGTGGCCACCCCCGCACACGCATGCGCATCAGGGTGCCAGTATGCAGAAGTCTGCAGCCTTCGTGATGGAGTTTAAGGTTCAGGGCGTGGGGGGGCAGGAGAATATCTCCATCCCATAAGCTGTACCCCCTGCGCAACCCTTACTTCAGTGGAGTATTTGTAGTTTACTGGGATCTGGGGGCTGCCAGTCATTGACCCTGCCATAGGCTCTAGAGGGGACACGCAGAAAGTGAATATATGCATTGTTAGATTTACGGTAGGGGTGTCTTGTGTATTAGAATTTGTTAAGGTTAGCCACATGACAGCATTTGTCTATCAATGTATTTGTACTTTCTGAGTAATATTTTTGTACATAAATGTTAATAATGAATGTTTTATTTATTGTAATAAAAAGTGGTTGGGGGTCACACACCCCCAATCCAAAAACCTGATGTGGTCATATTAATTGGACTAAGGGGAGGGGGATGGGGGCCATTCCCATAATTTTGGCGGATCCAGTAGCAAAGGGAACTTAGGTAAGTACCAGGCCACATGGGCAAGGCAGAGGGCTAGAATAGCATGCGCCGCCCTTATGGTGGTCGCACCTAACCCGGGGGAAAGGGGGGCGGGGTGGGTACGTCTCACCAGTTGATGACGCAGCGCTCCCACCCCAGGCTGACATATAGGGAGGTTAGTGTACAGTTGAACCGGAAGCACTTTTGTGCTTTCGGTTCAATGCTGAGCTGACGTCCAGGCAGAGCGGTCTAGACTGGCCTGCCCTGGGCTCCCCCTTTAAGAGGGGGTAGTGGGTAGTGGGGAGCAGAACAGTCTGTTGTTTCTTGCTCCCCACAGGATAGGACCCCGGGCCTGCAGTGGCCCGTAATCTTCTTTTTTCCCCACCCACCATCCCATAAGGCAGGTTTTTGTGTTGGGTATGCCAGTAATGTATCTGTGTTGCTTTTTAATTTTGTCATTTCAGCTATGTTAGGAAAGTTAATGAATATAAGTATGTGTTGAACTAGAATGTTACAAAATGTCAGTATTTTGGTAATTTTATCGTCGTATAGTGTGTCTCCGGTCAGGCGGTAAGGTCATGATTGGTAACCATAGTATTCTGTCATTAGCGGTCGGCACCATGTAACTTCAGGGGCAGTGACCGCTGGTAAGTCGGCTGTCAGGGTGCGGGGGCCGGGGGAGTCATTTCTTCCCAGTGGACCTGTGGCCACCCCCGCATGCGCATCAGGGCGCCAGAATGCAGAAGTCTGCAACTCCCGTGATTGAGTTTAAGGCTCAGGGCATAGGGGGGCCCAGGGGAAAATGTCCGTCCGATAAGCTGTACCGCCTGTGCAACCTTTACTCCAGTGGAGTATTTGTAGTTTACTGGGATATGGGGGCTGCCAGTCATTGACCTTGCCGTAGGCTCTAAAGGGGACAGGCATAAAGTGAATATATGCATTGTTAGATTTACGGTAGGAGTGTCATGTATATTAGAATTTGTTACGGTTAGCCACATGACAGCATTTACCAATCAATGCATCTGTACTTTCTGCGTAATATTTTTGTACATAAATGTTTTTAATATTGTAATAAATACGGCCGGGGGGTCACACCCCCCCCAATCCAAAAACCTGGTGTGGTCATAATAATTGGACTAAGGGGAGGGGAAAAGGGGCCATCCCCATAGTTTTGGTGGGTCCAGTAGCAAAGGGAACTTAGGTAAGTACTAGGCCATATCGATCTGTCCGCTAGTTGCTCTGTTAAAATGTCTTCAACAAAAGATTCAGCTGCAGGCTCACCTACGATCATGTGGTTGTTGCTTTGGGAAGTTTGGAATTAAAAGAAACTCTGGTGTGGCTATCGGCGCCTTCAGGCATCTCGTGGTTCCAAACAAGACTCAAGCAATCAACTAGGATGAGTCCAGCGGAATCCTGGTTGATGTGGTTCAATTCACCCATTGTTTTCTCCTTGATTCTGTTTTGCAATTTGTAAATTGGATTATATAACAGTTGGTATAGACTTCCTCCATTTCTAGTTAGTGAATTACACATGTCTCTGTTAAGATGACAAATGCTTTAATTTTGTGTTTGGACGGCACACAATACTTTTTTTGTATTTTGTATTGTGCGAAGGGGCAGGATTTTTAGATGGCTGAACTTGGATTTCCAATGTTCATTCAGATCTTGAGGCCACTGGTGCTTGTTTCTTTAAGTGAAACTCAATTGTTATGATCATTCCCTTGAACTATACATAATAGTAGATAGTAGCTTGATGGAGCTGATGTCAATTCTCTGCAGTCCTGACATTTTATTCAGACCCTTTATAGTTGTGTTGAAGCACATTATTAAATAGGCTTAGTCCTCTCTGAACCGCTACCTCTCAGGTTGGGCTGGACTACTACCAGGAATCTTTTTCCGTGTGTCCCATCTCTTCAAACTGATTGGCCAGCGGTGCTGAGGTAACTATGCAGAACATTCTGGATTTTTGTTGGACGATCCTTTGTCGCATCTCATACTGATATACAGTTTCTGGCATGGACAAATGATGCCGTAGGCTATGTTCTTCTACTGAGAGATTGAAAATATAGTGTGTCTCCACTTGATGTTCTCCAACTGAATTTTAGACCCTTCTAATGTCTGGTTGCATGCCACGCATGGGCCACATTTATGGTGCCCTTCAGAGGGGAATAGCATCCAGTGCTGCCTCAAATTACGTTTTGTGTTGTTGGTGGACCTAACCCCTTTGCACAGACTTGTAAAAAGAAGCTGGCATTTCTCTGCCCTAACTATTTGGTGCCTGCAGCCTGTTCGTGGGTCACATGACTAGGTGTAGTTGGCAGTTGGATTTTGTTTATTCTTCCCAGGCAGCCTCACAATAGAGGGGTTAGGTGTGCTTGGATGGGCCACACTGACAGGAGGGGGGCAGAGCTAGACACAGCCCCACTTGCAAATCAATAGGCTGTGCCCAGTCTTCACACAAATGGCTCACACTACCTCGTTGTTCCTGTGGTCAGTCTGGGGCCAGGAAGGGGGAGGCAGGAAACTTCAAGCACTACTAACGAAAATATCTAGAAACTACTCCTACTTCAAGGAAGGCACCAGGTATAAAAATAGGACCCTCAGACCCACTCTTCAGTTCACTTTATTGACCTGCAGAAGGACTCTCTGGGCACTGACTGCTGATGTGGCCTGCAAGGACCTCTTTGCTACCTGAAGCCTGCCTTGAACCCTCAGAAGCTTGTCCTCCGAATTTAAAACTCTTCACTGCACCTTCGTACAGCAGCTCCCTGGTGATGCCTCCTCCTTCAACACTGTCTGCAGCCTTGCCCCACTGAGCTTTAACTTCTCAGATATTATGCAAGAGAATGAGTAAGTGAGAGAGTATGAGTTATAGTGAGTGATAAGGAAGAGAATAAGTACGAGAGAGTGTGAGTATGAATGAGAGTGAGAGCATGTGAGTGAGTAAAAGCGTGTTTGTTTGTGTGTTTTATAACTGTGAGTCTGCCACTGGCAATGTCATAGTCAATATCATTTTGGTTTTATAGCAACACACAAGGTAATATGCTGCAGCTGGCAAAGTAGAAATAATTCCTGGTGTAATAAAGGGCACACACAGCAAATGGCAGGCCCTGACATTCTGGAAGTAGTTTTTGGCACAGGGGCCACTGGAGAAAAATGTTGGCACTTGCAAACTGGAGGAAATTCTTAGCATGGGGTACCCATGTTCGAAAAACTGAAGGACAACCAGAGTGCTGAGTGGGGTTGATGCACAAGTATAGTTGAAATCCAAGAGAGGGCATGAGCAGTTTTGCACAGATTTCAAATGAGCAAAGAAAGAGTAGATTATACCATGAGGGGTGAGTTTTAGCAGAGACCACGGTTGTCCCCACCTTACGTAGAGTGCAAGGAACATGGTAGTTGCTCTTTACAGTCCTGCCTTCCAAATCCGGAATCAGGTCCATTGCAGTCATTCTTGCCTTTCTATTCGCTGTGCATTTTTCATGACTTTACCTGCTTGTTACTCCTCCTGTTCATGGCACAACCAGTAAAGAGCTTGACTAACTTCTTAAGGCCGACCCCTGATGTAATGTTCCTGTCTGTGTGGGGAATCACTGGGAGCCTGTGAAGAGATGAAGTGGAGACCCACAGGTAGAATTCTCTGAAGGTTTATTCTGGAAATGAGGAGCCCACAACTAGCTAGAGTCTGTCCTCATTGATGGCCAGAGTCCACTTCTATAGCGGTTGACAAGGACTCTGTCAAGAGAACTCTGCATAACAAGAAATGAACAAACAATAATAAAGGAGAAATAAATTAACCATTGCTCATGACCTTTCCCTTCTAACAAAATAATTAAAAGGAAACAGAAATTGGAAAAGCACAATAAATAATAAATAAAGTTACATAGAAATCTTTAAAGTGGCTTGGCATGGACACATTACGTGAACTCCTAGCAGAACATGTGTGTGTTGTTCTGGGAGTTTTATTGATGGGGGTGACAGTGACACTTCAGATTGCAAAAAACACTGTGTTTTTTGCAATTTTCTCCCCGAGTGGGCTGGGTATGCTCAGACGTGAGTCCCAGGCTCTCCACACCACTGGAGTCAAGCTATCCAGGCTGAATGAAGGCTGATAGCCAGAAACCGGTCCTTGGATGCTTGATTCCGGTCTGGGAAAGACATGGCTTGGTAGTTCGGACAGGACTGTTCCGATGAGGCACAGGGTCCGAGCTGATTTGCATATAGCCAGTGTCTAACCCAGGGTGGTGTGGAGTGCAAAAAAACGATGGATTTAGGCCCAGATCCTTGTACTGGGGTGAATGTATGACATTGTTCTACATTCTGTCCATCAACTGTGTTTTTTGCAGTGACACTTCAGAGGCCTTACTCAAGTTGAAGCGATTAGGTGCTGCATTGTTAACAACACTTACCGGTGAATGTGCCATGGAAGAGGAAGAAGTGTCATTTGATGGTGGTCTGAGCGGATGTATGACGTTACAACGCATGATATTACAACGCATGCCTTTACGACGCAAGTTTTACAACGCAACTTTTTCAACGACTTGCGTTGGGGGCGCTGGATAGTGAATAGTTTAATTTACTATTCCAACTCCAGTCCCCGTGGATAGTAGGGAAGGTGTTGTAAACTATTCCCTATCCTAGAGCGCCCCCCAGCGCAAGTCGTTGTAAAAGTTGCGTTGTAATGGTTGCGTCGTAAAGGTACTTTGTTGTAACAGTTGAGTTGTAAAGGATGTCTCCCGGTCTGAGCTTGTGCGGTATAGTACAAGTATCCTATGACTGAAGCCCCAAAGAGCCATGAAGAGCATTGCCAACATTATTAACATTACTCATATTACTCTTTCTGGCAAACAGATTATGTTTGTGCCTGCACAGGGGCAAGTTTGACCAAACACCTCCTGACAATTTGACACCTGAGCAGGTCCTGTGAATTTGAAAATCTCCCTTTCTGGCTTTAGTGGGAATTTTTAAAGAGGAACCAGTTTCCAATGCCAAGGTAGACCTCTCACATAATGTTTTTCATCATTTTTATCCTCAGCACAAGAACACAATCACTCTGTTGGTGGTGGCATCTATAGAATCTTGTTGACACAGAGTGGGTGTGGTGGATTCCCTTTTTAACTCCAAGATACAGTCCGGATGCACCCTGGTCTTTGGGTCTCTGTTGTGCAGCAGCTTAAATGGTGACACACCAGTGGCACTGTACGGTGTAATAAAACCAAACATTTTGTCTCAAAATCAAGTGAACAACTTGGCCATTTGGAGTAGTAGTATAGAGCAACTTCTAAGTGTTTGATGTGATGCGAGTTAGGAAACATTTCATTTGAATGGAGGTAAAATGGGTACCATTATCAGTGGCAAATTCTATGGATGTACATTCATTTGTAAAAATACTTAGTAGAAATTCAAGAACAGCATTAGCATTGGGTACTGGTGTGAATTCAAAGTACATCCATTTGGATAAGTAATCTACTAACACCAGCATGTACCTCTTGTGCATGGGAAGCTGTTCAAAGGCGCCAGAAAAGCCTAGTGTCCAAACATTGAAAGACAAAGACACATGTGAATATGAGTTTCTTTAGTTTTCCAATGCTTGCCCTAAAGGTGTTACAGATGCCAATATATTTAGAAACTTGGGTCTCCACGGATGTCCACCAATAAAACTGTTTTAGTACTTTGCACGTAGAACTAATGCCCAAAGGCCCAGAAGAAGCTTCTTTGATAAGGGCTTTTCTGATGGAGACAGGGTGCACGCATATATCGTGGAGTGATAAAATACCCTTATGAACCGAAAATGTGTTGGCTATCTGAAAAAAGGCCTTAACGGGCACTCCACATTTATTTCTTTGGACCAACCTTGCTTCCTATATTTATAAATTCAGTGTATGATGACATAATTTTCAGTTGTTTCAGGCTGCTGGTAGCGATTGACAATCCCTTTGTCTTTACCAATATTAATCGCAGAAGCCACAATATATTCTACATCATCAGCAGTGATATTAGAACAGTCACCAACACGCATGTTAGATAGGCAATCAGCCCTGAAATTCTTGCCACCGGGTATGTATTTGAAACAAAACTCTTGTTACCATTAGACCAGTCTAGTAGACGATTTGCCTGTGCCATTGCAATTAAGTAGATGTAAATGAATGTAAACGTATTGGACTTGTAAAGCGCACGGCTGCCCGTAAGCGTCCCGGCGCTTGCTTAGGGAACCCGTCCTGGTATTCCCCTGTGAGAAACCCCGGCAGGGTGTCCACAAGGTGAAAGCCAGGCATCCCGCCGCGAGGGGCCGTAGTGGAGATTAAGCAAGCTATTGCCCAGAGTCGCAGAGTGTGACCCCGTGAGTTGAGTAGGCACCAGAGCGAGAATTGTCGAGTCCGTGGAATTTTTGCGCCCGAGACCCGCCGAGGCGGGGAATCGAACCCTGGTCCACGGTTGATCTCAGCTTCCGGGTCTGCCGCCTCTAACGACTGAGCCACGCTTCTCCACTAGATGTAACAGTGGTTTGTGATCGATGTAGGGATCAAACCGTGTTCCCCACAGGAAGGTTTCAAATCTCTCTACCCCTCAACAGCATGCAACTGCTTCACTCTCAATAGTGCTGTAAGTAGAATTGGGTTGTTTGAGGGAGTGTGAAGCAAAAGCAATAGTACACTCTTTGTTGTCTACAAATTGTAACAGTCAGAAACTTTTTTAGTGCCCATAAAAGGTGTGAAAGCAGGGACAGAGATAATGATTTACTTTATTTTCGTAAAAGCCTCATGAATGTGGTCTGAGCAAACATACAGCAGAGGTTGTTAAAAAATGCATAGAATGGCACAAATCTCAAATAATATTCACTGAGACCTAAAAAGGAGCGAAGAGTGTCCTTGTGCATCTGAATTCTGAATAGCTTTGACTAATTAAAAGGTAGGTCATATACATTTATCACCTATAGGTTGTCAAAATTTACATTTGTCACATTGTAAAGTGAGCCTTATTACTAAAAACAGTAAGTACTTTGCCAAGAGTTGTGTAATGTGTTGTGTATGCTGTTTTAAAAAACCAGTACATCATCCTGAAAAGATTGTGCTCCTATTAAGTTAAATACAACGGTGTCCATTATCTACTGAGGATCACTGGCAGCTGATGCCAGGCCAAAAGGTTTCTGCAGTACTTGCAGGCAGAGCATGGTGTGATGAATGTAGAAAGTTTTTGAGATTCTGGAGCTAAAATAATTTGAAGGTAGACAGACCTCAGGCTGAGCAAGAAAAATGTGGCTTATGCTAAGTTGGCTAGGAACTCAAGTATTTTTATTAGTGGTCGACATTCAGTGAAAATATTTTTGTTATTTGTGCAAAGGTCAGCGCAGAGCCAAATCTCGCCAGATTTTCCTGCTCACAAAAACAACTGAGCTGACTCATTCCGCTGAGTTAGTGGGTTGGACGATACCATTATCAACCTTATGATCAAGCCATTGCTTGAGGTCTTCCCTAACACTCATGAAACCGGTGTAAACGTAATCTGATTTTGTGCAAGAATTTGTTGATAATTGCAATTTTCACATTGAAGCTTTGTCAAGTACTTTTGTACAATCAGAAGTGATCAACAAGTACAACATATACATCACAACCCATGGTGGGTCAGCGTCAGGTACAAGCATGCAATCTAACTTGGCAAGTTCCTTCCAGCCAAATACGAATCTACTCTTCCTGGCTACATATATTTTAGTGGTGATGTTGTGACCAAGATACATTAGACTGTCTGTTAATTAGCCACGCATATCAATATCCTGCTCCCCGTATGCCTAGGGGTAAATATCAGGAGTTGTAAGGGAGTGGTCTGCCCTCCACTGTTGAAAGAATAAAGAATCAGAAATGATGGTAATGGGACAACCTGAATAAACTAGCATGTTTGGAATGAGCTTAAAGCCAAGGGTGACTTCACATACAGGAGTGAACTATTAACCATCACAGATGCTTTGGATCTTCTGCAGATACTGTAAAAGAGACTGAATTTATGCACTCAACACAGTGTTTGCCTTGAGCTACGCAATTAGGATTATTACCAATGTGATTCCTAGAACCACCCCTATAATGTATAGTATTTGATGCTGGCAAATCATTTTTACCACCTCTATGTTTCTATGTTTCACAGAAATTGTGTCAATAGTTTTCACCACTGTTGCATAAGACATTGCATTATGTTCTTGAGTGAGGAGCCTATTGGGAATAGTGGAAAGTTCAATGTTCTTAACAATGCATATGACTTCTGTAAGAGTGGGATCTCTACAAGACAGTATTCTCTCTTCATCTACACATCAAAAGCAACTCCTTCTGAATAACATGAAACACTCCAAAAGAACATTGGGTTCTTCAGAAAATAGTATTTGAAGTCTGGCAATGGCTTCTGCATACTTGTCCCTATCGCCAGAAAATTCAGGTGGAGCATTCACAACAAAGAGATTGTCAAACAATGGTTTCCCCTCTTGACCAAGGTGGCTGAAAAGTGATGTTGCTTTGTATTTAGATTAAGTAGCTTAATTATGTATGTTAAGCATAATATTTTCGAAGGTACATATCCATGGCTTCCATTTCATGTGTGGTTTCCCAAGATGCTGGAGGAATGGTGTGCTTTGGAATAAGTGAAAAGCGGAAGCCATCTTCAAAAGTGAGTAGTAGAAGTGATAAAGGGCCAAGCAATAAACAAAACAAGCAGAGCAAAGCTGTAAATGTACATATAGATATCCAAATCAATGATACTTGTGACAAGCAGGCCAATGCAAAGTGATCATTGATGGAGATAGCCTGTGTATTTAAAGTTAGCCCAATCAAAGATGGCTGATATTGCACCAGCATGATGATGTCTACTATCTTGAACTCATCCCAATCCAGGATGACTGACAGTAAACTAGCATGTGGGTAGCCAAACTAGTAGTGTGGGTGTAGATCATATAGCACAAACCCATCCAAACACTGACACGTTAATTCAAATGTAGCCTGGGCACATCCCAAATACCCAAATCCACCCAAAGAGTAATCAGTTCATCCATGCACCATAACAACAGTTACAACACACAGCTGTGCGCAATGCGGATGACCAGATGTGATCTTGCCTGGAAATGTGTAGTGGAGACCGTGCAAAGCCCATATGAGGGTGGTTCTTCAGCTTAAAGCAGGATGCTGCCACATAGATACAGCCACGTGGATTAACATGATCAGCAGCTGTACTGTGGTGAAAGTAAAAGGCGTCAGTGGGCTCCTGCATGTCCGCTTGTGGTCAAATGTGAAGAGATGAGGCAGGGATCAGCAGGTAAACTTGTTTGAATATTTATACTAGAAATAAGGAGCCCAAGACCAACTAGAGCCCTTCCTCAAGGATGTCCAGAGTCAACTGCTGAAGCGGCCAACATGGATTCCATGAAGAGAACGGTGCTAGAATGTGGGATATAGATCAGATTATAAGAAGCAGTGATTAAGCAATTGCAAAGAAAAAAGAAATAAACCATCATTGGTACAAAGGCCTGGGTACCAATGATAGTTGATGTTTGATATATTTTCTTTTGATATGCCGTTAAAAAGATTTATTTACAACAAGGGGTGGTGATGGACAGAAAAGATTTAAACACAACATTTAGAATCAGGCACAAATACTGTCTTTGGTTCCGACGTCGGTACATATTGCATATGGACCAGTATTTTCCTCATACAAATCTCTCCAACTCTTATCTGGAGGAATTTGAAGAGAAAGTGCATGTTGAAAAGGGCAAGGTGAGTCACTGCTCAAACCTGCATATTACCCTCAATAAGACGTTTGGGCCTATATTTACAAATACATCAGCAAACGCAGCACAGCAAGTGAAGTCCCTGCGATAAGTTCCATGAATGGGAGAGAGCAGAACAACCCCATCTTTACAAAAATGTGGCACTTTTCTGCTCTCTGCCTGCAATGGCACAATTTAGGCTTTCATGGTTCAAGGGTGCCTGCATTGGTGTCAGCATAGTTTTTGTGTAATAGGGTGCTCTTTCTGCAGCACACAGTACTATGCTGAAAGGCAATTACCTGTGTTGCTGCAGGATTCTAGACACATGCAAAGAGGAAAAAACTAGGATAAAAGAAATATTTGCCATTTTTACGCCAGTCCCAGGGAGGGGTGAGATTTTGGCACAAATTCATGTCTACAAGACTTTGCAGATAAGGATTGGCGCACCGGGTTCACGGTTCTGTTCCCGGCTCTGGCGGCAGCTTAGCTCAGCACCATGTGACTCTGGCCAATAGCTAACTTAATTTCCACGATGGCCACAAGTGCCTTGTGACCTGTAAGGGTGAGTAGTTTGTGCTTTACAAATATGGATTTAGTTACAGTCTGGAACTGGTCTAGGCCCGGCCCCTATTATTAGCAGTGACATGTGTGGTGGATGGGTGTGGGGTGAGTGTGGATCCCAGCCCTCAAGTACTGGCTGGTGGAAACAGATTTTTTTTTTAAAAACTAGTCTGTGACCAGCCGGTCATAACCCGCGGGTGGTTGTTCTTGGCAACATATTTAGACAATGCACACATAAAAGAGCAAAGAATCAAGTGCACCACACCAGTGGAGTCTGGCCTTCTCTGGCAGTATTTTTCTAATGCCTTTTGGCTGCGACTGCCACTTCTTTTCATCCTAAATACGCCACATTCTTATTTTCTCCTTCTGCTCTTTCTTTCCATCTTCTTCTAAAAGGAGTCCACCCGTACTTATATCCAAAATTCTATTGAATGTGTTGCCATTTTCAAAAATCTATTTTCCTGACCTTTTTAAGGCCAGCTTATTTCTAAATGCTGCAAAAGAAAGAATGGGGAAGTGACTATAGCGTTCCTTACACCTACTGAAATGTTTTGAAAACCCTTTTCTGACAAGGTGCGCCATTACAGTGATAATGCTGACTGACATTTATAGCTTTGAAATTCACAGGGCTTATTGTACAAAACCGCGCTACATAATTGTTCATTTCATGCTTTCATTTTTCAAAAGCCACACAATGAAGACAATTACCAATTTACATTAAATTCTCTATCTTGAACAAGATAAGGACATTTAAAAGCGCATCTATGCTTTGTTTAGTGTCCGCCTGATAAATTAGCAGCAAATCTTTGTGCAAAGCATTTCTGCGGTTTAAAGAAGGAGAGACGAACAGCACGCGCCAGGAAAGGTCTGTGTGGTCGGTTGAAGGTTCATCCAGCTCTAATTTATGCGTGTCTTATCTCCATAATACACACAGGTTGAGGGTTTGTCAATATTCCTCAAACTCTTTTGAACATTTATCAGTCAGCATTGACAGCTCTGACAGGATGAGCTGCCGCTGCATACTAAACACAGCAACACAAAGCGAATCATTCTTCGGCAGGTTATTACTTTGAAATGATTATTATTTCAGATAAGTTTCCTACATATATTTAATTCAGGCCGTCCACCATCTAAGACGTGTTCAAAAATGTGAAGCATAGCACTTTGATTTGCATTTTATCTTCTGGCTGCACTTGTAATATTAATGTCTACGAGAGGCTTTTTTTTAGTAGTCAAAAAGTCTCTGCTGATTTCTTTCCCAGCAAACACCACAGCGGGATTTGAATCTTATAGTGTGATATTAACTGCATACAGTGTTGCCTTTTGGCATTTACATTTAAGATATAAAAATATAGTTGTGATAGAGAACAATAATAGTATTTACAGTTTGATCGTAGGGGTGTCTGATTGCCATGTTCGCGGACTTAAAATCTGCCTTATTTGGTTGTCTCCAAAGGTAGCAGCAGTTTTCAAAGAAGCTGGGGGTATATTATCAAGAACAACGTTAAAATTATCGCCACTTTAGCGGCAGGAAAATGCTGCTAAAGCGGCGATAATAGGCTTGATAATATGCCCTTGTGAATTCCCATAGAATCCCATATTCACCCCAGAACATGGGCTTCTATGGGAATTCACAAGGGCATATTATCAAGCCCATTATCGCCGCTTTAACTGCAGTTTCCTTTTTTTTATTTTTTATTTAATGTTCCACAGTAGAGTACAAAAAACACTACGACTTATAACAATGAGTTATAACAATATCACCAAGTCATATATGGTCAACAATATTTTTGCAATGGAGTACCTTTATCAGTTTCGGCCCCATTCCTAATAACATTATGGCGGGTGCAATCCTCAACGGGCTCCCAGTGATTGTAAAAATACATTTCCCAATATCCATTATAAATCTGGACAGTTTACAACAACTAAAGAAAATACGAGGGTTATCAGCATTATCTCCCCGGCAGCGGAAACATTTTCCATCATGAACTCCCCCCCACTTAAACGTACGGGCAGGGGTATAAAACTAATCAAACACAGTCTTAAAGAATTGTACTTTCAAATTAGCTGGCATTAACACAACCCGAGATCTGGCAATGGCATCCTCAATAGATATATTATGCGCACCTAAAATTTTAGACCATTTCGCATTATTTTTCCCTAAGTCATCTGCTCTATATGATTATAATATCTTATACAACACCCCAATTTTCTCCTGCAGCCTTACAGCCTCAACAAGAGAATTGGGAGCAAACATAACTTTCTTCCGAGATAAGTAATCACGAATTTGGAGAAATTTAAAAAACTGAAAATTAGACAAATTATAAAATGTCCTAGTTCTTCAAAAGCCCCCCCCCTCCTTTGCATAAAAATCCCCTATTATTGTAATACCTTTATTCCTACATGCATGGGCTACACTATCCCAAAAAATAGGAGGAAGAATCTTCACAGCATTCATGGGTGTGTAATATGATATTTTCTCCAATAAACAAAGTGTTTCCATTCTCTTCCATACTTTAAAAGCTTCTTCCATAACTTTAAATTGTGTTCGCTTGAAATAACTACCATCAATTTCTTTGAACAGACATTGTCGAGCCTCAGATCTCAACAAAATTTCAAAAATCGAGGGCACCTCTGCTGTATAGGCCATTCCTTCACTGGTCAATAAAATCCACATTTTTACAACAAACAGAAAATGGGATGTAATTTACATAAAAAGGTTTAATACAGGGATTGTTGCCCATCTGCTCAACAAAAAGATTAATATATAAGGCAAACAAAAGTGGAAAGCCGGGGCAGCCTTGCCTAGTACCTCTAGTAATTCTCACAGAATCTGATAATAGCCCCATAGCAGTAATTCTGCCGATCGGTGCGGTATATAAAACCTGTAGAGCAGTCAGGAATCCCTGTCCAAAACCAATATGACACATCAGTTGCCATAAATACTCCCACTCCACCCAATCGAATGCTTTATCCGCATCCAATAAAATTAGCCTTAGATCTAGTTTTTCAGTATGGGCTTAGCGGCAGTTTCTGGCCGCTAAAGCGGCGATAATTTTAACGTCGTTCTTGATAATATGACCCTGGATCTACTTTGGTAAAAAAGTATTTAGACAAAGTAGACCATGTTTGCGGAGAGATCAGACAATATAAAGTTATTTGGCAATATCTGGAAACCTTGGATAAGGTACGGGAGCTCTGGGGGGACGGGAGGGCAGTGTATAGGGTAACTAGGCCTGTCAGAGATTTTATTTTCCATAGTTTCCTTTCTGGAATATTTTGGATGAATGAATTATCATGTAGTTATGTATTGATGATATGTATACCTGATTGTATTTGTTTATTATAACACTGTACCTCCAAATTATAAAAAAAAAACACAAAAGTACACCATGTTCTTCAATGCTGCCAGAAATCCCACCTGCACATATGGGTTAATACCCCCTGAGTGAGAGTACACAGTCAATAGCCCCTTATGTGCTGTAATACCAATCCCAGCACATTAGGAATACTATTTACACATTTGTCTGAAGTCTGCTGACATTTTCATGGCAGGTCTTCATGGTGTTAACTCTATTCTACATGGTTGTGAAAGAATCACTCTTGATTCAACAACAGTGCGGCAATAATGTATGATCGGGTCACCTTAGCATCTCTGACCTTTTTAGGACTGAGGGAGGAGCCGGAGGCCTCTTCACTGGCAGAACATCTGCTACTGTTGACTGTATGTCAGAATATCGATAACGAAAATATTGTCTGACATAAATATTGGAACGGATGCAGCTTTAATAAATAAAGTTTCCCGATTGGGAATACGTTGGAGTAGAGTCCCCTAGACTACCACCTACTTACCCCAATGTTGACAGGCTGGATTAAGGACGCCTGGAGCGTGTAAGAAATTTGATTAACTTTTACTTTGTGTTTTATAGTTTGTTTAGTATTGAGTGCTTAGATTGACGGGTATCTGTCTGCAAGTATTAGTATTAGTTCCATTTATATTCATAATGTCAAAACCCAAAAATGATAAGGTGCCGGCGGGCCCTGCTACTCTTGATAATTTTCTGGTTAGGAAAGTAAGTCAGATAAATAACAACAGACGTGCATCATTGGGGAAAAGCACTGTGGTAGGGGAAATGTCATTGGAAAATTCCCCTATCAGTTTATTACAAGGTTGTGCGATTAACTCGACTGATGTCATTTCCATTGACCCTCCAGTATCCATCTTAGTTAACGTGGAGGCTCGATCTGACCCTCAGGTGCTGTCATGTCCTGATACTAGCCCTGATACTATTGTGTTACATGAGCCCCAACCAGAAACTAGGGCCATAAGAACTTGTAGAACACTGTCTCAAAAGGTAATTGGGAAGCAAGATAAGTCCAAAAAGAAAAAGGATGGTAAGGCTATTTTTAGCCCTGTAATACCTACCCCTTTTGTTTTTACGGGCACTAACAATGATGGTAAAGATAATGGTGTAAGCATAACCCCTGATTTTTTAGCTTCACTTATAAAAAATCTGGAAGCTTCTTTAACAACTAAAATGGAGGAGCTTATCAAACCAATATTGAGTAAGATAGATAACCTAGCAAAGGAAGTAACAAGGCTGGGTGGTCTGTTATCAGCAAAGAATGGTGTTACATCTAGTGGAAGTGTACAATCTGGGAGGAATGGTAGAGAACCTGCCGATATTAATAATATATGTAATAAGGCAAGGGGGAATGCTGCTGTTGCAGTGGTTTCTGGTTCTGAAACCCCTATTCGCCCAGACATCCCTGTGGCAGCGGCCCCTTTGATACCATCTACAAAGCAAACAAATAGTAGAGCGCCCAGACCCCCGAGGTACAATCGATATCTTAATTTACCTCCAGATTGTGCTCCGTTTGTGGCTGTATTAACTAATGTGCCCCCTTGTGGGACACATCCAGCATCTCCTTTTGATGAATCCCAATCCTCTTTGAAAAATAAGACTGTATCTTGGCTCAACAAAAATTGTGGGTTCCCTGTGTCATACTCGGAACAAATTATGACAGTAAGACGTGTAAACTGGGTAGGGCCATCTAAAAAGACTGGGGTAGGGGACTGTATAGTCGTAAATTTTAAACACCCCCAGCATGTGGCAACTATCCTTTTGAGAGCTTCTGCATTGGTATATAACACGAATAGTATTTGTGTACGTCCCTTGGGTTATTTTTATGCGCATCTCTGTAAACCTACATCACAACAGAACTTAACCAGGCGGGGGCTTGAACCTTATACTCCTGTGCAGGAGTCTCAGTTCTTTTATAATGTTACTAATCCCTGTGGGTCTGGTGGGCCCATTAGAACTCATAATAGGAGTTCAAGTAACGGCCATTATCATCATGGGTCGAATGTAAATACACAGAATAGATTCGAAATGTTATCCGGTCTTGAGCAGTGTGACTGACTGGGGGCACCTGCGGCTCAGATTACTAGGGCTTCAGGTGAAACTACAAATTCCTTGAACCCGGTGGGCAGATCCTCAGGAATCCTTGCTGTCTCCTGGAATATTGCTGGTCTTGCGGCCAAAATGTCTGATGTAAACTGGGTTATTTACATCAAGCAGTTTTCTATTATTTGTCTCCAAGAGACCTGGGAGTTGGGCTGTGATCTGTTTTTAGAAGGGTATAGGGCCTTCTTTGTGCCGGCCCTGCCTTCTGTGCGGGGAAGGCCCAAGGGGGGTCTTGTAGTCTTTGTCTCCATACTGATACCATGTGTAGTACGGAGATTGGAAGCTCAGCATGCAGGGGTCATGGGACTAATTCTATCTGGTGGTAATGTTCTTGTGGGACTAGTGAATTTTTACAATGCTGCTCTTGATAGTGCAGGTCCGAAACATATCCATGTTCTTAATTCCTTTGTCTCTAATTTTATGGAAAAAGTGGGCCATAACCTCATGATTTTGGGGGATTTTAATCTGCATCCATGTGTTGATCCATTGCACAAATGTTTACCAGAAATGATCTGTGCGCGCGCAGATTGTCTGCATATGGAACACACCTTAGAGGGGGAAATGTGTAATGACTTAATGAATGACCTTGACCTCTCTTTGGCTATGTCTTTAAAGGATCCTTCATACTGTTTTGATATCCCTACTTTTAAGGGACATGGTAGGGGCACCTTCATCGACCATATTCTCGTCTCGAGGACTATGCAAACTTTTGTAGATTCTTTTTGTATCCTCCCCAGTGAATTTAGTGACCATAATCCTGTCACAATCTGTTTGAACTGTCCATGGGGGAAAAGTGGTCCTAAAAATACTGTTCAAGGAAGTTTGGGCACAACAGATGGGAGGAGGCGGTTAAAATGGTCAATTGACTCAGCGGATGCACTCTATAAAAACATCTCTGAAGGGTGTGCAGAGGACATTGACGTTTGTATTAATGGGGGAGGTGAACCTAAAACGGTTCTAGAGGCTTATCAAAATATAGCGGAGAAGGTGTCAGCGTTCCTATCCGTTCCTAATAAAACTCACACAAAAGTAGGGCCGAGATGGTTTAGCCATGATTGTACTGTAGCTGCTCGCAAGCTGAGGCTTGCTTTGTCAGCTTCCCCGAGGGATCGGGAGGTTGTAAAACTCTGTAGAAAGGAATATAAGGCTATTACTATCTCCCGTAAGGAGCTATTGAAGAAAGAGGCGTGGGAGGAATTGCTTGACCCCTCTACTTTGAATAACAGCACCAAATTCTGGGCTTTGGTTAAGAAACCTTTCTTGACCGAGGACCCCGGGGACGGAATTGTTTGCTGTATATCCAAAGAGGAATGGGAAGGCCACTTTAAAAGTTTATACTACTCTGAAAATGCTAGCTCTATGACTGATGCCCCCTGTGACAGGGTTAGCCCTATTATTTTTTACGAAAGTGAGGTTCGGGCAGCCATTATGGGCCTCACTGCTAATAAAGCGCCAGGGCCTGACGGAATACCCCCTGACCTTTACAGGTCGGATCCAGCTTTCTGGGCTCCCATTCTGGTCGCCGTATTCAATGCTGCGGCCACTGTGGGATGTCCAGAATCTTGGGGACTATCAACTATAGTTCCTGTATTCAAGAAGGGAGATAGGGGAAGTCCACTTTGCTATCGACCCATATCCCTAATTGATTCATTGGTAAAGATCATGGGGAGAGTTATACTTCAACGCCTGATAAGTTGGTCGAATGAGAATCACATTCTGACAATTTCTCAATATGGCTTTTGTGAGGGGCGTTCAACTATAACGCAGTGTCTCAATCTGTTCCTTATTCTGAATAAATATACGGTCGTTCAGAAGGGCGTAATTCATCTTGCCTTCATGTATCTCTCCTCAGCCTTTGACTGTGTCAACAGGGGGAGGCTGTGGAGGACCATGAAGGAGAAGGGAATAGATGGGGGTATTGTGGAGTTCCTTGCGGATATGCACAATGAAACAAGAGCCAACGTGAGGTATTCTTCGACTGGGGAAACCACGGGTTGTTTTCCAATTAACAAAGGTGTACGTCAGGGGTGCATTATGGCCCCTTATCTTTTTAATTTTTATATAAATGACCTGGAGGCTGAATTACAGGAGATAAAATCTGATTGTCCAAGGGCGGGTGCGAGGGGTATTCCTTTGCTTTTATATGCCGACGATGCGGTCTTAATTTCACGAACAGAATTAGGTCTTCAGGCACTTTTGAATGGTTTTAACAAATTTATGTCTGATAGGGACCTTACGGTCAACAATACAAAATCTTTCATAATGCATGTTGGCCGTCAACCAAAGAAGAAGTTCAATTTTAAATTGAATGATGTTCCGATACCCATCACCCAGTCGTTTTCCTACCTGGGGGTCTTATTTGATACGAAGATGTGTTGGGCCCCACATTTGGCCAAGAAAAAGGGGGAAATGTCCAGGGTAAATGCTTCTATCTTCAATTTTGCTTCTAAATTGGGCAAAAAGCCAAATGTGGCCATGATGAAACTATATAACGCTAAATCCATAGCCACTGCAGTATACAGAAGTGAGATATGGGGCTACACAAACTATGAACAACTTCAAATAGTTGAAAATAAATTTTTAAAGCGTCTGCTGTGTGTCCCTGGGAGCACACCGAATTTAGCTGCTCATGAAGAACTTGGCTGCTTGCATTTATCGGACATAGTTGGACTAAAACCGTTGTTGTGCTGGGTAAAATTATGGTTAAGTGATGCAATCCCTTTGACCCACTTGATAGTGGAGGATCTTTTATCGCTTGACCACGCAATGCGAGTGCCCTGGCTTAAATATTTGAAGTCTCAATTCTTGAAGCTTGGCCGAGTAAACTTGTTTGATAACCCGGGGGACATAGTTAAGGGTGATGTTGCTGCAATTAAGAGTGCTTTTTACCTGAACCGTAATGCTGTAAGAGATGAAGTTGAGCTCTTGAAACCTAATGTTAGAATGTACATCATGCTGAGTACCTGTAATTCAATGGAACTGTATCTAACATGCTCCTTCACCACTCATGAAAAATTTTTGCTGACCCGTTTCAGGTTTAACATCTTTCATCAGCTTTTAATTAGACCCAAGTCGGACATTTTTAAGAAACCAGCAGCTCCCTGTGGCTGCGACGGGAAGTCTCCACAGGATATGCTGCATTTTATATTTTTATGTACGTTTTATGAATATCCCCGTAAGCGGTTTCTGGTTACCCTTTTAAAGAAATTAAATTTTAACCAAATTAGACCCGCCCTTGTGTACTTACAGTTGCTGCATCCTGATAGTGTTCTTCAGGTGTTAGAATTTTTAAAAATGACCATGAGACTAAGAAATTGTCTGGATGAGTAAATGTGCATTAACTGCAGTTTATGGCACTATCGCACTTTATTTTGTATATTCTGTATTGGACATTACTTGCACTTTTTATTCTGATTCTGTCAATGCACTCGTTTTTATGATATATTTGAGTGTATGTAATTTAAGATTGACTTTGTGTTTACTGTGATGTTTTTATTATGTTGTATCTATTGTGTACTTTTATGGATTGCAATATATCCGAAATAAAGTCAATTTGAGTTTGAGATTAAGGACCCCTTCCTCTTTGCAAACCAGTTACCTCCTTCAGTGAGGTGTTGCTAATCGAGTAATTTCTTGTGACTGCAATTGTAGTTCCATACCATTGCTAGATATCACTATGATTCAAAATTGGGTGGGTAAGCACTTTCACACCTCTTTCAAATTATCGTTCTGAATGGAATGTAAACCCCATTTTATAAGCCGGCAAGCCTTTCCTGACTCACAAAATTAGTCTTGTGGTTGCAAACCCTGTCATTTTCAGAATTGGAAGGTTCATGATTGCAAAATGGCTTTGTACATCTGGCCCTTAGTTCAGATTCCCTGATTATCTAATATATGCAGTCTCTGATAAGACACCACTGCCTTTTAAGATATGACTAGAATGTCTGCAATAGCTACTGTAATCACAAAAACAATTAAGAACGGCATAGAAAGAGGAGCTTTGGCTCCTCCCTTTGTTGAGATTCTTTTATATATCATTTGATTGATAAGTTGTTTTAGCCGCCCATGAAGTTGTTCCATTGCTCATAACTGATAGAGATATTGTTAATCCAGGCCTTGTATTAAATACAGTAGAGAAGGGATTTGCATCTGGTAATTCTGTGACAAATGCTTTAGGAAGGAGTTTTACACTGAGAACTCTCTAACAAATATAATAGGTTGGGTTCCTACTAATTGCAAAGGAGATAAGCAATGGTGTTTATTTTGATTTATTATGAGATGAACAGGGCTTAGATTCACCTCTATATTATTATATATGCATCATAGTCTTACTGTGTCTGCACTTGGTATTTTAAAATGCAAGTACTATTTTGTCTCATTTGCTTTATAAACTCAAGGCTAATTGTATCATTTTATTTGTGCTTGTACTCTAGAGGTTGATTGTTCATTACTGTTGCTATTGGAATTGATTTAAGCCTGATAAAGGTCAATGAATGCTTGGCAATGCTAGCTGACATGGGGGAAGGTTTCTGTTTTAATTACATTTCCAATAAACATTCATAGTTTTAACAGACTGTACATCACATAGTAGTTGTACAAAGGCAGAGTTTAAGATGTATTTGCCAAGTGGTCTGTCAACCAGGCGAGTAGATAAAAATAAAGAAGTTTATTATGTGGAATGCATACTTGTGCATTTCTAAACCTTTCATCAAGAATCCAGGCCTTAGTATTTCTGAGGGCAAACTTCAGAATACTCACTCGTTATAGAGATGGTGCATATTCTGTTAATCAGAGAACTAAAATGGTGGTTCTTTAGATGCAACTCCGTTATCTATTTTTCCCCATTTGGAGTCTTGAACAACTGAAAAGTGGTTCTGCTACATTTTTCAGGAAAGATTCAAATATGCATAAGAATAAGAACTTTCCAAAACACTGCACCATTGTTCACACAAATCAGTAGGTAAATCCATATACGGTCTACTTTCAGGTTTCTTGAATCCCACTGAGTCTTTCAGGAAATACAATGGCCTATGGCCAAAATCCTGAAAAGAGCTACAACAAACAAACTACTACAGCAACAATGTGATCCCTCCAAATGAATGGTGATATACTTACACGTGTGCTTAGGTGCAGGTTTCTGCTTTTCTTCCTTTTTAAGGCAACTGCATTATTAAGATCGAGAGACAGAAACACCTCTAGGCAACAGGAGCATCTTAACTCATCCAAACCTGCCCTTAATCCAGGTCTGAATGTCAACAAATATAACCTAGCATAATGCTTATTAATCTATGATTTTAGTACACTCAGTGGTCTATTTGGGCTTTGGACCGGTTAACTATGATTGCCTTGTTGCATAACACAGAAATATAATTGTGTGTACATGAAGTATGTAAAATCCTATGCATCTCCCTCTTTTCAGCCTCTGTCTTTCTCTCTCTATCCTCCTCTTCGCACCACTTTTTCCTCCCTGATCCCACTCTGCCCCTGGCCCCCCTCCAGTTTCTGGGTTCTGCATCCCATTTGTTCGCTCTGTTTTCCCCTCTGTGGTAAATAAATAATTAAATACCGGTTCTATTTTTCAGAATAATCAATAAACGGGTAGCTCAATAAATAAGAGTCAAGATTCGAGGTAGCTGGAGTTTGCAGGTTTTAATAAAGCATAAAGGACAGGAACAGGACAACCTGCACGGGAATAGAATGGCAGCTGCCGGGGGCAAGAACGGGATGGCTAGAGCAACTTTAATAACAGTGCATAACATATATATACTAAAACAATTGCATTACATTCAATACAGTAGGCGTAGCAGTGGGCGTGGTTCGTAGCAGTCGCGAAAGATAAGGCATAAAGTGGGTGTAACAAGAGGCGTGTACAGGGCGTATACATAGACATGTGATGCAAACGTAACAGAATATGTCACAGATGGGGCGGAATCATGGAGGGGGCTACCTGAGGAGCTGGGACCTTTAACCTAGTGGTGCGCGCAAACTGGCAATGACGTGTTACTAGGAGGAACTGGGGGCTATGACTTCTGCACTAGAAGAGGAGACTAAAGTCTGGAGTGTCAGAGCGACATGTACCTAAAGCCTATCTAGTATCTGGTGTTTAGAGAACATGTTGATAGAATCCAAAAGTTATCAGGGCAAAGGCTACTTGATACTGAGACTGGTGCATGCATTATTCTACATGTAGTGCGGGTGCTAGGAATATTCTATGAATATTAATACAGTATTTCTCTTACATGGAGACATAAAGGCTAGACCATGACGGAAACTATTGATGCGATTCAGTAGCTTAGGAATGCAGAGAAGGAGGGCTGGACTGATAACTAGAATCATAACATACTCTTGGCAGACTGGGAGGCAGAGCCAGGCCGAGCCGGGCACTGCGTGGCATGAAGTAAGTGAAGGGTCAGGGATGCAGGTGGGGGCTGTATCGCTCCTCGGAGAGGGTTCAGGAGACAGGAGCTGAATCTGGGTCCGGGCCCTTTTGAGGCCTAGAAACGGGGACTTTTCAATGAATTAACGTGCACACTGTAAAACGTGGCAACATAGGTTTACATAGGCCTGATACTCGTAGCTTTCACGAAGACTGGAAACTGACATACTAGAGTTGGACACAACTGGAATTGCGTCTTTAATCGATCATAGGGGATACATATGCATATCGATCATGCACATATAACATAGGATGGGGAACACGTAGGCACATATAACATGGCAAAATTTACTTTTCCACATTCCCTCCTTGTGCCCTACGTTTCCATCAGGAAACATCAATATTCATGATACCATCTATCATTTCATATAGCATCATTTGCTCGTCTCGAATTGGCTTGGAACGGGACTTAGGACTAGGAATACAGGATGTAGCACAAATGTCGCAAATCGCAGGGCCACATTGTAAACAGAGGCAGCAACTGAAAATGATCATTACTGCTATACCTAGGAATGACAATACTTTCCATCCCCAGGCAGAAATTATACTCCAGAGCCAACCGGACCATGTCCAGGCGCCTGGATTCTGGTGTAACTGATGGGCAATTTTATGAAGTCTGGTTATAGCTGAATAAACAGACGGCGCGTCATTAGGAATGAAAATGCAGCAACTAGATCCGATGACTCTACATGCTCCTCCTCTATCGGCCAGTATGACGTCAAGAACGAGACAATTTTGGAGCACGACAAATCTCATAGCAGATTGCTCTTAAGTCAAGTTACCTAGAGCAGAAATAGTCTCATTCACTACTGCTTCAAGGGTTCTGGTTAATCTACGTATTAACTTACTATTCTGGATAGGTCCTATAAAGAAAAAGAAACCTTTATTGAAGTCTGTATACTGTTCTAGAGCAGTTTCAGTTTGATCGACAATTGGGGACTCGATCTCCCTTCTATGTCTAATGTGTACTAGATGTGTGTTTCTGTGATAATCAGATGGGGCTAGAAAAACTGGTGGCAGTAGGAAGGCAATGTAACATGTTCCATCCCAATCGAGGGGCAGGCGAACATATGCGGTCTGACCACAAACAAAATAAGAATGACGTGAGGCTTTGAAAATAGATTTCCCACTGTCACTATACTCGACAGTAGTAGTACAATCACTATGTCCTACATGTGCGGAACCATTCTTTCTGACACATAATTCGCCTTTGACTGGTAGTCCTGAAATAGCAGGCAAATCTGGGGTTGTATCGGACTGAACATTCAGGACCATAAAATTCGAAGAATAATTACCTAAATTATAAACTTCATTTTCTAGATCTAACCCTGTTCTATGGGTGAGACCTTGCTTGTCTGGAAAACATGTACTATTCAGAAGGGACATATCAGTTGAGGATGACGGTAACGTGGACCATGCTCCACACGAACCATTATGTGAAAATGGATAAGGAAAGAGTGGCAGAACTCCCTTCGGTGTCTGGAAAGGGGGGAGTCGACCACACACCCAACAATTAGTGGTATTGCTGGTCTGGTGTGAATAGTGTAACATTCTAATAAACGTGTTATTTCGCATAGCAAGACGATAGGATAGCTCGTGAGGAGGCAGATCACTAAATGTGTGCTCTACCGTAGCATTAGAAAACATATTTACATGAGAAATTGGAAAACATAAATGTAATGCATAACTTGTGCAGGTAACCATTAAACTCAAAAACATAAGAAAACTTAGAATAATGATACATCTGATAGAGTTTTGACTAACTCTCTCACTATGGGGGTCTATCTCATACATGTCAGAAACCTGTCTAACCGTTTCACCCGAGGGGGACTTAGACAATTAAACTGACTTATTTTACTAGACCTGAGTTTCTTTTTATACTCCTGCTGCGGAGTTTCCTCTAACAGGGGAGGCTTGGATTCAGAGTCAATGTTTAGGCAGTCCTTAGAAATGTTCTTGGCAAATGTTTTTATACGCAATCCATGGAATTTCTTGATGTGGGACAGATGGACCCACCCCTTGCGGCCCTCCAACTTCACGGCCGTGCGGGTGGTCAGAAGAACTAGTCGTGGTTCCTTCCAATGAGGCTCCAGTGGACTTGAACGATCAAAGTTCCTGACAAGTACAAGGTTTCCTGGAACGATTTCATGCGGTTTAACCTCGGTGTTGTCTGGAAATGCGGCGGCAACCTGTGAACGACAAGAGTGTAGGGCAGACATCAAGGAAGCTAGGTAATCTGTCAGCATATTACTGGAAACATCTGTAATACTTCGGGGTCTAGGTGTACCCCACATGTTTGGGGGGCGGCCGAATACGACCTCATACGGGGACAGACCTGATCTGGAATGTGCAACCATGCGCATATAAAATAAAGCAACTGGCAGAGCTACTAGCCAGTCTACACCTTTCTCTTTACATATTTTGGCAATGCAGATTTTTTATGTCTGATTATGTCTCTCTACGAGACCGGCTGCTTCAGGATGGCGCACACAATGGAACTTCCACTGGTACCCTAACAGAAGGGACACATGTTTCATAAGTTCGGATGAGAATGGCTGGCCGTTATCTGAATACACGACCCTAGGGAGTCCATAGCGGGGAAAGAATTCACGAACCAACTGCTTGGCAGTGGTCGCAGCTGTGTAATCTGGAACTGGATATGCTTCTGTCCACCTGGACAAACCGCATACAACTACGAGGACATACTTGAAACCTCGACATCGCTCCATCTGAATGTAATCCATCTGGAGGACTTCAAAAGGGTGGTCAGGAGGTTGGAATCCCCCTTGTTCCACCGGGACACTTTTACCTGGATTGAACTGACAACATATCATACAGGTACGGACTTTCTGCTTGGCTGCAGCTCGTAAATGCTTGTTGAACCAAAGGTTCTGGATACTATCTAACATAGCTTTTTCTCCTAAATGTGCAGGACTATGTGTGGTATTAATAATGACTTGAACCATTGAGTCGGGGAGAAACCATGTGGCTTTGTCCTTCGTCACCCATCCCTGATCTGTCTGGACCCCTCCTTGTTTGGACCATTTCTTGATTTCTTCGGAAGTAGCATGTAACTGTATGTCTATGACGTCTTGTGTAGGGTCCTTAACTGTCATACAAGTAGTCTGTTCTGGAGTGTGTGTCAGTGTCATGTTAACTGGAATGTCTGGAGTCTGAGCTGTGAGCTTGGCTGTTCGATCTGCTAGATCGTTACCTTGGGAAATAATGTCAGTGACTTTCGCATGTGCTTTGCACTTCATGATAGCGATAGCTGTCGGTAAATGAATTGCATCTAACAGAGCTTGAATAAGAAGACCATGCTGAATCTTGGTTCCATGAGAAGTCATGAAACCTCTTTCTTGCCAGAGCACTCCAAAGTCGTGTACGACTCCGAATGCATAACGTGAATCTGTGTATATGTTTACTTTCAAGTTCTTGGCACGTATGCAGGCTTGGGTCAGAGCGACTAGCTCTGCTGCTTGAGCGGACAGGGTATCAATATGATGTGTCTCTATAACTTCAGTGTCAGTAGTCACTGCATACGCGGCTACTAGCTCTCCTGTACTAGTTCTCATACATGAACCATCCACATAAAGTGTCAGGTCGGGATCAGGTAATGGAATATCTGTCAAGTCTTGTCTTGGCTTTGTCATGGTGTTAACAACTTCCACACAGTCATGTGTGGCAGGATTTGAAGTAACTGACGGTAACAGTGTAGCAGGGTTCAGAACGTTGCAGCGTCTGATTTCTATATGTGGCTGGAACAGTGTCAATTCATAACCTGTTAAACGTGCAATAGTCAAGTGCTGAGTCTGTGTTCGGTTTAAAAGAACTTCCACGGAGTGTGGGACTTGTACTGTCAGGGAGTGTCCTAACACTATGGAATCACTTTGTCTGATAGCTAGTGCTGTGGCTGCAACTGACTTGAGGCACGCAGGCAAAGCCTGGGCTACTGGATCTAATGTGCTCGAAAAATAAGCACAGGGCTTGTATTGTCCTGCTTGATCTTGTGTGAGAACAGATAATGCTGTACCATTACGTTCTGTAACAAAGAGTGTAAAAGGCTTACTGTAGTTCGGTGTTGCTAGAACAGGTGCTTGACATAAGGCTTTCTTTAATTCATTAAAAACAAGTGTATGTTCGGATGTCCAAGGGAGGACAGTCGATACGGCTGCCTCCTGTGTCGTTAACTGTATCAGTGGCTTGGCTAGAAATGCATACTGAGGAATCCATTGTCTGCAGTAAGAAGTGAGGCCAATAACAGCTCGTACCTCCTTCTGTGTCTTGGGCTGTGGAAGACTCGCTATTAACTGGATACGGTCTGGTGTCAACTGCCTACCCCTCTTGGACAGTAAGTGTCCTAAGTAGACCACTTGCTGGACACAGAATTGAAGCTTCGAAGGGGACACCTTGTGCCCCATCTCGGCCAGGAAATACAGAACCGTAAGTGACGCACGCTCGCAGTCACGTTCAGAACGGGCTGTGATCAATAGATCATCGACATACTGGAGCAGGGCAGTGTCAGTTGGCATGTGAATATTGTCTAGTTGTCTCTTGAGTGCTTGACTGTAAATGCTAGGACTTTCTGTGAAACCTTGAGGAGCTCGTGTGAATTTATAGCTCCTTCCATTTAAACAGAATCCGAAAAGGTACTGGCTGTCTGGATGAATGGGGACACTGAAAAATGCATTCTTGAGGTCGATGACAGTAAAGAACGTGTCTTCAGAATCAATGGCTGTCAATAGGGAAGAAATATCTGGAACAACTGGGTACTGGGGAATGATACATTTATTAAGTTCTCGAAGGTCAATCACTAATCGATATACTGGAGGTGCATTTGGATCAGTACGTTTCATGACTGGAATGATAGGAGAATTACATACATTGGAGTCAGTTTCTACAACCACTCCTTGAGCAATGAGCTCGTCAATAATTTTGGATAAGGCTGCTACAGCCTCAGGTGGCAATCTGTACTGTCTGATTCGTGGCAAGACTATACCTTGTTTGAGAGTCACACGATGGGGTGTGATGTTCATACAACCAACATCAGTTGGACCTTGTGCCCATAGATGCTGTGGGACATTCAGTAATCTTGGATCAAAATCACGTAATACATAGTGACCTTTAAAGTCACGTAAAAACAATCGTACTCCTTCTGGGGAGCAGCATATAATTGCACCTAATTCTTTTAATGTCTTGATGCCTAACAAATTTTCTGGACATGCTTTCGTAAGTAACAAATCAGTAGTTCGGGACAATGGACCAACTTCTAGAGAAACTGGTTTTGAAATTTCGTTTACAATAGGCTTTCCTGAAAATCCAAGGGAAACATTTCTAGAGCCTGAGAGCGGAGCCCCTGGAACCTCGTCATGACTGATAGTAGTCCTACTTGCCCCTGTATCAATCAGAAACTTTCTGTCTTTCCCTAATACTTGACTGTGAACATAGGGACCCTCTTGATCTACAGGTATCTCGATGAGAGGCAAGCCTACCTCCCTCTCTAGGCTGTTTCATGAATACTGTTGATACTCTGGATACTCTGCCTGGGCATACTGGTACATCTGCTGTGTAACATGCTGTGTTGCAGCGATAGGCTGCGGTACTGTAACTGTCTGTTGTGCATTCTGTGGTGACTGAGAAGTCTGTGAAACTTGTTCTTGTCTAGGCGGACGTGGTCTTTCTTTAGTCTTACCGGTAGCTATGTTGTGTTTCAGAACTGCACACTCGTTTATAAAATGACCTGGCTGTTTACAATAATTGCAGGTCCCTTTAACGGCAGCTGCAGGATGACTGGCTTGATTCGGACCCCTCTTCTGACTGTCTTGTGGAACAGATTGTGCAACTAATACTTTCATTTTCGTGTCTTTCATACGTCTCCTTTCGTGTTCTTGTTCTTCCCTGATTCTGTTCTGGTGATACTGGAGCATCTGTAACATTTGGGACGGAGTATTAGCTTGCCAGGTACTTTCGACTTTCAAAACTCGATTTTTAACTTGTGGACTTGAATTCTCGACTAGTTTAGTAACAAAAAGATGAGGGTATGACTCGCTACTTGTCTTCAGACCACTGTTAATAATAAAACATTTCTCGAATCTAGAATAAAAATCACTAGTATCTTCGTCTTGTTTCTGTTTACAGGCTGAGATTGCATCCCAGTCTTCCTTTTTCGTGGCTAGTAATCTTGGCAAAACCTGTATTAACAGTTCAGGCAATTCTTTATTTGTCCCCAAGACCGGTACCTGGTACTCGTATTTTATCTTCAGCTTCTAGAGCTGGCCAATCAATCTTTTTCTCTCCCACCTCCCATTCTTTTTCCTTGAGTTTTTCATATACCCCTGCGGGCAACAGGACCTTTAGCATTTTAATGATATCTGGATACGTGTATTCTCCCATACGGAGCATGTCTTTTAATTCACGGTGGAACCCTGCTGGATCTTTATCGTGACAGGGAATTAACTTTTTCATCTCTAAGAGTTCCATCTTGGTAATCGGGGTGTAAACAAATACTCGTTCTAGGTCACCACCCGTTGTCCTAACTGGGTGCACTTCTCGTAACGGATGCTGTCTGTCTATGTAGAATGGTTTACTTTCGGGGGGGTGAGACATGAACAAAATGCGGATTCAGGAACGTTCGGTATTTGTGACGCTGTTCTAGAATGATACTAATTAAATCGGTACCTAGACCTCTCCATCTATACTGTAGTAACTCGTTTAATACATCATGTAACGGACCTGGATCTGAATGCTGACCCACATACAGAGTGATGAGGTGCTGGATCATATACATACCCACCAGTCGCTGCTCGGCTGGGGGCAGTTTCAGAAACATTTGTGCCACTATTTCATCTGGAAAAGTGGTAGAATCAGTAGTCCATCGGACTGCTGATTGGGCTAGTTCTTGTTCATGCATAGTACTAAGTTCACTATAACCTACTCGTGATTTCAGAATTTTATCGGTAGCTTGGAATACTTGTTCTAGAGAACACTGTTCTGGTACTAGAGAAGGGAATACTTTCTTGTAATCTAGGCGTGAATGTCGGTCGGAAAGTCTAGTTCTACCTACATATGCTATTCTGGAAGGATTCTCGTCGTCTACCTCTTCAGTAGAAGAGTCATTTTCTTTCTCGGACACTTGTGTTGCTTCTCGTTTCTCGTGTAACTTTATTATTTCTTTACGGATTTTCTTGTACATACTCTCTATACTACCTAGTGTCTTGTGTCTTCCCTCGGCTATATGGTCACTCCACTTGGTCAGGACTTTCATTTCTTCGGAATCTTTTCCTGGATAATCTTGTTCTCTTATTAAACAATTAATTAAAAACTTTAAAATCATGAGCTGAATCTCGACTTTTCTTTGGACCATGGTGTCGCTAATACTTTCTGGATCTCTTCCTGTACGGATGAAATGATATATTCTGTCTAGATAACTTTTCATATTCGGTAGGGTGTCCAAATACTCGGTCACCCGTCTTACACGCAATGAATACAAGACCATGTCATCATCGCCTGGGATTGGATCATAACGGCATTCGGTAAGTGCTCGCTTGATATCTGCAACTGACTGAAATTTGGGTGTACGCTGTAACGCTAGCTCATGTAGCGTCATACGTCTGTGTTGAGGCGGGGTACGAGGAGAACCTCCCCCCGCGGCTCCTAAACTAGAATCATCGACGGGTACTGTACGGGCTGGGAGAGTGACTGATGTAGCGGGTACTTGTACTGTAGGCTGGACCGGGGGTACCGTAACAGGTGCTGTAACGGGTGCCCCGGTGGCTGGAGGAACAGGAATTACATTATTTGCTGGAGCTGGCGGAACAGGATTTGCATATTCTGGGACTGTGTCGTCCAAGTAGGACGAGAGAAAAATATCAGCTGCGGTCGGTTTGTGACGTAGCTTAGTCGGAACTAGTGGCGGCGGAAAATTACTGGATGCCTCCGAGGTTGCTTTTGGCAAGCCCTCGGCAAGAAGAGGATACATACCCTTAATAAGGGCATTCCTCTGTCTGTCTGACTGTTCGGCTTTGACTCGCTCACCTATTTCGATTAATTCCCTTTCTTGGGCTCTCTCTGTGGATTCTCTACTTAATTCTGCTTTTCTGATTTCTTTTTCGGTTCTTTTATGAGATTCTTTGCGCCATAACTCGATGGCATCTTTCTGTGACTGTCTGGCTTTCTTTTTCCATAATGCTTCTTCTACTCGCATGATGCACTCGGCATCCCATGTGCCTGATACAGGCCACCTATATTTCTCTTCGAGATGTCTGGTATAATCAGACCATAAATCTAGATATATTATGGCACTTAAGCCATGCTTATGATACATAAAATGACCTGGACTGTCCCTAGGCGGGACAGGGACTGCTTCCTCGAGCAGCCCTTTTCTAGTTTTTAACTGACGTAACTTAGAGAACAGAGGTATACTTTAGACTAGAATACTGAACACAATACAATACACGATAAACACAATAATAACTTGAGAAAACAAATCACTCATACCACGACATTGAAAACACATTGAAATAACATTAAAATAACAGTTCGGACAGAATATTACCTGGAATACTGAGAACAGAAACACATGAATTTCTCGAGAACGGAACTTACTAGAATTACTAGATGCACTGCTGAAACAGTACGAAACATACCGGTCCCATAAAGAGACACGTCAGGACCCGCATCCACCTAGGTGGACACTTCGTGTTGGATTTGCGTACCCAAACCCACGGACCAGAGACACATTAATTGACCCTGTCTAGATACTACCCCAGCAACGGTACTCACCGGGCAGCAAGAACGGAAGGGCTCGGACTGGACTGGACTGCTACGACGACGGACTACGAACTTCGGATTTCAGTTACGGGTGGGCCTCCGGATACCTCGGACCTTGAACTCTCGGCTTGGGCTCTGGTCGGGACTCGCCGCGTTCCTCCACCGCCTCGTCTGGATGCTGGACCGCAACCTCCGTCTCCTCCGTGGACCTGAGGGATACTTGAAGCAGAAATATCTGCCGCTGCGCAGGATGGTTCCGTCACGGCTGCAGAGGGTCAGGGGGCTTGCGTGGCTTCGCCGGCGCGTGGAGAAAGGGCAAGTTCCTGTTCGGGCGCCATTATGTGGTAAATAAATAATTAAATACCGGTTCTATTTTTCAGAATAATCAATAAACGGGTAGCTCAATAAATAAGAGTCAAGATTCGAGGTAGCTGGAGTTTGCAGGTTTTAATAAAGCATAAAGGACAGGAACAGGACAACCTGCACGGGAATAGAATGGCAGCTGCCGGGGGCAGGAACGGGATGGCTTGAGCAACTTTAATAACAGTGCATAACATATATATACTAAAACAATTGCATTACATTCAATACAGTAGGCGTAGCAGTGGGCGTGGTTCGTAGCAGTCGCGAAAGATAAGGCATAAAGTGGGTGTAACAAGAGGCGTGTACAGGGCGTATACATAGACATGTGATGCAAACGTAACAGAATATGTCACAGATGGGGCGGAATCATGGAGGGGGCTACCTGAGGAGCTGGGACCTTTAACCTAGTGGTGCGCGCAAACTGGCAATGACGTGTTACTAGGAGGAACTGGGGGCTATGACTTCTGCACTAGAAGAGGAGACTAAAGTCTGGAGTGTCAGAGCGACATGTACCTAAAGCCTATCTAGTATCTGGTGTTTAGAGAACATGTTGATAGAATCCAAAAGTTATCAGGGCAAAGGCTACTTGATACTGAGACTGGTGCATGCATTATTCTACATGTAGTGCGGGTGCTAGGAATATTCTATGAATATTAATACAGTATTTCTCTTACATGGAGACATAAAGGCTAGACCATGACGGAAACTATGGATGCGATTCAGTAGCTTAGGAATGCAGAGAAGGAGGGCTGGACTGATAACTAGAATCATAACATACTCTTGGCAGACTGGGAGGCAGAGCCAGGCCGAGCCGGGCACTGCGTGGCATGAAGTAAGTGAAGGGTCAGGGATGCAGGTGGGGGCTGTATCGCTCCTCGGAGAGGGTTCAGGAGACAGGAGCTGAATCTGGGTCCGGGCCCTTTTGAGGCCTAGAAACGGGGACTTTTCAATGAATTAACGTGCACACTGTAAAACGTGGCAACATAGGTTTACATAGGCCTGATACTCGTAGCTTTCACGAAGACTGGAAACTGACATACTAGAGTTGGACACAACTGGAATTGCGTCTTTAATCGATCATAGGGGATACATATGCATATCGATCATGCACATATAACATAGGATGGGGAACACGTAGGCACATATAACATGGCAAAATTTACTTTTCCACACCTCTTACCTGCCTCTTTCTCTCTTTATACTTCGCTTTGTACCCCATATTTTCCTCTCTGAGACCCCTGTGCTACCCTGACACCCTCCTTCATTTTATGGGTTCTGTTCTTGTTTGTTGTATCGGATTTCCCCATATGCAGCCTCTGTGTTTCTCCATTTTTCCAGCCTGTTCTCACTGGCCTATGGACTCTTAACTCACAGGCCCCTACTGACTCCCTTGGTCTGCCTTTTAGCCCAACAGCTGAGTGCTCCTTGACTAAAATCAAAGTGCTTGTTTAGAGCTATGGGAAAGCATTTTTGGTGTTGAACTGTGCTTTTGTTTATTTCTAAAGTAACATTTCAAACGATTGTGATTTTTGTGCAATTCCACCCACTATTAGTAAACCTTTACAAACCATTTTCACGCCTCCTTCATCTCCATTTCCCTCTTTATACCAGCTTGTGGATTAGAAAGCTGACCACACCACTCCTCCAGGTGCACTCATGGGGCTGTTCCTGGGCACCCACTTGCCTTGGCCTGCAGCTGAGCCTATGAGGCTGAGAAAGCTTTACAAACCCTCCCTCCAGGGCGTCTCAAGCAATGAGTCGAGGCTAAGTCTAAGGGCAGATAGTATAAGTGCATTGGCTGGGTATGTACATGCCAGATAGGGCTGAGGGACAGAGATCCTGCACATTTCACTATCTACAACCAGACTCCAAGACACAGCCATGCTAACTAGCTCACACCAAACCCACACTACTCTCTACCAATAAACAAGGTTAATCCACCCTTTACTCACATACTACCCAAACGCTACACAGATGTATAACATATCGCTTTATGCCCTTCTATCCCTAAACTCACAAACCTACACAAACCACAACCATGGACTACTACACCACCAAGCACACATTTTTCTACCTTATCAATAAAACAAAAAACTCACACAATCTTGCAAATTCCCACCGTCTCTAAACAAAACCCTTTCACTACCCCCACCTTCTTCTAGCATCGCCATTGTCACCACTCTGAACCCTTTCTTCAACTATCTGGATACCACATTACCACACAACCATCCTCTTCTTCTCACACACAAACAATGGCAACACTCTTTCAACACTGTCCTCCACTGATTAGGCACATTCATCCCACTACCCAGGAAAGAATCATCTCTCAAAATAACTATTTCCTCACGCTCACACTGCCCCGAGACTCTATTCTCAAACACAATACCATGTCCCTTCTCCTTAACATACACAACTAAACAGGCTTCACAACAAGGAGGTGCACCATAATTATTATAATTTACAAAACAATTTAAAGAACCATTTCCAGAATATTTTCAATTCTTCTCTTTATTTAAAAAAAGCTGTCACCAGTTTACAGCAAAAACAACCACAGTGTTTTATCCATAGCAATGGACTTCTTCAGGACTATAAGAACATGTATACAAGAAATACATAAATGCATATTCTAAAAAGCACACATAAAACACCCAAGAAACAACAAAAGACATATTAACAACAGACATTTAGACAAATCAAGGACAGACAATTCAAATCAATTACCACGCCTTAATAGTTCTGAAAAGAAAGGTTTAAAAAGGAAAACCCTTTTCTTACCCATAGGAGACAAATTACATATGATGAAAACATACCACCCAACATTAAGAGTTAAAAACATACTACATAAAATTTGTGGTTTACATTTATGGACTACAAAGCCAATCTAATGTTATCCCTATATGGATCATAATATTATTCTATTTACAAATAATTTTGTCATTGCATATATGAAAACATTATCCTATTCGTGAGCAATTACATAATCGCATAAGCTGGTGCTGCAAGGGAAGGGAATTGAATTGAAAATATCATTCCTACACATCGCATTTGTCACAGGGGAGAGACTGGGAGGAGCTGGAGGGCGGTTTAACAGCGACACTTGTATGCTATATGTTAAGCAGCCAGAAATATATGGGCGACCGTGTCCAGATGCATTAAGATAAGTAACATCAATGTCTCCACGCCAGAGGATCTCACAGCCTGAATGCTTGTTATAACCAAAACAAAAAAATATGTGCAGGAAAGCACGTCTCATATAATCAATTAATACCTACGAAGGTGAATTTCCATGCTCATGTTGACCATTATGGTTAAAAAAATCAACACCACTCATAGGTCAAAAAAATAACAGCTTCATATAGATTCATGAAGAAGATAATCATGTATCCCATTTGGCAACAAGAAGTATATAATAATCATTGTAAATGCAGAAAGACTATATATTCTAATAAAATGTGAACAACCACATTTTATTGCTCTTATAAGAGAACAACTATGGGATGTCTCACCCAAAATTATTACAGAGTACAAATCGTACACTGGCATCCACCGAGGGCTTTAAGTGGGTCGGGTCTCAACGGTGTTGAGCACCAGCAGCTTTTTAAAGGGGCCTCGAAACGGGTCTCTATTTTGGCTCTGTTTTGTGCCCTGGCACAGGCGGTCCTTTTCTTCCCAGAATGCAGTGACAGCAGGCACATCGATGTGCGCTGCTCACACTGCTCCCTTTTCACTAGTGGAGAAGTTACGGCATGACGTCATGCCACGTGAGCGTTGAAGGGGACGGGAAATCCTTTAAAGAGAGCCATTTACGCTCTGGATTTCCCTTCACTTTATGAGATTCAGGAACAGCAACATTGTAGTGGTGTCACCAGGGCTTTAAGTGGAAGCTTTTTCAATATATGTACAAGGCATAGTTGCTGCTTATTTATCTTATGCAACTAACAACCATTGACAAAGCCAATAGTCCTGGTTTGTTGTGGGTATGATGTTACTTGTTGTATCATATATCTGGATGCAATGACAGAAACAGCAAAATACAAGTTGGGCGGCACACTAAAGTAAGCACATGTTTTTAGCTTACATGTTTTTTAAGTCACGCCCTTATTACATTGGCCACGCCCCTTTGAGAGACTCCCCAGTTTTTCCATCCCACTTAAAGACTTGCAACCACCTATCACTGTCCAGTCAATATTCGGACAAAAAACATGTATCCCATTTGGTTTGTATAAATACAAGGGGGCAGATTTATGAAGGCCTTGCGGCACCGGTGCGTCATTTTTAACATGGGAAAAAGTGACGCACCGGCGGCGCAAGGCCTTCATAAATCTGCCCCAAGGGGTCCATCCACCCCGGTGTGGTACCTTTAAATAAAGAAAGAGGCACCAGCTCAACAAACCACAGGATGAACATCCTTTCTTATGTGGCAGGCCCTCCCCTGTTTGTCCATTCCTTAATCTAAAATCTGCAGAGTCAATTACTGCTAATATCAAAGAGCCAAGTACCAATCCATTCGAATCTGAGTTCCACATATCAACAACAGGAAGATGGCACCAAAAAAGCAGTAATTGTGATCGCAGTAAGTGCTCATAAAATCGAGAACGTCAAATAGTAAGTGGCATCGCTAGCATAAAAGAAAGACGACTCATGCTACCTCCTGCCAGCATTCTAGGAGGTGCTCAGTCCCTTACAATCGCATTCAGTGGCCAGGACTGTGCATGTTAGAAAAGTTAGGAAGTGACCACGAGCCGCGGTCGGTAGGGGAGTACCTGCCAGGTGGTGACGTGGGGAGGGGGAGGGGCAGGGTGGAGATTTGTAATCTATGGATTATAGAGGTTAACAGGTAAGTAAACATATAAATAAATCAAACGAATTTCGTTGTGCGCACTGCATTCCCAAATGCAATGCAGTGCGCGCAACGAAATTCGTTTTATTTATTTATATGTTTACTTACCTGTTAACCTCCATAATCCATAGATTACTAACCTCCACCCTGCCCCTCCCCCCCCCACATCACCACCCGGCAGGTACTCCACTACCGACCGCGGCTGGTGATCATGCAACCCAAAAAGAGATAGGTGCAGGTCCATGTACGGGGTGCAGAGTGTAGAGACTGTATATAGTCCCCTGTGATGCCCTTGTGTCAAAACATATAACCGGCGGTGTCAGGCCCCTGGTAGCACGTATTCCGGGACCATGCAACTCGTAAAACATGAATACAGGGCAGGGTGCGGGACGAGCTGAGCAGGGAAAGTGTGTGAGCCCCGTGAAGCTTTTGTATCTAAAAATAAATACCCGATGGTGTGAGGCTCCTGATAACCAAACCCCAAGGAGTATAAGGGGTCCCCGTGATTCTCCCCCACGTGCGCCGAGATAGTCGCAGTGTCGGAAAACAATAGGGCGTGAATTTCAAGAATTCCGCATGCAACCATAGTCGTTTTTTTTAAAGGGGGCGAGAAAAAGAGAGGGGGGTTTGGGTGAAGCACAGATGGAAAAAGTCTCCAAAGCACATATATATCAAAAAAGTGTTGTTTCAGTTTCCCCATGTGCACTTACTTAAGTTGGTGCATAAACAGCAACTGGAGAGCCAGCTCACACACCATGGGACATATGTACAAGGAGTGGAGGAGAGAGGCGTTAGACTTCCTTTCTTAATGCCTCTCTCCGCCACTTCTGAAATGCAAGGCTGCACCATACTTACAAGAATGTGGTGCAGCCTTGCATTTCCCCCTGCGATGGTGCTAATTCTAGCAACTTAGCTCCAACGCAGGCACCCTTGCACCTGAGTGCAAGGGTGTCTGTGTGCAGGGGACAATTGTTTATGTGTAGGATGGTGTCCCTTCCTGCACATAAACAATCCTAAAAATGCCATTCTTTTACTTTCATGTGTGATGCTTCATGCAGCACACATGAAAGTGACAAATTGGCCTTTTTTATACAATTTTGTTTATGTACAGGAAGGGTCACCTTCCTATACATACATAAACAATGGTGTCTTGCTTTTTCCATGTGTAATGCACAAGGCAGCCACATGGAAAAAGCAAAAACGAGTAGAAATAATGCATTTATCCTCATTTCGCCCTCTTAAGACCAGTTTTTATCCTGGTCTTAATTTTGGCCCTGCCTCCTATTTACGCCACCCTTGTACATAGGGAGCGGCGCCAAAATGAATGGGTGTCGTGGTGGAATGCCCACCGCAACAACCCCTGCCCACCCCTTTCATGCTAACCAGAAAGTGAAAGGGAGCCATATGTACAAGGTAGCATTATGCCACGTTGTGTGGCTTAACGCTGCCTTGTACATATGGTGCAGCCCCTATCGCCACCACAACGTTGCTATATGTGAAAGAGCCAAGCGAAGCCTGAGCATCCTTCCACAACCCTACTCAAGTGGCCCATGGTAAAAGTAAATGCCTCACACCTGTTCCTCTTGGTCCTCTGACTCACACTCAACTCCTAAAACTCAAGTCACGACCAAAATACCAGATAATACTACCCATGAAAACAAAAACAAACATACATACAAAATGTTTCTATACAAAATCTCACATATTCAAAAACTGTTCAATATCCCAACATACCTACATGCATCCACGTTTCTCTAAGTAGCAGAATAAATAACACACATTTATATCTGATGCTACCTCACACTCTACATGCAACAAATACACCAATCACTTAAACCACAAACACACAACACTTATTTACCCAAATATCATCCATTGCTCAATTCAGAGCCACACTACATAACCCTCATGCGCCACTACCACCCCTCACCCATACACTTTCTAACTTCAACATAGGCAAAAGAAAGAACCTCCATAACAGTCTTTATAGCCCTCCTCCCCTTGTCTATCGCAAAGCAAGCCTACCTTTCACAAACAACACCACAGCCCAACACCTCAATTCCAAGCAGACACACCACCACCCACACAACCATACCCCAAAAATAAGCTTTTTGAAGGAAGATAACGATTAGAAAGCAGCTGAGGCCATCCTCATCCGGGGCCACTAAAAGTGGGTGACAAGCCTGTCAAAGGTCTTATCCTGCGCCAGATCGCCTGCCAAGGGTACCTTATGAGCCAGATCCAGTAGGAAGGCCCTGTAACATTGAGGAACCACCAGCACATGTGCTGCCTCATGCACAGGTGCCATAGGCTCATTGTAAAGGAGGTTGTTCTCCTAGTAGTTCCGGTGATCTCCAGAGGTGTCACCAGGTGCCTGGGCATTAGCCTGCTGGCTCAGCTCTTCTAGGGTTAGGCACTCTCTCTGTCTTGTGAAACTCCTTGTGGTGGGCCCATCCTCATCGTGCCACTCAGCAAGCTCAGGCAGGTCTCCTGGTGAGGCAATGTCCTCCCTGGTCAGCTCCTGGATGCTTCCTCTGGTGCCCCATCTACCTGTAGTGTTGGTGTTTCAGAGGCTGCTTACCATGCCTCCTGCCCTTCCTTTTTATTTCAGCTGCCTGGGCCATTCTTGACTCTCCTCGTGGGCAGCCATGGAGCGAGTGGTCACGTACCCCCACTCAGGCCACCCTTACATTTACTGGTGTGACCTGAGTTCCACCTCCTTCCAGACAGTGTGCTCCAAGTCACTCCCTAGCAAACAATCCACAGGCATGCCAGGGCTCACTGCCACCTTAAGAGAACTTCAAACCCGCCACCAACTCAAAGGGTATCAGAGCCTTTGAGTAGTGGCTTTCACGGTTTTCTGCTAAACTAACCTAGTGAAATACATTGGGTATCTTCTGCTCTGAGGGCACCTGATGACACCTGACAGTAGTCATACTGGCTACTGTGTCTCTCAGAGCCTCAACTCTCTGCTCATTGTTAGTGGCCTACTGCCTATATTAAACATATTCGATACAAAAAGGGATGATGGACGGAGCGTTTGAGCAAATCAAACACTCACCCCCAGTCAACTGATCTGGGTTTAATCCATCACCATTCTTTAGCCCACTCAGCCACCCCATTTCAGACATGGCTATATGCAAATCAGTCTGACCCTGTGCCTCATGGGAACAGTCCTATAGTATATAATACCTGTCAGTACATGCCCATTAAGATCTTTTATCACAAATCCAAGCAGCTCAAATCCCCTCTATCACATCAATGTCTATGTCTATTGGGACAAGTTTTCATATGTCTTTAAAATTTACGCCCACTCCTCCTCCCGTACCACTCGTTCTGGTTTTTGTGAAAGACTTCATATCCTGGCGGACATGCCAGCCCTAGTTCTAGATCAGATCCAAGGTGTGTTCATGTCTCCATCATCAATACCGCGTCCAGATCGTGGGATTCCAGTACCAACTGAATTTCCACACAATGTTTAGGCACGGATCTTACATTTAATAGCCCACATGTAAGGGTATCTTGTTTCTCAAAATCTGACTTAGGGGCCCCGGTCTCCTCAAATTTAATCTCTCCCCTCCCTCTTCTAATCTCACCTATAGTATGAAGTTCAGTACTTGTATAGCTTAGAGGGCGGCGGCTTTCATTGTTTTCCACGAAAAGCCCCAATCGGGCAGCATGGCTGGCGCTGTGTGCATTCGGTGCACGGACGGGAGCAGACGGGCTTGCTTTTGCGTGCGTCCACTGTGCATCCATGCCAGCGTGTCCCTTTGTGGATTTGTCTCAAAGGAAACAAGGAGAAGACTACTCACATAGGAACCAGGGCATTTAATTATATCATAAAACAACGGTTCCTGCGGTATAATACTATATATTATATATTCAATATATTCAATATATAGCTTAATAGCAATTTCCATGAGAAACCACTGTGCTTGTATTTATTTTTTGCTGTTTGTATTGTTATTTTTGGTTTCACACGTACACTTGGGACACTGTGCACCCCCCTGTTTTTGTCTTCACATGACTATGTGACAAACTGAATATGATTGCATAATCATGCAACCAATGTTTTGAAGTATAAAAACATTATTGAGATCTATCTAATTTGTTTGTGCAATTCTTTTTGACATCCCTGCCAACCCTCTGTGTTCTTGGAAATTGCTATTAAGCTATATATTGAATATATATTATATAGTATTATACCACAGGAACCATTGACCTTTGTGGATTTGGGCAAGGAAAGGCTATAACACTAACCTCAAGATGGCGGGTCCGCTCTAACGGACGGACACCGTGAGGTTAGAGGTCAAGAGTGACTCGTTCTAGTGGCAGTTAATTAAAATCGCAGTTAAAATTGCAGTATATACATTCCTAACAGCTATTTAAAAAAACTTCTAAAACATGTGCAAAAGTGCGATGTGCAAAAACATCAGCAGAAATTCCCCATGCAGCATGCAGCCAATCAATGCAACATATGTTTTCCAGGCCCCTATCCACCATATATCTTAAAAACACTCTTACCATCCAACACCCATACCCATGCCAAAACCATTAAAAAAGCCTTACCACTCAATACCTCTATCCACCCTTAAACCCTGAAAAATACCCTTACCACCCTATACCCATCCCTAATTCCTAAAAATGCCCTTACTGCGCTATACTCCTACTAACCCATAAACCCTTAAAACACCTTTACCTAATATATATATATATTTCTATGTATCTATCTACATACACACATATACATACATACACATACATACCTACACACATATTTACCTTAAATACACTTACCCTGCATTGTAAAGGATTGTGTGGTATAGGTTTATGCATGATAAAAGCATGCAGCAAACAGGCAGTGCGCTATAAAGACAGGGCATGGTAAATGATGCATGGTTACATGGTAATGCCTGTGTTGTAAAGCCTGTTTACCATCTGTTGCCCATGAGATGTAATTGTACATTGAATTTATCTCGGCTCAAAGAATATATGAAATGTTAATCTTCCTTATCAAAAATATGTATCTTGCTTATTGGAACCAACTTTTTCAGCCAGGTGCTCATGTGTACCTTCACAATGTCCACCAAATATTTCTATGGGCCTGATTACGAGTTTGGCAGCCCGTCTGCCATGGTGGCGGTCCCAAGAAGACTGATTCTCCCAATGGTCCGGTTGCAATGTTTCTGATTGTGGTGTCTATTTTTTCATATGTATGGAAGCAGGTGTGCTTGTTTTTTACTGTAGTGTACACATATTCATGACACATCTGAACAAAATACCTACTACCAGTACTTCCACATTGTTAGAGTCCGGAGCATATGTGCTCAGTCCAGTCCATAGGTAAATAGTACAAAATGAACTTACCTGGATTTTGACACCAACAGGGTCATTTTCATTGGGGACAAGATGCTGCTTTGAAGGGGAAGCTTGTAGGAAGATATCCACATCGGTAACTGAAGGTAGGAAATGGAAATGGGTGAGTATGCACCCCAAATCCTTCAATTCCATTGACTCAAAGAAGGCGGTCCCACCGCCATGTTCAGCTAGTCACAAAGCCAACTCATAATTCAAACAGCTGTGAACTTCTCTGTACCGCCCTATGACAGCTGCTTTGGCTGGTGGTGTCAGCAGTGTTCTGCCTGTCTTTTCTTCAGCAAACCTTCAAACTCGTAAAATGGCAGGCGGACCCCCTAGTCGGCGGGTGTGAATTCAACGGCAGTCCGAAGAACACCAAGCTCATAATCAGGCCCTAAATTACCAGAAAATAAAACAGATTTTTGGAGCTCTTTAATTCACATAGCCTTTTGACATCCGGTGAAAGTTTATTTTAATTTATCAGATGGTTTTTGTGGAAAACAAAGGTTTCTTTTACCTGAAGGTATTGGAAGAGATCTCCTTGTTTCTGGATTTCCTCAACTGGTTTCAGAGGGTTTCAGCATCAGCGCTGTCCAGCACTGTCTCCTCTAACAGCTCTTGTTTTAATGTAGTCAGATAGCTTCTGCCTTGTTCACAGTTGTTTAACAACAAACCTCCGTATGCTCACCTGTGCTTCATGGAAATTATTTTGAAGTATATTTGTATGGTTTATATTGCAGTCCATATCCATGTACATTGAACAATCTTCCACCAAACAATATTCACATTTTGACAGCCTTTCATGCATTTACACCTTTTCTAACTTGAGGTTTAGAGATTCCATAAGCCATCTCACGTGTGGCAGGGAAAGGCTTAGAATGTTTCTTCATTTAGAAAATAGATATTCCCGACCCTTTACCCATACCTTAAATCACTTAAAAACCCCTGTAAATTCTTCACTAGCTTTTCCGCTTTTAAGTTTTTTCACATGAGTATGCCACAAGTATGAAAACAATTGTTAGGATTATTGTTAACAAATGAACAGTTTAACCTAAATTGAAAAAGTGAAATAGTTTTTACAGAATAGTAATGCTTATCATGACACTTACCTTTGACCAAACAATGTCTCCCTTGATGCTCCATAACCCAAACCTACCCTGTATCATGCACCATTATTCCCCAGCTTTTCCCACCCAACTCAGAAACTCTCCACTTCCTCTCCTATGCCTTCTGCTATTTATCACCTGGCCCCCATCCTGCTGAGTCTACCAGGCCAGCAACATTCTAACACCACTGGCTTAAGCACCCCCATTATGAACCTTTGACCCAAACATCGACTACTTGTTTTCATACCTCTCTAGAATACATACTTGTCGAGATTAGGCATGACTTACAACTTCTTAAGGCAGATCGTCAAAGCCTAATAAGCATCACCTCCGAGTTGGTGCATAATAAACGGCTCAATAAAACGTCAATTATGAATAGACAAAACCACAACCTACAGTATAATTACCGTACTACACCAAAGTCACACAACAGAGTTAACACAACCTCAACAAGCTTGGCATCTTCCCTCCTTAGATGGAGAACGATTTCCTCCCCTAATGCCTACACTCGACCAATCAGAATGAACGATCCTCTTTGTGAAGGTGACATTCACTCCCTCATCCTATCATATAGTTTTACTTACTCCTTTAACAAACTTGATTTGGACCAAATCCAAACAATTCTTACAAACCCACACAGAGAACCAAGACCCAACCACAAAGTCTAGCCTTAAGCAAGTGCCCATTACTCAGTCTACATATTCTGACATCAAACCACACTTGAAATGCATGTTACTAAACTGCAGATCAGGAGCAAGAAATGGAGTGGACAGTAAGCATGGGCTGAAAATTAGTTCCCCTGGCGGAGTTTGCGAAATTTTGGCAATTTTGCGATCCGCGAATCGCGCAAAATTGGCAAACAAATCGCAATTCACGAGTTGGTGAATTTTTTTTGCTTGTTCGCGCTTCAAAAATACAATCTCGCGCGCGCGGCGTTGACTTACCATGATTCTGAGTTCGCCGAGTTGTTTTCCTCCCGGTTTGTGCGCACTGCGACATTTTGGATCTGGCTGCGTGATCTCTCGAGACTTTGCGACATCGAGTATGTCATGGAGTCATGCCATCTTGCACTGCGAGACTTTGAGATCGCGAATACATCATAAGGGCCCGTGATCACATATCACGAGAGCAAACGAATACGTAGATGCGACGAGCAGCTGACGTCCGGCAGGATATTTGAACAGCTCGCTTTCCCGAACTCGCAAAAATTGCAATTCTGCACAAGAAATCTATCGCAGACAGCATAAACCTTCTGAAAATGATGATTTGGATCGGAATAACTACTCAGATTGACATTTGGCTGCACTTTTTTGTGCAAGGAGTCCATTTTTGGGGGGGTGGGAGGAAGGAAGTTCCCCAGAGTCTCCAACTTCCTGTTCCTGTCCAGCAGGCTCCTCCCAGTGCTTTGTCCATGTCCTGGTCACTTTTCATTTGGATCTGGAGCTGGAAGGATTACTCTTTGTGGCTGCTGCTGGATATTTGTATTTGAGGACTTTTTGTTTGGATCACCTTTGGATTTGAGATTTTACAAGTAAGTTGGTGTTGTTTATTTGGGGCATTGCAGTTGCTGCAACTACAATTTATAAACTTTTTCACAACTTCAAAAAATATATGTGTGTATTTCGATTAGTTTGGGTGTTGTTGGGGCGTGGTCCAGGGCCTGACCATGTGGGTGGGGGACGTTTTGAGGCCTGGTCCAGGGCCTGGCCATGTGGGTGGGGGCCATTTTGAGGCCTGGTCCAGGGCCTGGCCAAGTGGGTGGGGGCCATTTTGAGGCCTGGTCCAGGGACTGGCCATGTGGGTGGGGGTCTAGGGGCCATTTTGAAGCCAGGCAGTGTGCTTTGTGCCATAGGCCTGCACCCAGTCTGCCTTGCTTTCATCCATTATGCCCTGGGGTACTCAGTGGTGCATGGACCAAGTCTTTCTGTGGGGTCTCTTGAATTTAAAGAAACATCAGTTAGGGCATGGATGGCATTGAATTGAGGTGATTTTTGTGTGTATTTCGATTTTGGGGTGTTGTTGGGGCCTGGTCCAGGGCCTGGCCATGTGGGTGGAAGCCATTTTGAGGCCTGGTCCAGGGCCTGGCCATGTGGGTGGGGGTCTAGGGGCCATTTTGAAGCCAGGCAGTGTGCTTTGTGCCATAGGCCTGCACCCAGTCTGCCTTGCATTTATCCATTATGCCCAGGGGTACTTAGTGGTACCTGGACCAAGTCTTTCTGTGGGGTCTCTTGAATTTAAACATCATTTAGGGCATGGATGGCATTGGATTGAGGTGATTTTTGTGTGTATTTAAATTTTTTGGTGTTTTGTCCTAGCCTTCTTGTAGTTGTTGTAGGCCTAGCCATGTGGGTGGGGGGGGGGGGCATATTGAGGCCAGGCAGTATTTGCCATAGTCCGGCAAGCTTGCGGGCCAGTAGGCCTAGGGTTATGAATGGGTGCATGAAACAAATCTCTCTGCGTGGTCTCTCTTCTATTAATTTAAACATCCATTTTTGATTAGAATTGCAAATTTTTTTGTTTTGGGGTCTTTCCGTTTTTGGGTGTGTTGTGTTAATAATAATAAATGCCTAGTTGCAATAGTTGCTCTAGCTTCTTTGCTTTTAGGTGCACAAAGACTGAGAACCAGGAATCATCCTCATCATCATCACTTGTTGTAGTGCCAGGAAGAAGTCCTGCTGCGGTGTGTGCACAACGTCACGTGACATTACGTGTGGCCACAGACAACTCTGCAACTCGTGCAACTGCGTCCTGCTGTTCTGACATGTGAAGAAATGGGCCCAAAGAAAGGTAGCCGTAGCTCATCTACCAAGAAAGTTGCCAGTGCCACTGCCAGTAAGAAGGAGCAGAAGAAGCAAGTGGCGCCACTTACCAAGGAGACTGGTGTGCCAACCGGCACTTTTTTTGGGGGAAAAAAACTACGCCTGCAGCAGCGGTGTCCGCCGGGGACCAAGCTGGGAGCAGCAATTCCGCTTCATTGGTCTCAGTGCCACCACGCCAAGTTAGGCCCAAGCCCATGAGTGCCGCAGAGGCAGCCACTTTAATTGCTCTTTCACCATCGACCAGTGATGTTGGGGTTGACTCATCGCAAAGTAGCATCCAAACAACGCAGGGTGTAACTCATCTGACGAGTGTTCAACCACAGCCGCAATGACAACCACAGGTGCAACAAGGAGAGGCGCAAGGAGAGGCGCAAGGAGAGGCCCAAGGAAAAACGGCAGGAGAGGTGCAAGGAGAGGCGCAAGGAGAGGCGCAAGGAGAGGCGCAAGGAGAGCCGCAAGGAGAGGCACAAGGAGAGCCACAACTGCCTACAATACTTGTTCCTCCAGAATTAGCGGCACATCAGGAAATCGAGATTCATGGGGAGGTATCAGCCGAGCAAGCCACTCCTGATGATCCATTGAATTCCAGATCCCCAGCAATGAAAAGGAGGGCTAGTACAACTTCTTCTTCAAGCCCCCTTCCTTCTGATGGCTAAAATGTTAGCGCTGGATCTTCTCCCTTTTTCTTTCGTGGAAGGGGTGGGTTTTCTAGAATTTGTGGCAACAGTCTACCCTAAATGGAAGGTTCCTAGCCGGTCCTATTTTGCCAGAGTTGCGGTTCCAGCACTACATCAAGATGTGCTGGACGTGATTGGGGCAGCTTTGCAGAAGAGTGCTGTTCACACTATCCACCTGACAACAGACATGTGGACCAGTTCCCAAGCCGTTGATTACATGTGCATCACTGCACACTGGGTCTCTTTTGCGGGGGTTAGAGAGAAGATAGCTGCAGGTGTTGACAGTGTCACAATTTTTCAAGCTACTCGGAAACATGAAACAGTAGCCATGTTTGCCATGGAGAAATCTCATACTGCAGAAAACATTTTGGAGGAGTTTAACAGTAAGGACTTTAAATGGCTGCAGCCAAGAAGACGCATGATTAGTTAGGTTTCGATGGATAATGGCAGTAATATAGTTAAGTTGTGGATTGCAGTCCTACCGAATGTAGAGCTGTCTCCCTGGGCACTAGTAGATTACTGTGTTAAACCAGCTCAATTTGAATCAAAAAATCAAAAAATTGTTTCTTCACTCGTGTATGTTGAATTCAATTGAAGTCTTTATTACATCATGTTTATCCTTGATGTTGCATTCACATCTCTTTCCATACTTGCATATAAATTCATTGTAACTTTACTCCTCAAAATCCACATTATGAATCACATTTGTGCCCAATGCATTTCCGCGCAAAACGCCTTCATCAGGGGTTTATCTAAAAAATAAACAAGGGGTACATAGATAATGATTACTACATGGGGGAATCCATGCTTTCATACCTCAAACAATACTGTCGTGCTTCACCGTGGCGCTATTGCTATCTATGTTTAGTGGTGGCTGCAACATTGGTGCTCATTATTGATTACTCTCCTTTAGTCACCTGTTTACTCAGTATTTCTTCGAAATGGTCAACATAGCCTTTAGCCCTTGTGTTCACCAAGTCTGTGGTTTATACCTGTAGCTATATCAACATGAACTCTTTGGTGAATGATTAACTCGTGAGTTTTCAGCCCTTTTTTTCGTGTTACGGCTGTTTCTCAAAAACGGCTTGTGTCTGCCTTGTCTCTGTGCTCAACGCTAGTGTGATGGTATCATCGGTGGGTCTCTTATGTGTCGCGCTTAAAAAATCGCCCTTTCCTGCTAATTACGCTATCTTTCACGCATACGTTCTCGATTTGAAATGTCGCCACTAAATGGGTTTCACTCACCGTTACGCAATTCTATGCGCTGTATCTCCTGCTGCTTCCTCATTTGGTGTGTGTAAGTGAGCCAGAAGCGGCTCGGGGTTGTAGTTGTGTTTCGCGCTCCTACAGCGAGGTCTATTTACTGAGCATGCGTTTTTCCCTCCTGCCTGTCTTAAAGGCGAAGTGTACTATTTACGCTCTATCGTGCTGAAAACTTTATTGTTATTTTGCGAACAGGATTCGTTTGTCTGTTATTACCAGATTGGGTCTGAGATGATTACCCTTAAATCCTACTAGTCCCTAAAAAGGGTGATACTTTATGAATGTAGTAAAATAACAATTATCATTAACACATGTATTAAGGTTGCCAGGCATGACCATGATTACAAAGGTTATTATGCTGATGAGTCTCATAACAGTGATACCAACTCCACTGAGTCTTTTACAAGTAACATGTGAATTCCACTCTTTCGTTTAATCCATGCGTCTTTAACGAGTTCAGATAATATATCCAATAATTCTCTCTTTTGAGCAGGTTTTTTCTATTGTCAGTCCCTTCTTTTTTTGGTGCCACCTCCAGTATACATGCTTTCAGTTGGCTTATGTGATGTTTAGCTTTTGAAAAATGAGCCGCTATAGTGGATTTCATCATCTTTGTTCTGATGTTGCTTTTGTGTACATTTAATCTTATTTTCAACTTCCTTTCTGTTTGTCCAACGTATACTGAGCCACATGGGCATTTTAACATATAAATGACGTTGGTCGTGTCGCAGGTTGCATTGACTTTCAACTGGATCTTATAACCTTTCATTGGGTGTGTGATTTGGTTACCCCTAATGATGTCATTGCAGTTACTGCAATTTGTGCTTGGTGCACTGCCCTTGTATATAGTAGTTGCTGTTTTTTCCATGGGTTGCTTTAAGATTTCACCTAAATGTTTGGCTCTTGTGTACGCGAATAATGGCTTTGAAAGAAATATATTGTTGAAATCTGGTTCCACTTTCAATATAGCCCAATGTCTCTTGATGATGGTTTTAAACTGGGCGCTCATGTTGGAATATTTGCTCACACATGTTATGCGGTTGCTGGTGTCTCGTTGAGTTGGTTTTAGTAAATCCTCTGTTTTTTTTGTTGCTTCTGAGTATGGCCTGTTCCAATATTCATGATGGATAACCTCTTTTTGTGAAGCGCTGTGTCATCATGGTTGTTTGTCTGATTAGTTGTTCTGGTTCCGAGACCACTTGTTTTACCCTTAGCAGTTGCGAGTAAGGTAAGTGCTGTTTCAGTGATGGGGGGTGGTGACTCTCGTATCTCAAAATATTGTTCCTATCTGTGGTTTTTCTGAAGAGGTTTGTGGCGAAACCTGTGGGTTTTCTTGTAATCTCTACATCCAGAAAATGAATCAGTCTGTCTTGTATGTGAATTGAACTCTGTCATCAATTGAATTTAATGCGTCCAGTTGAATCTGCAATGTGTCTCTCGAACCTTTCCATATGATAAATATCACAAGAAATATCAACCTAAATGATCTGTCATCCCTCAGCAATAACATCTTTCCACATCCTTTGGACATGATTGATGTCCTTGACCTCGCAAATCACTACAATAACTCCATGCTGAATATCCTAGACTCAATCGCTCCTTCACAGCTAAAAGGAATGTCCACCAAAGACTTAAAACCATGGTTTAATGAAAGCCTCAATGCAGAAAGATGAAAGCTTAGATTAGCTGAACGATCAAGACTCTCACGGTCCCTCGAACACCTACAACACTTGAGATCACTCAAAAGCATTACAACAAACACATCAGAACTTGAAGCTCAAAATGAACTTCTTTAGAAACCAATTGGATTTAGCAAAAAATCTTTCAAAAAACTGTTTGAACTTGTGAAGCCACAATCCAATAGGCAACTCAACCATTTCCCTACTGGGTCTAATTCACTGCCAAACTGTGAGGATTTTGCTTCTTTCTTCACAAAAAAGACAAAAAAGATTGAAATATATTTGTGGACAGCTAAGGAACACCTGTCTTTCCCACCTCTTCTTAGCATACCCCCATCCTGGAACGTGGAGTTACCATGTCTCAGTGCACAATCCCAAGAATAACGCTTCTTGGAGCATATTCAAAACTTTAAATCAAAGCACCATTCTCAGAATCTTACCAGCACTAAAGCCATCCAACCACTTTAGTGACCCTCAACCAGCAAACCTCTTCAGTAATATCAAAATATATTTACTCCCCGCTCTGGACCAAGATTGTCAATGCCTCACTGCTTCAAGGATCAAACCCAGAATTCCTTAAGCTGGGCTGGTTACCCCTATTTTGAAAAAACCCATGGCTGATCATGAAGACCTAAATAACTTCCTCCCAATCTTTTATATTCCAACTAAGCGTCGGCGGAGTTTGCGTATTTGCGATACGTGAATTCGTAATCGCGATTCGCAAAAATCCGCCAAATTCCGCAAGCTTGCAAATATTTTTTTTTTGCGAGTTCGCAAGATTTTTTTACCAGTTCGGGAATGAGAACTTGCGCATGCGGTCGCAACGTTTGCGAACATGTTGTTTCCACTGAACCAGCCTGCTCGCGATGCCTATTTCCTGTTTCGGGTCGCAATGACGTGTTCGCGTTTTTAATTTCCTGTTTCGGGTCGCAATGATGCGTTCGCGTTCGTAATTTTCTGTTTTGGGTCGCAATGACGTGTTCGCGTTCGCAATTTTTTGTTTCGGGTCGCAATGACGCGTTCGCGGCGTCGCTCGGCCAGCTACTAAAATCTCGCAGCGCACGCGAACAGGGAGGAAAACTCATCAGCGACCGCAGAATCGTGGTAAGTCAATGCTGCAAGCGCAAGATTGTATTTTTGAAGCGCGAACAAGAAAAAAAAAAACACCAACTCGCGAATTGCGGATTTTTGGGCAATTTTGCGCGATTCGCGAAATTGCCAGAAAATGCGCAAATTCCGCGAGCTGAATGAATTTTCCGTCCATACTTAATTCCAACCCTAGTGAAGCTACTTGAGAAATGTGTCCATGTACAATTATGCAATCACAGAGAGCAACTCAGTCTCTTAGACCAATTCCGATCCAGTTTCCATTAGGTTCACACCAGTGAATCTGCGCTTACACACACATAGTTGAGGATGCGCTAAGAATGTTGGATCAGAACGAATCCTGCCTGCTTATCCTCCTCGATCTCTTTTCAGCATTTGACACGTTCAAACGACAGCCTCCTAGACCTATTTGAATGTAGAATGAGAATATCAGAATCCATTCTTAATTGATTTACTTATTTTCTTTACAACAGAGCTCATTAATCGGGTCGCAATGACATGTTCGCGTTTGTAATTTCCTGTTTTGGGTCGCAATGACGTTTTTGCAATTTGCTGTTTCGGGTCGCAATGACGTGTTCGTGTTCGTGGCGTCGCTCGGCCAGCTATCAAAATCTCGCAGCGCACGCGAACAGGGAGGAAAACTCATCAGCGAATGCCGCGCGTGTGAGATTGTATTTTTGAAGCGCGAAAAAAAAAAAACGCCAACTCGCGAATTGCGGATTTTTGGGCAATTTCTACTTGAATGTAGAGTGAGGATATCAGGATCCATTCTTAATGGATTTACTTATTTTCTCTAAAACAGAGCTCATTAATCAAGGTCAAGACGACCCTATCCAACCTGACAAAGGTCACACTAGGGGTCCCTCAGTGATCATTGCTCTCACTCAATCTCTTTAACTTGTTTATGGAACATCTAACCGAAGTGCTGAATCTATCCAACATCCATTATCACACGTAGACCGACGACACCCAACTGTACTTGAAAATCTCTTCCCTGAAGATGTGAAGTCACGCCAAACAGCCTTACAAAAAACACTAAACTGGCTGACTTGTAGTAACCTTAAACTAAGCACTCTCAAAATGGAATTCCTCATAATTGCCCTTCCCAAACACTCTCAGAACAACCAGATTGGTTAAACAACTAACCGCCCTTAACTGTGTACTACACATTATAGATTTGAAGAGATCTTCTGTTATAATGTTTGACAAGAACTTGAACATGCATCACCACATCAGCTCCGCTTCGAAAGGATCGAACTTTCACATGAAGATCTGAAATAAAAATAAGAACCTTTCTACCTCCTGATGACTTCAAATCAGCTGTTCAAGCCCTAGTAATTCCCAGGTTGGACTATGGAAATGCAACCTTCTGTGGTCTACCCAGATCTAAACTAGTGCCCCTAGGGCTTCTCTTAACTCCGCTGCTAGGCTCTAAAAGAAACAGTCACATCACTTGGGATGTGAAATCTCTTAACTGACTCCTGTTAGATTTGGGGGTCTCTAGTTGGCACAGGTAGGTCCTTGTGACAAATAGGGACCCTTGCCTCTAGTCAGGATAAGGGGATTACACTCCTAAATAACCCCCTTGGTACCTTGGCACCTCTGCAACGCACCTCTGCAACGCATCATAAGGTTTCGTCTTGTTTGTCCAAATTTCTAATTTCTTGGGATCAGGGTCCCAACATTTATACCCCAAAATCCTTTGTCCTCTGAGGGTAGAGGGGCCTTTGCCCAGTCCAAACCTGTTCTGGAGCACTCTGTTTACATGAGTCCTTCTTTTCTTTCACAGTGCAGGGCAGAGACATCAGACACACCACAGGGGTGCAGCCAGCACTGTGGGGGGCAGGCACAGTCCTATTCAGGTCCCAGGTGCAACTTCTCCCATCCATCTAGATGCAGATCTCTCTATTCACCACTGGGCTGACTCATTCTGTCTCCTGGAATCCCCCAGCCCTGTCACTCAAACTCCAGACAAGGAATACACAACCTAGCAGAGGCAGGCCTGGATAGTTAGACAAGAAAATACCTACTTTCTAAAAGTGGTATTTTCAAACACAGAATGTTAAAATCAACTTCGCTAAAAGGTGCGTTTTATCATCCTGAGTCCAGGCATACTAAATTCAAATTTCTACCATGTTCTCTGAGTCAGTTAGGATTATAAGATGTAATATTCTAACTGCCCATTCTGGCCTATAGAAAACAGGTAGCCTTGCAATAGTGAAAAACGAAAATGGCTGTAATTCACTATTAGGACATACCACACACACCAAGGCATGCCCTACCCTATACTTACAATGCACCCTGCCTTTGGGCCTACCAAAGGGGTGTCTGTTATGAAGAACAGGGAAGGTTTAGGGACTGGCAAGTGAGTGCACTTGCCCAGTCAGCATGACAGTACTAGACTGCACGCAGGCTCTGCAATGGCAGACCTTAGACACATTTTACCAGGCTGCTTCCGTATGTGGCACAACCAGCAGCATTTGGATTTCAAGCCCCGGGGACACTCAGTGTACTGTACTAGGGTGTGACAAGTAAACCAAATAGCCAATCATGGAGTCACTAATCCATACATCAATTTATAATAGGGAGAGCATATGCACTTTAGCACTGATCAGCAGTGGTAAAGTGCCCAGAGTCATAAAACCATCAAAAACAGGTCATACAGGGTGTGGCTAGCAGCCGACGATGGCGGCCGCAGCTTAGGGAGGCTCCCGTGACAAGGCGGCTTCCCACACATATCCACTAAACTAATCCGATAGATTTACTGCCATTCGGGGCGGAAAAGGTTCGGCGTCCGTGCGGCGCCCACCGGAGCAACTTAAAGGCAGCGGCGGCCCGACAATCGGCGAACAGACGAGGAGAGAAGAGGGGCCTACTGTCCACCTTGCAGCAGCGACGTTGCAGGCAGAACGAGTCCGACCGGAAGCGGTGTCCTGGCGGGTGCCGCAGGCCGGAAGTGCTGGTCCTCCGGCCGAGCCGAGAGTTACCACCCAGAAAGCATCCATAGGCAGCAAAAGGCCGGTCGGAGACCCGCACAAGTGAGCGCTGCCAATTAAAGAGCGCGGAACGCAACCTTGAGGACGCCGCGGCCCGGAGGGGCTGAACAGTCATCTTGGGCGGCAGACGCACATCGTGGGCAGAGATCCTGGGGAATATTAACAGGAGCGACCTTGTAGGTCCGCCTGGCACAATACGCACTGGGGACATTCCGGGTGAGTGGTGAGGCGATCCGGAATTATTTCCGAGTGGACAATTGGAGGTGTACCATCTGGGGGACGCGGTACAGGCAGTACTGTGAGCCTGCAAGGAACTGAGCCCCCCTCACCCCACCCATCTACCCTTATTGCTGGACATACGCGACGCTAGGCGGCTTGGAGGCCGAACGCCTGCATTTCGGAGACAAGGCTCCGGATCAGCGACGTGCACACAGGCGCTTGACAGCGCGAAGGAAAGGGACCATATTCCCCGACTCACCTGGCCACTGCACGGTTTGCTCCTCTGGGCTCGATCGGCGGATTGAGCCGCGACGCTGCTCGGGGGTGCTAGAGAGGTGTATGAAGCCCTTCTCCACCTGGAAAGAGACGGGGGGTACCACAAGAGTCCATAACTTGCACAGGGAGCTGCCCGGTCCTGCATTATCGACAGCGGAGGAACCAGCAGACTGGGGTCCATCAAGTTAGGCCTGTACCGCGCACTACGGAGTTACTAGCGCGATTACACGCAGGTAACAACCAGAAGGTGCGTGGGGCACCCTCCTACTGCCCAGATACCGCGCCTCTGTGGGTGTATTTAACAACAAGGGGTGGTGATGGACAGAGTATCTGAGTTAATCAGAACACTCCTACCCAGTCAACAGATCAGGGCTTGATCCATCACCGTTTTTTAGCTCACTGCACCATCCCAGTTCTGAACCTGGCTATATGCAAATTAGTCTGTCCCTGGCCCAGTGCATCATGGGAACAGGGCAGACCAAACTACCAAGCCAATTCTTCACTGGAAAGGAAACAAGCTTCCGGGGACCGGTTTCTGGCATTACAGCCGTCTTCGGCCCGGCTTGCTTGAATCCTGATGGTGCAATGAGCAAGGGACTCACATCTGAGTATACCCTTCCACGCTTAGGGTGGACAAAATATTTAACAACAAGGGGTGGTGATGGACAGAGTTTCTGAATTAAGCAGAATACTCTCACCCAGTCAAGAGATCAGGGCTAGATCCAACACCGTTTTTTAGCTCACTGCACCATCTCAGTTCAGAACCTGGCTATATGCAAATTAGTCTGTTCCTGTCCCAGTGCATGATGGGAACAGGGCAAACCAAACTACCAAGCCAATTCTTACACTGGGAAGGAAACAAGCTTCCGGGGACCGGTTTCTGGCATTTCAGCCATCGTCGGCCCGGCTTGCTTGAATCCTGATGGTGCAATGAGCAAGGGACTCACATCTGAGTATACCCTTCCACGCTTAGGGTGGACAAAATATTTAACAATAAGGGGTGGTGATGGACAGAGTTTCTGAATTAAGCAGAATACTCTCACCCAGTCAAGAGATCAGGGCTAGATCCAACACCGTTTTTTAGCTCACTGCACCATCCCAGTTCAGAACCTGGCTATATGCAAATTAGTCTGTTCCTGTCCCAGTGCATGATGGGAACAGGGCAAACCAAACTACCAAGCCAATTCTTACACTGGGAAGGAAACAAGCTTCCGGGGACCGGTTTCTGGCATTTCAGCCGTAGTCGGCCCGGCTTGCTTGAATCCTGATGGTGCAATGAGCAACAGGAGATGTTTGCTAAGGTTCTCGGGCGCCGCTTGATACCATTCTATAGGTATGCTGTTAGGTCCCAGCGCCTTACCCGGATTCAATGCAGTAATAGCCATCTGGATTTCTTCAGCAGTAATGTCCGCATCTAACTCGGTTGCCACCTCCGAAGAAAGCGTCTGGACCTCTATTTGTTCTAGTGCCTCTCTGGCCATTTCAGATGTTACTATGCTTTCAGGAGTGTAGACCCCTCGAAGTGGTCTGCGAGCCTCTCAACTATTTGCTCTGGGTTAGTGTGCAACACCCCCAGGGTATCCCTCACTTGTTGGATTTCTCTAGAGCTTCCTCCCCTCTTGTCGAGCCATGCCAGCATCCTGCCTGCCTTGTCTCCCACCTCATAAATCCTATTCTGCGTGTCTGCCATTTGCCCCTTAACCTGAAAACGTAAGTGGTCAGTGTAAAGCTGCTGTTGAAGGTTGAGTGCGTGCAACGTGGCCGGAGTGGGGCGCTGCTCATGTGCCGTTGTCAAGTCCTGCAATGTCAATTCCAATTGAGCTAGTTCCTGAGCCTGTTCCTTTTTATAGCCCGTAATTGAAGTTATGGCTTGCCCCCTGAGAACCGTCTTATACGCCTCCCATACTACCTCTGAGGAGCGTACTGAGTTTACATTCTCGTTAAAATACTGTGTCGTCACTTTTTTAAGAGCCTTGCGAACTTGGGGAATCTTGAGATAAGTAGCGTGTATGGGGTATATGCGTTTGCGCGATTTCTCCTGAGTGGAGATCGTAAGAGTAAGCGGGGAGTGGTCCGAAATTCCCCGGGGGTGAATTTCTACGGTGTCTATATGTTGGATACCATTACCCAGGGTCAAGAAGTGATCTATTCTTGACATACTGCCGTGCACTGCGGAGTGGAAGGTGTATTGTTGGGCCGTAGGGTGGGTGTACCTCCAGACATCAATGAGACCCATGGCTGTCAAAAACCGTTGGAAGCGGGGGGGAGACCCCGTGGGAACTAGCGTTGGGAACCTATCAAGCTGCGCATCTAAAATGGCGTTGAAGTCCCCCCCTAGAATAACGTCTCCCTCTGGGAGAGTCAGTAAAAAGTCAGCCAGTTTCGGAAGTTGCACCGAGTGAAGCGCCGGTGGGATATGTACCGAAACCAGGTTAAGGAGCCTACCCTCCCACTGTCCTTGCAGTGCCGCGAAGCACCCGTGATCGTCAGTCTTAGTTTGTAAGGGAATGAACTGTGAGGATTTCTGGATCAGGATACCAGTCCCCCTGGATCCCGACGTAAAGTCCGAGTGAACTATCATCTTGTAGCCTCTCCTATCCATGGCCTTGGTTGCCCCCTCCCGTCAGATGTGTCTCCTGTAGTAGTGCTATAGTGGGCTTCTGCCTTTTTAGTGCGGTCAGTACTAGTCCTCGTTTTACCTTATCACCCAGCCCTCTCACATTCCAAGTCAGTAATCGTAGGGATCTGCCCTGTGAATCTGTGTCTATTCTTTCCGTGCTGTGTGCTTGGTCATCAGCCATTTGCAACTATGAGGTCCTTGGTATATCTGACATGATTCGTGCCTTGAGTGCCGGCTTTGTACCTGTTCAATAAACTGCTTAGGGTCATCATGGAAGAGCTAGACCAGTGTTGCATGCACCAAACCTTTGTCAAACCGCCTATATACATAACAGTATTCTTTGACCTTACATGTGTATTCCGAACTTTGTCAAAACAACCCCCCCCCCCTCATCCCCCCTCCCTGCACCCCTGCTTAACGGACCTCCAACTGCCCGCCACCCCAACTGAGCAGAGTGCTTGACCCGTCCCACAACCAGAGTACTTGCGTGTAGGGGGGAGAGTGTCTCCCCGAGCAGGCGGCATCCCTGCTCACATCCGGGGTTAACCAGGCCAGCGTCCATCTGCAACTGCAAACCAGTATGTCTATATACAAAGACAGCGACCGTTTACGGCCTCTAGTGTTCCAGGTCATTCCTCTCCGTCGGCCCCTGCAAATCCATGAGTCGGGGGTCCTCCTGCTCCTCCTCCGCCAGATGTCTGCAACCCCGTCCGGCTACCTTCTCTATGACCGTGGTTTGATCTATGAGTTCTCCGCGGCTGGTCCGTAGTGCGCCAACCCTCGAGCCAATCCCTGGCCGCATCCGGGGAGTCGAAGAACCAGACCTTTTTATCTGCTACTACTCTGAGCCGGGCCGGGAAGAGCATCGAGTAGGGCAGTTCTTTTTCTCTTAATGTCTTTTTCACCTCTAGAAAAGTTCTCCTTCTCCTAGAGACCTCCGCCGTGTAGTCTGGGAAAAAGGACACTCTCGAGTTCTGGATCTGAATGTCTGGTGCCACTCTTGCCGCTTGTAAAATGGCGTCCCGGTCCCTGAAGTCGAATAGTCTCGCTAATATTGGCCTTGGCGGTCCTCCTGTCTTTGGCTTGCCCCCTGGCACCCTGTGGGCCCTTTCCACAGAAAAGAAATGTGAGAGACCTTTAGGTTGGAGCCGGGTTTTGATCATATCCTCCACATAGAGGTCCATCGCTCCCGTATCTTCAGATTCCGGTACGCTTAAAATTCGGACGTTGTTTCGCCGAGAGCGCCCTTCCTGATCGTCAAGTTTTTCTCTGAGTATTTTGTTGTCCGCTTGTAGTTTACCCATTTCGATCTGCAGTTCCGACACATCCTCGACTAAGGATTTGGTTACCACCTCGACTTGTTTAACTCACTCATTCATCTTCTGGAGGTCCGCTCGTATCAGGGTAACCTCAGTTGCCGTGAACCCCACTGTTGCCTGCACCTGGGCCAATGCAACCAGAACATCCTCCAGTGTAGCCTTCTTTGCCCCTTCAGTTTCTGCCATTTTCCCCGTGGGCTTGCGTTGTTCTTGGGGGGGAGTCTGCTTCTCATATGCGAATTTGTCAAGCTTGGCCTGCGTGGAGGTATGTCTGGGGCCTCTGTTCGATATGTTGCTTCACCGAAGAGCGTGCTATACACCCACAGAAAATTTCAAAAAGGAATGTTTAGAGAAGGGCTCACTTCCACCAGATCAGAGGCTGGCAACAATAGTGGCTATCCCCAAGCCAGGGAAGCCGCCTGAGGTTTGCTCCTCATATCGCCCCATCTCGCTGCTTAATGCAGAAGCTAAGATCCTCGCCAAACTCTTAGCGACCAGGATTTTGCCTCATCTGCCGTCCCTCATACACCCAGACCAGTCCGGATTTATGCCTCATAGAAACACGGCATTGAATTTGCGTAGACTGCATGGAGTGCTGGCCAGGGCGGAATCGATCGCAACACCAGCAGTGATATTGACCCTTGATGCCAAGATGGCCTTTGACCTTGTACAGTGGAACTACTTGTTTGAGGTTCTGTCACGTTTAGGATTCGGCCCCCGGTTTATTGCATGGATTAGACTGTTATACGCTGACCCGGTTGCACAAGTAGTAGCGAATGACCACATCTCGCGAACATTCCCTCTGGGAAGTGGCACACGTCAAGGGTGCCCCCTTTCACCTTTACTATTTGCGATCTCATTGGAACCCTTAGCCACTCTCATAAGGTCCTCGCCGCTCCTTACGGGCGTACGCTGGGCGGAGGGCTGGGAGGACCGGCTTTCACTCTATGCAGACGATATGCTGGTATATCTGACGGACCCAGAACGCGGAGTGCCGGCTCTATTGCATCTCTGTGATAGGAATGGACGGGTGTCGGGCTACACGTTGAACTGGAGCAAATCGGAACTATTTGTACTGAAGGGACCGGTCCCGACATTGAATGCCGAATGCCCCCTGAAGATAGCAGGCTCATCATTTAAATATTTGGGTATCCAGGTCACTAGGGACCCATCGAAGTTCATGGACAAAAATCTAGGGCCTCACTTGGAAAGACTCAAACAAGACGTTAAGTTTTGGTCGGGGCTGCCCTTAACGCTACTTGGAAGGGCGGCACTGTATAAAATGATGACTCTGCCCCGATTTTTGTACGTGCTTGAAAACACGCCATATCCGGTGGCTCCGAGATTCTTTAGGCAAGTAGCGGCACTGGTGTCCAATCTTCTATGGGGGAACCTCCCGGCGCGCATAGCACAACCCAAATTGCATAGGGGATGGTACGATGGCGGGATCGCGTTGTCCAACCTGAAACTGTATTACCGGGCGGCACACTTGAAACCCATCAACCAATGGATACACACTTCACGAAGCGAACCAGCATTTCAGGCAGACAGGGCACAATTGGGCATGGACACTTTATCGGCTCCGTTGTATGACCAACGTAAAATGCGAAAACTGGGGGGGCCCACCAGACTAACTGTGGCTATATGGCACACAGCGACAGCAACCCTGGGATGGAAGGGGAGAATAACCAAGCTTACCCCATTTTGGGACTCTCGAGCCTTAGGTAACATGAGAAACAGCAAAGGGTTCTCCAACTGGGATATTATAGGTATATCTACTGTCGGAGATCTCTGGGAAAGGGGAGGTGTGGTGCCTTTTAATAGATTGAGAGAGCTCTACGACCTGGGTGAGCGGGAATTATATAGATATATACAGATACAACATGCGTTACTGGCTGCTATCCCCCCGGACACGGATCTGCCAGAATCATCCCCTCTGGAAGACCGCATTCTTACTGACTTCATGATTGAACGCGCGACATCACTCACGTACCGTAAGCTACTTAACAACTTACCAGACCCGCTGACCCCTTTGAAGGAGAAATGGGAGGGAGACACTAGTGAAATGGATGAACAAGAATGGAATGAGGCGATAGCATCGCCTAAGGAAGTAGGTATCTCCGCACGACTGAGACTTGTGCAACTGAAAGTGTTACACAGGGTGTACTACACGAGGACTATGCTACACCACATTCACAGAGCACAACATCCTTTCTGCCTTCGTGGGTGTGGGGAAGAGGGCACATTTTTTCACACCATATGGGACTGTCCCAGGGTCCAGGAGTTCTGGAGACAAGTCCTACGAACAATATCACAAGCATTGGAGATCTCACTGTTACCGGACCCAAAGAGATGCCTCTTAAATATATGGGAACCTACTGATCTGTCCAGATACGGTCAACTTTGGGTCACAGTGGGCTTGATAGTGGCGAAACGTGATATTGCACAGCGATGGGGTTCGGCAGAAGTGCCAACAAAGACGCAATGGTGCCTGAACATGGATAGGGTTATGGTCACAGAACGGGCAGTGTACTCTAATCGAGCCTGTCCGGGGAAGTGGAACAAAATTTGGACCAAGTGGAACGTGTACAGAGGGGAGATATGTGATCCACTGCCGGAGGATGACCAGGAGGTGTCAGATGGGTAGGGTGAGGAGGATTGAGGATTTTCACAGAGTATGATGGGGAGGGGAGCCATAGACTTTGGGTTTCATTAGATTCGACAGAATAGTATAGTGGGATGACTGGGGGGGTTTACTGGAGAGTAGAGATCGGCGAAGCCTGAATATTCACAATAACATGCATTTCAGGCAGTGTTGGAGGGACGGGGTGGAGTTTAATGGGGGAGCGTTTCATGACTCAGTTGAACACGACCGATCTCAAACCAAACATGACCACAATGTAATTCCTTGAGTTTCTTTTGTTTTGTTGTTGTTTATGTGAAAACAGAAAATCAAGAACCAGTACTGATTGACATTATAATGAATACAATGTGACTCTTCATCGGTGCAGTTACAATGGTGTTTAAAATGACTGACATTCAGTCATTACCTTGATGATACTGTGTGATGATTGCATGATCGTTCTAGCGGCCAGCCCGTTGGGTGGTGGGCCTTCGGCTGTGTACATTTGAAGGTGCAATAAAGGTTTTTGAGGAAAAAAAAAAAACAGGTCATACAAAATACAGGAAGGAGGCAAAAAGTTCAGGGATGACCCTGCAAAAAGGGCCAAGTCCAACAGCTCCCATTTATTTGAGGTCAGGATTTACTTAAAAAGTGCCTGCATAACACATAAATCCCCACACTTCAACACATTGGATTGCCTTGCACAAATACTGGAGCTATCTGGTGGTTGTAGAGCTCCCAGAAGCTCTAGCACATTACTGATGAAACCTCCAAAATTCCGTAAGGTGAAAACATATAACCAAGCCTTCAAAAGTATTGCCTTGAGAATCTGGAACTCCCTAACCTCTGAAGTTGGATTGAATCCCTCAACTGCTTCATTCAAGAAAGAACTTAAAGTGATGTTGATGTACAAATTACTGTGTTAGATCTCACGACCCTCACTCTTCAATGAACTCTACTCCCAGACACAGTATATCCCATATTATTTGCTCATGTTTATTTCTTGCATATTAAGTTTGTAGCTGTGGATCTTATATTGTCGTCCCTGAAGAGATTTCATTGAGGATTTTGCTACAAGTGTGTCGTCCTTGATGATGCTGCAGTTTATTTTACTTCTATCCAGAATACCTGCAAAGTGCTCGGATACCCATAAGGGTCAAGTTTACACTCTATTAAACTTTATAAATAAATAAATGCCAGGAATTAAACTTAATTGATTTTGGGGCCTTTGCTGCTATTATTGTAAATCTGGTGCACTATGCATTCTATTTAAAAAAGTTTCATATCTTGTCTACTGTATAAAACATTATAATCAGGATGGTGTGACATTTGTCAACATTAAAGTTTGTGCTACTATACTATGGTTTGGTGAATGCTTCTCATCATTCCTTTGACATGAGTTGAGTGATGTTTTGATAAATGTCAGTACTGAAATTATATTTATAGGTAGAGATTGTAATATCACCCTTAACCCTATTTTATGTAGGAACTCGCTACTAAATGATAGGTATGCTAAAGTCAGACTTATAATTCCCAATGTTTGCAAAATACTTGTTTTGTTAGAAGTTAAGTAGTTACCATCAAAGTTAAAGATTACTCATATCAAACATCTATGCATAAATTGCACATCCCATGTAGTCTGATTCTGACATAATATTTGACAATCTACATTGCATAATAAATAGACAAACATAGCTGAGCACTCTAACCCTACTGTATAGAGAATTACAGTGTCACCAACCATTTTGTGATTTAAACCTTCTGTGTTATTGCTATTTGTAGATGTACACTAGTGGTTTTTCGGAAACCGCGTAGCGTGAGCTTGCTGAACGTTCCCCAAGGTAGGTAACAAAGCTTGACATCCTTTTTAGGAGAAGAGCCATCATTCATCTCTGTCAAATGAAGGCAGCAGACTAGAATTGTGAGTTAATATAAAATGCTTATCTGATGTTCTGGATGGGTATGTGTATAGTGAGTGTGGGCATATCATTTGTGAGAAGTACTTAGGGGAATATTCTCAAGGACCGGCGATACCTCCCGCAAACGCCAGTTAGCAGCAGTTTTTTTATCGCGCCTAACCCTGAAAACTATCGTCATGTTAGTGATGTATTACCAAGCCATTGCTACATGGCAATAGTATCAGGGAACGGCAGTGAAAACTGCCACTAACATCAGTGCGATGGCGTTAGGAAATATGGTGTTAGCGGGTGATAACTATCGATAGGCTCATTTGTGGAAAAAAACTCATGTTAGTCAGCCCAGTGTGAGTTTTGAATGTCTGACAAAATGTCGATATACAAAATATCAACATACAAAAATATCGCAACAAAAATATCGATGTCAACAATATCGACATCCTATTTCCAACAAGGTAAGTTCAAAAATATCGAAAAAAATATCGATGTCAAAAATATCGTAATAAAAATATATGATTTTTTTAATTTAAAAAAAATGTAAAATAAATTAAATAATACTTATAAATGTATTAAACATGGTTAAAATATGATATAATATTTAAAATGAATAATTAATATACATAATTTAAAAAGATATATACATATAATATATACTTACTTAATAACTTTTAATAATTATTTTAATAACTTATAAATAATTAAAAATATTATGAATTACAAATACATCTATACAAATAACATATTTATATAAATAAAAATTAAATACAATTTAAAACAAATTTTTAAAAGTAAGGATAATGTTGGATAGCGTAGGGGTAGAAATGACTATTCCCACTCCAAAGAGTGCAACAGTAGGGAAAGTGTTGGATAGCGTAGGGGTAAAAATTACTATTCCCACTCCAAAGAGTGCAACAGTAGGGAAAGTGTTGGATAGCGTAGGGGTGAAAATTACTATTCCAACTCCAGAGAGTGCAACAGTAGGGAAAGTGTTGAATAGGTAGGGGTAAAAATTACTATTCCCACTACAGAGAGTGCAACAGTAGGGAAAGTGTTGGATAGCGTAGGGGTAAAAATTACTATTCCAACTCCAGAGGGTGCAACAGTGGGGAAAGTGTTGGATAGCATAGGAATAAAAATTACTATTCCAACTCCAGAGAGTGCAACAGTAAGGAAAGTGTTGTATAGCGTTGGGGTAGAAATTACTATTCCCACTCCAGAGAGTGCAACAGTAGTGAAAGTGTTGGATAGCGTAGGGGTAAAAATTACTATTCCAACTCCAGAGAGTGCAACAGTAGGGAAAGTGTTGGTTAGCGTAGGGGTGAAATTTACTATTCCCACTCCAGAGAGTGCAACAGTAGGGAAAGTGTTGGATAGCGTAGAAATTAGAAAAAAAATACTTATGAATAAATAAATATTTTAAAATATTTAAAAAAATCATTATTAAATAAATCTAAACTATTTACAAATACTTATTTATTAAAAACATAATTACCAATGAATAATTAAGTAACAATACATTAATACTAAATACCAATTAATAATTAATTACCAATTCATAATTAATTAACAATAATATAATTAGCAAAAAGAATTAATGAAAATACATTATTACTTAATTACATTTAAATTACTCCTCACCCTACTTCCCTATGAACCAATAACCCACTACAGACCATAATTATCAATTAATCAATTAATTACAATTAATTACCATTTAATTAAAATTATTTACCAATTAATAATTAATTAACAATAATATAATTAGCAAAAACAATGAATGAAAATAAATTATTACTTAATTACATTTAAATTACTTCCCACCCTATTCCCCTATAAACCCACAACCCACTACAGAACATAATTATCAATTAATTAATTAATTAATTAATTAAAATTAATTACCAATTATTCAAAATTAATTACCAATTATTTCAAATTAATTTATAATTCCTAAAAACCAATAATTCATTTAGTATAATTAAATTAGTCCCACCCTATTCCCCTATTAACTCACAACCCGCTACAGTACTAAAATAAAACATTTACTTAAATTATATAAAAAAATACATATTAAATAAATAATAATAAACATAAAAATCATACAAAAATCGATATTAGTAACATCGATATTACTAACATCGATATTACTTACATCGATATTAACAACATCGATATTACTTACCTTCAAAAGTCTGTCCCTTCGATATTAAAAAAATCGATATTACTTACCTTCTATATTCTGTCTCTTCGATATTAAAACATCGATATTATTGTAAGTCAATATTAAAATATCGATATTTTGTCTGCCTACCGTGAGTTTTTTTAATCTCTAATGCAAAAAATAGCCTATCAGTCAACCACCATTGTAAAATAGGCATACAAATCAATAAACTGCAGAATGGAGCAGCCAGGGCCAAGTGCAGCACATGTTAACAACCCCTGCAAGCCAGCCAAAGTACAGGATGACCAGGATGAGAGCCTTGATGTCTCGCTGGACATGCACCTGGAGCCTGGATGCCTCGCTGGACCTGCACCTGGAGCCTGGAGCCTGGATACCTCGCTGGACCTGCACCTGGATGCCTCACTGGACCTGCGTCTAGAGCCTGAATGCCTCGCTGGACCTGCACCTGAAGCCTGGAGTGGGATACGGAGGAGCTTTGGAGTTTATGAGCGGTGGCGGTAGACATTGATGCACGGCGATCTCCCGTACCTGGTGGTGAAGTCTGGCAGGTCGCATGGAGACATGATGCTGAACTGTGTGAGAAGATTGCCTTGTGCAACTTGGAGCTGTCAATAGTACAGGCACTCCTGCGTCGCAACGTAGGGAGGTCTGCATCGTACACTATGATCCACTACTACACTGGGGTGCACGAAGATTGTGGCGAAACACGTTCATGTGGTGCTCTCCAATTATCTTGAGACCAATGAGATCCTGCACGCCACCCAGTCGGGCTTTCGTCCCCATCTCAGTACAGAGACTGCGCTCCTTGAGGTCTCAGAAACCATTAAAGAGGTTCTGGACTCGGGGGGCAAAGCCATGCTGGTGATGTTGGACTTGTCGGCGGCTTTCGACACCGTCCCCCATGACGGCCTTCTCGTTAGACTTTATGAGATAGGTATGCGGGGGACGGTGCTCGGCTGGTTTTCCTCCTTTCTAGCTGGCCGCCGGCAAACGGTCTGGGCCTCGCCAGATTCCGCCGTGATGCCGCCTTTGGGAGTCGGGGTCCCACAGGGCTCTATTTTGAGCCCGACCCTATTTAACATCTTCATGACTCCTTTGGCGGCGTTGGCGGAGTCGTATGGGGCCCAGATCGTATCCTACGCTGACGATACCCAGCTCCTCTTCTCGTGTAAGAGAGGAGGAGATTTTGACGGGGAGAGTATCCGGGATTGCCTTGGGGCTGTTTTCCAATGGTTCCAACTGAACAGCCTCAAGTGCAATTCCGATAAGTCCGAGGTACTCTTCTTTGGGTGTGAGGCAGAGCCAGACTGGCAGGCTTGGTGGCCCATTAATATGTTTCCTCCGTCTTGTTCTTCCAAAATTGCTAAGAATTTGGGGGTCAAGATGGATAATGGGCTAACTCTGAAATCCCAGATCCTCGGGGTGTCGGGCACCTGCTTTGGCCTCCTTAGGATGCTGCGGAGGTTCCTTCCCCTGTTGTCTGAGGAGCACAGGAAGCTGACGGTGCAGGCTCTTATCGGGTCCAGGTTAGATTACTCAAACATTCTTTACCTGGGCCTGCCAGAATATTTGCTGCAGCGGCTCCAAGTGGTGCAGAACGCTGCCGCGAGAGCTATTTTTGGTTTAAATAGACGGGCCAGTGCAGCGGGTCTGTTAAAGACGTTGCACTGGCTTCCAATCCGGAAACGGATTGCCTTTAAGGTTTTGACTCTGGCCTATAAGGCCCTCCATGCGGTGGGAGCAAAGTACCTCCAAAAGAGACTGGCCTTTTATCATCCGACTCGCTCTTTGAGGTCGGAATCCCTGTTCCTGGCGGTTGTCCCGCGAGTGAGGAGAGCTCGTTTGGGAGGCCGCGCCTTTGGACTACTAGCGCCACAGTTGTGGAACTCTCTGCCGCTCACTTTGCGGGGAGCTACCAGCCTACTTGCCTTTAGAAAAGGCCTTAAAACCTGGCTGTTCACTCAGATGCCCGCTTTTTGTGTGCCCGCTTGGCCTCTGTCTTTTTTCATTTTAACTGTGCTATGTTATTAGGATGCAGCCCTCTTTACTAAAAGCGCCGGGACACTCTTTTTGAGTAGCCGTGCGCTATACAAAAGATTAAATAACATAACATAACATAACATAACAATGGTGGGTGCCACCTCTCTGCATTACAGTCCGGATGTTGTTGGGCTGGCCGGATGCTGTGGAAGGTGTGGCCCCTGAGCTGCATCAAACTTGTGTGGCATGAGCGCTGTAACTTCGCTCCTAATGGGGCCCTGCTACATCAACTGTATCGGGAGGTTCATCAGTGGACTTTGAGGCGACTGCTGTACCCCGGATTGTGAAATCCCTCCTGGCTGAGGTCCCTGCTGGCTGAGTCACCGATTTGGAGAGAGTGCAGCGTATTGCGCCACGGTGTCAATGTCCAGGTAAGGAGAATGTGGGGCGCGTAGTGCAGGATGCCTGGGGGTCGAGTCCCCCAGGCCTAGCACACATAGATGATGCACCCTCAGTGTCGACTCATCCGCTAAGGCAGAAGACCGTCAACCCACTGCTTCCAAGCACTGCAGAGGAGGAAGAATCATCACATGATGATAACTTACTGATGTAACTGTGCTGTGTTTCACTTGCGTGTAGGAGGGTGGGTAGGACTGCTCCAGGCATGGGGCAAGGCATGGGCGGACTGGCATGCCCACTCTAGTGCACAATGACTGTTTGGTAGGCCCACTCAGGCCGCCCAACGCAGTCATGCGCACTTCCCTGTTCGTAATGCAGGCTGCATTGCAGCCTGCATGGAGATTGAGAACATGCCCACCCCTCCAGTCCCTGGCTGCATGCCTTGTCTCGTTCCAAATGCCAATCCCACCACAGCATCACAGCATTGTGATTGGCTTAGGGGAGGGAGCCTGGCTGCCTACTTCCTGTTCCTGGAAGCATATGCAGGAGAGCAGGAGCAGCGAAGACACGTGACTCGGCTTCGAGGTAAGACTTCCCTTATTAATATTTTTACAACAACCGCTCACGCACACATCCCCGCGACTACACCTCATCCAGTGTTCTTTCCAGTTTACCACCTCACAGCTGTCCAACCCCCCAGCACTTCTCAATGGCGGCCGCTGTGTGCCCATGCACAGGGGGAAAACCATCCGTGTGCCAAAGGCACATATGTGGTTGCATTGCATGCCATGACATTTCATTCCATTCCCATGCATATTAATACTAGGCACATTGCAACACTAGAGTAGGTATTGCATAGCGGAGACATCAATTTCACTATTCTCACATCAGTGAGTGCAACCCAAAACTAACCTTTGCTCCCCAAAACCAACCATGAACCCTGGAATTCCTTTTTGAGCCCCCATAACACACCCAAAATTCAAATTGGACCCACATGCACACCCCGATTTCAATATTATACCCCCAAAACATCCCCAAAATCCATATTTTACCCCAAATGCACACCCCAATTTCAATACCATACTCCAAATGCACACCCCAATTTCAATATTGAACCCCAAAACACACCCCAAATTCCATATTTTACCCCAAAACACACCCCAATTTTCATATTTTACATCCGAAAACCATACCCACCCAAAAAATTGTAATTACCCCATTACTGACCTCACAATGTATTGTAATCAAATGCGATGTAAAGGAACCTGCATTGTCGGATTTGCATTGTTGACAATGTACTGCCTGTGTTGTAATGGTCATCTCCCGTGCCAAAGGCAATCCATAGGCAACGCCGCTTAGGTCCATCTGCCCCTGGACCGTGCTCTGCACCAAGGAGCCTTCCACTTGGACACTCCACCGATACGACGCTAGCAACCTTCTCGCCATCAACCCAGGATGCCACCTCACCTGCCAGGACCAACCTCTGCTCCGGACCAGACATCGTCATCGCCATCACTGACGGCTACAGATTCTCCCACAAGGAGCACCCCGACCATCAAGGAGGTGGCATTGCCATCACCTACAGAAGCACACTCCGACTGACCACGCACTCTAATGACCCAAGGGTGACCAGGGACCACCTCAACTCCCAGTTCCTGACCAAGCCCAAGCACATCCTCTGCAGCACCCTCATGTGAAGGTCCCCGGGCCATGGCCCCCCAATTCTCCAATACCATTGTAGACCTCATTGCACCCCAGGGTCTCCCATCCACCGACGACATCCTACTCGGTGAACTCAAGTTTCACCTGGACAACCCCAGTGACCAGGACACCACCCCCTCCTGGGGAAGGTCCCCTAAATCAGACGCAAGCAGCAAGTCACCTCAAGGACCCACATAGCAGGACACAAAGTCAAGCATGTCACCTCCGCCAGTGGGAACTTCAGCTACAGCCACAACACCGTACTCTCCTGGTCGGACCATCATTGGTAACATCACGTCTTCACCTTGCCCACCAGACGCCACCGCAATCATTGCACCCCCTCACAGCTGGATCAAGGCCACCGAAGAACATCGTCTCCACTCCCTCTGCAACAACACTCCACCAATACTTCCAAACGATGACACCGCAGCACGCAACCACCACAGATGGATCTCCAACAGCGCCGACATTTGGGCACCACTGATGAACAGCACTATGTCAGTACCTTTCTCCTGCCTGATGGCAGGCGTGAGGGTGACGCAGTGTCACAGGAATTGGCACTGCGTCATGGTTGTGACACGACTGCAGCAATGAATGACTTTAGCTCAGATAGATACGTCACGGTTCCTGATGTATCTATCATTATTTGCATCATGGAGCGCTGTCCAGTGAATGCTGTGCATCCATGCTGTCGCAAGAAGGGCGTAGTGAGAAGTGTTGCAATGCTGTCTTGTTGCAGCGCTGCAACACTTTTCATAACTGGGGCCCAGGAATGCGCACTATCTAATTGATGGTGCGCATTCCTGCATTGTAGTTTTGTGGCAGGGCATCACTGCAACATTGCTTGCAGTGCTGCCCAGCATGAAAACTTGCTGTGATGTGGCTCGAAGCGTTATCCCCATTTTTAAGACCAGCTATTTTCTGGTCTTAAGTAGCTGGTTCTACCTGCAGTTAGAGCCAGTTTGTTTTGGTCTTCAGAAGTTCAAGGATCCCCTTTTGAATAAGGAGTAGTGTTGTTGCAGGCATTTTTGCACTGGAACACCTCTTCTGCATTTAATTATCGCTAATAGAAGTAGCAATCTTTATAACGGACGTTCTCGCCTAAAAACTGTCGCAAATGGCTGTTAGCGACAGTATGGTAATAGGGCGATAAAATCATCGCTGCATTAGATTAGCGGCAGAAAAGTGCAGCTAACGCGACGATAAGTCCTTGTGAATATGCCGCTTAGATACTCAGATATTGAAAGGCAGTCTGCTTGCATGCTATAACAGTTGAGGTCTGCATGGACCAGCACAACATAGAACTGACATCATATTTAAATATCCCCGCTGGCTTTGCAAGGACTTTTTTCCAAAAATACCCATGATTGCAGAGGCCTTTTTGGTAAATATGTAATGCTGGTTATCTACCAAGATATGGATACCAGCTGGCATTTACATTAAAAACAATCTCCAAAACAGGGAGGTTTTTTTCCAAAAAATAAAATCACTTACCTTGATGAACTGGGAGGTTTCTCATAGTGTAATGTGGAGTCATTTTTCTGTTCATGATTGTCAGGGTTAACATGGTGGCATCAAGAGCAAAATATTGTGTTGAAGGCCTGTCTTATGTAGGGCAGTCCTTCTACAATCTAAAGTCAATTGATCGAATGGTCAATTGGATACAAGTTTACATTGGTGAAGCAAACCAATACTTCACGGACAGAAACCAGGCCGTTGCCTCATCCACAAATGAGGTGGTAGAAATTGCGGTTAGCAGATTGGCATGCTCCGATTTTTGATGGATGTCTCGCATCTGCCAGTTTCTAAATGAATACCATAACTGTTTGCTGCACTTCCCTTTGGCCTCCTGTCTGGGATTGGCTGGGATCCATGTTTGGGTGCTTGGCTTTTGAGATGAACTGTTTACAACTCTTTCGTGGAAAAAGCCAGTTAGAAGGGGTCAACTTTACTGAGTTATCCAATCTTTCGCCCTAAGATACCAATAAAATAGGCCTGAGAGCAGACGCATGGTGTTCAACATAACACAATGGGGCATATTACCAACGATTAGCGATATTTATCGCTAACTAGGCTTAGCAACAAATTTGTTATCGCTAAGCATAGCCGGAAATTATCTCTGAGATAACGTGCTATTAGCAACATTTATCTCCAAAGCGATACATTTTCCGGCGATAGCGTGAATATCGCTGAGAATACAGCGATTTTCACGCATTAGCGACAAAATGCTCTTAGCCATGTTATCCACCTCCCATTGGATAACATGGCTAAGAACTGGTCTGAGCAGGCGTTAGTTTTTGGAGATATTTGCGCTTAGCGCGAATATTTCCAACGCTACGCCTGCCTTGTTAATAGGCGATAGCGACGTTATCGACTGCTTTCAGTCGCTAACGGGTTGGGTACGCCCACTTTGCTTGTCATTAGCGATAAACATCGCTGACATGCAAAGCGGGCCCCAAACCGCTCGCTATCGCCTAAAAGCTGTCGCTAACAACAGTTAGCGACAGCTTGCTAATAGGGTGATAGAATTATCGCAGCTTAGCAGCCGAAAACGGACGCTAAATCGGCGATAATTGTCTATCGCCCCCCTTGGTAATATGCCCCACTATTTTTCTATGAGTGTTACATCTGCAGCACTGTCTGGATAAAATATGGCAACCAAAAAAGTAATGGTAAACTAGCGGACTTCTGAAGGCAGGTAGGACCCCCCCCAAAGTGTCACACCATAGCATTGCATCAGAGAAAGACCTCGATTTTATGTAACTGTAGAGCATTTTTACCTCAAGATATGTAAGTAATTCCGTTAATTCCAGTTACTCATTTTAGTTTATATCCGAATGCTGCCTCCTCTTTTGTGCTAATCTGTAATGAACTGCATATTAATCAGAGACCTAATGGATATGACTGAGCTTTGAGCAGCTTGTATCACAATAACTGTGCCATGCAATGTCTCCGTTTTTTACACACTACAACCTCTTAGAGTAAGACCTGCTGCTTAGCTACACCTGACTGTGTATTGAGATTCTTCTGTTTCATTTATTATATCATGCTGTAACTCTGTTGCCACCTTCTAGGGACAACATTGGCTGTGCAACATCAAACTCTGCATAGTCAGGTACCCAAAAGGAGTAGCTTTGCTTTCCATGAGAATGCAGCAGCTTTTGTAGCTGAGACACCAGTGTAAACAACAATACCTGCTAGTGCTTGTCATGTAAATTGCTCTTTTAACTATTCCAGGACCCCCCCCCCCAAACAAAATACATAAATCAATGGGAAGCAGTAGGATCACAAAGTGACGTACAAGTCCAGCTAGGCCAGCCTGCGATTGCATCATGGTCGCACAGATAATATAGCTTATATTGGTGAAATGCATTTAGTTCTTACTTAAAAACATTTTGAAAGTTGGTTTGCTCTACTAAGGAGTACCAAAGGGCTGCATCAGGAGAGGTGCTGCCAAAGCCACATACCAAAGAGTCAAAGTTTTTAACATTCTGCCAAAGATGTAATCGTCCTAGTGGGTCAAGACTGTTCTACTCCACAACTATTGTCAATTCTAGATCCAATTCAAAGTATCTACTTGTACTTTCTGGTAAAGCCTAGATATATATTAACTTGATTCTTCTAAAAACTCAATCATGTTGATAACGTCATGGCTTCGTGTTTGTATTACCTCTCCAATCTTTAACTTCAAAAGACTCAGTTTTAATAAACTAACGGTTTCTAAGTACCTGAATTCTGAAATTGTAATTGTTTAGGATTATTTTGGGAATCAAATATTTTTGCAAATATAGTGCCACTTGAGGTACAGAGTAGGGGTGGATGATATTCAGCAGCGGCTCTGGTCTCACGGCAGAGTGGCGTGGTTTGGGAGGGGCATGCGCCAGGGTGATGGAAGGATGACAAAATTAACCCAAAAAAAGAAAATAACTTAGCTGCTCTTCGCTGATATCCGCTCTGCCTGCTCTTCTCTTCCCTGCTGTGTATGTGCTGAGGCTCCCAGACTCCTCATGGCCAATCCCAGCGCTTCTCTCATGCTGGCCAGCATGAGAGACGCACTGGGATTGGACTGAGCGGACTTGTTTTTCACTCCAAAGGGGACTGGGAGCCTACGTCTACTGTACTCTCCACCTGGCAATGCAGCTCGGGTAGAGGAGATGTCAATGCGCATGATGGTTTGGCAATCTTAAAATGGCCGGCCAAACTGTTATGCGCAGTGACAGCAGGGCTGCCCACCACTCGGCTCTGTCCAGAGGAAAAACAATGATAGTAATACTATTTTATTATCATTTTATTTTTCCTTTTCTCCCATCTGGTCAGCGGGGGGTGATGCTACTCCATCATAGCAGAGGAGACGCCGTTGACATTGCATAATTATTTTCGAATGTAAAATGCATACAGCCTGTGTGATATGGAAAGCATTAAATCGTTTGACGGATGACACCTCCACATTAGGGGATTCTTCACATATAAAATTCAAGAAAGATACTGAAGGAATGCTATGTTGAGCCAACTATGGCGCTTTGCAGCCGGACATATCCCTTTTACGGCTCCAAAATATATTCTCCTCAAACCCAGCGCTTAATTTGAGCCGGTGGTGTCCGGTGCTTGTGAGTGATTCCTTATTGCAATATTCATTAGGTGCAATTTTTAAATATTTATATTATTAATTAGGTGCAGAAAATACCAGTGTATAATTGAACTAGTATCAATATCATTTATGCAGTAGGTAGCATGCAATTTAGCATTTCATGCACTTTTACACCATATTTGCACGTAATTTGATAATAATGTTAATCTGTGTGCATTAAATGAATCAATTACCAGTAGGTGGCTGTCTTTACATATAGAGCTACGTATATAACCATATTACAATCATTGTATCTTATCACACTAACTGTAATCATGGGTTGCCATCTTTTTCTCTCTTAGATAGCATGACTTGGCTAGGCCCCAGTAACTTGAAGTATTTGTTTAATAAATAAACATAAAATATGTTTCATGATTTTCTCTCCTCTGACAGTGCTTATTACTGAAAAGTGCTAGTTAGCAAGATTAAGATAATTTTTTTATTGTAGAGAACTGTGAGATTTTGCTTGCTTAATTATTATTAATATTCAGCTTGTAGAGCGCCTGGTTACACCAACAGAGTGTACCCACGCTAGAGCACCATTAAGACCACAGCCAACTGGTCCAGACCCCCCCTCCCCGCCCCCCCCCACCCTAAGAAGAAGAGGCCTACTTTCGGCCCCAAGGAGGGTGCTGGAAGAGCCAGATTCTATGTTTTTTTATGGAACAAAGTCTCCGATGGGCAAGTCCTTAAGTCCACAGCTAGGTCATACCCGGCCTTAGCCGCAAAGAAGCCAAAGGTGCTGCCTCCTGCCCGTACCTTTCACACCTTAGGCACAATCATCTTCACCGTGCCCAGTGACCCCAAGTTCCGAGCAGGTCCATAAGCGGTGAGAAAGGGGTGCAAAAATCTTGTCCCTTTCTCGTTGAAGATCCTATAGCCAAAAGAACAAGGCCTTAAAGGTGACTCTAGCCTGTATACGGAACCAGTGTAATTCCCTAAAGGCCGCCCCCACCGAGGCCCATCTGGCAATATTCAGGATTAGCCGAGCTGCAGCATTCTGAACCTTCTGCAAGTTGTTCAAATTTCTTTTAGTCACTCCTAAGTAAAGGATGTTACAGTAGTCCAGATGGGACGTAACAAGGGCCTGTACAATGGTTCTTTTGGCGTCGAGTGGGAGTAGGTCCAGGAATTTTCGCAACATTTTAAGAATACCAAAGCAGGTTCTTGCTACAGTTGATATCTGCTCTGAATAAGAGAGGGTGTCATCGAACCAGACTCCCAAATTCTTGACCTTGACCTTGAGGGTCGGAGTAGGTCCTAGCTCCTCCGGCAACCACAAATGTGACCATAAGGAGGGCTGCTTTCCAACTAACATCATCTCCGTCTTTCCCGCATTCAGCTGCAGGCAGCGGAACTTCATCCAGTTAGCAAGTTCACCCAAGCAAACCTTGAAATCAGATGTCGTTCCTGCCCCCTTTTGCTCCAGGGTAACAATGAACTTAGTGTCATCGGCATATGACACCAATGTCTTAACACAATATCTGCCAGGAGGCGCATGTAAATATTAAATAGGGTAGGGCTGAGAGCCGAACCCTGTGGTACCCCTTGTGATAGAGGACAAACTTTAGATTTAAAAGGATGTTGTAGGACCTGGAAGGATCTGTTCTGCAGAAAGTGTTTAATCCACTCCCATATACAGCCACTGACCCCGGCCTCCCCTAGCCATTCCAGCAGAAGGCCGTGGGAGACCGTGTCAAACACAGCACTCAGATCCAAGAGGATCCTTGCAGTTGTTCTTCCCTCATTTCCTTTATGGAAGCAATCTACTTTATATTCTGTGCTTTGTACTTTGTTACATTTTGCATATTCTTCTTTATAATATAAAGATTCGCTTGGGGACGCTTTGCTGATTAGAGAGCACTCTGCTTGGGACCTACTTGTCTTGCCTGTCGACCCACTGCTCGCGGATCCCGCTCCGCGGGTCCCGCATCGCGCTGTGTGAACTTCTGCAGCCTGGAGATTGGAGGGTCAGCTGGGGGAGATTACTGACGGGGCTGCGAGCGGCGTGCGCTCACGGAGGGACTTCAATTCCCAGGAGCGCCTGCCAGCCCGGAGGACCAACACCTGGGCCGCTCTCCCCGACCCCTCCCACCCCTTCCACCTCTTTCTACATTAATCCAATACCACTCCCGCAGCGCGGGAGAGCGCGCGGGAGAAGCCCGGGACAAGGGCGGGACCGTCTGTGGCCGTCCGGGGCCGCAGGAGGCCGGGCAGGGCCACCCATCTAACATTTATTCCTTCCTAACTGTGGCTTTTACTTGGTCTTAATATTTGGCATTTTATATTTTGAAGTATATATCAAGCATATTTATTAATTGTTTATCGAGACCCGTGACATTTTAGATTCTTGTAATCTCTTTAAAAACATGCCCCTAAGGTCGGGTAAAGAAAGACATGTTCAGGTTTCCACCTCAAATGGCACTTTTACCGGGACTATTGATCAATTTTTTACACGCTCTACTGCCGTTTTGGAAAAGGAGATAGCCTTAGTTGAAAAACGCCTTTCGCTTGATATTATTACTGGCAAGCGTTCCTCTCTTGGTAAAATTAGCGCGGTTGTCTCTCCTGTCCCACTTACATTGTTGACTACAAACAGTAATGATACTAATGTGGAGTCGTTATTGTTAACTGCTCCCGATAATTATTCTGTGGAGGTAGTGGGGACAAACCAAGAAAGTGTATTTAATACTGCACAGGGCAACCTATCGAATGGTGGGACTATCGATTTAGACCTGGTTAGTGAGAAATCTGGCCTTTCAGACTCGCCTAATTTTAATGTCAGTACTGAACATATGGATTCCACTTTTAGTTCACAACATACATCTTCCCATAACCGTGGGAAGCGTAAAAGGGTAGATTCACCTGATACAGATGTACAAATCGAGGGTGCGGGAAATTTTATTTCATCCCCCTCGCAGCCACCTAATACTAATCTGATTGTCCATCCTGAGGAATGTAATCCTACAATTAGTATTTCAGAAGAAATTTTCCTGGCCAGGACTGAGTTACTACTCAAATCACTTCTTTTACCACTTTTCGAAAGGACTAGATTGTTAAACGATAAAATGGATGCCTTAGATAAGTTGGTTAAAGATAATATAGCGTCATCGAATAAAATCCTTGCTAGCTTAGTGCCAAAAGGATTGAACCCCCCTGCCCTTCCCACTAAATTGCCTACTACTATGGTTAATAATATAGGGGTCAATAATAATCATGGTAATAATACCAAAAATACCTCTAAAGCGGGGTTATCTATTCCCAAACCAGCACAAAATATAACAGTACCTGTTCCCAAAAAAGTAACCATGGAGAATTCAACTGGGCTAAAGCCTGCTATAAACCCGCAGAATCAGAGAAACCCAACTTCTACACAGAATAAGGCTTTAAGTTACCATCCCAAATCTATCCCAAGGAAGCATTGTGTGAATCTCCCCCCAGAATCAGTGCCTTATACTATTATTCTAACTGGTGTGGCTCCCCTTAGTAGTGGCACGAGAGAAACACACAAGGATCTTTACAATAAGGTCATATTTTGGCTTAATAAAAACCGTCCGCTTCCCCCTGATCTAAAACCCGAAATCCTTAATGTAAGGAGGGTGGACTGGGTAGGCTTTGAGAAAAAAGACCTTGAGGGTGATTGTGTGGTTATTAGCTTTAGAGAACCATGGGTAACTGAATTTATTAGTAGGGAAGCAAGATTTGGAAGAGTTGGAGATGTGCAAACATTATCACTGCAATATTTTTATCCTGCTTTATACGCAACTAGACCCCAATCTCCACTCCACCACACAAGAAGGGATAGGTTTAGAGGCAGATTTCAACCCGAAACTCCGATCTACCCAATGTTTTATCCTCGCCTTGCAAATCGGTTTGCACCATTGTCAGGGCTGGAAGGTGTAGATTGACAAGATGTTGAATCTTTAGATATTGGGGTACCTGAAGATGTAGTAACCCAGCCCCTAAATAATTTGAAAACCCCTGAAATGGAGATTGCTTTAGGGTCCATTGATGTAGTACAGAGGGAGATAGAAAGGGATATACACCCTAATTGTACACCTAGTCCTTTAAATACAGTAGAAACTATGAGTCCAACGGTATTTATGGGAGAGAAACCACCTCATATTTTGACAGTTTTATCATGGAATATAGCGGGATTGAGGGGGAAAATGTCAGAGGCTGAGTGGTGTTCCTTTATAGATTTATACGATATAATTGTTTTGCAGGAAAGTTGGTCAACAGAGCCCATTTACCGAGTTGGCTATCTTAACTATTATAAACTAGCCTGCAAAGGATTGAAGGGACGTCCCTCGGGTGGCCTGGTTATCTGGATAAAACAATCTCTAGCTTTCGCGATAACAGACCTCCCCACCGCAAGCACTGATATTCTGGCCCTGAAATTATGTGGTAAAAATAAACAGGTTTTTTTCCTTATTAATATTTATGCAAGAGGGCTACCAGGAGGGAAGCCCGCGAGAGTGGTAGCTGAATTAGAATCTGTATTGAATAGTATTAGTAGAGATAAATGTGTTATGGTGGCAGGAGATTTTAATTGTTCTTTTGAACCTTTTCCTAGCCTTGTTGATGGGGGTTATGGGGAGATTGACCAGTTATGGAATATTCCTCATTTAACTATTCCACCAGTTAAAAAAGTCACTGAGGCTGCTATGCAGTGGTTAGGTCTTTGCCTTGATTGGAATTTGCGTGCAGCAAATGGCAGGACCAAATCAGACACAATGGGAATGGTTACATTTGACAATTCCCTGCACTCGAGTCGCATTGACTATTTCTTGTTAAGATTAGAATACTGGAAATTATTGGAGGATATGGTGGTGGTCACCAGATCTGAAAGTGATCACAACCCCCTGGCCATAAAACTATTATTGCAGGAGGGTTTGTTTTTGGATCCTGCAACCAGCATCCTCACAGCAGATGCGGGTCTTACGAATGACTGCAGAAGGGTAAGATGGGCCAGGTTACTAGACAACCCCTCTATTATCAACAAAGTTGCCGATGAGGTCATAACTGCTACAAACCTGATAGTACCCTTATTTGATGAAGGAATCTCACCTGATCAAATTGGGATGATTCACGAGTCTCTTTTTAATAAAATCAAATCTCTTTTTATCGAACCAGTTAAAGGAAGGATAAAAGTGCAAACTAAGTCAAAGTGGTACGACAAATCTTGTCGTGCCGCCCATAGCTCTTTGTTATCTGCTATTAAATCTAAAATAGCCAGGGATATAAGGTTGGCTAGGGCAAACTACAAGAAAGTACTTAAAGAGGCAAAAACCAAATGGGATGACCAGCGTTGGTTGGATTTATATCAGGCAAGCACCTCATCCAACCAACAAAAATTCTGGGAGGTTGTAAAATGGGGTGGGACGGGTGATATGCATGTTCCTGTTAATTATGTTCCAGTTGAGCAATGGGTCAAGCATTTTGAGGCACAGTTTAGTGTCGCGGAACGGATCTCCCATAACAATAGGGAAGATGCCAGCGTACAGTTTCCTGTGCCATCTCATGATCACATTGTCTTTACTAAATCAGAAGCGATCACCGCCCTAAACCAAGTGCAGAATGGTAAAGCCCCAGGTATGGACTGCATCCCTGCGGACCTTTTTAAGTATGATCAATTGCATTGGGTCCCGTATATAACACTTTTGGCAAATGCAATAGCTAGAGGGACTGAGATTCCCATTTCATGGAAAGGGGCAGAGATTCTGCCCGTGTATAAAAAAAGGGGACAGAACTGATGCAGGGAATTATAGACCCATCAGTCTTATTGATGCCCTTCAAAAGGTTGTAGCTCGAATGTTGTTAGGAAAAATTCACTCATGGATGTCCGAAGTTGACATTCTGTCTCCTATGCAGGCGGGTTTTAGGGAATATACAAGCACAGTTGACCAGATATTAAGATTTGTCATGATCTTTTGGAAAACTGTATTCCTGAGAGGTGGCACGATATATGCTGCATTTGTGGACCTCAAATCAGCATTTGATTTGGTCCCAAGAGCAAAGATGTGGTCAGCCCTGAGAAGGATGGGTGTGCCTGCTGCACTCCTTGATCTCACCATCAGGATGCATGAGGGAAATTTTGCCAGAGTTAGATGGGGGCGGCAGGGTCAGGTCACAGACACCTTCCCCGTGACACGTGGAGTGAGGCAGGGCTGTGTCCTGGCTCCTACCCTGTTTATACTCTTCATTAACCAAGTGGTGAAATTCCTCACAGACATTCCGACTGATGCCCCTTCATTGGGTGGGACTAAATTTCCTCTTTTAATATTTGCAGACGATACTCTTAAACTGGCTAAAACACAGAAGGGTCTGCAAGTGGCTATAAATAAATTTATGGACTTCTGTAATGAGAATGATCTGGAAATTAACATCAATAAAACTAAGTTCATGGTCCTGACAAAAAATAAACCGAAGAGGGGTCATGTTACCATGAATGGGTCTAGCTTGGAGCAGGTTGAAGCAATGACATACCTTGGTGTTTCAATAGACTATAGATTAAGATGGAAAGAACAAGTGGCTGCGCTCAGTTTGAAATTTGCTCGCTTGTCCGGTTGTTTAGTAAAGGAGCAGCGATGTTCTCTTACTAAAAGAGTTTTACCGGCTCTTAAAATCTATAGTGCCAAAATTAGTTCAGCCATTTTATATGGGGCCGATATTTGGGGCTGTGTGGATCTGTCTGTCCTAGATAGGATACAGAGCAAATTCCTTCGAAACCTTGTCAGCCTGCCCCCTTCTACACCAGTCCTACCATTATTAATGGATATGGGCCTGCATTCTATTAAACATCAAGCCCTCTACAGGATGGTGGCACTGTGGAGGCGCATATGGTCTACTCCAGAACTTGCCATGTTTGCCCGAGAAATACAGGATGTGAGAATGCAGCAGGGGGCAGGTGACATACCGTGGTTCAAGCAAATTAAGATCACTTTGATCAAAATGGGTCTTCCTTTGCTCTGGTCTGAGCCGGGTTCTAATACTTTCCCTACAAAAAAAGACTTCAAGCTACTTTTCTGGTCAACGGTAAAAGTAGAACATGTTGTTCTTACGGAGAAACAGAACTTGACAGGTCAGTTTCTGCTTCACAAAATAGTCCCTCATATAGAGATCTATTGGGATGTTATTCCTAAAACATTAGATAGAAAATTATACCATCAGTTTCGTGTAGGAACACTTCCACTGAGGGTTTTTACTAATGGTTGGCAGAAGACTGAATCATCCCTTTGCCCCTGTTGTACTGACTGCAGAGAAACATTAGGTCACTTTTTATTTGTATGTACTGCTTACAGTAAACCACGATGTAAATGGTTGAAACCAGTATGCTCCAGACTTAATACCCGAGTGAGTAGCGAAGCTTTGTACATTCTGAGAACAAATACTGCTGAATGGCTATCCATTGGAATGGCTAAATTTCTTGGATGGGCTTGGCTAATCAGGATCAAGTCAGTTCGAAACTTATCGTCTTGAATAACTTTGAATAGTACGCTTTTGCATTATACTATGGACTGATCAGAACTGATGTCCAGTTTTCTTTCATATACAAATGTATATTTGTAAGTTTTTTATATTTTTAGTAATTTTCCTTTTTGACGTCTATAAATGTATGTTTAATTGGGAATTTTTATCTAATTAATTACTGTTACTTTTTATTTGATTGTTAGTATTGCTTTGATACTTTATGATTCTGTTAAATCAATTTGTACTGTTTGTATTGTATGTGTGTCTTTTATGAATAACAATTCGCAATAAAGACGTTAAAAAACTAAAACTATAAAGATTCAGATTGCATAATTATATGTGGATATGTATTGCTTTTGGATACATTGATTTATTAACTGATGGTTGTTTGTGACCTGACTAAGTTTCGCCAATAGACCTTCATGGTTTAGACACCATCTTCTCCGTTGTTATCGTGGAGCCAAATTGGTATCACTGCTATTGAAATGTATTGCTGATGCTAGCTCCTATCATATGATTTCAATCAACAACTATAGGTTCATACGTCTGGTACAGGATCCTGTGCGAAAACCATACAAAGATATTTAGGTATAGGAAAATATGCTTCATCAAGTGGTAGCAGAATGAGGATGTCTTCTCACTGAGGTGTAGGGAGATAGAATAGTCCATATCTAGAACGTGCCGCAGTACAGCCCATATCCCTAAAGTCCATGTCCAAGTTTGGAGCATCAGAGGTCTTTCAGAGGTTTTGAAGGTGGTTGAGATGACCGATAAGAGAGTAAAAATAGGGTTGCGCGTTGTGAATTGTGTATGTCAACCGTGCGGTGTTTGTGCTTAAATTGTACATCTTACAGAGTAGTGTCTATTGAGCATCCAAGAAGGCTTCAAAGCTGGACAGAAAAGCTGCTGTGCTGTTCTATATATATTGCTTGTTTTCGTAAGTGCATATACTCCGTGTTGAGCAGGTTGAAGTTATTATCATACTCATCGCAGTCTAAGATCCCAGAATATATAAAAGTAATTTTTGGGTTAACATGTCTGCTAAAGTTTGTAGCGGTGGTCCATGAGGTACCACCAGCCACATAATTGAGATAGGGAATTGTTATTTCATGTTGTGAGCGTACTAATAGAGATTGGTGGAAGTGGATCCTGCTGTGCAGAGGAGTAGCTACACTAGTCAAGGTGAATTTCCAATGGTTGAGATTTAATTTGATAGCTTTGAAAAAATGTGATTCCCTGTTTAACATTCTTGAGTTAGTGATACTCTAGAATTTCTTTAGCAGAGCTGAAAAGAGTTATTTGTTACTTTTACCTGCTTTGGCGTCTCTGTAAAAGTTGAAAAGGAGGGAGAGCAGCTGCAGGGTGCTACAATTGATGTTATCAGGTCCTGTGCTGATATTGGTTGGTTAATGTGAGTGCAGCGCTGGTACTGGTCATGACATCATCTAGTGCCATGCTGTAAAAGGCTTGCATCGAAGGTGTCACACTAAGATTGGACAGTAATTTAGTTACATATTACCTTGTGAATAGTTGAGAATCACCAGTTGTTTGTATTTAGTCTTATTCATACCTGATTGACGAAGAAACTGCAATAATGAAACATTTTAGAATATTGAGAGATTTGGTAAGGGGAGATGTGAGGTTACCGGTCTAACAAGTGAGTCAGTGCCTTCGGAAGGAACACCTAGCCATTAACTGGCTATCACAGTCAGATACCACACTTGTATTTGGTGCAAACAACGGAACAAGATCACTGAGGAGACTTTACGATTTCCTCATTTTTGTACCTTTAATTTGAATATACTTGAGAATCTGAGAGGAATGCTGTATGACATGAAGCCACCACCTCGACCAGCACAGTATGTGACTTTGAATGCTCCGGGATGGGCTGCACATGCATAGATAAAGACAAATATTAGAGTAAAGCTAGGAGCAGAGTTCATAGTTGGATAGATGCTAAGTGGGATGAGAAACAGCAGTTGTGGAGAGGAGACATGATCGAGGGAGTTAAATTAAACCCTGTATTGACAGAAGACAGGCCCAGAGAAGGAGAGCGCAGGGAGAGAAGGATATAGATATCTGGAACAAATCCAATACTGATAGTGATTCGGGTGATGATTTATAGAAGGATTTACGGTCCTCCCAACCATCTCCCTACAATGCAGTTCTGCCCAGTAAGGAAAACACCTTTGTAATGGCACTGGTAATAGTGCAACTGCACTCATTGATCCTGTCTTAACTTATTCAGGAGGACTTACATGACAGGCCCCTCTAACTCAAACAATGCCTACAGTGACAATTTCTTTCACTACTGCCTCATTTGTGCCAATTCCCGTTGTTCCTACCAATTATAACAACACAGACTGTGACTGTCTCTGTGGTGACCGTTCAAAATGCCCCAGCACCAATCCCTGCAGTCTCAGTTGCCATTATAGGAGTACTATTACTACTACTGTTGCCATGACTCAAAACTCATAGATAGTTATTTAGTTAGTGTCCCCAACAACAATTGTTCAGGGTGCTGCTGGATTTCTGATGCAGGAACACAGCCTCAAAGTGAGGGAGTATCTCCAGGAAGCAGAGAAACAGAAGATGTGTGTTAGAAATCGTATTCTTGGTTGGCTAAGGTATGCACCCATGCCAGGCAGGGACCACCACTCTAGTCAGGGTAAGCTAGATACACACTAAAAGATAAACTGTGCTCATCCTCTGGGAGCTTGGCACAAAGCAATCAGGCATATCTAAAGAGGTAATGTGTAAAGTATTTGTACAACACACACAAACAGGAATACAAACAGACGCCACACTGGTTTATCAAAATAGATTAGTATAATATAAACAAAAAAAGACCAAAATGACAAAAACCCAATGTATAGAAGTTGAGCTAAGACATTTTAACAGAATAAATCCAGTCAGGCGTTTAAAAGAAAGCAGAGCTAAAAAGGTTACTTTAGGTCATGCTGGACCGGTGCAAAGTTCAGGCCGACAGATATTTAGGGCCGCCTGGCTACAGGACCTATGCAGGTGCTGGTGAACAAAGTACCTTCCCTGGTCTCAAACAACGAGATGCGTTGATCTTCTTCATGCAGTGAAGGCGATGCGTCAGTTCCAAAGATGGATGCAGGAGTCGAGAGGCATCGGGTGATGCACCAGATTCTGCCACGCAGAAGAGGGGATGTGTCGAACTCATCGATGCGTCGATCTCTGGAGGCAAAGTGCTGTTTCCGAAGCGATGCACAAATTTTACTCCTGCAATCAGGTTGATGTTCCGGGTTCTGCTACACGCAGGCAGGAGATGCATTTAAATCAATGTTGCAAGTATCTGGGCCACTTTCAGTGAGCCAGGCACAAGAGAAGGGGTAGAAACTTCAATATCCCTGAGTCTTAAGGAACAGTAAGCATGCCAAACAAGGCCTTGGAGATCACTTGGAGTGAAGGCAGAGTTAAGCTCTACTTCCACTCAGTCAGAGAGCAGCAGGCAGCAGGTCAACACAAGAGAAAAGCAGGCCTTCCTAGTCTGCAGTCCAAAGATGAGTACTTTAAGCAGCACAGCAATCCTTCTGACAGAGGTTCAGTTCAGGAATGGGAAGTGTCTGATTTTAGGATGTCAGAGACCCAGTACTTATACCTAAAAGTGCCTTTGATATTGAGGTTGACTTCAAAGCAGCTCTCTGAAGTGCACAAGGATACCTTTCAACCCAGTCCTCTCTGCCAGATAACTATAGGGGTATTCAGTACTTTGTGTGGGAACAGGGCACAGCCTATTCAAAGGAAGGGCTAGCCCCCTCCCTTCCATCCTGCCCGGGCAAGGCCATCAGAATGCAGATGTATGAAGATAGGTACTCAGCACATCTATCCTTCCTGTGCTGTGGCTGTCTAGAGGAAATGCACAAAGTTTAGCTCTCAATCACCCCAGAAGCCTATTGGAGACATGCTGTCCACTTGTAAAAGTGTCCTTTCTACAACAGTAGGGTTAAATCCAACTTCAGCAGTAAGAAGAATTTATCATTACCATTCCAAATGTATGAAACATGAAAAAGCTAATCCTCTCTGATAAGGATTCACAGCTTGAAAGTGTATTAAGCAATTCCTAATGCTAGCCTATGTGCGGAATAGGTCTCACAGTGATGAAAAATGAAATAGGTTGTTTGTCACTAGCCAAAAATGCAAAACATAAAGGTGCATGTCCTAACTTTTACTTACATAGCACCCTGCCCTTACATACGGCCTACCTTAGGGGTGACATATTTAATAAAAGGGGAGTTTAAGGCTAGGCAAGTAGTTTAAAATGCAAGTCGAAGTGGCAGTAAAGTGCACACACAGTCAATGCAATGAATGGCCAGAGACAGGTTTACAAGGCTACTTCTGTGGGTGGCACATTTAGTGCTGCAGCCTACTAGTAGCATTTGAAATACAAGCCCAGGGGAATTTGATATACCACTTTACATGGGACTTACAAGTACAATAAATATGCAAATCAGGTATGCACTAATGTCATCAAGTTTAGGGGAGAAGCACATGCACTTTTGCACTGGTTAACAGCAGTAACATGCTCAAAGTCCTAAGAGATTCAGCAAAAAGAAGAGGCAAAAGGCAAAAAGTCTGTGGAAAAAACACCCTCAGGATGACAGGTCTAACATGGTGGATGACAATCCCTTAGCTAGAATGACTTTAAGACATTTAGGAGCTGCTAGATTGATTGTAGAACTAGATAAGCGTATTAAAAGAAACTTTATATGTGTCCCTCCTAGATAACCATCAAGAAAACAAACCTCAATACTTGAGCAAGGAAATCATATGATATGCTGTGAAGGCAACTGAGAAATTGGCATGATTGGTGAACAAGCACAATATTGATAAATCTAAGAGTCCTGCATTGAAGAAGAGTTCTAGGGTTTATTTCAATGAGGACATAATCACTATTATGAGGCCTTCTGTGCTAAACGTACATATTAGGGAACTGATTGACTGTACCCATACATGGAGCATTTTGGGCAAGAAAAAGGACAAGGGGATCAGAAAGGACAGTAGAGAAAAAAAGGAAGATACAGGAGAACTAAGAAATTTCTCCTCCAATGAATCCTGAAACAGGTACATACCCTTTATGGGAAACATATGAAATAGGATATGTGTATGTGCCCTGGAGTAGAGGTGATCTTGCTTGTTAGAAGCGGCTGTCTCTAGTTGGCAGCGGTATACACTTCTGACAAATAGGGACAGATCTTTTCTAGTCAGGGCAAGGGGATCACACACTTAGATAACCCCTGCTCACCCCCTTGGTAGCTTGGCAAAGCAGACAGGCTTATCTCAGAGGCAGTGCGTTAAGCATTTATGACCACATACAGTAATAAAGTGAATACACTACAAATGGACACGACACAGTAGTATTATAAAAATAAGGATTTTTATATAAGGCTTAGCACAAGACCAAATAACGACAAAAATATACCACAGTCTTAATAAATACTCTTGGAAGGAAAAATAATAGTTCAAGTACGGTTTCTTCTTAGCACAAAGTCTTTAGTATCAAAAGCAACTCTTCTTCTTTAAAACACAGTTCTTGGCAACAATGTAACCCACACGGGAGTCACACGACGTCGAGGCAAAGTTAATCCAAAGGTTCGGCGTCGACCGCGAGGAGGGCTACGTCGAGCCCGGAGTCGCACAGACCCCAACAACACAGTACCTTGGAAAAGTGAAGCACTCGATGATCAGCGGCGTCGAGATGTCCGGCGTCGCGTCTTCGGCGTCGATCGGGCCTCGGAGTCGGGGCGATCTGCAGCAGCGTCGACCGAAGTCAGGCAGGAGCAGCGCTCACGAGGTGAAGCAGGATACGGCGTCGTCGATGTCGTTGTTGCAAGAGTGAGCAGCGCTCACGGCGTCGAGAGGGCTCGAAGTCGATGCGATCAGCAGCGGTGCAGACACGAGGTCACTTGGAGCTGGAGCCGAACTCACTACTCACTGGCGTTGTTGCTGGCGTCGATCGGGCCCGGCGGCCAGCGTCGAGGAAGCGGGACACTGGAGCCGTTACTCACGATGTCGAGCTGGATTCGGCGGCGTCCGTCGGCGTCGAGATTGCTGGATTCTTTCAGAGGTGCTGGATTCACAAGTTCCAGCAAACAGCACTTTAAGCAGATGAAGTCCTTTAGCCCTGTGACTTCAACAGGAGACTGGCACTCTTCCAGCCCTTGGAGATTTTCTTAGCAAAGATTGAGAGTACACACACAGTTCCTCTCTCCTGGTTCCTTGGCAAAAATAAAGAAGCAATGCAGGATTCCCCCAACAAACAGCACTCTGGCAGAAGGGGTAGGCAGTCCTTATATCAGCAGGCTTCTTGTCCTTGGTTCAGGTTTCCTTGTCAGAAGTGATCTAAATTCTTGGTTCAGGGGTCCTTCTCTTATACCCCATTTTGGCTTTGATCCCTTTGTCCATGCAGGGGAATTTCCCCCATCTTGGGTTTGTTGTGGGTGTTGCCAGGCCGAAGCACCTGGCCTATTCACTGTGCAGGGCAGAGTCTTCAGCCGCCCAGCAGGAGCGGAGCCAGCATTGTCACTGGCAGGGGCAGGGCCATCAGTTGCCCGGCAGGAGGTGGGCCAGGAAAGTCCCAGGCAGGCACAGAGTCATCAGTCGCCTGGCAGGGGGTCGGAGCCAGCATTGTATCAGGCAGGGCAGGCTATCAGGAGCTACTCTTCCCCTACTCTCAATGCAAATGCCCCACTCATCCCACACTGACTCATTCAGACCTCTGGAGCCAGCCAGCTCCTGTCACACGCACACCAGAACCAGCAGAGACCGGTAGACAGTTAGACAAGAAAATAGCTACTTTCTAAAAGTGCTATTTTCAAACACAGAGTCCAAAAACCATCCAGACAAACGGATGCGTTATTAAACCCTGAGTTCAGGGATACCAAACTCGACATTGCACCATGCTCCCCGAGCCCGCTAGGATTATAGCATTAATAATCCTGGCAGCCCATTCTAACTGATGGAGAGCAGGTTACCTTACACTAGTGAAAAACAAATATGGCTGTAATTCACTATTAGGACATGCCAACCTTGTCAGGCTTGTCCTACCTTATGCTTACAATGCACCCTGCCCGTGGGCCTACCATAGGGGTGACTAACATGAAGTTAAGGGAAGGTTTAGGGACTGGCAAGTAGGTGTACTTGCGCAGTCTGCGTGACAGTACCAGACTGCACGTGGTCTAGCAATGGTAGACCTTCAGACATACTTTTACTAGGCCGCTCTTGTGGGTGGCACAACACGTGCTGCAGGCCCACTAGCAGCATTTGTATTTACAAGCCCTGGCACTCCTGGTGCACTCTACTAGGGACTGACAGTAAACCAAATAAGCCAAACATGGAATTCAATCAATACAGCAATTTCACATAGGGAGCACTTGCACTGTGTCACTGATCAGCAGTGGCACAGTGCCCAAAGCAATATACCAGCAAAAACATCGTAAACAGAGGAGGCAAACAGAAAAAATGGAGGAGAGACTCATGCCAATGATGCCAGGTCTAACACGTGTGTCCCCTCCAGCTGAAATGTGGGGAGAACTACCCTTACCCTAGGGAGTCCTCATCACTAAGGCGGAAAAATCTGGACAGACCATCAGCATTGGCGTGATCTGTGCCAGGGCGGTGTTCCACCGTGAAGTCCATCCCCTGTAGGGAAATGGACCACCTCAACAGCTTTGGATTCTCACCCCTCATCTGCATCAACCATCTGAGGGGCCTGTGGTCTGTCTGAACCCGGAAGAGAGTCCCAAACAGGTAGGGTCTTAGCTTCTTCAGCGCCCAGACCACAGCAAATGCTTCTCTCTCTATCGCACTCCACCTCTGTTCCCTGGGAAGTAACCTCCTACTGATGAAGGCTACAGGTAAGTCTCGGCCCTCTTCATTCACCTGAGCTAGAACAGCCCCCATGCCATGCTCTGAAGCGTCCGTCTGGACAACAAATTCTTTAGAAAAGTCGGGTGCCTGGAGTATGGGTGCTGTGCACATTGCAGTTTTCAGGGTGTCAAAGGCCGTCTGACAGGCGTCAGTCCAGATCACAAGTCGTGGCTGCTTCCTGGAAGTCAGCGAAGTCAAGGGGTGCACAATGTTACCATAATCCTTGACGAACCTCCTGTAATAACCCGTGAGACCCAAGAAGGCTCTCACCTGAGTCTGGGTTTTGGGCGGTGCCCATGCCAGGATGGTATCAATCTTGGGTTGCAGGGGGGCCACCTTGCCGCTCCCTACTTGGTGCCCCAAGTACACCACTGAACCCTGCCCAATCTGGCACTTACTGGTTTTGATTGTGAGGCCTGCTCTGCGCAGGGCCAACAACACTTCCTGGAGGTGGCGCAAGTGTTCCTCCCAGCTGGCGCTGACCACTGCGATGTCGTCCAGGTAGGCGGCACTGAAATCCTCCAGTCCAGCCAAGACCTGGTTGACCAACCTCTGGAAGGTGGCAGGGGCATTCTTCATCCCAAAGGGCATAACCCGGAACTGGTATTGCCCATCTGGTGTGGAGAATGCTGACCTTTCTTTTGCCCCATCAGTCAAGGCGATCTGCCAGTACCGGCAGCCCCCAACCGATCTATGAGCTCATCAGCTCTGGGGATGGGGTGCGCGTCAGTCTTGGTGACTGAATTGAGTCCTCGGTTATCCACACAGAACCGAAGTTCCGGTGAAGCACCAGGCGCTGCAGCCTTTGGGACCAAGACCACTGGGCTGGCCCAAGGACTGCTAGAGGACTCAACCACCCCTAAGGCAAACATTTTGGAGACCTCCTCCTTGATGTATGCTCTGACCTTGTCAGTCACTCTGTAAGCCTTGTGCTTCACAGGAGTGCTGTCCCCGGTGTCCACATCATGGACACACCACTGAGTGACACCAGGAATCAAGGAGAACAGATCAGGGAATTGTCCCAACAATTGGCGACAATCCTGCCGCTGTTCAGGGGTCAGGGTGTCAGAGAGGACAACACCATCCACTGACCCATCTTGCTCTTTTGCAGACAGGAGGTCAGGAAGAGGCTCACTCTCCTCCTCCATTCCAGCATCTGTAGCTAGGAGCATGCCCACTTCGGACCTTTCTAAGTGGGGCTTTAAACGGTTGACATGCAGGACCCGCAAGGGGTTCCTGGGAGATTCCAAGTCCACCATGTAGGTGACATCGCTCTTTTTCTCCACAACCTTAAATGGTCCAGTCCATCTGTCCTTGAGCGCACAAGGTTCCACAGGGGACATGACCCAAACTTTTTGTCCAGGCTGAAGCTCTACCAGAGTGGCCTTCTGGTCGTACCACCGCTTCACCTCCTCCTGGCTGGCCTCCAGATTTGCCTGAGCAAGATCTCTGAAGCGCCTAGTCTGGTTCCTAAAGGCCAGCATGTAACTGTATACATCCTGGGGAGGTTTCCTGGGAGATTGCTCCCAGCCTTCTTTGACCAGACTCAAAGGTCCTCTTACCGGGTGTCCATACAAAAGCTCAAAGGGGCTGAACCCTAGAGACTTCTGCGGCACCTCACGGTAAGCAAACAACAGGCATGGCAAGAGGACGTCCCATTTACGCCTCATTGGTTCTTCAAGACCCATAATCATGCCTTTAAGGGTACGGTTGAATCTCTCAACCAACCCATTACCTTGAGGGTGGTAAGGAGTGGTGAACTTGTAGGTTACCTAACACTCCTTCCACAAAGACTTCATATAGTTGGAAATGAAGTTGGTGCCCCGGTCTGACACCACCTCTCTGGGGAACCCCATTCGGGAAAAAACACCCATCAGTGCCCGTCCCACCACGGGGGCCGTCACCGTTCTGAGAGGGATGGCTTCCGGGTACCGTGTGGCATGGTCCACCAAGACCAGGATGAACCTGTTGCCTAGGGCTGTCTTGGGGTCCAGGGGCCCAACAATGTCAATCCCCACCCGGTCAAAGGGGGTACTGACCACGGGAAAAGGTTGGAGGTGAGCCTTCTGCCTCCGCCCGCTTTTCCCACTTGTCTGGCAAGTTTGACAGGTCTTGCAATGGATATCTGTATCCCTTCTCATCTGAGGACAATAAAAATGGGTGACAAGCCTGTCATAGGTCTTGTCCTGCCCCAGATGTCCAGCTAAAGGAACGTCATGAGCCAAACCCAGTAGGAAGGCTCTGAAGCGCTGGGGTACCACCAGCACATGAGCTGACCCAGGCTCAGCAGCCTTAGGCTCGCTATACAGGAGGTCGTTCTCCCAGTAAACAAAATGTTACCCTGACTGATCACCTGAGGTTTGGGCTGAGGCCTGCTGCCTCATACCCACAAGAGAAGGGCACACTTTCTGTTCTGCACAGAATTCCTCCCGGGAGGGACCATCATCCTGCTGCCAATGGGTCAGCTCGGGCAGGTCTCCCAGTTCAGCAACTTGTTCACCTGTGGGTTCCAGGGCATGCCCCTCAAGGCCTGCCTCCTCCTGGACCACGGGAACTACGGGGGATGGTTTCCCGCGCCCCCTGCCTCTTCTCTTCACAGCTGGGTCCTGGGCCATACTTTCAGGCTCCAGAACCCCATCAACACCCTTACTTGCTGTCATGGATCGAGTGGTTGCACACACCCACTCTGGCACACCCAACATTTTCAAATGTGTCTCCCTCTCCACCTTAGCCCAAGGGGAGTCTTCCAAATCAATGCCCAGGAGACAATCAACAGGCATGGCGGGCCTTACAGCAACTTGAAGAGTACCTGAAACTCCCCCCCATTCAAAGGAAACTTGAGCTACCTCACACTCTCTCTGGGAGTTTTCAGCAGCTATCACAGGGTAGAATGCGTGGGGAACAACCTGCTCTCTGGACACCAAGTGACACTTGACAGCTGTCACACTCGCTCCGGTGTCTCTGAGAGCGTCCACTCTATGGCCATTGATGGTCTCCCACTGCCTATATTTCTTAGTGTTACTAGGCAGAGGGGGTGGAGGGACCAATTCCATGTCTCCTAGAGAGACCAGGGACATCTCTGCGGGACCCTCCCCACCATGGGCAACCATCTCCTCCCCTCCCAGGGCTACACTCGCCAACTGACGGGGAGCTGCACGTGGTGGTGCAGTAGAGTTCTTCAAGGGACACTGAGGATCATAAAAATGGTGTCCCACCTGCTTACAAGCGAAGCAGGTCATTGGGCCCCTATGAACAGGTTTACCTGTCGGGGCCTCTGATTTCTTATCTGGGGGAGGCTGGGAACCCTTCCCTTGGTTCCCTTGGGGATTACTTTGGGGCCCTTTCTGGAACTCCCTCTGTTTACCCTTGTCCCCCCACTCCTCTGCTGGGGACCCTGCCCACCTTTGGCTGAGTCTCCCACTGGACCCTTGTGGACCCTGGTACTGACCCAGCGGTCCGCCTCTTCAGCAAGTTTTCTAGGGTTAGATATCTTGCTATCAATAAGGTGCTGGCGCAGCTCTGGAAAACAGTTATTAGACAAGTGCTCCCAAGCAAACAAATCATAAAGAGCATCATAACTTTCCACTTTGCTGCCCTTTACCCAACCATCCATGGCTCTGCAAAAATATGACACATATTCCACCCACGTCGTACCAGGCAATTTCTTACATTCTCTAAAGGCCTGTCTGTACCTTTCTGGGGTTAGGCCATACCTTAACATTAAAGCATCTTTCATATGAGCATAAGACATCCTATCCTCAACAGGCATGTCTAACAGGGTATCTCTTCCCTCATTCACAATGCGACCCCACAACCCCGCTCCCCAATCCTTCTCAGGGACCCGGTGGGCCAACAATGCTAACTCATATGCTTTAAACCATTGACCAATATCCTCATTCTTCTGAAAATCTTTTATCACATCTTTGGGAAAATAAAACCTACTTTCTGCAGGCACAGATGGGATGCTGCCACCAGAGGGATTCAATTCTAACTCTTTTGCTTTGAGCTCCAACTCCCTCATCCTGGTATCACGCTCAAAAGCTAACTTCTCCCTTTCAAACTCTAACCTTTTGATCTCCATATCAGCTTCTCTCCTGCCTCTTGCATTCTCTATTTCCAACTGCCCATTTATCTCAAGTTTTGCCATTTCCATGTTGTAAGCTCGCTCTTTCTCCCTTTCTTCTCTTTCTTCAGGAGAAAGACCTTTGGAGGAAACACTGCTGCCAGGAGGGGAGGGGGGCCCATTCACTGGTACCTCCTCTTCCGCTTTCCCTGTCGGTACCACCACCGGATCAGAGGAATCTCTGGCCTCTAACCAGGCCTGCAATGCTTTAAGGTATTCTTCCTTAACTTTGAAGCCTGTTGTAGGAACTTTAAATTGCTTGCAAAACGATTTCAGCTGCTGTGACTTGTAATCCTTTATCTTACTCCTATCAAACTCCTCCACAACAACAGGGGCAGTGACTCCGGCATCACTCATGGTCAAAACTGGCAGTTTCAAAAATCAAGTTTCAGGAAATTTGGAGAACAAAAATAGAATATCCAACCAAAACAGATTGTGGCTGCGCTATGGTCTGCTTTCACTATGTAGCGCACACTAATCACTGCACATGGGTCATAAATGCAAAGTTCAAATCCCACCGCTGACCCACCAATGTTAGAAGCGGCTGTCTCTAGTTGGCAGAGGTATACACTTCTGACAAATAGGGACACACCTTTTCTAGTCAGGGCAAGGGGATCACACACTTAGATAACCCCTGCTCACCCCCTTGGTAGCTTGGCAAAGCAGACAGGCTTATCTCAGAGGCAGTGCGTTAAGCATTTATGACCACATACAGTAATAAAGTGAATACACTACAAATGGACACGACACAGTAGTATTATAAAAATAAGGATTTTTATATAAGGCTTAGCACAAGACCAAATAACGACAAAAATATACCACAGTCTTAATAAATACTCTTGGAAGGAAAAATAATAGTTCAAGTACGGTTTCTTCTTAGCACAAAGTCTTTAGTATCAAAAGCAACTCTTCTTCTTTAAAACACAGTTCTTGGCAACAATGTAACCCACACGGGAGTCACACGACGTCGAGGCAAAGTTAATCAAAAGGTTCGGCGTCGACCACGAGGAGCGCTACATCGAGCCCGGAGTCGCACAGACCCCAACAACACAGTACCTTGGAAAAGTGAAGCACTCGATGATCAGCGGCGTCGAGATGTCCGGCGTCGCGTCTTCGGCGTCGATCGGGCCTCGGAGTCGGGGCGATCTGCAGCGGCGTCGACCGAAGTCAGGCAGGAGCAGCGCTCACGAGGTGAAGCAGGATACGGCGTCGTCGATGTCGATGTTGCAAGAGTGAGCAGCGCTCACGGCGTCGAGAGGGCTCGAAGTCGATGCGATCAGCAGTGGTGCAGACACGAGGTCACTTGGAGCTGGAGCCGAACTCACTACTCACTGGCGTTGTTGCTGGCGTCGATCGGGCACGGCGGCCGGCGTCGAGGAAGCGGGACACTGGAGCCGTTACTCACGATGTCGAGCTGGATTCGGCGGCGTCCGTCGGCGTCGAGATTGCTGGATTCTTTCAGAGGTGCTGGATTCACAAGTTCCAGCAAACAGCACTTTAAGCAGATGAAGTCCTTTAGCCCTGTGACTTCAACAGGAGACTGGCACTCTTCCAGCCCTTGGAGATTTTCTTAGCAAAGATTGAGAGTACACACACAGTTCCTCTCTCCTGGTTCCTTGGCAAAAATAAAGAAGCAATGCAGGATTCCCCCAACAAACAGCACTCTGGCAGAAGGGGTAGGCAGTCCTTAGATCAGCAGGCTTCTTGTCCTTGGTTCAGGTTTCCTTGTCAGAAGTAATCTAAATTCTTGGTTCAGGGGTCCTTCTCTTATACCCCTTTTTGGCTTTGATCCCTTTGTCAATGCAGGGGAATTTCCCCCCATCTTTGGTTTGTTGTGGGTGTTGCCAGGCCGAAGCACCTGGCCTATTCACTGTGCAGGGCAGAGTCTTCAGCCGCCCAGCAGGAGCGGAGCCAGCATTGTCACTGGCAGGGGCAGGGCCATCAGTTGCCCGGCAGGAGGTGGGCCAGGAAAGTCCCAGGCAGGCACAGAGTCATCAGTCGCCTGGCAGGGGGGCGGAGCCAGCATTGTATCAGGCAGGGCAGGCTATCAGGAGCTACTCTTCCCCTACTCTCAATGCAAATGCCCCACTCATCCCACACTGACTCATTCAGACCTCTGGAGCCACCCAGCTCCTGTCACACGCACACCAGAACCAGCAGAGACCGGTAGACAGTTAGACAAGAAAATAGCTACTTTCTAAAAGTGCTATTTTCAAACACAGAGTCCAAAAACCATCCAGACAAACGGATGCGTTATTAAACCCTGAGTTCAGGGATACCAAACTCGACATTGCACCATGCTCCCCGAGCCCGCTAGGATTATAGCATTAATAATCCTGGCAGCCCATTCTAACTGATGGAGAGCAGGTTACCTTACACTAGTGAAAACGAATATGGCTGTAATTCACTATTAGGACATGCCAACCTTGTCAGGCTTGTCCTACCTTATGCTTACAATGCACCCTGCCCGTGGACCTACCATAGGGGTGACTAACATGAAGTTAAGGGAAGGTTTAGGGACTGGCAAGTAGGTGTACTTGCGCAGTCTGCGTGACAGTACCAGACTGCACATGGTCTAGCAATGGTAGACCTTCAGACATACTTTTACTAGGCCGCTCTTGTGGGTGGCACAACAAGTGCTGCAGGCCCACTAGCAGCATTTGTATTTACAAGCCCTGGCACTCCTGGTGCACTCTACTAGGGACTGACAGTAAACCAAATAAGCCAAACATGGAATTCAATCAATACAGCAATTTCACATAGGGAGCACTTGCACTGTGGCACTGATCAGCAGTGGCACAGTGCCCAAAGCAATATACCAGCAAAAACATCGTAAACAGAGGAGGCAAACAGAAAAAATGGAGGAGAGACTCATGCCAATGATGCCAGGTCTAACATTTCTCTATTTACAAAACAATTCCCAAAGTTGAGGGGGAACCCAAACTTGTGGTAGACTAGGGTTGATCGATTCCTAATCAAGGTTTTGTGAGAATATTTGAACACTTTTTCAACATTGTGGTTGCCAGTGATGTGTTGGTTGAATGAAAGGTATTGGCACAGTGGCCAAATGCTGGGTCCCAGAGAGTTGCTCAGACAAATGCACCATCTCCTGAGGTGATGCAGAAGTATGAACAGGTGATTATTTTGAAAGGTCCCGAAGAAGGGGATTGGTTGGTTGAAAATCAATCAAACTACTCAGGAAGCTAAGGAGTCTGTGCATGCTTACTATAAGCAGGTATTGCAGGTGTGTAGAAAACATAGCAGTGTTGACAACCCATAAAGGGGTTATATGACAATTTTATATCCCAGTTCATCCTTGGTTTACGCCCGGAGATCAGTTTGCACATTCAGCAGTACATGATTGTTTGTCAAAGTAAGCTGCTGGATGAGATACTTCGATATGTTAAGAATTGCAGTGATGAACATGAGATGAAACAGAAAAGGCTTAAGGAGAAGTTTATGCTCACACAGAGTAAGCTTGCCAAGAAGGGATTTCAGAATGGCCCCTATGTGGGAAATGACCTTGGTGGTAGAATGCAGGAAGTTAGATTTAAGAGCACAGTTCAGCGGATGCAGGGTAGAAATAGCATACTCTCAAAGATGCAAAAGGTGATGGAAGAATGCTTGCTATAAGTATAGCCACTGCCTATTGCACAGGGTATCATCCCAACCCCTCATTGTTTCACCCGCCATGCCTCCTTAGATTAGACCTAGCTATATACAAATCTGTGTTGACTCTGCTCAAATAGGAACTGTCCTGTCTGAACTGCCAGGCTAGGCCTTCTCCATCCAGGAACACAAGCAAGTTAAGACCGGTTTCACCCTGATTAGGGCTTTTTGGTGGGGTGTAACTTGATTCCAGTTGCACAGTGAGCAAGTGACCTACCGATATACTTACCGTAGGCCACTTAGGGTGGCATATCCAGCACACAAAAGGAAAGGAAGGATGCACACAATAAGTCGAACCACTGGCAGTCCAACCCATCGCTCTTTTGCTCACATTGCTACCTCAGATTAGACCCAGCTATATGCAAATCAGTCTTAACCCTGCCTCAAAAGGAACAGTCCAGTCTCAACTTCCAAACCTGCCCCTCTCCAAGGTCAGCCAACAAATGAACATATGGAGAGAACACCAGACATTTTAAGTCTCGTAGGAAGATCAGGAGGTACCTTTAATAGAATGCTGTTGGATTTTATCGAAATGTCCATGTTCAACAGGGTGTAATATGTCCTAGTTGTGGTGTGTATCTTCTCCCTTTGGGTCAAGACTATACCCACTAGAAGGAATGACAGTCTCAGGTTGAAGCTGTTACTGTGCCCCCGAATCAGGAGCAGTCACACATCAGTACAGGTGATTGCGTCCTGGTGAAGAAACATACCAGAAAGTCATGTTTGGAGAGCCATTGGTATGGCCCCCTTCTATGTGATCCTGATCACCAACACAGCAGTTAAATGTGGTAGACTGCCTAACTGAGTACATGCCTCCCATGCTCAATGAATGAGAGGCCTGGATGAAGAAGTGTTGGCATCAACCACAGAGTCATGAGCCAATCTCTTGAGAACTTGAAAGGACCAGACGGAGGTGAATAAAGCACCCATTTACCCCAGAGCCAACTGGTGATTAAGAACCAAAGGGTAACACAGAGTCAAATTGTGGCAAGTTCTGCGCCTTTAATAAGACAAGAATAACCACAGAGAACCAGCTTAATGCACAAGTAAATAGCAACTCTAATCCGGGAGAAGAACTGAACAATGTATCCAGGGTTAACCACAGGAAGGATGGTGGCTAAGAAGTCATGAGAGACTGACACCAAGTGTATCTGTGGAACAAATCTCCCAAACTGTCATAGAGGGGACTGAGTTGAGTGGACTGAGTAACAATGAAGATGAACAGCCATTACTCCAGAGATTTAAGTGATCCAGAGCACTGAATCAAAAATATTTAGCAACTGAATGGATATATTACACAGATAGTGAACTTGATTCAATTTTTTATAATCTGGGTGAGCGGGGAACAGTACGTACAAAGCCACTGTGAAGAATTAGTATTTCCTTTATGTTGCTGATTTCAACTGATGTACATGATTGATAACTGGCTGTACTTATGACCTGAACTTTGATGAACTGAAATTTTTTGAATTCTGAAGATTCTCTAGAGCCAAGGTTCCTGTAGAAGTGTGGGGTTATCACTTTAGACGAAGATGTAGTAAAGCTATCAATGTCTCACTAAGATAACTCTACATACATTACTTGTTTTAAAATAATATATTTTTGCAGTTTTGCATAAGTAGCTTAACAAGCCATGATCAATATTTTGTTTTCGGTTGTTCTCCTCTTAAGGTCGGATTCTAGAGAAATATTGTGTATTCTTTTAGAGAACCATCATAGGGTCATTTTAGCTGTAGTACTGATTATGATTTCCATGGCCGCTTTACTTATAGCACTGAGTTTCCCTAAAGATGATATTCTGGTTAAAGGCAAGCCTGACTGCTATTACTACTACTTTGCATCCTGTAGAACAGTATGAATTTGATTTTCGAGTTTCACCTAAGGGTGATTCGGAGGGAGAATTATTTTCAAATGCGTATTTTAAATTGTTGCATGAGTGTTAGAACTGAATGTGGTCTAAAGACGCATGTCTGCACTCATTTACACGCATCAATAGAACAGGGCATGAGGTACCATTACACTCCCCTTACTTATGGTATCTCATATATTATAATCCTTAGCTTACTCTACCTTGAAGAGCATTTTGAGTATAGACAGAACCTGATTTGTGTGATGAGCCCAATGAAAAAATACATTTATCGAACATTTTGAGGATAGGCAACCAGTTATTGGGACTTAGGGGCCGATTATGATCGCGGTTTTCCCGCATCCTCCGGGACGGCGGAAGCCACCGCCGGCCCGGAGGATGCGGGAAAACCGCTGCGGAGCCTCGAAAGACCCACTGCCACATTAGGATGGCCAGTGGGTCTTGCATTCCGTCCGCAGCTTTTCCGCCGCGGTCGTCTTCCGACCGCGGCGGAAAAGCTGTAACATGGCTGGCGGTGTCTATCAGACACCGCCAGCTATATTAGGATGGTGTAAAAGAGATGCTTTTCCGCTGCGGCTTTCCCGCCGTGGAAAAGCATACGGAATTTCACTTCGGGGGCCCGTTGCGGGCCACCTGGGTGAAGGGGGGGTGGGGGGTGCACATGGGGGGTACCTATGGTACCCCCTGCATTTGCGTGCACAAAGCAGCAGGCACCGCGCGGTGCCTGCCGCTTTGTGAATGCAAATGCGATGCATGCATTTTTAACCTTGCGGCGGGTGCAGCTTGAAGCTGCACCCGCCGCAATGTTAAACATAGAGGATGTGACCGCCACCCTGGCGGTCACATCCTAATCTGCTTGGAGGGAACGCCGCAGCCCTTGCGGTCGTTCCCTCCTCCTCAGGGGTCGCGGACGGACTCAAGTCCGTCCGCAATCATAATCGGCCCCTAAGTACTGAGATGAGTAGTGATATTGGGAAAGATAAATGGGGAAAGGAATAGTGAAGATATAGAGATTTGGGAACAAAACCAAAGCTGAGTTTACTTTAGATTGGAAACCGAAGAGGACATTGTGCTTTATGGAGAGAGAGGAGAATATTCCAAATTTCCAAAGAGTTGGATGGAGTGATTATCATCATAGTTTTGAGGTTCTCAGTTACACAGGTTAGATATTTGCAGGGAATGATCCCATTATCCCAGGAGCTTATTACACATGCAGACCAAATGCTTACTTTAAACATCCTGCTAATTGGGGGGATGCTGTTACCTAGCTTTAGTGTTTCATAAAATCTATCATGTAGATAAGTTGGTTAGTTGAGCTATTGCATTTCCTGTTAGGCCTTAGTGTAGAAGCAGTGCTTCTCAAATAGTGGAAGATATTTAGGGTTTTATAATTCCCTGTGTGGTTGTTGCTTTAAATGATAAGAAGATTAGACTTGCTAACAGTACAGCCAGAGCATTACTAGATATTGATACTGAGCTGATAACTATTAGTTCCATGGCCTTGCAGAATCGCCATGCATTAGACATCTTACTTGCAAAAGAGGGTGGAGAATTTCAGATGCCAAAAATTCTGCAAAGCTGCACTTACATCCCAGATAAGAGCAAAGAGATTAGGAAGGTTGTTAATAATCTTACTGAAGTGCCTACAGAATTGAAGGAGTTAGAAGCTACAGGTGCTTGAAAAATAATTGGGAAGGGATTTTATGCGGTACATAGTAGCTTGGCAATATTGATAGGGGACGTTGAAGATACTATATTGTGGCTTATTTTGTTCATTGATTTTCTGTGATCTGCTTATTTGCTATGGTGAAGGGAATTAAATATATTAGGACCAAGGAAAGCTCAGTGGAGAAAGGAAGGGGTAGTAAGAGAAGAAGAGAATAAGTTGATTTGGAAGATGTGCAAATCAAAATCTATAATGTGATGAAAGTGTTGGAGGATTCTAGATGTAAGCAGCAGAAGACAACTTTAAGCTGGTCTCAGAAATGTTGATGGCTATTCTAGCTATCAGCGGGGGAGATTGGTGCACTGTAATTTAGAGTTTCATGCACTTGTGAATGTTATTTGCTTGTTATACGATAAGAATGTTAATCTGTGTGCATTGTATTAATCAATTGACAGTATATGCCTGCATTTACACATAGTATGAGCTACATATATAACTGCATTATAATGATTATATTATCTCATGCAAACTAAAGACTTGTTTAATATGGCGGTCGTACTTTCATCTGACTGTCAACCTATCGGGGATGGGACCGCCCGACTAGCTGTTGGCAGTCCCGCCATAGGGATTACAATGTGACCGCCTTCAAGGCGGTCGCATTGTGTATGTTTTGTATAGCGACATGTGCTGCGGGCTGCAAGCACACGTCGCAGTTCCAAAAAATACACATTTTGCATATCCCTGCACTAAGTGGCAGGCACCCTGTGGTGCCTGCCTCATGGTGCAGGAAAATGTAGGGGGGGCAGAAGCCAAGGCCTGGAGCAAGGGGGCAAGGGGGACCCACTAGGGGCCCCAAAGTCCCTTTCCATCTGCCTATTCATAGCTGGCTAACCACCTTGAAACAGTCAGCGGAAAGGGACATTGAAATCCCTATGGTGGTGCCTGAACAGGCCCCTCCATTGTTGTAGGGATACAAGTCCCTTCAGACTGACTGACAGGCTACTTGAGCCCGTCGGATCCATGGCGGTCGGTCTCCCCGATCGCCTCCTATCCGCCCGCCCTTGTAATGTGGCGAGCGTTCAAGTGGTGTCCGATTGCGGTGGGACCGCCACCGACGACTTGACATGGGGATCCCACTGCCATCGTAATGAGGGCCCATATTAGTTGGTTGCCATCTTTTTCTATTGTGAATAACATGACTTGTGCCTTGGCCTCAGTCACTCCAGTTATTTCTTTAAAGAAAGCAAGGCTAATTTCAGGCTTTTCTCTCCTCTGCAGATGCCTTATCGAGGACTGTTGTTAGTAAGAATAAAGGTATTGTTTATTGCAGAGAACCATGAGATTTAGTTTGCCTAATTACATTTTGGCCATGGACATGTAGCGTGTAGGGCCTTCTGTACCAGGCAGAATGAAGTGTCTGTGGTTATTGTGGAGTCAAATTGGTTTCACTGTTTTTTAAATGTATTGCTACGCTTTGTCGACAATCAAAGGTTCATACAACCAGTGGAGAATCCTGTAAGATGACCAAGGAAAAATCGCTCCATCACAGTTTAGAAACACTGGTGCAGAATTGCTTTAGCACCCTCCAGTGTATGCAACATAGAAATATTTGGCAGATTTGCACTTGTACATTCTATAGGATATGGTGGCAGTTGTTCTTAACAGATAATGGGTTACAGCCTCTATTCAGTGCATCATAGCATTATATATCAAGCCTTTGAAAATGCAATTAATTTGACTTTGATTAACCTTCTCTGCAAACACTCTGTCTCAGCAAGGACTGTTATGGGCATATTTATCAAGGGTTTCGTGTAACCCTAGGGCCACAGAAAGCGGCACAGGGGGTGACACAAAACCTAAGTCAGATGTATTAATCCATGCAAGACCACCTTGTGTGGCACTGCCTGGCTTTATAAATCTAGAGTAATGCAACGCTGTGCAGCGCAAACCACTGTGTTGCATTATTCTGTCACTTGGAGGCGTTCCATGGGTGGAGTGTGGGTGCTCCCTGCATCCACCCATGGATTTTGGCACATTCTTAGATTTTCCATTACCAGTAGACCTTAGAATGAATCAAACTGCTAAGCCTCCCAAGTGAGGCGTAATGAGTTGAAATATCTTTACTGCTACTCATTGTTTCCTCATTCCATGGGTGCTGCATTCAGAAGCACACATAGAAAGCGGGAAATGCCTCAGAGGATTGTTTTTGCGCAGGAAGGGACACCTTACTGCACAAAAACAATCCTAATTACAACGCAGGCACCCTTACACCATTGGGCAAGGATGCCTTCGTTGGCACTAGGCAGCTAAAAGGACATCTTTCATGCAGTGCAGCGAAGTGATTTGCTGCGCTTCATGAAATAATGGTAAATGTGCACCTCAACATTTACAAAAGTGTACATACGTTACATATATTTACTTGAATATCCTTCTCTTTTCATTTTAGACGGACTTGAATGTAAGTTGCTGGTAGATATACAGAATTTCTTCTCGATTGAAGGTATTGTTGAGCATTATTATTCTGATATAGTTATAAGCATCAGTTTTCTTCGATATGTTAATGACCAATGGTGACCCCACACAGTAATGAATATCAACCTCCCACCCACTGCGTAGAAGGGGGAGAAGGGGGAGCATGAGCGCAACCTTACATACATATAGATCAAACAGTGTCTACTCGCTGGATTAATCATTACCCGGCTAAGTCGGGGACTTGCTTCTGCTCATCCTTCGAATGTCAAACTTTGCCCTTCTCGAACTTTATCAGCTGCAACTTGCAAAATGTTCCCTTTTGATGCTCACTGAGTGCAGCACGTCCTGAAACTGTGAATGTTAAGATTATTGGTTTAGTTGGACCAAGCAAGGATTGTGTAAGTAAAAAACAAAGTGGCAAGCAGTATTAAGTTAACATTGCAGTTCTAGTTTTAACATCACTTTAGCTTTTGTTTAAAAAGAAACAATGTGGACTTTTCTTCTTTTAGAGGATTTGAAACTGAAAAGTCCGAAACAGTCACACAGACAGGAAATATGTTCTTTTGGGAGGTGGCCTAGTAAAACACAGTTTTATTGTGAGCTGATCATATCTAATTTGTTCTCTATGCAAGTCTCTTTTTCCTAATCACCCATGTAAAGTGGTATTTAAATTCTAAAACATTCTGTAAATGGCTACTTGCTTAAAGGGGCCACCCAGAAAAGAGAAAATAGAGGAGAGCAAATTAAGTTCTCTTTACCCAGTCATGCATTTCTAATAGTCCCCAAAAGTAGATAACTAGAATACTGCTTTGTTTGATTAAATCAGCTGGGATTTGAAATGTATAGTGATATCATCCACTGGATGTTGCCTAACAGCACACCATTTGCCACACATTTTCTAAAATAAAAAAAATCACACAAGGAAAAAAAAAACATACTCATTGTAGAGTCATCTTTAATGTTGATCGAAAGTAAATTTCCCTTAAACAAATAAAAACCAAGGGGCGCTTGGCAAAACAGGAGCAATTGGTGTAATGAACTGCAACAGCCGGAAGAGCAGGCAACAGAGTCGAGGTCTAAAGACTGGCTCAAAGCACATTGGTTTCACCCATAATTTTATATATTACATGAAGCGCCATAAAGTAATTTGTATATTCCTTTAGAGACTGAAATCTGGGCCCAGTCATAGGGCTATAAATCTGGTCATTCGATAAAAAGCACAGGGGGGTCTCGACCTTGCTTGAACACAATGTGGGGCAAGTGGGTACGTGTCCAGATGTTTGGCATGGGCTTGCCTGATCACTGAGTGTAATGTGCATGCTGTGTTCTGATTGGCTGAGTGTTTCTAACTTAGTGCGGCATCTGGTTTTAAGGTGTTTTGGGAACACATGTCCCTTCCTGCCAAACATGCTTTATTGGAACCAATATTCTAAGGCCATTATGGTGTCACTGCCTATCTGTGGGATTGATCTGGGGTTTTCAGTTTGCACGTTTGTCTAATGGTTACATGTCACCCCACCTGTGATCTGTCCATCAGTTGCTTCAGGCCTAGGTTGCAGGGCTTGCCTGATCAAGTACTTTTGAATTGGATTGAAGGGGGAGGTCATATCGGGTGAATTCAACAACAGTTCATTATTATGCATACATATATTGTGACGTGCATTGATTTTGTATTTTCTCCCTGTAGTTGAATTTTCAACGGCATTATTTACCCCATACTTCACGGCAGTCACATTATTTGAGATTTGATGTGTTTCTGTTGTGTCAATTACTAATACTCTAGATACTTGCCGTCTAACTAACTGCGTTTTTACATGAGGAAACCGCTACTAATAGGAAACCACACAAAAATAGTACAAGAAGAGCAATGACAGGCACAGTCTGGTCACTCATAGGGGAACCATGAAAATAAATCTATAAACCAATTCTGCTCAGGGGCACCTCCCTCCTTGTTCTTGTCAGCTTGTAGATGATGCAGTTGGTGGATGTCAAAAGTTAGTGTCCCATTCTGTAGGTCATTTCTGGGAATAAAAGTACCGCAGGATGCACTAATTTTGACACACATGCCACCCTCCATTGTGGCCATCAAGACCAACACATACCAATGTTACATCACCATGAGGCGGATGGCCCTTGGGACCACATATATCACCATTTGTAATACTGAATACCTAATTGCAATTTTCTGTAAATCGCAGTTAGGTAATCGCTATTACAAATGTATGAAAATCCAAGAATTTCATATAGCGATTCATAGGGGGTCACAAATTGACCTGCTTCATTATTATTAATGAGGTAGGTCGCAATTTGCGACCCCCTAGGAATTGCTAAAATCATGGGGATGGTGGCCTGCTGGGGTCAGCAGACCACCATGTCCGTGATTTCTTATAAATAAAGCAAGCGATTTTTTTCAATGCTGCCTGTTTTCTTTGAATGAAAATTAGTTGCATTTAGAAAAAAAATGAAACCTTTTCTTTGATTTTTTTAAGAGTAGGCAGTGGTCCATGGCCCGCTGCCTACTCCTAAAATTGTTTTTGCATACATTCACAAAGGGGAAGGGGTCCTTTGGGGACCGCTTCCTATTTGCAAATGGGTTACCACCTACTTGAAGTAGGTGGTAAAATGCGACTGCTTTGCAACTGCTTTTCAGTCACAAAACATTCCTAAATACCGATGCAAATCGGTATTAGGAAGGGACACCCTAAACACGCCCCTTCCTAATAGGGAATCGCTAACCCATTTTTAAATTCGGTAATAGGTTACCGAATGACAAAATAGGGTTTGGTACATTGGGAATGCCTTTTATTTGGTCGCAAATGGCCCGATTCTGTGACCTTAAAAAAGATATATAGATGTGGTCCTTAGTTCTTCTTTGATAGTGTTTAGGCCAAGCTCAGTATCGTTGATCATCTTCAGCATTTACCAGATGGTTATTTGCAACCAGCAGGCGTTCACCTTTGTTTGCAAGGTGAAGAAGGGTGTGGACCCTCTGCGTTTAATTGAATGCCGGAAAACAGGCTGAATTCTTCTGGAATGTCCTTGTACTGAACCCAACCAAAGTAATCAGCAGTTATTTTTTTTCAAGCCTGATGCAATAGAGTTGTTTTCTTCTGTAGTGGATGCTAGAACAACTCAGAGAGATTTTCCCCAGGGATGACCAAGGTCTGGTCATTAGATAAGAAGTGTGGGTGGGTCTTGACCTTGAATGGACACAATGTTTGGCCAATAGGTATGCGTCCAGATGTCCGACATGGGGAGGGCGTGATCACTCTGTGTAGTGTGCAAGTTGTGCTCTGATTGGATGAGTGTTCCTAACTTAGTGTCACAAATGCACTGATTAGCAACAGAAACTCAAAGGGAAGACGCGAGGGGGTGCCTGGACCAAATGGGATTCCTCCCATACTGTTCAGGCAAGAGCCAGAATATTGGGCCACCGCACTCAAACTAATGTTCGAAAAAATCCTACAGACATCAATAATCCCGTCATCATGGAGGGGAGCCCTCATCTCACCTATCTTCAAAAAGGGAAACCGGAACAATCCAAAAAATTATTGGCTAGTGGCCTTGCTTGACAACAAGCCAAATACTTTGCGGACCTCTTACTATAGGAACTGACATCGTGGGCAGCTGAGGTTTCAGCAATTCCATACAACCAAACAGGCTTCTGCAAAGGTGTGGGGACTACGACCATTACACTAGCTCTTTCTCTATTAAACGATGCTGCCCTTGAAGCAAAGCAACCCCTCTATCTGTGCTACATTGACTACAGGTCTGCATTCGACCATGTCAACAGAAACCTTCACTGTTTCATCTTACTCTGCTTCCCCCTTATCATTGCTGCTTGTCTCTTTTGTTGATTTTTTGACTTTTGGTGACTCCCCTTTGACCTTGTTCTCATCACCCTTTTGGGTTCTCATTGATGATTTGGCCTTGCTTGTTGGTTGAACTGCCCCTAAGATATCCGTTAATATTTTGGAGATATTTGCCAAAGTATCAATTATTTTACAGCAGCCGCAGTTCAGCTGCTGTTGGCGATTGCTTATTTGTGGCTCCATGTATCCCCTGGTTGTTACAAAAGACGTGAATAGGTCCAGCTTGGTATTTTTACCTGAGATATATCCGGCAATTAAGTTTATACGGTCTATCTGCACCTCCATTTTGTCTGATTGGAAGTTCAGTACCCTTATTGCTTGTTCCAGTGTACCTAACAGAGATTTACTCCATAGTGGGGTTGGGAGATCTTAGGGGGACTTGCCTGACGCCCCCGATTACAGATCAATCCTACTCACAGATGAAATTGTTATTGGGGATGATTTATTTTTGATGAAAAACTTCCTTCTACTGGTACGTTCTCCTGTTGATCGTTTCTGTGGGTGGGTTTAATGGAGTGGATGCCACCACCCCGCTCCACCCTGCGCTCTTCCTTTTGGGGTGACAAGTGACTGGGTTTTCCCTTGAGTTGCTTCTTCCGGTGTCACCTGTTTTTGTGTGTCGATTTCCAAAATTTGTAGACGTTTAGCATTGTTAGATAAGTGAAATGAGCTTGACCAGGCTTCGTCTGGAGAGGCTGCCTGTTTAACTGAGTTATCTGTCTTATCTTCCATGCGCTCGTTTTTGTTGCCCTCAGTTGAACCTCTTCTGATTTCTTTGTTTTGATTTGTTGTTGGACTATTCTGATGCACCTGGGCCATTACAGTTACCTGCCTTCTTTCTGGAATTTCTGTAGTTGGTTTCTTTGAGGATGAATTCACTTTTAAAGCTTTATTGCTGTTTGACTGTGTAGGAGGGTAACTTCCTTTAACGGAAATAGAGGTGCACTTGTCTTGCTGGTCAGACGTTCCTGGATTGAAATGCCCTTTTTTAACCCTTGTATCTGGAATTATTGGCCTCGGCAGGCGAGCTGTGTCTACTGTTGTTGCGTAGATAGCGGCCATTGGGTTCTTTAAAAAGAAAAAAATTCTGTATTACTGCCAGGACTGGGAAATGTTGATTTGGCATTGGATCCGAAACTAGCCTCTGTCTCAGTCCGGAAGCCTTTCTTTTTTGGCTTGATGGACAACCTTGTGCTGTGAGATTTTTATTTATATTTTAGTTTTTACCTATTGCCGCCTGACGAATTTTCCCCAATCTAATTTTCCTTGTTTAGATTATTTAGGTTATTTTACCTTGGGGGACAAGAGGGTTGGACTTCCGAGAGCAGGGCACTCTGGTGAGCCACAAGCTACAAGCAATGCCCAACCTAATTGGACTGCTTCTGCGGACTCGCCGGGCCACACTTAGCGGCTGCCGCTAATGGCTACCGCGCTCTATTTCTAGCACTTACCCATTGCTGTTGCTGCTGTCCTCTGATGCCCCCTGCGTCCACAGGCTACCACTTACCGGCAGCTCCTGCCACTCCCGCTGCCGGTAACTGCTGCTGAGCTGAGCTGTGCTGGGACTTGCTGAAACTTAAGTTGTTGGATTACGCGTTGAACTCTGTCTGGGGGCCTCGTTGCTGCATATTACCGCTTGTTACCGCCACGGCCCGTGGTATTCATGGTGCTCGTGTTGACCTCTGCGGGGTGATACCAGTGCTGCAAGGCAGGGACGGGCCGGGCAGGGCGGCGCAAGCGGTGTTTGGTTGCAGTATTTGGTCGCGAGTCTAATCACGGCCTCGAAGTGGCGTCTCTGCTCTCACCCCCAAGTCCAAGTTCATGGTCTCACAGTCTCCGTGCCGCTGTGCCGCTGAGCCACCGAGCTGCTCCCTCTCCTCCTTTCCCCCTTGTTTGCAATGCCGTGAACCGCTGGGCACCGGAACCGGAAACCTAAAAATAGTACAAGTTCTCCAACTCACTCACTTGTCTATGTATTCGCCTATATTTAATTTGCTACAGATTTCATAACCATTAATTTAAAATGTAGGTGTTTTCCACTGCATAACAGTAAATCCAGACATGGCCCAAATCTGTACGCCTGTTACTATGTTTTTCAGTGGCTAGCTACACCTTTTGCCGCCAGTGGCGGTCCCTGTGTTTGCCGCCCCACGATGGCAACAGGTAAGAGTGGAGGGGTGCTGGTGATTCCAGCATTTGCCGACCCCATGACGGCCATAGGTAAGAGAGGGGGGAGCTGCCGCCCCCAAAGCTCATGGCCCCACCCCCCTTTGCTATGCTACTGAACATTTTAACCTATTTGTCTGAACTATGAGGGTTCATAAATATGTATTTTCACTGATGTGCAAATTGGATACTGACCAGTGCCGAGTAGGTGATAAAAAAATTAAAGAATTTTGTCTGAATTTGTCTTTTTGAAAATAGGTTAAGTACAAGATTTAGCATCACGCCCGAGGTGTGAGCAGAATGTTTTAGGTATTCATAACCCTGCACGATATTCTGATCTAAACTTAAGTTTTCCTCATGTTTTCATTTGCAGTACATTTAAAGTATTTAAAAAACAACGTGGATCCGTTATGTGCAGAAGGAAATTGCTTTACGTATACCAACATATCTCTTTATTTTTCGTGAAATCTAACATCTGTCTGTTCATGCCTTTAACTCGCTCTCATCCAATATAATACTTTTAAGTGTTAACATCTGTGGTCCGGAGCTTTTCAAAATGTATGTGCTAAATCACATTTAATATAAATTATTTCAATCTGCAGGTGCAACATAAAGACTGGTTTTCCACCGGATAACTAATTTTGTAATGTGAAAGTTCAAAAGCTCAGGGGATTATTTTCAAGCCCCTTGCGCCGACGGTGCATGACTTTTAAAATGGGAAATAGTGACGTACCTGCGGCGCAAAGGGCTTGTGAATAAGCCCCTCGGTTTGCCGCGCGGCTCACATTGTGGATGGCATCCATCGGACATTACTGGGCTTGTCAGAATTATGATCCCAGTGACAACATCACTGTTCAGCGGTGTTCCACCGGGAGATTTCAGCTTCAAGCATGCGAAGTCCCAGGTGAAATACTGGAGGTTAAGTTTCAGAAATCGGCACAGTAATTCCGATTACCACATGTTATTCCACAAAATCTCATAATCTCCATTATTTCCCCGCCGCTGAAATTGCTGGGACCCCAGTTACAATAAATATGTAAGAGGGAAATTGACAAGGATATTGACAGGCGACTTGTAGCTTGTCACTTGTTTAACTTTCAAGTGCATTTTATTAAAATGTTAAATACGGTTTTTCAGACACTCTTCAGAAAATCAAATAAGAAAAATTGTATTTGCGGAAGAAACATTTTTCGGAGCTAATTCCAATTAGGATTAGCCAGTATGTATACATTTCAAAAGAGCTCATGAATAAATTTGTGTGTATGCCAGTGCCACATTCAAGGTCATTGGAGTCCTGATCACATACAGAAAATAGTTGATCTGATCCCTTGGCTATTCCTTGTATGGTAGCAATTGTTAATTTGCGAAAATGTGTAAAGTGTAGGGGATCAGTTATTGGGATGACAGGGGAGCAATGAAATGAGGGGACACAGACACCATGCTTAGTTAGTTGGCCGGAAGTCACGAGCGACTCCAGCTCATTTATTTATACCCTTCTGGCCACGCCTGGCCAGAAGGTGATACATGGGTGCACGTATTTCCGGCCGTGACCGCAGATTAAGACAAACACTAGAACGCTACATTCCTTCCCAAGTTAGTCTTTTGAACAAGTTAAATCTAACACACAAAATCTGCTAGTCTCTGATTGGGCCTGGGGTTAGGCCTAAGGTTGTACTGTCGTCGTCCTCTCACCGGTGTGTTCTCTGGATGGGTTCTCGGTGGTGAGTTTGGTGATTCGGGAACTGGAGCTGGACAGGTTGTCACTGGGCTGGAGTGTGAGAGCTCTTGTGGCTCACTGGAGATATTACACCTTTCTGGCGTATCACTGTTCTCTGCGCTGACCGGTATTGACGGTATTCGCTTGAACCACGAGATGTTCCGTGTCACCTCTTCTCCATGGCTTTGTGCTGTCACTGTAGTGCCTCTGGTTGTCTTAATTGTCCATGGCTCGACTTCGTAGGGTGTTCTGAATTTGCCACCTGGCCTTCTAGCTCGAATGAGCACGGAGTCTCCGGAGATCAGTGTTCTGTTTTGGGCTCTTCTTTTCTTGCTTGCCTTGCCATTGGTCTTCTTCCGCCGGGCCTGGGTGTCTTCTGGGAGGTACGGGTCAGGCATCCGATTCTCTGCCATTGGGAGCAGGTCATCCAGCGGCCCTGAGAACATGAGGGACCAGGGGGACCTCTGGGTTGTGCTGTGCGTGGTGCTTCTGTACTCTCGGAGGAAGCGTTGGAGTGCATCCTCAGGATTGGTTCCTTCTACTGTGGATATTCTCAAAACTTTGTTGATAGTCCTCATGAACCGCTCCACCTCTCCATTGGCTTGAGGCCATTGTGGTGTTATGCGGCGATGGTGCACCACTAGCCCTTGCAGGAACTCTTTGAACTCACTTCCCTGAAAAGGGGGTCCGTTGTCTGTTTTGAGCTGGCGCGGGATTCCAAACATGGCGAACGTTTTGCTTAGGATCGGTTGTATATTCGTGAAGCTTGTCGATTGGGCTATTTCCACTATAGGGTATTTCGTGTAGCTGTGTACTAAAACTACCGTAACTCTCCCATCCGGAAAGCTGCCAAAATCCAGGCTGACCCATGACCACGGCGATGGTGCAGGATCCTTAGTGATGATCGGCGCAGGGGCTTCTGTTCCACTTGTCAGTTGACACGCCCGGTAATTCTGCACTACAGTATCGACGCTGCTCTCCATGTTGGGAAACCACACCTTCTCTCGCATCCGGGCCTTCATCCTCCGTTTGCCCTGGTGTCCTTCATGGGCTAGTGATGTTGCCTGGTCCTGCAGTGTTACAGGGATCACAACTCTCGATCCCCTCAGGATGAGTCCATTTTCAGCAATGCTGATTTCATTGTGTACTTTCCAGAATTGATTGAGGCGCAGGCGGTCATTCTCACTCCATCCTTGTACATCTCGCAGGAAGCCTTCCCACGATCCTGTGCGCACAGCACTTGTCACTCTCTTCAGGACTGCATCATTGGCATACTGTGCCACGATTATCTCCGCTGACAGGGCTTGGGGACAGGCCCACTGTGACACCATGTTCACAAATTCTTCTGTTTGTTTGTCAAGTTCGTCACCTGTTGTGACATTTGTGGCTGGGTGTCGCGACAGGATATCTGCCGGGTTCTTCGCTCCGGGTCGATATACAAGGTCCATTTGATATTGTTGTGTTTGAATGGCCCATCTTTCGATTCACGGCGGCAGGTGTGGTGCTGTACCCTTGAGCAATGGTATTAGTGGTTGGTGATCTGTCACCATCCTGAACGGATGTCCAGTTATGTAAAGGTGAAAGTGGTTACAGGCCCACTTCACAGCTAGGGCTTCACTTTCTATTTGAGAGTATCTTGCTTCGGTGGCGGTGAGTGCCTTGCTTGCGAAGGCCAACGGCGCCCACATCCCTGGTTCTGTTTCCTGTGTAAGGAGGGCCCCTAGCCCGCCTGGGCTGGCGTCGACTAATATTTCTGTGTGCTTAGCGGTGTCGAAGTAGGCCATGGTGGTCCCATCTAGCAGTGCTGTTTTAATTTTTTTGAATGCTTCTTCTTCAGTGTCTGTCCATCTCCACGGATTCTCCTTTTTGGTTAAGTTTCGTAAGGGTTCGGCATTGGTGGCTAGGTTCGGTATGAATCTTGTGCAGTATTGTGCCATGCCTAAGAAACTTCTCACCTCGGAGGCTGTGGTCGGGGCCGGGGCATGCTTGATAGCTTGCGACTTTCTAGGGTCAACCTGAACTCCATCCGAGTTAAAGACATAACCGAAAAATTCTATCGACTTTTGAAAGAATTTACACATGTCTTTGTGCAAAGTTACTCCGTGTTCAGCCAATCTTCTAAGTGTTGCCCTCAGTCGCTGATGGTGTTCTTCGCTGTTTTTGGAGTGTATTAAGATGTCATCGCTGACATTTAACACTCCTTGCAGGCCAGACAATATTTCCTTTATCGTGTTTTGGAATATTTCAGCTGCTGATGATATTCCGAAATTTAACCTCTTGTACCTCCTGAGGCCAAGGTGAGTCGAGAAACTTGTTATATATCCGCTCTCTTCAGCTAGTCTTAGTTGGTGGTACCCAGCATTTAGATCTAATTTCGAGAACCACTGGGCTCCATTCAAGTCTGTTAGTATGTCATCGACAGTGGGTGTGATGTGCCTTTCCCGTTTTATTGCCTTGTAGGGTATCCGCATGTCTATGCAGATTCTTATCTTCCCTGGTTGTCGGGGCTTCTCTGCTATCACTATGGGTGATACCCATGGTGTTGGGACAGTCACTTTTTCTATGACTCCTTGTTTTTTTAGTTCAACCAGCTCCTGTTCGACTGCAGTTCTCAAGTGGAATGGAACTCTCCGATGCTTCAGAGCTATGGGTTGGATGGCTTTGTCAATATGTAGCTTGACAGTTTGTCGCTTAATTGTACCTAGTCTTTTAAATAGGTATGGAAATAGCTGTAGGATATCTTCTGTCCGGAGTACTTTGACGGGGTTGGCGAATGCAATGAGGTTGAGACCTTCTGCGGTGTGGCTTCCGACTAGAAGGTCAGCTTCTTTGTCGATGACGTGAAACGTCGTTGTTACCTCACGATCTTCCGTCTTGACTTGTACTGACATTTTGCCTCGTAGGGGACACGGTGTTTGACTACCATACGTTAGTATTCTCACTTTGGATTGCGTTAACTGTGGCCTAGGATTGAGGCTCTTGTAGTGTTGTATGCCCATCACATTCACTGTTGCGCCGGTATCTATCACTCCGGTGACTGCTGAGCCATCGATCAGTATTTGGCATTTTGGTTGTGGTCTCCGCCTTCTCTTTAAATCTTTCGTGAAGGATACGAAATAGCATTCTTCATCTTCCTCAGTGGAGGAATCATCCAGGCGCGCGTAGCGGTGGTGTCTGGACATCGTGGGTCGTGATTGCTGTGCGTCTTCCAGGTTTAGTTGTCTGACTGCTCCTGTGATGGGTTTTTTTCCGGACTGATTTCTCCCACGGAATCCTCCTCGGCATACGCTTTCAAAATGGTTTGGCACTCCGTACTTGGAACAGGTTTTTCCTTGCGCAGGGCAGCCATCTTGGTTGTGCTCATCTCGACCGCAATAGCCACACGGTGGCTGTCGTGGTGTTCATGTCGGCCATCTTCCCCGGCCACCCCTACTTGGGGTGCGAACAGCGTCTACTCTTTCTGTTTTTATGCTGGTCCCCATCTCTGCTTGGGGATTTAGGGTGGCTTCCATCGCAGTGGATCGGGCATCAGACAGTTCGTGCGATCGAGCAAGTATTAGTATTTCGTCCAGCGTGATGCGTGGCTGACGCAATATCAGTGTTCTCAGAGTTTTGTTTCGGCAGCCTTGAATGATTTGCGCAGTAACTTCCTTTGTTTGGTCATCCTCAGTACATGTGCTTGCTAGTTCTCTCAACCGGGCGTGAAACGCATCCATCGTTTCACCTTCTCTTTGTCTTGACAGATGGAATTTGAACCTCTTGTAGTGCGGGTTGAGCTGGGGGTCAAAGTGTGCATTGAGTGCTCGCACTGCAGCATCACAGTCATTGGCGTTCCCAGTGTTTGGGAGGTAAGTGAAAAGCTTGTAAATCTCACTCCCTCCGAAGTGCAGCAGTAGTGATCGTGTGACCTCGTTGTCTGTTTCTCGTGTGGCCACAAAATAGTTGTTTAGTTGTCCAACCCACAGTGCCCACCTCGGCGCTGCGGTTGCTGGATCGATCAGCTCGCTAAACAGTGGCAGAGCGTAAATTTGTGAATGGGCCGATGGTAGTGCTGGTTGTGCTGCTGGGGGTACTGCTTGCTGCTGCGCTGCTTGTTGTGGCGCTGCTTGCTGCTGCTAGTTCCCTCCCCCATCACCTGGCTGATTTGACATTGTGGTGCTCTCTTTCTGTACCCCTTGGTGCTTGGGACTTGGTCACTTGACTGCTTTGTGGTTCTGCTCTTTGGTTTTGCCAGTGCTTGTTCTGTCTTCGCACTCCTGACTTTGCTCGTGCTTGTTTATTTATTTTGGTTCCACTTTCAGTGCGTTCTATGCCTTTGGCGTTGTGTGGTGGCATTCTTATGCAGCTTAGGAATCAGGTGTGCTGCCTTCCAGGCAGCCGCGAGGTTAATTTTGTCTCTCACCCTGTTGCCTGCACTCGCGCTCACTCGCGATGTTCTCTGAGGCCTCGGCCGGGCCTTCGGCTCCTTCTGCGCATGCGCGCCCGTCTTGTTCACTTGTCAGGCCTTCCAGTGCGCAGGAAAGCCGCCGGTGTTTGCGCTTCTTTCGAGGTTGCCGCGCCGGTGTCCCTACGCAGCTCGGGAGGTCCGCTGCTCACCGGTGCGGCTGGCGGTGTCGTCAGGCTTCTTGTCCTGGCTTGTGCTGTCGCGTCGGGTGCTTTGCTCCGCACCAGTCTTCTCCGCTTCCTGCGGCGCTCCAGTCTTCCGTCAGGTACCTTTGTCAGCTTCTTTCGGGGGTTATTAATATTATCCCACCCTCGTCGCCAGTGTAGGGGATCAGTTATTGGGATAACAGGGGAGCAATGAAATGAGGGGACACTGACACCATGCTTAGTTAGTTGGGCCGGAGGTCACGCGCGACTCCGGCTCATTTATTTATACCCTTCTGGCCACGCCTGGCCAGAAGGTGATACATGGGTGCACGTATTTCCGGCCGTGACCGCAGATGAAGACAAACACTAGAACGCTACATTCCTTCCCAAGTTAGTCTTTTGAACAAGTTAAATCTAACACACAAAATCTGCTAGTCTCTGATTGGGCCTGGGGTTAGGCCTAAGGTTGTACTGTCGTCGTACTCTCACCGGTGTGTTCTCTGGATGGGTTCTCGGTGGTGAGTTTGGTGATTCGGGAACTGGAGCTGGACAGGTTGTCACTGGGCTGGAGTGTGAGAGCTCTTGTGGCTCACTGGAGATATTACACCTTTCTGGCGTATCACTGTTCTCTGCGCTGACCGGTATTGACGGTATTCGCTTGAACCACGAGATGTTCCGTGTCACCTCTTCTCCATGGCTTTGTGCTGTCACTGTAGTGCCTCTGGTTGTCTTAATTGTCCATGGCTCAACTTCGTAGGGTGTTCTGAATTTCTGAAGACAAACACTAGAACGCTACATAAAGCATTTAAAAGTAACAAAACTGTGAAAAAGTGAAAAACACACCACAGTACAAATCCAACGACAATATATAAAATGTTAGAATAATTTAATGAAGAGAATAACACAAAAAAGACAACAATAAAGCACAGGGAACCAGAGATATTGTTTTTTAAAAAAAAGATAAATAAAAAAGTGCCAAAAAGCATTAAGAGCCAACCAGGGTCATATGGTTGTACTTTACTAGTACCTATACGTGATTAAAAGCTGACCAAGATGGAGTGTGGTGATTGCACTTTGCCGGTACCTAGGTATAATTAAAGGCTGACCAAGATGGATCATCGGTCGGATACAGAAATATCGACCTGGACAGAAGTGTACTTTTCAAACTTAGGCCCTCATTTCAATGGCGGTCAGATGAGTACCAGACCGCCATCGTATCGGGATGGAGACCGCCTGATGTGTAGCTGGCAGCTCCACCCGCCTTATTACAATTGGACTGCTGTGAAGGCGGTTAGAATATGCTTTGTTCAATTGCGGCTTGTGCTGTGGCCTGAAAAAGGTCTACAGCACAAACATCATTTGAAAAAGGCATGCTTTCAAACATCCATGCACTGTGTGCCAGGCACCATGGGGTGCCTGGCACACATGCATGGATGTTTGGGGGGGCAACACATGTACCCTCCTGGCCCCATTGCTGCGGCCCATGGAGGAAGTGGGGCCGCAAAAGTTCTGTCTACTGATGGAGCAAGGTGAAAACAAAAAATGTTGTATACCCCTTGTGAAAATAACTTTCCATAACAGTAATATGTACTAAACGTGTGGTTTTGAAATGAACCAACATAGAATAGAATGCACACACACAAACACATGTGGGATATTACTTTGCATGAAATCGCCAAGCATAATTTACTAGTTTGTCATGTATCACGTCATAAAAGGTATGCATTTGTCATAATCTAATTGGAAATTGCATGAATGTGCTTTTTGTCTGTTTATTTTTGGCATATATCATGAAGTTTGGTAAGTAAATTCACGCATATGTGTTGCTTAAAGCTAGGTAAATACTAACTGGGATATTATTGGAAGGGGGAGGTAAACAGAAGGGTTTTATTTAATAAATTTACGTTTAATTGTGTTTGTTTCTAGAATAGTTCCTAAATTGAGGCCTACTTGACCAAAATAGAATGGAAGCTTACTGTGACTCAGAGGTGGCGGTCTAAATATGCATGCACCGACTGGAAGCGCGAGTTGCCTGTGTCTGTGCAGTATGGGTCAAGGACAGCGTGGCCTGCCGCATGGAGTAGATGCCAAATTTTATGAAAGTCAGCAAGATGACCCGTGGGAATGGGACATTAAATAACAATTTAAAGGACACTTCAAAGGTAGTAAAACATGAACAATGGCACCCTCTATTTTTTTCAATCATAATGATGACTCCGCATAAATTGAACAGTAAGGTGATGGGGTGATCCTCATCCACGTCTCAATTGACCAATCACGGACATTCTAGGACATAAGAGTTACAAATTTAGATAGATAAGTTAGTGAAAAAGGGTATAAAAGAGGACATTTGGGACACAGAAAAAAGCTTGCTTTTGACTTAATCTTTGCACCTCGAGATACTGTCTGTATGCGCCAATTTCCATATGGCGTAGAAACTTTGACTTTTTTCTGCACTTTAACTTTTGAATGGGTGTGAAGTCCTATGAGAAGGGACCATCAAGAGAGATAGAGAGGTGTTCTTTGGGAACTATTCTGTCTTATTGCGGGTGTCTGCGTCTCTACATCTTGGTAATATGGTCCTTATTTTCTAAACTGTCATGCTAATAAATGAATGTTATTGAATGTAACTTTTCTTTCAAGATGCATAATGAATTTATCTTTCAAGTAAAACGTAGAGATCATGCTAGGAGATTAAGGGCCAGATGTAGGTAATTCCAATTTACTGACTCTAAAATACCGAATCATACCAAGTCGCTATTTCAGAATCGTAAAACGGGATGTAGGTAATTTTTCGGTAAAAAATACCAAATCGGTAACATTCGGATTTCCTGAATCAGTATTTACCGATTTGGTAAATACCGAATTGGAAAATACCAAATCAGTAATACCCATTCAACCCTATGGGCCTCCAGGCCCATAGGAATGAATGGGAATTATCGATTCGGTATTTACCGAATCGGTAAATACCGAATCGGTAATACAAAATACACCCAATTGAGCCTGTCAACCAATCAGGATCACCCACCACACCCCACAACAAAGCAACAGAGGAATGAACCAATGCATCAATCCCACCCCACTACCAGGAAGTGGCCACACCCATGCAGGCGCAGAGCAACTGAACAAACAGGAGAGCTGTGAAAGACTGAGGAACAGGCTGTCCTGAGTTGAGCGGAGCTGCATAATGGAGTCCCAGGAGTCACAGAGGGATGGAGCAGAGCGAAAAAGGAAAGTGAAATTCAGCCCAGCTGAACTGCAGGTGCTGGTGGAGGAAGTAGTGAGACACCACACCCAGCTCTTCGGAAAGCAGTCTCTGCATGTTGCAGAGTCTGTTAAAAGAAACACCTGGCTGGGGATCCTGTCCAAGGTGAATGCCATCAGGGTCACAACCAGAGAAATTGATGACTTAAAAAAACGGTGGTATGATCTCAGGATCATAACCAAACAAATGCTGGTAGCACAGAGAAAAGAAGCCAGTGCCACAGGTGGCGGAAGGAACCGGGCACCTGCATTAATAGACCTGGAGCAGCTGGTGGAGTCCACCCTAGAGCCAGAGAGTGTCCATGGGATCGGTGATGCTGACAGCTCAGCCAGACCTGCAAGAAAAGAAGGTAAGCTGCATGGACATCAATCCACACCCCCTTCCCAGTCCCCCTTCCCCAATGTGGTTGTGTGTATCACACTCCAGTACAGGTTTTAGGATTTTCCTGCAAAGCATCATGGGAGACGTAGTCAGAGAAACATACATCAATACATTCATCACAGAATACAGCAAGGCATGCCACACACTACATCCAAAAGCAGTTGAGGACTAGGCAATTGTGTGACTGCAATGTGATTTAATAATGACACACAGGTGTACATCACCACTGACCCAATATTCATGTCTCTCCACAGGAGAGTCATCACGCAGGACAGCGCAGGACAGCGCAGGAAAGGGAGGAGAGGGCACCGCCAACGGAGAGGAGTGATGATGCGGGCACCTCTGCTGTACAACTCGACACATCAATATCTACCACCTCACTCCCCAACACCAACTTCAGTCTCATCAGAAGTGGTAAGGCCAAGGAGGCATGATGTGCCCCCTCTCAGGATCTTGGAAACGTCCAATGAGGATGATGGTGAGGGTGACACAAACCAGACCCACTGGAGGCAGACCGCGCTTGGCAGCAGTCCACATCTGTTGGTGTGCGTAGCGGTGCCAGACGCTGAAGGGTACGGGAGAGAAGCGATGGTCAGAATGGAGAGGGGGTTTTCTGTGGCCTGGAGGCCACTATGGTCAAAGTGCAACGCCTGCAAGCAAAGGGAATATTAGCTGTGCAGAGACAGGTGCACCACTTGAATACTAAGATGGGCAACATTGACCGGGGGATTGGCTCCATGGCTGAGAGCATGAAAGACATAGCAGACGGGATGAGGGACATGTCGCAATGCATAATGGCTCTCTGTGACAAAGTCGATTCAGACCACACTGAGAGGCGCCGGGATAGGCGGTGTATGCGCCAACAAACTGAGGCCATGAACCGCCTTGATACGGCCACCTCCCTGCTATGTCGGCGTTCTGTCGCCGTGCAAGACGGCATTGTGCACTGCTCCGCGGATTTGTCTAGGGGGATGGGGAGAGTAACCTCGGCCATGGAACTACTTCTGACAAACCAGTCAGCCAATGCTGGGGACACAGGTGTGGGGGACACTGAGGACTCCACCATCTGGAGCAGCTGTAGCACTCCCATACCCAACATTTAGCGAAGCAGCAGGTGCCAATCTGCTGACCCTAGCTCCACTGCCACCGTTGCCACCCAGCCTCGGGCATCCTGCACTGTTGTGCGTGGGCGCAAACAGTAATGCTGCCCACAACCCACAGGACATGTCAGGGTGAAGTAACCTGTGACCACCCAGTGAGGTATTCTGACATTGAGGTTGCATGGTGTTCTATTCTTAAATTACCGCCGTGCCAATTAAACTACGTCATTGAAAAACAAAGCCTGGCTGTGTCTCGTTACTTACTTAGAAATAGCTGTGTGTGATCTCTGCTCGTCTCAGTCTCCCAGCTGTGGCTGGCGCTGCTCCTGCTGCATAGGGCTCTGGCTGTTCACTTCCATCATCAATGTCCTCATAATATGTCATTTCCACTTCTGTGCCTTTCTTGGTGGCAAGATTGTGCAGCATGGCACAGGTTGCAATGATCTTGCAGTAGATCATTGGAGTGTACTGCCGTACACCTCCGCTCTAGTGGAGGCAGCGGAATCTGCTTTTTAGAAGTCCAAATGTGTGTTCTACAACGCTGCCTGTTGCTCTGTATGCCACATTGTAACGCCTCTCACTCCTGGTAGATGGAGATTCAGGTAGGGGGTGAGTTCAAAGGACCGCACAGCATAAGCGCTATCGCCTAGGTGGAAAAGAGAGAGCTATTACTTACATACTCATTATACATTCATCTGCAATAACTATCAGGGTGTGTCACAGTAATTTACCTAGGAGGTATCCATCACCAAAATCCCCAGCGGCCAGGCGTGCATAGATCCCACAGTTCTGGAATATGTAGGAGTTGTGGGTGCTCCCAGGAAATTTGGCCACAATGTCTGTTATGATGTTGCTAGCGTAGCATATCACCTGCACATTGATTGAGTGTGTTGACTTCTGGTTCCTGTATATGTATTCTGTGGCTGCAGGTGGACAGACTGGGATGTGGGTGCCATCCATGCAGCCTATAACGTGAGGGACATGTGACAGTTGATAGAAATCCGTTTTTGTCTTCACCAGTTCTGCATGTGTCTCAGGGAAGCTAATGTAATGATGCATTCTCTACATCATGGCATCCAGGAACTTCCTGAAGAAATGGGACAGGCAGCTCTGGGACACCTCACCTACCGGAGCAATCACACTCTGGTAACTCCCAGATGCAAGCAGGTGAAGGCTACACAGGAACCGGCACATGGGGTGGGATGGCGTGCGCCCTTGGTGTTGGGTGCTCCAGGAGTGGGTGCAGGTCCCTAATCAAGTCCAGGATGGTTTGGGGTGTAGCCTGTACCTTTGCAATATCTCTGGCTCAGTGATTTGGAAAAGCGTAATCCTCTGCCTGTGGACTTGCTCCTCCCTTCTCCAGACCCTCTCTCCTGCTGCCTGTAGACATAGCCGCCTTGCAATGATGTAGAATGCCGCCATTCTGGTCACACCGTTGTATTTTGGGGGCTTTTTTATAGCCTGCACCTGGTTACCACCTGCTTTCGCTCCATGGTAAATACCGACTCTTAAATACCGAATTTCAGGAAATTCTGTATATTTTAGGTTTCCTACATCTCAATGGTCATTTTTTACCATTTCTTATTTACCGATTCGGAAAATTAGAATTCGGTAAATAAGAATTCGGTAACTACCGAGTCAGTGAAATACTGACTCGTATTTACCGATTCAGTAACATTTTGCCACCTATATCTCAAATAGCCAATTCCGGTCGGTAACAGACAAAATTCGGTATTTTCGGCCGTTACCAACCAGTATTTTGCTACCTACATCTAGCCCTATATCTCTAAATAAAAATTAAGTAAATGGAGAATTAGGCAGGTCTTGTTGTCCTTTAGTTAACTTTTACTAGCTGATCCATTGAAAATGAATAGTGGGGTCTTTTAAATCTTTCCATTAGAAAAACCATGGTATTAGAATGAAAACTGCAGATGTAAATAATGGATAAAAACTTAAGTTTAGGCACTCCACTATAGCCCCTTGGCTCTCCTTTGGTCTTCACTGAATCCTCGGAGCAGAATAAATGTGTGAATGAATGAATGGTAGAAGTTATGGGCCCATTTGTGAGAAATTAGTGAATAGCTCCTTGGGTTAAGGTGATGGTTTATGAAGAATTTTTGGAGTCGCGCTGCGCCACTTCCTTTACATGGCGGTTGGACCACCATTTAAAGCATAGGGAAAGGGGACATAGTAATTCCTATGGAGGTCCCTCCGCAGGCACCACCCCATTGTAGGGATTATGGTCCGATCAATGCTCCGATTGGCTCCTCAAACCTTCTGGAGAAGTCGGTCAGTCCCTCAGCCCACTGAATTCTGACCGACCTATCATAATGCGGCAGTCGGACCACTATACTGAATGTCTATGGGCCCACCACCGACCACCTGTAGGTGGTTGATCCACCGACATCGAAATGAGGCCCTTAGTTTCTGAAATAATAGTCCAACATCCTCATTGAGAAAAGTCAGCAAGCTGTGGTTGAGGCCTGAGGGCAATCATATGACGTCCTGGTGAAGCTGTTTTAGGTGTCCTTACAGGTCTCAATAGCAGATACAGTCCTTCTTTTGTCTTTCACAAGTCCAGTGGTGTTCTGCAGAAAGTGCCCAGGCATGCCACATTTATGCCTGGCACACTAGCTAATCGGTGGAGGTGAACCTGTCCCCTCCCTAACCAAGAGGCAAATTTCCCAGGGCTAACTCTACCCCGCAGACCATTTGTGACATACCGAAAGCAATCCCATTCTGTACGTCTGTGCCAAAGTCCAAGATGGTGGAACGTTTCTCCCCTTGTGCAGAGCCAGTATGTCCACCTCAGTGATGTGGCTAAGGAAATGAACAGTCCCTTTTCTGTAATCACTTCAAATCAGTTGTGGGGGCAGCTCCTCTCCTACTGGTATTGGTGCCTGTCAGACTAGGGGAACAAAGACAGGCCCTGCCCAGGTGTCAGATAATATTTACCTGTGATGGAGTAGGTTTCTTTGAAGATAATAAATGTGCTGGGCATATCCCAGATGGTCCTCGTGCCAGAGGAAAAGATCACCTCCCCATACCCAGGGCTTTTGTTCTTCTCTGTGAGCAGTTTTCACAGCTCATCAAGGGGGATATTCAGCTACCAGGTGCCAGTTGAAGAACATGTAAGGAAAAGTCAACTTTCTAACAATACCTTTTCCAAAGATATTCATTAAAAATCTGACTTCACCAGTGAATTGGGCTTTTATTATGTTTTTCAAACAGCCCAAGAATTAAATGTGTAGGTGTTTCCTAACCGTAGATTACATTATTAAATGTCATACTGTTTCACAATGCTTTCCTGTGAAACAGCCAACCCTGCCACAGTGAAAATGGCTTTAGGGTCTTTTTCACTCTATGGGCATGTTTAATATTAAACTTGTACATGCCCTACTTTTAAATGCCTCTGGGGATTGCTGCCCTTTGCTGTGAGAGACAGATCCTGCTGCATTTTTGTTTCAAGGACCAGCGCTACCTTTCGCGACACCCGCTTCGCGGGTGCCGCTCATTTGCATATGCGCCGTGTCTGCTTGGTGTGAGCGGCTTCACAACCGGTGAAGAACTAACGCGCTCCCAGGTGAGGCATAGAGCGTTTGATTGCGCGTGGAGCCGACCGGAGGACTGCGAGGACCAGCAGCCTCAGCTGACACAGCTGGTGCCTCTTCCCCCGGCGGCCACGCCCCCTGCCTCTCGGAATAAGACCGCCTGAGCCCACAGATCGAGTGGGTGCCTCTGGGGATTGCTGCCCTTTGCTGTGAGAGACAGATCCTGCTGCATTTTTGTTTCAAGGACCAGCGCTACCTTTCGCGACACCCGCTTCGCGGGTGCCGCTCATTTGCATATGCGCCGTGTCTGCTTGGTGTGAGCGGCTTCACAACCGGTGAAGAACTAACGCGCTCCCAGGTGAGGCATAGAGCGTTTGATTGCGCGTGGAGCCGACCGGAGGACTGCGAGGACCAGCAGCCTCAGCTGACACAGCTGGTGCCTCTTCCCCCGGCGGCCACGCCCCCTGCCTCTCGGAATAAGACCGCCTGAGCCCACAGATCGAGTGGGTGCCTCTGGGGATTGCTGCCCTTTGCTGTGAGAGACAGATCCTGCTGCATTTTTGTTTCAAGGACCAGCGCTACCTTTCGCGACACCCGCTTCGCGGGTGCCGCTCATTTGCATATGCGCCGTGTCTGCTTGGTGTGAGCGGCTTCACAACCGGTGAAGAACTAACGCGCTCCCAGGTGAGGCATAGAGCGTTTGATTGCGCGTGGAGCCGACCGGAGGACTGCGAGGACCAGCAGCCTCAGCTGACACAGCTGGTGCCTCTTCCCCCGGCGGCCACGCCCCCTGCCTTGGTGCACTTAATCCGCCCCAGCTCAACCGCGACGCGGGACGCGCGCAGGTCGGAGCACGGGGCGAAGACCGGGCAAAGAGCGGGCCGTTTGAGGCCGTTCGAGTACGGGAGAGTCCGGTCCGGGCCCCCTCTCTTTGCCTGCTCCACCAAGCCAACTGTCCCTTGGAGAAATGTGCACTCGGGAAACAAGAAGTAAAACATCCTCCCTTGCTGCAGCTGGAGCGGTTAAAGGCCCTATCGACACCTACTTTGCAAAGGCTGGCTCACTCCTGATTGAGGAGATCCAAGTCCTGGAGCGAAGAATTTCACAAGAAATTGATTGGGTAAGGAGATCTTCTATGGGACCGATGGCACTAGCTAGAATGCCCGAAAATAGCTCGGGTAGGCCTATTATGCATAGCTCCGATCAGGCACCATTTCACCCTACGGACACCCAAACAAACAGCCCAGAAATCACTATTGATGTACCAAGCGATCTAGAGGACATGAGCCTAATGGTGTTACCCAACACTCAAAACACCCAACCCATACCACCACAGAATACTGAGGTAGCTCCAATCGTAGAATCCTATTGCGACAACAATAAGGGAGCTAGAGAGGGGGCGATTCCTAAAAAGAAGCAAGGGCCACAAAATCAAGAAGAACTCAGGTCCAAAACTCCCAAACCTAAACAAACTAGAGGTAAGGGGAGGAAATTAAACGCCCCTGCCCCATTGGGGGTAAGATCAGGAATGCCAACTACTCCTAGACCACCTAAATTAACCCCACCCTCACAATCTACTGACAATCTCCCATTAAACACCTCCTCAGATGACATCACTCTGGAGGATATAGGTTCACTGCTCAGGTCTCTATTAAGCCCACTAGAGGCGAGATTGATTAAGATCGAAGCAAGATTAGTGAGCATCGAAAAGACAACGGTGCAACTTGCTGATGCTAGGAAAATTGACAGCAATGCGACTAAGACATTAAAGGAGGGTACAGGCCTTAATTCTGCTAAAAATAACAATTTGCAGGCTGCATCAAACTCCAAACCACCAGACTCAAAACCTAGAGCCATACAACCTGCAAAAAACAACGCACCAAAACCTACTGTTGCACTTACAGTCCCGACACCCTCACAGCAAATAAATACTACTACTCCTAAACCGGCCCCTTCATCAAAACCAAATCCAACTCCACTGACTAAAACCAAGGACGACCCCCCACTTGAGGGAGAGAAGCCACACACCAAACGAAAACTACAGTTTGTAAACCTCCCACCAGAAGCCGCCCCCTACACCGTAGTTTTGGCTGGGGTACCAGAACTTGACCCCCCCACATTTGAATCATACACCGCACTCAAGAATAAAGTAATAAATTGGCTCTCGGTTAATAGACCACTACCGAGAGGTACTGCGAGTGACATTTCCACGACAAAGAGAGTAGCATGGGTGGGGCATACTAGGAAGTCCATCAGAGGAGATTGCATTTTGGTCTCCTTTAGAGACCCCAATACAGCTGCATATATATGCTCCTGTGCTACTGATGAGGACTTCGGTAATACCATCCAAACACTTCCCCTCTCATTTTTCTACCCCTCCAATCTTTATAACTCTGAGGATCACAGGTGGGGACACCACCAAGAGTTATTGGAGGGTTGGGAAACCCGTCACAGAGACATTAACATTTACCCTCCATATAGGGGGAGACCAACTGAGTATATCTCTGGCTACGGGGATGAGGCGGGGTGGGAAACTGTCACTAGGAGGAGGAGGGGGGGTGGTGGTCATAGGAGGGGAATACCCGGACCATATAGAACGCACTACCCTGCCTATCTACCAACTCAAAATCGATATAGCAATTTGGATATGGTAGATTGACAGACGGTTGGAGAGGGGAACGTTGCTTCTGCAACCTATCTAATTACCACCAACACACCTACAGTTCCCATATTCGATACAAATTCACATACATTGGCGGATACATTGACAACAAGTTTTGGTGAATCGATCCAGACGCCAGCCATGATGAACCCTTCCTTACCTACTGTCACTAGTCTATCGGACATCATATATCCATTCCCAATTCATAGGGCCCACCAAGAGCCCATTGATATTGCTGCGAGTCCGCCGCGCGTCCAAGTACCACACATAACAGTAATTTCGTGGAATGTAGCAGGGCTCTCTAGTAAATTAGACTGCCTAGAGTGGGGCTCCTACATTAGATCTAAAAATCTTATACTCCTGCAAGAAACCTGGGCGCGAGAAGTAATGGACATACCGGGTTTTGCTTCCTTCTCCAAAACAGCCAAGTGGGGGGGAAAGGGGAGACCATCTGGGGGACTAATGATAGGGGTAGCAACGGATCTAGGTTGCCAAGCCTCTGATTTAGAGACCGCTTCCGACGATCTGTTGGCTGTCCTTCTAGAATGGCCGGACTCAACAAAGCTATTAGTTATTAACATCTACTCTAGGCCGACCCAAATGCATAAAGAGTCGCCTACCATAGATGAGTTAGCTAGATTCCTAGAGGGCATTCCGTGCGATCTCGCCTGTCTGGTTGGGGGCGATTTTAATTCCCACTATGAACCCCTGCCCGGATTACGCGACGGCCCTTCCCTAGATGAAGATTCCTGCTGGCTCATACCTGAGACGGCGGCACCACCGCCAAGGGCCTGGACCCCTCTAGCCCTACAAATAAATGCCCTTACTCTTAATTTCGGTCTTAGGGCATGTAATGGCCGTTGTAGCTCGGATATACCTAGTAACCCGACCTACAACAAACCTGGTAGTGAATCTAGACTTGATTACATCATGGTCAAAACCTCCATGTGGCCAGCAATAGTTGACTTTAAAGTGTGCCCAAGAAACGATAGTGATCATAACTCCCTGGAACTGACTTATTCCCTTCCCGGGAATATGGACACATCACAGGGATCTGGTAATGACAAGTCGGGTCTCCTACTTGAAACCAATCGTAGGAAAGTCAAGTGGGAGAAGCTGGCTAGCAGTATAGACAAACTACCCTGCCTCTATGAAAGGTTAATTCCCTTACTAGAGAGTGCCTTTGTTCTGGGCATTAAAGACCCAGACGAAGAAACCAGAAGGGAGCTAGCAATAATCCATAAAAACATCACAGATTCCCTCGAACAAGACCTGTTTACAACTTCCATGAAAAGGAAGGGCTATAAGCCAAAGACCTCTTGGTACAATGCCACATGTAGGAAGGCTAAGGCTCATTTGCTATCTGCCATAAAGGGACGCCTTAGCAGGGAAGTAATCCGCGAGAGAAGAAATAAGTACAAGTCCCTCCTAGTGAATGCTAGGGCGGAATGGGACTATGACTATTGGGAGAATCTCGTGAAAGCATTATCAACCAGAGACTCACGCAAATTTTGGCGTGTAGTAGCGAATGGCACGGTTGAGTTATCATCTGCAATAGAACCCAATATAGCCGCCTCAGTATGGCAGGCCCATTTTGAAGCACTATATGCAGAGGGAGCTGACGATTTTAGCAGCGAGAGTCTTTTGCACGTACCTACCCCTTTGGGGGCTCTATTCACTGAAAAAGAGGTAAGGGAGGCCATTAAAGGTCTAGCTGCTGGAAAAGCCCCGGGATTGGACGGGGTCCCTGGGGACCTGTTCAAACAGGAACCAGGGATCTGGGCACCGTACCTCACATTAATATTTAATGCCATCCAGGGGGGAATGACTGTGCCCGATACTTGGACGGGAGCAGAGGTAGTCCCAATCTATAAAAAGGGATCCCCCCTGCTCCCGTCCAACTATCGACCTATCAGTCTGATAGATATAACCCAAAAACTTTTTGGCAGACTGATCTTAAATCGTTTGCAAGCGTGGATCCAAGAAATGGATATCCTGTCCCCATATCAGGCAGGATTCCGGGAGGGTGTATCCACTACAGACCAAATATTTAGGTTACAACTGCTCTATTGGAAAACAGCGATAATCGAAGGCGGCAGTCTCTATACCATCTTTGTAGACCTACGTGCCGCCTTCGATTTGGTGCCTAGAGCTAGGCTGTGGAATGTCATGAAAGAGCTGAATGTCCCCGCCGATATCCTGGCAATTCTGATGAGACTTCATTCTAATAACTACGCCCGCGTTAGGTGTGGCAAAGGTGGAAAACTAACCGAGCGGTTCCCCGTTCGCAGAGGTGTAAGACAGGGTTGTGTACTTGCACCCACCCTGTTTTGCATCTTTGTGAACGGGGTAATTGCCCACCTTAGCAGGATTGCCAACTCGGACGCCCCCAAGTTGACTGGCAACAGGGTGCCTGCAATTATGTTTGCAGACGACACCCTGTTGCTGTCTAAATCCCCTATGGGGATCCAACGCATTTTGGATGGCTTCCTTGACTTCTGTTCTGACCGGGGACTGGAAGTTAATCCTCAAAAAACAAAATTCATGATTTTAAACCCCAACTCCCGAAATAGAACCCCGCCCAAGCTAGGCATGGTTCAATTAGAACGGGTGCATAACATCGAATACCTGGGGATCACTATAAACGAACACTTAACTTGGTCAACCCACCAGGCCAAAGTGACCATCAAACTGGCACAGTTGGCGGGTGGCACTTTGCGTCTGGCAAATAAATCTAGTTATCGACCACTCACCCCAGTCATTCATATATACAAAACACAAGCTAGGGCAGGGGTCACTTACGGGGGAGAGTTGTGGGGGTACACCCAGTATCCAAAGTTACAGTCCACGGAGAATAAATTTTTGAGACAGGTAGCTGCCCTCCCCCAGAGCACCCCATTACTACCACTCAGGTTAGATTTGGGAATCAGACCCATTACAGAGGAGCTAGGACTAAAACCCCTAAAATTCTGGAGGCGTTTGTGGTCTAGCCCAGATCTCGCAAGCTATAGAGAGGAGCTACATGAATTCCTGGAACTACGGAACACAAAGAGGATTCCTTGGTTGATGTACGTCAAGGGAAAGTTCGAGGAAATGGGATTCCCGGAACTGTGGACAGATCCTCTTAATTCCTGTACCAAGATCCCAAAAAAGGCACTCGCGAGTACCTACTACGCCATGATGCTCACCAGAGCCTCTAATGACACTCGTGAGGGGTCTCTGACAAATTTATTCTTGAAAACAAAAGATACCTATTCCCTTGAAAAAACTCTAGACGAGATTTCCCCTGCATTAACCAGGAAACTGTTTTTACAATGGCGCTATGGATGCCTTCCTCTAGCTTTGTTTACAGCATCTTGGTCAGCCTGCTCCACTACATCAACTTGCCCAATGTGTGCACACCCGAAGGAAGATGACATGCATGCGGTCCTTTTCTGCAAGGGCTACGAGCGGAGCAGGAAATATTGGCTAATTCCGATGCTCAGGAACTTGGGATTTAGATCTCACCAAACTGCTTATAGAGTTCTAAAATCCGATCTCTCCCCTACTATTGTTTTTGCATTGTCAAAATTCTTAACTTCACTGTGGTTCACCCGAAGCCGAATGATGAAAAGTCTGGTATAAATGGACATGACCAGCGGCTTTCCACAAATGTCTTATCTAATATTTTAATTATTTCTTATCAATTTGGATCACACTAAGTTTAATAAGTTTTTAATTGTATGTATTGTTCTGCATCTTTTATGATCTGTGATCGAAATAAAGATTATTGAAATGAAATACAATGCATTCTAATTTATGTTCAGAAAGGCCTACTTAGGGGTAATTTGTTCATATTTAAAAGGAAAGTTTCAGCCTTGCGAAACGCGTGGTTTGGGAGGTCAACTGTACAGTTTTGAAGCTTTACAGCCAGGCAACACTGGCAGGCCTTCAGCCATGTTAGCACTGTCACTGTATTTGTGGCACAATGGGTGCTAAGGTCCACAAGTGACATTTAACTCACAGGCCCAGGGTACACTTTGTAGCATATGCGAGGGACTTATAGGTAAATTAGAATAGCAGATTAGGTGTATAGTCAACTTCAACATGTTTAGGGTCAGAGAAAGTGCACCGGGCCTGGCTAACAGAGTGAAAAACCCAGCAGCATCAGTCAAAAAAAATCTGTGATCATGCAAAAAAAGTGCAATTTTTCTAAAACAAATTATAGGTATTTTTCCTTTCATAAACAATTTCTTTATCTTGTACATATTTGTCAGTTACCAATAGCAACACAGCTCCACTGTTTTCAGTAGGTTTAATTGCCAATTTTACATTTTATTTCTGGATTTTCAGAAGCACACCTTTTTTAACTGAAAAGTTTCTCTTGATTCGTTGTGCTTTAAGGGAAGTCTTTTTTTAATCAATCAGAGTTTTTTTCTTAAAATCGAATCCTTTTCTTTAGTAGGTACTGGAAGCCTAACTGTAGACATAGGTTAAAAGTCCTTTATTCCAATGGAGAACAAAATTAAGAACTGATACTACTCTTGCAGCAAGCAGGAGTGGTACTGTTCTGGATCCAAGTTAGTTCTGATGGGCTACTGGGTCAAGTAAGGGGTCTTACAAGGGTAATTAGATGGTTTTTTGCAAGTGAGCTTAAAACAAATATTTAGGGGGGTGTGTCCTGCCAAGATGGCTGTGTGAACTTAATCCACGACGGCTCCGCGGTCGACCCTTGTATTATAGATGAAAGCGATTGTTTTGAGCCATGTAATCAAGTGATCCCTACCGGGCACCTGAGCGTGGGGGACCGGGACACTTCTGGTGTGGAAAAACAGAGAGGCAGCGTCCAGTTGGCAAGTGATGGAAGAGATGCAGGTGAGAGATGGACCTCAATATGGAGAAGGCCTGCGACTGCTGCAAAGGAAAGCCAGCGCAGCAAAAACCCGAGCACCTTCAACCCGGTGGTGAAAAGGAGTGCAGCCACTCCCGTGCCGCAGACTCAAGAGGCAAACCCATGACCAGTACCTGAGATGAGGTGTGTTGGGAGTCTGAGCAGCGAGTGGTGCGCCTACTAGACTCTCCAGTAAGACAACACCAGGAGGGTCATGGCCACCACGTGAAAGGTGAGGGAACTGATAAGTGGCAGCCTGGTTGAAGCGTGCACAGTACGACAGAGGATAACTCTGGAGAAGCCATGATCAGTGACCCCTGCGTGCCTGACCCTGAAATGGCTTCCCCGGAGGGCCTAATGAAATACGAACAGCAGGGTAGCTTCATTGCAATCACAGATTTGGGCAAACTATGCTATGGAAGAGCATTGGCAAATTAACAACCAGCCCTTCACCATTACCCTCATTGCTTATGACCTTAAAATGGCACTGAGGCAAGGCACAAGATAAGCGTGAAGGGAGCCGGCGGACAGCAAGCTAGACAGACCAAGGGCGGAGATAGTGCAACAGGGCTGAAAAGAAGAGTAGAAGAGTTCTGTCTTGGCAAACCTTAGGTGTCCTACCACGCTGGTAGATCCCAGCGGCTTACAAGCGCATTGGTCGGACAAGCTCAGACTCATAGGAGCAAGGGGACCACGGCAATCTTAAAGCAGTCTCAAAGCAGACTACTACCCACCGCCGTGACTAGTAATGGCAGGGGGACGCAGCGGGGCATGCTGAGTGGTCAACACCAAGGACACAATTGGAGGCCCTACCACAAGGCCCCATGGCAACCGTCGGTCCCAAGAGCACACTAGACTGACCCACCTGGGGACATTAAACAAGACCAGGAGGCTGCACAGCCACATACGTTGACTACAATGATACACAGGTGCGAGAAGGAGCGCCCTTTGCCGCCCAAAAAACAGCAAACCAACAGAGTCTCCACGTACTCCACCCCCTTGTCCACCAAAGATTTACAGCCAGCCACTGGAGGGGAGACAACAATGGCGCTAATGAAGGAAGATCTCCTGACATCACTATGGGAGTTCAAGCAGGAAGTACGGAAGGAACTTAAGGCAGATATGACAACCTCACTGGAAACCCTAAGGGCAGAGTTTGGTGGTCGACTTGTTCCACTTCAACAAGATGTCGACTCAGTGGGGACCAGAGTGGCAGATTAGAGACTTAGGGGTCCATTAGGATGTTGGGCGGTGGCACTACCGCGGCCATGGCAGAAACCGGTCCCAGGAAGCTTGTTTCCTTCCCAGTGTAAGAATTGGCTTTTGTAGTCTGGTCTGCCCTGTTCCCATGATGCACTGGGCCAGGGACAGACTAATTTGCATACAGCCAGGTTCTGAAACTGGGATGGTGCAATGAGCTAAAAAACGGTGTTGGATCTAGCCCTGATCTCTTGACTGGGTGAGAGTACTCTGCTTAATTCAGAGACTCTGTCCATCACCACCCCTTGTTGTAAATAATTTTGTCCACCCTAAGCGTGGAAGGGTATACTCAGATGTGAGTCCCTTGCTCATTGCACCATCAGGATTCAAGCAAGCTGGGCCGAAGACGCCTGAAATGGCAGAAACCGGTCCCTGGAAGCTTGTTTCCTTCCCAGTGTAAGAATTGGCTTTTGTAGTCTGGTCTGCCCTGTTCCCATGATGCACTGGGCCAGGGACAGACTAATTTGCATACAGCCAGGTTCTGAAACTGGGATGGTGCAATGAGCTAAAAAACGGTGTTGGATCTAGCCCTGATCTCTTGACTGGGTGAGAGTACTCTGCTTAATTTCAGAGACTCTGTCCATCACCACCCCTTGTTGTAAATAATTTTGTCCACCCTAAGCGTGGAAGGGTATACTCAGATGTGAGTCCCTTGCTCATTGCACCATCAGGATTCAAGCAAGCCGGGCCGAAGACGCCTGAAATGGCAGAAACCGGTCCCCGGAAGCTTGTTTCCTTCCCAGTGTAAGAATTGGCTTTTGTAGTCTGGTCTGCCCTGTTCCCATGATGCACTGGGCCAGGGACAGACTAATTTGCATACAGCCAGGTTCTGAAACTGGGATGGTGCAATGAGCTAAAAAACGGTGTTGGATCTAGCCCTGATCTCTTGACTGGGTAAGAGTACTCTGCTTAATTCAGAGACTCTGTCCATCACCACCCCTTGTTGTAAATAATTTTGTCCACCCTAAGCGTGGAAGGGTATACTCAGATGTGAGTCCCTTGCTCATTGCACCATCAGGATTCAAGCAAGCCGGGCCGAAGACGCCTGAAATGGCAGAAACCGGTCCCCGGAAGCTTGTTTCCTTCCCAGTGTAAGAATTGGCTTTTGTAGTCTGGTCTGCCCTGTTCCCATGATGCACTGGGCCAGGGACAGACTAATTTGCATACAGACAGGTTCTGAAACTGGGATGGTGCAATGAGCTAAAAAACGGTGTTGGATCTAGCCCTGATCTCTTGACTGGGTGAGAGTACTCTGCTTAATTCAGAGACTCTGTCCATCACCACCCCTTGTTGTAAATAATTTTGTCCACCCTAAGCGTGGAAGGGTATACTCAGATGTGAGTCCCTTGCTCATTGCACCATCAGGATTCAAGCAAGCCGGGCCGAAGACGCCTGAAATGGCAGAAACCGGTCCCCGGAAGCTTGTTTCCTTCCCAGTGTAAGAATTGGCTTTTGTAGTCTGGTTTGCCCTGTTCCCATGATGCACTGGGCCAGGGACAGACTAATTTGCATACAGCCAGGTTCTGAAACTGGGATGGTGCAATGAGCTAAAAAACGGTGTTGGATCTAGCCCTGATCTCTTGACTGGGTGAGAGTACTCTGCTTAATTCAGAGACTCTGTCCATCACCACCCCTTGTTGTAAATAACTACCGCGGCGATGGCGGGCGGAAAAACAGCTTTTTCCGCCCGCGAGCAGCGGAACTCACGTCCGCCACATTAGGATAGGTAAACACAGGTCATTTCCCGTCCGCCGCGGAGCGCCGCGCTCCGCCATCAAGGTGCGCCCGCCACCGTGGCGGCTGGAGCCAATCGAGACCCTCCGCCGCGGCCGATGACCTCCGCCCCGCTCGACAAATTAGGATGGCCCAAACAAGCAGACGCATGGCAGCGGAGACACCGCACAGCTGAAGCAGGCGGAAAGTCGACAGCGGAGCACGAACGCCGAGACCCGACATGAACCCCATGGACCCAGCCCTCCACATGCATCCGGTCATGTACCTGCTGCAACACTATCGCCAGATGGGCCGCCGCGGACGCCGTCGCAGGTACGCCACTACACATATGCACCACACATCTCACATGCCGACACAGTGCCCAAACAAAACACTGGCATCCTGCTGGGGGGGCACAACACATTCACATGAGCACCCACACATCACCCACCTCACCACAAGGACCCCACGGCATCCGGAACACACAACGTCCGCCAACCTGCAGCAACATCACTGTCACGGACACGTCACCGCCGCGGTCAACACATGCGCACTATGCAGAAGGCAGGGCAACACCAAGGCATGGCCAGGTCCCAAACATCACAGTGACACACCACCCCGACCAACACTGCACCCCACCCGAGCTAGTCACAGGCCAGGTGCCTATCCCGTGCACCCCCATGCACACCAACAAGCACTGTAACAACAAGCACAATACACACACACTGCGACACACAACCAGGGACACAGGCACTGCAGGATTGGCTGACAACGAACACACAACACCAGTGCACTCCCCACAACCCACACAATTGCATACAATCATCCACACAGGGCAAGACAAAACAAACAACAGGCATACAACTCCTGGCTGACACATGTGTGTGTCACACCATACAGGGGCACACATACATACACTACAAACTAACGCCCTTCACACTGCACACCTCTGCCACACCCAACACCACACATGCCATGTAAGCCATGCCACCAGGACTAAGGGCCAACACAAGACGACCATACACATACACGCCTGGGCACACAGAAAGGAAAACACACACACCTCATCACATCATAGACATCGACTAAACCACAGCACAGCTGCACACCCTGTGCTGCCAGTGTCCCCCAAGGTGACCTGTGAACAGTGTATGCAGCAATAGCAATTCACCAACACGAAAACTGCTGGCCTGTAAAATAGCCATCACAGAGTACAACATCAGCAGGGCCAGAATGGACTGAAGACCCTGTCCCCCCTGTCTAAAAATAATATGGCCACATAGAGCCTTGCAATGGTGATTTACAAAATAGAGCATGGTACTCAGTCAAGCATATGCAAACGAGAAAAGTACTTTAATCAGTAAGGAGACAGAGAAAACACACCATAAGTAACTGTATTTATTCACATATTGCACAGATGTAGCTACACAACATTAGTAGACACCAGCAAGTCACAAAATCATGTACAAATGGCACAGACTATGCACTGGTCAAACACAATCGGGAAGTGCAGAGTCCTTGGCAGGGCAGGGCAGAGTACATCAGAGCAACAGGCCCAGAGTCCTTGGCAGAGCAGGACAGAGTACATCAGAGCAACAGGCCCAGAGTCCTTGCAGGGCAGAGTACATCAGAGCAACAGGCCCAGAGTCCTTGGCAGGGCAGAGTACATCAGAGCAACAGGCCCAGAGTCCTTGGCAGAGCAGGGCAGAGTACATCAGAGCAACAGGCCCAGAGTCCTTGGCAGAGCAGGGCAGAGTACATCAGAGCAACAGGCCCAGAGTCCTTGGCAGAGCAGGGCAGAGTACATCAGAGCAACAGGCCCAGAGTCCTTGGCAGAGCAGGGCAGAGTACATCAGAGCAAAAGGCCCAGAGTCCTTGGCAGGGCAGAGTACATCAGAGCAACAGGCCCAGATTCCTTGGCAGGGCAGAGTACATCATAGCAACAGGCCCAGAGTCCTTGGCAGAGCAGGGCAGAGTACATCAGTGCAACAGGCCCAGAGTCCTTGGCAGGGCAGAGTACATCAGAGCAACAGGCCCAGAGTCCTTGGCAGGGCAGAGTACATCAGAGCAACAGGCCCAGAGTCCTTGGCAGGGCAGAGTACATCAGAGCAACAGGCCCAGAGTCCTTGGCAGAGGAGGGCAGAGTACATCAGAGCAACAGGCCCAGAGTCCTTGGCAGAGCAGGGCAGAGTACATCAGAGCAACAGGCCCAGAGTCCTTGGCAGAGCAGGGCAGAGTACATCAGAGCAACAGGCCCAGAGTCCTTGGCAGGGCAGAGTACATCAGAGCAACAGGCCCAGAGTCCTTGGCAGGGCAGAGTACATCAGAGCAACAGGCCCAGAGTCCTTGGCAGAGCAGAGCAGAGTACATCAGAGCAACAGGCCCAGAGACCTTGGCAGGGCAGAGTACATCAGAGCAACAGGCCCAGAGTCCTTCGCAGGGCAGAGTACATCAGAGCAACAGGCCCAGAGTCCTTGGCAGGGCAGAGTACATCAGAGCAACAGGCCCAGAGTCCTTGGCAGGGCAGAGTACATCAGAGCAACAGGCCCAGAGTCCTTGGCAGAGCAAGGCAGAGTACATCAGAGCAACAGGCCCAGAGTCCTTGGCAGAGCAGGGCAGAGTACATCAGAGCAACAGGCCCAGAGTCCTTGGCAGAGCAGGGCAGAGTACATCAGAGCAACAGACCCAGAGTCCTTGGCAGGGCAGAGTACATCAGAGCAACAGGCCCAGAGTCCTTGGCAGGGCAGAGTACATCAGAGCAACAGGCCCAGAGTCCTTGGCAGAGCAGGGCAGAGTACATCAGAGCAACAGGCCCAGAGTCCTTGGCAGAGCAGGGCAGAGTACATCAGAGCAACAGGCCCAGAGTCCTTGGCAGAGCAGGGCAGAGTTCATCAGAGCAACAGGCCCAGAGTCCTTGGCAGGGCAGAGTACATCAGAGCAACAGGCCCAGAGTCCTTGGCAGGGCAGAGTACATCAGAGCAACAGGCCCAGAGTCCTTGGCAGAGCAGAGCAGAGTACATCAGAGCAACAGGCCCAGAGTCCTTGGCAGGGCAGAGTACATCAGAGCAACAGGCCCAGAGTCCTTCGCAGGGCAGAGTACATCAGAGCAAAAGGCCCAGATTCCTTGGCAGGGCAGAGTACATCAGAGCAACAGGCCCAGAGTCCTTGGCAGAGCAAGGCAGAGTACAGCAGAGCAACAGGCCCAGAGTCCTTGGCAGAGCAGGGCAGAGTACATCAGAGCAACAGGCCCAGAGTCCTTGGCAGAGCAGGGCAGAGTACATCAGAGCAACAGGCCCAGAGTCCTTGGCAGAGCAGGGCAGAGTACATCAGAGCAACAGGCCCAGAGTCCTTGGCAGAGCAGGGCAGAGTACATCAGAGCAACAGGCCCAGAGTCCTTGGCAGGGCAGAGTACATCAGAGCAACATGCCCAGAGTCCTTGGCAGGGCAGAGTACATCAGAGCAACAGGCCCAGAGTCCTTGGCAGAGCAGAGCAGAGTACATCAGAGCAACAGGCCCAGAGTCCTTGGCAGAGCAGGGCAGAGTACATCAGAGCAACAGGCCCAGAGTCCTTGGCAGAGCAGGGCAGAGTACATCAGAGCAACAGGCCCAGAGTCCTTGGCAGAGCAGGGCAGAGTACATCAGAGCAACAGGCCCAGAGTCCTTGGCAGAGCAGGGCAGAGTACATCAGAGCAACAGGCCCAGAGTCCTTGGCAGGGCAGAGTACATCAGAGCAACAGGCCCAGAGTCCTTGGCAGGGCAGAGTACATCAGAGCAACAGGCCCAGAGTCCTTGGCAGGGCAGAGTACATCAGAGCAACAGGCCCAGAGTCCTTGGCAGGGCAGAGTACATCAGAGCAACAGGCCCAGAGTCCTTGGCAGAGCAGGGCAGAGTACATCAGAGCAACAGGCCCAGAGTCCTTGGCAGGGCAGAGTACATCAGAGCAACAGGCCCAGAGTCCTTGGCAGAGCAGGGCAGAGTACATCAGAGCAACAGGCCCAGAGTCATTGGCAGAGCAGGGCAGAGTACATCAGAGCAACAGGCCCAGAGTCCTTGGCAGAGCAGGGCAGAGTACATCAGAGCAACAGGTCCAGAGTCCTTGGCAGAGCTGGGCAGAGTACATCAGAGCAACAGGCCCAGAGTCCTTGGCAGGGCAGAGTACATCAGAGCAACATGCCCAGAGTCCTTGGCAGAGCAGGGCAGAGTACATCAGAACAACAGGCCCAGAGTCCTTGGCAGGGCAGAGTACATCAGAGCAACAGGCCCAGAGTCCTTGGCAGGGCAGAGTACATCAGAGCAACAGGCCCAGAGTCCTTGGCAGGGCAGAGTACATCAGAGCAACAGGCCCAGAGTCCTTGGCAGGGCAGAGTACATCAGAGCAACAGGCCCATAGTCCTTGGCAGGGCAGAGTACATCAGAGCAACAGGCCCAGAGTCCTTGGCAGAGCAGGGCAGAGTACATAAGAGCAACAGGCCCAGAGTCCTTGGCAGAGCAGGGCAGAGTACATCAGAGCAACAGGCCCAGAGTCCTTGGCAGAGCAGGGCAGAGTACATCAGAGCAACAGGCCCAGAGTCCTTGGCAGAGCAGGGCAGAGTACATCAGAGCAACAGGCCCAGAGTCCTTGGCAGGGCAGAGTACATCAGAGCAACAGGCCCAGAGTCCTTGGCAGAGCAGGGCAGAGTACATCAGAGCAACAGGCCCAGAGTCCTTGGCAGGGCAGAGTACATCAGAGCAACAGGCCCAGAGTCCTTGGCAGAGCAGGGCAGAGTACATCAGAGCTACAGGCCCAGAGTCCTTGGCAGAGCAGGGCAGAGTACATCAGAGCAACAGGCCCAGAGTCCTTGGCAGGGCAGAGTACATCAGAGCAACAGGCCCAGAGTCCTTGGCAGAGCAGGGCAGAGTACATCAGAGCAACAGGCCCAGAGTCATTGGCAGAGCAGGGCAGAGTACATCAGAGCAACAGGCCCAGAGTCCTTGGCAGAGCAGGGCAGAGTACATCAGAGCAACAGGTCCAGAGTCCTTGGCAGAGCTGGGCAGAGTACATCAGAGCAACAGGCCCAGAGTCCTTGGCAGGGCAGAGTACATCAGAGCAACATGCCCAGAGTCCTTGGCAGAGCAGGGCAGAGTACATCAGAGCAACAGGCCCAGAGTCCTTGGCAGGGCAGAGTACATCAGAGCAACAGGCCCAGAGTCCTTGGCAGGGCAGAGTACATCAGAGCAACAGGCCCAGAGTCCTTGGCAGGGCAGAGTACATCAGAGCAACAGGCCCAGAGTCCTTGGCAGGGCAGAGTACATCAGAGCAACAGGCCCAGAGTCCTTGGCAGGGCAGAGTACATCAGAGCAACAGGCCCAGAGTCCTTGGCAGAGCAGGGCAGAGTACATAAGAGCAACAGGCCCAGAGTCCTTGGCAGAGCAGGGCAGAGTACATCAGAGCAACAGGCCCAGAGTCCTTGGCAGAGCAGGGCAGAGTACATCAGAGCAACAGGCCCAGAGTCCTTGGCAGAGCAGGGCAGAGTACATCAGAGCAACAGGCCCAGAGTCCTTGGCAGGGCAGAGTACATCAGAGCAACAGGCCCAGAGTCCTTGGCAGAGCAGGGCAGAGTACATCAGAGCAACAGGCCCAGAGTCCTTGGCAGGGCAGAGTTCATCAGAGCAACAGGCCCAGAGTCCTTGGCAGAGCAGGGCAGAGTACATCAGAGCTACAGGCCCAGAGTCCTTGGCAGAGCAGGGCAGAGTACATCAGAGCAACAGGCCCAGAGTCCTTGGCAGGGCAGAGTACATCAGAGCAACAGGCCCAGAGTCCTTGGCAGAGCAGGGCAGAGTACATCAGAGCAACAGGCCCAGAGTCCTTGGCAGAGCAGAGTACATCAGAGCAACAGGCCCAGAGTCCTTGGCAGGGCAGAGTACATCAGAGCAACAGGCCCAGAGTCCTTGGCAGGGCAGAGTACATCAGAGCAACAGGCCCAGGAACACACCCAGATCGCTAACAATGGTCTAGAGTAGCACACCTCTGTGTGGCACAGGCGTCTGAGGGTGTTGACAACTCACTCCTGGCTGTCATGTGGAGTGGGACCTGGCTGTGTGTCAGGGACTACAGGTCCTCTTGACTGGTGTGACAGAGGGACATGTGATGTGGCTATAACAGAGGGCCTGCAAGGTGGAGGGCTGTGCAGACCAGGGGGCACCGTGGCACGTGGAGGTGGAGTCATGCACGTTCTTGACACAGTGTGGGTGAGAGAGGTTGGAGGGGTGCCCTTCCACTTCTTCGGAATATGAATTTGCTTACCTGTCATGGGGTTGATGGGAAGTGGCTTTGACACCACCGGCACCCCCCCAACTGTCCCACATCAGGGGCAGACACTGGCACTCCCTCTGGAGAAGTGCTTGATCGTGCAGTACGCTTGGGCAGGCTATGCCCCCGGACCCCCTTACCCTCTCTGGAAGGTGTACCCCCCACAGTGACCACCTTCCCACTTACCCCAGGGGTGGTGTCTACAGTGCCCTCCTGTCCCTTCTTGCCAGGGATGGCCACAACACTGCCCTCCTCTACCTGAGTCACTGGCCTGGACACAACACTGCCCTCCTTTGCCACAATGACTGGGCTGGTCACAACAGGGGTCTCCTCTGCCACAATGACTGGGCTGGTCACAACAGGGCTTCCCTCCACCTGCCTCGATGTACTTTGTACTGGGGTTGATGTGGTAGGTGGTTGTGTCCCTCTGCTCTCCCCAGGTGTAGCCATGACATCCCACACATCCTCTGTGGGCATAGCTGAGTCAATTTCTGGTGATGCCTCTGCAGCATGTGAGCCTGGTGTCTGACACAATGCTCTTCTGGCCTTGCTCTTCTGTGACTTCACCTTGTCTGTGCATATTGGGGGGGCCCTGCTCTTCTTTGGGGATGGAGTCTGTGGACAGGATTGTTTGCTTTGGGTCTGACCTGTGCTCCTAGTGTTGTACCGTTTAGTTGATGTATGTCCCAAGTGCTCACTGTCATCTGATGTGGCCACTGACTGGGTGGACGTCACAGGCACCTGAGCTGCAAAGGGGGCATGTGCCTGTTGGAGGGCTGACCTCACTGTACCTGACAATGACAGGAGTGTACGATGTAGGCCACCCACGTCAGAGTGTATGCCCTCCATGAATGCCAGAACCTGGCCTAATTTGTTATCATGTGCACTGAAGGCATTGAGCAGGGCGGTCTGGCCCACGCAAAGTTGCCGCAGGAGATCTACGCACTCTGCACTGAGGGCAGCAGGGGGGACAGGTGCAGGTGCAGCGGTGCCATGTGTGAATGTCACATGTCCCCTCTTAGTGACACGGATACGGACAGCCCCAGAGGAAGTGGATGGGAGGGTGGGCAGTGACCGCTGGTAGTCTGATGCAGCAGCTCCCCATCTCCTGTGGCTGCTAACAGGGACGCATCCCCCCTGCCCTCAGATGAAGTGGTACTCTGTGTCTCAGCCACAGATTCCTCATGCATACTCCTGTCACCCTCAGTAGCGCTTGTGTGGTCAGTGTTACTTGGCTCCGTCTCACTTTGCTCTTCTGCCGCTGTCGTGCTGGTCTCGCCACCACTTTCAGGATCATGTTCCGCCGTGGTGTCTTGCAAATCTGCATTAGTGACAGAAACATGGTTGTCTAAGTGTCATTGTCTGGTCACACGATATCAGATCAATGCAGCACACGAGAGGCCTAGAGCTACATGGTAACCACCACACCCTCCAATCACTGTGCAGCTACACACCATATAGACCACAACAGTGCCTGTCATGCGGACAAACAGGCAGGAGTGGACCAATGTCGATGACACACAGCACTACACCCTGCCCATGGATGGTGTTCCCCCAGCCCACATTGACCTGCCCCATGGACATGATGTAGCCACAACAAACATCACCACTTACAGACCAAAAGGGATCCAGAGGGGAATACACACACCTGTATTTTCTACACATGCCACATTGTCAAATAGGCCATTACAATCACCATGTGCCAATCTGGGTTCACATTGTCGTCAGATGTGTGGGCCACTACCATGAAGGTGCATGCAAAGTAGACAGACATGGTGTCACACTCATTAAGTGGACACAACTGTACGGCAGAATAGGGACTACACCCACCATCACAAAGAAGAGTGACCATGTGGACAACAAAATATCTGTCAAGGACTGAAAACTGCAGTCAGGAGCAGCACAGTAAGGCCATGGTGGGCCAATGCCTCATAGAGACACACATCACAGTTGCCACTCACATCACATATCACAGCATAGCAGCACACGCACATCACATGTGTCACCGCTGCCACAGGCACTCTACACATGCATCCACTCCCAGACAAACTCACCCTCCCCGGATACTCACCATCTCTGTCTTGCTGCTGAAGCCCCTTCAGACGTGCATCCAGGTCTGGATAGGTCACTGCCAGTATGCGTCCCATCAGCGGAGTCATGGTGCGCCGTGCCACACTCCCTGTGCGTGGTACCATCCCCAAGGTCATCTCTGCCACTTGCTTAGCCAGCCGGCTGATGTCGTCCCACCTCTTGTCTTGTGACAGTGTGTGTGTCATCTGTTTGATACCCCCAGGGCTCGCACCTTTGCTGCTATGGCCCTCCAGACAGCCTTACGTTGGTGTACCTTGAGCTGCAGGAATGAGAGTAAAGAAGGCCAAATGAACATTTACACAATGTCATCTGTCAGCATCTATCAGTACAGCAGCCAGACACTGAATCGGGACTCACAGTGACCTCCCTCCCTCCAGAACAGGGGGTACCCTCACAAGGCCACTCTGCATGGCATAAACATTAGTGAATGCATGCACACATTGAGGTTCGTAGTCTCCATGATAATCACACTAAAGAATGATGCTTCAACACAAATGCATCGACAGCACTGTGTAATTCTGAAATAGTACAGGGCATTGATGGGGCATATCCACTAATCAGTGTGAAGCAACTGTTGCATGTAAGTTGGCTGATGGACAACGTTTGGCTGTGCAGCCACTGAACCTACTCTGTGGGGCATACTGACTATGACTACAGGGGCACCCTGAAATTACATCACAAGCGGACACTGTCCAGGCAGCTACAAGGCAAACAACCGTTGGTTATGTCTGCCCGAAAAAGTAGCAAATCCCACTCACACATACAAGTATAGGCCTAGGACAGAGTCACAATGCAAAACACACACTCCCACCACCTGGAAACATCTTGTCTGTCAGTGTTTGTCTGCACCCCACATCAAAAAGCACATACTGCAGCATCATGAATACACGTCTGACACCACCCTGCCCTACTGCTCCCTTTATGTTGACTTACCACGACATTGGGGCCACCAAACAGGCGTGGGTACTGTGCCAGCACCTCGTTCACAAGGACATCCAGCTCCTCACTCGTGAATGGACTGGCACGGATCTTATCTGTTCTTGACATCCCTGTGGATATGGCAGACCTGTGGCGGAAGTGAGTTGTGAGGGGTCCCAGGCAGCAGGCTCTGTGAGCAGCAGGAGAGGTTCCCAGGCAGCAGCAGGAGAGGGTCCCAGGCAGCAGCAGGAGAGGGTCCCAGGCAGCAGCAGGAGAGGTTCCCAGGCAGCAGCAGGAGAGGGTCCCAGGCAGCAGCAGGAGAGAGTCCCAGGCAGCAGCAGGAGAGGGTCCCAGGCAGCAGCAGGAGAGGGTCCCAGGCAGCAGCAGGAGAGGTTCCCAGGCAGCAGCAGGAGAGGGTCCCAGGCAGCAGCAGGAGAGGGTCCCAGGCAGCAGCAGGAGAGGGTCCCAGGCAGCAGCAGGAGAGGGTCCCAGGCAGCAGGCTCTGCGAGCAGTGGGAATGTGTGGCTCACTCCCACAGATTTATAGCCCCCTGGGGTAGTTAGGAAGCTAATAAGCTGCTACAATTGGTTGTCTGGGTCTGCCTTATTCAAAAGCATCCAATGACCGCCTCCGCGGCGGCGGAGCACAGCTTCCGCTATTTTCAAATATGCATCATGCCACAGCGAACACCCATGCCATTCGCTGTATGCAATGCGCCATGGCGGTGACGCACCGCGGGTGTCCGGGGTGCGCTACCGCGATGGTGCATCATTCAAAAGCATCCAATGACCGCCTCCGCGGTGGCGGAGCACAGCTTCCGCTATTTTCAAATATGCATCATGCCACAGCGAACACCCATGCCATTGGCTGTATGCAATGCGCCATGGCGGTGACGCACCGCGGGTGTCCGGGGTGCGCTACCACGATGGTGCATCATTCAAAAGCATCCAATGACCGCCTCCGCGGCGGCGGAGCACAGCTTCCGCTATTTTCAAATATGCATCATGCCACAGCGAACACCCATGCCATTGGCTGTATGCAATGCGCCATGGCGGTGATGCACCGCCGGGGACCGGCGGTAGGTACCGCGACTCATGCGGCGGAGCATAGCCACCGGCATGTACACAAGTCCATGTGCCAATGGCTACCTTGGCTGGGTAGATGGTGGTGCTGGGGTCACACCGCTGGGGACCGGCGGTAGGTACCGCGACTCATGCGGCGGAGCATAGCCACCGGCATGTACACAAGTCCATGTGCCAATGGCTACCTTGGCTGGGTAGATGGTGGTGCTGGGGTCACACCGCTGGGGACCGGCGGTAGGTACCGCGACTCATGCGGCGGAGCATAGCCACCGGCATGTACACAAGTCCATGTGCCAATGGCTACCTTGGCTGGGTAGATGGTGGCGCTGGGGTCACACCGCTGGGGACCGGCGGTAGGTACCGCGACTCATGCGGCGGAGCATAGCCACCGGCATGTACACAAGTCCATGTGCCAATGGCTACCTTGGCTGGGTAGATGGTGGTGCTGGGGTCACACCGCTGGGGACCGGCGGTAGGTACCGCGACTCATGCGGCGGAGCATAGCCACCAGCATGTACACAAGTCCATGTGCCAATGGCTACCTTGGCTGGGTAGATGGTGGTGCTGGGTTCACACCGCTGGGGACCGGCGGTAGGTACCGTGACTCATGCGGCGGAGCATAGCCACGGGCATGTCCACAAGTCCATGTGCCAATGGCTACCTTGGCTGGGTAGATGGTGGTGCTGGGGTCACACCGCTGGGGACCGGCGGTAGGTACCGCGACTCATGCGGCGGAGCATGGCCACCGGCATGTACACAAGTCCATGTGCCAATGGCTACCTTGGCTGGGTAGATGGTGGTGCGGGGGTCACAACGCCGGGGACCGGCGGTAGGTTCTGGCATTTTCGTACACATTGCTGTGTATGTCAATCCTGGACAATGTATAAGTACCCTGCAGCTACGTGGTGTAGGGCACATCATTGTACACACGATGCCACACAGCCATTGCATCCACAGGAGGACGCACGTTCAGTGTGAGCCACTTTAGCATGTGTTTGTGCCATTTTAGTAAGGGTTTTGATGTGTGATGATGATTGACAGACGTCAGGTGCTCTACATAGATGTCGTGAGGTTTAATGTGTTTTTGGTCAGTGCAGACCTTGACCGGGCTGGCGGCACTGCATTGTATCGTACCTGACTTGTGGATTCACAACTGATCATGCACACAACCAGAAGTGTCCCTGCTACTGTGATCATTGTGTTAAAGAATGGTTGCAGAATGTACATGATGCATTGAGGTGTGGCAGGTACTGCAGATGGGTATGACAGACATGTTAAGTCACATTACATTTGTGGCTCTAGTAGCTCCATGTCTGCGCATGTCAAAAGTTCAATCATTATATTTACTTTCACATTACCCGATGTGTTACTGTCACTTGGGTATTGTCACAGGAGAGGCTTGCCCTCTGTGTGTAGCTATTGGCCAGCCATGTAACCAGATGTGCCATGCATCTCTCTGGCCCTTGTTGTTTTCCACAGGCCTCCATGCTGCTGGGCTGTGGGACAGGGGGGCATGCTGGGAGTAGTGAGACAGGTCTCCCTCCCTCCCTCACACCCACAAACAGCCTCCAAGTGAAGATGGCTACCTACCTGTAAGTTTGTTTGTTAAACAGTGCAATGGCTGACACTTGCTCCTGGCTGGGGGAGGCCTCCATGCTGCTGGGCTGTGGGACAGGGGGCATGCTGGGAGTAGTGAGACAGGCCTCCCTCACACCCACAAACAGCCTCCAAGTGAAGATGGCTACCTACCTGTAAGTTTGTTTGTTAAACAGTGCAATGGCTGACACTTGCTCCTGGCTGGGGGAGGCCTCCATGCTGCTGGGCTGTGGGACAGGGGGGCATGCTGGGAGTAGTGAGACAGGCATCCCTCCCTCCCTTACACCCACAAACAGCCTCCAAGTGAAGATGGCTACCAACCTGTAAGTTTCTTTGTTAAACAGTGCAATGGCTGACACTTGCTCCTGGCTGGGGGAGGCCTCCATGCTGCTGGGCTGTGGGACAGGGGGGCATGCTGGGAGTAGTGAGACAGGCCTCCCTCCCTCCCTCACACCCACAAACAGCCTCCAAGTGAAGATGGCTACCTACCTGTAAGTTTGTTTGTTAAACAGTGCAATGGCTGACACTTGCTCCTGGCTGGGGGAGGTCTCCATGCTGCTGGGCTGTGGGACAGGGGGCATGCTGGGAGTAGTGAGACGGCCTCCCTCCCTCCCTCACACCCACAAACAGCCTCCAAGTGAAGATGGCTACCAACCTGTAAGTTTGTTTGTTAAACAGTGCAATGGCTGATACTTGTTCCTGGCTGGGGGAGGCCTCCATGCTGCTGGGCTGTGGGACAGGGGGGCATGCTGGGAGTAGTGAGACAGGCCTCCCTCCCTCCCTCACACCCACAAACAGCCTCCAAGTGAAGATGGCTACCTACCTGTAAGTTTGTTTGTTAAACAGTGCAATGGCTGACACTTGCTCCTGGCTGGGGGAGGCCTCCATGCTGCTGGGCTGTGGGACAGGGGGGCATGCTGGGAGTTGTTGTACTGACATTCCGGCCCCATACAGGCCTCCTCAGCAGAATGGCTGGCTACATGTTGGTTAGGGATGGACAGTGTATTGGTGGTTGGGTATTGCAAGGAGGTAAAACTCAATGTGGTGTTACACATTTGTCGGTACTTACCAGCCTCCGCTCCCCCGGCTACTCCTGTGAAACTCTCAGGTAGCAGGATAGCAAGCACCTTCTCCTCCCATGGTGTGAATGTCTTCGGTGGGATGGGAGGGCCACTGCCAGTCGCGTTTGCCAGCGTCCAGTTCTTGCTCCTCCTCTCCTTGACAACCCTCTTGAGATCATGCCACCGCTTCATGATCTCCTTCTTGGATCTTGGGGTGGCCCCAACTGCATTCACCCTTTGGACTATCCTTTCCCACATTTGTGTCCTGGTGGCTAATGGTGTCTGTTGGACTAGGTTACCAAATAGTTGTGGTTCTACTCTCACAATCTCGTTGACCATGACTGTCAACTCACTCTCTGTGAATTTTGGCATTTTTTGTGATGTCATGGTGTGGGGGGGTTGAGGTGTTTGTGGGTGCAGGGGTGTGTGGGTGCAGGGGTGTGGTGATGAGGTGTGTTATGTGCTGGGGATTTGATTGTGATGGTGTGATGGTGGTGTTGATGGTGGTGGTGGGTGGGTGGGTGTGGTGTGGGATTTTGCCTCTCCTCTCAGATGTGGTGTGTGGCCTTCTGTTCTGGAAAGATGCAAAGGATTGTGGTGAGTGGAGGGGGTGGCTTTGTACTCAGCTGTGTGGGTGTGTCCAATTGGATTGTGGTTGTCAGGTGTGTTGTGGGTGTGGTTATGTTGTTTTGTATATTTGTTTGACATTTCTGTATCTGTGTGTGTGTGTGTTGTATCTATTGGGGGCAGGGCTACTTTGTTTATGCAGTATTTGGCATCACTGCGGTGGTTTGACATCGACCGCCATGTATTTCATGTTCGTCCGCTGCGGTGAGTTTGCTGGTGCTTGGCCGCCATTTCTCCCATGCAATCCTGCCTTCGACCGCGGCGGTCGGTGCCTTCGGTTCCGCCCGCGACACCCTCGGGGATATCGTAATTTCCCGTGCGGTGTCTCCGCTTTCCCTGTGGGCGGTTTTGTATTTTCCGCTGCTTTTCCGACCGCCGTGGTCGGAGTTTTGTCATCACCGCACACGCCGGGCGGTTTAATTTTCACCGCTACCGCCGCGGTCGGTCTGTACTGGCGGTCGATCCTAATTTGTCTGCCGGTTGAACCGCCTCCATGGCGGGCGGTTGTTTTCCGCCTCCATGGCGGGCGGGGTGGTTTTCCGCCCGCTATCCTAATGGGGCCCTAAGACTACAGCTCTTGAGCAGCAACTGGATCATGTATCATACACCACAAAGGATCTGCAATCTCAGCTACAAGCAGTCCTCCTTAAAAATTAAGATCTGAAGAACAGGTCACAGTGCAAGAACATACGAATCCGTAATAAGGCAGAAGGGACAGTGGGCAAGAACTTCATAGTTGGTCTCTTGGCAGGGATACTAGCGACACCCACCAAACTAGCAAGAGTACACAGAGTTGGGAAGACCCAACCAAGGCATGAAGACCTGACCACACAAGACCCTGGTGAAATTACACTCCTTCAAAACAAAAGAAGCCATCTTACAAGCAGCCAGAAACACAGACCGCAGAATTCCAGGGATTCAAATGTGACCTGTGCCAGGACATCACACCAGTGACGCTCATGAGATGGCATCAGTTTAGAGCGATCACTGATAAGCTGAGACATAATAATATTCAATATAGATGGACTTTGAATTCCTTAATAAGGTGCGCCATATAACCGTCATCAAAGAAGCACACACCCTTCTGGGACTTCAGATGCCACCTGATGATGCTAGCTGAGACAGCAGAGGCTAACATGGAAAATCTTCCATAGGCACCCAGAATGGATATGCTTGGTGTACTCACCGATCTCCCAATGCACAGATGAAACAAGGGCACATGGAACATTCATTAATTCATAAGGGTAATCAGACATAATATCGAAATTTTTATATCGAACTGACATAATATCGAACATTAAATATCGTAGGTAAAAAATATCGAAATAAAAAATATCGTATACAAAAATATCGTAAATAGTATGTGTATCATAATATCGAAAGTAATTACATCGGAAGTCAAAATATCGACTATAAAAAATATCGTATAATAGTAAAAATAGTAAAAAAAATAATAATTAAGTAAATGTATTGTAATCTGTTAATGTTATATTACGAAAAATAATAAAATTAAAATTAATAATATAATATTTAAAAATACATATATATTTTTAGGAGCGGGTTATTGGGTTTATAGGGGATAAGGGTGGGGAGTGTTTTAAAAATATATGTATTAAAAAATAAAAAATAAAATAATTTTATTATATGTTTAGAAATAATTATATAAAGAATCGAATTTTTATAAAATATATTAAAATTAAAAATTTAAATATTAAAATTTAAATTTCGAAATTCGAAATTTAAAAAATATAACAATTTCGCTAAAATATATGTATTAAAATAAAATATAGCCAAATATAGAATATATATTTATAAAATATTATATAGGGGATAAGGGTGGGGAGTGTTTTAAAAATATATGTATTAAAAAATAAAAATAAAAACTTTTTTATTATATATTTAGAAATAATTATATAAAGAATCGAAATTTTATAAAAAATATTAAAATTTAAAATATAAAATTTTAAATTTAAATTTCGAAATTCGATATTTGATTTTTAAAAAATATATAACAATTTCGCTAAAATATATGTATAAAAATAAAATATAGCAAAATAAAGAATATATATTTATAATTTATTATATAATGATTAGAAATTTTATAAAAAAATAATAATTTAAAAAAATTAAAACTTACATTTCTAAATTCGAAGAAATATATTTTTAAAAAATATATAAAAATGTTGCCAAAATATATGTATTATTAATGTTAATATAGTTTTGTATACTATTTATATAATTTAGCAATAATAACATAAATATATATTATAATCTAATATTATAAATACATTTATATTTTTAGGAGCGAGTTAATGAGTTTATAGGGGATAAGGGTGGGGAGAAATTCAAAAATATAATTATAAGAAATTAAACATGATTATAAAAATGTATATATTTATAATTTGTTAGCATGAGTAAAATATTAAAATTCATAACAATTAATAATTAAATTTATAAATTTCGATTTTCGAATTTATAAATAATAAAAAATTTATTAAATATTTAAATATTTCGAAATATTATGAGTGTATAAAAATTATACATTAAAGATATATATTTTATGTACAAATTTGAAATATAAAACATTTTTATTACATTATTGTAAAAATATATAACTGTAATATTAAATGAGATCTATTCATATATAACATTTAAAAATGTGTACTATTTTCAGTAGTAGTAATGAAATACATTTTAGTGCATTAGGGTAGGGAGTGAATTTATATTAATTTATAAATAAATAATGATAAAAATAGATATTGATCTATTCAAATCAATATAAATTGTATAAAAAGTATAAAATCTTATAAATTGTACAAATTTGATTAATTATTAAAAGAGATTTATAAAATAATACAATTGGTAGCAGATTTTTTGTTGTATATGGGATTATTGTTGATAGTTTATTTACATGTTTAAATTATTATCAATTATTTCTGTAAATAATGTATTTACATTTTATTTAGATTGTAGTGTGAATATTAAATTATATTTAATTAGTGTCCAGCACCTACTTAAATTTTATGTAGACTGGAGTGGGAATAGTAAATTATATTTAATTAGTGTCCAGCACATACTTCAATTTTATGTAGACTGGAGTGGGAATAGTAATTTTTATATAATTAGTGTCCAGCACCTTCTTCAATTTTAAGTAGACTGGAGTGGGAATAGTAAATTATATTTAATTAGTGTCCAGCACTTATATTATTTTTATGTAGACTGGAGAGGGAATAGTAATTTATATTTTAATAGTGTCCAGCACCTACTTCAATTTTATGTAGACTGGAGTGGGAATAGTCAATTATATTTAATTAGTGTCCAGCACACACTTCAATTTTATGTAGACTGGAGTGGGAATAGTAAATTATATTAAATTAGTGTCCAGCACCTACTTCAATTTTATGTAGACTGGAGTGCGAATAGTAAATATATTTAATTAGTGTCCAGCACTTATATTAATTTTATGTAGACTGGAGTGGGAATAGTAATTTATATTGTAATAGTGTCCAGCACCTACTTCAATTTTATGTTAACTGGAATGGGAATAGTAAATTATATTTAATTAGTGTCCAGCACATACTTCAATTTTAAGTAAATGTAGTTGAGCTTATATAGCGCATAGCTACCCGCAGTGGGTTTCCCGACGCTTGCTTAGGGAACCCTTCCTGGTATTCCCCTGTGAGATAGCAGGGTATCCACAAGGTGAAAGTCAGGCATCCTGCCGCGAGGGGCCGTTGTGGAGATTAAGAAAGCTATTGCCCAGAGTCGCAGAGAGTGAACCCGTGAGTCGAGGAGGCACCGGGGCGAGAATTATCGAGTCCGTGGAATTTTTAGCCCAAGACCCCGCCGAGGCGGGGAATTGAACCCTGGTCCAGGACCGATCTCAGCTTCCAGGTCTGCTGCCTCTAACCCCTGAGCCACACTTTTCCACATGTAGACTGGAGTGGGAATAGTAATTTATTTTTAAATAGTGTCCAGCACCTACTTCAATTTTATGTAGACTGGAGTGGGAATAGTAAATTATATTTAATTAGTGTCCAGCACATACTTCAACTTTATGTAGACTGGAGTGGGAATAGTAAATTATATGTAATTAGTGTCCAGCACTTATATTATTTTTATGTAGACTGGAGTGGGAATAGTAATTTATATTTTAATAGTGTCCAGCACCTACTTCAATTTTATGTAGACTGGAGTGGGAATAGTAAATTATATTTATTTAGTGTCCAGCACATATTTCAATTTTATGTAGACTGGAGTGGGAATAGTAAATTATATTTAATTAGTGTCCAGCACCTACTTTAATTTTATGTAGACTGTAGTGGGAATAGTAATTTATATTTAAATAGTGTCCAGCACCTACTTCAATTTTATGTAGACTGGAGTGGGAATAGTAAATTATATTTAATTAGTGTCCAGCACATACTTTAATTTTATGTAGACTGGAGTGGGAATAGTAAATTATATTTAATTAGTGTCCAGCACCTACTTCAATTTTATGTAGACTGGAGTGGGAATAGTAAATTATATTTAATTTGTGTCCAGCACATACTTCAATTTTATGTAGACTGGAGTGAGAATAGTAAATTATATTTAATTAGTGTCCACCATCTACTTCAATTTTATGTAGACTGGAGTGGGAATAGTAAATTATATTTAATTAGTGTCCAGCACATACTTCAATTTTATGTAGATTGGAGTGGGAATAGTATTTTTTATTTAATTAGTGTCCAGCACCTACTTCAAATTTATGTAGACTGGAGTGGGAATAGTAAATTATATTTAATTAGTGTCCAGCACTTATATTAATTTTATGTAGACTAGAGTGGGAGTAGTAATTTATATTTTAATAGTGTCCAGCACCTATTTCAATTTTATGTAGACTGGAGTGGGAATAGTAAATTATATTTAATTAGTGTCCAGCACATACTTAAATTTTATGTAGACTGGAGTGGGAATAGTAAATTATATTTAATTAGTGTCCTGCACCTACTTCAATTTTATGTAGACTGGAGTGGGAATAGTAATATATATTTAAATAGTGTCCAGCACCTACTTCAGTTTTATGTAGATTGGAGTGGGAATAGTAAATTTTATTTAATTAGTGTCGAGCACATACTTCAATTTAATGTAGACTGGAGTGGGAATAGTAAATTATATTTAATTAGTGTCCAGCATCTACTTCAATTTTATGTAGACTGGAGTGGGAATAGTAATTTATATTTAAATAGTGTCCAGCACCTACTTCAATTTTATGTAGACTGGAGTGGAAATAGTAAATTATATTTCATTAGTGTCCAGCGCATACTTCAATTTTATGTAGATTGGAGTGGGAATAGTAATTTTTATTTAATTAGTGTCCAGCACCTACTTCAATTTTATGTAGACTGGAGTGGGAATAGTAAATTATATATAAGTAGTGTCCAGCACTTATATTAATTTTATGTAGACTGGAGTGGGAATAGTAATTTATATTTTAATAGTGTCCAGCACCTACTTCAATTTTATGTAGACTGGAGTGGGAATAGTAAATTATATTTAATTAGTGTCCAGCACCTACTTGAATTTTATGTAGACTGGAGTGGGAATAGTAAATTATATTTAATTAGTGTCCAGCACCTACTTCAATTTTATGTAGACTGGAGTGGGAATAGTAAATTATATTTAATTAGTGTCCAGCACATACTTCAATTTTATGTAGACTGGAGTGGGAATAATAAATTATATTTAATTAGTGTCCAGCACCTACTTCAATTTTATGTAGACTGGAGTGGGAATAGTAATTTATATTTAAATAGTGTCCAGCACCTACTTCAATTTTATGTGGACTGGAGTGGGAATAGTAAATTATATGTAATTAGTGTCCAGCACATACTTCAATTTTATGTAGACTGGAGTGGGAATAGTAAATTATATTTAATTAGTGTCCAGCATCTACTTCAATTTTATGTAGACTGGAGTGGGAATAGTAAATTATATTTAATTAGTGTCCAGCACATACTTCAATTTTATGTAGATTGGAGTGGGAATAGTAATTTTTATTTAATTAGTGTCCAGCACCTACTTCAATTTTATGTAGACTGGAGTGGGAATAGTAAATTATATTTAATTAGTGTCCAGCACATACTTCAATTTTATGTAGACTGGAGTGGGAATGGTAAATTATATTTAATTAGTGTCCTGCAAGTAATTGATATTTATGTAGATGAGTTTGGGAAGAGTTGTTTTTGTATGTATATCAAAAAATATATATTTATTTTTTTTGTGTATGGTAAACAAAAATTTTTATGATATTAATAGTAAAAACACAGACACTTAATAAATTTTTTTCAACAACATAAATTTATTAGGTATTGTATAATTTTCAGAGATAATTATTTTCAAAATATATTATTGAGATTTGTGAAACATGTATATTTTTGATACAAAAACATTATACAAAAGTAAAAAAAATTTAATGAGAAAAAGAGAATATAGTATTGTTTAATGTCATATCACATTTTTATAGTGTTACATATGTTGTTAGTAAATACAATTTTTATATTATTATTTATATTTATGATATTAATATTAATTATTTAAACAATATATTTCTATACATTTTGTTTTTAACATAGGTTTCTTTATATACAATTTGAAAAATGAAATAACAAAAATTTGTAACATTTTATAACATTTATCATATTTTGTCGATAAATATTATTTATTTTATAATATTTTTTTGTACAGTTTTACTACATATTTCACAAATATTTTAAATAAGGAATAAAAATACATTGTGTAAAATATTTTACTAATTTTGACATTATTGTAGGTAATTTTACACAGAATTATTAATATATTTGTCATAATGGACTATTTTGTTGCTTTTGGGTCTTTTATTTTGTAACCTGGTTAGGTCGTTTTGTGTTATTTGGATGGAGAGCAGCTAGCGGTTGGGAGAGACTTCACGTCGCTTAAGGTAAGGTTTGTTTTATATGTTTTATGTGTGTTTAATTTTATTTTTGAGACTAGTGTGGTGCTATTTATTGTTGTTAGATGTAAGTGAGTTGTATTAAAGTGTTTAAGATCGTTTATTTACGTGTGGTAGGTACTCGTCGTTTTACCTTGTTTTAGGCTTGTTTGGAGAGTTACTATATACATGTTTAAAGTAAATGTATTAGGAATATAATGTTAATACTAATGTTAGTAGTTGTTTATGTGTAGTTTTATGTGGGTGGGAATGTATGTTTTATATGTTTCTGTTCTAGGTGTTCGCCATTTCAGAAGGAGCGTTTTTTTTTTAAGGAAGTGTTTGTTAGTTTTATTAACTAATGCATTTCAAACACTTCTTTAAACTTTTCGGTTTTCCTTGAGCGTTTATTTTATTTTTTAACAATTTTCGGGATTTTTATGGTTTTCCTAAGGATCTTCGTTGGATGGATTATCGAATTTTGGTACAGTTGTATTTTAGCATTTTTTTGGGAACATTTTTCACTAACTGGATTATTTTGGTGGAGAAGGATATCCTGGATTGTCGACATGCTTGGTAAGTTATTTAATTTTTAATATTTTGTGGGTGGGTAATGTATTTATTATAATTGTTATGTTTTATAGTAATGAACTGTAAGTAATGTGTGCATATATATATGTTAAAAAATAATATATATATTGCATACATTAAAGAGTATTGAAAATAATGATTTAGAAGTTGTTTCATTGTTTAGGTTTCATTTTTATGTACTGGTTTGGTGTTCAGATTTATTTAGAGTAGTGTTTTGGCAATTAGGTTTAGGTATTCAATGTCTTTAGTACTAGGGTATAACTTTACTTGTTGTTCTAGGTATTTGTGCATTTGTTTGGTTTGTTTAGATGTTTTAGGGACTAGTTCAGTAATGGATTGTTCCATTCTAAACTCCTGGTGGCTTTGTTCTTTTTGCAGGCATTTAATGAATGTTTCTAAACTTGGTTTAGTTCTGCCAGTTGATTGTATAAAGGCATTGTGCCAACCTTCAACTGCGTTATTTGTTTTTGATTCTCCGTTTAAGGTGCTTTTGTAAACGTTCCACCAGGGTATTAGGAATTTAGGGTTTCTTCTGGGGCAAGATCTATGGAGTCTGCCCACCCAGGTGTCTTCAAAGTAGTCTAAAAATGAACTCAGTTTTGCCTCATTTTGTTTATAAAAGGTGCTATCTATTAGAATGTTGTAGTGTTCTGCTATGTCTGTTTCTGGAACATAAGCCAGTGCTATGATTTTTTTTATTTGATATGCAAAAGATTAGTTTGTTGCATATTCTATGCTTAAAGTTGTCTTTTGTAGATGCCTCCATAGACACTGGTTTAAATGGTAGTAGCAGCCTTGAATGCAGGTATGAGGGTGTAATTTCAAGATGCTTGAAAGCATTGCTTGCTCAAAATCTAGGAATATTTTTTCTGGGGAATAGTCATTAGTTTTTTGTTTGATTATATTTAATAATTCCATATATGTGGAATTAGTTTTATTTGGTAGTAGTGCATAAAGTAGAGGTATGTTGCAGTTGTGATATAGGCCATGTATGGTGTATAATTGGTAAAAGGGTTTGTGACAGATGTTAAAAGTCCCGTCCATCATCCAATATTGGGTTTGCTGAAGTTTTATTAAGTTAAGATTTGTTCCAAAAATTATAAATCTTTTATCGTTGCTTTCATTGTCGTAAATGATAAATGGTTGTTTGTTTAGAGTTATGGTTTGGTTGGCATTTAAACTTATATCACTATATGTTCTTGGAGTTGGTGTGGTAGTAGTAGTAGTTTTTTTTGTTCGTGCTATAGTTCTTTTTAGTGCACGAATATTTGGCATCTGTGTTGTTGCTGTTTTGGGGATTTTGGGAATTTCTTCTTTTAATATGACACTGGTTGGTTTTTGGGAACCTGTGCTTGCCTCTTTTATATTTTCTAATGCTGTTCTAACTTCTATTTCTGTTATGTTTGGTGGGTGGTTGTGTTCCCTCGTATAAAGTACAGTTGCTTCTCTAGTTGTTGCCCTTCCATAACACTTGTTAGAATAATATTTGCAACATTTCCAATTTACTTTCAACCCATATTGTTTCTCCTGGGTATAAGTGTAACCCATGTAGCAGAGTAATAGCTTTCCTTTCTGGCTGGTCACAAAATCTGCTCCCTCAGTCATTTTGTTGTTTGTAAATCTACAAGAGATATATTTAATAGTTATGTAAATGGTAATGTTTGTGTTTAAAATCAATTAATTAAACAATAGTTTTGTATATACTTACAATTGGTCCAAATCTGTGAAATATTTTGATATGCTTTATTCTTCAGTTGTTGACTGTGTTTTCTGATTGTCTTTGATCTGTTAGGTAAAAATTAGAGTAATTGTTATGACTTGCTTTTGTATATTGTTAGAGTAATAGTGCAATTTTTTTCTATAAAATTGGCTGCTAATAACTGTAGGATATTATAAAAAAATTGTGAATATACTTACTTTGTTATTTTTAGATAGGACTTTGGAGTCGAGTTGTCTGTTATTTCTTAGTAGAGTATTCTGTAGTAGTATCTGAAAATAAAAAGAACATATGTGTTAGAAATGTGAACATGTATTTATGTTTGTCACATTTTATCAGTTACTCTAGTCCTTCAATATACTTACTTAGTTAGTTAGATCTTTGGGATTTGGTTATTTATTTTCTGTATTTTGGCAGTCGCGTTTTCTGTAGTTTTAGGAGGAAATAAAAAGTAGATTTTTGTTATAAATTAGAACATGTACTATTTTTGGCATTTTAACCCTTAGTTTAGTTTTTGGAGGTACTTACTTTGTTTGTTTTATTTTCGAATGTATAATTTTGTAGTTTGTTCTTTTGTAGTATAGTCTTTTGTAGTGGTTTCTAAAATACAAAATTAGATATGTATTAGAAATGTCAACCAGTGTTTCATTTTAAACATGTTACTAGTTAATGAAGGTTTTGAATATACTTACTTAGTTTTTTGTATCTTTGGTTTGCTGAGTGTTTTTCTCTGTTTGTTGTCTGTAGAATTGTCTGTAGTGGTAGTAGAAAAAAAAGTAGACATGTATAATTAGTTACAAAATGTGCTTATTTATTTGGATTTTAGCTTTCAATTTAGTGTTTAATTATACTTACTTTGTTAGTTTTATCTTTATGTTTGAGTTCTGTATTCTTGTATTTGTTAGGATAGTTTTCTGCAGCGTTAGAAGAGAAATAAAAAAGCATAGGATTATAAAATTATGGGTTGTATTTTATTTAAAAGATTTAAACATGTTTTAAATAAACACAATATATTTACATTTTTTAGCGTTTTATTTTATCAGAAATCAGTTGTGTGGTATATCTTAGTAGACTAATCTGTAGTTGATTGAGAAATGGAAAAGTGCATTTTTAATAATTAATTTACATTTTAGTAGTTAAATACATTTATATTATTAGAATTACTTACTTGAAAGTCAATACTTTATTCTGCTAATTTTTATGTTCTTGTCGTTGTAGTGCAATTTATCCATAGATGTGTCTCCTTTCGTTTGTTTTAGCATGTGGTTTGTGTTTAGTGGGTAATTGTTTATATAGAGGATTGTAATTAGCAATTAGTTAGCTATTGGTTACTTTTGTATTTCTGTGTGTTTATTGGTTAGTTAGTATATTTGAATTTCTGTTTGGAGTTTAATGTTCTTAGATAAGGCTAAAGTAATTTATTTATGTTTAAAAGCAAAGAAAATATGTGTTAGAAATGTGAACATGTATTTATGTTTGTCACATTTTATCAGTTACTTTAGTCCTTCAATATACTTACTTAGTTAGATCTCTGGGATTTGGTTATTTATTTTCTGTATTTTGGCAGTCGCGTTTTCTGTAGTTTTAGGAGGAAATAAAAAGTAGATTTTTGTTATAAATTAGAACATGTGCTATTTTTGGCATTTTAACCCTTAGTTTAGTTTTTGGAGGTACTTACTTTGTTAGTTTTATTTTCGAATGTATAATTTTGTAGTTTGTTCTTTTGTAGTATAGTCTTTTGTAGTGGTTTCTAAAATACAAAATTAGATATGTATTAGAAATGTCAACCAGTGTTTCATTTTAAACATGTTACTAGTTAATGAAGGTTTTGAATATACTTACTTAGTTTTTTGTATCTTTGCCACCCCAGTTCAGACATGGCTATATGCAAATCAGTCTGACCCTGTGCCTCATGGGAACAGTCCAGCCCGAACTGCCAAGCCATGTCTTCCCTGGACCGGAAACAAGCATCCGAGGACCAGTTTCTGGCATTCCAGCCGTCTTCAGCCCGGCTTGCTTGAATCCAGTGGCAAAGTGAGCAAGGGACTCTCGTCTGAGCATACCCTGCCACACTTATGGCGGACAAAAACGGTACAAAAGAGGCGGTGATGGACGGAGCATCTGAATCAATCAAACACTCACACCCAGTCAAAAGATATGGGTTTAATCCATCACCGTTCTTTAGCCCACTCTGCCACCCCAGTTCAGACATGGCTATATGCAAATCAGTCTGACCCTGTGCCTCATGGGAACAGTCCAGCCCGAACTGCCAAGCCATGTCTTCCCTGGAACGGAAACAAGTTTCCGAGGACCGGTTTCTGGCATTCCAGCCGTCTTCAGCCCGGCTTGCTTGAATCCAGTGGCAAAGTGAGCAAGGGACTCACGTCTGAGCATACCCTGCCACACTTATGGCGGCCAAAAGCGGTACAAAAGAGGTGGTGATGGACGGAGCATCTGAATCAATCAAACACTCACACCCAGTCAAAAGATACGGGTTTAATCCATCACCGTTCTTTAGCCCACTCGGCCACCCCAGTTCAGACATGGCTATATGCAAATCAGTCTGACCCTGTGCCTCATAGGAAGAGTCCAGCCCGAACTGCCAAGCCATGTCTTCCCTGGACCGGAAACAAGCTTCCGAGGACCGGTTTCTGGCATTCCAGCCGTCTTCAGCCCGGCTTGCTTGAATCCAGTGGCAAAGTGAGCAAGAGACTCATGTCTGAGCATACCCTGCCACACTTATGGCGGCCAAAAACGGTACAAAAGAGGTGGTGATGGACGGAGCATCTGAATCAATCAAACACTCACACCCAGTCAAAAGATATGGGTTTAATCCATCACCGTTCTTTAGCCCACTCTGCCACCCCAGTTCAGACATGGCTATATGCAAATCAGTCTGACCCTGTGCCTCATGGGAACAGTCCAGCCCGAACTGCCAAGCCATGTCTTCCCTGGACCGGAAACAAGCTTCCGAGGGCCGGTTTCTGGCATTCCAGCCGTCTTCAGCCCGGCTTGCTTGAATCCAGTGGCAAAGTGAGCAAGGGACTCACGTCTGAGCATACCCTGCCACACTTATGGCGGCCAAAAGCGGTACAAAAGAGGTGGTGATGGACGGAGCATCTGAATCAATCAAACACTCACACCCAGTCAAAAGATATGGGTTTAATCCATCACCGTTCTTTAGCCCACTCTGCCACCCCAGTTCAGACATGGCTATATGCAAATCAGTCTGACCCTGAGCCTCATGGGAACAGTCCAGCCCGAACTGCCAAGCCACGTCTTCCCTGGACCGGAAACAAGCTTCAGAGGACCGGTTTCTGGCATTCCAGCCGTCTTCAGCCCGGCTTGCTTGAATCCAGTGGCAGAGTGAGCAAGGGACTCACGTCTGAGCATACCCTGCCACACTTAAGGCGGCCAAAAGCGGTACAAAAGAGGTGGTGATGGACGGAGCATCTGAATCAATCAAACACTCACACCCAGTCAAAAGATATGGGTTTAATCCATCACCGTTCTTTAGCCCACTCTGCCACCCGAGTTCAGACATGGCTATATTCAAATCAGTCTGACCCTGTGCCTCATGGGAACAGTCCAGCCCGAACTACTAGACAGTGCAGCAGAAGTAACAATAGCTCGCCAGAACTTGATGGAATTTCTGGTGACAGCTGAGTTGAATGAACATAACATGGTGAAGACACCTGATACGAGGGTAAGTATCCTGCATGAGTTACATAACAATAACGGACTCTTTTGGGAGAACCTGACTTATAGATATGACATCCTTTTAGCAAAAAAATGTTGGCATCCTGAAACTGTTATGGATTGCCTTAAGGGACAAACAGTAATTTTACCGGCTTTTTCCAACGTCGTTCCTATATACTTAAAACATACAAACGGGCAGGAGTAGGCGGGAGAGCTTGCTCCAGAATTATATTGCAACCATGTTAAGTTGGATGCTGAGTCACCTAACATTGTAATTCCAGCAAAAACGACTCCAACTCCACTGAAACTTGCACCTCTTCAATGATTAATCCTTTGTTTCCCGTAATGAAACCAGATAATTCATACTGTCTAGTTTTCTCAGCGCTCGGTTCCCATTTTGTCGACTCCCCAAAGGGTATAAGAATAGTCCTGGGTTGTTCTCCGCTAGGGTAACAGAGTTACTTCAGAATTTGGATGAAGAGTCATTGTACTATGTAGATGATATTTATCTGACGGATAAGAATTTAAAGGATCACTTGACCAGGGTGAGCAACAACACTTTGGGGTTTGCCTCTAAGGGCTACAAATTCAACTTTAAAAAATCTAAAATAGCCCACCTAAATGACCTATTTTGGTGATATGAACTTTCAAGTGAAGGGAAAACCTTGTCAGCTAACTTTTTAGAAAAGTGTGTGCTGCTCCAATCTCCTAAATCTTTGAAGAGTATACAATCCATATTGGGATTTTTAAATGTTGGCAGAACATGCATTTTAGAATGGGCAGAAACGGTCAAACCTTTCTACAACCTAATAAGACCTTATTTTTCAGTTATTCATTGGACACAGGAACACACAGATATCCTTCATTCAGTACAAGCTGATATGATACCTTCCAAACACCTACACACACGGGTAAACACCACAAATCTGGTGATCCGTGTTATAGCGTATACTTACCTAAACTTAATTGAAGGCGAAACTGTACCCATAGCATACAAATCACACTTGTACAAAAATGCTGAAATGCGTGTTGCCTCTACAGAAAAAAATCTGACAGTAGTACAGACTGCTGTGGTGAAAGAGAGATAACTGAATCAGGGGAAGCGAATAATTGTTATAACTCCAGTACCAACCTTAGAGGCTGTTCCAAAAGCAAGCATTCTGAATGCTAAAGCTTAACATCCAAGATGGATACAAATGGGCTAATTCTGTCACTGCAACAGATGTAGATTACAAATTTGACTTTAGACTTAAGACTGGGGATAGAATGTAGCCTTACGGCTAGAGAGGTCAACCTCGAAGCTGGGGAACAGGGTTAGAGTCTCTGCAACTACTCTCAACATCCTTTGATTCTGGGCAAATTCCCTAAATCTTCCTGTGCCTAAGAAAAATGAATGTGTCCTTCTGTAATAAAACTTGTGCGCATGTAAAGCCCCCTGATACCCAATGTCTCGGGCCAAGTTCGCTCTACATAAAACTCTAAAAAAAAGTCTCAAGCATTTCTGCAATATGAACAAGAATATCCTCTCCTGAATGAAATAATGACTCTAGATCAATATGAATACATTATTTACACTGACGGTTCTGCTCAGCCTGCCATAGGTAGTAATCAACAATCAAGTGCTGCATGTGCCATTGTGAAGGGTCGTGTGCAGGAAGGCAAGTTCCATCCTAGGAGTACGAAGACACAGTCCCTAGGACACTGCACAGCGCAGTTGGCTGAATTAAAAGCCCTGTTACTGGCACTAATAAATATGGATCGAGAATTGCCCACACTGATTGTGTGTCATTCTTTTTACTGTGTCCAGTCATACAGTGAATATCTACACTACAGGGGTCAGAATGGGTTTAAAGACTCAAAAGGTGGCACAAATAAGCATAACATGCTATGGGAACAGGTAGCTGAGTTGAAAAACAAACTACCAAGAGCTCACATGATACACACGATGAGGCATCAACATAATGACGTTCATGTTGAAGGGAATTCATTGGCCGATGAAGCCACAAAAGGGGCAGTACGTACTGCTGCTGTAGCACTAATCAATCATTAAAAAACAAGAATAGACAGACAGATAATGGTAGCTGTCATATCTACACGCAAATGCAGCACAGCCTTACTGAAAAGCTTTCTACTCAAGTACTCCTACAAGTTAGCTGCAAATACCATTCTGTATGCTCGAATTCCAGGAGAGGGGATAGAGTTATACCAAACATAGATCTCAGATTAGGCTTAATACTAGCTGCACACGAGGGTCTCATTTCTGCACACACAGGAGTCACCACAACAGTTTATTTTTAGAAACAACGCTATTGATGGCCAGGGTTAACTAAACTGACAAAGAATTTTGTCCTAAATTGCTACATCTGGCAGCAGATGAAGGGCTCCACCATAGCACATCCAGCACAGACACCATTTTTGATATCAGACAGACCACTCACTTGCGTTTATTTGGACCACTGTGGCCCCCTACAATCAGACGGACTTATAAGTATATCATTCTTGGTGGCATAGGATTCATGCTCTAGATTCCCATGGGTACGGCCTCAGTGCTCGGCTGACATAAAACTGTTATAAAATATTTGCGAGTCTTTATAGGGACATACGCAGTTGTCACATTACATTCTGACCACGGCCCCGCGTTTAGCTCTAGGGCTTACAAGGAAGCCATGGGAAGTGAGGGTGTTGCATTGGGGTACTCCTCTCCATACCATCCCGAGGGAAATGTGGTTGTGGAGAGGAAAAACAAAGACTTAAGGCAATTTTTAATAGCAAGGGTATTACGTTCTGGTGGTAGTTGGGTCAGTCACTTATACAGGGTCCAGAGGGCTCTTAACAATATGCCAAGAAGTGCCCTAGGAGGTGTCACTCCTTATGAAGTTCTATTTGGGACAAGCATGTGGGTACCTGATCATGACTATCAAAGCACAGTAGAGGATAAAAAAACATTTGGCATCAATACGCATTGCCTGTTTTGCAGGATCTCAATGAATTCCAAGCATTACAAAGCAATGTGCAAGTAAAATGCACCGCCACTGGGGATGTCAAATCAGTCACGGCAAGACCTGCCTGGATCCCAAAAGTCAGGGATCTGGTCAGATAAAAGATTGTGGACAAAAAGGAATTTGGCCCATCATACAGAGAGCCTGTACCTGTCCTGGCAGTTGAAGGAACAAGAACAGTAGTTCTTCTGCCTCTTGCTGGCAAAAAAGAAAAGAGATTTGTCTCCATCGATCTGATCAAACCACACTATGTGGCCGATACTGAATAGTAGGCCTTATGGGCTCCTGGATAGCTGACGCTCATTTCTCGCTGCCGTACAGGAAGTTCAGACAGAAAGACTCATAACATGTAAAGAGTTACCAATACCAAATAATGGACTTGTCAACAATGAAATGGAACTCGTTCCTGTTGAGACATAACATCAAAGCACAAATGGAAGACAAATATTAATTCGCCTAACACCAATATCTACATCAATATGCCTCTAAAAGAGACGTCTGCCAGTTCAACAAAACCTGCTGAGCTTCCAAAAATAGATCGAACTGCATCTGGCTACTTCATGGATTTTGATACAGTGTCTCTGTATCCCAGTGAACCTGAAACAATGCCACCTCAAATTTCCCGTAAACAGCAACTTCATGAATTCTACATTTTTCTGAAAAAGACCTACCTGGTTTCACCATGGCTACAAGTCTTGATAATAACTGGAATATTGTTTCTCCTTTTCTGGATTGGCCTGGTGACTGTCTTTTGCTTACTCATGAACGTAAACTGTCTCCCAGAACGCTCTGCAGTATCAAATGTAAACTTGCTCCTAAAACCTCATACATCATCTCATCGTGAACAAAGAGACCTGTCCTTTGTGAACATTACAGCTGTTTCAAATTCCTAATGGTATAGTGTGGGACAGAGTTTCATATGATGTATTCGGTTCCACTGACCTTTTCAAAATTCCTTATATGTTCACAATTTCTTTAAATGATATCATTACCGCCAGTAAATTTTCTGACGTTTGGGATTTTGAAACTGTAAATAATATGTTGTATGATTTAGAACAATTGTCTGCATTTTCAAGCACTGAAATGTTAGAGGACACATCTGATTTTGACACTATGTACTGTTACCAACATTATCGTCATCACTTTTTACACAAATCCAGTATCCCATGTAATGTTTTCACTAACCACCAATGGGAACATTGCCCGACACCACCAAAAGGTAGTTCGAAAACATTTGCACAGAAATTTCCTTATTTTTCAGGGTTTAACACCTCCACATATTATAATAAGGTTGCACCTACAACTGCACAGAAAAATATGCTAACTAACACCAAACAGATTTATTCTGCATCCTTTATTTCCCAACTGTCTGAACAGGGCTTCGACTTATGGAAACACACTACAGACATAAAATAAGCCTGGCGTTCAAGGGAATGGCGAGTTCAGGGAACAGAACCATTATTTTGAGCATGCCTCATTCCACAGCAGATAATATTTCTAATTGAGACTGTGCAACAGACTTCCTTTCTTGGATTAGCCAAGAACAAGGATTTGAACACACCTTGGATACCCTCACCAACAAACTTTGATGGGTGACAAAACTTTACAACACATGGTGGGGATATAGTAAAGGACAGCATACTGAACAATTCATCAGGCCCCAATTAGAAGGGATGGTTACTTTGGCTAAAGGACTCAAATCGGTGTTAAAAAAAATTATGGGGTACCACCAAAGGGTGTAGTATCCAAAGGCCAGACCAACGCTATGTACAAAGAGAACATCTGGGGGTGGTGACATCATACCATGTTGGGAAGTGTTAGATCTGGGGGACTCTAGTTGGCAATGGTATTCACCTTTGTCCAATTAGCGACCCTTACTTCTAAGTCAGGATAAGGGGATTACACTCCTTAATAACCCCTGCTCACCCCTTGGTAGCTAGGCACGAGCAGACAGGCTTATCTCAGAGGCAGTGTGTTAGGCATTTGTGAATATACACAGTAATACAGTGAAAACACTTCAGATGGACACAACACAGGTTTTATTTAAAAAAGTATTCTTAATATAGACTTAACACAAGACCACAAACGACAAAAATCCACAATACTAAACTTAAAATTGCTTTAAAGATGATAAAAGTTACTTAGTTCAAGTTGATGATAGATGCAACAAAGTTCTCAGCAAAGTACCTGGATGCGTAACGCAAAGTAAACAAAAGGCTCGCAAAAGGGGAGATGCGTCGGTTCCGTGGTCCGGGGGAGATGATGCGTTGTGCCTCAATGCTTGCGCAGAGTAGGGGATGCGTTGTAATCCTTACCGGTGCGGAGGTGATGCGTAGATTCTCAGCCTGCGGTCCCATTGCAGAGCGCAAGATGGCGCCTTGATGCGATGCGATGATCCGGTTGCGATGCGAGAAGATGGCGCCCTTGATGCGGCGATGCGATGACGATACATAGATTCCCTGGTAGCCTTGCGACGACTGTAATTTGGAGCCGCGACAGGCCCTGCGACATGCTTCTCCGGTAATGCGATGGCGACTCGCTCAATGGCGTCACGCTTCTCTGGTGATGCGACAGCAGGCATCTTTGATCAACACACGCTTCCAGGGAGATGCAGCGAAGGCTCATTTCTCCGGTGATGCGACGAATACACAACCTAAAAGTGGTATTTTCAAACACAGAATATTAAAACCAACTTTACTAAAAGATGTATTTTATTATTCTGAGTTCAGGCATACTAAATTCGAATTCCTACCATATTCCCTGAGTCAGTTAGGATTATAAGAATGTAATAATCTAACTGCCCATTCTAGCCGATGGAGAACAGGTAGCCTTGCAATAGTGTAAAACAAAAACAGCTGTAGTTCACTATTAGGACATGCTACACACACCAGAACATGTCCTACCTTATACTTACAATGCGCCCTGCCCTTGGGCCTACCATAGGGGTGTCTAATATGAAGCAAAGGGAAGGTTTAGGGACTGGCAAGTGGGTGTACTTGCCAAGATGACATGGCAGTACTAGACTGCACACAGGCCTTGCAATGGCAGACCTCAGACACACTTTACAAGCTGCTTCTGTAGGTGGCACAACCAGTGCTGCAAGCCCACCAGCAGCATTTGATTTACAAGCCCTGGGCACCCATGGTACACTGTACTAGGGGCTGACAGGTAAATAAAATAACCCAATCATAGAATTACCAATTAGTACATCAATTAACATAGGGAGCACTGGATAGCAGTGGCACAGTGCCCAAAGCATATAACCAGCAGAAAACACATCAAAACAGAGGAGGCAATCCGTCAAAATGGAAGGGAGACTCACGCCAATGATGCCAGGTCTAACACGTTTCGCCTCCAGCTGAAATGTGGAGTGAACTACCGTTCCCCTTGGGAGTTCTCTTCACTAAGGCGGAAAAATCTGGACAGACCATCAGCGTTGGCGTGTTCTGTACCAGGGCGGTGTTCCACCGTAAAGTCCAGACCCTGTAGGGAAATGGACCACCTCAATAATTTTGGGTTCTCACCCCTCATCTGTATCAGCCATCTGAGGGGCCTGTGTTCGGTCTGAACCAGGAAGTGGGTCCCAAACAAGTATGGTCTCAACTTCTTCAGCACCCAGACCACGGCAAATGCCTCACGCTCAATTGCACTCCACCTCTGTTTCTATGGAAGTAACCTCCTACTGATGAAGGATACTGGTTGGTCGAGGCCATCTTCATTAATCTGTGATAGAACAGCCCCCACACCATGCTCTGAAGTGTCTGTCTGAACAATGAATTATTTTGAGAAGTTGGGCGCCTGAAGCACAGGTGCTGTGCACATGCCAGTCTTCAGGGCGTCAAAAGCCTTCTGACAGGTGTCAGTCCAGTTCACTTTCTTCGGCTGCTTCCTGGAAGTCAGCTCAGTCAAAGGTGCAACAATGTTGCCATACCCCTTGACAAACTTCCTGTAGTACCCCGTGGGTCTTAAAAGGCTCTCCCCTGTGTCTGAGTCTTTGGGGGTTCCCATGCCAGGATGGTATCAATCTTGGGTTGTAGGGGCGCCACCTAGCCGCTTCCTACTTGGTGATCCAAATACACCACAGAACCCTGCCCGATCTGGCATTTACTCACCTTGATCGTGAGGCCTGCCTTGCGCAGTGCCATCAACACTTCCCAGAGGTGGTGCAGATGTTCTTCCCAACTGGCGCTGAACACTGCAATGTCATCCAGGTAGGCGGCACTGAAATCCTCCAGTCCAGCCAACACCGGGTTGACCAACCTCTGAAAGGTGGCAGGGGCATTCTTCACCCCAAAGGGCATGACCCGGAATTGGTAGTGCCCATCTGGAGTGGAGAATGCTGACCTCTCCTTAGCCCCATCAGTCAAGGTGATCTGACAGTACCCAGACGTCAAATCAAATGTGCCGAGGTACCGGGCAGCCCCTAACCGATCAATGAGCTCATCAGCTCTGGGGATGGGGTGTGCATCAGTCCTGGTGAGGGAATTGAGCCCTCTGCAGTCCACACAGAACTGGAGTTCAGGTGTGGCACCCGGCGCGGCAGCCTTTGGAACCAAAAACACTGGGCTGGCCTAAGGACAGTTTGAGGACTCAATGACCCCTAAAGCAAACATCTTGGAGATTTCCTCCTTAATATAAGCCCTAACCTTGTCAGTCACTCTGTAAGCCTTGTGCTTCACAGGAGGACTGTCTCCAGTGTCCACATCATGGATGCACCACTCTGTGACACCAGTAACTAAGGAAAATAGATCAGAGAATTGCCCCAACAGTTGGCGACAATCTTGCTGCTGATCAGGGGTCAGTGTGGCAGAGAGGCTGACACCATCCACTTATCCATCTTGCTCTGTTGCAGACAGGAGGTCAGGAAGAGGCTCGGTCTCCTCCTCCATTCCATCATCTGTCGTTATGAGCATGCCCACTTCGGACCTTTCTAAGTGGGGCTTCAGGCGGTTAACATGTAGGACTCGCAAAGGGTTCCTTGCAGACCGCAAGTTCACCAAATAGGTGACATCAGTCTTGTGCTCCACCACCTCAAATGGACCGGTCCACCTGTCCTGGAGCACACAAGGCTCTACAGGGGCCATGACCCAAACTTTCTGTCCAGGCTGAAGCTCAATAAGAGTGGCATTCTGATCGTACCACTGCTTCATTTCCTCCTGGCTGGATTCCAGATTCGCCTGAGCGAGGTCTCTGAATCACCGAGTCTGGTTCCTGGGGAGCTTTTCTGGGAGATTGTCCCAGCCTTCCTTGATCAGACTCAAAGGTCCTCTTACCGGGTGTCCATACAAAAATTCAAAGGGGCTGAACCCTAGGGATGGCAAGAGGACGTCCCACTTACGCCTCATTGGTTCCTCAAGACCCATGATCATGCCTTTGAGGGTCCGGTTGAATCTATCAACCAGCCCATTACCTTGTGGGTGGTAAGGAGTGGTGAACTTGTAGGTAACACCCCACTCCTTCCACAGACACTTCATATAATTAGAAACAAAGTTTGTAGCTCGGTCAGACACCACCTCTCTAGGGAACCCCGCACGGGAGAAGATCCCCATCAGTGCATGTCCCACCACGGGGGCCGTTACTGTCCTGAGCAGAATGGCTTCCGGGTACCGGGTAGCATGGTCCACCAAGACCATGATAAACCTGTTGCCCATGGCTGTCTTGGGGTCCAGTGGCCCCACAATGTCAATGCCCACCCGTTCAAAGGGGGTACTGACTACAGGGAAAGGTTGGAGAGGGGCCTTGTGCCTCCTTCCACTTTTCCCACTTGCCTGGCAAGTTTGACAGGTCCTACATTGAGTATCTGAACTCTTCCGCATCTGGGGCCAATAAAAGTGGGAGACAAGCTTTCAAAGGTCTTGTTCTGCCCCAGATGACCAGCTAAAGGAACATCATGAGCCAAACCCAGTAGGAAGGCTCAGAAGTACTTGGGTACCACCAGCACACGGGCTGTCCCAGGCTCAGCAACTTTGGCTCGCTATACAGGAGACCGTTCTCCCAGTAGATCCAATTTGATCCAGACTGATCACCTGGTGCCTCGTTTGTGGCCTGTTGCCTCAAACCAACAAGAGAAGGGCACTCCTGCTGCTCTTCACAAACTTCCTTCCTGGAGGGACCCCCTTCTTGCTGCCAATGGGTCAGCTGAGCTCAGGTAGGTTCCACAGTTCAGAAACTTGCTCCCCTGTAGGTTCCAGGGCATCCCACTCAAGGTCTGCCTCCTCCTGGACCAGGGGAAAAATGGGGGCTGGCTTCCCGCGCCCCCTACCTCTTCTCTTTAAGGCAGGACCCTAGGCCATACTTTCAGGCTCCAGGGTCTCTTGAACACCCTTAGCTGCCATAGACCGAGTGGTCACACACGCCCACTCAGGCAGACCCAATGTCTTCAAATGAGCCTTCTTCTCCACCTTAACCCAAGGGGAGCTTTCCAAATCATTGCCTATCAGACAATCAACAGGCATGGCTGGCCTCACAGCTACTTGAAGAGTACCAGAGATCCCCCACTGAAAGGAAACTTGAGCCACTTTGCAACGGCTCTCTGTGATGTCAGCGGCAACAACTGGGAAGAATACATTGGGGACCACCTGCTCTTCAGACACCAAGTGACACTTGACAGCTGTCACACTGGCTCCGGTGTCTCTCAGAGCCTCCACTCTATGGCCGTTGATGGTCGACCATTGCCTGTATTTTTTAGTGTTATCAGGCAGCTGAGTTCTAGGGACCATCTCAAAGTCTCCTAATAAGACAATGGACATTTCTGCGGGACCCCACCCACCCTGGGCACCCATCTCCTCCCCACACAGGGCTACACTGGCCATCTGATGGGCTGGTGCACGGGGTGGCACATAATGACCCTTTTGGGGACACTGGGGATCATACCAACGGTGTCCCACCTGCTTACACTGAAAGCTGGTAACAGGCCCACTATAAACAGGTTTACCTGTCGGGGTCCTGACTTCTTCCCAGGGGGAGGCTGGGAACCCTTACCTTGGTCCCCCTGGGAATTACTTTGGGGCCCTTTCTGGAACTCCCTCTGTTTACCCTTGTCCCCTCTACTCTTCTGCTGGGGATCCTGCCCACCTTTGGTGGAGTCTCCCATAAGACCATTGTAGACCCTGGTACTGACCCAGCAGTCCCCTCTTCAGCAAGCTTTCTAGGGTAGCTCTGGAAAACAATTACAAGTGCTCCCTAGCAATCAAATCATAGCGCTCTTGAAAATTATCCACACTGCTACCCCTCACCCAACCATCCATGGCTCTGCAAAAGAAAGACACATATTCTTCCCAAGTAGTTCCCTCCAACTTCTTACAATTCCTGAACCTCTGTCTATAGAGTTCTGGAGTTAAACCATACCTTGTCATCAGTGCTTCTTTCATGTGGTAATAAGACATCCTATTCTCACTGGGCATGTCTAACAAAGTATCCCTATGTGAGGAGAAGCATGAAGTCTCTTACGAGGTGGCCCGACACCAAACACTTTCCCCTTACCTCTCTCACTGTCCCCTTCTATATTCGCAGCCAGTCTGTGGAGAACACTGCGCCTTTAAGGCCATAAGACTTCTGGGTCACGTGAGGGGATCAGCTGACCTGCAGGGGCTTAAGACGGAAGACGCTGAGGAAGCAGCGTTCTCGTTTGTACTCTCGGAGGTAGCGGATTCAGCGCAGTAGCACCAGCTGGTGGGGACCTTTTCAGTTTGCCCTTGGAGCAGCTTGGAACCTTGCTCAGAAGAGAGGACGCTGTGACGGCAAGAGGAGTGTCCCCGGGACTGGAGACTGCTGGCAGAGCAACAGACGGGCAGCCAGACCCTAGCTGGCAACGCGAGGAAGCCCCCCACGGCCCTGGAGGGTCATGGCTGCACAAGGTACATGGGCATTTTGGACAAGTCTGAGGGCGTATTACTGACGGTCCCAAGGGGGGGTGCCCGAGAGTGACTGCACTGACCCGACCAGCGTTCTTTAAAGTCTCTTTGCGTTTGCACTCGTGAACCACTGGTGAAGGATAGTTGGTGATACTCCCTTGCACTCCCCCTGCTCCTAGCGTCAAAGAGAGAAGGCAAACCACCTTCCTGACGACCCTTGTATTTCTTTCCCCTTCTCTTATGGTATACCGGGCTTCGTGAGAGAGAGAAGAAGACCACTCACCAGACTCCATACACCCGGACAATGAAGACGGAACCCGAAGAAGGGAAATAGTACTTCATCACCCAGAAATCCTTGTTGTCAACAATAGAAATAAACTTCCTCAGTGTAAAACCTATCTGCTGTCCTGGTCTGCTTCTCCACCACGCTACACCCTACCTTCAGTTATAAAGCGGCCCCACAACCCCACTCCCCAATCCTTCCCATGGACCCGGTGGGCCAACATTGCTATCTGATAGGCTGCAAAACACTGCCCAATATCTTCACTTTTGTGGAAATCTTTGATGACAACCTTGGGAATATGTACCCTGCCTTCTGGAAAAACTAAGTAAGTAAGTAGGTAAGTAAGTAATCTTTATTGTACAGTTAGTTAAAACTCACAATTTTTAAAACACACGATTTAAAATAAAATAAAAATAACTTTCAAACTTTAAAATACATGGGTCGGCGTTATCTCGCTTTGTGAGGTAGTGGCTAAAATTTATGTTTTCAATTAAATTTATCAGTGTTATTATGTGAGCTGGAGTCCCAATGTGTTACTTGAGGAGCGCTATCTATCTGCTAGTCTGCTTTCTCGTTTTGCTGATGATTTAGTCTTTCCGTCACTGTATCAAAGAATTTTGAGAGACGGCAGTTTAATTGGGTCTCCTGCGGTTTGAAACACAGTTTACCTGCCTGTCTACAAGTCTTGATGCCCTTCTGATTCCACCTTGCTTGTTGTAAAGATCTCCTTTTATCCATTAAGCCTGGGCAAATACGAATTATGTGTATTAGATCTTCAGATCCTGCTCTACAGAGACGACAGGTCTGCTCTTCTTGTTTCCTTTTCCATGGTGCCAGGTGAGGGAAAATTGGTAAGGCACCAAACCACAACTTTAAAAGAAATTCTTTTATCTTCTGTTTAAATCCCCTTTTCAAATAAGCTTGTGGTTTAAGTGCTTTGTAATCATTTAATACTGTCCAGCCGTGTGCCCTCTTTGCTAGAGTTTCCTTGTCTTCTGTTAAGGATATCATTTTCGTTACTTTGGTTGCAACCTTTTTAAAACTCTTATGTTCTACTGGCGATTCCCAAAGATCGGTCAGTTCAAGTCTCTCTAATGATTCCAACAGGTATTCTCTGGCTGGTGATTCCTCTTGGTTTAGCAGCTCGGTCCAAAGATGGGCATTTAGGGTCCCGTGTTCTGCGTTTCGGATCTTGTGCCAGCATTTTATATAGGTGCCCCTTCTTTCCACCGTCTGCTTCCGAAGGCCGATTCGAGGCGTATTTGGGCAGGAGATACATAGCTGGGTAGCTGAAAGATTGATCTATAGGTTCTACTAATCACTTTATCTAGGATCAACGCGTCTTTTCCGTGTGTTGGTTCGCTCCCATATGTCAGCATGGGCTCTAAACGTGCTCTGATTACTTGTAGGAGCGGATCGAGTGTGCAATCTGGCAGAACTTTCTTCAGGGGCTTCATCGCAAGATAGCTCATGGTGCCCTTTCGATGCAGATTCTCTAATTGGGGTTTAAACGAGCCTCTGCTGTCCAGTAGTACCCCAAGGTACTTGTAGCTTGTTACCTGATCCAGTTTCCTCCCTTCCAAATACAAAATGTTTTTCCTAGTCTTCTTGTAATTCACGGTCATGGATTTTGTTTTTGTTAAGTTGATGGTTAGTCCGTTGCATTGTGAGAATGTGCTGGTAGTATTCAGAAGGTGTTGGAGGCCAATTGGAGTCCGGCTTATTAGGACCAGGTCATCATCATATAGGAGATTGGACAGCATGAGCTCTCCCAGTCGTGGGGCATGTGATTTAGTGCTGTCCAATTCCCCTGGTAGGTCTGATAAGAAGAGATTAAACAGCATGGGAGCTAGGACGCACCCTTGTTTCAAGCCTTTGGAGGTGTTAATTCGCCTTGAGAGATGCGTCCCATCTCCCAGCTTGATCTTGACCCAGGTGTTGGTGTGAAATGAGATCAGCTGTTTCAAAAGAGGTCTTGGTATCCCCCATTTTTCCAGCTTTTGCCATAGTATGGCCCGATCCACGTGATCAAACGCTGAGCTGTAGTCTATAAAGCATATAAATAGCGAGTTCTTTGCTGCTTTTGTCGACTCTGCCAACAGAGTTAATGCCATGACATTAGTGGTGGTATCCTGTCCTCTATAGAATCCTGTTTGATTTACCGGAATTATTTGTTTTGACGATGGCCAAGATGTCAATTCCTCCAGTACTAGACTAGCATAGTACTTTGCCTCTATATCTATTAGGGCGATCAACCGGTAATTGCAAGGGTTGCTCCTGTCGCCCTGCTTATAGATTGGACTTATGATCCTTTCCAGGATGCAGGGCTAGTTTCTAGCTCTTGAATGCCCATGAAGACTGGTACCAGTGTATTACTCCAAAATTCAATGTCATGCTTAAACATTTATGGCGGTATCTCATTTGGACCTGGTGCTCCTTCTGACTTGCCCTTCTGTATTTATGATTTTTTCCGAGCCGCTGATATATTAATATTGTTTTCTTTGCTGTTTGATGTTAAGTTTGGGCTTGTATTTCTTGCTCCGTCTTTGTCTATGCCTTTTCACATCCCATTTAATGTCTTTTCTAGTCCCTTGTTTGGTCTTTCCTACGTTGGTATCCTTCTGTTCCATCTCCATTTTCCGTGGTTTCTCTTCAGTTGAGTTGCCCTCTTTGTTTTTATCATTTAAGTGATTGTGCAGATGATTTGCCCAATCTGCCTCTGCTATATATGAACTTATTCCATGGTGACATGGCCGTTGGAGGCTAGGAATTGTCTGCCAGAACTTGGCGCTGTTTTTCAGTTTCGAGTCGTACATTATTTTTGCCCAGAGTTCGTCGTTCATCTGTCTTTTTTTCCCAGATTACCTTTTTTAGCCTGGCTTTTAAATCACGTAACTCCTCTTGCAGTGCTTCGTTTTGTGGTTGTGCTCGAAGTTGTTTCTGAATTTGTTTTATTTTTCGTTTCAGTCTTTTTGTCTCGGGTGTGCTTGTCTTTCCTGATATGGACCCCTGAGATTTACCTTTAAAGGTCTTTGATTTTGTGGCGTGTTTAATCCCAAGGGCCTTCGTATACTCCTCCCAGGCTTCAATTGGGTTTGTGGCCAACTTGTCTTGATGAATTAGTTCCTTCGCACTTGTGGATAGTTCTTCATTTTTATCTGGTTTGTACCTTATTCGTGTAAAATCCGAAGTATATTCGGTCCCAGAGCTTACCCTTGTTTCTATGAGGCTCCCTATGGTTATGCTTAACACAATTTCTTGCAGCAGGTGGTCGCTTTGGTCAAATTTGCCACCCAGCCTAAATGATTTGACGATGTCGAACAGAGGGAGAGTTGCAAGTGTATAATCTAAATAGGAAGATATTGTTGTGGAGTGATAAGTTGATGCTGGTGGGGTATCCTCTTTGAACCGACCGTTCAGCACCCTTAGGTTTAATTGCTCTAAGTCCTTTAGTAGTTGATTTGAGCACTTTGTTTGTTTGTTTGGAAGTGCTTGGGCTTGAGTTGGAATTCCCCAGGCTATATTAAGCTCCTGTGCTACTTCGTCTTCCAGTGCGGTTCAGAAGAGGAAAAGATTGAAGTCTCCTGCCCGGATCGAATTCTCAACCTCTCTCTCTTCCATGATTCTTGCTGTTTCCTTGACCAGCTCTTTTGCACCTTTCAGTCTGTGCTTCGGATGTATATATGAATTGATTATAACAAGTGGTTGATCCGTCTTTCTAATTTTAATTGTTATGGCTATTGCCTGTATAGCGCTTGGAGCTGTGGTTTTAATCTTAATCTCCTCTGATGTTCCTGTAGTAAGAATTGAGACAAAAATCATCAGACCGCCTGAACTATGGCCAAAGGGTGAGGTCCTAGTGGCTGGAAATATTTGTGATGTGTATCCTTCTAGGGCTATCTCGCGTTCTTCCCAGGTTTCTTGTAGTAAAATCAGGTCAAATGACCTTAATTAATTTAATGTTTCTGGATCGACCAGTTTGTTAGTCAGACCGTTGGTGTTCCAGATACATATTCTAAGATTAGTCAGAGTGGTATGTGGTAAGGTCTGGCAGGTAACCCTTGTCATTGCCCGCCCCTGTTTGTTATTGTTCGCTGTATGATGGCCTGGTTGGGGACAGTTGATTGTGTTATTACCGTTTTCGTGTATAAGAGCCTTCCTTGTAGCCCTGGTGACTGGCTAAGGGCTCCTTTTAGAATTGATGTTGCTGTGTGAAAATTTTCTTTTTTGCTCTCCTCTAAGAAAGGTGTTGGGTAGACTAATCTCTTTCCTAGTTCCAGTTTTATTCACCACTGAGAAAATGTGTTGATTTCTCCTAGGATCCAGTCAACCAGCTCATTTGATATCCATGTTGTCTTTGTCGTTTCTGGTTTGTGTGGGTCACAGTGGAGAAGTGTGGCTCACTGGCTAGAGGAGGCAGACCCTGAAGCAGAGGTCAGACCCGGCACCAGAGTTCAATTCCCGACGCGGCAGGGTCTTGAGCCCAAATGTCCACGGACTCGATAATTCTCGCTTCGGTGCCAACTCAAATCACGGGTTCACACTCTGCAACTCTGGGCAATAGCTTGCTTAATCTCCACTACGCCCCCCCCCCCCGCGGCGGGATGCCTGGCTTTCACCTTGGGGATGCCCAGTACGGGTTATTTCACAGGGAAAAGCCAGGACGGGTTCCCAAATCAAGCGCCTTGAGACCTTGCGGTGATAAGGCGCTATATAAGAACCTTTGACATTTGACATGTGGGTCACATGTAGCTTGGAGTTCAATTGCGAGCAGGTCTGTTGAGTTGATGTCTTCCAGTCCCTTAATTGAGTGGACAAGTTTTAATATGTTTCCTCTATTTAAGGTGTCCACTCTTCCTCTAGATTTGTATTCAGGCACAAATAATATAATGTCTGTCTCCTTTGATGCGATGGCCCTGGTTTCTTGGGCTGAGGGTACCTCATGATGTTCGACCCAGTTGGAGAGTTGGTTGTTGTTGTTTTTGATTGTAGCAGCAGTTTCGGCTATGTTGGATTCTTCCAGTTCCTGCTCTAGGGCCAGCTGCTTCCCACTTTGTGTCCTTTCCCTTGGCTGACTGTCTGTCTGTCTCCTTTCTCTACTGCGTAAATCTCTTTCTGGCTCAGTTCTATCCCATTGTTGCGTGCATTGTGCCCTTCTATCCTCCTTTTGCCCGGGCTGTTCGGTTATCGTCTCTAATAATTCTTTTGAATTTGGAGTTTTCAATTTGTTTAAGATCCTTATGGTTTTCAGTTTCTGGAAAAACTAACAGTCCAAGAGTAAGATTCTAAAAAGAAAAATATGTGGTCGTGTTTGGTCTGCACTCACTAGTAGTGTACACCAATCACTGTATATGAAACACAAATGCAAAGTACAAATCCCCACCGCTGACCACCAATGTTAGATCTGGGGGTCTCTAGTTGGCAATGGTATTCACCTTTGTCCAAATAGGAACCCTTACTTCTAAGTCAGGATAAGGGGATTACACTCCTTTATAACCCCTGCTCACCCCCTTCGTAGCTTGACAGGAGCAGACAGGCTTATCTCAGAGGCAGTGTGTTAAGCATTTGTGAATATACACAGTAATACAGTGAAAACACTACAGATGGACACAACACAGGTTTTATAAAAAATAGTATCCTTTATATAGACCTTACACAAGACCAAAAACAACAAAAATCCACAATACTACACTTAAGATTGCTTTAAAGATGATAAAAGTTATTAGTTCAAGTTGATGATAGATGCGACAAAGTACTCAACAAAGTACCTGGATACGTAACGGAAAGTAAACAAAAGGCTTGCAAAAGGGGAGATGTGTCGGTTCTATGGTCCGGGGGAGATGATGCGTCCTGCCTCAATGCTTGCGCAGAGTAGGGGATGCGTCGTAATCCTTACCTGTGCGGAGGTGATGCGTAGATTCTCGGCCTGCGGGCCCGTTGCGGTGCGCAAGATGGCGCCTTGATGGGATGCGATGATCCTGTTGCGATGCGAGAAGATGTGCCCTTGAAGCGGCGATGCGATGACGATACGTAGATGCCCTGGCAGCCTTGTGACGACTGTAATTTGGAGCCGCGACAGGCCCTGCGACACGCTTCTCCGGTAATGCGATGGCAACTCTCTCAATGGCGTCACGCTTCTACGGTGATGTGACAGCAGGCATCTTCGACGCTTCCAGGGAGATGCGGCGAAGGCTAATTTCTCTGGTCATGTGACGATTTCAGCTGCGGCAGTGACATGCTTTCTCTCGATGTGTCGCGCTTCCAGTTCCCAGCGACACGCAAATGTCTGGAGTTGAGAATTCCCAGCAAGGAAATTCAGAGGGGAGCTGAAGATGAAGTCTTTTTTCCCTGAGACTTCAACAGGAGGCAAGCACAGTTCAAGCCCTTGGAGAATATTCTGTAAATTATGACAGTCCTTAAAAAGTTCCTTCTCCTTTCCTTGGCAATGAAGCAACCACTGCAGGCCAACCCAGCAAACAGCACACTGGCATAGGGGCAGTAAAACTCCTGCAGCTTCCTTGGTTCTTATCCTTGGTAAATGGTTTCTTGTTCCAGAAGTGATCTAAAGTTCTTGGGACTTGGTCCCAATATTTATATCCCAAAATGCTTTGCTCTCTGAAGGCAGAGAGGCCTCTGCCTAGTCGAAACCTGTTCCTGAGTACTTTGTTTACATGACTCTCTCCTTCCTTTCACTGTGCAGGGCAGAGACAACAGAGGCCCCACAGGAGGTGGAGCCAGCACAGGGGAGGGAAGGCACAGCTCTGGAGCACTTTGTTGACAAGATTCCTTATCTCCTTTTACAGTGCAGGGCAGAAACATCAGACAAGCCAGAGGAGGAGGACCCAGCATTGTAGAGGGAAGGCCCAGCCCTATTCAGGTACCAGGTGCAACTCCTCCCTCCCATCTAGATGCAGATCTCTCTATTCACCACTGGGCTGCCCCAGCCTGTCTCCTGGAAACCCCCCGCCCTGTCACTCAATCAATCAATCAATCAACCATAACATTTGTATAGCGCGCTACTCACCCGGAACGGTCTCAAGGCGCTTGGGGGAGGGGTCCGCTACTGCTTGAACAGCCAGGTCTTGAGTTGTTTCCTGAAGGCGAGATGGTCCTGTGTCAGCCGGAGGTGGATGGGGAGGGAGTTCCATGTCTTGGCTTCCAGGTAGGAGAAGGATCTTCCTCCGGCGGTGGCTCTTCGGATGCGTGGTACGGCGGCGAGGGCGAGGCTTGTAGAACGTAGCTGGCGGGTGGGCGTGTAGAAGGTCAGGCGGTCGTTGAGGTACTTGGGGCACAGGTCGTGGAGAGACTTGTGTGCGTGGGTGAGGAGCCTGAACGTGATCCTTTTGCTGACGGGGAGCCAGTGCAGGTTCCTCAGGTGGCCGGAGATGTGGCTGCGTCGGGGGATGTCCAGGATGAGTCGGGCGGAGGCGTTCTGGATGCGTTGGAGTCTTTTCTGTAGCTTGGCTGTGGTTCCGGCATAGAGGGTGTTACAGTTGTCCAGTCGGCTGGTGACGAGTGCCTGGGTGACCGTCTTCCTGGTTTCGGTCTGGATCCATCGGAAGATCTTGCGGAGCATGCGTAGGGTGTTGAAGCATGATGAGGACACGGCGTTGACTTGTCTGGTCATTGAGAGGGAAGAGTCCAGGATGAATCCCAGGTTGCCTGCGTGGTCTGTTGGCTTGGGAGTGGTTCCCAGGGCGGGAGGCCACCAGGAGTCGTCCCAGGCGGAGGGCGATAGTCCCAGGTTGAGGACTTCCGTCTTGTCCGAGTTCAGTTTCAGGCGGCTGTTCTTCATCCACTCGGTGACGTCTTTCATTCCTTCGTGTATGCTGGTTCTAGCGGTGGCGGGGTCTCTGGTGAGGGAGAGGAATAGTTGGGTGTCGTCGGCGTAGGAGATGATGTTGAGGTTGTGTTGGCTTGCGATGGCTGCAAGTGGTCTCATGTAGACGTTGAAGAGGGTGGGGCTGAGCGATGATCCTTGTGGGACGCCGCAGATGACTTCGGTGGCCTCGGATCGAAACGGGGGGAGGCGGACTCTCTGGGTTCTTCCGGCGAGGAACGAGATGATCCACTCCAGTGCCTTCTCTTGGATTCCGATGTTGCTGAGGCGTTGGACTAGGGTGCGGTGGCAGACAGTGTCGAACGCTGCGGAGAGGTCCAGGAGGATGAGGGTTGCTGTTTCCCCGTTGTCGAGCAGAGTTCTGATGTCGTCGGTGGCTGCGATGAGGGCGGTCTCGATGCTGTGGTTGGCTCGGAATCCGGACTGCGAGGGGTCGAGGGATCCGTTCGTCTTGAGGAAGGCAGCAAGCTGTCTGTTGACGATCTTCTGAATGACTTTGGCAGGAAAGGGGAGGAGCGAGATGGGGCGGAAGTTCTCGAGGTCGGTGGGGTCCGCTGTTGGTTTCTTCAGTAGGGCGCTGAGCTCGGCATACTTCCAGCTCTCCGGGAAGGTGGCGGTGTTGAAGGAGGTGTTGATGATGTCCCGGTGTTGGGTGCGATGGTGGAGTCGGCCTTGTTGAAGACGTGGTGGGGGCAGGGGTCGGTTGGAGATCCGGAGTGGATGGTGTTCATCATGCGGGCTGTGTCTTCGGTGGTTACCGTGGTCCAGGTGCAGAGGGTGACAGTGGGGTGCGTTGGTTCGACGGTTGGGTGCGTGGATGGTGCACCGAAGCTGTTGTGGATGTCGGCGATCTTGCGGTGGTAGAACGAGGCGAGAGAGTTGCAGAGCTCTTGCGAGGGAGTGATGTCATTGTTGCCGGTGCTGGGGTTGGAGAACTCCTTGACGATGCTGAAGAGTTCCTTGCTGTCGTGGGCGTTGTTGTCCAGTCGTTCCTTCAGTGCTGCCTTCTTGGTGGTCCGGATAAGCTGGTGGTACTTGCGGGTGGCGTGTTTGAGGACGGTCATGTTGTCTGTGGTCTGGTTGAGGAGCTAGGCTTTCTCGAGGGTGCGGCAGTTCTTCTTGGTGTCCTTGAGTTCGTCGGTGAACCAGGAGGCTTTCTTGCTTCTGGGTATGCTGGGGGGGTTTTTCAGTGGCGCGAGGTTGTCGGCGCAGGCGGTCAGCCACTGCGTGTAGTTGCGTGCTGCTTCGTTGGGGTCCGTTGTGCTGGTGGGAGGGTTCTGGCTGAGGGAGGTGGTGAGCTGCTCTGCGGTGATCTTGCTCCAGCTCCTGCGAGGAACCTGTTGCGGGCGGTGGTGGGTCGTGGTTCTTCTGAAGCTGAAGTGGACGCAGCTGTGATCCATCCAATGAAGTCTGGTGGAGTGGCTGAAGGAGATGTGCTTGCTGGAGGAGAAGACGGGGTCAAGCGTGTGGCCGGCGTAGTGGGTGGGGGTGTTGACCAGTTGCTTGAGTCCGAGGTTGGCGAGGTTGTCCAGCAGGGCGGTGGTGTTGTGGTCCTTGTTGTTCTCCAGGTGGAAGTTGAGGTCCGCTAGGAGGATGTAGTCGGCGGAGGGGAGGTCGTGCGGGCTGATGAAGTCGGCGATGTCTTTGCTGAATTGTGTGCATGGTCCCGGGGGTCTGTAGATGAGAGTGCCTCTGAGGGTCGTATTTGGGTCGGTGTGTACCTGGAAGTGGAGGTGCTCGGCGGCGGAGAAGGTGTCGTTGGAGTCGGTCGTGATGCGGATGGTGTTCTTGTGTACGATGGCGATGCCTCCTCCATTCTGGTTGACGCGGTCCCTCCGGGTGATCTTGTATCCGTCCGGGATGGCGATGGCGATGTCGGGCGCAGAGGAGGTGTTCATCCATGTTTCTGTGAGGAAGGCGACGTCTGGTGAAGTTGTGTCGAGCAGGTTCCAAAGTTCGATGGCGTGTCTGTGGATGGATCGGGTGTTGAGCAGGATGCACTTGAGGTGATTGTTGCTGGTGCTCGGTTTGGCGGGTGCGGTGCAGGTCCGGAGGCAGGTGAACTTGCAGGCTTGGCAGGTGAAGGGTCCGTGGGTGCGTCTCGGGGTGGCTCGGTAGCAGGCTCGGTTTCGGTCGGGTTTGAGTGTGATGAGGGTGGCGGCGTCGTAGGTCCGTCGTGTGGGCAGGCATCGTCGGGGGCCAGGGGTCCTGGCACTGGGCGCGGTCCCGGCACAGACGGGCGCAGACGGGCTTGCCTTTGGCGCACCTTCGGCGCACAATCGGTGCTCCCGCTGCGCGTACGCGTCATAAGAAGGTAGCCGGGAGGGCGGGTCAGCTGGGTGGTGGGAGCGGGGCGGCGAATGGGCTGGTGGGGGGCGGGACCGCAGGGAGGCAGCGGCGGGAAGAGTCTGTGGCGAGCGGGCGGCTCAGCGGCGGCTGGGTCGCTTGAGACAGGCAGTCAAAACAGGTGGCAGGCAGCAGCAAACAGCGGAGGTGCGTGGGGGGCGACCTAGCCTGGAACAGGCAAGGAATACACAACCTAGCGGAGGCAGGCAGGCCTGGACAGTTAGGCAAGAAAATACCTACTTTTAAAAGTGGTATTTTCAAAAACAGAATATTATAACCAACTTTCCTAAAAGATGTATTTTATTATTCTGAGTTCGGGCATACTAAAATCGAATTCCTACCATGTTCCCTGAGTCAGTTAGGATTAAAAGAATGTAATAATCTTACTGCCCATTCTAGCCTATGAAGAACAGGGCCTTTCAATAGTGAAATAACGAAAATCACTGTAGTTCACTATTAGGACATGCTACACACACCAGAGCATGTGTCCTACCTTATACTTACAATGCATCCTGCCCTTGGACCTACCATAGGGGTGTCTAATATGAAGCAAAGGGAAGGTTTAGGGACTGGCAAGTGGGTGCACTTGCCACGTCTACATGGTAGTACTAGACTGCACACAGGCCTTGCAATGGCAGAACTGAGACACACTTTACAAGCTGCTTCTGTGGGTGGCACAACCGGTGCTGCAAGCCCACCAGCAGCATTTGATTTACAAGCCCTGGGCACCCATGGTGTACTGTACTAGGAGCTGACAGGTAAATCAAATAACCCAATCATGGAATTATCAATTAGTACATCTATTTAACATAGGGAGCACTGGATAGCAGTGGCACAGTGCCCAAAGCATATAACCAGCAAAAAACATCAAAACAGAGGAGGCAATCCGTCAAAATGGAAGGGAGACTCACGCCAATGATGCCAGGTCTGACAGGAAGTTATGCCTCGATTTGCTAAAAAGTTTGACACTGTCCCGGTTGAAACAGCACTTATCCTTCCTATCAGAAGACCTTGACCTAAGGAACTTTTTCTTAGGCCCCCGACAGCCATGTCAGAAATGTTTCTTATCCACTCTTTATAATGAAATCTGGAAAATCTCTCAACAAGAGTGTAGAGACTCTGAAATTAACCTAGAAAAAGCATTAGCAGTAGTTGATAATGGTATGACTACATTAACATCCAGGGTTTATTCACTGGGCAACATTGTATCTTCTGCTATAGATATACTTGAACAGGATTTGCCCATACTACAGCACGGACAGTCTCAGCTATGCTCTATTATGATGTTAAGCTAGATGCTACAATCATTGCGTTCCAGTTATGTGCCTTGGCGATTTATCCGAAGTATGTCCCTATTCTCTGCATAAAATCTAACTAAGAAGCAGATAACAATGGCATGAAGGGGAGAAAAATACACAATGCTGCGTATTGAAAGTCCAGACCAATTACCTTTTACTGTGGCAAAGTCACCAACCCCAGAATGGTTCATACATGGCCAAAGAACATTACTGTTCACAGATTTCCAGTTTCAGTGTTGCCTAGAAAACAACAGGCAGGTAGAAATGAAGTGAAGGGAAGGGAATTCATTAGGGAATCTGGAAAGTGCCATACAGATTTCGATGCAGGAGTGGGGACATGTAAGTGTTGCAGGACATCATGCTTCACGGGGCCTGTAATGGTTCAGTTATAAACTTAACTTATCTTATCTTATCCTGTGATTTGAAAGGGTCCCGAGCTGCCGTGATTAATCTGGTGTTCAAGTTGCTCTCAAATGGGAGTTACTTGATGCTGAATGATCAAGGTTGTTGTGGGATGCTTCCGGGCAGTGCATAGCTTGTCACAATAAACTGCAAGGTTACTTGTTGTATGCAAGTATTGTTTCCACCGACCCATACAGTCAGGGACGCACCATTATGGCATTCGTCAAATGTTTCCTTTATACAGCTTGATACTCTGAGCTGAATGAAAGCCATGCTTTTACAGAAAACCGCACCATTAACCACCACCCGAGAGACTTTTAATCTCCAGGTAGCAAGGCCCTCAGCATAGATACAGGTACTAGAATGAACAAACTGCCCTTTCCATTTCACAGAAATGGTAAAAAGTATTTATAACATGTCTGATACGATGGGTATAGTACACCTATTTAACACCATAGGTTCTGGACTGTTAAACAACTTCCAGACTGTCTTAGGAGTGATTCCAAACTTCATACAATCCGTATTCTGAAGCATTTTTTGTGGATTTCCGAAGATCCTGTTCCTAATAGCAGGAATCCTGATCATTTTCATGCTACACAATGGAATTCCTGGTCACCAAGGAGATGAAGAAAATGCTCCTGGAGTGCAGATACTGTGATCACATGGTACTCCATCTAGGCACACCTCACCTTTGCTCCACCGGATGTGAATGCTCTACTGGACCTGATAACAGCCCATGTAGTGCTGTGCCCTCAGTGTATTCCCATGTTGATGTCTGCATTCTTAGAGCCACCACAAGATGCCTCAGCTCCTGTTGAAACGGATACCGGCTCCTCTACAAACGCTCAGAACTAGGATGTCACACAGACTTCCCCAGCATCTGCTGTAGACAATACAGAAGATCTATTGTGCTCAGTTGACCTGATCTGTTAGGTGTTGCAGGGAACATTGTCTGCGATGGCAAGCAACAGTGATGTTGCGTCTCCCAGCCAGGACACATAAACATTTGGCTCATCGTGTGCTGGGAAAAATGTGGCCTTTTTCAAAACAACCCGATTTCAAATTTTAAACAATAGACCCTTTTTCATGCTCAACTGCATGGCTTTCAGACACTTGTAGTTGTTCGAACTATATATAGGAAAATATGTTAGTCTTCAACACTTAAAATACAATTTTATCATTTGTAGCATTTAAAAATATTTTTTTAAATGTTGCGTGCAAATGCCTAGAAGTACATTAAACTTTTAGTATGTCAGTGGGTGTTATGTTTCATATAGGTACCCCAATATAGGCAATGGTAGCAACCTAACCTCTCACCTATATTTCCCCTGCCATTTCACTACATAACGGTTCTTGAGACTGACCTTTTGCCTAGTTAAGATACTGCTATCAGGATATGGGGTTTTCCCAGAAAACTAGCCTCACCCGTTATGCACGAGGATTCTTGGAATCTCAGCAGGACTACCATCTCCTGCATAATAACTATGAATAAGGGTCAATCGTCCATCATCCTAAGTCCAACATGACACAGCAAGGTAGATCCCCTGAGGGTACCACTTTGGGTATATAAGCACCATATCTTTGCTGAGGCAGGGATGGAGAAAAAGGACTTCCATGCTGACAAAATGATGCAAGACACTGAGGTTCCTGCATGCAGACACTCCAGCTCGCTGGTCTGACATCCCTCACAGGGTGTCCACCTCGAGACCAAGACAAGGTCCCACAGTCTCTCACTTCAGGTAATGGGGTTATAATGGGGTTGACTTTATCCTAGAGGGATTCTTGGATCTACATCTACATACATGGTAGGTACACTTAGGTACATCTAGTTAGGGTTGCATTGTAGGAGCATGCATTGTTACTTTCATGTATTTTCATACCTGCGTGCATTCATTGTTTTAGCACTATGATAGCAATCTACCATCCTTTTACTCTGTTGGTGCTTATAATCATTTATATCTGTTTAAGTATAATGGTTGTTTCAGCACACCTATTTTATACTAGAATGATGCTGGTTCAATAAATGCTTATTGAAAACGTCCAAACCATTTATTCTGTGTATCTCTCTGAGACAAAGTTAGCATGAGTGACTGAGAGAAAAGTATTGCACTGTTTCCACGATCCCTGATGGGACAGAGTTGTCATGTTCGATAGTTGCCAAGAACTATTCTCTCCTTGGTAAGAGGGGTTTCTAGTGGCACTTTGACCTATCTGCAAAATAGATGAACATAACAGGTGGGGGTGGCTGGAATCAGTCTGGACACCAATCCCACAGTCTATGTTGTCTAAACACGCAGATTCTATATAGGTTTATAGGAACAACACAACAATGAGTGGCCAATGCATAAAACGGATGGCCGCCCTTAACAAACAAAGAGCCGAGGTAAAAATTTACTTAGAACGAGAACTGAAAACTCTGGAACATACACATAAGAATCATCCCACGGTAACAATAGAGAGAAAGGTAACGGCCCTGAAATGGAAATTACAGGCGATCTATTCCAACAGAGCAGAATTGAGGCTATTGAGACTCAAGCAGACTTCACATGCACAGGGCAACAAGGTAGGATCTCACCTAGCGTGAAATCTGCGGGTTAAGCGGGAGAAGGAATATATCAGGGACATTCAGGACCCATCGGGGAGCAAGGCAAGGGAAGACCCAGAGAAAACATACACATTCAGGGACTTCTATAACACACTTTACTCAGGGACCCACCTAACCTACAGGCGCAAGCAGACTACTTTAAAGCGGTAGACCTCCCACAAGTCACTTCATCCCAGAATTAGGTGAGCCCATAACAGAGCACGAGGTGTTCTTGGCCCTGAAGGGTCTAAAATTGTACAAGTCACCAGGCCCAGATGGTCTGATAGCCCAATTTTACAGATCATTCAGTGCAGAACTGATCCCTCAACCGGCTGCCTTGTTTAACTACATTGCGAACACTCAGCAGGCCACACAGTCAATGCAAGATTCATTCATTACAGTTAATTCTTACGACAGGGAAAGACCCACAGAAGTGCGGCAATTACCACCCGATAGCCCTCCTCAATTTGGATGCTAAACTATATGCCAAAATCTTATCCACCCGTCCGGGGCTGATACACCACTCCGGATTCATTAAGGGCAGACAGACACCCTGCAGACATGATAATGTCCACAGGTTCATACACCTCATAGAAAATTCTCATAGAACAATCTACTAAAAAACGAGTCCCAGCAGTTTTGCTAGGCCTAGATGCTGAGAAGGCTTTTGCCAGAGTGGACTGACCTTTCCTCTTTTGAGCCCTTCAGGGGTTTGGCTTTTGCGAGACCTTCATAAATATGATAAGGGTCAATTTTTCAGTCGCAAGTACCAGGATCCTAGTCAATGGGACGAGCTTGGACTCTTTCACGCTAGGGAGGGGGATGCAGCAGGCGTGGCCGTTGTCTCCTCTGCTCTTCACCCTCAGCATCGAACGGTGAGCAGCAAAAATCAGGGAGAATCAGGCTATCAAAAGAATAGAATTTGGCCCACTAAGCACAAAATCTCACTGTTCAATGATGATATCCTCCTCACACTCACAGCCCTCACCATTCCCTTACATCACTTCAGGAAGAGCGGAAAAGCTTTGAAGAGGTGGCTGGGCTAAGCATTAACCTTACCAAATCCTTCCTCCTTAATCTGACCATATCAGAAGCAGGGACGGATGCACTGATGGCCTCAACCTCTTTTCAGCAAGCCAAGAACAAGTTAATCTATCTTGGCATAAACCTCACCCCTAAAATCTCTAGTCTCTTTGGGGCTAATTACCCCCCACTCTGACAGCAACTCTAGTTAGATCTCAAACGATGTGTTCCGCTACATCTATCTTGGACTGGCAGAATACATGCCATTACAATGGTGGTACTTCCAAAACTCTTGCACTTATTTCAGAGTCTCCCTATTGACCTAGAAAGAGATTACCTAAAGGGAGTACATACTCCCCTTAAGTAATTTATCTGGCTCAATAAAAGACAGAGACTCCCATTTAACTTATTGGGTAGACCGCCAGATGAGGGAGGAATGGCGCTGTTAGACCTGACACTATATCACAGAGCGTTACAACTATGAGTTATATTTGAGTGGTCGCAACGTGAGTCAGATAAACACTGGTTACGTATGGATCGGGCAATAACAGAAAGGACAATTTGGAACTTGCTCTGGAAGCCAGAGGGGGAACGCCCTGCTAATTTCTACCTAAGTACGCCCACCAGGACGACTTTGAACACTTGGGACGCAATATTGAAGCATACGGAATGGACATTTCCCTCACCATTCACTTCATACATCACAACCCAACGTTCCCTCCCGCTCTATCCCCAGGTCCCTTCGATGCATGGACAGAAGGGGGATGCCTTTCATTTGTCATAACTGGGACATACTGACCTTTGAAAACTGTCAAAGAAACTTTATTCTCCCACACACAGAATACTTTCACTACCTGCAGTTGCTAGTCTGGGCATTACAACCAGACATCAGAGAAAGGGCCACGAGGGAACTAACAGCAGAATGCTGTGTAAAGGAGGCAGGGACATTGAAAGGGGCTATCCCATTTCCCTACTCACTGCTGTTAAAGACAAAACCATCCAGACCAGCATGGCATCTCGAATTCTGGGAACGTACACCAGGACACTAAATTACTGAGCCTCAATGGAAGGGTTTATTCAAGGACATCAGGCGACACAACCACTCTCTAGGGCAACGAGAGGAACACTACAAGATACTCTATCACTGGTATTTATACCCCACCAAACTACAAAAGATATTCCCAAACACCTCAGACCTATGTTAGAGGGGCTGTGGCTTACTAGGCAATTTCCGCCACATATGGTGGGATTGCCTGACAATTAGGACGTACTGGATGGAAATTCTGGCCCAAATCAAAGAGATCCTAGGATACCCGAGCCCAGAAACACCAGATTTTGCATTCCTGGGTCTCAGAGACGCAATCCTGAAATATCAGATGACTGCTGATCAAGCCATACTGTCGCTTTGCTTGGGGGCAGTCAAAAAGGCTATAGTGGCTGCCTGGAAGAAGAAAGAGGCACCATCCAGGATTCAATGGCAAGCACACTTATGGCAGGCTCTCACATTGGAACGCATGAGTGATATTTTCAGGGATGAATTCAAAAACTTTGAATATACCTGGGATCCACTTATCAGCTACCCTTCCAAAGGGCTCCCACTAACCACCTGCCCCTCAACAGCCAGGGCACTGCATCTCTTCCAATTTTGAGGGAGGCAACTCCTCCTGCTAGAGCTCCTATTACGACAGAAAACACATATCAATGGCACCCAGGTTCTCAACTAGGTCATATTTTTTTTACACTTGTATTTTCCTTTTCATCCTGCTTTTTCTATCTTTCCTTTGTGTTTTAACCCTGGATCTCTCCCCGTTGCACCTATCTACTGGCAAATCCACGGGACGGTTATAAAGTCAGTTCCCTAAAGACAAAAGTCCTCACCATAAATGACAGAATGCCAGGGGGGAGGGGAGGGAATAGTGTATGGGGAAAAGTTTGAAATAAAGTTATGTAAATCATGGCAATAAACGCCCTAGCATTCACAGGTTGATTCTTCCGCTTCAAAGTTAGACTCTGTACCTCAAACTGGCTGCACAATGGATACAAGCGATTGTATATATTGCCACGTATGCTATGTACTTTATGAAATGTTAATAAAAACAAGTTTAACAAAAAGAACCAAATATTAGAAATGAACACCATCCGATACCGCACTCCTACTTTAACTTCATTATGATGTAATCTCAAAACCATAATTCTCTCATAGCACTTCACGTATTCATTTTGAAGATGACTAAGGGCCTTATTTAGATCTTGGCAGATGGAATACTCTGCCACAAATGAGATGGATATCCCATCTGCTCTATTATACTCTCCTTAGAATATAATGGTATTGTAATATGGCGGTCACACTTGTGATGGAGAAGTCCCTTCCACCAAGATCTAACTCAGAACCTAAGTGTCTAAGGACCTCTAACTTCCTATCCAGCTCCCTCCACTAATGATGAGTTTACCTCACTATATTGCAAAGTGATTCTTACTACTTCTGTAGGTCATGGCCCTGGATGTGCTGCAGGGAAATGGAGTTAAACAGTCTGCCAGGACAACTCTCCAAACAGGACCTATATGTAAGCAGATCAATCCAGTGAGAAAAAAAGGCAGTGAGATCAAGTCACACCTTCCCCTCCTTCCTGATTTATTTTCTGTTTGGACTTTTATCTGGGTTATTATCAAGCATTAATAAGTATGAAGACTCAGTCACAAGATGGATCCCAATAGGCTACCTACATTGGAATATAGATAAAATCGTTAATTCACACAGAGATCCTCAGACCAAATTGCATTTAGGGAGTCATTTTGAAACTGCTCATGCTTAGCACATGCTGGATATAAATTAAAGGTAAAAGCATTTGACTCGGATATGTTTTTTTCATCAGCACTATTAGACTTCAGTGGAGTCCCTTTCTCATTTGATATTCTCAGAATAATGCAACAAGGTACATTTATCACTGTCTTTTGTGAAGCTATTTATTAATATTTTAGCTATGTGCTACATCAGCAAGCGGAAAGTTGCAAAGCGTTCTACAAAAACTTTTCTCTTTGGGTAGTTGTGCTAAACACACTTGAAATTTCACAGCCATTCATCCACAAGACACTTTGGCAAGCCATAGTTGCTCTCAGGCCACATGGGTCATGCTATGCTGCCTTCCTGCACACTACTGATCGAACAAGCTCAGAGAGGCTTGTACAACTTGAAGATCTCTCCAGTCTGCCATTGTAGATAGCAGTAGAACATTCAGATGACTGCAAGTGCACAAATACAGAAAGTGTTTCCTACTACACGCATTACACTCTTATGTACATCCCGTAGTGCCACCTAAAGAGTCCTGCACCAGTAAGGGGAGAACAAGCGGGTGTAGCATATGTATATTAGTGGGGTCATGATTCAGAAACAGATCAAGACATGTTTTGCTTACCTGTGGATAATATGGTCCCAGAGAAGGCAAGTCATCAGTTTCATCCGCAAATAGTAAACTGAAGCACTTCCATGTGTTTGCATCAGGTTAGAATGCAGGTCCCTTCCTGCGCTCTTATTCAATGCAATACTCTAACATTTGTGGTAGGGAGCTTTTCAAACTATACATGTGGAAGCATGTATAATAATGTAAATCATTCCTGTCAGTTTAAATATAAGAAAGACGAGGGTTATGGCTAGTTGTACAGTAAATGAGCAGTCTTAAGTTCTCCGCCCAACAGCCATCCTGTGGACCATAGTGTAAAGATAGGCTGGTATTTGTGCAATAATGGTTGAAGGGGGTGTGCTGTAATGTATAGTGACTTTTTGACAAGCTTGCAAAAACCCTTGGGGCATCGAACTGGCATGCTGCATATTCATCGTATTTTGTATTGCTTTGTACACTTCTAGGCTATATTGCAATTAAAAATCCATGTATTATATGTAACTACTTTTTCACCAGGGAGACCTCCCTCTGAATAGAGTGTTGTCTTTTGTACTGTTCTGCTACAGTGTGTCCACTGTTGACTGTGCACCCATGAAAAATGTATTGCCTACTTCTATGCTGCTGATGACATTGTAATCCACGAATGTTGAGGCTCATCTTGAGGCTCATCTACCCATTCTCCACAGCTGCATTTGGCTTCATAGGTGTGAGTGTATTTGTCCACATACTGCTCTCCCTGTTGCACACTTCAGTGCCATCTCTCTTGGACTGCATCTAACACAGAGCTGTGTCCTTTCCATCATCAATCCCGCTTCCCCTGTTGACCCAGATGCGCCTATCCCACAGCATGCATCTGCATCACCCATGAATCCCTGCCCTATGAAGTATTTGTCCAGAGTACTGCCATCAGCCACATTCAAAAGACCACCATGAAAAAGGGCCGCGTGAATGTATTATCTATTCTTAATCACTGAGATGACAGTGGTGGCTACTGTGTCAGTTCTGTGTTGGACACCTTGTACTTTGCATGTCCTTTGTTGACCACAAATGGAAAGACAAATACACATGTGTTTGTTGCAATAACACATCTACCATTGAGTCAAAAAATACAGTCCAACATAAAATCACAACACACTTCAAAGACAGTTGCTAAAAAATATAAACTTGCAGACATCAAATCCTATCTTTCAAATATACAATTTCAAATCCATTTTAATACTACAAAATATACTGGAATTACAGTGCAAAAAAAGACAATTGATTCGATAATATGGCACCAGCTGTTGCCAGGTGTTTCCCACGAAGCTGAGTATGGTACCGCTGGTAGATAAATAATTTTGGATGGTTGTAGATTGCAGTGATTTTTGAGGACCGCTAAACGTACATCACCTAGTCAAGCAGTGAAGTGGCGCTCCATAAAGTGCATATAAAGAATAGGGGCACTAACCTGATATGTGAAGTCATGAGTGGCCATTTAAACTCCCATCACAGGCTTCACACGTGGTCATATTTCGATAGACCAAATACTCTTCCACCTATCTGTGACACTATCCCCATAATGCTGTGTTTTGTATTGAACGCTATAATCTCTTGCGTGTCTGGAACCCAAACACGAGAGATTGTAGTTCCATTCAGAACAGAAAAGGGGGCAGTTTGAAAGCAGAGTTGCAGCTGCTCTGGGGAATTGTTTCAATAAAGGATTAGTTAGACAACTCCCCGGCGAACTAAGGGGCATATTATCAAGGACTGGTGTTAAAATTATCGCCGTTTTATCAGCAGGAAACTGCCGATAAGACGGTGATAATGGGCTTGATAATACGCCCTTGTTAATTCCCATAGAAGCCCGTGTTCTGACGTTAACATGGGCTTCTATGGGAATAAACAAGGGGGTATTATCAAGCCCATTATCGCCGTTTTATCGGCAGTTTCCTGCCGATAAAACGGCAGTAATTTTAACACCGGTCCTTGATAATATGCCCCTAACTACGGACAACATTTCCAAGAATCCTAGGGCAATCTCCACCTTGGTATCAGAGTTCAGACTTCATTTACAGCTGCACCTGTTCCTCGCATCTCAAAGCCCTCTTGACAGCTTCTTCCAACAGTTTGGTATCCACAAATGTGTCATATGTTCCTGGCACGCTGGTTCCCTGAACGTTTCCTTGCTCTTCAGTTTACCAATCTGTATGGAGTGCATTACATACTGCTCTGTCAGCATCTCTGGTATTTCTCTGGAGCCGGGATACACTTGTTAACAGCGTTCAGCACACTGTGGGCCATATTATCAAGAAAGGGCAATACATTATCGCCGCATTTATCGGCAGGAAACTGCCGCTAAAGCGGCGATAATGGGCTTGATAATATGTCCTTGTGAAGTCCCATAGATGCCCATGTTCTGGTGTTAACCTGGCCTTCTATGGGAATTCACAAGGGCATATTATCAAGCCCATTATCGCCGCTTTAGCGCCAGTTTCCTGCCGATAAAAGCGGCGATAATGTATCGCCCTTTCTTGATAATATAGCCCTGTGTTCTTTACGGTTTCCCTTAGTCATGGGAGACCCTTTATGATCTACAGAGGGCGTGCTTAATCAGGATCAGTACTGCAAGGATCTAATGTTTAAACCCATCTTGTGTGGAAATAAAAAATTACGGTGATGAACACAACTTAAAGCACTATTTAAAGTGAATATATCAAATTTACGGTGACTTAAATTATAAAACTATATTTCTTCTGGCTAGGAATGTGTGCCCTTTCCCACGGTGATGCACACACCTGTTTTTGGGTGACATACACATCTGTAATTACATTTGTGTACAAAATACAGTTTGAATCAAATTTAGGAGTTTACAATCAAATCTTTGCAATGTATTATTTTTGTTATTCATTGTATTGTTGAGCTATTATTTTAATAGTTATATTTTTGACTTGATTTCACCTTAGAGGGATATTGTAAAAAGGACGCACAATCTAGCTGTTTCTCCATCATTTTTGGCTAACCCTGACGATCCAGCAAATCTGTGAGAGGAATGGGTTGATGGATTCAAAATATTCATGTTGGCAGCAGGTAATGAAAGAATGGCTGATGAAAGCAAACAATCCATTTTGTTACATTCATTAGTTAAAGAAGGTTTAAGGATCTTTCATGCTTTACCAGATATTCCCTCTCAGGAAGAAGGAGATAGTGTGTCGGTGTATGCAAAAACTACAAAACAACTTGCAATATATTTGGGAAGACTAATGTCATTCTAGAACGCTACAAGTTTTTTTTCTCGTACGCAAAACATTGATGAATCTATTGACACGTTTGTAACTGAGTTGAGAGCATTAATGGTAAATTGTGCTTTCACTGGCAACCACGTTAGTGATGTTATCGAAGTTGATAACAGTGAGGAAACATATATTGATCAGATCATGTGTGTGTTGGATGTATCAGACGAACAACCATTTTTGTCTATGTAGTAATCCACAACAAGAAGTTGATTGAAGAAGGTAGATTTATTGTAGAGGAAACAGCTTAGACAACCACTAGCATCTAGATACAGACTCCTACTGACCAACTTCCAGACATGGAAAGTTCAGTAAGCAAGAACCTAACAATTCTAATGTAACCTAGCAGAGGAGGAACACTACACATCTTCCCCCTTTTTAAAAAGAAAAATAAATATATATATAATCAGTGCAAATAATCACGTAACTTAACAGGAGAATGTTTTATACGAGAACTTCTTCTCACATTTGTAGAACATTCAACAACACTTCCAGTGAGGTTATCAGGGACAGCAGTGGGACAGTCAGCCACAGGACCAGACTCCACCAACTCATTCCGGTCAGCCACAGGACAAGACTCCAACAATTCATTCCTGGAATTCAAATCAGACTCAGACAAAACAGAATCAGACAAAGGTTCCAACCCAAAAGTATCCAACATATTAGAAAAGGAAACATCATTCAATGCATTAGAACTAGTATGGGAGGTGGAAGGAGAAACAGGTAAGTCCCTTGCTTTACACATGGAGATCCTTCTGAAATTCCAAATTTTCCCACCTTCAACTCTTACGGCTTTGGAAAAAACTTCAGTTACTTTACAAGGATCAGACCATTTCCCCCATTTGGTACTATTCCTACCAAACTTTACACGAACAAGGTCTCCAACATTGATCTTCTTGAAATAATTACCAGAACGAGAGGAAGCATTTCTCATTTTCTCCTGATATGACAAAACCTTACTCCTGACTTTACTAAGATCACAAGAAGGCATACAAGGAACTTTCTCTTTTAACCACCAAGGTAATAACCTTGAACCAGGTTTCCTGCCTCTCAAAATTTCAAAGGGAGACAGGCCAGTTACAGAGTTGGGAGAAACTCGATATGATAACAGGGAAGCACGAAGTGCATCACGCCAACTTAAATTACTCTTAACTGCAAGTTGAATGGACTCTTTAATAACCCTGTTAAAGAGTTCGGTCTGACCATTGGCCTGAGGGTTATAGTTTGATACTCTTTTATGTACAATGCCACATCTTTTCATGAAAGCAGAAAACTCACCACTAATAAATTGTGGACCATTGTCGGAGACAATTTCAGCCGGAATCCCCTCCCTGCAGAATACCTCATCCAAAAATTCCACAACCTGGGATGAACCAATTTTATTTACAACCTTTAACTCCGGCCATTTAGAAAAATAGTCGATCAAAACCAAAATAAAAACATCTTTATTATTGGGAAGATCAAGCGGACCAACAATATCCACACCTAGTTTCATCCAAGGGGATGAAGTAAGCTCAATGGGAGATACACCAACCTTGAGAGGCTTGACAGACTTGTCACTTAAAGCACAAGGAGAACAAGAACTAACCCATTTCTCAACCATGGCATCAACACCAGGCCACCAATAAAACTCACGGATCCTGCGTTTAGTGCTAGACATGCCCATAAGACCTTCATGAGCCATAGAAATGATACGCTTCCTTAAACCAACAGGAGGGACAATTTTGTCACCTCTGGTGATAAACCCTTGATCAAACATGATCTCATCTCTTACTTTGAAAAAAGATAATTTATCACCAGAAAGTTTACGTTCTTCTGGCCAAATATTTTTTAGACAATCAACTACATTAGACAAATCCACATCTTTGCACATAGCTTCTCTCCAATCCACTTCTGAAATAATGTCAACGCCAGAATCACTTCTCAAATCTTCAATAGAAAAAACAACTTCTGAGTCACTCACAGAATTGAGAAGGGCATCTTGCACGGGTAACCTGGACATGCAGTCGGCATGCACATTCAAACGACCAGGAATATATTCTACAATGCATTGGTATTCCTGTAACTTAGCAGCTAAGCGCGCTAGACGTGCTGTCAAAGTTCTGCCTCCACCAGCTGCCAACATATTGATCAAGGGCTTATGATCTGTTCGTAAACGAAACTGAGTTCCCCAAATGAACTGCCTAAAATGCTCAACAGCCCACGTGCATGCCAATAACTCCTTTTCAATGGTGGAGTAGTTAAACTCTGCACCACGAAGAGTTCTTGAAGCGTAAGAAATTACAAATTCTTCGCCCTTACTTTTCTGCATAAGAACAGAACCAAGACCAACATTGCTCGCATCCACACACAAAATGCATTCTTTACCCATTTCGAACGGTCTTAAAAAGGGAGCATTAACAATCTCTTTTTTAAGCAAATCAAATGCAGATTGTTGCTCAGCATTCCATACAAATTTTGCATCCTTTTTTAACAATAATCTCAAAACATGTACTTTAGACGAATAATCTTGTACAAATCTACTGTAAAATTCAGTTAAGCCTAAAAATGACACTAACTGTTCTTTAGATAAAGGAGAAGGAGCTTTAAGAATACTATGTACATGGTTGAGTTTTGGTTAATGCCCTAAGATGATATCTCATGTCCGAGGTACTCTACTTTGTCCTGTCTAAATTTGCATTTTGTGAATTTTAAGGTTAAACCTTTCTCCTGAAGGCGTTTAAGAACAACATTTACATTGCTATCATGATCCTCAAAATCTTTCCCATAAATCAAAATATCGTCTTGGAAGGCGACAGCACCTTTACAATTCTCTAAGACCTCTTTCATGAGTCTCTGGAACACAGATGCAGCGCTGGCTAATCCAAACGGCATACGACGATATTGAAACATGCCTTCAGGTGTTATAAAGGTAGTTAAAAACTTTGACTCATCATGTAATACTACCTGATGGTAGGCACTTGCTAAGTCTATTGTGGAAAAAACACTTGCTCCAGAAAGCATAGCAATCAATTCGTGAATATTGGGCAGAGGATGCCTATCTACCCAAATCTCTTTGTTTAGACTTCGAAGGTCGACACACAAACGGAGTTCACCATTGCTTTTGATCGATAAAACAATAGGCGAAACCCAAGGGGAAGATTCAACTGGTTCCACAATGTCTTTAGCTACTAAATCATTCAAGATTACTTTAAGCTTATCACGATATGCTAATGGGACATTTCTCACTTTGTGCCGAACAGGTATGGCACCCTCTTTAAGAATAATGCGATGTTTAAAATCAGCATATTTACCTAGCACCTCAGAAAAAATATTGGGAAATTTGTTCTTAATTTGAACAGTAAACTCATCGTTTCCTGGTGGAATTACATACACAGGAGGTGATGCATTCGGGTCCAATTTAATACCTAGTTTGTGTTGGTGAGGCCAACTAAGAATTGACGCCCCTTTAGAGGAAATATAAACTTTTCCTAGTATTTTCCTATCTTTAAATCCAATGTCTGCCCACATGAAACCGACCAAGTCGATTTTGTGTCCTGTATAACCTCCAGGATGTACATCTGATGGGAATAATTTTATTGTGTCCCAAAATTTTTTAAAAACACTTCTATCAATAATGGTGTACCATGCACAGGAGTCAATAAGCATGGAAATTTCAACACCATTAATTGAAATGTTGTCAGTAGGAAAACCTTTGCATTTTGTATCACTAACACAAAGTAAGCTATTAACGCCAAGATCAATATCCGGGTCAGACTCCTCTTCACCAAGAAAATTCACTTTTTGGGAAGACTTGCACATTTTGTTGAAATGACCTGGTCTTTTGCATTTCATGCAAATTTTATTCCAAGCAGGACAGCCCCTATAACTTCCAACATGGTCATTACCACCACATCTATAACAGATTATCTGTTTTTAACATCAAATGGCCTATAATCTTTTTTAAAACCTTCCTTTTTGTTCGAACTAAATTGAGATTTCTTGACATTAGAGGTATCTTTAACAACTGAAACTTCAGGTATTATCACCTTATTCTTCACTTCACGCCCTCTAATTTCACTCACAAATAGCTCGGATTGTTCGATCCCTTTGGCAATATTTAAGACAGCTTTAAGAATAGTTTCAGTTCCCATCCATAAACGTTCTTGTATTTTCTTACTTTTTGTTCTCATCATAATTTGATCCCTGAGAACTTGATCAAAATTTATTGTTTCAAAAGCACACGAACCAGCAAGGGTTCGTAAAGCAGCTACATAGTTCTCTATAGATTCATCTTCTTTTTGAGCACGGGAATAGAACTTAAACCTCTCCATGACAGTGTTAATCTTTCTTCCAAACCTAATACCCATTTGTTGAATCACTACATCAAAAACATTTATATCTGCTGCACCATCTATAGGTGGTAGATTTTCTAATTCTTTGAGTCCTTGTCCACCCAAACAATTTTTTAATAAGGCTAACTTCCTTTTCGGGGAACATCCATCCTCCTCAACTACATCAACATATGCTAAAAAAAGTTGGAAACCATAGATCCCATTCTACTTTGGGATCACCTGCTACAGGTAGAAAATGTGCAGGAGAGATAATATTATTAGACATTTTAAAGTAGTAAATAGAACTTTGTCTCTCTTAGCAATATGAATAACAGTAGATAAGGTAATTAATAAATTAAATGAAGAAAATGTCACCGTAGTTCCTCAGCAATTGGTAATGTGTATATCTCTAAAATCATTAAAATTAGAAAAGTAATAAGAGAATGGTTAAAGTATACTCAAAATGTTGCTGATTAGAAACGCTGGTAAAAGGTCCTTAAACGCTGCTGTAAAAACGCATAAAACTCTTTTGTAAGCGACAATTATTCGGTGAACCGTTGCTATGGTTACCGATTGAAGAAAATGGCCGCCACGTTAAATTGATGTCATACGCAGCGTGACGTGATGTGAACCAATTACAATGTGCCTTTCTTGTTGAGACACAGAGGAGAACGAAGCTTCTTTCTTGACTCGACGGTGGATTCACCACAATGGAGATTCGAGACGACACATCAGTGCGGGTGACCTCACAAGAATGCAAGTAAGTCGGAATTCAGTCTCGTTCGCTCGCTCGCTCACAGAGTTCAGCAGACAAAAATTAACGGTGACTTTCAAAACGGGCGTGGAAATGATCAAAGTTGAAAAATTTGAGTATCTTGAACAGGATAAAACCAAAATAAACCAAATTTCAGATATTGTCCATGACAAATAGGCGGAAAGTATTTCCACGACAACTCCGATGAATAATTCAAACACTCCCTCGATAACGTGAATACAGCCGCTGGTGCAATCAACACACGTTCTTTTTTAAATAGAAAACAGCCGCTGGTGCAATCATTTTACACTCGCTTATAGATAAATAAATACCTTTATGTGAATGGTGTTTCCAATACTGCTCTTCTTCATTGGGGTTCGATTACTTCTTTGTTTTGATAAGAAAAAAAAGTAAGTTTTTTTTTTTTTTTTTAATTGATGAAGATGATGTTTTCTTCCAATCCCAAAGCGTCGCCAAAATTATGTAGTAATCCACAACAAGAAGTTGATTGAAGAAGGTAGATTTATTGTAGAGGAAACAGCTTAGACAACCACTAGCATCTAGATACAGACTCCTACTGACCAACTCCCAGACATGGAATGTTCAGTCAGCAAGAACCATAACAATTCTAATGTAACCTAGCAGAGGAGGAACACTACACACTCCACTCAATCATCCTGACAAAGACATATTTTTGAGTGTGATAGATCCTAAATGTGTCATTGAAATTGATGGTCATCCCTTTTCCATGCTTGTGGGCTCAAGAGCCAGATTTACCGAAATTTCAGATGATTTTCAAAAGTGTACAACTTTTGGAGACACAATAGTGTACAAACTGGATTTTAAATTTAAGTCATACAGTGGTGAATTGGCTGAGGTATTGGGATTTTTCATAGCTGTAATCTCATATAAGAACAAATTAATTTCTGGTATCATATACAGTGCTAAAAAAGGGGTGTCTTTGCTTGGCTTTATTCATCAGTCTGCCATGGCTATACAGTTACATCCGGGTACACACAAACAAGTCATATTGGTGGATGCTCCAGATCAAGAAAAGGACATTGTACACGTGGGTGCCTCTATTCAAGAAAGAGATTTTGTACAAGCATTTCCAGAGGTGTTTTCCAATAAGTTGGGCAAGTTAAACGGTTTCAAACATCAAATAATATAACGCCTGGGTTGCCATCGCAAAGTCCACAAAGTACGGAAGTTGGCATTGGCTGTGAGGGATGATGTCACAACTGAAATTAAGTCACTTGTTGATGCTGACATCATTGAGGAAATGGAAGCATCAGATTGGTTAGCACACATTATCTTGGTCAGGAAACCAGATCAATCTATTAGGTTATAAGTTTATTTTAACAATTTAAACAATGCCATGTGGTTTGATAGGCATCCCTTGCCTAACATAAATCAAATGATTGCTACTGTGGGTAAAAACAAATGTTTTTCAACTATTGGTTTGTCGGCAGAATCTCAAAATGAGTTGCATACATCTTACAAATTTTTGACTTCCTTTATCACACTGTTTGGCGCATGTAGATTTAACGGATGCCATTTGTTTCGGCATCTGCATCTTCAGTTTTTCAGCGACTGATGCAAAAACAATTGGGAGAAATGCCTTGAGTTACTTATTTCCAGGATGACATTTTGATTAGCGGCAAGGATGTACATGACCATGATGTGAAATTGAATGGGTTTTGGAAAGGCTTCGATGTGATGGCCAAACAGTCAAACAAGAGAAGTGTAAGTTGAGAGTTAACAGTGTGACTTACTTGAGTCACGTTATAGATGCCAATGAAGTTAGACCTCATGAAAAGTCGGTAAATAACATAGTCAACAATATAAATCATGCTAACAAGGTTGATTTGAAATCTTTTCTAGGGGCAATTGAGTTTTATGTCAAGTTTGTAGCAAACTCTTTTAAAAGACAAAAGGCCTCATTTATGAGGCCGCGCGTCACTTTTACGCCGCCGGTGCATCACTTTTTGTGACTCACCATCAGCGTAAATAGCGTGCCTTGTTGCACCATATTTACAAAGTGACGCATCTAGGTAGATGCGTCACTTTGTAAACCCCTGCGCCACATTATACCTGCACCAGGTATAATGTTGCAAGGGGGGCATATTGACGCAAGGAAGGGTCGTAGAAGTGACGCAGTGTGCGTCACTTTTAGGACGCCGTTGCGTCAAAATCTTGAGCCTGCCTCACAGCAGGCGTAAGACTGATGCAGGCCCTTTCACATGGGGCTTGCCCCATGTGAAAGGGCGCATTGCTGGAGTTGCGTCACTTTTGTGACACACTCCAGCAATGCGTCACTTTTGCGCTTACAGATACGTCAGAAATACTGACGTATCTGTAACTCCTTGCGACATGATGCGTCATACATTAAATATGACGCATCATTGGTGTCGCAAGGAGTGCGCAGTGAAAAGTGATGCATCGCTGTTTTCACGCAGCGATGCGTCACTTTTCATAAATGAGGCCCAAAGTGCATCAGGAATTTGCTTAAGAAATTGTGTACGTTTGAATGGGTTGAGTTGTGTCAGAAAGATTTCGATACAATTAAATTGGAAATTGCTAATGCACCGTATCTGAGTAGTTTTGACATAACATGCAAAACTATGTTATCTACCGATGCTAGCGCTTTTGGATTAGGTGCGGTGTTGTCACAAATACAAAAGGGTGAAGAGGTCGTCATAGCATATGCTTCATGCACATTGTCTGAGGCTGAAAAACGATATTCTGTAAATGAAAGGGAGGCTCTTGCAATTATTTAGGCTGCCAGCATTACAGGAGATTTGTATGGGACATACGATTCATAATCAGAACTGATCACAAACCTGTGATCAATGCCTTTTTTATAAAGTGATCAGGTGTTATGTTACCAATAAATGCCAGATGGATAGCAAATTTACAAGAATACAGTTTTGCCATGCATTTTGTGGCATGATTAAATAATGTATTTCCTGATGCATTATCTAGATACAAGCTAATGCCGGAATATAATTTGCATTCTGGAGATGACTTACAGGAATTTGGAAGGGTTGCAGTTGTGGAGTGGTATAACGAAACATGTGTTACTACAAAGGAATGGTTGGATGCTGCGAATCGTGTTGACAAGTTGATAAAGTTCAGTGAGTACATTAGGGAGGTCTGGCTTTATAATGTATCTGACATAAGTAAATATATACAGGTGAAGCATGAGTTATGTACAGATGATTGGGAGGGGGTAAGCTTATTTCCCCTGTTATTTTGAGGAGTAAGGTTGTGGAGTGTGGTCATCAACGTCATGTAGGCAGGAGTAAGACCAAAAGCAGGTTAAGGGAACTGTTTTGTTGGCCAGGAATTGATAAAGATGCTGAAAGCGTTGTGAAGGTTTGTGAGCTGTGTGCAAGTTGTGATAAAATCTTGAAAACTAAAACATAACCTCTCCAGCCAGTTGATTTTCCTGAGAGTGCCTGGCCAACAGTGGCTATGGATGTAATGTATCTTATTCATTTGTTGGATATTCGCAGTAGATTTTTTTTCTTTTTTTATTGAAGTTGTATTCAGAATTATACAGCGCAAATCATAAAGTAAAAATATTGCAACAAAGTATAATTACGTTTCATTTTCAAATAACGTAATATCACAGCAATATTACTCAAAATAATACCCCCAAATTTGATCGAATTTTCTAATACACCCAACTCTTTGAGTGTACAACAGTTCGCTTTTCCTAACCCTTTTCATTTTTTCCAACCATTCCTGTAACGTCGGGACATAGTTTGACAGCCAATTCTGCAATAATAAAGATCTAGCAACGGCCATTATAATATAAATCAATTTTGCCAAATGACTTAACGATGTGCATTCAGGATCATAACCGAACAATAACATTGTTGCATTGCATGGAACTGATAACATACAATATGTTTTTAAAAAATCAATAATTTCTTCCCAAAAATGCTTAATTTTAGGACAGAACGCGATAATATGTGACCAATTAGCTTGTTCGCAATTACAATGTCTAAAGCAAACAGCAGACGCATTATTATACATTTTAGCAATTATTACTGGTGTACGATATAATAGCCATTTGCTAAAATACAGCATCTGACGCCAATTAGTGCCACGCAATACACAGAAATTAAAATTATTAATAACTTTCCATATTTCCGATGACAATATTACATTTTCCTGAGTGTACCATTTACGGATAACTTTAGAAGTCAGCTCTACCTCCTGACTTTGTATCAGACACTGTTTCCATGCTCCAGGTTTCTTCTCCGAGTTATTAACAAAAAGATCTAATACAAGAGTAGAAGTATAATTTGAAATGGTGCTGGGATCTAATTGCGCCAACATAGGATCGATTAAATTAGTATAGGAGCCAATTAGCAAAAAATTGCCAAGAATTCGACCTGACATCTCATTACCGGGAGAGCCAAGTCCCGCTCACCAAAAAATCAGCTAATGTTTTAAACCCTACCCGGCCCCAATTTTCTATTACAATGGGATCGATTTTAATCCTTAAAAAGGAAAAAAACGTCAATTAAAGGAGTTAGTAAATGAAAGGGAGGAAGTGAATATCTCTTGAGCATCGCATCACGTCGTTATAAAAACCAATTTAGGATCTTATACCACACAAATTTGGGTGATTTCGGCACAGTCAAAGGGGACGGAATTTGACTTTCTAAACATATCAAAGCAAAGAGAAAATTTATAAAACAACCAGTTGCTGCATTTATGTTCTTAAATCTCTCTAAGTACTGCGCAAAATAAGCATAGTAATAATCTTTCAAATTTGGTAGGGAAAGACCGCCTAATTCAGTTTCTGCAGTTAAAGTCCGTATGTCTAATCTGGGTGTTTTTTTCGCCCAAATAAATTTGGAAAACATGGATTCTATTTTAGAAAAAAAAGTGCCAGGCAAATAGACTGGAATCGATGCAAACAAAAAATTAAAAAGAGGAAGGATTGACATTTTAATTAAATTGATACGGCCAAGAATAGTTAAAGGCAGGGGGTCCCAACGAGCAAACATTGATTGAACTTTTTTCATTAATGGAACGAAATTAAGTGTATATAAATCTAGAACATTAGAAGAGAACAAAATCCCCAAATATCTTTTTGGTTTTGAGTTAATACAGCCTTGCAAATCTTTATGTAAAACTGGGTCTGCACCCCCACAGACCAACATTTCAGTCTTTTTTTTATTAATTCGATAACCTCCCAGAGATTCAAACTCTTCAAAAATTTGAAAAATATATGTCTGTGATTCCAAATCAGGTTTAATAAGTAACATAATATCATCTGCATAGAGTTTAATTTTGGCCATGGAGATAACTGGTGATGTGATCTGAAAACAATTCCTGATAGCAATAGTTAACGGTTCGATAAAAAAATCAAAAAGAATAGGTGATAAAGGCAGCCTTGCCTAGTGCCGCGTTGTACTACGATTGAGCCTGCTGATGATTTATTAATGATTATGTTTGCACTAGCGCCCACTTACAAATTCTTTATGAAATTAATGATACGTTGAGAAATGGCAAACTTAGATAAAATAAGAAAAAGAGTGTCCCATAGCACTAAATCAAAAGCTTTCTCTGCATCTAAAAGTAAAACCGAGGCCTGTATCCCACGTGCTTCAAAGTAATCTAATGCTTCAACTAAAAAATGTGTATTAGTAAATAATTGTCTGCCTGTTATAAAACCGTTTTGATTGAAATGGATCAAATCCGCCGTATAATTATTAAGACGGAGTGAGAGCAGCTTAGTAGTTATTTTATAATCTGAGTTTAATAAAGTGATTGGCCTATAAGAGTTCGGATCTTCGGATTCCTTCCCTTTTTTTAAGAAACTAATAACTGTACCTGCGTGGAAGGATTCCGGGACTTGCCCTCCTTCCAGCATTGAATTCAATAATAACAAAAATAAGTCGCTAAAGGAACTAAAAAAAACTTTAAAGAATTCTGAAGGGAAGCCGTCGGGGCCGCAAGCTTTACCTAATGGAAGGTTTTTTACAACTTCTTCCAATTCTGCTTTAGAAAAAGGTCTATGCATATACCGCTGATCTTCGAGAGATAAACATGGAATTTCATGTCGGTCTAAAAACTCTGACAATTTTTGATGATCAAAAATATGTTTTATAGAGTAAATACTATCATAATATTTAAGCATAATAGTATTTATTTCAGCCTGGTCAAATGTATCGATATGAGTAAGAGGGTCTTTTAGAGAATGAATCAGGTTTTCGCAGTAGATTTGTGATGGTCATGGTGGATTACTATTCGAAATGTTTGAAGTAGAATTTATGGGTGATGTAACAAACAAATCAGTTGTACACCCTGATGAAGTTATTTCAGACAATAGTCCTCATGTTTGTTACCAAGAGGTGGAGTCATACTTGAGCCAGAGAAATATTAAGGATTGCAAGAGGGTGGTGTACAATCCCAAGAATAATGGTCTTGTACATTGAGTTAACAGGATTGTAAAGGAGAGCATACAAATGGCTGTGGCCAGTGGTAAAAGTGTAGTGGAAAATGTCAATCAGGTGATGTGGAGTATGCATTGTACCACAGGACTGTCGCCTTTGAAATATTAAGGAATAGGAAGCCATAGTTGGCAGTTCCAATGGGATCAGATCAAGGAAGTGTGGATATTGATGTAGAAGCACTTTGGAAGAAGGTGGGTGGAAAACAAGCAAGGTACAAGAATTATTTTGATGGGAGATATAGGACCAAGCAATTGAATGTGTCATGTGGTCAAAAGGTGAAGGGTGAAGGTTAAGTTGCCATGGTTTTTAAGAAAAGGTAAAGTATTTAAACGGGTTGGAAGGAATTACATTGAGTTGTGTGATGGATCTAGTTGGAATAAAAGCTGTGTGGTCAAATTAGTGGATGAGCGGGTGAAAGAGGGTGATAGTTGTGCAAGATGGGCTCTACATTTTAAATGTGGAGAAACGTTTATGAGTAAAAGTCAGGAAACAAGTACAACCAGATTTAGGGAAAAAAGGAATACCTAGGGCCAGATGTAGGAGCCCTAATTCCGGTCGGAAACGGACGATTTTGGCCGTTTCCGACCGGTATTAGGGTTTTCAGATGTAGGGGGCTTAAAATTACAGAATCGGTATATTTACCGATTCGGTAAAATAACCGAATCGGTAAATTACCGAATCGGTAAATATACCGATTCTGTAATTTCAAATGTAGGTGGCACACTTTACAGTGCCACAGGCCCTTAAGAGTCGGTATTTTACCACACAATCCTATTGTGTGGTAAAATACCGAATTCAGGTGTGCATGCACATCTGTGCATGCACACCTGTGCAATGTGACACACAGACATGCCCTTCAAAGTCCATAGGAATCAATGGGAAATACCGATTCTGTATTTACAGAATCGGTAAATACCGAATTTTACAGATTCGGTAATTCGGATTTTTACCCCCTTCCCATTTACAGACTCTTAAATACCGAATCGGTAAAATTCGGTATTTAAGAGTCTGTAAATGGAAATTACCTACATCTAGCCCCAGATGTCTAGGAGATACAGAGATTGTGTGTGCAATTGATTTTCTTTGCATACTTACTAGGTGTTCTTATTTACACTAGATGTCTTTCTTTGAAGTGCAACCTTGAATATAGTTATTGTGCCTCTCCGGTGCATTAAGTTTCTGTGGTTACATTTAATTTTCTTTTGTTTTTATATTGTATAAATGTGGACATATGTTGTGTTTTGTAATGAATGCTACAAACTATCCCTTGAATAGAACCCAAACGCGAGAGATTGCAGTTCCATTTGGAACAGGAATGCGGGCAGTTTGAAGGCAGAGAGGCTGGCGCTTGGCTGCTCTGGGGAGTTGTCTCAATAAAGGATGTACTTGAAAAATTGTTTATCTCATCCTTTGAGGACATTGCGACACATAGGTAACTGAGAAATGATGACTATGTAAGCAGACGTCTAGCACCATGTGAAGAGCAGCACTGGTATTAGGTAGTGTACATTTCATAGAATATAGGAGGGTATGAGGGCCATTGACATGGATGCACACACGCAGCACATGTTACTACCCTCACCAGTTCTCTTTTATTAATCGCTGTGAGTGACTCCATTTTTTAAATGCTTTGACTGAGTAGATTCTGTAGGCAAGGCCTGCAATGTTACCTGCACTGTATTATAATTTGGTATTTTCATGCATATACCTTGTTTTACTGCATTTGATTCCTCTGTATGTGCTATCCTACCCACGCTCCAAGGCGATCGGACACATGAAGCAAGCAGTTGGTTATAGTAACACTTAGTATCACAATACAGCATACATACCACTCTAGCAACAATGACATGTCATCCTGCTCATGGACTATGACCACAGCTACTTACAGTGGAGGTGGCTCAAAAAAGATTAGCTGCTTCACTGACGCTCGTGCACTGACTGAATTTTCATTGTTCCTTTGGTCTTGTATCCTGGAAATTCTGAGCACATAAAAATCTTAGATGATATTGCTCCCCTCCCCTCACACCTATGTAGTTTGTGATGTAATACACAGTACATGATATTCACCCTCTGAAGATGGTGTGGCAACCAAACACATGTAAGCACCTACAACATGAGTTTGTAAAAGGAGAAGTTTATTCATAGTACCACATCCCCAGCAGCGTCAGCGCAACTGACTAACATAGAAGCAGCACAAAGCTAATTAACATTCTAGGTTCTACATGGAACCATTCTCTGAGGCTTCGGACAGAGATGGCATCACCACAGCATCTCCCTTCTTCTTATAAAACAACTAAAGCTTACATGGAAAATAACAATACATTTCTTACACAAAATACAGACAGATATATACACCTACTTAACATTAGCTCATACTAAATGTCACACAATTAACACACTAGAAACAGTGTCAAAGTAAGAAACATAAAAAGAATAAAACATAAATGATGCTATATCACTTTTTAATTATACCTCCTGGTAACAGTTTCTTAATATGCCTCTCACAACATCCACATTTAGGCAACATCAACACGTTGAGAAAAATTGCCACGGTCAAGCAAACTGTCCTGTCATGTGGGATGGTCTGTTAAATACTACAGGGACCATTTTGTCCATCTTCTCTCATGAGATATGCTGGGAGTACGTCATGGGTTCTGGGATGTGGCAGCAAACAATTGGCGCCAAATCTGTGGTAATCAAATTCATGTGACCAGCTCCAACAAAGGTTTGTAGAAGAAGAAGTTTATTCGTAGTACCACAACCCTAGCAGCGTCAGCATAAATAACTTCTCCAGAATATTCACGTTCAAAGCTATTTAACATTCTAGGTTCTACATGGAACCATTCTCTGATGCTGTGGACAGATATGACGTTTTTGGACACAAGGGAACCCAGTAGGGGACCTTCGGACCGTGGGTTACTTAACTTATTTTAAAGAACAGGGGTCCTAAGGATTCACAATATGACAAGAAGATAACAATATAGACTACAATCAGTGCTATATTCTGAAAAACGCCCAGCCGGACGTAAGTTTATTCATAGGATAACGTTGGAGTCGTGTTGGCCCAAGGAGAGGCCAAAAATAGTAGCAAGATAGGGTACAGTCCTGTACCTATCCCGAAAGGTTTAGAAGAGATAAACCAGGAAGAGGGAGATAGAACAAAGAAGAAGTTTTTCAGGCAAGCAAGAAGTTTTTGAGCCAGAAGGTGACTTGTAGTTACAGTAAGTGCAGTTACAACAAATTCACCCTGCAGTGTCAACAATTTCAAATAAACATATTAAGTAATATGCTACACTGCATATTGCGTCGACGTTTCGATCCCTAATGGCTCATAATACAATGGGATCATCATCAGGACAATTTTTACAGTAAGTGCCTGCAATAAATGAAGCCTGGCGCTAGTACTAGTCGCCTTTGATTGGAATAATTCTTCTTACCGGAGGAAAGGAATTTCCACCCGGTTCGCAACATCAATTGCTGGCCACATATAGTGTGGGCCGTGTAGGGGTGGGAAAAATTCTGTTATTTTCCGTGTTTTGGAGGTCTCCTTCTGATGGATCCTCGTGGCGGCAGCGGCGGGTTGGGCGAAGCTCGATCAGCTTCTGCCCCCTTCACAATGGCAGCGCAGGACAGCGGACCTGCGCTGCCATTGTGAAGGGGGCAGAAGCTGATCGAGCTTCGCCCAACCCGCCGCTGCTTCCATCCAGAAGCAAGCAACTTCACGGATTGACTCAAAGCTTCCTAAAAGAAGAGCGCCTAATCCTTTCCACACCCTCGGCTACAACATACATAGCTAGCAACTCTACGGATTGACTCAAAGCTTCCTAAAAGAAGAGCGCCTATTCCTTTCCACGCCCTCGGCTACAAGATACGTAGCTAGCAACCACGAGGATCCATCAGAAGGAGACCTCCAAAACACGGAAAATAACAGAATTTTTCCCACCCCTACACGGCCCACACTATATGTGGCCAGCAATTGATGTTGCGAACCGGGTGGAAATTCCTTTCCTCCGGTAAGAAGAATTATTCCAATCAAAGGCGACTAGTACTAGCGCCAGGCTTCATTTATTGCAGGCACTTACTGTAAAAATTGTCCTGATGATGATCCCATTGTATTATGAGCCCTTAGGGATCGAAACGTCGACGCAATATGCAGTGTAGCATATTACTTAATATGTTTATTTGAAATTGTTGACACTGCAGGGTGAATTTGTTGTAACTGCACTTACTGTAACTACAAGTCACCTTCTGGCTCAAAAACCTCTTGCTTGCCTGAAAAACTTCTTCTTTGTTCTATCTCCCTCTTCCTGGTTTATCTCTTCTAAACCTTTCGGGATAGGTACAGGACTGTACCCTATCTTGCTACTATTTTTGGCCTCTCCTTGGGCCAACACGACTCCAACGTTATCCTATGAATAAACTTACGTCCGGCTGGGCGTTTTTCAGAATATAGCACTGATTGTAGTCTATATTGTTATCTTCTTGTCATATTGTGAATCCTTAGGACCCCTGTTCTTTAAAATATGTGGACAGATATGACATCACCACAGATGGCCTCTTAGTTTTCCTGTGCTATCTGCAAGTGTTACTTAAGTCATCTGTACCAGAGACTCTGAAGATGTGGTGCCTTCACCCGTATCTCCTAAGCCACGATACCCTCTTCTTCTTAGCAAGCCTTATATCTTATATGTTCGGCTCGGCTATGGAAAATCCACAGCAGGCACATCTTGGCTGCCAGATGTGCAGCAATTTGTGTCATTTTATCTCAATGAGGAGATCTGTTGGAAGATATGGAAATGTAGGCTTTGGTCATGGTTCCATATCTGAAAAAATCACATAGGCTGCTGGTGGAACTGCAGCCCTTCATCTGCAGATAATTGTGAATGATGTTTGGGGAGATCTTGATTTTTCAAAATCTGTATATTTAATAGACTGGTAAAGCAATTTGCTTTCTAGGCAGATTAATGCTGTCACTCCCATAATAATAAAACAAATCAGCTCATTTAAAATATATCACATATGTACTCTGGGTATACACATTCGGTTATTTAGCAAAATTTTAAATATCTTTCATTATGGCCACTGGGGAACTTCTTTTTCATAAAGGTCAGAAGAAATACTGAGGAATAATGCACGTAGATTTTGCAAGATATATTATCGTGAAACAAACATTAGTCACAACAATCATATGCGATATGCAAATCATAAATAAATTAAATTGACATCACCATATCACAAGGATAGATGCATTCAAAAGTGTTCAATATGTGCCTCATCTCAAAATCCTCAAAGCAAAGTTCCGTACTGGAAGTAATCCCTTCCAGTACAAAATCTATACTTCAAAGAAGGCAAACATCCTTGCACTATGGTGCAAAGGTGTGTGCAATGGAGCATGGCTCCCAAGAGTGCACCATCGCATGGAGAAAGAAAAATGCACCACATCTTAGTAGATATGGCAATTTTTTCTCTCTCCCTATGATGCAAGGTAGCACAAACACTTTGGTGCAACACTGCCATGCATCAAATAATAGTAAATCCGGGCACCAACCTCACACAATTACACATGTCATTGATGCTCACTCACTTTGACTCATACACCCTCATGCTCACACTCACACACACTTTGTCACATTAACACATGCTGGCATGCAAGCACACACACTGCATACATTTACAACCATTTTTACTTACCACAGCAGCTACCAAAGGTCCTGTTGCAGCGTGCTCCATTTTTGTATTACACTAATAACGTATAATAGAATAATACTCAGCATAACTATAACGGAAAATTGACAGAAAATAAGGAATGCGGAGCTAACCCTGTGTTCTTGCTACTGATTTTGCCACCTCTGAGGCCAAGGGTTGAAAAAGCAGCAAAGGATCGGAAAGGGCAAGGCAGGGGTCGCAGCTGCTGATCCGGCGGCCTATAGAAAATATGTCATAAATCACGCTACCCAACTCTACAACTTATACTAATAATCACTAATTAAACACAAAGGCCCATTAATCAAACATGACATTATGACCAACTGAACCATGTGGCCTAATTAACCTATTGACAAATTTATATACATTTATATACAACCGCGGTAAATGAATATCATCATTTCAATAAACCTAACTATTTATTAAGCCACTTATGGCGATAGAATCTAGCTAATGGTAACCTGAACCCATGAAATGCCAAGACCAGCTTGTTTTCAAAAGTAAGATTTTATTAGCTATTTATTATAATTTCGTAAATGTAATTTTATTAAAGCATTTTTTATTAGAATTATTGCAAGTAAAAACATTATAAGTTTCAAATTTATTGTTGCAAATGTATTTATCAGTTTAACATTTTTCAGACCCTAAGTCCCTAACTAAGCTAAATAAATGGAAATAAAGTAAAGTCTTTGAGGGTTCTTACATGCTCCAAGTAAAGTCCGTCAGCACGACACCCTCTTCCAAAGGTCAGCAAAAGCAGCAGCGAGCATGCATAACCCTTCCACGAGGAATGGGTTTTTATACCTTACTACTCTAACTAATCTAAGTAAAAGTAATTCTTTTCTGCAAAAGTCGGAGTCCCATTGGTTCACAAGTGACAAGTGACATGTCACCTCATTTTCAAAACATCAGTTCCGTCACTTTCTTAGAGTCCATTGTCTCTAGCATTCGAGCTCCGAGGCTTCCTCAGATTGCAACATTTTCTTGCATAAAATTTGTCATCATGAAAATTTCGCTTCCTCGGATGCAAAGTTATCAAATGTTCCTCCTGCCGGTTCCTGGCCTTGGCCTTGTCCGAGTAGGAGACTGCTAGAAACACACCACGCTTTCCAAATGTTGCCACCGAAAGGAAATATTTCTTTGAAAGGACTCTCTCTTGCTCCGTGCAGAAATTATTTGCAAACTCGAGTAAACTAGGCCCAAAGCTGTCAATTTAACGTCCACTATTATATAAACAAACACAAAAGAATAATTAATGTAAGAAATATTATTTGTTCTGTTGCCACCCAGCATTTACTAATGATTAACCCATTAGTCTAAATTACCTAGCTAAAGCAAACAAATAAAGCAGCATTATATCTACCAGTCTTCTTTAAAATCCATCGAAATTCTTTATGCACCTATAGAGAATAGAGTGACACCACATAGACAAGGAAAGCAAAACAAGCACATGCATATGTTTAAAAACAGCTGCAATTAGTTATAACATGACAAAGGACAAACTAATTTATTAATTTTGCACGAACAAAAAGATGCAACAATAATGCACGTTTATGAGCACACATGTTAGTGTCCCGCGTGTTCTTTTCATGAAATGCAACTTTAAACTAGGTTGAATTAATACAAACACAGCACCAAACGTTAATAAAGTTATTATCCATTATGGAAGTATGACTTCACGAGTTGAAATAAAATTATTTCCAAATCTCGCTCCATCACTGCAACCTCTGGTGACACCTAAATGACATCTGTGCAGTGCTGCTACCCTATGTATGTAACGTGCATCTTTAACCCCTTCCACACGGGGCTAATTCCCCCACGGTGCGGAGGGGCCGCACGCGTTGCCTCTGTACTCATGATGAGTCCAGCTCGTCATGCTGCACAGTGGAGCTGTGCTTATGACGAGATTATCCTGTGCGGCTAATTCCCCGCACAAGCGGGGAATTAGCTGCACGTGTAAGGGCCGCGGCAGTTATGACGGGCTCAGCTCGTCATGAGCACAGCTCCACTGTGCCTCATGACGAGCTGAGCTCATCATAAGCATGGAAGGGGTTAAAGAAAAGAGAGTAACACCTGCTTCCCAGTGCAATGCTGACACAGGTTACAAGCAGATCTGGGAAGAAATATAATTTTGCAGGCGAAGTTGGCGGAATTCGGAAACGCTGAGCTAAATGTGTAATGTGGACTTCCTGCTAAATTCTTCCTTTTGGCGCATGGCAGGTTTGTATTTCTGGTTGCGCTCTTGAGACTTGTTTTGGCTCGGGCTTGTGAGTGTGATGAGATTTATCGGCTGCTAGCGCTAGCATGGCCTCCGGTCACCACAGACCCTTCTAACACCATATTTGTGATGCTCGCATTTGCAAGTGGCTGTGGCTGCATCCTCAGAAGAGTCTCAACTCTAGAAGCAGTAAAATCTACTCGAAAATATATTTTTGAATTTCTATTCCACTCCCACAGACTGTTCAGGGTAATTTTAGTGTGATAGGCATTTTTTTGTTAACTTTTTTTCAAGGAAAGGGAAGTGCCTCAAAGACTCCAGCTTACTGTTCCTGTCCAGCAGGCCCCTCCCATTGCTTTCTGCATCTCCTCATCACTTATCATTTGGATTTGAAGGTAGACTGATCACTCTCTTTGTATGCCTCATTAGATATAAGGACTTTGTTTTTGTGATATTACTAGTAAGTTCAAACACTTTTGCATAAGGGTGTTGTTTGTTTGATAGAGGGCATGCACCAGTATGTATTTGTACTTGTATTTGCTTTTTGAGTTTATTGTGGTAGGTGGCCTAAAGTTTCATTAGGAGCCTAGGTTTTATTTTGCATTTGCTTTTTTATCTTTTGTAGAGGATAAATGTTTCACAGTTCAGATCATTTTCTCCATGTTTGTGAAATTTGCACTATTAATTTGTGGCCTAGTCTGTCCACAACCCACCCACTCAGTAGGCCCAGTACTAGTTCTGGGTATTTGTTTTTTAAACCATCATTTAGGGCAGGGATGGAAATGTATTTAAACTGTGTGTTTTTGTGTTTCATGTTTTTTTCTGCAGAAAGTGTATTATAGTGGGGTAATATTTGATGCCTTGAAAGGATGTGCGTGTTGTAAAGTTTTTATAGTTCACTTAATTTTCATTATTAGCATTGCTCAGGGAATGGTAGTGTTTCTTCAGTATCCCCATGCCTCCTTTTTCTGGCCAGTGTCTCTGTGTGTGTTTGCCATAGGCCATTTGTCTTTTTCCTCCATGCAATGTGGCCGACTGCCATTTTTTGTAGCCAGTGTACATAGGCCTGCATTTGTTCTTTGATGTCCATGCCTCCTTACATGTTGTTTGATCATGTGGCCGGTGACCATTTTGACTAGCCTGTCAGTGGGCTTTTGTCATAGGCCTACAAGTTTTCTTGTTTCTTGGTTATGGTCATGCTTCCTTGCTTGCTCTTGTTGTTTGACCATGTGGCCAGTGGCCATTTTGTGTAGCCTCCCAAGCCAGCAAAAACCCAAGACTGGGAGCTAAGTAATCTTTAGTAAAGTATGAAACCAAGGCCAAATTCACTTCTTTCATAGACGTCCTGTTCACATATGTAAGAACCAAAAAATAAAATATAGTGCTGTGTGTCGTTCAATCTTTGGCTTGATCAGCCTTTGTTACCCATTACTGACAATTTTCTGGATAACCTGGCTCTACTTAACCTGAATTGAGTGAGCTGTCAAGCAGCTTACCATGTTGGTCGTTTATTACTCCACATTTTTTCCTCCATCACTAGCATTAGGTTTGGTAGGCCCATGTTGCTTTCACTGTGAGAATACTGTGCAATTTATTTTGCCTGTCTAATTAAGGATGTATGCACATCAGTCAGCCCCCTCACACGGGTCAGACATTCAGGGTACCCTATCCTCTGCCCCAATTCCTTTTTTCTTTATGTGTCATGTCATTAGGGACCTTACCCCAGAGTCCTAAAATGGCAGCCTCAACTGTCTCTTCATGTTGCAGTTAGCCAATCAGGTTGTGTGTCTTCAGCTTGTGACACCACAAAACAATAATTACTCAAAAGCTGTTTAATGGATTTACACCAAATCATGGGAAGCATGGTTTCTAGATCAAAAGCTATCTGTCTGACTAATTTGGTGTGATTCCATTCAGCCATTTTGGCTGTATCCTTGTCTAATGTGTTTATGAAAAAATGCATGGAGAAGACATGTTTTGGATCCCCCATTCTTCTTGGCCCCCACTAACTGGATCACCCTGCACCTTTCTAGAAAAGAGCTTAGGTGGATGAACTATTTTTTTTTGCAGGTTCATGAAAATTCATAAAACAGCACCAATGTTATTAGCAAACCAATAAGTCTGTTTTTTTATGGAAACCTGGTCCTAACTATAGCTGCACAGTGACGACACAATGCTTTTTCGAATGCTAAGCATTTAACAAGAGTAGTTAAGTTAAACTCTTTGATGGTAAAACACAAAATTCACAAAATGTCATGAATTACGCTGGTGTAATTTAAAATCTGTCCAGCCGTACTAGGAATAGAAGAACTGCAGGACAAAGCGGCAATCATTGAAGTACCTCAGTCAGAGATAAGTGTATGGTGCTCTTGTGTTCTCTCCTTTCTTCAAAAGCAATCAGGAGATGTTCCTCCAGCCCTGGACTTAAAATGGTGAATGTTTTCTTCTCTCATCAGTCCTTCAAAATGGTGATGCTTCTGTCCTTTTACCCATAATCATACCATGGGATTTCTGTGGGTCTTCTGGATGCCACCTTTCATGTACCAATTCATCCAGATTTCTTCATCTTTATGTCATAAACCAGTAATGTGTGTTTCAAGTACTTCCAAAAGGTTTGTCAGCAGCCCCAAGGGCTTTTTTCTTTACAACGATCTTCTTGTGGGTACAATTAATTCTTGAGTCGTTTACGTTTTCCTCTGTTTGGATGAAGTATTAATCTGTGCCTCTTCCTTTTCTGAAGTGCAACACGTGCGCTGAATACTTTAGGATCATGTTGGTTTTCTTCTCAGATGAGGAAAAAACTTACTTGTTTCTCTCTCAACATCTCCAGTTCATTGAAGCAGTGCCCTGCATAGATCTAGGTGAAATTTATCTTTCATTTCTTCAAGGAGACTGGAGTTGGTATTCCATATGTCATTCCTCCTGGCAAGAACAGCAGCAACAGCTCAGGATTCGTTGAGGTGAGGAAAATGATATTTTGCCTGACCAAAAAAAATGTCCACTACATACACCCTATGTTACATTCATGTGCATGGCACCCATGCATATTTCTCGTAGTGGCCTGAATCACTAGGCCTCTGCAAACATGTCCTGCAAGTCAAGTCATCAAAGTCTCCCAAACGTTAAGCTAAAATAAAGGCCCATGTATTTTGCATTCTGCATTGTGCATTTTAAATAAATATCGTACTGAGCCCTTTATTTTATTGTGGTTGAACCACTTTCTGAACTTCTGCCAAGACAGTGTTATGAATAACAGTTATCTGTTTTGCTGTACAGAGTGGCATCCCTGCCCGGTGAGGAAATGTAAACAGAACCCGTTCGCGACAGATAAGGCCTAGCTCTCTGTCTCAGCCCCCATGCAATGAACGGAGAAATATATGCTTTTCTGATTCTTAGTGGTGAACAACCTTTTGCTTCAGACAATACATCCCCTATCATATCAGATTGTACAAGATGTGCTTTTCGCCCTGACACAAGAGATGTCTCTGCTAGGCCGAAAGTCAGCTCTCTTCCCAGTTACATGTCAGTTGCACGCCATGCTCAAAGTTGCACAATTAGGGCAGAGTTCCAGCTGGTCATGCTACTCCTCCCCTAAGTACCCACCCACCTATGACATCTACCTATCATCTACCTATGACTCATCAAGTGTACGCCCACATGCTCTTATCTCTTTCTTTCTTGCTCGGCCTGGAGCGCTCCTCCCTATGTACAAGGAGAAAATTGTATATATGCTGTTCATTGTTATTGAATGTTAGATTACTCTTCCTGAACCTCAGTGGTGATGGAACATATTCTCCCTTTGACTCGAGTTATTGGAATAAAGCCCATTTTAACTTGGACACCACGGATCCTGTCTCTCATTTGATGCATGATATTTGGTTAATGCCTAGAAATTCTGCCAGGGTAATATTTTATTTACCACATTAATTGGCGCCCGAATAGGAACATGTCCCTTTCCCCACTCGCCGGAGTTTGTAGGTCTAGTCTTTGCCCCCTTCCACAGCCGTGACGGATTTTAAAGTGTACACGCCATTGGGATTACCCGCTACTCCCTCAGGCCCAGGAGGAGGACGGACTGCGGCCAGGCATCCATGTGAGGCGGTGAGGAAAGCGGATCGTCTTAACCCAGAGCCCAGCCCATGAGAGAGCAAGGTCCGAGGTCTCCAGAGGTCCACCTGTTCCAAGGCGCATGCGTAGAAGTCCGAGGCCTTCAAGTTTCAAGATTCTGCTTCCCGGTGAGTACCACTATGGGGAATGCATCAAGATTAAAGACGTGTCCATGGTAAACGTGGGTGCGGTAAAGACGTGTCTCATTCACGTGAGACCGGTAAAGTAGGGGCCCACGGTTAAACGTGGGAACGGTCAAGACGTGTCTCATTTTTGAGACCGGTATGGTTGTACTGTATTTCAGTGCATAAAGTTTTTCAAGTACATGTTTAGCTCTCTGTATCAGTTTAGGTTGTAACTGTTTTAGTGTTTAATATTTGTTTGTGTGTGAATGATTGTTGATTGTTTCAGTCTATTTTTGTGAATATTGGTTTCAAACATGCCACTGTTTTCAAAGTTACGTCAGATAGGGACCAGAAAAGGTATACTAGAAGAACCAGTTAACATTTATTTTATTTTATTTTATTTGAGCTGTTTTGTAGCGCGCTCATATACTACCAGAGTGTCCTGGCGCGTAAAGAAAGAAACAGCAAGTGGCCGAAGGGAAAAGAAAAGTAGAAATCTAAATTATTCTATTTGCCATTAGTATTTAATAGGCCATTCTGAAAAGATAAGTTTTTAGAGCCTTCTTAAATGTCAAGAAATTTTCAGTTAATCTCAGGGAGAGGGGGAGGGTATTCCAAGTCCTAGCCGCGGTGACAGCAAGTGATTGGCCTCCTAAACGAACTCGCTGAAATCGGGGTACTGTTAAAAAGTTACAGTCGGCTGAACGCAGAGCCCGAGTAGGGACATAGCGAGTAAATCTTACCCTCAGATAAGAAGGACCAAGGTCATGAATTGCTTTGAAGGCTATGGTTAGAATCTTAAAACTTATCCTCTGCGCTACTGGCAGCCAGTGTAGTTCCTTCATGTGAGTCCGAGTACTTTCTCTATATGGCACATTGCACAGTAGGCGAACAGTCGCATTTTGAATAATCTGAAGCCTTGCAATTAAAAAAGCCGGAGATCCACACAGCAGAGAGTTGGCATAATCGAGCCGTGATAAAATAAGGGCCCTCGCAACCGACTCTCTTGCTGAGGACGGTAAATAAGGAAAAATCTTCCTCATAGCTTTTAAGGACCCGAAGCACACCCCAGTGAGTCTTTTTATGTGTGCTTCGAATCGCAGATCCTCTCCAAACCAGACTCCTAAGTTTTTAGCAGGAATATTGACGGAGCCTGGCTGGGGAAATTCGGAAGGCCACAGAGTTTCTCTGAAGTTAGGCGAGAACTGGCCATACAGCAAGATTTCTGTTTTATCTTCATTGCACTTCAGCTGTGCTGCTGCTAACCAGTTGAACACAGCGGAAAGGCATGAACGCACGACCTCAGTATTAGTATTCGCATCCGGCCACGTAAACAGGAGTTGCGTGTCATCCGCATACGCTATTATTTTTGCTCCCATTTGTTCAGCTAAAAAAATAAGAGGAGTGAGATATATATTAAAAAGGAGGGGGCTCAAAGCAGAGCCCTGAGGTACTCCTGTAGTGAGCGGTTTAATCAAGGATGAGTAAGGAGGAATCCAAACCTGCTGAGACCTATCTGAAAGAAAGGATTTCACCCATTCCAGTGCAGAGCTCACTATGCCGATATTGGCCAGCCGTGCCAAGAGAAGTGCATGCGGAACAGTATCAAACGCGGCAGAGAGGTCCAATAAAATCAGGACCGCTCTGCCGCCACTGTCCAAACACCCCCTAATCGCCTCTGTAACCTCTACCAGCGCTGTTTCTGTGCTATAGGCTGCACGAAAGCCAGATTGGGCTGGATGTAACGCCCCTGATGTTTCAACAAAGGCATTAAGCTGGGAGAATGCAAGCTTCTCACCAATTTTAGCCATAGCTGGCAGAAGAGAAATAGGTCTATAGTTGCTTGGCACAGCTGGGTCCGCGCCTGTTTTCTTTAACAATGGCAAAAGCTTGGCCTGTTTCCATATTTTAGGGACAGTTGCAGTAGTAAATGATAGTCCTATTATTTGGGAGACTTCTGAAGCCACTACTTCGGCTGCTTCGGCCAGCACCCGGGCCGGGCAGACATCCCCGGGAGCACCAGATTTTAATGATTTAATTGCTGCCAGGGTATCATCAACCGAAGGGGGGATAAGTCTCTCCATAATGGCGATGGATGGAACCTTAGTCTCAATATTATCCATCATCTTGTATCCTCCTCCAACTGTTCTCAAACTTTGTTGAATGTTAGTAATTTTCGTTAGGAAGAAGGAGGAGAGCTTTTCACACCATTCGGTAGAAGGACTCATAGATACCTGCTCAGCACAGGGAGAGAGAAAGCTCTTTACTATCGAGAAGATTTCCCGACTGTTGTTATTAGCTCTCTCAATTCTTTTGGAGAAAAACTCTGTTTTTGCATGTTTAATGCTAGTATAGTAGTCTCGCTGGGCTGAGCGAAACACTGCTTTAGCCTGTGGACAGTAAGCTAATCTAGAGACACACCTGGTCATTATATGTATAATAAGCATGGGCTAGACGCCATTTTGTTTTTAGATTTATGGGTAGACTACACCAAGGACCTGGAGGAAAAGTATAGATGGCCAATCTCGGGTACATGGGATCCTGAATGTATTATTAGGGTGGAGGAAGCACTATGGAAAAAGAAGTCAAGACCCTCTCAGAAAGATGCCATCGAATTGTGGCGCAAAGAGTCACATAGGAGAACAGAGAAAGAATTGAATAAAGCAGATAGAACTAGACAAGCTCGGGAAAAAGCCAGAGAAAAGGAACTGCGGGAGGAGGGGGAACGTGTCAAAACAGAACAGACTGATAGGGAAAGAAACGCCGTTATTAATGGTATTTATCCCGTTCTGTCAGAAGAACTAGCTAAAGTGAACACCTCAGAGAGACCCAGTAGGTCTCGAACGCCACCACCTGTACCATATTGAGTACATAGAATAAAGCCGACAGCATCTGAAGCATTCATTTCCTCGTATCTAGACGAGTCCCTTCCAGACTACGTTAATGCAGGTTTTCCTCCACCCCCAGCAGCAGATCAGCTCCAGCAACTTCAGCAGCAGCTAGCAAAAGATGACGTAGGTCCAGGGGCAGTGGGAGGGGTGCCTACTGTAGATGCAGCCATTCCATTTTGTGTATATGATACAGAACCAGGAAAGGGTTCAATGGTCGTGATTTCACGTAGACTAAGACAAGCTGTTGCATATCTAGAGACATTACCAGACATGAAAGATCACCTAGATAGCATGTATCATTTTATTAGAATGGGGGAGGGACCAGATAGTATAGCACAAGCCATGGCACAGAGAAAAGTAGGGGTTAAGAACCATGTCTTACGTTTTATTATTAACTGCCTGATCAGGGAACAGGACGAAGGGGACGGAGATGTAAAAGCAGGATTGATAGAATGGAGTGATCACATAGATGCCGGTAGACATGAGAAACAGGGACAGATAGATGCCATGTACAAGAAAATACGAAAGGAAATAACAGAAAGGCACAGAAAAGAGTCTGAGGAAAATGGTGAGTTATCAACAGAAGAAGTAGATGAACCAAAAGACAAGATTAATTATGTAGGAAAAGCGCGACAGTTTGACAGACCCAAGTGCCTTGATTACCGTAAACAAGGGTCAGCTATAAAAGAAAGGTATTCCCTTGAAGCTCTATTCCAGGCTACTGAAAAAGCACTGAAACAATGGATAGGGAGTGAGAGACCTCCCACACAACGCGAAATAGAGTTGGCCCGGTCAGCCACCCAGTGGGTGTCCAATGCCAATATATATAGCAGTGATATAGTGGCTCAGACTTTCTTAAGCCTTCCACCGAACGAACAGCGTTTGGCTGGTATTTACATGGTTCAACACTTGATAACGTTGTATAAAAGTCAGCATTCTGATCCTGGTCACTTGCATAAAATACTTGACGACATTTTACTAGATAGATGGACAGGTTTAGGTACTGAATTAATTAATGTAATCCTGGATCAACGACATAAGTACATAGATTCTCTGACTACATACATGCCTCCAGTCTTACACCATGACAGACATAACGTACACATAGACAGACTGAACCCCCTACGAGAGGTTCATCCCGTTAAGAATGCGGCCAATGAGTTACAACAAGTGTATGTTTACACCCCCTTAACGAAATTAGAGATTCTTGAAATGAAAAAGATGTTGCCTTGTCATGATAAAGACCCAGGGGGATTTCACCGTGAATTAAAAGACATCCTCCGCATAGGAGATTATACGTACGCTGACATTCTGAAGCTATTAAAAGTACTGTTACCTGCAGGGATTTATGAAAAACTTAAGGAAAAAGACTGGGAAGTGGGTGAGAAAAAGTTAAGTTGGGATGCGTTGGAAACAGAAGAGAAGGGCAGGGCCCCAGGAGTTGGTCTTGGAGAAAGAGCTAGAGAACTACCTGAATTTCTGATACAAGTTTTGCCAAGATTATTGATTACTAAAAAGGAAGATTGGGATGCTATTTCAGCATGTAAACAAAAGCAAGACGAGGACACTAGTGATTTCTATTCTAGATTTGAGAAATGTTTTACTATTAATAGTGGCCTTAAGCCTGGTAGCGAGTCATTTCCACATCTTTTTGTGAGCAAATTAGTAGAGAATTCCTTACCCCAGATCAAGAATAGAGTACTGAAGGTTGAGAGTACTTGGCAAGCAAACAGCCCTTCACAAATGTTACAGATGCTACAGTATCATCAGAATAGGATTAGAGAAGAGCAGGATCATGAAAAGAGACGCATGAAAGAGACAAAAATGAAGGTGCTGGTTGCCCAGACGGTACCGGCGACTTCAAACAAACATAACACGACACCTGTCAAAGGGAACTGTAATTATTGCAAACAACCAGGTCACTTTGTAAAGGACTGCACTGTTCTGAAACACAACATTGCTACAGGCAAGACAAAAGAGCGACAGTACACTCCTAGACAGAATAACACGCAACAGAACACGCAACAGACAGTAGCGAATTATCCTCCACCACCGCCTGTTCATGCCACACCACAAATGTATCAGCACACACAGTCTGACTATCCAGAATATCAACAGTTCTCATGAAACAGCCTCGAGAGGGAAGTAGGCTTGCCCCTTATTGAGGTTCCTGTAGATCAAGAGGGTCCGTATGTACATAGTCGTGTTCTAGGTCAGGATCGAAAGTTTCTGATTGACACAGGGGCGAGCAGAACTACCATCAGTCATAACGAGGTTCCAGGGGCACCTCTCTCAGGCTCACAGATGTTTCCCTGGGATTTTCAGGAAAGCCTATTGTTAATGAAGTATCAAAACCAGTCTCCCTAGGGGTTGGTCCACTGTCACGTACCACTGACTTGCTACTTACTAAGTCATGTCCAGAAAACTTACTTGGTATGAAGACATTAAAAGATCTAGGAGCAGTTATCTGCTGTTCTCCAGAGGGAGTACGCCTGTTCTTACGTGATTTTAAGGGACATTATGTACTGACTGATTTTGACCACAGACTCAAGAACGTGCCACAGATCCTGTGGGCACAAGGACCGACTGATGTAGGTTACATGGACATTACGCCTCACCATGTCACACTCAAAGCAGGAGTAGTACTTCCACGTATTAGACAATACAAGTTACCACCTGACGCCGAAACAGCGTTACTGAAAATAGTTGACGAATTTATTGCACGGGGGGTAGTGGTAGAGACAGTCTCAAATGTATGTAACTCGCCTGTCATTCCTATCCTTAAAAGATCTGATCCTAGTGTATTGCCAGTGTACCGATTGATTATTGACCTGCGAGAATTGAACAAATGTGTAGTACCACAATATCCAGTGGTGCCAGACATTTCTTCATTGTTGACTGCTATTGATTCAGAGGCTACTTACTTTACTGTTATCGACTTTAAGAACGCTTTCTTTAGTGTTCCCATTCACCCAGACAGCCAGTACCTGTTTGGATTTTCATTAAGAGGTCGTAGCTTTGTCTTTACACAAGCTCCTCAAGGTTTTACAGAAAGCCCTAGTATTAACAGTCAGGCACTAAAAAGACAGCTAGACAGCATTCACATGCCTTCCAACACTGCGTTACTACAGTATGTGGATGATATCCTGATTACAGCACGTTCAGAAAAAGAATGTGAAAATGCATCACTGACAGTCTTACATTTTCTGGCTGACAAGGGGCACAAGGTGTCCCCTTCGAAGTTGCAATTCTGTGAAAAGCAAGTAGTGTACCTAGGACACTTGCTTTCCAAGGAGGGGAGACAGCTAACACAAGCACGTATACAGCTCATTGCTAACCTTTCACAGCCCAAGACACAAAAGGAAGTACGTGCCTTTATTGGCCTCACTTCATACTGTAGGCAATGGATTCCCCAGTATGCCTTTCTAGCCAAACCACTCATACAGTTAACTACACAGGAGGCAGGGGGGACTGTCCTCCCTTGGACACAAGAACACACCTTGGCATTTGAGGAATTAAAAAGAGCTTTATGTCAAGCGCCAGTGTTAGCGACTCCATGTTACAGCAAACCTTTTATGCTTTTCGTAACTGAAAGAGAAGGAACAGCGTTATCTGTTCTCACACAAGATCAAGCAGGAAAACACAAGCCTTGTGCTTATTTTTCTAGCACACTAGACCCAGTGGCCCAGGCTCTGCCTGCATGCCTGAAATCAGTTGCAGCAACAGCCCTAGCCATAAGACAAAGTGACTCCATAGTGCTGGGTCACCCTCTGACAGTACAGGTCCCACATGCAGTGGAGGTACTCTTAAACAGAACACAAACACAACACTTGACTGTAGCAAGACTGACAGGATATGAACTGACATTATTTCAACCACACATAGAGATCAGACGTTGTAATATTCTGAACCCTGCAACACTTTTGCCCTCAAGTAGAGTAAATGCACCATCACATGACTGTGTGGAACTAATGAATATAGTGACAAAACCAAGACAAGACCTGACAGATATTGCACTTTCAGACCCAGACTTAACGCTCTATGTAGATGGATCATGCATGAGAACGAGTGCAGGAGAGTTAGTAGCGGCCTATGCTGTGACCACTGATAAAGAAGTCATAGAGACACAGAAAATAGACACATTGTCAGCACAAGCAGCAGAGCTCATCGCTCTGACACAAGCCTGCATAAGAGCTAAGCACTTGAAAGTAAACATTTATACTGATTCGCAATATGCCTTTGGCGTTGTTCATGATTTCGGGGTACTATGGAGGGAGAGAGGTTTCCTGACCTCCCATGGGACCAAGATTCAGCATGGCCAGCTTATTCAAGCCCTGTTAGAAGCCATACATTTACCTACAGCCATTTCTATCCTGAAGTGCAAAGCTCACACCAAAGTTACAGACACCATTTCCCAGGGTAATGACCTGGCAGATCGAACGGCTAGACTTACAGCCCAGACACCAACAGACACGACAAGGACAGAGGTACCATTACTGACAACATGTATGACAGTCAGGGATCCCACTCAAGACGTACTCGACATACAGACACATGCCACTGCAGATGAGATAAAGAAATGGACTGAACAAGGAGGGGTCCAGACTGACCAAGGTTGGATGACTAAGGGAAAAGGCACATGGTTTCTCCCAGATTCCATGGTACAAATAATCATTAACACAGCCCATAGTCCAGCACACTTAGGAGAAAAAGCAATGTTAGACAGCTTACAGAACATCTGGTTTAACAAGCACATGCGTGCCGCAGCGAAGCAGAAAGTACGAACATGTATGATCTGTTGTCAGTTCAATCCAGGTAAAGGCATCCCGGTGGAACTAGGCGGATTTCATCCTCCTGACCACCCTTTTGAGGTTCTCCAGATGGATTATATCCAAATGGACAGATGTAGAGGTTACAAGTATGTCTTGGTGGTAGTGTGTGCACTATCTAGATGGACAGAAGCTTATCCAGTTCCAGATTATACTGCTGTAACAACAGCCAGACAGTTAGTGCGCGAGTATTTCCCCAGGTATGGATTAGCCCGGGTGATCTATTCAGATAATGGCCAGCCATTCTCCTCTGAATTAATGAAACAAGTGTCCCTTCTGTTAGGTTACATATGGAAGTTCCATTGTGTCAGACACCCGGAAGCAGCAGGCCTTGTAGAGAGACATAATCAAACCCTCAAGACAAAATTAGCAAAGGTCTGTGCAGAGAAAGGCGTGGATTGGATGGTAGCCCTGCCGGTTGCCCTCTTTTACATGCGTATGGTAGCACATTCCAGAACAGGCCTATCTCCGTATGAAGTGGTTTTCGGTAGACCGCCAAATATGTGGGGTACACCTATGCCCAGAAAGATAACTGATGTTGACAGTAACATGCTGACAGATTACCTGGCTTCCTTGATGTCTGCACTACTCTCTTGTCATTCACAGGTTGCTGCCGCCTTCCCTGACAACACACAGGTCAAGGAACACGCCATAGTCCCAGGGGACTTTGTGTGCATCCGGAATTTTGACCGATCAAGCCCCCTTGAGCCGCGCTGGAAGACCCCGAAGTTGGTGCTTCTTACCACGAGGACCGCACTGAAAGTGGAGGGACGCAAGGGCTGGATCCATGCCCATCACGTTAAGCGCTATTTTGGACAATGTGGAACATTCGAAAAGAACATTGACTTAAATGACACAACAGACTTTGTGCCGCCTTTGCTTGAAAAGACCCCTCAGCAAGAGTATAGGTCTAAACTTAGATCTAGTAAGTCAGACGTAGTTTAATTGTTTAAGCCCACCCGGTGGTGAATCGGTTAGACCAGTTTCTGACATGTATAAGATCACATATGAGAATAGCAAGATGAGAGATTGCAAGACACTGCAGATACTGCAAGACATTACGCAGCAGATGGATTGTTACCTTGATTATTATTTGATTCTGTGCATTGTTATAATCGGTGTTAGTTTATTGCTACATGTTTTCTTTTTTATTTCCTCACATATACATTCATCCAGTATGCATACGTGACCAGCCAGACCAGCAATGCAACTAATTGCTGGGTATGTGGCAAACTACCCCCTTATCAGAAAACAAAGGGAGTTCTGCCGAAATAGATTCTAAAAAATAATTTTTAGGAAAAAACGCCCATTGGATAACATGGCAAATCGCACCTCCGCACAAGACATGCTTTTTCCTCCACTTCCACAGCTCAGATCCTTTTCAAATTTGGCATCACAGTAGTCCAAGCGATGCCCTACATCCTCACCAAAAAGCAGTCGAATCCCTCCACTGGAACGGGTACGAATTTCCGCTCAAAAACACGCCCCCCCGAAAACGCCAAACAACGCCAAAATCCCTCAACACCTTGTTAAGCAGCATGTTAAAACAAAACATCTTCAAAACGTTACCTCCAAGCACTTGTAAGAGATCCAGCTCTCTCCTGCCTAACGTAATGACAACATACTCTGCACAAACCATGACCACATGGCGCTATTCACAAGCCATATTTACAAGAAACTCAGCAAGTTATAATAATGACATGCTCTTCATAAACCATATTTTCAAGGAGCTATTTACAGGGAACTTCACTCTCAGATGGACTTTCTTCTTTCAAAACGTCACGCCATACCTTTTTCATTTGCGGTCTTAGACTAGGGTGGAACTTGTTATATAGCAGACAGAGACAGCGTGGGAGCAATATACAGATTTCAACTAAGGTTTCTTTTTCTTTGTTGGCCCCGTCCAAATTGTAAACTGATACGCAAATTAACAAGAACCCTTGAAGCAGTAGTGAATGTGACTGCATCTGCCCTGGCGACTTGATCCAGGAGCAGTTTGCCATGATACTATCACTGTCTGCAGTGTGGCCTGGCGATTTGCAGCCTTTATGCCACTGCTTGCGTTCCCCATCCATATGTACAAAGGATAAAGGTGAAGAAATGATTCTGTATGATCAGCTATACGGTCTCATGAATATAGATGTATCCTGAAGGGTTATGTAGTTGACAAGGAGGGAATGAGGAAAATGATATTTTGCCTGACCAAAAAAAATGTCCACTACATACACCCTATGTTACATTCATGTGCATGGCACCCATGCATATTTCTCGTAGTGGCCTGAATCACTAGGCCTCTGCAAACATGTCCTGCAAGTCAAGTCATCAAAGTCTCCCAAACGTTAAGCTAAAATAAAGGCCCATGTATTTTGCATTCTGCATTGTGCATTTTAAATAAATATCGTACTGAGCCCTTTATTTTATTGTGGTTGAACCACTTTCTGAACTTCTGCCAAGACAGTGTTATGAATAACAGTTATCTGTTTTGCTGTACAGAGTGGCATCCCTGCCCAGTGAGGAAATGTAAACAGAACCCGTTCGCGACAGATAAGGCCTAGCTCTCTGTCTCAGCCCCCATGCAATGAACGGAGAAATATATGCTTTTTTGATTCTTAGTGGTGAACAACCTTTTGCTTCAGACAATACATCCCCTATCATATCAGATTGTACAAGATGTGCTTTTCGCCCTGGCACAAGAGATGTCTCTGCTAGGCCGAAAGTCAGCTCTCTTCCCAGTTACACGTCAGTTGCACGCCATGCTCAAAGTTGCACAATTAGGGCAGAGTTCCAGCTGGTCATGCAAACTCCTCCCCTAAGTACCCACCCACCTATGACATCTACCTATCATCTACCTATGACTCATCAAGTGTACGCCCACATGCTCTTATCTCTTTCTTTCTTGCTCGGCCTGGAGCGCTCCTCCCTATGTACAAGGAGAAAATTGTATATATGCTGTTCATTGTTATTGAATGTTAGATTACTCTTCCTGAACCTCAGTGGTGATGGAACATATTCTCCCTTTGACTCGAGTTATTGGAATAAAGCCCATTTTAACTTGGACACCACGGATCCTGTCTCTCATTTGATGCATGATATTTGGTTAATGCCTAGAAATTCTGCCAGGGTAATATTTTATTTACCACAGAGGGCATAGGAGGAGATGGCAGCCTGTCTGCTAATAGATGGTTATGCCTTTAGAATTTGGTCAAGCATCTTGAATGTTTTTGGAATAGTGGCTCAGAAAACTATGTAACTTGTATTTCAGATCTCCAATCCATCAAGCTTTCAGCAATGGTTAATTTCAGAGAATTTAGATTGAGATCTATATTTGACCACTTCACCTTCTCTGATTCTGATAACAGAAACCAGTCAAAAGAGTTGGAGAGTACCCTTGAGAGACAATTCTGCCAAGTTACTCTGAGATCAATAAAAAAATATCTGATTCTCTATTTAAAAAGAGCTAGCAGCTGTGAAGCATGCCATGTTACAGTTTTTTCCTCTGTTGCTGATTCCCCGTGGTGCATGCCTCACTCAACTATAAGGAGAAGGACACTGAGTTGTCAGTCCTGGCTTGGAGCGTTTTCTGTGGGCAGAGTTGGATTTCCACTCTTTGGTGGCTGTTTATCTTCTAGAAAAAGAAAGGTTATCCTCTTCCCCATTATTGTTCTCTTCTTCCTTTCCCAAAGGCAGGGTCAAAGCTCATTCTCTCTTGTGGCCTGAGATCTTCCATATTTATTTCCCTCTTTCCATTATTTTTAAGAGTTCTTCAGAAAGTTCATGATGATCATGCAGAAGGTCTGTTAGTGGCCCCATGTTGGCCTGATAGACCCTGGTGCCCTCAGCTCATCCAGCTCACAATTTGACCACAGTAGGTATTTCCAACAATGTTGTCTTTTCTTGGGGCACCTTGATTTCCAGTGCCTTTGCTAGGTCAGCTGCTTCTCAGAAATGGAGCTTGGGAGGACGTATCAGCTGGTTCAGTGTTGCTCTAGAAATGTAGCAGTGCAGCAATCTATATTTAAACTGGTCTACAACCCTCAGATTTTATCCCAATCACTGACAGTTGTTGAGGTATGGTGTTCTGCAAGAGGCTTACAAGATCCTACCTGTGATAATGCAAATATATTAGATTTTCTTAAGAATAGATTTCTCCTAAGTTTAAGGAGGTGGTGGGTAGCACCCTTGGACTTAGGGGTTTATAAATAGAAAGTGTGTTACTTTCAGGTTTCCCCCTTCTTCAAAGCTTTCTGTGCCATCCCATAGCTTCCTAAGATGTTCTTTTCCTTTCACTGCTCTTAGGATTTGGAATTGCCAGTTGTTCTTTGTTTCCTCAATTGAGGAAGTTAGTTTTTATTTTTTGAATGTTTATACAGCCCTGACCGTTATACTATGCCATTTTGTAAGATTGGTTCCCTCTTTGATGACTATGGTTGGTCACGTTAAGGTAAGTGTCCGATTAGAGCTGTCATAAGTCTTAGGCTTCATTTCGAAATTTTTCTTTCCAATTCCACAAGAGTTGAACTGCCAGATCCTGTACAGGAGTGATCAAGCAGACAAAAGGCCACCTCTTGAGTAGCTTCTAAACGGTATTTTCTAAAGGACATGTTTAATTCTACAAACCTTGTATATAACAAGGACCCCCTGAATTAAAAATTCATTCAATTCCTAGGTCAGGGACAAATATATATGAGAGATAACAATCTAGTCAATTATATCATTTTGTCTGTACAGTGACAACTAAGAGAGGCAACACAAAAACAACTATGGTTCTGCTTTTTATTGTAAAAAACAACAAGTGGCACAATAGTTGAATTAACTATTGTGCCACTTGTTGTTTTTTCTATTAATTTTGTGATTTTGTCTTAATAATATTGTCAGATTTGGTCCATATTGCATATGGAAATAAGTCTTTTTTAATTAAACATGTATTTTAAAATATAATTGTGTCAATAAAAAGCAGAACCATAGTTGTTTTTGTGTTGCCTCTCCTAGTTGTCACTGTACAGACAAAATGATATAATTGCCTAGGTTGTTATCTCTCATATATAATTCTACAAACCTGTCATCTCATCATACAATATTCAACTCGTTGCCACGTTGCTCCTTTTTCCCTTGTATGCTTTGGTGTATCCTCTTCAAGTTAGGACTGAGCGAAGTAAGATAGATGAGGAAGTAATGACCCAGTTATTTAGCAGTATATTGTTTTATTTGGAGTTCTGGTAAATCTCATCACAGTCCTAGGTTCCTATGCTCCCAACTGAAAGAGTAAGCTAGACAACCACAAAGCCTGTTAGGGTTTAGATTTCTAGGGAGTTATGATGGTTTACCCCCTCCTATTATGGTGCCATGAATAGGTAGAGAAAAAGAGAGCAATTCTATAGAAATCCATATCCTATGTTTGTTAGGAAACAGTCAGAACACCATCGCCACAGTCACGCGTGTTCTGACTATGCAAACACTACCACGCCTTAACCACACATATGCCATAACCACACATATGCTTGGTTAAGGCAGTGCATGGTCTAGCTTCTGGCTGGAAGCAGGAAGACACCAGGAAGAAAGCCAGGGGATGCGGTGCGGCGAGGTTAGAGGGGTTGCATTTGTATTAGTTGGGGAGGTAGTTTTCAGGGTTGGGGTAGTTTTTAGGGTTGGGGTCAGGGTAGTTTTCAGGGCAGGGGTTTGTGGTACTTTTCGGAGCTTTGGCGGTCAGGGTAGTTTTTTGGGCTGGGGTCGAGGTATTTTTATGGACTGGTGGGGGTTGTCAGGTTAATTTTCATGGCTGGTGGGGGGTCGGGGTAGTTTTTAGGGCTGGTGGGGTTCGTGTAGTTGTTTTAATTAGGGGTTTGGGTGTTAGATCTAAGGGCAGTGGAAGGGGTTTGGGTAGTTTTAAGGCCAGTATGGGGTGGGAGAGGGTCAGAGTAGTGTATGTAAATGGGGAGGGCTCTAACACCTTCGATGCTCATGACGAGCTGAGCTCGTCATGAGGTATACCTCTAGGGTGCTCATGACAAGCTCAGCTCGTCATGATCAGACTGATCAACATTATGGCCCAGCACAGAAGGAGAATCGCTCAAGCAGCCAAGGTGTTAGGGCTCAGGGCAGGGGAATGGGTAGTTGGGGTAGTTTGTAGGACTTAGAAGAGGGTGGGGTAGTTTTAATGCCTCGGGTGGGCGGGTAATTGGTTTAATTAGGGGTTAGGGCTTTAGGTGTAAGGACAGGGGAAGGGGCTCGGGTAGGTTTAGGGACAGAGCAGGGGTGGGAGGGGTTTTAGAGTGGGAAGATCTTGAGCCTGAGGGCTGGGGATTGGAGTAGTGGCAACCGTAGCCATGTATACCCATTTGCCATTCATGCCTTTACCACAAAATTGTGAGGTAAAGGGCAAGGAATGCGTGGTTAAGATACATTCTTGACCGGGCTGCGTGGTAGAGGCATGTGTGGTTTTGCCATGCATGCATCTAATATACATCCATTTGTTAGCTGGGACAGGAGAGCAAGTGTCTGTGTATTGAGGCAAAGAGTCATAACATTAGTACTTTGACAAGAGAGACCCAATTTCAGAATAATGACTTTGTGGGAAAAAATCAGATCCTGGGCAAATGACAAACTGGCTTCACATTGGGTAAGAGTACCAAAACGCTAGATCTCGCAGGAATAGTTGGTCTAGGGAGGGAGGTGGATGGTATTAGAGACAGGCCTTCCTCCTTCTGGACCGCACAGCAACTATTGACACCAATGATCATCTCCATCTCCTGCCACAGCTTTCTAAATTTGACATTTTATAAAATGTAGTATTCACGAGGATTGAGTCCTTTCTATCAGCCTCAAACTATTATTTAACCTAATTGTGAATCAAGTCCTACCTCCCTGAGGTTAAGAGTCACCTCTGAATTGGCCATTTCTCCCCTTTTGCTAAGATTGACCAAACTGTTACTTGCATCTGAAGGTACACTTTTCGATATAGGACAATGACATGTCGTGCTGATTGGTCTTACCACATGTCTTCCACAAGCTTTCATGTTGCTACTTTGTTTAATTGATTGATGGACGACCGTTTGTTGGTGAATATTTACGACATAACTTCCAAAAGCTCTACAGTTTTCCCCACACAGACGTTCCTGGCCGCATAAAAGTTCTGTGGCACTTATTTTTGGCCGATTTCATGAGCTCCCACTGTAAATTTTGATATCAATTAAAGTTTCTAGGAATAATAATTAACTATAAACTCACACTTGAAGCGCATGTTAGTGGATTCCTGGGCAACTACTTCTTCCAGATATCCCAGCTTCGTATTCTGATGGCAAGCCCCTTCATTTAGCACAAGCCAAACCACGAAAACATTGTTTGTCTCCATAAGATTTGCAACACAATTTGTGTTGTCTCTGTAGTGTGTATAAAATGAAATCCCTTTTACTGCTCCACTACTCTGCAAAATTCTCCAGTGTTGGCTAGTCTTCACTTGATCACAGTGGTTCAGAGATGTGTCTTCTAACACATGTATTTTATTCATGAAGTGATGTATTAGGTCCCCCCGCCTTGCTAGCCATACATGTAAAACCATAAACACCAAATGGAAAGCTGACGTCAAAGAATTCTGAACAGCTGTGGCAAAACGTTTGAAATTACCTTCCACTTTACATAAGAGGTAAAACAGAAGGGGCAAGATGTACTGCAGTCATCATCATCATCATCAAACCACTTTATTCGGTTAAATTAAAACCATAAAAGTACAGTCACAAATGCTCTGATTAGCAAATTGGAGGTATTTTTGACCACAACATTGCTTTCTTTTTATGTGTGGATCTCATTTTTGGAGTTGGTAAACTTTTACGAACTTTCAAAAATGGATTTTCAAACTGTTGTTGATTTGAAATTTGGAAGGGCATGTTGTACGTGCCCCTTCCAAACTGGAAATTGATGCCATAATTATGAATAGTTAGCTACCAAAATTTCAGTTACAACCTATAAAAATTGTACTGACCTCTATGTTAGGAGTGGTAACCCATTTGCAAAAGGAAACAGGTCCCCTTTGAAACCATTCTCCTTCAAGAATTGTGGAAAAATATCTGGGAGAGTAGAATGTGGTCCAGGGGACCACCGCCAAATCTCGGAGAAACTTAAAAACAATTATATATGACGATTGTATATGTGAGATCTATAAATATCCTTAATGAATCAAGTATGCATCATAGCACTATGGCAAGCAATTATGGTACAATATTCAAGGCACTTAAGGCCAAGGGCAATGAATACAGTGTCACAGGGGACAGCCTGAAAGTTGTGAATGCAAAACCAAAAATATATTTAGCTACTTGCTTACATGCCTAGAGGTAGGTGTCCCCACATGCTAATGGGAATTAATTTGCTTACTAAATGACAGGCTCTGTCACATTCTAGAAAAGTGAGTGATTTAGATGTATTGTACAAGTTAGCAGAGGGGTGTATCCTGGATTACATTAAAACAATTGAGGAAGCTAATTATAATTGTAATCTACATGAAGTCCATATGTTATTCCTCTGCCCTACTTTATAAATCTACTTGGATATAATATTTAGCTGTATAAAACACATTTTAACATCAAGCCCTCTAGAGAATTCTCCTATAACCTCTTTTGCTTTTTAGATCCCCAACTACAAAAATAAAATGACCGCTTTCTTTTGGACTTATTGCTTACACTCGTATGTAAGCTAATTCTTAATAAAAGAACTCCATAGCAGTCTCCTTTAAGATGTGGCGAGAATGGCTTTCATTCCGTAGAGGTGCTGATAATATTTCCTTGCGATCCTCACCTTTGCAATCTCCCCACAGGAAACTATGGAACTCTGTTGATGCCTTCTCCTTTAAATATGAACCACCGTGAATTCAGTGGGCACCTCCCTCTGGCTACTTAAAGATGTGCAATACATACAGAATAAAAACCACCTGGGGCACATACATTAAGGATCTCCTTTGGTGTTAACAAGACTAATCTACTTAATTAATGCTGACAACTTTCCCTTAAGTGATACAATTATGATAACATTCTCCTTCCTTTGTTCCTCCACACAGAGTTTGTATGAAACCGGACATGAAACACACACCCTATTAGAGGCACTTCAAACTAAGGTTCAAGATGGAAATAATGATGTGATATGAGTGGACAATGTTAAATTTGAAACCTATGTTGCTTCAGAGAATATACACATGATACGTTTAATGCGTACACTATATCACTCATCATATTGTCATGATGTCCTCTCTACTAGATGTATATATAAGCAGTATGTATATGAAAAAACAATGTAACCTCTATTCTGTATTTATGGTTTTCATTCATAAGCATGCCTGTAAACTGGAACCTTCCTTTCCTTTTCTTTGTAATTGGAGCTTATTATTCACTATTGCTTTCTAGCCCTTTTCACGTTTTTTTCCAATTTTTGAAAATTCTATAAAAACTATTTGAACAAAAAAACAAAACAATTGAGGAAAAGGATACCAGTTTAGTAAACAGCGAGTATGAAATATTAAAACCATTTTGCAAACACCATAATGCAGTTGATATTATTAATGAGGCATTGTTGCAAAGTAGGTAGGGGATGCAAATTGTAAGCTACATGTTCAGGATTATTGATATAACCACATAGCCCACTGCAGAAGGTACTCCGGTTTAACCAGTATAGCGTGAGCCAGAAGGGCTATAAGGTTACTGAAACATTCAACCCACTGAGGGTAGAAACGTCCAAATTAAAAAGCAATGGCAAAGCCAAAAGGTCTCACCTATAGGAGAACTATGGGCTTCGACAATGTTTTTTTAGAGTTGTATGATTGGGGCCCGACTGGTTAAACCATGCATGCCTCTACCACACAGCCTAAAACATGAATATGTCTTAACCACGCTTTCATTTACCACGCATGCCTTTACCATGTAATTTAGTGATAAAGGCATGAATAGTAAAGGTGAATGTGGGGCTAAGGTTGTGACCCCCTTCCCTCAGCACTAAGCTACAAACTCCCACCCTCCCCTTCCCGCCCTGAGGTCCAAATACAACTACCCCCTCCCAACCCCCACGCTGTCCCTAACCCTTAAACACTACCTCACCCCCCCCACCCCTTGCGCTGTCCCTACATCTACCCCAACCCCTTTCACTGCCCTTAGTCAAACCCTATTTTAAAAAACTATCTCCACCCCCAAGCCATAAAAAATACCCCGCCTTCTCCTATGCCCTACAAACTACCCCGGCATCCCATTCCCCTCCCCCTACCCTGAGTTCTAAAACCCCCCGAAAACTACCCCGACCCCCTCAGCCCAGAAAACTAGCCCCTAATCCTCCAAGCCCTGAAAATTACCATGACCTCCCAGGCCTGATAAATACCCCCGAACCACCCCAGACCATAAAACTACCCACGAACCACCCCAGACCATAAAACTACCCCAAACCACCTACCAGCCCAGGAAACTACAGCCAACCGCTCAGCCTTGAAAACTACCCAAACCACCCCCAGCACTGAAAACTACCCCACCCTACCACCCAGCCCAACAAACTACTCCAAACCCTCAGTCCAGTAAACTACCCCGACCCCAGCCCAAAAAAACTACCCCTGTCCCACCCTCCAGCACAGAAAACTACCCCAATCCCCAGCTCAGAAATCTACCCCCAACCAACCCAGTCCAGAAAACTTCCCTCACTCACCCCAGCACACAAATTTACCCTGAACCCCCATGCCCATAAAACTACTCTTACCCCCAGCCCATAAAACTACCCAGACCAATCCCCAGCCCACAAATCGTCCACTGACCCCCAAGCCCATAAAACTACAAAAGCAGCTAGACTGCGTATTGCCTTAACCATGCATATGTGTGGTTAAGGCATATGCGTGGTTAAGGCAAGTGTGGTTCAGCTTGCAGAGTCAGAACACTTGTGGTTACGACAGCAGTGTTCTGACTGTTTCCCTTTTTTTAGCCATATTGTACAGCAGTGCTATCTTCAGCTCAGCATGGCAGAGACTAAAAAAAGTTTTAAAAAGCCCTATGACCCGCTCAATGCTAGCTGTGTCATTAAGGTTTTTTCTTTACTTTCAGCCATGTTGCAATGTGGCTAAGAAACATTGGCAAAGCCAATAGACCTCACATAGCCGAGACTTATTGGCTTTGTGACTGCTTGTTTTATTAAAGCGGGCTTCTTGATCCCAAGTGCCACCCAGGTGCCAAATGCACAGCCAAATAGAGAAAATTTAGTTTTCTTTTGTCCTCAAGGAATAATGTGAATAGCAAAATATAGGGTGACTCATGTACATCTTAATGTATGTGCAATCTTTGACTGCATTATAAACAAAGTGGAATCCACTGATAGGTATATGTGGCCCCTACAATGGTGGGGAGCACACAGTGTTTTTAAAATACCCCTCACACACAAAAAGGACCCTTGGTGTCATGCTTCATCATTGGGGTCTTCGAACCCCTCTACGGGATGGGGCATGCTACTACCAACAACTATGTGGGAGCACTTTTATACACAGACTATGTGTGGTGTGTGTGAGGTTTTTTAGTGGTAGTGAGTGAGTGGTGAGTTTTGAGGTGTTGTTAAGTGATGGTTAAAAAATACCTGGCTCGTGGGGTGTACTTAGAAAAAAATTCAATAGGCCCCCGGCTGGTATTATTAAAAAGGTGTGCTTCGAGGTTCTTATGTATAACAATGTACATCACCTCTTGTGTGCGTCAACATGTTTCGAAGTGGAACTCCTTCTTCAGGACGAGGTGCACAAATCCCCACCTTACTCACGTTTTGTTTATCAAAATCTGTTTTTTACAGAAAAGTAATGTTTACTAAAGGTTTATTGTGTACCTAAATCAATCTTTTCTGGAGCTTCTTGCAATTAGCGAACTTATTTCCATAGTACGTTGTACCTCATTAGCCTTCTTCCATGGTGGGGTCAGAAATTGAGCCAATATGCATCGATTACAAGGAAGAGTCTCTGCCTTACTGTCCCCATCGCGGCTCCGCATTGGGGGCAGTAAGGCAGAGACTCTTCCTTGTAATCAATGCATATTGGCACATTAAACATTCTTTGACTGCACCATTAGGATTCTGGATTCAGCACTATTGTAACCTATTGCATCCTTGCTGTAGGGTGCTAACGTTGTTGTCGGTATAGGTATGCAGGCGGAATATGACTGCATTATGGAGGGTGTTCTGCTTGTGAACTCACTGGTGTAAGAAACACGCTAAAATTCTTCTGGGGGATCCCTGTGTTCGGCTAGCCCTACCCTTAGACTGCAGATATAGCACACCGCCTGTATATGATCCCTGCCCACATGTTGATGAAGGCCTTTTTTTGTAATTGCCTGGCTCAGCTGGGAATTCAAGGTAATGCAGTCTGAACTATTTTCTCCAACGCCTTCGAAGGAGAAGCAACTTAAAACCAGTTAACACGGATCTTCATCTGATTAGGTGCCTCCCTCTCCACCCGCTATGAAAATTGAATGAACACTGCACCTCTTGGACTAGTATTTTGAGGTCTTCTTGACCAACAGTGTGCAGAAGGGGATGCAAACAATAATGAATGGAGGAGACTGCAAGCAAAAACAACGATGAAGCAACTACGGGAGAGCAGTGACGTATTACATGACAGAGTACAGGCCGGGTGTCTCAATTCATTGCAACGCACCAAACACTTCAAAATGGGATGTGTGGCTAAGTTAGAGTCTTTGGCATCAGCTCAAGATCCTGTGACTGTGAGTAAATCGCCTAATCCCCCCATGCTTAAACAAAAAAAAATGATTTAACTCTGTTTAATGTGTCTCTGTGCCTAAATAAAAAATCTAATAAAAAACATGAATATAAGGTAACTGGAGCTCATGTTAAGTGGTCCAATACCTATGGTTCGAGTTTATGCAGGAGCGGAAAGAAGAACCAGGCAAAGGAGGAGAGGGGGGGAATAGTATCTTAATCATAGTGTGAGCAGCGGATGGCCTTTAATTAATTCTTACTTCATCCATGCTCCACTGAAGGAACAGAACAGGTGCAATGGTCCGTGATGCCCAATTAAAAGGCTGCATTGGAGAGTCAAGATGAAGCGAACCACTGGTAAGTAAGGGAGGACTCCTAGCCCTTTACTGTAAATAATACCCCTCGCAGCAAACAGTGCATGCACGCTCTTAGGCGAGACCTAGAAAGGGAGAAAAAGAAAGACAAATATTTGGATGTTGGAGAGGAAGGCTTTTACTTGTCATTATTAGCCTTGAACCACTTAATTATCTTCAATGAAGCTCCAAACATTCGAGTGTTCTAATAAGTGTTAACATTTCAGCATATATGGTGTGAAGTCTATTTTTTCGTATTCTTTTAACTTAATGCTTTTAATGCTGAAAACGACTTGTTTGTAATTAAGCTAAAATCATAAGCGCCCGAAACTTTTTGACTATGTATGGCACCAATGAAACACCATTGATTTTCACTGTGCACCTCGAGCGTTTCATGAAGCGGCCTGTTTGCATTTTCTTATTTTCCCATTACAGGTAACTGCGAAGCTCAGTCTTCACCTAAATTTCCCATAGGCAGCGACTGAAAGAAACTCTTTTGAAAATACAGCCCCTGGGCTACTTTTCTTGGTGCATTTCCTAGAAAAGATTTTTACGATTTCAGTTTTGAAGCATGTGTTCGTGTTTTGTTTTATTTTATATAATATTATTAAGAAAAAATTGCATGACAGTGGTGATCGCTCAAACGCTAGGAGAGGTAATAGAAGAAAATAAATATTTCATTATTTGTGGATAAATAAAATATAACAGAAACATTAAAGCAACGAAAACAACCTCGTATTTCACTTTGCTGTTAATTTATCTCAAGCCCATGGGCGTGATTGAACCACAATGTACCAACAGCAAATGAAAGAAAATTGTCTGCTCATAATAAAATCATCTAGCGAACTGAGGCCTTCGATCCACTGGGATATATAGGCAATTTGAAGAGAGATGTTCCTATCAGTGGTCATGGCGATACATAGATACACAGAAGATGATATCAGCTTGGGACTGCCGGGGCATTTCAGGCTTTCCATCCACTGCCTTCTGCAACAAGGAAAACTGCACATATTCGGCATTTTACGTTTGTTGTGCTTTTTACATAATCTGTTTACCTTCCCCTGTTTTTATGATGACAAACTTTTCCCTCTACTCTTCCAAACTAAGGGCAGATTAGGAGTCTGGCAGATTGGAATTAACTAATGGAATTCAATTCTACACTAGTCCAGGGGGCATATTAACAAGGGTAGTATCGCTGCTTTAGCAGCACGTTTTGCCGCTAAAGCGGCGATATTTTAATCGCCCTATTTACAAGGTGGTGCTAACATGCATTATCGCATGTTAGCACCCGTTTTCCCGACGCCTCGCTTTGCATCTCTAATGAGATGCAAAGTGGGCGTCACTGGGCAGTACTCCTTGTAAACTATCGCTAATGTGCACATTGCGATATTTACAAGGAGGCCCAGGCATTTTTGCAGACGTTAGTTTCACGGTTTTTGCCAAAAACTAATGTCTGTAAAAATGCTGTCTTGATTGTCAGGTGGATTATGCTGATACGACCACAGGGTTGTTTCAGCAAGGTTATCGCAGTTTTCCATGGAACATCGCTGGAAAACCAGCGATGTTCCATGGAAAACATCGCTATCGCAATTATCGCCATTGCCCTATGCGTTGTTAATACAGCGCTAGCATGATGATAATTTCCAGCGATAGCCAGCAATAACAGTTCACACACTAAGAGCCCCCAGGTTCGTTGGTTTCCTCTGGTTTTACTGGGTGTGGGAGAACGGTAACGATTTTCCAAGGCATACATTCTGGTTGGAAAAACGGCATGAGGGTGGCTGCTGCAGCAGGACACAGGCCTCATGTTGCTGTGTTTCCCCCCCCCCCGCTAGAAAAAAATCTTCCTTTTCCCTTCCCTACTTCAATCAACACCCTACCCTCAGCCCACAATCGCCCCGCAGGCCTCATATGGATTTACCACCTGCTCATAGCTGGTGGGAAATGTATGCTGTAAAACCCCTTGGAATGACAAATTGTTTGTGGTTTTACGACTGGAAAAATGGGTCCCAAATTGTTATTTCCCATTCCATGAGATTTCACTCATAATTGCATGTTACTGGTGCATAATTACCGCACCATAGCCCCACGCCATAGCCCCGCACCATGGACCTCATTTATGAGGCCGTGCGTGCCTTTTACGCCGCCGGTGCGTCACTTTTTGTGACGCACCAGCAGCATAAAAAATGTGCCTTGTTGCACCATATCTACAAAGTGACGCATCTAGGTAGATGCGTCACTTTGTAAACCCTTGCACTACATTATACCTACTCCAGGTATAATGTATGCAAGGGGGGCAAGGAAGGGTCGTAGAAGTGACGCAGTGAAATCTATGAGATTTCACTGCGTCAGTTTTAGGACACCGTTGCGTCAAAATCTTGCACCTGCCTCACAGCAGGCGTAAGGCTGACGCAGGCCCTTTCACATGGGGCTTGCCCCATGAGAAAGGACGCATTGCTGGAGTTGCGTCACCTTTTGTGACACACTCCAGCAATGCGTCACTTTTGCGCTTACAGATACGTCAGAAATACTGACATATCTGTAACTCCTTGCGACATGATGTGTCATACATTAAATATGACGCATCAGGATTGTCGCAAGGAGTGCTTAGTGAAAAGTGACGCATCGCTGTTTTCACGCAGCGATGCTTCACTTTTCATAAATGAGGCCCCTTGCAACTTGTAATCAGGGCTTATGTGTTGGACCACAACTTCAAAACCTTACCATTTAGCTCGATCACCATAAGAACATTGACTAGTCATTGTGGCCACCTCAGAGAGTGAATAATTGTAAATCTGCTAACTGGCATTTTTTCCAGAGTTGATATTATGCATATATGCAGGTTGATATTTCATCCGCAGTATTATGACGTATCACTCCAGACTATGACTATGTAAGTCCTGGATTTGGTCTTCATAATATACCTGTTATTCTGCCAGGTCTATATTCTATTATTTTCTTTTCGAGAAATGAACTGTAGAGCTGAACATAAAGTGCTGGCTGAGACCTTGCCAACATTTAACAAAATGATAAAATGCCTTATATTGTCGGTCGAGAGCCCCTTCAGGGCACGTCAGCATCTGCTCGTTTGTCACTGTAGAGGCTTGAGGTAACCTGATAAAATCATCCTGCATTCTGCTTCCTCTTTGATGACCCTCGAACACTGATTAATAGGATTTCTCTGCACCAAATGCGTCAGCCTGGACTTGGAAACATTGAATCATCGCAGGTACCTGTGATTAGCCCCTGCATCTTCTTAAATATCTCATCGCTGTGGGCACCGCTGAAGGAGTAACAGCTCAGTTTCAGATGTTATTACTGCATATAAATGTGAATAAAGTACTGTGGAAAATCTTTAGTGTGAAATATGATTTTGGAAAAAAGTCAGGTTAATGAGTCACCAGCAGGTATCCTTGGTTGCGGGAAGTAGCGTAGATGGTGGAGGTGGACAGTGTTTTTAGGGCTCTGGCCTACGTCACACTGTGTAGCAGTGTGGGCGTGGCCCAAGAGTCCTTTTCTTATTTTCATTGCTTCAAGGTGATAGGCTAAGCAATAGAGACATTTAGGGGAATTTTTATGAGCCCCTTTGGGTCACTTTTGCAGCACGCAACGTGGTGCTAGAGAGATGCAAATGAAAAATGAGATTTATGAAGCCACAAAATGCCGCTTTGTGTGGCTTCGTAAATCTTGAGTAATTTAATGCAGTGTAAATCGCTCCATTGCATTACTCTGTGCCAGCGATGCGTTTCCATGGCGGTTGTGTGAGTTTACCCGCATTACATCCATGGATTTTGACGCATTCCCAGATTTAGAAGAATAGGTAAATCTGGAAATGCACCTACAAGATACGCCTCTCAGGGGAGACGTCACAAGGAGAAATATCTTTATGTCTCCTTGTTTTTTCCTCATTCTGCGGTTCATTCTGCAGCACACATAGAAAGAGGAAAATGCCTCTCAGGATTGTTTTTGTGAAGAAAGGTGCCCATCCCTGCACAAAGACAATCCCGCATTCAATGTAGGTACTCTTGCACCATGGTACCAGGGTAATGCTAGGCAGCCCATTGTGAGATACGGCACATTCCTGCTCTTTTCCAGTGACACAGAACGGCACATCATGGTCACTTGCTGCTCTGCGCCACGTTTTCCTAAATATTGCCCTTAGTGTGCTCAGGGGCCTATATAATAATACAGAGCCAACAGAAAGCAATTGATCACAATGGATTTTTGATTAAGATTTCGATTCTAGGTGATTTTAACTTTCATTTAGACGATTTCTCACTACTTGACTCAGTGCGTCTTATTAAATCATTAGGAGCTTTAAGCAAATCCCACATCCTTCCATCAGCCACCCACCAAGAGGACATCTATCTGATGGCATATTTACTAACCTTGGTCATAAGGCTTTCAGGCACATCCCATTCATAGAGACAGATAACTATGCAGTATCGTTTCTCATGCTAAACTAATTTATGGCATTATTCTGGTCTAAATTAACTTTCACTAATTTTTGCAAAGCTCTAGAGAAGCTTCCCGAGACCCCTTACGGTATTTTCCTGCAGGTATCACTTGTGATGTTTCTTAATTCTGGTGCATTGAGCACTATTGCTCCTCTCAAAACCAGTGCTCCCTTCACAACACCCCTTCGGCCCTTTGGTGCTCATTAGAACTATGCGATGTAATATCAGTGTACAGGACTTGAACTGCGGTGGCAGAAACCTCACCGTTCAGAGAGTACGTATATATACAGCTATTTAAAACTGCAAATGTCTTTTAGGAGGCACATTTCATGCTTTGCCACTAGCATGGAGTCCCCTGGCAGATCTTCCGGTAACATTTTTGCAATTTTAAAGAACCATATGCATCCTACTGCCTGTAGTCTGCCCCGCCGAGCTTTGTTCCAATTTGCCCATGCTTTTTCAGGATAGGACGTCCAAAATACAGGCCAGGTTTAGGTCCCAACCCCTGACCGACTCATTCCCTATGTATAATTCACCTCAAAATCTGACATTAATTATTCATCTCCCTTTGTGGCTCTGTCCACTTACGAAGTACAGGAGTCTCTTACCACTATTAAACTGGGGTTGCCCTCGATCCATACACTCCACACTTGAATGCATTCGCTCCGGATATTTTCAGCACAGCTTTCGACCTTTTCTCTTTCTTTGGGTACCATTACAGCATTCTCCAGCTATCATTCTACTTAAAACCACTCAATGCATCCCAAAGCAGTCAGCAGTCAATGAGCCTCATAGGTGGGATCTTATTCCCTGCTTCATCAAGCTCAATCTGAAAATGTTCAATGACAAAGTCCCGAACTTGCCGTACTGTCCGTTACTGATGATTTCAGAACGATCCTTGATCAAGACACTTTGGCCGCTTTGATATTATCAGACTTGTCAGTGGCTTTCGACAAAGTAGCCCATTTCATTCATATCTCAGTCGATTTATGATAGGTATCTGCAAAGTTCATCCTTACGTGGCTTTCTTCTTTTTGTGTCAATAATTTGTCGCTGCTCTACTTTATAGATCAGCACATCATCTCTTTTGTATGGAGAGCCCCACACATTGTTCTATATTTATATCACTCCACTGCCATCCCTTGTCCAAGCTTTTGCCTTTGATATCACGTTACAGGTGGATGATCTTATCCATAACTGGCAATCCTTCTTACACTCAAGCCAAATTCCTGTGTGGCCACTTGGATGGAAAAACGTGCCTTAAATTAAATGGTATATACATATATATGGTTCTGCTGGATATGCTGTCAGGACATTTATACCCTTCTAGGCCGACTAGTCAGCAATCCTCTCTAGTTGCATTAATCAAAATTACCAAATTCAACAGACAAAACTCAATTGCTCATTTTCATTGAATATCTATTAGTTATAATAGTTGACATCGCTTATACAAACGATACATTTCTCGCATGGTGCTCTGTGCCCTATGGCAATAGTACTCATACACTGTCTGTGTGTACAAAGGAAGGATATCAAATTTATCAAGCAAACCTAACAGTTAAAGTTTAGGCTTCGCCACAGAGTCTTCAAAATAATTACGTATGGCAAGTAATAATATCTCTTTGTATTTCAATGTAAGGATGTGGTGCAAGCTTGAACTTATGATACACCAACCCTTACTTATGGAGTGCTCTCCTCCACCCTAGATAATTTCAGATTTGTGGGTCTTTTCTTTTTCTGCCATAGCTGTTTCTTCCTTATCTTCTTCCAGATTCCATTATAGTTCCTGCTATGTGATGCATGATGTCATTTTCTTTTCCTATTGCATTGAAATGTGAAGGCTTCAGTCTGGTTGGAGGGTGCATTGCAACAAGTTCCTTCACTTGTTTCCTTACTCCCTCCACAGGCTGATCCTGTACTCCAGAATAATCCCTCCTGTTTCCTGATTCCTGATTTTCTTCAGTCCTTTGCAGTCTTCATTCAGCAAGAAGTATTTCAATGCTTCTTATTTTTCTTCCTGAGAAGGTGGCAGCTTCTCACGGGCACTTGTCTACAACATATTCTAGTGTGTGGTAACATTGTGACTTCAGGAAACAGTTGCCTTTACCTAAGGCATGAGAAGACTCGGATCTGCATTGCGGGTATATGTTCCGACCGGAACACAATAAGCTGCCACTACCAAGCAGTGTTAGTGCAGCCTTGAGTACCAAAGCACATTTTTTTCTGCCTCATTTTAATTCTTTTTTAAACATTACCTTTTGCACAGTAGTGCACAACAGTGGCAATTTACGGCACGTAAGGCTGTGTAGGCTAAGAGGAAGAAGTCTTTTGCATGATTCACGTAAACATATTTCAGTACACCGTGTTCTGTCCAAAATGGAGTTCCCTCCACCACTTCTGTACACACGTTGACCTGAAGTGGTTTCCTAGAGGCTGCAGATAGCATGGAGTGCAGGCAGTAGCAGTGATATTTCATAATGCTGAATGGTTAACTAATTATCAAACTCAGGCCTCTACTTTGCGGTGGAGTGAATAACATGAATTTTCAAAGTGGGGTGAAAATAAGCCTTATAAAATGTCAGTTCCAAAATGACGATCAGTCCATTGGAATTCATTGGAGTATCCCAATTTAGCAAGTTGCAGAATTTCTTACTGTGATGTCAGCTCCTGTTTCAAGTATGCATAAGGCAGAGCTTGGAAGGACACGATGCATAGCAGTACTTTTTATTCCCTGATTTTTCATCAGACTTAATGCCCACTTGCTCTGCATTTTTTATCCTGATTTTGTCTTCTAGAAGACTGCATTCTTTTCTTTGTGGGTAATTTCTTACTTCTTATTCTTGTGCTTCACTTTGTTCCTCTTCCTAAAGATCAGGATAAGTTTGACAACTTCCTGTTTCAGCAATATCTTCCTTTCCAATCAAGATTTACTAAGATTGTCAAAGGAGGATTTTTTCCTCTTGTGATCCAGCTAAGCAAACACTTTTTACTTCTCTCAAATATTACCCTTTGCATAGCAGCACTGTGGCTAATGGGCGAGGAAATTCAAAGAGCCCTTGATATACATTTTCAGCATCCAATCCTTGACTGATTGCGATGCCACATGTTCTATACATTCTGTAGTACCATGGATCATGTCCTGAACCTCGTACAGTAGTTACGACAATTACACCTTGAGAATTAAACGCTAAAACAGACAGGCAGTCCATAGACATGCCAGTAGTCTTTTCCCTTATATTTTTCATGGGGGTCCAGTTAAATTGAGAATATTGGACTCTATATTACAGTGTCTTTTAAGCTACAGAGTTAAATCAAGATCTAATTAAAGGGGGTTACTTGATTCATTGCCATACTGGATCTGTACTGGCTTGGGCAACATCATTAGTAACCATCTAAGAGGATTGTATACAGTCATACAAGTAAATGCAAGAGGACTGGCAGGCTTTGACAACTCTTTAAGCACAGTTAGCACCTACACCTAGGTAGTGTTTGTAAAGTACTGTTGTATGTATATACCCTTATGTGCCTAATTATGGCCATAATAGATTGGTCATACCAAAGTGTCTGAAACACTATCCACTTTAATTCACATGATCGAAAAATAATTTTAAGGCATTCAGACCACATTACAATCATAGATAAATATTTTTCTGTGCAGTACCACTAGGAATATTAGAGTTGGGAATGTAGGGCTATATTAGCTAAAACAATACTTTTCAAACTGAGCTTTTATTGAGTCGGGCAGACCTAAATACCAAAAACGAATAAAGTGCCAACAAGAAGTCACAATTCAGAATTTTGAACCAGACAGACCTAAGAAACATTCTTATAGACTTAGCCTGCAACCTGGTATTCATTTTGTGGGGTGGTGACAAAAAGGAAACAGGGTTTGAATTTAGAGCCAGACAGACCATGAACAAGTTCTCATGAAGTTGTCTGAAAGAAGCTTCACTACCATTTCAGATAAATAAAATATCATCGATGTATCTCTTCCGCCATACTATATTGTTTATGAATGAATTGGACCCAGAGTGAATCCTTTCCCACTCAAAGGTATGTAGGAACAAGTTTGCAAGACAAGGGTCATAGGCACATCCCATGCAACACTGGGATCTGAAGGTAAAATTCATGTTTGTATTCAAAATAAGACCTTGCAAGAAAAGATCTAGCACACACTATAAAGAATTTCACAAGTGTGTGGATTTCCTATGTGGCCTCTTTGTTTAGTTCTTTAATCACTCTTAGCGTGGTCTCTGAGAAAACGCTCATATACTGCACCTCAACATCCAATGTTAGTGAAGTTGAGTGGTTGGTTTGTCTATAGGACCTTTAATTAAACTTAGTGTGACCTTAATGTCTTTCAAGTTGAATGGCATTGTCTAGACAACAGGTTGTAAAAATAAGACTCTTTTAATCTTCCATAGGATGAGTCATAAATAAGTTTACGAATAAAGTTAAGAGTAATCACTCTCATTCTTTTTTTTTGTAATCAATCTTTATTTTAGACATCCAACACATACATTATACTTATAATACATACATTTAAGCGATATACAATTCAATACGTATGTACAGGATGTCAATTATTTGTCTTTAAACCCTCCCCTCTTACGAGCTGCAACACCACCTACCCCCTAACGTACCCCCCTCCCGCTCCACCCCTTGAAACCAAAAGAAGCTAATTTGGATTAAACCTTAATTTGCTTTAATTCTTAGAGTTTGGTATATTGTATAATCTCATTTTAACCTATCTTCAATATCACAGCTATAAATTAAATTAAGTACATTAAATCATATCAAATCGTAGCCTCATTAGTCCAGTTGGTTTTTGGCCTTTAAACGCCTTCTATGTATACCTCTTTCTCCCAGCGGTAGGTAGCTGACAGTTTCCCCAACCAACAGTGCACTGATGGAGGTTCTTTATGCAAACAGTGGCCAGACATAGCCCAAATACTGCCATAGTGGCAAAAAGCAAGACTTTATTTGATTCCGTCACTACTTGGTTACTTACTCCCAGCCAGCACAATTACTTGCGGCGTAAAAGCCACCTCAAACCCCAGCATAAGCTTGATATAGTTACCCACCTCGTTGACCAAAACTGATAATCGAGGGCAAGTTGGAAACATATGTACACTATCTGCGGCCAAACATCCACAACAAGAACAGTGTATGTCTGTAGAACCTCCCCATTTTAAAATCCGCACTGGAGTAATATACAAGTTAAGCCATACTATGCTTATGTTGGTGCTCCCTAAATCCTCCTCTTTAAACCTAGGAATTCATTCCTCCATTTGCTGTATATACCCCTCTTTACTTAATAGAGCCCTATTAAATGTCCATCTTGTCTGTGAGGATTGAAGCCCAATATCTATTTCAATCACCAAAGGGTTGTGATCCGACATACCTTTGGGATATTTGCTTATCGTACACCCTTGTAAAAGCTCCTATGACACAAAAAATAATCCAATCTTGCAAGCACTTGATGTGGTGCAGAAAAGTACGTAAAGCCAAGATCACTCCCCTTTTGTGCCGCCCATACATCTACTAGCCCATGTAAAGACTTAAGTTGTGAAAGTGATTTAAAAACTTTTGGTTTACGACCTTGGTACATCATTCCCCTATGGGTGGAAGCCTGACAGCTCATGTTAATATTCTTGTCCCAGAATAAAATCAGAGGCAGAGGACACCCCACAAGCTCGACAATCAACCATTCAGATAGTGCAGGATCATCAAATACTGAACCATATACTGAACAGAGAGTAAGCAAATTTGTATTCAAGACATAAATGCAAAATTACCCATCTACCCATTTTGTCTACCAATGAGCATGGAAAACTACCCATTTCCTTTCGTGCCAGTATCGCCAGCCCTCTTGTCCGAGTTTCCTGTGTAGTAGTGGCAATAAGTTGATATCCAGCCATCTCTAAAACCCCCTTCCTGCAACCCTCAATATGTGTCTCTTGAAGACATAAAATATCTGCCTTTAAAAATTTAACATCGAAACTAATTCTCCTTCTTTTTTGGGGGTCGTTCAACCCACATATATTAATGGATGGGATTCTAAGTTTCCTCATTACATGAAAAAAAACAGTTCCAAAACATGTAACAGTGCCATACACAAAACACCAATCTCAAGTACCAAATGATCAACCCAGTGCATGAATTCCTCCCCTCCTCCCTTCCTCCCCTTGGTTTCTACTATGCCCCCTCTCCCCTTATCCCTCCCCTTCAAAAAGGCAAAAAAAGGTCCAGAGACCCTTGCGATGCCTCCTGCATGTGCTATTCCCCGTAGTTTAGAGAAAAAGACAAAGAATTAAAATACCAAAAAAAGGACATATCAAATAATTATTCAGTATTATTTTCTATCCTTTTACCATAGCTTTTTCCTTGGAGAGATCTTTCAGGTACTCCTGGGCTTGAATCTCCGACAAAAATACTCTTGTTGAACCACTAAAATTGACTTTAAGCCTAGCAGGGTTCGGTAAGAAGACTTCACAACCCAGTTTCTGGACTGGTGTGATGAGCAGTCGGAGTCTCCATCTCCTCTTCACAGTTGTATGACAAAAGTCAGGCCGAACAAAGAAGGAGTGCCCCTCACCCACCCTCTGTGCATTGGGTCTGGCTTTCTCAAATATGGCTTGGCGAAGGAGAAAGTTGCCAAAAAATGAGGATGGCACTCGGCATCTCATCTTGCTCAGACTTTTGAGCATCAAGGGGAATCGATGCACCCTCTGCACCTCAGACTCCCATTTCCAATGAGCAAGTTCAGGGAAAGCTTCCTTGAGTAACCTTAAAATGAAACCACGAATATCGTCACCTTCAGCTTTTTCAGCAATCCTAAATAATCAGTGGTTGTTACGGCATTGTCTCTTTTCAAAGACCTCCAGCAACCTCTGTACGTCAGTCATCCTGCTTTCATTAGTCGATGTTTGTTGTCTAGATATTTCTGCGCTGGCCTCAAGTTGTACGATTCTTTCTTCTAAAGCCGAGGTACGTTCTGAGATTTCCGTACAGGCTTTATTAATTTTGCGCAGAGCTCCTTGCAATTTTTTAGTAGCCAGATGGGCCCTTTTATGTTAATGACGTGCCTCCGTTTGCATTTTGTTTCAGTGTTGAATATATTAGCTCCATAGAGGGTGTGGTGTTTGAGACTCCATAGCATCAAGAGTTTGTATCAAATATTCTAACGTTTTCGCTTGATCTGTAACCCCATCTTCATTTCCTTCTCAAATTGGGTGGCGGAGAAGTCCGAGTTAAGCTGGCTTGACCACCAACTGTTCAGGCACATCTCTAATTCCCACCCCTAGCTGGTAGTTGTGGAAGAGACTAGTACCCAGATTTGAGAACTTTGGGAAGGTATTGATTCTTTGAAAGTGGAGATAGCAGATTTGTTGGGGAAGGCCCAATTATTGACAAATCCACAGCCTTCTAGGGCTAAGCTAGTATGTCCACAAGAGGGACCTGAAAGCTCCTTCAGACGAGGAGCATCCTCCAGACCTGACCCTCCACCAAACCCGTCACACAGAAGACCCCACAGTGAGGCCCCTTTGGTTATTTTATCTAGCCCCAGGGTTTTGAACTGGCAACCAACATCTCTCTTGCATTTAGTAACATATCAAACCCCCCCTTAGGGCTGGTAAGGTCCCTCAATAAACCCACCCAAGATAGCCCAAAGAGGGGAGAGCGAGTAGTCTTTTACCTAATCCTGTTTTTTCCGCAACTAACATACCATTACACCACCTTCAATTCAGAAACCTGACCTTCCATCTGTGTCTCTCTTGTATAATCATTTATTGACCATGTTGTAACTGGGATTTCTGGTTGGCTAAGACTTGCGCCAAAGCCAGGCAGAAACCATCACTCTAGTCAGGGCAAGGGAGTTACACGCCAAGATAACCCCTGCTCACCCCCTTGGTAGCTTGGCACGAGCAGTCAGGCTTATCCCGGAGGCAATGTGTAAAGCGTTTGCGCAACACACACACACAGCAGCAACACACTAGGCACACCACAAAAAGGAACTCCACACAAGGTTATATATAAAAATAGCCTTTGTATTACCATAAACACATTAGATCATAATCACACAATTACACTGTGCCAACTGGCACTGGGCAGTATTTACAGGGGATTATATACACATGACAGAGTCACGTGGGCCACTGTCAGAATCAGCTCTCTGTGGAAATGGTACTTAGCACCAAAAGGTGTCATGAAAGCAGAAATTTCTGAAAGCAAGATGGCGGTGTGACGACGCCACGGAGAGGATGCTCCCGCTGTGAACCCTCAACTCTCGAGCTCTCAATGATTGAATGACTGAAAATGCCGAGTATGCTCCCGTGATATCTATGGCCTGATTCCTGGAAGCTTTTTGGTTGCCGAAGGAGGAAAAACGAAACCTCAAAGCACCGAGGGGTATCTCGCGCTACAAAAAGTTTTTTTTTTCACAGCAATGTATAACTTTATCAGGCATTGGAAACTGTAAAGCTACAAAGTTACCGGCGCGATAAACGGGAGTCCGCTTACCTTCCGTACCTTGCCTTGCCGTTGGCTGTGGCTGTGGCTGTGGGATCAGTGCGATTCTCGTTGCTCTGTTTGGGCTCGGCTAGAGCTCAGTAGCGCTTTGTGGGGGTGTGTGAAAGCCGGCGGCTGCTGAGACGGACTGCTGAGAGGAGGAGTCCGCAAGCCAGCGAGCGCTTGGAACACCCGCAGCAGGCAAGGGTGTCAGTGGCCTCAGAGGCGGAGGTGGAGGCGGAGGCAGACATTCCTCCATAGACTCGAAGCCGGCAAGCTCTGCTTAGAGGGTCCAGCCACCGAACTAGAGAGACTGCCTCAACTGACCGACTTCACCAGGTAAAGCACGGGGGGGTTTGGATTTTCCGAGGTGCTTTGCTTGCTTTACCTGAGGTGCTGGTAGTATTAAAGTGACTGTGCTGGAAATTGGACCCTGATTCAGAAAAGGGGGTGGTGATGAACAGAGTGCCTGAATTAAGCAGACCACTCTTACCCAGTCCAAAGATCAGGGCTTGATCCATCACCGTTTTTTAGCTCACTGCACCATCCCAGCTCAGAACTTGGCTATATGCAAATTAGTCTGTTCCTGTCCCAGTGCATGATGGGAACAGGGCAAACCAAACTACCAAGCCAATTCTTGTACTGGGAAGGAAACAAGCTTCCGGGGACCGGTTTCTGCCATTTCAGGCGTCGTCGGCCCGGCTTGCTTGAATCCTGATGGTGCAATGAGCAAGGGACTCACATCTGAGTATACCCTTCCACGCTTATGGTGGACAAAATGATTCAGAAAAGGGGGTGGTGATGAACAGAGTGCCTGAATTAAGCAGACCACTCTTACCCAGTCCAAAGATCAGGGCTTGATCCATCACCGTTTTTTAGCTCACTGCACCATCCCAGCTCAGAACTTGGCTATATGCAAATTAGTCTGCTCCTGTCCCAGTGCATGATGGGAACAGGGCAAACCAAACTACCAAGCCAATTCTTGTACTGGGAAGGAAACAAGCTTCCGGGGACCGGTTTCTGCCATTTCAGGCGTCGTCGGCCCGGCTTGCTTGAATCCTGATGGTGCAATGAGCAAGGGACTCACATCTGAGTATACCCTTCCACGCTTATGGTGGACAAAATGATTCAGAAAAGGGGGTGGTGATGAACAGAGTGCCTGAATTAAGCAGACCACTCTTACCCAGTCCAAAGATCAGGGCTTGATCCATCACCGTTTTTTAGCTCACTGCACCATCCCAGCTCAGAACTTGGCTATATGCAAATTAGTCTGTTCCTGTCCCAGTGCATGATGGGAACAGGGCAAACCAAACTACCAAGCCAATTCTTGTACTGGGAAGGAAACAAGCTTCCGGGGACCGGTTTCTGCCATTTCAGGCGTCGTCGGCCCGGCTTGCTTGAATCCTGATGGTGCAATGAGCAAGGGACTCACATCTGAGTATACCCTTCCACGCTTATGGTGGACAAAATGATTCAGAAAAGGGGGTGGTGATGAACAGAGTGCCTGAATTAAGCAGACCACTCTTACCCAGTCCAAAGATCAGGGCTTGATCCAGCACCGTTTTTTAGCTCACTGCACCATCCCAGCTCAGAACTTGGCTATATGCAAATTAGTCTGTTCCCTTCCCAGTGCATGATGGGAACAGGGCAAACCTCAGACATGAGTCCCTTGCTCACTGCTCCATCAGGATTTAAGCAAGCCGGGCCGACGAGGCTGAAATGCCAGAAACCGGTCCCCGGTAGCTTGTCTCCTTTATGGTGAAGAATTGGCTTGGTAGTTTGGTCTGCCCTGTTCCCATGATGCACTGGGCCAGGGACAGACTAATTTGCATATAGCCAGGTTCTGAGCTGGGATGGTGCAGTGAGCTAAATAACGGTGATGGATCAAGCCCTGATCTTTGGACTGGGTAAGAGTGGTCTGCTTAATTCGGACACTCTGTTCATCACCACCCCCTTTTCTGAATCTTTTTTGGCCACTATAGGTGTGGCAGGGTATACTCAGACATGAGTCCCTTGCTCACTGCTCCATCAGGATTCAAGCAAGCCGGGCCGACGAGGCTGAAATACCAGAAACCGGTCCCCGGTAGCTTGTCTCCTTTCTGGTGAAGAATTGGCTTGGTAGTTTGGTCTGCCCTGTTCCCATGATGCACTGGGCCAGGGACAGACTAATTTGCATATAGCCAGGTTCTGAGCTGGGATGGGGCAGTGAGCTAAATAACGGTGATGGAGCAAGCCCTGATCTTTGGACTGGGTAAGAATGGTCTGCTTAATTCGGACACTCTGTTCATCACCACCCCCTTTTCTGAATCGTTTTTGGCCACTATAGGTGTGGCAGGGTATACTCAGACATGAGTCCCTTGCTCACTGCTCCATCAGGATTCAAGCAAGCCGGGCCGACGAGGCTGAAATGCCAGAAACCGGTCCCCGGTAGCTTGTCTCCTTTCTGGTGAAGAATTGGCTTGGTAGTTTGGTCTGCCCTGTTCCCATGATGCACTGGGCCAGGACAGACTAATTTGCATATAGCCAGGTTCTGAGCTGGGATGGGGCAGTGAGCTAAATAACGGTGATGGATCAAGCCCTGATCTTTGGACTGGGTAAGAGTGGTCTGCTTAATTCGGACATGCTAGTTGAAGGAGGTGATACCGAGGGGGGAGAAGACATACGCGAGGACATAGAGAATAGCTCTGTGCAATTAAAGGCTAACAGATCCTCAGCCCTTAAAAAAAGGGGAAAGGCAAAAAACAAAACTAAGAAAGGGGGAAGAAATATGATCCCTGCAGCCTTATTAAACACATTAATACCAACCATTGCTGGAGGGAAACTGCTTACAGATCAAAGCCCGCTGAGTAAATGGTTTCAAGTTTCAAAGGGAGAAACAAGAAAACTATCACTGACCTTACCAGCAGATAATTTCACTGCAGATGAAAGCCTTAAACAAAATAACTTAAAAAACTCGCAGGCTATTCTGCTCGGGAGCATTGCCCCATCTAGTACAGGCTCAGAATCTCTGCCCTTGCCTCCTACAACTGACCTCTCCGCTTCTGCTCCTATGAATATACTATCTACTGGTAACACTCTTGACAGCAATATCGATACTATTGGGAGTATTGGGAATATTCAGAAAGACAAACCTCTTGTATTTACTTCCTCTCATAGCGACTCAGCCCTAATATCTACTATCTCCCCTCCACTGGCTTCTCCCTTGGTTAAAGCTGCTAATGTCAATGCCTCATCTTTGGACCTAATCTTAAAAACATTAATGGATCATCGCCAAGAGGTACAAGACAACTTTCGACAACTACGGGAGGACAACACTAAAATTCACAGCTCCCTTCAAGAAGTCACTAACAAACTGAGTGGCGTAAGTAAAGAAATTGAGGAAATACAACAAAGAGTTGTCAAAGTGGAGGAAACCCTTGCCATTACTACCGCTTCATCGGATCGACACAATGAAGAAATAGGAGCTCTGCAGAGCAAAGTTGAAGATTTGGAAAACCGGCAGAGGCGACAGAATCTGCGACTCTTTGGGATACCTGAAGGATCTGAGGGAGCTGATGCAAGGGGTTAAATGGTAAAAATACTACAAAAAGCTTTCCCGGATCTGTCTGACTGGTACTGGGACTCTCAACTTCAGCGAGTACACAGACTCCCCATTATTCCCAGAACCCAGGAGAGTAAATACCCGCGGCCCTTTCTAATTTATTTTGGCAATTACTTACTTAGGCAAGCAGTTTCAATGAAAGCCAGACCAAGAACTCCAGTGACAATTGATAATTTTACTTTTTTTGTAAAATCTGATCTGAGCAAAGTAACTATGGACAGAAGGTGGAGCCTACGTAAATTGATTGACCCCTTTAAGTCTCATGGAGCAACGGTTTATTTACAGGAACCGGCCCGCCTCAAAGTTATTATGTCCGGCCATAGTTATTTTTTTCATGATGTCAAAGAGGCGGAGCACTTTCTTTAGAAAATGGACTCAAAATCTTAATTAAGAAAATAATGGGAAAAGAAGGAAAGGGGGAAAAATAAGATACATTAGCCTAACTTGCTATGTTGTTAACCTGCTATTGGTGCTATATGTGCGTACAATTGACTAGGGCAATTTCCTTCTCTTCTGAATCTTGTTCTATAGTTTTGGGTCATTTGTCTTTTTGTATGAAAGCAATACAGAGGGTTGGGGTTCCTAGGGAATTCTCTCTGGCTGGCTGCCCCATAAGCGGCAGCAGAAGATAGGGGGATGCTTCCGGGTAGGTACAGGGGGGAGGGATCTAGGAGAGTGGAAGGGAGGGAAGGGAAATGGAGGAAGGGTGGGTGAAGTGGGGGTTGGTCTAGTAGGGGAAAATTTATTGCAAGAGGCGCAAGAGGTTGAAAATAAAAAATGGAAAAAGAGTAAATTCGGCATTTTGAAGTATTTAAAAACACAGAGGAAATGTATTCATCTATGGTTTTTATATGACTCAGATTAGATGTCTTGCATGGAATGTGGCAGGTCTCAACAGTAAACAAAAGAGAAGATTGCTTCAGGAAGAACTTAATATGTACAAACCGCACCTAGCTATGATATCAGAAACTCACATTGGGTATAAAGATAGGAAATTATTGGGACAGATTGGATACGAACTTATTGTTTGTTCTACTTTGGGGGCTCAATCAGAGGGGTGGCAATACTAAAACAGAAGCATTTTGCTATTGAAATTACGAAGACAGCTGCTGATTCAAAAGGGCGATGGGCAATCGCTCAAGCACAATTTGAACATAGTAACTATGTATTTTGTGTTGTTTATGGGCCTAACATTGATGAACCAAAAATGTTTGATTTTTTAAATATTGAACTGCTGGAATGGGAAGGGGAGCTGCTGATTATGGTGGATTTTAATCGTGTTATGAATTATGCGGTGGACTCTACTAGACACGGTATATCACAACGTATGCGTAAAGTTAGAGCAGCAATATTGGAACTTAGTCGATTGCATAATTTGACAGATGTATGGCGATTCAAGTATCCTAATGTAGCAGGATTTACTTATTACTCAGCCCCCCATAAAATATGTTCCCGAATAGACTTGGTATGGACAACGAATAGAATTCTGGAAGGATGTAGTATTGAATTGTGTCCTAGAGTAACCTCTGACCATAATCCTCTACTACTGGAATTTAATATTTATAATAAGAAACGAGAGGTACGGCAATTTACATTTCCCAGATCTCTTATTTCCGATCAAACATTCATCTCCCAATTGAAAGAACATATTAAGGAATTTATAGATATTAATTTAAACACTACAAGAGTAACAACTGTCTGGGATGCATGCAAAGCAAGTATAAGAGGCCTTGCCCAACAATACGTGCTTATAAAAAACGCTGAGGCCCGGAAGGAGATGAAGTCTATTATTTCTAATATTCTGGTTCTGGAACGAGATTTGGCAAATGATTTAATGGAGGGGAAGCTGCATAGTGATAGGATAAGAATGGATTTAGTGAAATTACAATCAGATACTAAGAGGACCCTGAGGGAGAAAAGCAGCGCCAGGCTTCATAAATACCATCTGACACAGTATGAAAGCGGGGATAGGATTGGAAAAGTGCTTGCTTACAAAGTGGCAGATAAAAGAACAAGGACTAATATTAAAGCAATCAAAGGTAGCGATATGGCCACATATAATCAACCAGATCAGATACTAGAACAATTCGCTGATTATTATCGTAAACTGTACACTCCAGAACAAGCACCTAGTAAGGAAGATATATTATTATACCTTAGTTCTTATATGAATATACAACAAAATAAAGAAGCAGTTGACTCTTTAAACTCAGAGATTACACCAGATGAAATCAAGACAGCATTTTTATCTCTTCCCTCGGGCAAGGCAGCAGGACAAGATCTACTCCCCATGGAACTTTATAAAACCTGCTTGACGGAATTGCTTCCTTTATTTAAATTAGTTGTAGATTATATTGGAGGAACTCGGAGAGCTCCCTCTTCTTGGAGAACAGCCAAGATAGTATTTTTTCTAAAGAAACAAAAGGTAGCTGAGGAATGTGGGTCATACAGACCCATATCGCTGATTAACTCGGATGCTAAGGCCTTTGCCAAAATATTAGCAAACCGACTTGCACCCTTAATGCCTGAATTGGTAAATATGCAACAACATGGTTTTGTTACAGGACGAGACACTACTGCCCATATAAATACGGCTATTACGGCTTTTGATGTAGCGTCAACTAACTCCACCCCACTCGGTATGGTCATGCTAGATGCTGAAAAGGCATTTGACCGAATGGGGTGGGAGTATTTATGGGCCGTATTGGAAGCATTCGGCATGGGGGGGTAAATATCTAGGGTGGATTCAGGCATTATATCATCAACCAATGGCACAGCTTAGCTATGCAGGAAAGAATTCTCTCAGTTTTCCAATAGGAAGAGGAACACGGCAGGGGTGCCCCCTCTCTCCCCTGTTATTTGCGCTATCATTAGAGCCATTTTTAAACGCACTTTCAATGCAGCATGATATTATTCCATTACAACATAGGGGGAACAATCTAAAAATTACCGCATATGCGGATGATGTAGCGATATTCACCACTGATGTGGCTAAGGCTATACCTGCAATACCAAAAGAAGCAAATGATTTTGGCAATGTATCCGGGTACAAATTAAATATAAAAAAAACGCAGGTCATCGCTAATTATAATCCTTCAACGACTGTATTGGGCCTGTGTGCTAATGCTGTATATTTGGGGGTTAAAATATCAGCAAAGATTACTGAAATAATAGACCTCAACTATGATCCATTACTAAAAGAAGTTGCTAAATCTCTTAAAAAATGGCACAAGATACCGCTCAGCTTGATTGGGCTTATAAATCTAATAAAAATGAAAATCGTACCCAAATTTCTTTATTTATTTCGATCAATCCCGCTACGTCTTAATAATTTTTTTTTTTAAAACTCGATGGAATTTGCTCTAGTTATATGTGGGGTTACAAAAAAGCTAGGAGAGCAATAAATCTTCGAAAACTTCCGACTGAAAAGGGCGGTTTAATTTTTCCCGATTTTAAATTATATTTTTTTGCTTCCTTTTTTGGTCGGATGCGCAGTTTATTGAGAAATGATAATTCCTGATTTTTTCATCAGCTAATGCTAGGGTCTGATTGCAAACAATTTATGGATCAAACTAATGACCCAAATTACTTCAAACGAGTAAAATTTAAGACTGCTAGGCATACTGTACAAATTTGGAAACAGATAATGACTCTTGATAAGATATCCTATTTTAACTCTGAATTAAGGCTATGGGGGAATCCAGGACTTCCTGGAATTTTCTCAGACGGGGCTGGGACAGCATGGTCTAGCTGCGGCATTAATACCCTTGGAGATCTCTATGGCTCTGATGGACTATTAGGGTTTACCTCGCTTAAATTAATACACAATCTAAGTGATAGGATGCATTTTAAATATGTGCAACTCCAAGACTTTTTTGTTCGCAAGATGAATGTGAAAGAAATAAGACACTCGGACATCTTGCAATGCCTGTATTCAGATCGGACTAAATCACTGATTAGTGAAAGCTACAGACTTCTGAATCAGGCAAAGGGAGATGATTGCGGAAAATTAGCATCTAAGCGGATGGCTAGGCTCGGATTAAATATAACTTCTAAGCAAATATCTGCTTCTCTTCTTCAGATTAATAAAGTTGTACCGTCTTCTAGTATTAGACTGCATTTTTATAGGACTATCTGCCAATTATATTATACTCCTCAGAGAATTTCTAGCTGGGCATCAGATAATTATAAAAATGAACGCACAAATGTAAACTGGAGGCTGCTGATATTGGCCATATGCTCTACTCATGCCCGGCATTATCAGAGTTCTGGAAGGGCGTAGCAGATGTATTAGAAAGGAAACATATTCTATTTCCGCCTCTCTCAGCTCACCTGATTCTAATAGATCTTCAGGAACTGAATTGTCCAAATAAAGATCTGAATTCTATTTTATTTGCTTGTGCAAGATTAACCATAGCTAGAGCATGGATAGCGCCAGATCCGCCACACGCTATGGAATGGTGGGCCTTGGTGAATGAAATACACACCATGGAGATTGCTTTAGCTAGACTAAGAGGGCCTAATTCTGTGAGGAAAAAAGAAAGGGTTTGGGACATTATATTTGGATCAGAATAACTTTCCAAAAGTAGATTCGATGGTTGAGACCACATTGTAGTTTCTTATAAGCTTTATGGTTATTTTTCTCCTCTGTAATGGAAAATGGTTACTATATAATTATGTCATGAATTGTAAATGTATTTATTTTATGTACCTCTTGCAATATCAATAAAAATGTAAAAAAAAAAAAAAGGAAATAGTACTTAGCACAAAATAACACTTGTAGGACACAACCAGTAACCACTGGTAAAAGATAGGTACACACTACGCAATACTAATCACCATAGACATAGATCACGCAGGGACACATAAACTCACTAGTATAACCTATACTAGGCAAAACAACCTCCTAAGCATGAAACTCATTTAGAGGTATAAACAGGCATAACAGCATTGCACATTACGCATAAATCACATTAGGCCATTATTATCATAAGCACAGTAAGTAATCACATTGCACAGAATCACATTAGGCAAAGACACAGTGTGCCCCAGGCGGGGGCACAACACAGACAACTTGTCCCTAGGCCAACTGGCCTCTCAAAAGGCACCACCACCCTATGTCCAAAAGTCAGGGCTAAAAGCTGCAAATGCAGCAATGCGCAGGGCACCAATGTGCCTCCTGGTTCTCCTCTGGGGCACCTAAAGAAACAACAGTTCCCCCAAAACAATGTGGGAGCCTCGCAGGCTCTGATTCACAAAATGGGCCATACGTGGGAGCCTCGTGGGCTCTGAAAATGAAATATACCCCCTAGGAGCACTCTGGCTCCTGAAAACAACTGTGCCTCGTTGGAGCCCTCAGGCTCTGGGAGCAATGGGGTGAGAATGCGGGCAAAGACCCGGGCCCCTCGGGACCTGTAAAACAATGATGTGCCCCTGGTGGAGCAGGGGCTCCAAATACAACAAATGCTCCCCACGTTGGAGTCCCGCTCTGGGGCACAAAAGAAACAAAGGAAATGCCCACGTCGCAGCTGGGAATGCAGTGTCCCTGGCAAGCCTCTACTTCATCCCGGCAGCCCCCACAGTCCCGCGTGAACCCACACAGCAGTTAGTCTCCCCCACTCACCGGGGCTTCTCTGGGGTGACTCTGGTCTCGGCGGCGGCTGTAGGGGAAGCTCTCTCTCCCCTCGCCTCTCTCCCGACCCTGCAGCTTTTTTCCGCCTCCCCCGCTGGTCAACACAGGGCTCTCCCTCACTCTCAGGAGCCCCGTGGGAAACACCGGCTTCTTCCTCTGGCTCGGCCCAGCGTGGGTAGGCTCCCGCCTGGGTCTCAGACTCCGGCACTGGTCACGCCGCGCCACGCGGGGCTCTCTCTTTCCTCCCGGGAGCCCCGCTTCAGCCGGCGCTGACTTCCTCGTCCCTTCAGGCCCCGCCCCCAGTTAGGTTCTGCTTCCGGGTAGCCACGGGCAGCGCGGCGGCCCTCAGGACGTGCCACTGCTCCTCCCAGTCGCAGTACGGGGTAGGCTCCCGAAAGACAACGTCCCTGGTGGGGTGGGCACCCGCTAGGGGTTTCAAAACGGGCACAAGGTCCCTGGCGGGGTGGGCACTCGCTACGGATATAAAACAAATCTGGCACAAGGTCAAGTCACAGGGTGGGCACCCGCGCAATAAAATCAAACAATAAGCGGGGTGATACCCGCACCGCAAATTAGACCGGTGGTGGTGGGCGAATCTCCACGCCGGGGATTCCCTTGGCCCAGATGATCGCAGCTTTGTGCTGCTGCCCACAATCAGAAACGCTGCTCCAGCAATAAAGATATGGTGCTCCCCAGGCGCTGTAGCACCAGGTCCAGGGAAAGTCTTGGAAGTAAGGCAGGGAGGCAAAGGTTGGGCCCAGGAGCCAGCTCACAGTGTCCTCCAGCCAGGGAGGCAGTTCCCAATGGTGGTACCTCCTGGTGCCCAGCAGCAGCAGTCCCCCCTCAAGATAGGATCCAAAGGGAGCACACTTACAAGGGGTCCCAGCCCCTTTTTATACACATTTTTTCTTTGTCTGGAGGGTGCAGGGTAGGGGGAAAACCAGACGCAGCTGGTTCTGGAGCACTTAGGTGTACTCAGCCCCTCTTCCCATTCACAAGACAGGCTAGGGACATCAGTCGCACCAAAGGGGGTGGAGCCAGCATTGTGTAGGGAAGGCCCAGCCCTGTTCAGGTCCCAGGTGCAATCCTCACTCCCATTAACTTGCAGATCTCTCCATTCACCACCGGGGAAGACCCATCCTAACTCTGGGAGCCAGGCAGACCAGCCAGCTCCAGCCAATCACAAGCCAGACAGTCAATTCACATTTCCTACACAGACATGCCAACTTCTAGAAGTGGCACTTCCACACCAGAATATATGAAAAATAACAACCTAGGCAATTAATATTTACTTGTCTGTACAATGAAAAATGAGAGAGGTAAACTAATGAAAACTCAAGTTCTATCTTTTATTCACATCATTGAATAAAGAATACATATTACATTAAAAGATTTGTGTCCAAAGCTATTTAGACCAAATTACATCAATAAATATAAAACAATATCACAAAATTATAAAAGAAAATTAACAACAACAAGTGGCATCACAATATATTCAACGCGCATTTCGGCGACCAGCGCCTTCTTCAGGAATGCTGCCACGTACTTCCTAAAAACAAGGGTAGGTATTCAATAAATACAGTTAAATGTGTGCTAATCTGGAAAAAACTTTATGCATAAAACACATGTACAATGAAAATATAAACTTCAAATAAATCATCGTTAAATAATTTGCAGAACTTGTACGTAAATGGCGTATAAAGAAGTTACCACCTCTTGATTATTAGCAGACAAGAAAAAAACTGGTTGAAAATACAGTCTAAATTCAGGGTTATTTCACTGCTCAATCAAAACCAACGGATACTACGAATGGTATATAACAACAATCAACGAGCATGGATAATAGTAACGGCCATTCTCTAATCAGGGTTAGTATCTTTATCATGATGTTTAAATGGTTACTTACTGGAAAGGTGATTTCTAATGCGTGAAGGTAGCAAAGCCACAACGTATAGCGATACAATAATAAAAATATGTCTGTGAAAGATAAAATTGATCAAAAATAAATGATCAGTTTATTTGATATTTGTGGGAAATTAAATCTACATTTATAAAACTTTAACTCAAAGTATCACTTATTGTTCGTAAATTCAATTTAACGCTTACATTTCTTTGGTGATTTGATCTTTGTAGGTATTATTCCCTGGGTATGAGGATCTATCTCTTAATTTCACATTCTAATGTTGGAAATGCAATTTCTTTTAGTAGTGATATATTCAGGGCTTACGGCTCATTTCAAAAGAAAAGAATAGCTTCCTTCAAACGAGGCGGTAATCCCAAAGTCACTAAATATAAAGGAAATTTAAAATAAATTAAATAAGGAATTTAGAGAATACTTGTCATGGATGCAAACAGTTCTAAATAAACCACGTAGGGAATATCGAATAAATTGAGATAGAGTACCTTAAAATTACGGACACAATAGTTCCACAGACGATAGTAACTTTTAAATTGTCCCTAAAAGGTCAATAGAACACACAATAAAAACACGAGGCTGCAAATATGAGCAAAATATATGTTGTAAATGAATAGAACGTGACGTGTAAATATACCACTAAAAGGTATTGTTAAATATCCATACTCGATTGAACAAATTTGGTTATTTGACCCAATGCGTTAACCTAATATATCTGGATTACTGTTATTACTGAACAAATGCAATCCAGATTGATAAACACAAAGCCATGTCAACCAGGCGGGAGGTTCTGTCTAGTACATTATTAATCAGACAACTCCATGAAAACACACATTTTGAAAATCAGGTGTCCCAATTACCTGAGGCGTATCTGTAATTAGCTGGGCCGCCTAATATAAAGATGGTAAAAACGGCACGGCACTAATATATTTGGTTGATATGGCTCCGTGGGTTCTATTTTAGATTAAAAGACACAAAGCTGAAACAACGAGAACACAGAGTTCTATAAGGTGATGTGCCCGACATCCAATGAAAAGAAAACAAACAATGTCGTAATCACGCGGAAGATTTACCTGCGGCGTTTACTCAGCTAACGTAGCCTCCTGGTGTAAAGATACTTTAAAATGCCACGACACTATAATGGAGGCAAATAGGAGAGAAGGAGAAGCTAAAAATATAACAGATGCTATTTCCAGTCAACTATTTAGGAATGTTCGCAGATTCCTGTTTACGCTTACCTACAATGAAGTGCGGCCGCGATGGACCAATGGCAAAACGGCGTCCGACTTGTCGATAAAAAATCATAATAGCCGATCCATAGTGCGCGGCTTTTAAAAGGCCCTTAATTGATTGAAAAACCCGCCTATAAGGTCACATGATATAATATGACCTATGGGATAGCTACCCAACTAGCAAGTAGCTGGAAAATGGACTAAAAGGGACAAACAATTCATCGTCGTCGTTAGAAAATAGAAAAAGGACTACTTAGAACATGTTATGTTCAGGGCAGAACTATTAGTAGGCGTGTTATGGAGCTAGAGGGCGGACTGGACTAGACCGCTAGGTTTCTATGGTCAATAGAGATAGAAGAAACACTATTATGAAAATAGTACGTTTAAATCAGAGCTGGAAATGGGCATAATAGAGAACGACTACCTACTGCCGATATTCGAAGAAATACAACAACATAATGTCAAGCTAGGTGATAAAGCGAGACAGTAGGTGAAAACATAAACAATTATAAGAATACAAAGAGAATATGTATCAAAGGACTACAGTTTTCACAGCTTGTAATATAGTCAATCATACAGTTTCTTAAAGAATGATTAGCCAATAGCGTTTTCCCATGGGTTTTCGCTATTGAGTCAGTTTTTAAAGGTGTCCAAAACGAAGATCCAATAGACCTCACGTTTTTTCCTAATTTGCATACCACCTCTAGATTCTGGCGTATGTATTTTCTCTAGTATGCGCCATTTAAAATCCTCTGGGCTATGGTTTTGCTCTAAGAAATGTTTTACCATAGGTGCCAGTAATTTCTTTGTCCTTATGGCGGAATGATTTTCCGTCAATCGGACCTGGATAGTCCTAGCACTTTCTCCAACATATCCAAGGAGACATGGACATTGGATGAAATAAATAATGTTAGATGTTTTGCAATTCCACATCTGATTGGCATTGGTGGTATAGCCATTGTGGATAAATTGTTCACCAGTGATGATAGTACTACATGATTTGCAGGAGGAGCATGACACTGTGCCTTTAACAGGTTGGTTGGTATCAATAGATTTCTGTATAAATTTCTCCTGACTAGATGGATTGTGAAAACGCAAATGCACAATGTAGTCTTTAATGTTTCTGTTGCGCCGATGTGCATAATGCGGTTTCACCAATTTTTGATCTTTTGTACAATTACTGTTAAGTATGTGCCAACTTGAATTAATAATCTGCTTTACTTTGGCATCCAGGGTAGAATGCTTAGTAATGCAAACTAATTGTTTGTTTTCTTCATCAGATTTAGATCTTAAAAGGCAGTCCCTATCATAGTATCGTGCTCTTTTATAAGAGTCCCTCACCAGCCGGTGAGGGTAACCTCTTTCCATGAATTTAGCTATCATGATTGTTGCCTGTTTATCAAAGTCTGCAAGATCTGTACAATTGCGTCTAACCCTCAGAAATTGTGAAAAAGGGATACTATCCTTTTGATTACGAGGGTGGAAACTCTGATAGTGCTGCAAGGTGTTTCTTGCTGTAGGCTTCACAAATAAATCTACTTTGAGTTTCCCTTGGTCGTTCAAAATGACAATATTCAAAAATTCTACTTTTTCAGCACTCACGTGGGAGGTGAATTTCAGGTTGGGATCTGCAGCATTTATCCAATTTAAAAACTCTGATAGGGTCTCTCTCCCATTGGTCCAGACAAAAAATATATCATCAATATATCTGGACCAATGGGAGACAGACTCAAAAAAGGGTGCAATTTCATTGTAAATATACCTATTTTCGAATGCGGCCATAAATATATTAGCCACTGATGGAGCCACTGATGCACCCATGCTTACGCCTTTTATTTGGCTGTATGTCCGAGTTCCAAATCCGAAAATATTTTCGGTAAGGACTATCTTCAAACATGCAAGGGTGAAGTTTGTGGGGCAAGGTATTTTTTGGTCTTCAATGAACCATTTGGTGGTCTCCATTGCTGTCAATAAAGGAATATTACTATATAGAGACTCCACATCCAAGGTGACGAGCATATCATTAGATGAATTAAAATACAAATATTCAATTTTTGCAATCATATGACCCATGTCTTTTACATAGGAACGTATATTAGGAATGTAAGGGCGAAGATGGCTGTCCACATATTTAGATAGAGGTTCTGTAATAGTGCCTATTGTTGACACTATAGGTCTATAAGGAGGATCAGTCTGGTCTTTGTGTATCTTCGGCAAACCATATACACATGCTGTTTTACCTTGATTATGGTTTAAAAATTCATATTCTTTTTTGGAAATATCACCTGATGCATTAAATCTGCGCACACCATCACGCAGCATTTAATCTCACAAGTTCACACATACCAAACTTGCCCCTGCACTCCCCACACATCAGGAACTACCATGGACACACACATTCCCCATGCATTCCTATGAGAGGGCAGGCCAATCTCACAACATGCACTCAGAGTGCGCACACACTTTACACTGGGACACAGTGTTAAAGTGCGCAGAACCCAAAAACAACTAATGCCAGGTCACATATAAGAGCAAAAAGTTTAGGGGTGAATCTGCCAAAAGGGCCAAGTCCAACAGACCAATACTAATTGCAACACCTTTTTGCACATTAGGTCAATTTAGAGGACACCAAACCTTCATCAATACACTAGGGAGGAAGAGGCCTCCCAACTAACAAAGCGATTCACTGGATAAAGGATGTTGGGAGTGTTATAGCTTCATTCACTCTGACGTTATCAGGGCCACTCATTTGTCATCTCCAGACAGTACTTCCATTTATATCAAATTGCAAATTTCCCATCTTTCTATTGTAAATGGCCTATTGTCTTTGCAAGCACTATGGCTTTCCCTTCCTAATTCTTCGATCCAGGTTAAATCCAGAATAATCCCTTTGCCTAGGGTGGAGCAATCCTGGTCCTCCTCATCATTATCCTGAGTTGAAACTTAACCCTGCCCATCCCAAGGGCCTACCAACAACATCAGCCCCTCTCCAGACATTCCCTTGATGATTCATTTTAATCTGAATCACCGTTCCAGCATGGATGTGCTGTCAGCTGTCATTGAAAATTCTTTGTGTCTCCTTTCTAGTGAGCCCTCTATCCTTCCCCCGGGATCCCAAGTTTCCCCCATGACTAGTTCTATTGATAATCTCTCACTGGTCTTTTGGAAAATTGCCGGGCTTGGGTGTAAGCTTGCCAAGCGGATTGGGGACCTTCATTGAGCAGAGTAACATCATTATGTTCCAGGAAAATTGGGATATAACCCCCACATATAGGTAAGGCTATAAGACCCTCCACATTCCACCCATAAGTCCTTTGTTGGTAGCACTTTGGGTGGCATTACTGTATGGCTTAAGATCACCACGGGCTGCCATGCAAGGCGGTTATCTTTTGACACCCCGATCTACTTGGACTTGTTGTTCTTACATGGAAAAAAGTAAAATATTTAATGTCTACAGCAGGGGAGTACTGCAGACAGTGGAATCTCCATTTTTACATCTTCTAAGAGACACAATTCGCAAGACTTGGGGGGAGACTGCCATAATTGTGAGTGAGAATTTTAATATGTGTTTTGAATCCTCAGCCTTATTAAGTATTTTTGTGAGGAGGACTTACACTGTAGTATACCACAACTTCCAAGCCCCTATCTAAAAACCCTCCCAAAGGCAGCCTTACAGTTGATGGACCTCTGTGTTTGTTGTCACTTGAGAGACAGCAATGGCAGAATAAAGTTTGATGCAGAGACAAACCAGCTTTAGAAGGAACTCTTATCGAAGCAACATTGATTATATTCTTGTAGGTCTCAATTCCTGGGGCAATATACTCAGTATGGAAATTCTGCCCCGATATCAGAGTGACCATTTCCCCCTGCTTCTTGCGGGGCAACTGAGATACTATATTCCAAAAACAATGCCTGCAATCTGGAGACCTAATCATTAGTGACAACTGAAGGAAGTTCAGGTGGGTGTGTGTGGTGAACAATGAAAGTATCTGGGGCGGTACTTCCCTGGCTCGAAGATGGCCACAAGTTAGAACGGCTCATCTCCAACCAGCCAACTATCCTGCAGAATCTTAGTTAATATATTGTATCCTCCTCCAAAACGTGGCTTACTGCGTGGTGGAGAGTAGAGGAACCCTGTGAGCTATTCAAGAAGCCCTGGTGTGCCTGGAAGCATCGCAATAATTGTGGACTCAGTTGCGGCCTATTTGCGGAGGGCCTGGTGTCGGCAGCAGGATGCTTGCGGAGAGCAGATTAGCGATGCAGTGATAGGAGGGGCTGCACACTCCTCTGCACTCCTGGGGGAGGAGTGGCAAATCCCTGTGTGTCGCCTGTGGAGCTGTGCTGACGCTGCAGGCTCTGGATTCCCTGTTGGCCTAATCGGGGCCTACCTGTGGTGCGCACAGCTCCCTTGTCTGCTAGCCTGCCGAGGACGTTCCGTCAGCGCTACGGAGTGGGAGCCCTTTAGACATCCAGGCCTGAGGACGCAGTCCTGGGGTGTCCTATCCCACTGTACCAAAAGTGCTGTGGCTCCCTGCCCTTGCAGGGTGCATTGGGGCCGGATCGGGCCAGACGGTAGAGGAGGACCGGCCGTGACACTCCCAGGTGCCTTGTGGTGAGCTCTGTCCCCCGTCCCCAGGTCCCCCCCTGGAGGCTGAGGCCCCCGGGGCCTGGAGGCACAGTGCCCGCTGAGAGAGCTATTTGCGGGCACCGCCACGGAACTGTAAATCTCCCCACCACACCCTACTGGATAACCCTAAGCTTCATATAGGGCCCATATTTTGTACACAGCGCTGCAGTTTTTCCTTCTCTGCCCCTGACTGATATTACCCCAGAGGCTGGGGGCGCGAATTAGTGAGCGAGTGCTTGGTGGGAAGACGCCTATTAGACCCCCGGCTGGAAGCTTGGAGATTGCCCAGCATCTCCTTGACTGTGCTGTGAGCCTACTAACAGGGTTATTGAGGGGGTCACCTTCCAGCAGAGTTGTGAGAGCAGCCAGCCTTTAATCTGCAGGCCCCTTGCTGCGGTCGAGCCTGCTACTGCCAGGGGAGCCGGGCTCCTGCATCAAGCAATTATCACTGCCCCATATAACAAGCAAGCACAAAAGGGGCTCCAGTATTGCCCTGGGCTGAACAAGGGCATTGCTGATTCCCTAGTGGGCTGGAGGTGCTGGCAGCAGATAACGAGAGTGCAGCATGGGGAAGCCAGAGAATGCACAAACCAAGCTCCAGTTTAAACGTAGAAAGTCGCAGAGGCAGCAGGACCATGATAAAAACGCCTCCGAGTTGGGACTGGAGGATGGTAAAGCTAATCAGGATGCAGATCCTAAGCAAATATTGCCGGTCATGCAATATAGCTTGAATAAAATAGATGGTAAAACAGATGAGTTGAACTTTAGGATGTACCGGATGTCCGAAGTACTAAACAAACATGCGGAAACACTAGATACAGTCAAACGGCGACTCTGAGACGCTGAGCATACCTTAAATTCAACGACAACTGTGCAAAAATTCTTCAAGAAGCAGCTGCAAGTGGTCCAATTCAGGGCAGAGGACTTGGAGGCCCGCTTGAGGGTGGAACAACCTCAGCATAGTTTCATAGAGGAATCCACGAACATTCCTAATATGGAGCTTTTTGTTGAGTGCCTTCTCACAATGATGCTGGGAAAAGATTGCTTCTTGGCCATGTTTGTGGTGGAAAGGGCGCACCGTGCACTTGCTCCCAGGCTGGACCCTGAGGCGCCGCTGCGCCCAGTTATAGCAAGGATGCTAAACTACATGGACTGAGACAGTGCACTTCTTAAGGCCAAAGGGCTTAAAGAGTTACAATTAGAGGGCATGGCAATATCCCGGTACCCTGACTTTACGCAGCAGCTTCAGGAAGCTAGACGACTTTTTACACTAGCAAAGAAGAAATTACGAGAGCTACAGCTGGACTACGACATGCTCTTCCCAACCAAACTATGCGTTCTTTGTGAAGGAAAAACGTGTATCTTCACAGATCCCTCTCAAGTACTGGAATTCATGTAACGCAGGAACCTTAACCGCTCTAAGAGCAGCCCCAGGGTGAGCAGTGACGATGAAGCATTATAGATGCAGAAAAGTACAGTAAAGTTTGCAGTTAAGCCTAATAGTGCAAGGGGAGAGGACACTCAATTTATGTGGCCCTAACCTAAGAATTACAATTATAATCCTGGCGGGGGAGGCTACGAACTGAGCCTGGTGACATCCGACCCACAGTGTGAGCCACTAGGGAGTGTTGTGTTTTACTTTGATCCCCTTTTAGTTTCTAGGTTTTGTGGGAAGTTTTTTGGAGAGAAGGGTGGATCTCAAATATGAACAGTTGTGTATTGCATAGCGTGGGTGGGTTTTGAGTGGTGAGACATGCACAGTGTTTTGACAATTAGTCGTGCATGTTTGGTGTTGATGTGTACACTTTTGGGAGTCATTCAGATGGATACAGTACTGAACAAAAAGTAGCAGGGCGAATGTGAGGGGGGTTTGAATATGAGTAATATAATACGCTTGTTGACATGGAACATAAGGGAGTTGAATGATCATAGGAATATCAGAAATGTGGCTGCATACTGTAGGAGACACAAGATCGATGAGACGCACTTGCCACTCCAGAGCAGCATGATGACCAAAACCTCTTCCAGGGCAGGATCAGTGCTGCGGATTTCACTTCTCACGCTAGGGGTGTGTTAATATGGATTAACCCTAAGGCGGGTATCACTGTGAGCACTGCCAAGGTAGACCCAAACAGAAGGTATGTTGTTGCATGCTGTCATAAAGAGGGACAAGCAGTCAAAATTGTTAATGTTTATGGACCTAACTATGATGACCCCCCTTCTACCATAGTCTGGTATTGCCTTGATGCACAACGGGGATATCCCATTAATAATAGGCGGGGACTTTAATTGCATCTTAGATCATCTCAGAGATCGATCTAAAGGGCCCGCCTGCCGTCGCCCGGCTGCGGCAATCCTGGAGCTTATTGAAAGCCTCGCCCTGGTTGCCGTGTGGCGGCAATGCCACCCCGACACAGTTGGGTTCACACACTACTCCCCTCTTCAGGATTCGCACATGCAAATCGACTACTGGCTTGTGTCCAAAAGGTTAAATGCGCAGCTGGTGATGTGCACCCTTTACCCTATACCCTAACACCTATTCAGATCTTGCTCCCATACAGTTAGACTTGAAGTGTTGCATCAAACAGGCCCAGCATTTCTTTGGAGGATCCCCAATACTCCCTTCTTGACCCAGTATTCGCTGCAGAAATTTCAGCAGCGATAGAGGTATACCTCGAAAAACATTTGGCCTCTGTTATCAATTTCAATACTATTTTGGAGGCCTTTAAGGTCTTTATCTGAGGTATTGCCATGTCTAATCATGCGGGGGTGCTCCGGTCACTAAGAGACCCTCTGACACGCTTGGATAAAGATATCCTGGTGCTTCAACAAACCTTCCAAAGGACAGGGGACGATAGAGTTCTGGGAGACATCAGGGTAGCGCTGAAGGAATTCCAGGACATAGCAGATAGGGAAGTCAAACAGCTGGACAAATATGCAGCAGGTAGGGTGTACGGTGAGGGGGACCGTCCGGGGCTACTTTAGCAGCTATGCTACGCTTGTGAAGAGGACACTATTACAGAAATCTTGGATGAGGATGGCCTCCCCCTGCACGAATGACAAGATATAGCAAATAGATTACACAGATACTATTCGCAGCTATACACCTCCCAATCTTCTCCTGAAAATAAGGATATACAGGACTACCTGGAGCACATTCAGATGAAATGACTAACAAACGTTCATAGAGAATACCTCATGTCCCCACTTTCTTCTGGTGAGATCAAGGCGGCTATCCCATCCATGCCTACTGGCAGTGCGCCGGGTATTGACGGGCTTACAGTAGCATTTTACAGGATGTTCCAGGACCAATTGGTTCCCCACCTCATGACATTATTGGAACATATGGCACAGGCTAAAACGATGCCCCCATCTATGAGAGAGGCACTAATAATTATGATAATAAAACCAGGGAAGTCACCGAAAGCTTGCTCATCCTACAGACCCCTTTCTTTGTTGAATGTTGATACCAAGATATATGCTAAAATATTGGCTAATCGCTTTGCTCCCCTGGTGCCACTGGTGGTGATATCAGAACAAGTGGGGTTTGTACCTGGGCATAATACTACTTTAAATCTTTGAACCATCTTTGGCACAATTCAACGACGGATGTATGACGTTACAACGCACACTTTTACAACGCATACCTTTACAACACATTTTTTACAACGCAACATCCATTACAACGCATGCCATTACAACGAAATTTAAAAAACAACATTTACAACGCATTCCATTACAACGCATACTACCTTTACAACGCATACCATTACAACGCATTACATTACATTGCATGTTTGGTAAGTATTGGATAGTGTTGGAGTTACATTTACTATTCTAACTCCAGGGGGTGCACAGTAGGGTAAGTGTTGGATAGTGTATGGGTAAAAATTATTATTCTAACTCCAGGGGGTGCAACAGTAGAGTAAGTGTTGGATGGTAATGTTATGTGTTGTAATGGTATGCGTTGTAATGACTGAGTTGTAATGACAGTGTTGTAGTGGTGTGCGTTGTAGTGTCATGCGTTGTAATGGTTGCGTTGTAAATGCATGCATTGTAATGGATGTTGCGTTGTAAAAGTTTTGTTGTAATGGTAGTGCGTTGTAAAAGTTGCATTGTAAAGGTTGTTTCCCTTCAACGACCAGATCCAGAAATCAAGGCTGCAGCAGTCTTCTTGGACGCTGAGAAGGTGTTTGATTCTGTAGAGTGGCCCTTCATAAAGAGTGTTCTGAAGAGAATAGGAGTGGGGGACATTTTCATCCAACTAGTCACGGCTAGGATATGACTGGGCAGGGAGGTTACAGCTACTATAGCTATATCCAGAGGGACTCGTCAGGGCTGCCCGCTCTCCCCTCTCCTCCATGCTCTAGTAGTGGAGCCACTGGCATGTGCGCTGTGTGAATATCATAGTCACAGAGGACTACAGTTCCCGGGCTATCAACTAATACTCTCAGAGTATGCTGATGATACTCTGTTGTATGTCCAAGCCCTCTGGACCAATCTTAACCCAGTCCTATCAGAAGTGGCACAGTTGGAAAGCTATTCGGTTTTAGGATTAACTGGGCGAAGGCGTCAATATTTCCACTAACTCCGGGGACAACTCCCACCCAGTTAGACTTCCCTATGCAATGGACCTCAGCCCTGATACAATATTATGGAATACAGATCCATACAATCTTGGCGTGGTAGTTGCAGACAATTACAGGAGGGCTACCTCAAGGCTAGAGGATTACATCAATAGATGGATTAGGCTTCCCCTTTTGCTGATAGGGCGTATATCTTTGATTAAGATTGTGATTCTGCCCGCTACTTATTTCTGTTTGTTAATTTCCCCACCCTGCTTCCGCACACTGTTTTCCAACCTGCGTAAACTTTTGGTTAGACTCGCTTGAGCTGGAAAGCAGCCCAGAGTTCGGAGGGACACATTAACTCTTTGATATGTTGCTGGAGGAATGGGCGCGCCCAACTTGGTGCTATACTATAGGGGTGCTCAAGCTTCCTATGCATTCGCTTGGCTACATGGCCCGGCAGACTTGCCTCATCTGTTTATAGAGCGACAGGATGCAGACCCCCACTCACTACTGCAGATCTTTCTTAATACCCAGTCCGGCGACATGGGGTCCTGTACTCCCTCTACTCCACTGCCCATGCATGGCGCAGACTACTGGATGCCCAGATGGGTGCAGTTATGCACTCTCCACTAATACCACTGGATTGGTGCACCTGGTTTCCACCAGTAGGCAGAGAGCGAGATGTTTTCTGCACAATGAAGCGCTTACGAATACTTACCCTGGGAGACTTATTACAGACAGTGGTGGTGCAAGACTGGGAGGACTGCACTGGGGACACACAGGGTCATACCCTGTTGGACAAGTTCCAGTTCTTCAGGGTCAAGCATGTGTGGCAGGAATGCTGGGAGAGGATATGCAGGAGCCTAGCACATTCCCGGCACTTTCACATACCATTAGAGCAAACTCCCCAGCAAAATTAATTACAGTGCTGTATTTCCTGGCTCCGGAACCCAGAAAAACACAGCTACCTAAAGCCCGACAGGAATGGCAGAGGGACTTAGACATGACAATCGTCGGAGCAGCGCTGAGGGGCAGTAAGAGGAACATTTTCTCCTGAGACCATTGCTGATTCTTAGCCTGATGGGACGCCCCAATATATATATTGTGCGCAAAAAGCTCATGAGGCAAAGTAACCTATTACAATAAGTCCGATCTTACTCGCCAATTGGGCGCTAGGACTTCATGAATTATATACATATTAGGCACACATACACCTAATTTTTATATGAAGTATTTTTCTGTATAATACACTTTTAAACAAACACCACATGTGAGTAAGGTGGGAATTAAGTGCTTTACCGTCCTGAAGAAGGAGTTGGATACTCCGAAACATGTCTATGTCGACCCACTTAAGAGGTAACTGTACATAATTATACAGCCACTACCTCGTTTAGCACGTTTTTAACTATACCAGCCGGGGCTTAATTAAAGTTTTTTCAACCCTGAGCCAGGTATTTTTTAATATCACTCTCACCACCCCACCACTCACTTTTTGTACCCCACACACCACCACACATAGTCCACATAATTAAGTGCTCCCGCACAAACGTTAGGTCGCAGCACGCCGCATCCCGTAGAGGGGTGCGAAGACCCCAATGATGGTAGAATGACACCAAGGGTCCTTTTGGTGTGTGAGGGGTATTTAAACAACACGATGTGCTCCCTACCACAGTAGGGACCACTCTCCTAAACCCTAGTGGATTCTATTTTGTTTATTCATACTGCTGCAAAGCCACAAGACAGGTATCTCTGAATGGTAGGCATTGTCAGATACACTTTAAATACACAACAGGGTGTAATACACTCCTAGTAGACTGTTTCACTACAGCCTGTGGGATTCGCCAAAATGCGAAAGGTGTGAGTGGCAAGAGGCTGGATTCCGGCATGTTTCGTGGACGTGCCCCAGTATATGAGCATTCTGGGGGAAGGCATTCTCAACACTGAGTGATGTTGTGGAGGAACAGTTGGTGCCTAGCCCCTTGCTAGCACTGTTAGGCTCTGACACGGAGATAGCAGCCAGTAGCAGAAAACTAGTAGCAATGGAACGACTGCTCGCCAAACGTAGAGTTGCCATGCTCTGGGCCAAGGGCTCCACAACACAAATTTTTGATTGGAATGCTGATATGCTTTATTGCAACACACAATCAGAAGTATATATTGAGCTCCTCCCGCCACAGAGTCGTCATAAAGGTTACAGGGGGTTATGCCAGAGATATCTGATTGGGAAAGAGGCGGGAGAGACGAAGGGAGATGGGGATGGAGCCAATCAGCCCTAAGTGTTCATTTTCCTTGCTGAGCTTACTAACTATACATAATGTGCTATATCCCAACTAATGTGTTCTTAAACACTACATGCTCAAAATGCCCCATTGTCCTCCCTGGAGGTTTGTACACACAGGATGTATAGGTATCGCCCTGAGTTTGACACCTAAACTGTTGGTATCGTTGATAATGTAATATCACGTCTAACACGGCGTCGGGCTTGTCTCTCCCTGATGGTTATGTTTATTGTGCATGTTTAAAGATTTGTTTTTGCTTTTACTCTGTACAACATCTGCTACGTCACTTTACTGTGAAATGAGGGACTATAATAGGTGAAATGCAGTAAACAAATACATTAAAAAAATTAAAAAATTAAAATATCCATGCCCAATTAGATCAGGATCTTGTTCCAATCTTGCCCTCCCTATCAGAGACCAAGATTGTTCCTCATACAATCATATCCGTCTACATTTAGTGGTTTGAAGTACTGAAATCTTGTTTTTTCACCACACCTCCCTCCAGAAGCAGTGTGCCACCAGGCATAGATCCCATGTGGTGCAATAGGGATTGCAGGGTGCGCAAAGGCATCTAATTAACACTCTCAAAGTCAGCTCCCCTCAAGACAGTCTGCTAGACCTTTTTACAAATCTGTCCTAAAGAATGCACACATCTTGTGGGATACAGCTATCTGGAATGACAACCGAACCGCTGCAGGATCTCGGAACTAGGCATCCTTCTGGTGTTCAATATTGCACTGTGCCAAGACAACTAGAATGAGGCCAGAATCCAATATTCTCCCACAAAACTGGGTTAAACATTTTCAATCTCTTTACAGCGATCCCACCACTCTTTCCCCCCCACATTCTCTGGACCAAGTTAAGTCAGGAACTCTATCCTCTGTCATATTTGGATTGACTTCCCCCCAAATTATGCCCCAAACGATGCAGTAGGTTTTTTCAATTAGACAGAAACTTACTCTGCTATTTGCTCCCTGAGGTCTGGCAAGGACCCAGGGTTAGATAGAATTTTGGTAGACCTTTTTACATCGAAACCAGCCATTTGAGACCCCTGTATTAACTGTGTAGCCAATGCTGTATTGGTGGCTGCTGAAATCCCAGCTACCTAGAAGGGCCTGAGGTCGTCCCTATTTTCAAGAAAGGCCTTAAATCTACTCCAGCTGACTATCGACCTGTAAGCCTTATATATTCTAGCCAGAAAATATTCGACAAGTTGGTTTTGGACCATTTACAAGCCTGCATTTGTGGTAAAGGGATTCTGGGCCTGAGTTAGAATTCGGCGGACTGGTTACTCCATGAGAAATGTGACAGACTTCCCATTCACCGTATTCCAAGTGCTATTGGATATAATGCATTTGCAATATGGAGGACAGGATTACCGTCACATTTGTGATGGAAAAACCTGTCAGCCAACTCTAAATCTGGCACTTAGTCTCAGTTGCAGGCTGGATGCTGTTCCAAAACCAGCACAGTTGACCAGATTTTTAGATTTCAACTTATTAGGTGGAAAGAGGTCGATATAAATAAGGCCGGTTTATACATCACTTTTGTCAACCTTAAAACGGAATTTTACATGGTCCCCAGAAACAAATTTTGGCATTCCCATGGAGATTTAAGGCTTCCTGGTCCTCTCTATGACATCATAATTTGATTACAGTGTAACAATTTTGCTCAAATCCGCTAAGGAGCCAACAGGGAACCCAGGAAATGCTTTAGGGGGTGACAAAGGAGTTAGGCATGGTTGCGTCCTCACCCCCACACTGTTTCCTCTTTTTATCAACAGTTTTTTTGATTACCTTATGGGCTGCAATAGTATTCCTCTGTACTCTGGGGCATAAAAAGGCCAGCATTATTGTTTGTAGATGACACACTACTAATTCCTAAAATTCCAAAAGGCTTTGAGACCCTCCACCTAAGGTTTAAATCATTCTGTTTGAATGCTGGCCTGACTATCAATATTAATAAAACAACGTTTATGACAATACATCCACAGAGGGGATTTAGAGGGGTCTTACTACTTGGAGGGTCAGCGCTGGAAAGAGTCCTTGATTTCAATTACCTTGACATTTGGCTATCCGACTCCAAATCAAGGGCAAGCCAAGTTACAAAAAGTATGCTCACGCTGACACACAGGACTGCTACTATCTTAAGATTTGCAAGGAATACCTCCTTTCACACTGTCTCTCCACTCATAGAAGTTTGGAGATCCAAAGCAGCAGCATCTGCCACTGATGGGACAGAACTTTGGGGCCATGTCACTATTGACGCTCTGGGGGTAGCGGAAAATAAGTTCTTGAGGGCAGCTCTTAAAGTACCCCAAAGTACCCCATTGATTTTTTAACAATATCTAGGTATTCAGTCCATCATTCCACTAGTGCGCTTCAAACCCATACCAGATTCAAGTCTGGTCCACTCCTGAGTTGCTACACTATAGGGCGGGTTTAAGAGACTGGACAGGCAAAAAAGAGGGGCTATTTTCCATGGTTATAACGTGTAAAGCAGACTCGTTACTCCTTGTGTATGACAGAATACTGTCTCGACACAACTACCATTACATCTTTCTCCCAAAAAAAGCTGAAGTCCCTTATTGGAAATGTGAGGGAACGAGACTGAATAACCACCAAGATTCGTCATGCCTTACTGATAACTTTTTTAGGGTTAAGCCTTCTTCCGCCCTTGAGTCTTACATGGATGAGATTGTTCCGCCCTTTGCCAAAGCTCGTTACATAAGGTTTAGGTTGGGCACTCCCCCGTGTGTCTAGTTTTCAGAAATGTGTGGGTTTGGTAGTTTTCCAAGAAGGCCGCTGAGCCTGGGGCCAAAAACCCAGGTGACCCCGCTTGCAAACCCAGGTTGTTTTGCGATAGGTAATTTTGATGTCTCCTCAATTTGTTTTGGGCCCTTGCCTGTTGCAAGTACTTGACCCACCCATGCGAGTGAGGTACCATTTTCATTGAGAGACCTGAGGGAATGCTGGGTGGTAGGAAATTTGTGGATCCACGTAGATTCCAGAACTTTCCCACACACAAATTTGAGAAAAAAAGTGATTTTTTTCAGCTACATTTAAGGTTTGCAGGGGATTCTGTGTAGGAAAACATTGGGGTACCCATGCAAGCCGTACCTTCCTGTGCGCCCTTGAGTCTCTAGTTTTCAGAAATGTGTGGGTTTGGTATGTTTCCCTAGATGGCCGCAAAGCCTGGGACCAAAACCTCATGTTACCCCCCTGGCAAAACCAGGTAATTTTCAGATACATAGGGGGCATCTGAGTTTTTGGTCCTGAGTCGGCAGCCATCTTGAGAAAACCACCAAACCCACACATTAATGAAAACTAGAGACCCAGGGGAGTCTAGGGAGGTATGGCTTGCGTGGGTCCCCCAGCGTTTTCCTTCCCATAATCCCCTGCAAACCTCAAATTTTGATGAAAAAATCACTTTTTCTAAAATTTCTGTATGAGTAAGTTTTGGAATCTATGTGGATCCACATATTTCCTACCACCCAGCATTGCCCCAGGTCTCCTGATGAAAATAGTACCTCACTCACATTGGTTGGTCAAATACCTGCGACAGGCAAGGGCCCAAAATGTATTGAGGAGACATCAAAATGACCTATCACAAAACAACCTGGTTTTGCAAGGGGTGGTCACCTGTGTTTTTGGCCCCGGGTTCAGCGGCCATCTTGGAAAACTACCAAATCCACACATTTCTGAAAACTAGATACGTGGGGGTGTTCAGCGAGGTATGGATTGTATGGATCCCCCAATGTTTTCCTCATGGATTCCAGAACTTTCCCACACAGAAAATTGAGAAAAAATGACTTTTTCAACTGCATGAGATTTGCAGGGCATTCTGGGCAGGAAAATGTTGGGGGATCCATGCAAGCCATCCCTTGCTGGACTACACCGGGTGTCTAGTTTTTAGAAATGTGTGGGTTTGGTAGTTTTCTAAGATGTATGCCGAGCCCAGGGCCAAAAACCCAGGTGACCCGCTGGCAAAACCAGGTTGTTTTGTGAAAGGTCATTTTGATGTCTCCTCAATTCGTTTTTGAGCCCTTGCCTGTCGCAGGTATATCACCCACCCACGCGAGTGAGGTACCATTTTCATCTGGAGACCTGGGGGAATGTTGGGTGGTAGGAAACTTGGGAATCCACATATATTCCAAGACTTTCCCGCATATCGATTTGAGATATTTAAGATTTGCAGGGGATTCTGGGTAGGAAAACATTGGGATACCTATACAAGCCATACCTTACTGGACTCCCCCGGTTCTCTAGTTTTCAGAAATGTGTGGGTTTTGTAGGTTTCCCTAGATGGCCGCCAAGCCCGGGACCAAAAGCTCATGTAACCCCCTTGCAAAACCAGATAATTTTCAGTTACATAGGGGGCATCTGAGTTTTTGGTCCCGAGTCGGCAGCCTTCTAGAAAAACTGCCCCATCTGCCCCCATGGGGGCAGAAAGACTGGAATTTCACTGGTGGTGGGGGCATTTTCATGCCAATTTTGGGCAGCCCCACCCCAACATCAATAAAAAGAAAATCCCTGGTTTCTAGTGGGCATTCTGCCCCGGGGGACAGTTTGAGGGGTACAGCCCCTGTATGCCCCCTGGGGGGCACGAAGACTGACATTTCTCTGGGGGACATTGTCATGCCCTTTTTGGGCAGCCCCCACCCCAATGTCAATTAAAAAAAACTGGTTTTTAGTGGGCTTTCTGCCCCCCATGGGGGCAGATTGGGGGCAGCTGCCCCCATCTGCAACTAAGGGGAGATACAAAATTATTGTATCAAGTGATAAGGTAACCCAATAAACATGATACAATAATTTTTTATCTCCCCCACGTTTGCTGACTTTAATATTAATATGGTATACAGGCTGGGTTTAGATTTCCACCCAGAATTGTATATTGATGTCAGGCTTCTCTTTGCGCTTGACAGAGCCTGTTGTTCCTGCCTGATGGGGCATTCTCCTCTATAAATAAGGTGTCTCAAGGATAAAACGTTTTAGGTAAGATGCACAATTTTTAAGATATATGAAGACTAATTTACAATTATAGTTGTATTTTCTGGCAGAATATTTGCTAAAGGTCCTTGGGTATAAAATAGGACCAGTAGTTCTATATAACATATAAGAGCTTTAGGATGAGGTGAAGCTTATGAGTTGCACTTAAGATTTTGTGATGTCTTTCTTATAATATATTTATACTTTGTCCTATCGGTTTGAATCAGAGGCAGTCACCGTACGCGGTCTCTACCTTTTCATACTCTTGGGGTTCCGGTCACAAATTTACTGGATCCACCTGGCAGTCCATTTCTAAACGCCTATTCATTTTCCGCTCCGCAATGTAAGTAAGGAGCTTTGGACCGCTATTTTGCTCTATAACTTATCATTGACAGGTTCTGGTACTTGCTATAGCCTCATATAAATGATTGTGATATTTCTTATAGATTGGGACCTATATTGATACAGATCCCACGAGAAGTTATACTGGAACATTTATCTGTGAAGTACGAAATCTACTATTAGTGTCATCATTTGTGATTCTATTTTTGAGACCACCGAACCTTCATTGACATGTAAGAGTAAAGTGTTGGGACTATGCACTGACACGTAGTACCACTAGCGTTTCCTTTGATCTACGGAAAGAACCTGATATTGGGTGTTCATACTTTCATCTTTTTAGATTTTCATGAATGATTCCAGGTCGTGTTATGTTGCACGTGCTGTCTAGTTTATGCCACCCACAGAAACACAATGAATCCCTCTTAAATCGGTAGGTACTCTTTAGATGGATTATTGTGTATCATTTTATAAGCGCTGTGACTGGCCGCTCTAACTTAATGTGGAAATGGGCCAGTGAGGATTAGCCTAGCATATAGAATTCAGGTATCTATACCTCTGTTGCTACAGAATAGGACCCGCCCTTGTTCTTTCCTTTGTGTATCTTCTTTGGGGAGATTGAGGTCACATTCTGACTTCTCGTATATTGATTACATTTGAATCCATCTTCCTTCTTATCCCTTCTCATTTTCTTCCTCAGTACATATACTTTCTTAAAGTATGGATTTCCTCAATTACCTTTCGCTACTCCCTATGACTTTTTGTCTTTCCTGTGAGTTTAATTTATGTTCATCTATACCCAGCACCTCCGGAAGTGGGAAACTGTGAGGATAAAATGACATATAGATATTTTCATTTAAAGGCTTTCGGAATGTGCAATTGTGAGATTTTTGTGGCCCTCGACATCTGAAATGCCTAGCTCCTGAATTTGTTTTCTGATGGATTATAATAATAGGTATATCTCGCTTGCTTTTATATGTATGTTTGTAATAATGTCTTGTATTGTGGTGGATGTTTTTTTACATATGTATGTTTATATGGTTACATTTAAACAGCCCTGAAGAAGTCATATATTGGGACGAAGCACGTCCGCTGTACTGTTTCTCTACCACGTAATGGAATAAAGAAATAAAAATTGAGGAGCCTTGCTCGTGTTACTGTTTGGACTTGAACAACTACAATCCTTCTTAAGATATACCACAAAAGCCATTAAATTAACCTGTGCTTAATCCTCTGTTAGATAGGCACAAAAGTAGTCAGGCTTAACTTAGAGAAAATGTGTAAAGTATGTATCAAGTACACAAACATTAACAAAATAAAAACAAAACACAAGTAAACTTCCACACCAATTTAGAAAAAAAGAATAGTAGATTTTAATAAATTGTTTGACACCAAAATGACAAAAATCCAACTAGTATAACAAGAATTATGAATTTCTGAAGCTTTTAGTAAAAATGAGTGCTTAAAAGATCAAAGAGTCAACTGCTGACATCTAGGCGTGCAAGACTAGGTCAAAGTTGAAAAATATGGCCAAGTGTGATGGAGTGCCAGTCAGATATAAAAAGTGGATTGGGCCCGGACAGTGCTTACCTTTGAACTTAGAAGAAATTTTGAAGAAAAAGTTCTGAGAAGGTAAATTTCAGCTGGGCAAGGCTGCAGATGGTGTCTGAGGAGGGAGCCTGGTCGCCGGGGAGTCGCTGTATGAAATTACGATGAACATTTCTACGTTCTGACTTAGTCTCTTTTTGGAAGTCAAAACTCTCTAGCAGGACAAGGTGGGAGGTGTAGCCAGCAAGAGTTCTAGGAGGCTGGATACCCCTTTGGTGAAGGACCACTGAACAGGATTTGCTGCGAAGAGAAAGAATGTAGCTGGAGCTACCTCAAAGTCAGGCCGACCATTTATGTATCTTGGCTTCATACACTAGCTGGTTAGTCCCAGTCTTCCCTCAGTTCTCAGAGCAGTTCTTAGCCAAAAATTATCCAGAGTTTTGGATTTTAGCTTTCTGGGCACCTTTAGCACCACCACCAAGGGTTCAGGACTGGATGGCCACCACCTGGGGCGTTCGCAATCACTCAGGCTTGATCCAGGTATGAGTTCAAGATGGTGGGAGCCTGTTATGTTCCTGTTGCTTAAACAGGAAGCCAGCAAACTAGCACTTGGAGTCACTCAGTGAGTCCTGGGTTCAAGTGATGAAGCAGGTTCAAGCAGCAGGCCAGGCCTCTTGGGGTTTAATGGTACAGAAAAGAGGGTATACCCAATATAGTCACTTGTTCCTGGGTGAGAAGTGGTACAGATGTAGAGCGTCCCAGTGTGGCACCGTTTAGGAAAAACGGAAGACACAATAGAAGCTTCAAAAAGAAAAGGTAAAGGCAATATGGATTCAATGTTATGTACTCACAATGAATCAATACACATTATAAGGTTCACAATCTAATGAAATCACACAGAAAGTTTTTTAATTTACAGACGACAAAACAACAGCAGTGCCCCAGGGAGGGAACGAGGGGGGGTTTGAGTGCATTTTTTAAACCCAAAACCTCAAATTGCATGGTTTTCACTCAGCAATTCCTCAATCAGGACCCCATCCCTCCTCTTCCCACTCAATTGCTATGCTCTCCACTCCAAATTAGAGTGTAAAATTAGTGTCTGTTGACAGTAGTTGAGAATACAAGAGCAGGCACCACCTTCATTCCACTATCTCACTCAGGTTTGCAGGCAGTGGAGACCTGAGACCCAGGTCCATCAGATACACCAGCAGTTCATTCTGGTCTCTTGAAACTTGGGCAGGAGAAAACAAAAAGTGTACGTATTTTCCTAACCAACATTGCAATTGTGAAGAACAGCATTTGTTTTTTACACTTGAGACAGAATATCAATGAATAACTGGATATGTTATTCACACTATAACTATTACATTGTGTAATGCCAACTTCTAAATATGCTATTCAGCATTACATACTTGTTGGTATCTCCATGTGATAAAGTTATCCTTTTTTTCCCTGATCACCCACATTTTTTGATTGATACCGGTGGTAACTGACTCTGACTGTGCCCTGGGCTCTGCTTACCAGACCATTGCTCTGAATATAAGGTATATGGTAATTCGGTTTTGATTACAATTGGTACAGGCAGTCTAGCTGTAAGTCCCCAGTATATAATAGGGAATATAGGTCCAGAGGCCCAGTAGTCTTAATGCACTTAAGTGTGCACTGCAGTGCTGCCTGCTGTCATTTTAAAGGCAGCCTTGCTTTTCAGGCTGCCTTTACATTCAAATTATATGCAAATTCGACTTTGGAATTAAATATACTTCCAAAATCACAAAAATCTTCCTTAATTTTACATATGTCACCCCTAAGGTTTCCCCTGGGTGCCCCAGTGGTAGGATGCCTTGTAACGTTAGGCAGGGGTATTGTAAAAGAACTGTTATATGCCTGGGTGAGGGAAAAAGGTACAATTTCTGTTTTCACCACTGTCAAACAATTGGTCAATATGCTTACATGTGAATACTTTATTAAAGTGTAACTATTGGAAAAAAGGAGGTACCAATACAACCCAAAGCCTCAAATTGATAATTAGTATAAATCTAACAACTTGCCACTGTTAGATTTATTATAACTAGTACAGAAGGGAAGTTATAGAATTTTTTTTCTATGAGCCAAAATCCAGCCTTCCAGCAGCCCTGCTGTGATTGGTCAGCCTCTGCCAGGCTGAGCCAAGCTGTTCTGCTGAGGTGTGAAGTGGACTGCCTAGAGACAAAGGATTTCCTGTGGGAGGAGAACTGCAAGCTGCAGAGCAAAAGGTAGGATGGGGTGGAGTAGCCAAACTGGCCTTCAAAGAGGTAATGGCAGTTTAGGGCAGCACAGCTCACCCCCACATCCTGCACCCACAGTCAGACAGGAGCCCCAGTAGTTGAATTAGTGAAGGGGCTGGTAGTGAAGTGTTAGGGAAACTTATCCACAACAGTGGGTGGGCTGAGCCAGATCTAACCCTCCAGGAGAGAGTTTCTCCATTCTGGATTTTGGAAGAATAGTGCTCTCTGGGTCAAGAATATGCCACACTTTGGAGGAAGTGGTCATACACCTGGGTGGCACCTTGCATTCCATTGGTCAGGGGTGCCCCCTGCATGACACTCAGGAACTGGCGAATAAATACGGGAGTGTTGCCCAGCAACTGAGATCCCTCCAGAAACAACAAAGAGAAGAAAGATTGTCCTGCTGGAATACTGTTTTGCACCTAAAGGATTGCACTCTGAAGGACTGCACCTGCCACATAATCTGGATCTACAGTCCTAACACCTTTCCCTGCCACTTCAACCCACAAAAGGAACTTCAGTAAGAAGTTCCAGAAATTTGGAGAAGTTTGGAGCAGCTTTGGGAAAAAGATCCATAAGTGGACTGACCCGTTGACGAGAGTCAAGCCATCAATGCCAAACAGTGACCCGGCCTAGATTTCAAGCCTGCCCTAGTGAAAGCTCGGGTGCTCTAGCCATAGCCAAGACTTCCAGGAGTTGACTGGGGCTTCGCATTGAACTGCGCCGACGACATTGACACGGATCTGACCTGAAGAAGTGTCTTGCTCGACGATGAGAGGAAAACCTCCCAAAAAGTTTCTAACTGTGAACGTAACATTTTGACAGAGGCCTCCCGCTTAGTGTATCCAGTGCTCCATCACGGTTGGCCTCAGAGTTTGATTTTGTCCTGGTCAAGCTTGACCAGATGTCCCAAATTGGCGCTTTGAGCTTTTTAGCACAAGAAAGTATTTATTGTTTAAGAAATCATGTTGCCGGTTCCATACACTGGCTTTTTGCCATTTTGGTGTCTATTCAGTCATAAAAATATAACCTATTTTTATAAATAGGTGTTGGATTTTTATTGAGTATTGTGTCTTACTCATTTAATGTATTGGCGCTTTCAAATGCTTTACATACCTGCCTTCTAAGTGAAGCCCGCCTGCTTGTTGCCAGCTATCCAGGGTTGAGCAAGGGAATAATTTATTGAGACCTTGACAGAACCTCTTATTGTGTTTTTGCATTATTGCTAGTGGTAGGTCCCTACTTATCACTACTGATAAACCACTTTACAACACTCCACATCAATCTCGAGGTGGAAGAGCACATTCTGCTCTGGGCTCAACAACTCTGCACAAGTGTTGGACCTGCCGCTGGTGCATGTTAAGTTGTCCCTCAGGCACGTGCTGTACCCTACCTACCCTAAGTAGGCTCTTCTCTCCTCTCTAGCCTAGCTATTAGTGGCCAACAAAAGGCAGAAAGTGCTTTGTAAATAAAAAAATACGTGCATCAATGAATAACACAAGCGCAGCCATCAAGAGCCACATGTGTTTCTCTTGACATGCTGAATTGTGGTGCTTTAAAAAAGAATGCCATAAAACACACCCACGATAAAAGAACTAAAAAATACGTAAAAAGAATGGAAAGAAAATCATCTGCCGGGAGCAAGTAGATAATTGGACCAAACACATGAAGGTAGATAAAAACATTAAAAAAGGATCACAGCAAACAAAAGGCACAAGTAGGTCAGGCACCGGCTGAGATAGTCAGACAAGTGGGCAATAGAATGTGACTAGTATCACTGTCAAATACCAAAACGGCTTACTCATATCCACTTTTTGATGAGAGGTAACAAATGCTCAATTCAACAAAGAAAGTATACTTTTGCATTTTTTTCAAAAATGTTTATGTATTTTCATTAAAAGTACATGAATTACACACATCCCTAGCCATAACATGATTTAAAGGAGACATGTTATTTAAAGCACAGCTAATGAAGATTAAATCCACAATATGTTAAATTAATTAAAGTTGTAACATGGAAACGTCTCACAAAATCGATAAACCACAATATATGATTTTTGTTTTGATAAAAAGGATATTAATTTAAATGTAGTAATAACAGCTCTTATTTAAGTGCTAGTAAGTTTGAAATTTGTGGCAACATTTTAGTATCATAGGGAATTACACTTTAAGGAAGCAAGACTATCTACATCATATAAGAGTGACCAACTACAGTTGTGGAGGTTTTTGTATGCTGTTGAAATATCACCACTTGATGGCAAGATAGGTCAGTGGGACAGACAAATCCTGAGAAAGCCAACTCAGCCATCCAAGGTCAATAATGAGAGTACCATTAAGGTGTGTAATATTAACATTTGTTACTTACATCGTTTAGATAAAACACAAGTGTGATATAAAGTACAATTGTTATTATTACATGACAGATTTTGGTTTGAAGGTGGCTTCATCAAAGACATATACAGAGTTATTTTCGGATCAGTAATATGAGGGTTTATTAGACAAAATCAAAAAGGTCTCAAACAAACCTTGGAAGCTAGGCGGAGTGTCCTTCCCTTAAATATTTCAATTACCTCTTGAGTGAGTAATGACCAACGCAGAATGCAGATGAACAACCTACCCTTGATCTGGTCTCAGATGATGTGTTTGGTCTAGATGCAGTCCTGCAGAGAAATGATTACAATTCTGAGTATGTCAGCAATATCCAACTAAATAACAAAAAATCATACAAACCCTAACCTGAGGATGCCTAGGCATGTACAAAAGAACCCCATTACTAAAAAGCAACAAAAGGCATCAGCACAATCATGGCAGGAAGTAAAGTGAAGTTAGCTCCAAATGGCAGAACTCAGACAGTATTCCGAATACTCAAATGTGTAACACCATATCATGGACTCAGATTGAAAAATGACACTCATCAATCATTGAACAATGATACTGATGAGGCAAAGCTTCGCATTTGCGACTTGCTTTTGTCATGAACCTCGTCCATGTATAACCAAGTAATAATTTGTACGTCTTACTAACGTTTATTACATGTTTGAAACGAAATCAATGAAGCTTGCCTAAGTGTATTTCTAATACGATTAATTTGAGTCCTAAAAATGGCCGCTGCTTTGAAATAGCTCCTGCGCATTCGTCAGTCACACTCAGGTGTCCTGACGTGTTTGCAGGTTTGGAGGGAAATAGTTGCGCATGCGTAATACATAGCTTTGGCAATAACGTGGTACTGCTCGTGCCATTGCTCTTGTGCCCGTGTATATGTAGCTAACATTTAGACTGCATAAGTATACATTTTAGTGATAAGTTGAAAAGTACAAACCCAATGATGTGTTTTTATATCGTTATTTCTATGTATTAATTTGTTTTCGCTTACTTTCCATGTATCCTCGACTCGGAGGGGTGCTGGGCTGGGGAGACCATCTTGGAGGGTACTTGTGTGCAGACTCGCCAGGAGCCATCATGGCATTGAATTGCTGCCAAAGAAGGTTGATACCAGAAGCCACCCTGGGAAGCTGTACCTTCGCCCCGCAGCATCACTATATTGTTCCATTATGTTGCTAAAATGTATTCTTTCAATGTATTCTGCGCGATTTTCTCATGGGAACCCCAATCTTGCTAGGCGGGTGCCCAGAGATGTAAATAAGGCCTCCAAATAGTCTGTTCTGATTGGTGTGTTACCCAAATTCTATCTTAGGACCAATCCAAATTGAGGGATTCTGACACTTTGCAACATTGGGGGGTGGTACACCGTCCCCAAACTGTATATCTACCCTGGGTTCACCTAGGGAAATGGTCCGACTTGTCTGGTTTAGCTGACCTGTCACTGACCCATCGCACTCAATAGGTGACTGAAGATACAGAGCACTGCGGAGTACTCTGTCCGAAATTGACCATAGACTAAGGTTCTACTGAACCTTAAAGTGCTGGCGAAGCACTTTGCTGGGAGTTCGCTGACCCAATCGGGGTCTTGATCGATAGCCGCAGAGAGGGTGGAGCGCAGGCGTTGCTTCCGAACTGCGGGTGCTGGTCCTGTCCTGAGGGTTTCCTGTCCTGTCCTGAGGTCCTGTCCTGATTCCTAATCTGAGGGTTTCCTGTCCTGTCCTGGGTGTCCATTCTGCACCTGCTGTCCATTGAGGGGTATCCTTCCTTGAGGGTTTCCTGTCCTTAACTGACCCGTGGCCAGGGTTTGGTTTCCACACCAGTCTAGGTAAATATTGCTCTAAATTCTTTGAACTTGCACCTTTCTATTTTCTGTCTTTGCTTCAATAAAGACACACCTTTGCATATGTTGATTTTTCCATGCTTTTGTCGCAACTATTGAATCGTAAAATCATTTACATATTTTCATAACGTGTTCTCATGTTACCCTACCTGTTAGAAATTATATTTTGCATTGCAGTTTGTCATTTTCTGATATGGTCTAGAACGGCCTTTCTTAAACTGTCCATAGAAATTTTGCCCTAAATGCATAGGGTTTCCTGTTGCATCCCATATTAGTATTCCCATGATTACCCTGACTTTATTTCTCTATAGTTATGTACTTTTCATTATCTTGATTATCGATTGTCTTATTCTTGTAAATCTCATGCTTTCAGAAAACGAACTTTAGATAAAGATTTTAAAACTTCCAGTTGTCCGTGGTCATTTTACAAAGGTATTGAATGTCATTTTGAGTTGTATTTTGCTGCCTTTCCTTTTACAGCTAGCTCCCTGATCCATTGTGGTCATAGGTACCCGTGTCGGTGGATGGTAAGTCGGGTACGCTGAGTAATAACAGTAGGGAATTCACACAAATTGGTAGCAGCCCATGAAGTCACCCGGTCAATGTATATGGTGAATTGAAATATATGGGCCCGAAGCCGGAAGCGGCGAAATTATTGGTTGGGTGACCTCGCGCGCTCTATCAGTTTTTCTGGTAGCAGAGGTATGGTTAGGGACTAGTTAAAGGTTTGGTAGGACTAGTTAGCCTAGTCAAGTCGGTAGCTGCTAGTATATTGATGCTGCTATAAGAGTGGCCGTTCCGAGGGACCTGATCATTCTCTTGAGAATACGCTGCTTTGAAATTCATGAATTGTTTTATCATTGTTATTCTTGTTCTTATATTGTTATATGTATTAATCCATGCATTTGTAAACCGTCTCGTTCAGTGTTGTCCGAACTCCCCGGGGAATTGAATGGCAAAGTGGTGAATAGAATCCATTTGCCTTGAGGTCGCAGGCTCAAGGAAAGTTAGGTGCAGGTTAGGTACAACCGGGAAGCACTAACTAGGGTTTTTTTTCCTGAATACGTGTGTGAATAAATGTCAGTAACGAGGTTCATTGGCAAAATTCCCATAGTGGCGTAACCTAGTAAGGGTCACATCGGAAGAGTAGCAGGTTCATCGGAGCTTGGGTGAAAGCAGAGGGGTCCGCTGGGAAACCTTAGACTCAGATATATCCCGGAGAAGTGGATGAGTTTAGGGGAATAACAGGTTCACCGATGCTAGAGTGAAGGGTAGGCGGAAGAGATTTACCCGCAGCGTGTGAAAAGTAAATGGAAGTAGTTTACTTGCAGTAAAATAACTCTTTCTCTGTCTAGACACTTGAGCACTGTGGCGAATGTGTATTCGTTGTAAAATAACCAAGCACTAGCACTTTAGAAAGAAAGAAAGTTTCCGTTACCTTGTGAAGGGAGGGAGTCAGCCGCGAAGCGTCTCTGACGTCACTCCGTGCCGCGCTGGGATTGGTAGAAACAGCGGGCGGGTAGCGGGGCTGGAATTGTGAAGGAGGGGTGAGCGCCGAAGAGTGAGAACTGTCTCACGAAGGAGCCGCGCACCCATTGGTCGAAACTATTTTGAACGCGTGCACCTCATTGGTCGCGCGGAATTGCAAGACGCGTTCAGATTGGAGGTAGCTTTGTAAACATAGTTAAGCGTAGAAATCGTATGTGGCATTCGTATTGTCCAGAGACTAGACCCGATCCAAGAAGCCAAGGGTTTGAAAGGGATCAGTGGAAAGCCAACAGATACGATATTATGTACGGAACTAAGAGAAAAATGTCTCTTGTAAATAAGGTAAAGAATTACTTCAAAACGGACAAACCGATTAAATCCAGAGAGGGCGTTATTGTCCCACCACCCAATACGCCCGCCTCTTTCATGATGTTTGATTGAGGGTACAATACCTGTGTGTGGTTGGAAAATTGGGTAAAGTACACAAAAGATGACGGAATATTGGCTTTTCCGTTAGACGGTACTTTCAATGGTAGGATTTTATTTAATTTGAGGACTCGAATGAATGAATTGCATCCCAGACCGAGACTAACGCAGTATGAGGCATTAGAGGAATGGGAGATTGAGGCTTTCGAAAAGGGAGAAACCCCGAATGGACAAAGGTCTGACCAAGTGGTACCCAAGGCTGAAACAAGAGACCAGGGATAAAAAGATGAAACAGTGGAGACAGAGCATGATTGTCGAGGGTCTGTTTCCCATGATGCCAGCATGTACCCCTTCGGGGGAAGAGAAAAAGACAGAAAAGTGTAAGCATTGGGGAGCTCTTGGGGAGTCAGACGATGAATTATTAGATGACATCTTTACGAGAAGTCCGCCCCCTTATAATGAGGGAGCCCGACCTTCCAGTACAGGAGAAAATCCCCAGCGTCCATCTATTAAGGAAGAGGACAGATCCCTAAGTAGGGGGGGAGGTGGTCAGGTACTGCCCTATTTTGAGAATCCCGGACCCGCGGAGGTACGAGATATATATCCTAGAGTGCCCGTGAGCCCGGAGGAAAAATATTCCCGTGAAAGAGCCTTTTTCCCCGGACCTCTTTATGAAAACGAAGAGAAACCATTAAGTTCAGGAATGCCCTTTTTACAGCCTCCCTATGGGGAAGAGCGCAGGTCATTTGGCACAGGAACTTTGTTCCCAAAACCAAATTATGGTGGAGGACCAAGTGAAACGCATCCTACTGCCCCGAGTTTTACCCCTCACCTGACTCCACAGATGATACCTGACCGGACATTAGGAAGAGTACTAGATGAAAGGGAGCAAGAGGCCCTAGCTAGACAGAGAACAGAAATAATTCAGAAAATCTCCCAGTTAAATACCAGTCCTGAGGCTTTGACTATTCCGGTAACAATTGGACCAGTGGTTCCATTGTATGGGAATAATCAGGGAAGCCCAAACCCTCCAGTTATTAACCCAATCATGGCCCCACCAAGGCAGGAGCCCCTACTGATAGACGATCACTCCTGTGAGTGCGAGTCCGAAGTTGTGTTCTTGGACCTGCCAAACAAACAGACCAGGAAGGAAGTGCAGAAGAGGCAAAATCCTTTTAATGCAAAATAAATTAAATTAGAATCAACGTCAGGTACTAGGAGTGTCTCTCTGGTAACCCCGGAAGAAATTGAAAATTGGAGTCGTGAATTAGAAAAACAGACTCCGCAAACGAAACCTTTAGACCTCTACAAACTGAGGGTAGAAATAGAGGAATTAATGGCAGGAAATGTGGGATTAGACAGATTAAATACCTACTCTGAAGAAGAGTTGCTGTTTATGTGTAAAAGCCTTACCAGAAGTACCAGAGTGCTCCACGAAAAGCTGACAGACACTGCAGCTAGTACGGGGGTAGATATTTCAAGATCCAAGCCCTTACAAAAACCTTACAGAGCTGAATTCTCAGACAAAGATATAGAGAACTTGAATGTGTCAGGGAAAAAGTTGCAGATTAAAGAGCTGCTAGCAATTTTGCAAAAATGGGGAGACGTGGAAAAATGGAAAAGCAGGTGGGCACAAAAGAAAGATGAGGCTCGATCCAGACAAACGACCCCTGAGTTCGCTTTGAGAGAAGTAGACAAGCCCGAACAGTTATGCCCCATGCGTGAAGTACCAGGTGGGAGGTATGTGCACGTTCCATGGTCCAGACAGGATATTCTGTCCTTTACTAACGATTTCCCGAAATTGCGCGAAAAGCCAGTTGACTGGTACCGGCAGGTGGAAAGGTTCGTAAAGGTGCAAAAATGCCTGTGGAAAGACCTGGATGGATTTTTCGATATTGTGGTCCCGGTAGATCTATGGACCGAGTGTAAAATAGCCATAGCCTGGCCTAGTGAGGAGTACCCGAGGGACTCTAACACTGGGGAGCCGTCGATTGAAGTGATGAAAAAATACGAACAAGTAATTCAGCATTTGAAAAATAAGGTGCCCGCAAAGGAAACAGATTGGACCAGGATAGATAGAACGACGCAGGAAAGAGACGAGACAGTGCACTCCTATTATGAAAGGTTGTTGCAGGTGTTTAAAACATACAGTGGTATAGATAACATCGAGATGAAGGATATGACGCATTTCATTTACAGGTTTGTAAACGGTTTAAGACCCAAAATTTGTCAGTGGATAAAGGATAATAAGATCTGTTGGCATACCAAAAAGGTAGACGAGGTCCTGCGGTACGCAAAGTACTGCGAGGACGAGATGGCAGAAAAGAAAAAGGCTCTCAAAGAGAAGGTCATGTGGGCTCAAGTGAAGCTCGCAGAACAGCAGGAAAAACAGTTGAGTAATATGGCCAAGAACACTCAGAACCAAGGTCCTGGGGGTGGGGGAGGAGGTAAGCCCCGGCCCAAAATGAGCAGAGAAGAGGCTATGAAGAAATTTCCCTGTCACCAGTGCGGAGAAATTGGACACTGGCGAAACGAGTGTCCTTATTTGCCTGACGATAACCCCAAAACACCTGATTTAACTCCACAGATGCAGAAAGAAAGACCAAGAAAGACTCAACCACAGGTAAAAACGATTCAGGTGCCCCGAGCTCCAAAGCAAGCACATAAGGGAAGAGTCACAGAGGGTGATGAGATAGAAGTCTGGGAAAGCAATGAGAACAGAAATGCAGCAACTTCGCAGTATTTGTTAAACGATACCTTCCTTTGTGATGACCAGTACTGACGGGGCCTGAGAGGGGAGGACGAGGAGTGCGTACTTGGCGCCTCCTTGCGGGTAGACCAGTCCGGACCATACATTGAAGGAAAGGTTGACGGAAATGATGTCACTTTTCTGTTGGACACTGGTGCTACCCATTCTACTGTGAGAACAGTGGACGTTCCAAACCTACCCCTCTCGGGAGAAGCCATCCAAGTAGTGGGTGTATCTAATCAATTGATTAGTACTCCTGTTACCAAGCCCATGGAGATCTCAATTGGAAACTTTAAGGAAATGCATAGATTTGTCGTTTGTGACACCAGTCCAGTGAACTTACTGGGACGTGATTTGCTGTGCAAAATGAACTGTACCATCTTTTGTACACCAAAGGGAGTTGAAATTCAGACCCCAGATGAAGATGGCATCTATAAATTAATGTTAATCAGACCTGACTCAGAGATTAAACGAATGACTATGCAGGATTTGCCCAAAGAACTCCAAGAAGCAGTTAAGCCAGAAGTATGGGACTTTACTGGGAAAGATGTAGGGTTAATGAAAAACGTGGACCCCATACAGATAGCAATCAAGGACAATGCAGTATACCCCAATACTAAACCCTACAGAATGAATGCAGAAGTGAGAGCAGGTGTCACTCTGGAAATACAAAAATTGCTAGAAGGAAACATCATACAGGAAGTATTGAGTAGCCCATGTAACTCACCGATTATGGGCATCAAGAAGCCTAGTGGCAAGTACAGAGTAGTGCAGGACCTACGAAAGGTAAACAAGATAGTGGTCCCCTGCTGCCCTATTGTCCCGAACCCAGCAGTGATTCTGTATCAGATTCCATGGGATGCTGAGTGGTTCACTGTGATAGACCTGTGTCATGCATTCTTTTCCATTCCCTTGCATCCAGATAGCAAATTTCTTTTCTCATTTGCCTTCAATGGTCACGTGTATGTCTGGAACAGGGTCCCTCAAGGGTACACAGAGAGCCCCTCTATCTTTAATCAGATCTTGAAAAAATGTTTGGAAACTTTGGTCTTACCTGGGAACTCTGTCCTAGTGCAATACATAGACGACCTCTTGGTGGCATCTAAAAGTCATAGGGGTTGTGTGATTGACACCATTGCCCTACTGAATCACCTGAGTGAGAAGGGACATAAAGTGGCCCCTGACAAATTACAGTTCTGTGCAAAATCAGTGAAATATCTGGGGCACCAGATAGAGAAAGGTGTCAGGAAAGTAACATCAGAAAGGGTGAGAATAATTCAAAAGATGCAGTTACCCCGTACTCAGAAAGAGATCAGAATGTTCCTGGGAGTGATAGGATACTGCAGGCAATGGATTCTGGGATTTGCAGTCCTAGCTAGGCCTTTGATAAAAATGACCAAGAGAGGAACACCAGATATTGTAGAATGGGATGATGAAAGCTTAACAGCCTTCACAAAATTGCGAGATTATCTGTGTACAGCCCCTGCGTTGGGAATGCCAGACTATTCCAAGGAATTTGCCCTATTCTGTGACACTCGCGATAATTGCGCGTTGTCAGTCCTGACACAAGAACATGGCACGACCAGAAGGCCTGTGGCATATTTCTCTGCCACCCTGGATCCAGTGGCTGCTGGATTACCAGGATTTCTGAAAGCAGTAGCTGCTACTTGCTCAAGTTTAGAGCAGAGTGAGTCCATTGTCATGGGACATCCTGTAACTGCGCATGTTCCACATGGAGTGGTAATTTTACTGACCAGAACGAAAACTCAGTACCTCACCCCTAGTCGGCTGACTAAATACGAAAGGATTCTTGTGGGTGCTGCAAATGTAAACATTGTTAGGTGCAGTATTCTGAACCCCGCCACTCTGCTCCCCGACCCAATGGATATGGAAGGTGGGGTGGATGATGAGCATGATTGCATTGATTTAACAGAATTCAACACCAAACCACGCCCAGACATTAAAGAAACTCCATTGCCTGAGCATGACAAGGAATTATTTGTGGATGGTTCATGTCTAAGACATGAACAAGGAGGCCTGAGTGCTGCCTATGCGGTAGTCTCCTTAACAAAAATTGAAGAAGCAGGTTATCTATTTGACGTAAAGTCTGCACAAGTAGCCGAATTGATAGCTATGATAAAGGCTTGCAAAATTGGGAAAAACCTACGCATAACAGTGTATACTGACAGTCAGTACTGTTATGGGGTTGTGCATGACTTTGGCCAGTTGTGGCTACAGAGGGAGTTCCTGACTTCATCAGGTACCCCTATTCGAAATGGAAAAGTTGTTCAAGACCTTTTAGAGGCAATCCAGTTACCAAAGGAACTGGCAGTGGTAAAGTGTGTCGCTCATAGAAAAGACATGGACACTGTATCACTGGGAAATGATTTTGCTGATCGAGTGGCCCAATGGTGCGCCAGAGATCGGTATATCATAAATCCAAAACGAGGGGGGCCAGGAACCAGCTGCCAACTTCAAGTGTTTGAAGAAGTTCCTACATGGGATGAAGTGAAAGAGTGGCAGCAGGCGGCACCTTGGCAAGAGAGAGAGAAGTGGAAGGAAGATGGGTGTAGACCAAGACGTGTGGATGGTGTCATCTTGGGCCCAACTGGTATGCCTGTGTTACCTAGACACTTACTTAGCACAATGGCGAGATTGATACATGAAGGATCACACATTGGTAGGGACGCCATGATTCTAGTGTTCCAACAGACTTGGTACAGTAAAAAGTTCAGGAAAGTAGCAGAGTCCCTCTGCCAGAGGTGCCTGCCATGTCAAAGGATGAACGCTGGCAAAAGAACTTCGGTGGAACTGGGGAAAATTGAGAGGTCAGGGGGTCCCTTTGTGAGAATACAAGTTGATTTCATCACCATGCCACGTTGTGAATGGAGGCGATATGTCCTTGTCATGGTCTGCCTATTTTCAAAGTGGGTGGAAGCTTTCCATACTCCCCAAAATGACTGCAATGACAGTAGCTAAGTGTTTACTAAAAGAACTGATACCTAGGTTCGGGGTTCCAGTCACTATTGAATCAGATAGAGCCCGACATTTTCAGAATGAGGTGATCGACGAACTCTGTAAGGCCTTTGGAATCACACAAAAGCTTCACTGTGCGTACCGTCCAGAGGCTTCTGGAATAGTGGAACAAGTAAACGGAACTATCAAAAACAGATTAGCAAAACTGTGTGATGCATCTGGCATGACTTGGGTGAAGGCCCTGCCCTTGGTCCTGATGGGAATCCGAAGTGTTCCTGACCGCAAGACAGGCCTAAGTCCCCATGAAATCTTGATGGGAAGAGTGATGAGACAAGCATGGGTACCAGGAAGCAAACTGTTGAGTATTACTGATGATTTGGTGCTTGAATACTGCAAGAGATTAGGTGACCAAGTGCGTTCTATCTCTCGCCAGATCGGAGAAGACGCCATCCTCAATCCAACGACTCCTCTCCACAAACTGGTTCCCGGAGACTGGGTAAAAATAAAGAAGCATACTCGGAAGAGCTGCCTGGAGCCAAGGTGGGGAGAGAAGCGTCAGGTGATCCTGGTAACAACGACAGCAGTGAAGTGTGCAGGGGTTCCACATTGGATACACGCCAGCCACACCCAGAAAGTATTACCAGACGGAGAGCCTGAAGAAGAAGGGCGTCCAGCAGAGGACTCTGCAGGAGCCAGACCAGAAGTAGCTGACGACGTACAGCCCAGTACCAGTCAAGCTGCAGGATCAGCAGACGTTGGCCCAGGAATAGTTGATAACAAACTACCAAGAGCCCAGCCTGCTGAAGGGGTCCGAGAAGCTGAGCCAGAAGTAGCTGAAGACGAGCTGCCAAGCATATGGCCAGAGGAGTGGATACCATTGATTGATCTCACCGAAGACCCCATCAGAACAAGCGAACGACTTTGGGAAAGTAGAGAGTGGAGTAGAGAGGAAAAGCAAGGCACAGGCGAAGAACCTCAGGATCTTGAGATTCACATCAAAACTGAGGAAGGAGAAGGTCAGACAGGGACAGAACAAGTGATTGATACTCCTCCATTGACTCCTGATGTCGAGAAGGGACAGACTAGACATAGCGTAATAGTTCGAGCAGAAGAAAATCAAGAGATCGAAGTGCTTGAACAGGATCAGATAGGATTAGAAGAACGTGTTCAGGAAACAGAAACAGAGACTTTTGAAAAACAAACGCAAAACTGTCCTGAACAAGGCCAGATTAGTAACCAGGCAGAAGAAATAGATGCTAGCCCTGGAGATAGTCAGATAGAAGAGGAAGAAACTGAAACAGAATTGCCACAAACTAATGAAAACAAGAGGGCAAGAGAAGAGAACGAGGTCTCAGTACCAACAAAAAGACTTAAGAAAAGAAAGCACATTGAGCCTGGATACATAAAGAAATTGAGACTGAGAATAAAAACAGTAGAAGAAAAACGTGCAGAAGAAAGAAGAAGTGCTCGCATAGCAGAACAACCAGAAGATACTTCCAAGAGAAGGAGTGATCGAATAAAGAGGCAAAACAAAAAGTACAAGTCTCCTGAATGGACGCTTGTGTTGGAAGAATTTGAAGATCTTGATATAACTGACGAGAGCGACGGAGAACCAGTCGCTGAGTACTCTGCCGAAGAAGAAGACGAGCCACCGTGAATTTGCACAAAGTAAGCTACTGGTGTAAAGACACAAAGAGGGGTCGAGAAACTTCTTCTGAGCCAAAATGTCTGATTCAAACATGAATGGTAGACCTAGTTGCAGTCGTTGCAAAACATGCTGCAAGGTATGTGTATGTAGTATAGTTATACTGATATTACTCTGGATAGGACTAACAGTGTTCATTCCTTTTGCGGTGAGCAAAAATACTAATATTGTCCCTACTGAAATTGTAAATACTGACAGTGAGGAGCTGACAACACAGAATGTAGCAAGACATGAGAGAGCACTTAGACAAACAAATCGAGACTTAGTAGCATCAGATGAGGGAGGACTACATTATCATGGAGTTAAGAATAAGACACATTTAAATGTTTTCGCAAACTTGTTAATACACTATGTAGAGACTATGGAAATTGAAGATTGCTATGTCTGCATGAAGCTACCTACCTCTGTAGCTGAAGGCGTGACATACCATCACCTGCCCCTGACATATGGAATCTCCTGTAGCATTTTAGCTAGTTTATTTTACAAAAGAGGACCGTTACAGTACTATTACTCAAACAGTGACGTGATCTTTTCTGAACTTCCTATACGTGGGAACTTGAATCCTGTACATACCAAAAGTGACGTTACTCGCTATATGGGCGAATACTTTCTGACTATAGGTAATATAGACCTAGGTGACGCACACAAGAGATAACTTGACCTGTTCTTTGCGTGAGCAGGAAAAGATGTTCCTGAACATGGCAGAGAAAAGGAGAATAAAAATAAAAAGAAAGGCAGATGACGAAACACAGAAAAGGCCAAAATGGGCTGAGAACATGGAAGGCACCTCAAATGGTGGAGCGGGTCCTGCTCTGTTGCTGGATTTTGAAAAGAAAGGCAAGCTATGTCTTCACCGCGAGAAGACTAGCTATTATAATAACATTTTCATTGGTTCCAGTGAATGCGAACATAATTACAAGGTAATTGGAGGTTGGGGTTTCAAAAATGGGTCAGAGCCTGTGTTTCCTGGAATTTATTATATTTGTGGGGACAAGGCTTATTTCAAATTGCCGGATCACTGGTATGGAAGCTGCTATTTTGGCATTGTCTTCCCGAAAATATACCATGTGAACAAAGTTACTGGAAGCAGTGAAAATACTAATGGCTTAGTGCGTAGTAAAAGAGAAAGCATAGGTGAAATAATGGGTAGTATTTTCAGTGCACTGATACCTGGAGTGGGAGTGGTTCTGAACACTCACAGAATTTGCAAATTGTCCACTATAGTGGATGTGTTGTCTACTGACACAGCTCATGGATTTCTGCTGGTCAATACCGAACTGGTTGCGATCAGATCAATGGTTTTGCAGAACAGACTTGCTCTTGATACCTTATTAGCAAAAGAGGGCGGAGTCTGCCGGATGTTGAAGGCGCAACATTGTTGCACTTATATTCCGGACAAAAGTGTGCAGCTCAAAAGATATGTGAAAAACATTACTAATTTGGAAAAGGAACTCAAACCACTCGAGGTTGACAGTGCCTGGAAGAGACTGGTAGATGGTCTCTCAAATGTAGGTCATTGGTTTGCTAGCTTAGGTAAAAGCTTATTGTTTAAGGTACTGATGCCAATTGGAATTATAGGTCTTATCCTATTCTTCATATTTGTCTGTTGCAAATGTCGCAAGCACACCGGAAAGCATCAAGTGAATGCGAGAGGAGTGAAACGAAGTGTGGATGAACTTTTTTTTTTTTTTTTTTTTTTTTAAAACCTTTATTATATGCGTTCAACACAAAGGCATGACAGTTACAGCATCTGCAATTCAATATGGCAATATGTTTGATACATTCATTAGAGAGAAAGAAAAAGATGAGCATTAGGTTCACCATCAATACTGCGGCCAGCGCAATGTATACACATTTCCCAACGTCCCACAGTGGGCGGTCAAGTGGCTAGAGTCCTTTCATCCTATCCAACCGGGGGGAGGGCACACGGAAAAGGGAAACCACCTCTCCCCGCGTACAGTTGGGACATTAGTCAAATAGGTACGTTATTGCGGTCCGTCCCAATCCTGTATCGTCGTTGTCTGTATCAGTCAGCTAACTGCGTAGCCTTGTGCAGTGGCACGCTCCTTGTGTATCTAGTGTGCGCATCCCCGCTCTGTACCTCAGCGTGTGATATGTATATGAGTGTAGAACATGATATTCAACTGAGGACGGTATGCTGTACTTTCCCACCACTGTGTCGCCCTTCGCTCCACGCTATTGCAGTATACATTGTGTATACATTCCCACCATCCCTTAGTGCCACGATGATGGGAGGGTTAGCGGAATTCTGTCACTAGAGCCGTATCTCATGGACCACAATTACCCAAGTCTCCCCCACAGCACTCCACCAACAGGCTCGTCGTCATATCCCGAGTTAGGTGGCACTATGCTCAGCATGTAGTGTGGGGTGCAGTGGGGTGTATGAAGTGTAAAGTACCGATACGCTCATGGGCCCGGGACCGGCTCGTCGTCTCCAGAGGAGTCACTTTGCGTCGCCTGAGCCAGCCAGTATACCTGTAAGGGGGACCAGAAGTCACCGGGAGCACAGCGGGCGGGTAGCAGTTCCGCATACACGCCATGTTGTTCCTGACAGTATTGGAGGTCGTCCAACCATTCCTTAAACTTTGGCGCCCTCCCCCTTCCCCATCTGCAAGCAATCCTCCGCTTAGCGAGGAGTAACGCAATGTCAACAAATTTACGATCCGATTTGGGCACATTCCTGGTATATCCTAGCAGCATCACTATCGGGTCCATAGGGAGAGGGCCAGCAATCATAACTTGGAGGGCGGCATGTACCTGGCTCCAGTAAGTCTGAATTGCTCCACAGTCCCAGGCAAGATGCAGGAAACCCGCGCCTTCCATCCGACATCTAGCGCACCTATCATCCGCCGAAAGGCGAAACCTCAATTTTCTGACTGGTGTATAATAATATCTTTGTACAAACTTATAATGAATAATTTTCATTCGGCAACTGGAGGATATTCTAGCCGTGACCGAGCAGCAGTACCTCCACTGTTCATCCGTGAGTGCGACTGGTAGTTCCGATTCCCAGTCAGTCCGTGCTTTAGACAGGACAACCGGGCGCTGCTCACGAACGGCAGCATAGATTTTAGACACCAAGTGCGTGCCATCCGATACGAGCATGACATGCAATGGTAATATCGTCCCTGGTTCCTCCGGGAAGTTAGGGAGAATATCTCGCATACCCTGTCGGAGGCGGATGTAGTAGAACACCTCCATAGGAGTCGGGGGAGCATTCTGGAACATCTGATCCTTGGTGCGGAACAGTCCATCCTGAAATAGGTCTCCCCACGTATTGAGGTGTATGCGGTGGCACATCGATCGGAATCCTCCCTCCAGTAAGAGTGATAGTCTCGGATGGTATGCCAGAGGCAATGCCGGCGAGTAGAGCATGGGGGCGTCCAGCAGTTTGGTCACTCTCCGCCAGGCATCAATTGTACAGGTCACAGTAGCGGCGGGCGTCTCAACATCCCCAACCAGTCCCATCAGCATGCCCTTGAGCGGGAGCGGATGCACGATCCAGTCCTCCGCAGCGACCTGTGGCATAAAGGGAACGGGACGAATCCAGTGATAAGCATGCTGCGCCTGCGCACTGAGATAGTATACTTCCAAGTCGGGCACATCGAATCCACCCCTATCATACGGCTGCATCAAGACCGACCAACTAAGGCGTGGTTGTTTAGCTCCCCAGAAAAGGCGAAGCAGCTCAGAGCGAAGTCTTTTGAAAAAGTAAGCGCCTGGGTAGTATGGTATGTTTTGAAATAGATATAAGAAGCGTGGGAGGACGACCATCTTGATCAGGGAGGCTCTGCCTGCCATCGAGAGCGGGAGTGCCAGCCAGCGAGTCACATTGTCAGCCAGTCGTGTAATGGCTACACCATAGTTTAAGCGGATAGTGTCCTCCTTATTAAGCGATACTTCAATCCCCAGATATTTCAAGTCAGAACTGCACCATTCCAAGGGGTAATCCAGCGGAAATCGGGTGACCGAGGCCGTGAGGGGGAAGAATTGCGACTTTTGCCAATTAATATGTACACCGGATATGCCTCCAAACGCTACAAATTCCCTCAGAAGCGGATTGAGGTTGTCTCGTGGATGGCGCACATATAGGGTGACGTCGTCTGCATAGAGGGAGATGCCAATCTGCCGCTGGTTACAGTTAAAGGCCTTGTCTTTGTGTAACTGTCGTATTCTGCAGGCCAGCGGTTCTATAGCCAGGGCGAATAGTAAGGGCGACAAGGGGCACCCCTGCCTAGTCCCTCTCGTGATCGGCATCTGTGCCGAAAGCACCCCGTTGACGACGACCCTGGCGACTGGGGAAGTGTATAGCAATGTCACCCAGGCAATAAATATCCGGGGGAACCCCATTCTGCCCAAGATAGCCAGCAGATAACCCCACTCCACTGAGTCGAACGCCTTGGTGGCGTCCAGAAACACAGCAGCAACCGGCAATTCGGGTGCAATGGAAGGAATTAGAGAAAATAACGTGCGCAGATTGTGAGATGTGGCTCTCCCCGGGACAAAGCCAGATTGGTCCGGCAGTACAAGAGTAGTCATAAGTAGGGACAGTCTAGTTGCCAACACTTTCGCAAGAATCTTCGCGTCACAGTTCAGCAACGACAGGGGTCTATAGGCATCAGTGTCCGTTGGGTCCTTTCCCGGCTTCAACAGCGAGGTGATCGCCACCTCCCTCATGGATCCCGGCAGTATCCCCACCTCCAGCGATTCCTCGAAGACCTCTTTCAGTACCGGCGCCATGATATCGATGTAACATTTATAGAATTCGGCCGGTAGGCCGTCTAGTCCTGCTGCTTTGCCATTACTGAGGGACATGATCGCTTCTCTAATCTCGTCCAGTTCGAAAGGGCACCCTAAGAATTCCCTGTTACCATCACTTAATCAGCAAAGCGCTATGTCTTCCAGGTAATTACCGAACTCTACCTCACCTTCCTGCTGTGTGGAGTATAGGCGTTTGTAGTGTTGTAGGAAGGTGTCTTGAATCCCCTTAGAGTCCTGATGGATCCTCCCCTCCTTATCAGAGATTTCTAGGATATGGGAGGCAAAGCGCTGGTGCCTCGTGAGTGCCGCCAGTACCTTCCCCGGTCGGTCCCCCTCGCAATAGCGCCTAGCTGTCCAGTATTTACCCCGGAATTTTACCTCCCTGGCTGCTTCCTCCTCATAGGTCGTCAGTTTAGCTCTGAATCGTGCCGCCAGGTCAGGGCTGGGATTCCCTACCATCTCCGCCTCCAGTGCCCTAAGCTCCCCCTCTAGTGTAGTTAACGTGCGCACTATGCTTCTCAATATTCCACAGCTTTTGGAGATCGTGACTCCCCTCACAGTGACTTTAAAAGCTTCCCAAATGGTTTCGACCTTATCCACAGACCCCTTGTTCCTAGGGAAGAAGGCCTCGATCTCTTCTCCGAGTTCGTGTTTAAAGACAGGGTCCAGTAAAGCCGAGGGGAAAAGCCGCCATGGTGGCCTTACCCTAGTATGCCCTGGCACTTCGAGGACGGTCAGTACCGGGCAATGGTCCGAGTACGTGCGAGGCAGGTGTTTCACTTGAACTATCCCCCCAGCGAGGCCCCGTGAGACAAAGCAGTAGTCGATCCTTGCCCATGAGCGTGCATGTGTTGTGAAGTGAGTGCCTTCCCTAGCCGCTGGATGTGTGTGCCTCCAGCTGTCCACTAGTCCTGCCTCCGTAAGTATCCCCTGAAGAGCGTCTCTGGCCTTCGTGTTGTAATGTCCACTACCGTCCGATCTATCCATCGTGGTACGTAGCGATAAGTTGAAGTCCCCCCCCCAGACAATGTGCGTGGCTTTGGTCTCCAACATGTGGCCCCATAATGACAAGAAAAAAACCAGGAGTATCGACGTTAGGTGCATAGCAATTCACAAGCATTATCACATCGGTTCCCAGCCTCCCCCAAAGGATGACATACCTCCCCTCCTTATCCACTCGCACACCCAACTTTTGAAATGGCAGCCTCATATTGACCAATATTACCGTCCCCCTAGAATATGTGGAATAGGAGGAAAACTCTCTCACACATGCCCATCTGCTCGCAAACCTGGGGGCACTCCCCGGGCTAAGGTGGGTTTCCTGGAGCATCGCTATTTGCACATGGTGCCGATCTAGATATGCAAGTACATTCCTGCATTTCCGGGGGTCATTGAGTCCCCGGACATTCCAAGACATTACGGTGACTGTATCCAAAGTATCATCACCTACATGCGTTACCATATCCCTGAATGAAGCCAACAGCTGGTGTTCCAGCTCTCAATCGAAATGTACCAATTGTCAATCTCTCCGCTGCCCACTACAGTCTCGCCAATCGAACAACCATATTCACACACATGCACCCCACAGTACCTGTATTCCTGCCAAAAACGCCATACGCATCAAACTCGCCACTTCCAACAACTAGCAGCGCAACACACGAACAACCCCTCATACTCCATGCACAGCCACCCAACCCTGGCTGTCCATCCCCTCCCCCCTCCCACTGAAGCAACCCAAACTTGCCAGTACCATGATCCCCCCCCCCGCCCCAGCCCGCATTTTCAAGAACAATAGAAAAACCATGTGGGGAATTCCCTCTTGGGAACATCAGAGGTACGCACAGAAACACCCCAACTCTCCCCCCCCGACCCGCATGTAACATACGGGAAAGACAGAGAAGGTGGGGTGGTGCCTGACATGTATCGTCCCTGCAGTTCAAAGCCCTCCCGCCATCCCAGTGTCCCTCATCACCACCCTTTAATCCGGAGGACGGGCAAATGTCCTGGGGCGAGTTCCATCAGTGCAGCGACGGTACAGTAATCAATCGTTCGTGAGGGCTTCATCACCCCGGCCTCCTTCTAGGCCATCAGTGTACTATACAAGAAAAAACCTTGACGCCTGTAAGCCTTCCGCTGCCCACATGTCCTCCTGCTGCGACAGACATCCGCTCGATCTCAGCACCACAGTTGCATTGGGATAAGATGTTCAAAAGCCATTTATCGGTCAGCAGTCCCTTCAGGATGCAAGGCAGCCCTCAGTGGTGTCTCCGCAGGTAGTGCAAGGCAGTTCCAGCATCCAAAGCATACAGTTTCTGGATTAGTATCCGTAGTGCATCCAGGAGCTATCGACCAGACGAGCATAAGCACCCCATCATGAGTCCTCCTGCTCGACTGGGTTTCCTGCGGCCTCTTCCTCCTCATCGTTGCGCCTGTCCCTCCTAGTAGCGCGAAGTTTTTTTATGTAGTCCTCAGCCTGTTGCGGGTTCGTAAAGAAGTGCTGTTTGCCCTGATGGGTCACCCTGAGGCGTGCCGGGTATAGAAGGGCGTAGTCCACCTGCATGTCCCTTAGTTTCTTTTTCACATCCAGAAATTTTCTCCTCTGGTCCTGTACCATGGGTGTGAAGTCCGGGTATAAGGAGAACTGCACCCCATCACAGGTCAAGTTCCGCTTTGTTCGGGCCGCTCTCAGCGCCGCGTCTCTGTCGCGGTTATTGAGTAACCGGGCAATAATGGGACATGGCTGCGCCCCTGGTTTGGGGACCGGGCCCAGGGAGCGGTGTGCCCGCTCCACAATGAACTGATTAGAGAAGGCCTCCTTCCCTACTGCGGTGATCAGTATGCGCTCCACGTAGTCCTCCATCCGTCCGGTGTTGGTGGATTCTGGAACTCCCGTGACGCGTATGTTATTGCGTCTACTCCGCGCCTCCAACTCCTCATTCTTAGCTGCGATTACTCTGAGGACATTATCCATTCGGGTTAGGCGCGATTCGTGAGTGTTGGATGTGTCCTCAGCAGTGGAGATGCGCCGTTCCGCCTCCGAGAGCCGCTCTTCGTGGACTTCTATCTTTTGTGCAACTCCGTCCATTCTGGAAGATAAGCGGTCAACCTTATCTACGATTGTTGCGAAGCCCTGGCGCATCTCGTCGATAAGCAGTCGCAATTCTGGAGCCACTGGTGTAGGGGCCGCCTCAGCGTTCGATGGTCCTGGGGCTCCGTTGGATGCCGTGGTGCCTCGCTGCGGTTTTTTGGTGGCTGGGGGCTCGAAAGACAGTTTCGCCTGTTTAGCGTCATTTTTGCCCATGGTGCCCAGTCTGTTGGTGCCAATCGGGGCCGGTAACTGACGAGCAGCTAGTTGGTGTCCCTCCGCCAGTAAAAGGCACTCAAGCCGGCAGCCCACAACGTGACGAATCCCCCCAGGGCAGTAGAAGGCAATGAGCAGGTCGGCAAAGTCTCGCCCTAATTATAATGTCCAGGGCGCCTAAGGAGCGTACGCGCTGGCAGCCAGGCCTCAGCACGTCCAAGTAGGCACGAGCAGTCGTAACCGGCTGGGGCACACAGGAAGCGGAGGGCAGTGCAGTGATGTTGGGCCCACCCCGCCCCTACAATCGACCGTAAGTCCGACCTTCCGGATGGTCCTCCGGGTCCTTAGTCGCTATGCCTGGTGGCAGCAGTGTCCCCCAGGTAAATCAGGGAGGCCGGCGGGGAAGCGCGGAGCAGGGCCGGGTGCACCGCTTTCTCCTCCGGCAGGGCCAGGCGAGGTGTGCCGTGTATACCGGGAGTGTCACCCGGTCTCAGATACAGTGATCCGGCACGCCACTCGTCGCAGCACTTTTAGGGGTGGCAAGACTCACCTCCACCAGCCCCCGAAGATCCGTCTGTCAGTTGCCCGCCTCTCAGGCCGTGGTCGGAGCTTTCGAGGCCTAGCAGCCTCGTGGGGAGCCGCGGCCTCGCGTAGGCCAGTGTCCAGTGCGCCGCTGCAGCCCTCCGTGGTGTCTTCTCCCGGCGGACGCTCACCGCGCCGTATCTCGGGCGCCGGACCTCCGATCCTCACCAAAGTTGGGCAGAACCAGCAGCACAGGTATTTCCACACTCGGTGCGAGTTTCAGGCTTCAACTCACTGGGGAAGCATATATTTGCAGGATGTTTCTGGCCAGGCAGCCAGAGCCTCACAGAAGTGCGGCCATTAGCGTGTGCGCCCTCTAGCGCCCCCCGAAGTGTGGATGAACTTGAATTAGAGGAAATGAATAATCAGATATACAAAAGGGTGAAGAATTCTCACCCTACCAAAAATGAAAGAGAAAAGCTGAATAGCTTGCTGGAAGAGATAGAGCTGTATAAGGTGTGATAAGTTGGCATCTGGTTCCATTTATTTTGTGACGATAGTAAATATCATCAAAGAGGGGATTGATGAGGCAAAGCTTCGCATTTGCGACTTGCTTTTGTCATGAACCTCGTCCATGTATAACCAAGTAATAATTTGTACGTCTTACTAACGTTTATTACATGTTTGAAATGAAATCAATGAAGCTTGCCTATGTGTATTTCTAATACGATTAATTTGAGTCCTACAAATGGCCGCTGCTTTGAAATAGCTCCTGCGCATGCGTCAGTCACACTCACGTGTCCTGACGTGTTTGCAGGTTTGGAGGGAAATAGTTGCGCATGCGTAATACATAGCTTTGGCAATAACGTGGTACTGCTCGTGCCATTGCTCTTGTGCCCGTGTATATGTAGCTAACATTTAGACTGCATAAGTATAAATTTTAGTGATAAGTTGAAAAGTACAAACCCAATGATGTGTTTTCATATCGTTATTTCTATGTATTAATTTGTTTTCGCTTACTTTCCATGTATCCTCGACTCGGAGGGGTGCTGGGCTGGGGAGACCATCTTGGAGGGTACTTGTGCGCAGACTCGCCAGGAGCCATCATGGCATTGAATTGCTGCCAAAGAAGGTTGATACCAGAAGCCACCCTGGGAAGCTGTACCTTCGCCCTGCAGCATCACGATATTGTTCCATTATGTTGCTAAAATGTATTCTTTCAATGTATTCTGCGCGATTTTCTCATGGGAACCCCAATCTTGCTAGGCGGTGCGAGATGTAAATAGGGCCTCCAAATAGTCTGTTCTGATTGGTGTGTTACCCAAATCCTATCTTAGGACCAATCCAAATTGAGGGATTCTGACACTTTGCAACATTGGGGGGTGGTACACCGTCCCCAAACTGTATATCTACCCTGGGTTCACCTAGGGAAATGGTCCGACTTGTCTGGTTTAGCTGACCTGTCACTGACCCATCGCACTCAATAGGTGACTGAAGATACAGAGCACTGCGGAGTACTCTGTCCGAAATTGACCATAGACTAAGGTTCTACTGAACCTTAAAGTGCCGGCGAAGCACTTTGCTGGGAGTTCGCTGACCCAATCGGGGTCTTGATCGATAGCCGCAGAGAGGGTGGAGCGCAGGCGTTGCTTCCGAACTGCGGGTGCTGGTCCTGTCCTGAGGGTTTCCTGTCCTGTCCTGAGGTCCTGTCCTGATTCCTAATCTGAGGGTTTCCTGTCCTGTCCTGGGTGTCCATTCTGCACCTGCTGTCCATTGAGGGGTATCCTTTCTTGAGGGTTTCCTGTCCTTAACTGACCCGTGGCCAGGGTTTGGTTTCCACACCAGTCTAGGTAAATATTGCTCTAAATTCTTTGAACTTGCACCTTTCTATTTTCTGTCTTTGCTTCAATAAAGACACACCTTTGCATATGTTGATTTTTCCATGCTTTTGTCGCAACTATTGAATCGTAAAATCATTTACATATTTTCATAACGTGTTCTCATGTTACCCTACCTGTTAGAAATTATATTTTGCATTGCAGTTTGTCATTTTCTGATATGGTCTAGAACGGCCTTTCTTAAACTGTCCAAAGAAATTTTGCCCTAAATGCATAGCGTTTCCTGTTGCATCCCATATTAGTATTCCCATGATTACCCTGACTTTATTTCTCTATAGTTATGTACTTTTCATTATCTTGATTATCGATTGTCTTATTCTTGTAAATCTCATGCTTTCAGAAAACGAACTTTAGATAAAGATTTTAAAACTTCCAGTTGTCCGTGGTCATTTTACAAAGGTATTGAATGTCATTTTGAGTTGTATTTTGCTGCCTTTCCTTTTACAGCTAGCTCCCTGATCCATTGTGGTCATAGGTACCCGTGTCGGTGGATGGTAAGTCGGGTACGCTGAGTAATAACAGTAGGGAATTCACACAAATTGGTAGCAGCCCGTGAAGTCACCCGGTCAATGTATATGGTGAATTGAAATATATGGGCCCGAAGCCGGAAGCGGCGAAATTATTGGTTGGGTGACCTCGCGCGCTCTATCAATACAAAAGCCATAAAGCCCACCCCAGCTCCGGAACAACACAGGATATTGCTTTCTGTTAGAAATACACTCAAAGGGTGTGAAAATATAGGGTCTATATTAGGTTATTTCTCCGCGAGCTGTCACAACAATTTACTTTTGAATACCTATTTGAATGTGCCTAGCGGACCATGTGTACATCAAGGGAATCTATAATTCGATTTGTTTATTTATTTGGAGAATGTTAATCTGATCAGTAATGATATATAAAAGGTATGCATGATAGCTCAATCGAGAGATGTTGGAAGGAGGGTAGAGTGACACTGGCAACACAATATGAACTACAGACTATTCTGCAAATATATTCCACTTTCCACACTGTGACCTCGAAAGGCAGGTCTGCTAAAAATGTTTTGCCAAAAGAAACAAGGAACACTACCACTAAAATCCACTGTAAGCCCTATAAGTGTGGGGATTTAGGTAAACTCTTAGGAGAAACAAGATCGCGACATGCACCATCAGCAATGCTGCGTCCACTGTCGATCAACCAATCAATCAATCAGGTTTCTTGTAAAGTGTGACTACTCACTCGTTAGGGTCTCAATGCGCAGGGGGGTTGATCTGCAGTTCAGTCTAAGAGCCAGGTCTTGAGGTATTTCCTGAATTGAGGCAACAACAGTATTTGCCTGAGATGAAGAGGCAGGGAGTTTCAGATGTTTGCAGCGAGGAAGGAGAAGGATCGTCCTCCTGCCATGGTCTTGTGGATCCGCTGGATAGTGGCCAGTGTAGAAGGAGAGACAGTGGTTGAGGTTTGCAGGCCCAGGGTTGTGGAGGGCTTTTTAGGTCTGTGCGAGGAGCTTGAATGTAATTCTTTTGTTGATAGGTAGCCATTGAAGGTCTCTCAGGTGGCTGGTGATGTGGCTGTGGCAGGGGCTGTTCAGGATGACTCTGGCAGAGGCGTTCTGGATGTTATGCAGTTTCTTTAGGAGTTGTTGGGTGTTGCTGGCATGGAGTGCATTGCCATAGTCGAGTCTGCTGCTGACAAGTGCATCGGGGACCATTTTCCTGGACTCTGTGAGGATTCACTTGAAATCTTTTGAAGCAGGCAGAGCATGTGGAAGCATGAGGATGAGACAGCATTGATTTGGTGTTTTTTGAGAGTGAGGACTACAGGATGATGGTGAGGTTTCTTGCATGGTCCGTGGGTGTGGGAGGGGTTCCGAGCACTGTGAGCCACCAGGAGTCATCCCAGGCATAGGGGATGTCAGCAAGGTAGCTGTTTTGGGGTTAGAACAAGGGTCCTGTGGAAAGCAAAAAGTGCAGTCTAGTCTTACCCTGCCTAACTTTGTGGGGTGGATGGCAAAACAGGACAGGATAAGTAGGTTACGGGCAGGGGTGGGGTTTAGTGGGTCTCAGTATAAAGATTCAGCAGAGGGGGGTTCAGTCTCTTTCTGACTCCTCACACTACAAGGTGGCAAAACGTTCGGGCAGAGAGTTTAGAGGTTAAGGGCCTTTCTGAGGCGAGTGTCAAGCAAGGTACCTGGCTTCTGTAGCCCAATTGATGCCGGAAGCAGTGCAGCTGATGCTGACTTGTATCCCCTGTGCACCCTCTAAGTGGCCAGGAGTGCCGATTTACTTTGGCCTGTCGTCTTGAACCAGGCCTGGGTTGTGTCGACAAGCATTTCTTTGGCAATCACAGCATGTGCATCCCCTTGCAGCTGGGAGATGGGTACGCAGGACCTCAGTTCAGCACCTCGAGTGACTAAGAGGACAGCTGTGGGAAGGCGCAGCACCTTCCCGCATTATTTCAGCAAGTCACATTGGAAAGCGCCTTGCCAGTGTCATACGTGTCTGTGGGGATTGAGCCTGAATGTTACCAGCGTGTCTGCACTTTTAGAGGCTGCAGGGGCCCCCTAATGCAAGATGCTTCCTACTTCAGAGGATGCCTTTGGCTCTTCAACATCAAGTTGGCCCCATGGGGTCTGGGGAGGATAGCCGAGCCGGATAATTGCCTGCCGGATACAAGCAAAAGGAGAGACACGACTCCAGGGGCCTTGTGGAAGAGGGTTTCAGGAGGCTCAGTGAGGGCTTTCATTCTGACTCTGGAGTCAAAGGACACTAGGACCTCAATTGAGCTGGGGCTGGGCTCCAGCCATTATGTCTCTGGGAACCACACATGGGCAGGTAGGGCTGGGGAGAGGTCATGCCAGTAGGGGCTACGTGCGTACCTGGAAGCCCACATAGCAGTCCAGCGTAGGATAATGTGGGTCGTGGAGGTGTGATTTGGTAGGTCCTGAGAGGCGTATCAGATGCACCAGGCACAGTAGATGGGGGCATGCTTGGCACAGGGAGTATAGGGCTGCCCTGGGGCACACAGTGGCAGGGGCGTTGATTGTGGGTGTTAGTGGATGACCATGAAGGTGTCGTTTTTTGTGGGGAGCCAGTGCAGCTCTTGTGCCTGGAAGTGAGGGATGCCTGCCCAGTTGGTGCAGCCAGGCATTTAACAGAGCAACAATGCCTGCATTTGAGGTGGGTACGCAGTTGAAGACACCAACAAGACACATGACAACTCAAGGACATTGGTCAGAAAATAGGGGCAGTCATGAGTGGGAGGATGGTGAAGTGCTTGAGGATGCCTATGTGGAGCTGCCATTGGTGCGGGCATTGGGGGAGGTTGTGCAACAGACATGTCAGTTGGTGTTTTACAGAAGTCGAGTGCAGGCAATGGGGACACCACTAGGCAGCAGACGGAGACTCACAGTGGAAGTCGCAAAGCAAGATGAAACCGGAGTTTTACTTCAGGTAAGAATGGGGGGTGGTCAGTGTGGGATACGCAGGATGATGGGGACTTTTGAGAAGTTGGGTAACTAAATTTGGGTCACACGGTAATGGAAGGTGTGGGAGAGCAAATGAAGGGGATGGAAGCAGAGGAGGCCTTAAAAATGGCTCCCCTACATGGACTGGATGATATCCCTGGGGACTGTTGTTTTAAACTCTTGCCTAGAGACATTGAGGTTAACAAAGCGTCCAAGGGGGAAGAGATGGAGTAATGGACATTGGTGTTCTTCTTTATGCTGACATTTATTGTGAGAAGTATGCAGATAGAGGAGGATGTCAATTCTGACTTATGGATGTCCTTGATACAAGCTACAGCCTTGATCCATACAGCGAGTGCCTTCATATTATAGATACAACCTTTCAACATCATCCCGTCCAACAAGGGGTGGGTACCATAATGTAATGCAACTGCATTTCGGAGGCTACACTTGACTTAGGTGTGGCAAAGAATTTAAAGCCAGAGTAAGCGTGAACAAATACATATTTTGGGGGGAATGTTGATTCAGAGTTGTGCATACAGTGGATGGCCTCAAGACAATCTACGGCCTCAATCTATATAGTGAGTGCCTTTCTGATTACAGCTCAGACCTATCAAACCCATCCCGTCCAACAAGGGTAGCCCTAAAAAACATCAGGAAAATGTTACGAGACCTGCAGGTTGTGTAACCTAAATAATCTACTCAACCTAACTTAATGTACTTGACCCATAAACTGGTCTCAAAATGTGTGATCATGTTCAACTAACCGGAACAGGTGAGTAGGTCCTAAATATACCTCAGCCTGAAAAAACTGACTCGCCATAGTGAGTGGGTGAATAGATTTTTCGAGGCCTGAAGGGGCGGGTAGTCTGCCTATGCTCACAGGTACCACTGTCAGGGCCTGTTGGAACTTTAACGACCATTCTACTCTAGATACCCTGGGGAAATTAAACACAAGTCTTCAGAATGTGGCAGCGGACATCCTCTTACTCAGTGTTTCACGCTGGCCAGCCTCTTGGAGCTGTGGAAGGATACTAAGGAGAGTAGGGCCTCAAGGTCCCGCTGGGTAAAACGGTTCCTACAAGAATTAGGTTAGGAGGTCTACTGCCATGACTGGCACAATACCCTGCTGAAGAGCAGGCTTTGAGGTTGGAGTGGAGACTTTGGGAGGGCCTCCGAGTGGGTTATCAGGGCCCCCGGGGATGGAGGTGGGCTGAAAAGTTTGTGGTCTGCCAAGGCAGCACCAGAGGTGGTGCTCACCAGCTTGCAAGAAGAGATTGATGAGGGGAGGTTTGTGGGCCCTTTCTATGACTGGCCTTTACTGACTTTGTCATATCTCCTTTGGGGTAGTGCTGGACACAGACAATATGATAGTGAGATTGCACAGAGGGAAGGGCAGGAGTTCAAAGTTCTTGGAGGGTGTTTTGGGGAACCGTAGATTGGAACTAAAGACATTGCAGAGGTTGTTTTGGTTTTTGAATTCTGCATACAAGGTGGTGCAGGGAATATGGATTTTCTTGCAGGAGACTGGGCAGGGCCATGTGAGGTGCAGTATTTGCCACATCATACGGCACACACTACCAGGGCTGTGTGGCGCCCATTTGGGTGTGGAGGTTTTCCTTGAACGACTTTCCTGTGGTGTCGATGATGTTTCAAGAGGAACACATACTGTGGCAGGAGCAGAGATTGTCTGATGCAGTGGGTACACATGGTTTTGGGCCCCCTTTTCTGAAATGGACAATGGTGTATGGAAGGATGGCCCCGGTAATGGTTGCAGGAGGGATGGAGCATAGCATGTTTGCATTCTTCCTGCACCTAGTGGTCTTGTCGAGGTTTTAAAGTGGATTACATGACAGTGGCAGGGTGGGTGAACAGGCAGCAGGCACACGATTTAAACGTTTAGTAACTGTTGCAATGCTTCATGGGTTTATGTTCACAATTGTATATTGTGTTCATGGCTAAACTTATGTCTGGTGTTACCAATGCTATTGCTGCACAGTGCCACTGATTTCACAGTCTCGCCCTAAGAGCAGAAGAAGCAAATATACCTGTTTCCTGCAAGGATTTTGGAGTGGGGGCCTTGTAAGTCATCAGGCTGGTGGAGATGTCTTTAGCTGAACCTACCAGGAGGAGTTATCGGCTTGCTTGGAGGGGTTTTGGGACCATTGAGGGGTGCCTGGGATACATTAGAGCCAGGACCAGGCTTTCTCACACACGACAATGTTGGGTACATTGGTCATTTTTGTTGCTTTATAACAAGTTGATTTGGGGATTTGCTCCAGCACAGGAGGACAATTTAGAGAAGATTTTGAAGGGGTGGGGTAAGGGGAGAAGTGGGAGGGGAGAGATTTTATGGGAAGCAGCCCATTGGAATTGCTGCTGAGGATTTTAAGGTGTTTGTCGGAGTATTCTTACAATCAATTTGAGGCAGTTTTCTTCAGATTATGCATGATGTAGATGTTGGTTGGAACTTTCAGAGCGTCTGAGCTTTTGGAGTCAGAGCGTGAGTTAGGGGTGTTGCATGCAGAAATATGGTTGGAGTGGAGTCAACTTAAGATTTGGTTACGTAAAACCAAAATGGCTCAGACAGGGAGGAGCAAGTGGATATAGTTGCAGGTGGGAGCGAGAGAAGAGGAGTGCCTGGTGGATGTACAGTGCAGCTTTTGGAAGTGGCCAGATTGGAGACAGAAGGTGATATTCTGTCACGAGGTGGGCTAGTGGTTTGCAGTGCTACGTATGGTCTTGAAGAAACTGGGTCGAAATAATGCCAGTTTTCGTGTCCATTCTTTCTGGTTTTGGGTAGCAACTGCAGTTGCAGGATTGGGAGGGAGCTGGTCTCAGATTCACAGGATGGGTAGATGGTGGTCCAGGTGTTGAGAGAGATATGTTCGAAAAAGAGAGGTAAGGTCCTACTTTTGGGGATTTTGTGGGGAGGGAAGGGCGGTACAGGATGCAGGCTAATTTTTCCTTTTTCCACAAAGTGTGTGATCAGCCCTGGGAGACATGAGATGGTGTCTTGGATGGTTGACAGTGTAGGTGTGTAGCGCACACTCAAATTTAGGTACCTTAACTACTAATAAAACGGTACGAGTGTTGCGTTAGAAAATATGCCTGCCATGCATGTGTGTAACAAACTTGAAAGTGGCCTAGTCCCAAGGGCAACTAGGATTCTAACGTACACTACGAATTAGTGTGTCATACGTATTATGAATATTCAAACCACATACAGTAAAGGGGACCCACGGGCAGTTTAATGACCAGCTCTGAGTACATGCCCACCTAACATTAATCACAAGAGAGTATCAGAGGGTCAAGAGTGAGACAGGCTAAATATCAAAGACAGAGAAGGTATAGCGCTCCCACTGGCCATATGACTAAGGGGCGAGTGCTATAAAACATGCCAGATCAAGATCAGTGTCTGGTCTCTGGCTCCCATCAGTCACCACTCGGAACCGCCCTTCATCATTTGGGGCTCCGAGGACCAACACTATAACAGATCTTGGTGTTCTAGCAGAAAGGGGTTGGCCTTCCTGTTAGTTAGTAAGTGTTGGTGTTATGGTTAAAACCATATGTGTTGGTAAAGTAACTGGCAGGGTTAAAACAGGTGTGATGTGCAGTGCAAGGAAAACCAGGACAAATAAAGAAAAGTGAATAAAATTGGTTTTAAGGAGCAAAAAATAATTTAATAGGGTATAACTCCTAGCACCAATATTAAAAAATAGCCAAGACAGGGTGAACTTATAACCTGTCTAGAGGTGTAACGTGGTCGACATGTTTCAGCAAACACTGGCCAATAGCCTTGCTTTCTTCAGGACCTTTTAAGATACAGCTACTGCAAACAAAGAAACCCAATGTGACAGATAAGTAAAGTGTAGTGTAGGAACGACACAGAAAAGTACCTGAACCTCCAGGTTGTGTCTGTTCCAGATCTCTTCATACAATCAGCAGTGGGCTGATTAGTAAGAAGTGAACACCTCACCTCGCCTGGCTACGGCTCAGGACTGGTGAAGCACCGCTCTATCCGTCGGTACTCCCCAGACGGCACAGATGCTGCTTGGAAGTACCGACGGATAGAGCGGTGCTTCACCAGTCCTGAGCCGTAGCCAGGCGAGGTGAGGTGTTCACTTCTTACTAATCAGCCCACTGCTGATTGTATGAAGAGATCTGGAACAGACACAACCTGGAGGTTCAGGTACTTTTCTGTGTCGTTCCTACACTACACTTTACTTATCTGTCACATTGGGTTTCTTTGTTTGCAGTAGCTGTATCTTAAAAGGTCCTGAAGAAAGCAAGGCTATTGGCCAGTGTTTGCTGAAACATGTCGACCACGTTACACCTCTAGACAGGTTATAAGTTCACCCTGTCTTGGCTATTTTTTAATATTGGTGCTAGGAGTTATACCCTATTAAATTATTTTTTGCTCCTTAAAACCAATTTTATTCACTTTTCTTTATTTGTCCTGGTTTTCCTTGCACTGCACATCACACCTGTTTTAACCCTGTCAGTTACTTTACCAACACATATGGTTTTAACCATAACACCAACACTTACTAACTAACAGGAAGGCCAACCCCTTTCTGCTAGAACACCAAGATCTGTTATAGTGTTGGTCCTCGGAGCCCCAAATGATGAAGGGCGGTTCCGAGTGGTGACTGATGGGAGCCAGAGACCAGACACTGATCTTGATCTGGCATGTTTTATAGCACTCGCCCCTTAGTCATATGGCCAGTGGGAGCGCTATACCTTCTCTGTCTTTGATATTTAGCCTGTCTCACTCTTGACCCTCCAATACGTATTATGAAAACACATTTTTAATTTAACATTGTACTGTGTCCATTTTCACATAGATTTATATCACAATTTGAATTTCTTTATGTTTACCATCAAACATAATATTTACGTCAATGAAAGCAGATTACAAGTATTCCAAATCAAATTTAGACTAGAACCAAAAACGAAACCCAATGCATTTCGGGACTCTGGGTCCCTTCGTCAGGGGTAATCTATGGAAGGAAAGAAACGGGAAACGTCTTCAGAAGATGCACTTATGGGTCAACTTGAATAGACAAAGCAATTTTATCAGTCATGTCAATGGTTTTACAGCCAACACTTTTCATAGTGAAGTGAGTGTTCAAACATCATGCCAAAAAAAGACGGGTCACTTACTACTGACGAGACGGCGTGTGAAGCGGTATCTGTATGAACAATAAGACCAACAAGAAAACCAATTGAAGATGCTTATATGTAAGATCGTGTAAATAGCTCACGTACCCACAGTTACGGAATTCTAAAGATGTTCAGTGGAATAAAATATGTGGTCACATGATTTAAGGCACCTAAAGTAAAATATAATGTTATTACAATGTTGTAAATTGGCATTAGATGAACAAGTCTACATATGCGAAATCAGTCACACCGTACTCGGTGGTCTGAACGGAGTCGATGAGGAATATAGGTGGAAAGGAGTGTCAATAGCTTTCCACATGATGGTGTTAATCCCAAACCTGTTGGAATAAATACAATGAGCCTTTATATAGGAACATTCAGGTGAACAGTAATGTTGTTTCAGATTTTGTAAAGTGTTCAACTGACCGTGAAAAGCTGCGTAAGGATATTCGATGAACGGATCTCTAAGGTGGAGGCGACATCATGCGCGGCTGGACCAGAGGGATACGTCTCAATGGAAACACACAGGATTCAGCATATGAGCTAAAATCAAAAACATACCAAGTATGTTATTCTGCCTGTTACTGTCTCTGCCTGTAAAAAAAGAACAGAATCCTGAGGTCTCGCTCACCAATAAACTCAGAAATCCAGCATCTTCCATGAAGGTTAAACAACCTGGCTGCAAGACATTGAACAAGCCAGTGCTTTACGCAAAGAACGCCCGGAGTTCAGACACACGGGCTGCAACAAATAAAATAAAAACCAAAGGTGGTGATGGACGCAGCATTGACAATACAAACACTCACCCCCAGTCAACTGATCTGGGTTTAATCCATCACCTTTCTTTAGCTCACTCCGCCACCCCAGTTCAGACATGGCCATATGCAAATCAGTCTGACCCTGTGCCTCATGGGAACAGTCCAGCCCGAACTGCCAAGCCATGTATTCCCTGGACCGGAATCAAGCTTCCCAGGACCGGTTTCTGGCATTACAGCCATCTTCAGCTGGGCTTGCTTGACTCCAGTGGCAAAGTGAGCAAGGGACTCACGTCTGAGCATACCCTGCCAACTTAGGGCGAACAAAGAAAAACCAAAGGTGGTGATGGACGGAGCGTTGACAATACAAACACTCACCCCCAGTCAACTGATCTGGGTTTAATCCATCACCGTTCTTTAGCTCACTCCGCCACCCCAGTTCAGACATGGTCATCTGCAAATCAGTCTGACCCTGTGCCTCATGGGAACAGTCCAGCCCGAACTGCCTAGCCATGTATTCCCTGGACCGGAATCAAGCTTCCCAGGACCGGTTTCTGGCATTACAGCCGTCTTCAGCTGGACTTGCTTGACTCCAGTGGCAAAGTGAGCAAGGGACTCACGTCTGAGCATACCCTGCCACCTTAGGGCGAACAAAGAAAAACCAAAGGTGGTGATGGACGGAGCGTTGACAATACAAACACTCACCCCCAGTCAACGGATCTGGGTTTAATCCATCACCGTTCTTTAGCTAACTCCGCCACCCCAGTTCAGACATGGCCATATGCAAATCAGTCTGACCCTGAGCCTCATGGGAACAGTCCAGCCCGAACTGCCAAGCCATGTCTTCCCTGGACCGGAATCAAGCTTCCCAGGACCAGTTTCTGGCATTACAGCCGTCTTCAGCCGGGCTTGCTTGACTCGAGTGGTAAAGTGAGCAAGGGACTCACGTCTGAGCATACCATGCCAAATTAGGGCAAACAAAGAAAAACCAAAGGTGGTGATGGACGGAATGTTGACAATACAAACACTCACCCCCAGTCAACTGATCTGGGTTTAATTTATCACCGTTCTTTAGCTCACTCCGTCACCCCAGTTCAGACATGGCCATATGCAAATCAGTCTGACCCTGTGCCTCATGGGAACAGTCCAGCCCGAACTGCCAAGCCATGTCTTCCCTGGACCGGAATCAAGCTTCCCAGGATCGGTTTCTGTCATTACAGCCGTCTCCAGCCGGGCTTGCTTGACTCCAGTGGCAAAGTGAGCAAGGGACTATCGTCTGAGCATACCCTGCCAACTTAGGGCGAACAAAGAAAAACCAAAGGTGGTGATGGACGGAGCGTTGACAATACAAACACTCACCCCCTGTCAACTGATCTGGGTTTAATCCATCACCGTTCTTTAGCTCACTCCGCCACCCAGGTTCAGACATGGCCATATGCAAATCAGTCTGACCCTGTGCCTCATGGGAACAGTCCAGCCCGAACTGCCAAGCCATGTCATAAGTTGCCATGACGTTAGTCCCTGGCTCACTTTGCCACTGAATTCAAGCAAGCCGGGCTGAAGACGGCTGAAATGCCAGAAACCGGTCCTCGGAAGCTTGTTTCCGGTCCAGGGAAGGCATGGCTTGGCAGTTCGGGCTGGACTGTTCCCATGAGGCACAGGGTCAGACTGATTTGCATATGGCCATGTCTGAACTGGGGTGGCAGAGTGGGCCAAAGAACGGTGATGGATTAAACCCAGATCTGTTGACTGGGTGTGAGTGTTTGATTGGGCCAGATGCTCCGTCCATCACCACCCACTTTTGTACCACTTTGTTCGCCATAAGTTGGCAGGGTATGCTCAGACGTGAGTACCTTGCTCACTTTGCCACTGGATTCAAGCAAGCCGGGCTGAAGACGGCTGAAATGCCAGAAACCGGTCCTCGGAAGCTTGTTTCCGGTCCAGGGAAGGCATGGCTTGGCAGTTTGGGCTGGACTGTTCCCATGAGGCACAGGGTCGGACTGATTTGCATATGGCCATGTTTGAACTGGGGTGGCAGAGTGGGCTAAAGAACGGTGATGGATTAAACCCAGATCTGTGGACTGGGTGTGAGTGTTTGATTGGTTGAGATGCTCCGTCCATCACCACTCCCTTTGTACCACTTTGTTCGCCATAGGTTGGCAGGGTATGCTCAGACATGAGTCCCTTGCTCACTTTGCCACTGGATGCAAGCAAGCCGGGCTAAAGACGGCTGAAATGCCAGAAACCGGTCCTCGGAAGCTTGTTTCCGGTCCAGGGAAGGCATGGCTTGGCAGTTCGGGCTGGACTGTTCCCATGAGGTACAGGTGTCAGACTGATTTGCATATGGCCATGTCTGAACTGGGGTGGCAGAGTGGGCTAAAGAACGGTGATGGATTAAACCCTGATCTGTTGACTGGGTGTGAGTGTTTGATTGGTTCAGATGCTCCGTCCATCACCACCCCCTTTTGTACCACTTTGTTCACCATAAGTTGGCAGGGTATGCTCAGACATGAGTCCCTTGCTCACTTTGTCACTGGATTCAAGCAAGCCTGGCTGAGGACGGCTGAAATGCCAGAAACCGGTCCTCGAAGCTTGTTTCCGGTCCAGGGAAGGCATGACTTGGCAGTTCGGGCTGGACTGTTCCCATGAGGCACAGGGTCAGACTGATTTGCATATGGCCATGTCTGAACTGGGGTGGCAGAGTGGGCTAAAGAACAGTGATGGATTAAACCCAGATCTGTTGACTGGGTGTGAGTGTTTGATTGGTTCAGATGCTCCGTCCATCACCACCCCCTTTTGTACCACTTTGTTCGCCATAAGTTGGCAGGGTATGCTCAGACGTGAGTCCCTTGCTCACTTTGCCACTGGATTCAAGCAAGCCGGGCTGAAGACGGCTGAAATGCCAGAAATCGGTACTCGGAAGCTTGTTTCCGGTCCAGGGAAGGCATGGCTTGGCAGTTCGGGCTGGACTGTTCCCATGAGGCACAGGGTCAGACTGATTTGCATATGGCCATGTCTGAACTGGGGTGGCAGAGTGGGCTAAAGAACGGTGATGGATTAAACCCAGATCTGTTGACTGGAGGTGAGTGTTTGATTGGTTCAGATGCTCCGTCCATCAACAACAAATAAAATGGCAAATGTTATAGGCATGAAATTTAGCCTTTAGAGCAACTCGCCGCAGTTCAATCAAACCGGAATCCCGCTTACCTAACTGCTCAAGAACACAAAATCAACTGTTTCGGTCATAGAAAAGCGGCCTCTCTTACTCTGTGTTTACTTCCTGTGGAAGACATACTTTTCCATTGCCGATCTCGCGGTATATGAACCAGCTTTCTGTTGCCTATTCGGGTTCACGTGATTGCGCGTATATGTCACTGTGAAACTAGAAGTCAGACTGTTCATGTCTTATGATGGATAGTCAAGCAGTGGGCAATAATAAAACAGCGACGTGTACTAGCATATGAAGCGCGTTTCAGTCATATTACTTTCTTCTCTGTCAGTCATAGTAGTACTGAAATGTACGTAGCCCCGTTGAAATTGGTGAAAAGATATATCAAAATTTCACATACAGATAGTCAAAGTACATTCAGTGATGATGAAAACATACATGTTAATATTCTAAGATTCCTGTTCTGATCAGAGGCATGAAAACATAGTAACACATTTCTCTAATGAGAAACAGATAAGTATGTCTGCATGAACCCTTCTTTATGCATGTTCTAGTGTGTTATGGTGTATGTGTATAGATCAAGTACTGATGGAGTCTCAGTTCAAGTGTGTATGTAACTTAAGTATCAAATTAGTAGTCGGGGATGGAATGCCTTGTTAATGAGGATTGAATTAATGTCTACGTCTGGTGTGTAGTGGAACCCAATTTGTTCTACAGAAAGCAGGCCATCTTAAATTTTCATTCAGCCCATGGGGCATCATTGTATGTAACTTCTTAATCCAAAAAGCATTTCTCTGTAACAGTCATTTTGAATTATGAATGCCTTGGATATGGGGTACTTTTTCAATAATTTGAAATTTCACTTGCGCGATGTTATGTTGATGCTCCTCCCAATGTATCGCCAGGCTGGAAGTAGTGTTCTTTGTTCTGATTTTGCTTTTATATTCAGTTAGCCGCGTTTTCATTTTCCTCCCAGTTTTTCAGATGTATAATAGTCTGCATGGACATTTGATTGAATATACTACATTTTCAGAGTTACAATCTGTACTGCCTATCAGTTTAATTTTTTCTCCGGTAATGGGGTGTACCGAAATTCCACCAGTGATAACATTACAGTGTATACAGATCCAACATTTTTTTGTTCTGCTTTTGGCTGCTGTGAATTTTGGGGTCTTCTTTCTGGAAAGGAGTTCTTTCAAATTCTGGGCTCTTGTATAGGCAAATAGAGGTTTATCATGAAAAAGATTGTTGAAGTCTGTTTCTGATTCGAGTAGTTCCCAGCGTTTTTTGATAATGGTTGTAATTTCTGTGGACACCATGACATTTTTTTATATGAAGACAACCCTGTTCATGGTTTTCTTAGGAACTTTTTGTAGTAATTTTTCTCTGGGCGTAAATAAAGCTGTTCTAAGTTGTTGACTGAGTGATTTTTCAGGGTATCCTCTTTTGATGAAATCCATTTTTTGATGAATTAGAGTTTCTTCACATACTTTATCCTCAGATGATATCCGCTGTGTTCTTAAAAACTGAGAAGCAGGTACGTTTTTAATGAGAGATGGTGGATGGAAACTACTGAATAATAAGGAATTATTTTTGTCCGTCAGTTTTTTATAAAGACGTCTGGTTGTGTGTCCTGATTTTAACTCAATCCAAACGTCCAGGAAAGCTAAGGCTTTTTTTCTGAATTGTATGCGTGAATTGTATCCTGGGATCCAGCAAATCTAATGTTCGTATGTTGTTTATCAATGATGTCTCTGATTTATTCCAAATCAGGAAAATGTCATCTATGTATCTTCGAAAAAATTCAAGACCTTCTTGCCATGTTCTGTCAGTGAGAATGTAATCATATTCGCATTTTGCCATATAAGTCTTCGCATAAGCCTGTGCTCCGGGAAATGCCATGGAAGTTCCATTTAGCTGAAAGAAGAACTTATCTTGCCATGAGAAGTAGCTATTTTGAAGGCAAAATTCCAGTAGTTGTAATATGAAGATTTTTGGTGCGTCTGAGTTCTCTTGTCTCAGGAGTGACCATTCTACAGCATCTAATCCGCATGAATGCGGTATGGAGGTATACAGAGATACCACGTCAATAGTGCATAGTGTCCGTGGTTTTATCATTGCACACTGCTTGACTATCCATCATAAGACATGGACAGTCTGACTTCTAGTTTCACAGTGACCTATTCACGCGATGACGTGACTCTGAATACGCACCGGGAAGCAAGTTCATATACCGCGAGATCACGCAATTGAAAAGTATGGCTTCCGCAAGAAGAAAACGCAGAGTAAGAGAGGCCACTCTTCTTCACACGAAACAGTGGATTTTGGATTCTTGAGCACATAGATAATCGGGATTCCGGTTTGCTTGAACTACAACGAGTTGCTCTAAAGGCTAAATTTCACGCCTATAACATTTGTCATTTTATTTGTTGCAGCCTGTGTGTCTAAACTCTGGGCGTTCTTCGCGTAAAGCACTGGCTTGTTCAGTTTCTTGCAGCCAGGGTGTTTAACCTTCGTGGAAGGTGCTGGATTGTTGAGTTTATTGGTGAGAGAGACCTCAGGATGCTGGTCTTTTTTTATAGGGGGAGACAGGAACAGGCAGAATAACATACTTGGTATGTGTTTGATTTTATTTTTTTAATTTTTTTTTTATAACTTTGTTTATTGATTTTCTTCAAATAAGGTACAGAACCGTGTAGTACACGGACAATCTTACAGTGCAATAAGGATATACAGAATATCACTCGACATCACGTGCAGTTGGTAGAGGCCAACACATGTACGCACCATACCACATCATATTTAAAATGCACCCGCGGATGCCTCTCAACAACACAAGTCTCTATGGCAGGTTATTGGCATATATCACAATGTCAGTATCACATTATGCTGTTATGGTGTAAAACAACAAATCAAACTCGACTGAAGAGGGCTGCACAGTAACTGAACTAGAAGCAGTGTTGGGGAAGCCAGTGAGGACATGGCTTGCAACAGGCGCGCCAGACACGTCTGGTGGGTATCTGTGTGCCTATCTGTGTGCGCCCAGACGTTGGATATATCTGCGCCAATTTCCATGTCTAGTACCCAAATTTAAGCAGGAGTACCGACGATGATCTCTAAGTGATCAAACGGTAAAAGGCTACGGAGTGTCAGTATTAGTGTGTGTAAGCAAATAGCACGTCAGGGGTGCCCATATATCTGTTGGTCCCGAGGTGGGTGGCAGCAGCTCGGCATAGGTTACCAGCTGTTCCTGACAATAGACAAGGTCATTTAACCAGTCCTTAAATTTAGGCGCTCTCCCTCTGCCCCATCGACATGCTACTCACCGTTTGGCCAGGAGCAATGCAAGCGCTGGATGGGTTCTACATATCCCAGGAGCGCTGGAATCGGAGAGGGGGCAATCTCTGCATTAATCATAGCTGATAGCGCCACAAAAACATGCACCCAGTAGGTGTGTACCCCCTCACAGGCCCATGCTAAATGTAAAAAATCAGCTCCCGGAGCATGACATCGATCACAAGTGTCCGAGTCTCGCAGGCGATGCTTATGCATGCGTGCAGGAGTGAAGTATAGCCGGTGAAGGAACTCATAGTGGATGATTCTAAGCCTGCTACTCGCTGAAATGCGCTCCGTTTGTTGTGTGCAAAAGTCCCATTGCCTGTCTGATAGTTCGATTCCCAGTTCCCTGTTCCAGCTCGCCCTGGCCCGAGGGGGGTTCGAACTCCCGCAATCCTTGGACCGAGTTATAAATAATCGATACCAACTTCTTGGCCGTCCCACCCAGCAGAATCCTATGTAGTGGCATAAAAACCGGAGGTTCTTTTGGGAAGTCTATCGTAAGCGCACGGAGTCCTTATCGTAAGCGGATATATAGAAAGATATCTAGCGGAGTATGTGGTGTACCTATGAACAATTGCTCTCGGGATTTAAACACTCCATCCTGGTATAGGTCCCCCCAGGTCTTAATCTTGGTGCGCTCTAATAATCTGTGAAAGATCACATCTTGTAGCAGAGGGATGGTGGGATGATAGACCAGCGGTAGAAGTGGCAAATATAGGAAGGTTACTTCTAACATGTCTCTCCCATACGCGACCAAGCGTTATTTGTGCTCATGACAGTGGACGATGTCTTATCTCTGCCCTGTTGTGGGATAAACAGTGCGCCCTCTATAGGGATTGGGTGCGCCAGCCACTGTTCCGCCGCTATTTGAGGTATATACCGGGGTTGATATATCCACTAAAGTGCGTAATGGGCCTGCGCGCCATAATAATAAAGCTCAAAGTCAGGGATTCCAAACCCTCCTTGCGTATATGGCCGCGCTAATATCTCCCATTTCAGTCTCGGGTTTTTTCCTCCCCAGACTAGCCGAATTAGTTCTGACTTTAAGCTTTGAAAGAAGTACCTTCCGGGAAAGAAAGGAATATTGAGAAATAGATACAGTAGCTTGGGCAGTGGTATCATTTTAATCAAAGCGGCTCTGCCCGCCATAGAAAGCGGCAGAGCGATCCAACGCGTAACTGAGTCCGAGATGTGGGTCATGGTCGTTCCATAATTTGCTCGCATTAGCTCCTCCCTATCCTTGGCTATTCGGATCCCCAAGTATTTAAACTCATCTGTGCTCCAGGGAACAGGATAGTCCATGGGGAATTTAGCCGTCGCTGTTGTTAGGGGGAAGCAGCATGATTTGCTCCAATTTATGTGCACGCCTGAGAGTCTGCCGAATGTTGTGAATTCCCTGAGAATAGGATTCATGTTGCGTTGGGGGTCTCGAATATACAATGTAATATCATCGGCATACATGGAGACTAGGATTTGTCGTTGATTGCACTGTAGTGCCTTGTCATTATGGCGCTGCCTTAATTTAGCCGCCAGTGGCTCCATTGCAATCGCAAATAGAAGGGGGGAGAGTGGGCACCCCTGCCTAGTGCCTCTCGTTATGGGTATGGTCTATGATAATTTCCCATTAATAGCCACTTTCGCTACGGGGGAGTCATACAGGAGTCAGATCCAAGCAAGAAAGACAGGAGGGAACCCCATACGGCTCATTACTGCAAACACATAGTCCCACTCCAATGAGTCAAATGCTTTGGTAGCATCTAGAAATACGGCCGCCATGGAAAGCTCTTCGGAAACAGTATTCAGTATCGAGAATAAGGTCCACAGATTGTGCGAGGTTGCTCGACCCGGCACAAAGCCTGATTGGTCCGGCAAAATTAGGTTCTCCATAAGGAGATTGAGATGCGTGGCTATCAATTTAGCTAGGATTTTAACATCTGTGTTAAGTAGCGACAAGGGCCTGTATGAATCGCAGTGCTGTGGTGCCTTCCCAGGCTTCAGGATTGATGTTATAACTGCCATTCTCATCGAAGGGGGAAGGTGTCCCACCTCTAAGGCGTCTTCGTATACCTCGCGTAGGACTGGAGCCATAAAGTCAATGTAGGTTTTATAAAATTCAATGGGAATGCCGTCTGTTCCGGTGGCCTTGCCCGATTGCATTTGCATTATAGCGTCCCTCACTTCGTCTGTCTCGAATGGTAAGCTTAAGAAACGCTGTTGTGCGTCACTCAGCCATGCCAAGGATATGTCTGACATATACTCAGTTAAGTCTAGCTTCGACGATCTAGTGGTGGTGTATAACTTAGAGTAGATGGCGGCAAAGGCATTCATGATGTTAGTCGTGTCTTGGTATAGTTTCCCATCTTCCCCCTCTATTTCACTTATTACGTTCACCGGCCTCATCAGTTTTACCATCGCTGCTAGCGCCTTGCCAGGGCGTTCTCCCTCTCCATACACACGTGCCGACCTGTATCGGCCTTTGAATTTCGATTCCCTGTCGGCTTCATCTCTATACTCCGTCAGTTTTTCCCTGATTTGTGCACTAATCGTGGCAGTGGGGTGTAACGCCAATGAAGTTTCCAATCGTTTCAAGTCGTGCTCTAGCGCGGAAAGAGTACGCTGTATGCTTGTAAGGACTCCCGCCCCCTTCGATATGCAAATCCCTCTCAGCGTCACCTTAAAGGCCTCCCATATCACTTCGACACTACCCACTGAGTCTTTATTGCGCTGGAAGAAGTCTAACACCTCATCTCGGAGCTCCTCTTGAAAGCACGTCAAGTAGCATTGTGGGTTGCAGTCGCCAGGGGGGTTTTTGGGGACCTAGGTCATTTGCAGCAAGAGTTAGTTTCACAGGCGCGTGGTGTGAATATGGTTTGGCCAGATGCTGTACTTTGGCAATCATGGGACATAGCTCTTTAGATAGAAACAAATATTCTAATCTTGCCCAAGACGCCGCTTGCGCTGTAGTGTGTGTACCCTCTCGTGTATCCGGGTGTATATGTCTCCAGGAGTCAACTAGTTCATATTCGTGTAAGATCGCTCGCAATTCAGTGCGCGTCTTAGTGTAGTGATGGGGGCAGGATGTGATCTATCCACTGCCGGATCATAAGTTACATTAAATTCGCCTCCCCAAATGATACGATCGGGGCTCGTAAGCAATATTGCCACCCACAGGTCTGTAAAGAAACGGGGGTCATCAACATTGGGGCCGTAGCAGCTAACGAAGGTTTGTGAAATGTGTCCCAGTCGCCCCCATGTTATGCAGTATCTCCCAGCCGGGTCACTTTTGCTTCCCGCTGTTTTAAACTGTGTACCTCTTTTTATTATTATCGCCGTACCCCTAGAGTAGGAGGAGTATGAGGCAAATACTCTATGTTCTGCCCATCGCCGAGCAAATGCACTGTCTACGTTTGGTTTGGAATGGGTCTCTTGTAGACAGGCTACATGAATATGGTGTCTGTCTAAGTATGATAGTACCTGACGTTTTTTCCGCGGATCCCCTAATCCACGCACATTCCAAGTGATGATGTTGAGCTCAGCCATGTCTATCGGAGCCATGGGGAGGCGTTATTATATAGTCTGCATGAATGTGCTGTAGGTAGCTCTATGTAGTTGCCAAAGAGGCCAATCCAATGCCTTGCAGCGCGGGGCACGTCCTGTCCAGCCTCCCCTTCGCACTTCATTGTATGTTCTCTGATAATTGCACATGTGGTGTGAGATTGTGGAGCAGTGTACCCTATAAGATCGCCCTCCCATTGGAGGGCGTTGGGTTGTCTCGGATTGTCTCCTGTCGTGTCTGTTCTATGCGCTCCACCAGTGCTCGTCGTAGGTTTTGTGCCTCTTCTCTCCGAGGTGTCAAAGCTGAGCTTGGGTTGGCAGGTATCCGGTTTACCCATGATGTGCTGTCGTTTATGGTAGGCCGGTAGTACACAGATTAGTAGCGCTATCTGTGCCTCGACTCTGCTATAGGTCGGTGTGTCTACTCAAAGCCCAGCCAGCGCCTCCCACACCCGCAGTGCCACCCAGTGTGCCAAAAATCTGGTGTCAGGAGGGTAGGCGAAGTCAGGAGGTCGCCCGGGGCGTTCAGTACCCAGGTTGCAGAATGCGCATCTAGCCCCTCACCTTCGCAGCATCCGGGCTTCTTAGGAAGAAATGGGTGTTCCTGCGTGTTTGTCAAGTCTGCACCGACCGTGCAATGTGCGTCCACTACCGTCTGTGAATGCTCCATTTCGGCCCGGCGATGGCGGGAGGCTGCAGCCTCGATCTCATATGTGGCACAATCAGCAGTCCTTATACAAATGTAGGAGAGTGCGCTCCAGTGTGTGCTTCTGTCGGGTTGCTCATTCAGGCACACCGTTACCACTCAGCACAGGCAGGGGGGAAGGGGGACCATGATACCTGTCCCAAAAGAGCCCCAGCACGTGTACAAGGAGGCCACGCGTTGGTTCCGGCCTGAGTTCGCTGTCCGGGCCGCGGTGTGGGCTGAGCCGGTGCAGGTAGGGCCCACAGGGCCTCTCGTGGTCCGGGGGTTCACAGGTCCGGTGTTGAGTCGGGTAGCCCTCCAGGCGATTGCGTGCTCCCCCACACCGCAGCTGCCGGCCCTTCACCCCTCGTCACCAGCCGGGCCCGATCAGGTCACAGCCCGGGTCCCACAAGTCGCACTGTGGTCGGAGAGGCCTCCGGCAGGCAGACCAGAACCAAGGCCGATATGTCTGGGAGATGGGAGTCAGCCGCCACTGTCCTGTGTAGGCCAGAAGCCGGGGCCTCAATTTTGCCGCTGCTCACCTGACGTTCTCAGGCCGCGTCTCCTCCCCCACTGGCCGATGTGGTGTGGCCGTTAGAGCCGCCACGCATTGCCAAGTCTCTGCTGGCGTGGGTCGCCGGGGGATGTTCCAGGCGTCAAGACAGCGATAGGAGGCCTTTCGGAGTCGTTTCTCCGAAGGGCAGCACTCGGCAAGGTAAAGTCCTGGTGCCTCAAAAGGGATATCCGTCTCATTCAGGGCTTATTGACGATCTCGTTATGCAGGTTTTCATTGTGGAGCGGTCGCGGGCTGTATGGTTGCGTGAGGCAGCGTTGACTGCTATGCCGTGACAGTTTATACTGGTGATGCAATCATTTGCGGCAGATGAGTTTAGTGCTACCTGGTAACCTCGCGCGAAGCCGCGGCCTCCAGTTGCTGCAGAGCGCCGCCTCCCCCTCCGTACACAGTGTCAGCCAGGTCCCGGCCAGAACTCATGATTCGCGTGATGTCGATTGCTTCCAAACTTTCACCGAGGCTGAAGGATGTCATAAAGAGTGTTGCGCCGAGGTATCAGTGGAATATTTCGCCGGTAGGCAAGGATAAATGACCTGCTCGACCCCATATTTGGTAACTGGAATGGAGCGGAAGTGCTTCCTCCTATACCCGTCCCCTGGTCCGACCACTTTGTCATTCCCATACATATTTGGGTGTCTGAGTCTGAATTAAGAAATGAGAACACGCAGGTATATCAAAATCGAAAGTGGAAAAACTTTAACATACACACTTTCCAGGATAGACTTGAAGCGGCTGGACCTCCTGGAGGGCCCGATTGTGAGACTGCCTATACTTGTCTTAAGAACTGTGTCCAAACTGCCCTAGACAGTACTGCCCCCATTCGTAGGTCACTAATCAACAAGAAAAGGAGAAAACCCTCCCCATGGTTTACACCAGAACTTCAGAATACAAAAACTGCTTGCAAAAAACTGGAACGCGAATGGCGTACCAACTTTTGCCCCTCAGCTAAAAGCCACTATAAAAAAGCGCAAGCGAGCTACTACAAACTAATTCGCTCTGCTAAAGCCCTCCACTATAAAACCCGCATTGGAGAAGCGGAGAATTCCTCAAAGGAGCTCTTTAAAATCTTTAAAGAAATTTCTGTGGTATCTAACGAGAGCACTGCCCTGAATGATTCGGTTGAAACGTGCAATAATATTGCCAAGTACTTTTTCAATAACATCACCAACATTTATGACAACTTCTCTAATGAGCTGCCCTCTGGATCTGACTTCATTGAGAACTTGGAGATTACCCATGCTAAAACATGCCTCAACTGCTTCTCTGTCCCTCCTACCTTGATTCTAACTAGTATCTGTAAAAGCATTAAATCTGGCTCTCCTAGGGATCCTGCCCCTCCGAAGATACTAGCAGCCAGCCTTAAAGTCTTAGAACCACATTTTAGACACATTCTCCAACTATCCTTTTCATCGGCCACTCTCCCTGTGGAGTGGAAGAAAGCCATTGTTCTTCTGATAAAGAAAAAACCCAATATCAGTCAAGACACCCTAGAGAACCTCCGGCCCATCTCGTTGCTACCTTATCTGGCGAAGGTAGCCGAGAAAATAGCTAATAGACAACTCATGGCTTATCTAGAGTCTAATGATGCCTTCCGCAGCTCCCAATCAGGTTTTAGGTCAGGATATTCTACTGAAACCGCCCTGTTGAGAGCGACGGAAACCTTACGGGCTGGCGCTGATAAGGGCCAGACCATGGCACTAATTATGCTGGACCTTAGTGCCGCGTTCGACACTGTGGCACATTCCATCTTGCTGCAGTGTCTGAACAAAGCCGGGGTCACCCAGGAAGCATTGGGCTGGTTGAAAGCCTTCCTCACCAGACGCTGCTTCCAGGTTCAGAGAGGCACGTACCTCTCTGACAGCATAGCCTTAGAACAGGGGGTACCTCAGGGCTCTGCCCTGAGCCCCACCCTGTTCAATCTTTACATGGCCCCCCTGGCTGAAATGGTCCAATCGTTCGGCATTGAACTAGTTTCATATGCCGACGATACCCAACTTCTCATCTCCCTGTCCCAACCCCCCTGCAGTGCTGCAGACAACTTTAAAACCTGCATGCAGGCATTGGCAGATTGGATGACCCAGCACTGCCTGAAACTCAATGGCTCAAAAACGGAGGTTTTGGTAATTGGAGGCAGGGACACGAGCTGGACCAAGGAGTGGTGGCCATCATGTCTGGGGCCGTTACCCACCCCCTGCCAAGCAGCCAAAAATCTGGGTATCTGGGTTGATCCCAGACTTTCCTTCGACAGCCATGTGCATAAAATGGTAGGGAAGTGCTTTGGTGTTATGAAGACTCTAAATCGCACCCTAGACCTTCTCCCTCTTGAAGCCAGGCGCACTATGACCCAAGCTCTTGTGACCTCGAGGATGGACTATGGCAATGTGCTTCTGCTCGGAACAACGCAGAAAAACATCAGGAGACTCCAAGTACTCCAAAATACTGCAGCACGCCTAGTCCTTAGACTTCCAAAAGGAGCCGCTTCTAAACCTGCCCTAGCCACTCTGCATTGGCTCCCCATAAAGAAGAGAGTCTTATTTAAAGCACTTCTCATGTGCTACAGGATCATCTCACATACAGCTCCCCCCTACATGACTGATCTAGCTATCCCCTATGAGCCTAACAGAACTCTCCGCTCTGGGGGAACCGGCTTGCTGAAAATTCCCTGTGTTAAGAAAGCCAGAATGGGGGGCCGCTCCTTTCGTGTTATGGCCGCCAAAGAATGGAACTTGCTCCCTATGAGCATCAGACTAGCGGATTCAGAAACCACCTTCAGAAAGCTTCTGAAAACCCATCTGTTTTCCCTGTAAGTCCATCTCTTGGCCTTGACTCTTTTCCACAGCGCGGGGACACGCCGGGATGGCGTCACCAGGCGCTTTACAAGCCCCTTTATTATTATTATTATATGTTGTCCAGGCTGCAGGAGCCTCACTACAGTGCGGCCATACTGCGTGTGCGCCCTCTAGTGTTTGATTTTAGCTCGTATGCTGATCCTGTATGTTTCCTTTGAGACGTATCCCTCTGGTCCAGCCGCGCATGGTGTCGCCTCCACCTTAGAGTTCCGTTCATCGACTATCCTTATGCAGCTTTTCCTGGTCAATTGAACACTTTACATAATCTGAAACAACATTACTGTTCACCCGAATGTTCCTATATAAAGGTTCATTATATTTATTCCAACAGGTGTGGGATTAACACCATCACTTGGAACGTTATTGAGACTCCTTTGCACCTATAGTCCTCATCGACTCCGTTTAGACCACCGAGTACGGTGAGACTGATTTCACATATGTAGACTTGTTCATCTAATGCCGAATTATAACATTGTAATAACATTATATTTTACTGAGGTGCCTTCAATCATGTGACCACGTATTTTATTCCACTGAACATTTTTAGAATTCAGTCACTGTGGGTACGTGAACTATTTACACGGTCTTACATGTGAGCGTCGTCGATTGGTTTTCTGCCATCTCAAATACGTCTTGTTGGTCTTATTGTTCATACAGGTACCCCTTCACACGCCGTCCCGGCCACAGTAAGTGACCAGTCTTTTTTGACATGATATTTTGACACTCACTTCACTATGAAAGGTGTTGGGTGTAAAACCATTGATATGACTGATAAAATTGCTTTGACTATTCAAGTTGACCCATGAGTGCATCTTCTGAAGACGTTTCCGGTTTCTTTCCTTCCACAGAGTGCCTATCCCTGAAGAAGGGACCCAGCGTCCCGAAATGTATTGGGTTTTGTTTTTTGTTCTAGTCTAAATTTGATTTTAAATACTTATAATCTGCTTTCATTGATGTAAATATGTATGATGGTAAACATAAAAAATTCAAATTGTGATGTAAATGCATGTGAAAATGGACACAGTCTAATGTTTGATTAAAATGTGTTTTCAAATTACTTATGACACAATAATTTGTAGTGCACATTAGAGTCCTAGTTGCCCTTGGGACTAGGCCACTTTCAAGTCTTGGATGGTTGGACATTTGTTATTCAATGCGTGGCCAAGTCTACGGAACAACAGATATATGAATGATACCTGGGATTGCCCAGCGGCAGGCATGGGTTGATCTGGTGGGGGAAGAATAGTATAAGATAGGGCAATAGGTTACTGTTTTTAGCGACCATGGTATTTGAGTGGGTTGTCCGGACATGCTTGTTATATCTTAGGGCGGAAATGATCTGGTACCTGTCGGGGGCTAACTCTACTGCAACTCATGCAAATGGACTTGGTCTTAATGCAGCTGGAGCTGGCAAGAGCTTGCCTGGATGGACTAAATTTCTGTGTCCCATAGGAAGTACATGGGGGCCTTTAAACATGCAGTTATTGACAAAAGCTACGAGGTAACTCAATAGTGCATTGAGCGTTTTGCGTAGAAAGGGACATTGCGGTGGTGGCACGGGGGCATAAAGGAAGATGAAGCAGGTCTTTTTTTGTTCAGATGCGGTGCATCTTTCTGAACTGGTCAATGATTATTAACTGTTGGATTTCAACGATTTGCTTGGGAAAATATGGAGGGAGAAGGTTTCTTGCGGCAGAAGAGATGGCTGAGTTGCTGTGTAGAAGTAGGTTGGGGCGGGGCAGTAAAATGCCCTCTGGGGTTTGGAGGGGTGGAGAGTCAGATGCGAACATTTTCACCTCTCAGGGGCGAGTAAGTGAGCTTAGACTCATGGGCAGGGACTACCGGCCACCCCCCCCACCTGACACAGATAAAGCACAATGAAAATGAACTGGAGGAAAACAGTTGGAGTCTTTGGAAGCGGGGGAGATCCCCCGGCCGTATTTACTAACTTGTCAAAATTAAAAACGGTATTTTACACAATTATAAAACGGCAAATATCCACAATAGATTACAGTGTGATAGACATGTCTGAAAGGGCTAACCTTAACAAATTGTCTAATACAGCGTGTTCCTAACCGAATCTAATTTCACATCATTTGCAGTTTTATAATTACTGGGCCTACGGCAAGGTCGCTAACCGGTGTCCGATCCTTATCTGCTGCACTCTCCCGACCGAGTGCGCATGCGCCACGAGGGCCCGTTCACCGGGAGAGTCTGTACCCTGTTTACCCTCGGACACACCGGGAACTCCATTTAACCCCTGATAGGAGGGCCCTTACACTCGCGTCATTTACCGACATCATAGTGTATGTGCGGGGTGGCTACTCCACAAAAGGATAGAGCGTTGCTCCCTCCCCCGCACCCCTGTAAGCCAACGTATATCCTGCCCCTGGAGTTCTGAGAGGTACCCTGGGAGATACCAGTGGCCCCTCCCCCTGGGCGAGCCCATATGCTAATGGTGCCGCCCCCCCTTAAGGACCTCCAATTGGGCTCACCGATTATGACCTTACCGCCACGGGCCAGCATAGTCAACCGGCTATCTGGCCCCCCCACAAAACCTCCCTACGCTTATACGGTCATGATTACTTACCAGAACTCACAATCCATGCCATTATATTTCTCACCCATAAATCATTGCCCTCCTCAGTCAGGTGCACCCCGTCCTTCAAGTAAAATTGGCTGCCCCAGATGCATCCGTGCGGTATGTTCTGTAGTACTGTGGTGCGAAAGAGTTTCTCCAACTTGTTATTGACCCTCTTTACCGAGTGGTTCAATACCGCTACTGAGTTGCCCCCCCTCCATTGTAGTCGTGGAATGAGGTGGGACCACACTATTGTGCACCCTGGCAATTCCCTAGCTATCCACCCAGCCGCGGAGACTATCTCTTCCACCAAAACCCTTTTGTTCAGTCTCACCAGATCATTCCCCCCCAAGTGCAGTATTACCACTGAGGGTGGTGGCGTGTGTGTTTGCAACAACTGAGTCATATAGCCCCTTAGCTGACTAATGCAGAGTCCCCCTCTACCGAAAAAGGTCACCCTGGAGCCCTGTGCCTCCGCCCGCCGTCTAAACCCACCTGAAATAAAAGCATGATTAGCACGTTGCACATAAGAATGACCTACAACCCATATTATCCGCTTATTCTCTTGATCCTCCTGGCGATGCATCCTTGTTGGTGTGGGCGTTGGGTGACTTTGCGCAATTTCCCGTCCTGCGTGGCAGATCCGGGAAACTGGAAGGGAAGCACACAACAAGGCAAATGTCAATTTGATAAATGTTACCACCTCACAGCATGTGCAGCCGCACATAGCGCCTATAGGCGTCAGAAGACCATCTTCCGATCTTTTTTATACTGCCTGACTGCAAACCTCTCGCCGCGGCTTCTGTCGCCGCCCCAATCCTGAATGAATGGGTACCGAATTCCTTGGGGTCCAATCCTGCTTCTCTAATAGCCATTACCAATACCCTTTGGAATTGAAATCTGGACAAAGGGGTCCCGTCCGCGTGTACCAGTAAAGGTCCACTTGGTGTTGCTACTCTCTGATTGATGAATGCCTCTATGCTGGCTACTGGGCAGCATGGGTTACTGCGTGCCCTATGCAGCACCAAACTCTTCCCCGTGCCTCCTGTTCCGTCTTAGACTTCCTAATTGTAATCCATAATGCATCGCCCCGGATCGTTGTATCGCACCTCTGAATGCCGCCCGCCATGTCGGTTTTGTTGGCTGACACCAGTTCACTAATCCGCAGTGCCCCATAAAAGGCCAGTGTGAAAGCTGCCCTAAACAAGAGTACCTCCCCAGGGGAGCTGCATATGCCCTGTAGGGCAACCAGTACTTTCGCCAAACGTTCTAGGCCTATCGGCCTCCGGCCGTCCGCCGGTCGCCGTTGCTCCCGCCGCCACCCTTTCAATGCCTTTCGCACAAAGAAGCTGTTTGTGGGATCCCTGACGGCCCTTACTTGTGCGAAGAATGACACCGCCGCCTTGTGTCTATTAGCTGTGGCCGCTGAACGCCCCCCCTCGCGCATTGATTCTAAATAGAGAGTGAAGCTTGCTTCCTGGTCCCAAGTCTCTTCCCACTCTTGCCCCAGAAATTCACAATACGACCTGAACGCCCCTTCATAGGCCGTCCTGGTCCTGGGGGCTAGGCTCGTTGCCACGAGGTTCTGTAATCAGGGGCACCAATCTGCCAGAGCGCTGTGGGGAAGTGTGCCGGTGACGCCTCTGCAGTTGGTAATTGCTCCCTGAACACCTGCATCTTGAAGCGAGAAAGGGCGTCAGCCGCATTATTCAGCACCCCCGGGACGTGTGTGGCTCTGAATTGAACGTACAACCTCATGCATGCAATGACAATTTCTTCCATGAGGCGCAATATCAAGGGACAACGTGCTGCCTGCTGATTGATACACTCGACCACCGCCATGTTATCCGACCAGAATACCACTGACCGGTTGGACAATTGTCCAGGCCACACCATCAATGCCACCCAAATGGGGAATAGTTCCAGGAAAATTATGTTGACAGTCAGCCCATTTTCTTCCCACCATTTTGGCCATTTCTGTGCCACCCATTTATTGCCCAGGATGGCGCCAAAGCCTACGCTGCCGGCGGCGTCGGTCCAAAGACCTAACTCCGCCGACGTCGCAGGTGAGGGCCCCCACACCACCCTGCCATTGAAATCCTCCAGGAATGCTATCCAAATGAGCATGTCCTGGCGAACCTCTGCTGACAACCTGGTCCGGTGGTTTTTCTCTCTCAGACCCTTCATGGCCTGGGCAATAGAGCGTGAAAAGGGGCGTGCCATGGGTATGACCCTTAATGCAAAATTAAGTTGGCCCACCGTCTGTTGCAACTGCTGTAATGTCACTTTTTCTTTACTTAAGCATTGTTGCAAGGCTGCTCTGAATTTGGCTATTTTTTCCCCTGGCAACCTGAAACAGCCCTCTACTGAATCCAACTCGATGCCTAGGAATTCCAGGCAAGTAGTCGGGCCCACCGTCTTGCCTTGAGCCAGCGGGACTCCGAAAGCGCGCATCAGCACGCAAAAGTCCTGCAATGCCTTTGAACACTCCCGTGAGCCCGCCGCCCCTAGGAAGAGGAAGTCATCCAGATAATGCATCACGTGTCGGTGCCCAGAGGACCGTCTCAAAACCCATTCTAAGAATGAACTAAAGGTTTCAAAGTATGAACATGATATGGAACAACCCATGGGCATGCATCTGTCCATATAGTATTTCCCCTGGAAGGTGAAACCTAATAAGTGTTGGTCCTCGGGATGTACTGGGAGCAGTCTAAAAGCGGATTCAATGTCAGATTTCGCCATTAATGCCCCATGCCCCAGTGTTCTCAACATCTCCACTGCTTGGTCGAAAGAGGCATATTTCACGCTGCATATGTCATCATCAATTGCGTCATTCAATGAATTGCCCTTGGGTGCTGAGAGATTATGGATCAGCCTGAATTCGCCCCTATCTTTCTTCGGGACCACCCCCAGTGGTGAACACACAAAATCTGCTGACGGGATATCGCTAAAGGGGCCCGCCACTCTGCCCAGGCGCAATTCCTTTCCAATTTTTTCTTCCACTACGCCCTGGTTGTGTTTAACTGAGAGTTGGTTCCTGCACTGTGACCTACCCACATAGCCTGCGGCTGGAATCCTGAAGCCATGCGTGAAACCTTCCTGTAGTAACCTGGCAGAGTCATGGTCTGGGTATTTATTTAGCCATGGGATCATCACTGATATGTCAATGGGGGTGTGGGCAACCTGGACGTGAAAAGACCTACTCTGGTCTCCTCCCTCCCCTACCCCTCTGAGGACCTTTCCCCCTGCAGTTGGCTTCATTGTGGGAAGCCTGCCCGCAGCTGGCGCATGCATGTTTAAATCTGCACGTGCCCGGGGCCCTAGTACATGCCCCCTTATTAAAGTCCCAGCATACCCCTTTTCCTCCCGCATTGCCCCTGGGTCTGCTGGATGGGTCCCCCCCAAACCCCGCACGAAAGGGCTGTTGGCCAGAGTGCTGGGCTGGCTGTTGGAAATGCTGTTGAGGCCTGTAGGGGTACCCTTTATTCCAAGTATTGGCCCCACCCGGCGCCTGCCCTCCCAAAAACTGCGAGTGCCATGATGCCCAGTCAACTTTGTCCCATGTTAAACATGTGTTAAATTCCTTGGCTTTCCTAAAGGCAATATCATATTCTTTCCATGCCTCCCCATGCTTCTCGCTAAACGTTATGATCCTACTCTGGTAACAGGCCAATTGGGCCTGCATTCCTGGTGTATGTTCAGCAATTACTGCTACAAATACTGAAAACGCCTTGAGCCAGTTACTGAGTGTCTCTTCCACCCTAAACTTCAACAACTGGGATCGCCACTCGCTAGGCAGCAACATATCCTTCTGGGTCTTTGCGTACTCCCACTCTCTGTTATCAATGAGCAAGGAAAACATATTGATAAATTTGTCTGCCCAGATGCACTCTTTCACAGCTTGAGCCACGTGTTGGGCCAGGTCCTCCCCCCTGCATGGCAGCGAGCCTACCCCCAAAATGGGTAAAGCAACTTTCTTACCACTTTCCGTACTCCGTGTAGGCTCAATAATCTTATTCTTTCCCCCGTCATCTGCTGCGCCTGTTAGGGGAGAAATCGGAGTGCCTGACATTTAACCCCCTGCCCTCGCCGCCATAATTCGGGCCACCACCTTCTGTGCCTCTACTAAGGGATCTGCTGTGGCCGGTAAAACACCCCCTATCCCCAACCATGGGACCAGCGCCGCTATCTGGGCTTCCAATTCTGGGGGAACCGGCCCCGCTCCGGGGATTTGGCCTGGTGGACTCCCCTGTTGTACCACTGCTGGCACCACTATCACCGGTGGCGTGGCTGGAGTCTGTTCTGCCGGTGCAATCACTGGGGTTGCTGGCCCTACCGGGGTAATTACGGGGGGCGCAGGTGCTGGGGCGGGTGCTGACGCGTCGTCAGGCCCTGTTACTGGTGACTCCCCACCCGGTCTGGGGTTTTTACGCCCCCTGCATCCTTTTTTGGCCCTACCGCGCGCGGGGGGGACCTCCCAATCTCCTCTAGGTTTAGGTGGCATTATCGTTCGCTTAGGCCTGCTCCCCGAGCTAGCCTCCAGCCTCTCACCCATCTCAGCCACAGTCCTCCCCAGCGCATCCACTTTTCCCCACCTTTTGTCCATTGCTTCCATCCTGCGCATCATTGTTTGTAACATGCGTTCTACTTTAGAGCCTCTCGCGCCCCGTGCAGCCATAACCAAATAATATCTGCAACCCCTTCTATATTACGCACACAATGTTGTAAATACCGCCTATCTAACAGTGGTCCCCAACAATATCCCTTGTGTGCTTCTAGCACCAAAAAACGCTGCCCTACTTCAATCCCCACAGAGGTTAAAATGTATCAGCGTTTAAAAGTACAATTATCCTCCTGATAGTGTATTTCTAATGGAGGTCTACCATCCAACTGCTGCCGGGGAGAAGCCTGCTTCGCTTTGTAACGCTACCTGTGTACTAAATTCCCCTCCTTGAAGCACACGAGTCGACCTTCCCCTTCGACTCCCCGACGGGTAAACCCTCAGGCTTATGCCTGAATTACCACTCTGTTTGCCGCCTGCTCGCCCCCTGGCACCACGAACACTGCAGCCACTGGGATTAATACCTGGTCCCACGATGGACTGCTCGGCTCAACCTGCCGGTCCCGATTGTCTGTTTGCCGCCTGTTCGTCTGTTTGCCGCCTGCTCGCAATCTCCAGCGTCGCAAAAAACGACCTGTGACCTGAAATAGAAAAAATCAAATTAAAGGCTCCCCGGCCCTGGTGGGGGGAGCGAGGCTGTTGTCTGGGGCGAGCGCGGGGACAAAGAGGCCGTCTTGCGCGCTCGCCGGGCATTTAAATCGGAAGCCACGCCCCCCCTCGGCCCGGAAACACCGATAGTGCTTCCGGGTCGCGGGGGGCCCGACCCAATGGCTGCAGGAGGGGGTGGGGGCCCGCCCCGCCATGCATACGTGGGGGCCGAGCGGCCCCCCCTTTCTTAAAGAAGGCGGTGTGCGAGATGCCTGGGCCAGGACAAGGAGGCTTCATTGGAGGATGCTTTCTGTTTAAAGATGTTTTGATATTATGATACATGTTTAAATGTTTGCAATCCTGTCCTAATAAATGGCCTTTTACACATCATGGAGTATACGTGTGATTACCTCAGGATAAGGGTATGTTAAGCAAGTGTCAAACATTAGAGATAATACAATTTCGTTGGTAAGAATAATTAGGCCATGCATCTCCAACACATTAACTCGCCCTCGCCTACGATGGACTTGGACGGTCAATGGGGTGATTGTAGGCCTCACTAAAATTATTTCGATGTTTCTATAAAACAGAGCATCACCGGACATTTCACTTACAGGCGTCCTCTCAGTCACACCGTCTTCCTCAACTTTTATTTTCCGCAGGAGGATAGAATTAGAAAACACACCTTTGTAATATATCTATGTGGATATTTACCGAAATGGAATGATGCTATCGCTGTAAACTAGGCATAAATGCAGCTTTATGTGAGAATGCAACATTTCAAAGCATGGTTTCGTTTGATAGTGTGTCCAGATAGAAGGAAACTCGTCTATATAACACAGCGTCTTCTCTTAAAACTGCAATGCGATCGTAAATCTTTGGTGTCTGTTATTTCACGTTGAAGGGCCCTGTGAATTTCAGATGAACATATTAAGCGGAAGGGATTTTAGGCTGAGATAAAGAAAAGATCTATCTAAACAGCATGTTTGTCTTCAATGGGGCTGTTCATTAGTAGCCTGCAGCAAAAGTCTTTGAAAAAGTCATACACAGAGCAGTGTGAACAATATAACCTTATCGAGCTCATGAGAAGCTTCGAGAAGGGATCAGCTGCTGCTCAGGGGAATGCATTTACTGGCAAGTCACACAGCAGTGGGTGCCACATGAAAGGTGTTTATGAAATCACGGCGCAGCCTTCTTAGACAGGCCTTGCAGCTAGTTCAGAATGCAAGTCGGGGGTTCTTTAAGTTGAGGGATCTTGAGTATTCCACGCGCTGCTCAAAGTATGACAGTTATGTTCCTGATGCTTGATTGACATCGAGTAAGGAAAAACAAGGAAGCAGTACAGACGGAAGTTTGCTATGAAATAGATGCTGCCAATTCGACATGACCGATAAATTTGGAGAACACGTTTAAGACGTGTTCTTTATTTCAACTAATTATTCCAAGATGATTTCAAAATGACATGGAAACGTAAGGTTGCATCAGGATTTCGTCTAATATAGTAGATCAAAAAAGAAACCCATGAAGTGGTGAGCGAAATGAAAATGTAGCTTAATCACTCAATTCAATTCAATTCAAGAATCTTTATTCGGTGATTGAAAAACACCATAAAAGTACGTGTATATATACATACATTTAAAAAAACATTAAATATTAATCAAGATCCTTGTACATAGTTAATACAATTAAAATACCAACGTACAATGCCATGAAGATAAAAAAACAACAGACTCAAGCCTTTCAGTCCTCTCCTCTCGTCATCCTTAATCGGACTGCAACCTTGATAAAATTCATGATACTACACAAGGTTAATGGGTCGGAGGCTTTTTGCAAAAAGACTAGTGCATCCCTGGCATGTTCCAGTTGGGCTTTTTTAAAAATATTAACAAGGAATCTACGCCTAGGCATAGAAAATAGGGACAAAGCAAGACAAAGTGAAGGGAATCCTGCGGGGACCGATTATCGCAGCTGCAGGGTCCCTTCTGCTCAATTGACGAGGTGAAACCTGTCGGTGTAGCCAACATAAAAGGAAGCAAATTCAATCTAAAACGGCACATAAGGAATCTATCCTGCATATTATACACAAGAAATAAATAAGGCTCCATACCCTCCACACTCTTCACCAAATTATGAGCCCTCACAGATTTTTTCACTCCTTCAGCATCAGCTCGGCATAGGGTTTTCCGCTCTCGGAAAATTTCCCCTACTTGCTTCTTATGCTGTGCTGAAATGGATACAGGGTTCGTGAAGAGATTTCCAAACCCTAAATCCTCTAGGGTGTTTTTCACATACTTTAGCCAGGGGATGCGCATACAGTAAGTCCTACCTAGGCAGTCCAAAAGAATTTCTCTGCTTAAATGCGCATCAGGATTGGTCCATATTTTTAACCAGGCCACAATTGGCCTGAGTTTTAACATGTCATCCAGGTATGGCCTCCCTAGCTCCCTGTGGGCTATGAGTCCGGGGGTACTGGGTGGTGCCCTCAGGATCGATTTCAGATATCTATTTTCTTTCTGTTGGATTCTGGTGGTGTTCACAAAGCCCCAGACTTCTGCCCCATAAGTTACTTTGGAGCATGTTATGGAGCTATACAAGTTCATCACTTGTTCCGGGCTCCATCTGCCCAGTCTCCTACCGTATCCGGCTATTGCCCCATTAGTTGCAATCATTTTGCTACAACGTTCCGCCACCAGGGAGTTAAATTGTAAAGCACCATCAAAGGTTACCCCAAGGTAGGAGAACGTTTTAACCTGCTCCAAACTGTGAGTGCCTATTGTGTAACTGGGTTTGGAGGAGGGTTTTTTGCCGGCCAGTAGCACGTATGATTTACTTAAGTTGACAGATAGATCCAGGTTACTCATGAACTCAACGAACCCATCAATTAAAATTTGTAGGCTTCGAGGTGTTCTTGCAAGTAAGACCGTGTCATCTGCATCAAGCAGGACTGGAATATGACGCGTCCCGACCCTTGGGGAATCTGCCTTTAGACCCAGAAGGAACCGCTCCAGGTTATTAATATAAAGGGAGAACAAAAAAGGGGCAAGAATACAACCTTGTCTGACTCCGCTCTTACATGGAAAGGAATCAGACAGTCCTCCCTCCCTATTAAATCTGACCTTGGCCGTGGTGTCATTGTGCAGTTCCCTTAATATAGTAATTAGGCCACTCTCGATCCCCATACCTGACATCATATCCCACAACTTTCCTCTGTTGACGTGATCGAATGCTGCTGCCAAATCCATGAATCCCATATAAATGGGTTCGTCACTAGCCAGGGTATATTTGGCAGTCAGCATGTATAGGTTCAGGCATTGGTCGCTAGTTGACCTCCCTGACCTAAACCCGTATTGAGTGTCCGAGAGGATGTTATTCTCTTCGGCCCACTCGGACAGTCTACTAAGAATTGCCCTACCTAAAAGTTTGGCCGATACGTCAATCAGGGAAATAGGCCGATAACACTTAGGATCGTCCCTATTGCCCTTTTTGAAGATTGGCACAATAATCGCCTTAGACCAGGAAGGTGGGAGACCGCAGGTGATGGCAGTGTTTATGACCCTAGTCATCAGGGGGGCCCATAATTCTATATTACTAAGAAACAGGTCAGGAGGAATTCCATCCGGCCCCGGGGCTTTATTTTTGGTTAAACCCTCCATCCCTGCCGTAATCTCCTTGAGAGTAAATACTACAGGGGAAACCTGACTTGGGGTTACCGATGACTCCACATGGGTGCCAGGCTCGTGGTTATATAAACCCGTGAAGTGAGAGACCCACTGCTCCGGGAGGATGTTAGCCCCTATCTCAGGGGAATCATTTTCTTGAAAGGTCGGTTTGTTAATAATTCTCCAAAACCCCGCTAGGTCCTTTCTTTCCCCTGCCTCTATTAGATCGGCCCATGCTTCTGCCTGTAGAGCAAGTTTCCTCCTTTTGGTCTCCTTTTTGTACTTTTCTCTACACAGCCTAATGTTAACTCGCCCTCGCCTACGATGGACTTGGACGGTCAATGGGGTGATTGTAGGCCTCACTAAAATCATTTCGATGTTTCTATAAAACAGAGCATCACCGGACATTTCACTTACAGGCGTCCTCTCAGTCACACCGTCTTCCTCAACTTTTATTTTCCGCAGGAGGATAGAATTAGAAAACACACCTTTGTAATATATCTATGTGGATATTTACCGAAATGGAATGATGCTATCGCTGTAAACTAGGCATAAATGCAGCTTTATGTGAGAATGCAACATTTCAAAGCATGGTTTCGTTTGATAGTGTGTCCAGATAGAAGGAAACTCGTCTATATAACACAGCGTCTTCTCTTAAAACTGCAATGCGATCGTAAATCTTTGGTGTCTGTTATTTCACGTTGAAGGGCCCTGTGAATTTCAGATGAACATATTAAGCGGAAGGGATTTTAGGCTGAGATAAAGAAAACATCTATCTAAACAGCATGTTTGTCTTCAATGGGGCTGTTCATTAGTAGCCTGCAGCAAAAGTCTTTGAAAAAGTCATACACAGAGCAGTGTGAACAATATAACCTTATCGAGCTCATGAGAAGCTTCGAGAAGGGATCAGCTGCTGCTCAGGGGAATGCATTTACTGGCAAGTCACACAGCAGTGGGTGCCACATGAAAGGTGTTTATGAAATCACGGCGCAGCCTTCTTAGACAGGCCTTGCAGCTAGTTCAGAATGCAAGTCGGGGGTTCTTTAAGTTGAGGGATCTTGAGTATTCCACGCGCTGCTCGAAGTATGACAGTTATGTTCCTGATGCTTGATTGACATCGAGTAAGGAAAAACAAGGAAGCAGTACAGACGGAAGTTTGCTATGAAATAGATGCTGCCAATTCGACATGACCGATAAATTTGGAGAACACGTTTAAGACGTGTTCTTTATTTCAACTAATTATTCCAAGATGATTTCAAAATGACATGGAAACGTAAGGTTGCATCAGGATTTCGTCTAATATAGTAGATCAAAAAAGAAACCCATGAAGTGGTGAGCGAAATGAAAATGTAGCTTAATCACTCTTTCAGCGTGATAGGTGGTTTGCAGGTACATTTTGTAACTTTCTTTACATGTTGGCATACTTTGTGTAAAAAGTCTTGCAAGCTACTGGTAGGAGACTGGCAGAAAATGCCTCTGAGCCCCAGTGTGCCACCGACAGGTGCGCAAAATAAGCAACACAGATGTGTCATAGCATTTTTTAATCAATTTGAACTGGAGAAGTCTGTACCTAATGTTTTCGAGAAACCGCCTTTATTTGTGCAAATAATTATATCCACACCCATCCAGCAAGACTTGCTTTAGGTCTGTCTATCAGTGACACCTAGAACTCCTGAATGCCACGTGTACCATAGAAAGTGCTATCTTGTAAGTTGAAAGCATAATATGTCAGAAATGCAGAGTATTTATTACTACAGGAGAGACTGCAGAGGGGCATTCCTTGGAGAAGATGAGATAACTTTTTCAAGATGTGAAGAATACAGAAAAATCTAACAGCCTCAACAAGCCCCACACCCCCGCCCTCCCCTCCTCTTTAAATCATTCCAGGGTATTGAAGGTCTTCTCTTTAAAGTGATCATCTAGAAAGGTCAATCTCAATGTGCATTAGCTGCTCCCTGGCTTTTGGCTCTGAGGTTAGTGGTAGCCATAGATTGTTCACTATAGGTAAACAGGGAAGTCAAAGTTGTGGAACTTTTTGCCTAGGTGTGATTTTATGCTATGTATATATGGACTTGGATGTATCACAGCATACCCAAATGCCCGAAAAGTGCAAAGAATCTACCATCAGTTCCAAAGGAAATTTTGTTTCATATCCTACAATGTTAACAATCGGGGAGAAAATCAAGGACTTAGGGGCTTATTTATGACCCCGTTTGCATCTCTCTTGCACTAGACAACGTGGTGCAAAAGTGATGCAAAACATAAGTGAGATTTTTTAAACCACGCAAAGCCAGTTTCTGTGGCTCTGAGTAGCTTCAAATATCACGGCTTTGCATTGCTCTGCCCAGGGAAAGAGTTCCATGGGGGTTGCATGGGTATTCCCATGCAACTCCTATTGATTTTGACGCATCCCCAGATTTACAAGAACTTCCCAAGGGAGGCATAAAAAGGAGAAATATCTCTATTTCTCCTTGTTTCTTTTTGCAGCACACATATAAAGAGGAATATGGCTCCCAGGATTGTTTTTGTGCACAAAAATAATCCTGCATAAAACGCAGGCAGCCTTGTACCATGGTGCAAGGGTGCCTGCATTGGCGCTAGTCAGCCTATTGTGCGCCAGCACACGGGAAAGGACAGGAATGTGCAGTATTTCATTAAACACAGAGCATTCTTGCCCTTTCCCTGTTGTGCAGTGCAGCACAGCAAGCTGACTTGCTGTGCTGCACTGCACTGCACTGCATCACAAAGCTCATAAATGAGCCCCTTAGTCTAGTTAACTTTGCTTCATTAAAGGGATATATGCGTTCTCCAAACTAAGAACTAACCTTGGTTTGAGTGATCTTATTGAAATGAATGAAATGCTCATTTTGCAACTCTCCTTGATTGCAAAAATGCATTTGACATATATTTCTTGGGGGAGTCTTTGGAAGGGCTGCTGTCCCTCCTTTCTTTGTAATTCGGGTGTCTACTATGTACATTGAAACTCATTTCTAGATAGCAACTATTGTTTTTTATGCAATGTTTGTTACATCTATAGTGAGGTATACATCAACATATCCCATTGTTTCCATTCTTATTTTTTCTTACTTTTGAAAGCTTTACAATTCAACTTACAAAAGTGTAGTGAATATGAGCTCTTGTTTTATGCAGATGATGCCTTTGTACTACTGTCCAACCTGGAAATCACATTGGGCTATACCTTGCAGGTTATACAAGTATAATGTATACTCTCAGTGTCCATACTTATTGTTGGGGTTTTCCCTAAATCTAGAACTAGTATAAAATGCATGTGGATAAATGGAGAATTATAAGGCTTCGGGAGTTTTTCAACTAATATTGTGGAAATAAAATTAAATGTGTGCATGGTTTCAATCTACTATCATGTATCAAGGAAGACTACAATAGATGGTCGAGGTTGACATTGGCAGGTGGAGATGGATTAACCTTTTGAAAATGTGTGTTTTTTCCTCAGTTATGATATATTTTATATTTTATACTGCCTCACTTGAATAAGACAGATTAATGAAACTTCTTAAAGGGATGGAAAGACGCACAGGATTTCTTGGGCTATTTTTACAGTTCACCTTATATTAGGGGATTGTGTGCACTCTGATGTGGGTCAGTATAAATCTGCATTTATATTACATCATTTTTCACAATGAGGCTCTTTAAAGGAATATTAACAGGTGAGATGTTAAAATTAAGCATGAGCGGATTTTGGGTATTGGCAATCCGCGGATCTGCGGATTTGCGTATTTACGGATTGCGACAATACGCAAAATCCGCGGATCCTAGCGTATTTTTTTTTGCGTGTTCGCACGGGTTTCTGCAAGTTTGCGAGGGTTTTATTGTACAAAACGCTCGCGAACGTGCAAAAACCCGTGCGAACACAATGTGCCTACTCATGGCCAAACGGACGGGGCTTCCATGCGAGTGCACATGCCTCTTGTGTGTATAAAAGGTCAGAGGCCGATCAGAGCAGCAGATGAAGATACAGAGACTCCTGGTCACAGGAACAGCACAGGGATTGTGCTGCACATGCCTCTTGTGTGTATAAAAGGTCAGAGGCCGATCAGAGCAGCAGATGAAGATACAGAGACTCCAGGTCACAGGAACAGCACAGGGATTGTGCTCGTGAAAGTCAAGGATGCAAAGGCCTCTATCCAGCATCACAGCTGACTTTCGACGGTAGATGTGGTAAAGAAGGCACATTGCCCAGCCTCGACGACGCTCTCGATTGTTTCTGGGCTGATGAATGAGTCACTGCATTTGAGCTTCAACTAGTTCCAGCGACCATGTGTGTGTTTACAATGGCGCCAGCAAGCTGCCAGCGCCGTTGTAAAATAGTTACAAAGTTAGCTTGCACAGGAAGCACTTAGATAAAATAAAGCAGCACCTGCTTCGTTTTATCTAGTGGTTCCTGTGCAAGCTAACTTTGTAACTATTTTACAACGGCGCTGGCAGCTTGCTGGCGCCATTACATGAGTGGGTGGGGGTTCAACTTTTGAACCCGTTACATCCGCGGATTTTTTCGGATTTTGTGGAAAATACGTAAAATACACGGATTGCGTATTCACCAAAAATCCGAAAAATCCGCGGACGTAACGGATTTGCCGCCCATGCTTAGTTAAAATGTGATAAAGGGGTCTCAGGGTGTTTTCTACACCCATGTCCATTTCTATTGTGAAACGATAAAACTTAACAAAACCTGCATTCGCTTTGCTTAGATGGATGTATTAATTAAGGTCAAGGGGTGCTACAAGGGACTTGATTCTGGAAACAAATCTACTCAGTTCGGAGTCGTATTTAGATTATCGCACTCCAGTGTATCAACAGAATATCACATATCAAGAAAAATCAAACAATAGAATAAATCACTGGAAGGAAAAAGATACACGGAAAGAATAAAAATGTATTCATAAGAGTTTTTATAGATTTTAGTAATGCAGTTTGAAGATAGACATATGGGGAGACATATGAACCAATGAATTTGAGCAAAAAAGTTATGAACAGAGGTATAGGCAACATAAACACTTCAGTTCAAAACTAAGCATCAACTCCTAACAATTAAGACAAACAACCAGTAAAATTAATCAACGATGGTTGTGTGCTCGTGCTAAAGCAACGTTGATGGAGATGATGGAGATGTCGACGTTTCGGTCTATGATGCTGCCGTCATGTAGACCATCATCATATGTCTATCTGCAAACTGCATTACTAAAATCTATAAAATTTCTTATGAATACATTTTTATTCTTTCCGTGTATCTTTTTCCTTCCAGTGATTTATTCTATTGTTTGATTTTTCTTGATATGTGATATTCTGTTGATACACTGGAGTGCGATAATCTAAATACGACTCCGAACTGAGTAGATTTGTTTCCAGAATCAAGTCCCTTGTAGCACCCCTTGACCTTAATTATCCTGTGCCCAAGCCTACAAGGGTAAATTGGGTTTCCCCTGCCTTTATTACATAGATGGATGTATGACGTTACAACGCAGGCTATTACAACGCCTGCCTTTACAACGTGGTTTTTACATCGCAAACCTTTACAACGCATAGCGCTTAGAGCTGCTGGATAGTGATAAGTTTAATTTTCTATTCCAACTCCAGTCCCCGTGGATAGTAGGGAAGGTGTTGGATAGAAAATTAAACTTATTCCCTATCCTAGAGCGCCCGCCAGCGCAATGCGTTGTAATGGTTTGCGTTGTAATGACCGCGTTGTAATGGTAGTGCGTTGTAAAAGTTTCGTTGTAAAGGTTGTTTACCTGCTTAGATATTATCAGAGGTCCTTGGGGCCTATTAAAAACGACATTACAATCTTGCTTGACTCATCCTTATAGTACAATATCAGAACTCCAGTTATGGGGAAATAATGTCCTTTAAATATTTGGAAAAACAGTATGGTCTTTGTATGAAAACAGTTACTTTATATTGAGGATTTTGCACAATTTCACCAGTTCATGAAGGAATTTATTGTGAAAGGCAAAAAAAATGATAGTCATGATATACTTTGTCGTTTAAGTGGTCAACACATGCAGCAAGAAATGAGGGCTGGAAACATTAGATCCTTGATCAATCATTCTTACAGGGTGGACCTTATCAGCATCTAAGGTCTCTAAACTTAGCAAATAATCTTGCCAACATATACACAGCATCTCATTTTACTCTGCTTGGTCAAACGAACGGAATCGGTAACTCGACTAGTGGTTGGGTATTGGTTTCGATGTCTAAATCCGTGGATTTTGATTTTCCGATTCATGTAACAATTATTCTTGTTTACAAAATGTAGCAAACTAGTTCTGATTTTTGACTGGGTGACAGTGCTGAATATGGTACGTTTTTGGAATTCTGTTTCATGATATACTATTGTGATCACATGGTCTGTGTTTCTTGTCAAAATTTGATATTAGGTTCATATATCAAATGCTCTGCCCCAATAATTGTTCCTCGCCATGATATTTCTCAATACTCTGTTCCTAATGCTCTTTTTAGAGCATTATATATTATCAAAAGAAAATTCTAATATTTTAGTAATTAGCAAACAGACTAAAGGTGGACTTTTGGTCAACAACCTGACCAATCTGCCAGCTAGGAAAAGGACTAACATTGTCACAACGCTGTTTTGTTTTAAAACTTATGTATATATTTTGAAAAATAAAACAAATGAACTCATTGACTTTTCTGCTCCTGGTCCTTTTTCTGCAAACTATGGTAATTAATCTACTTGGGTATTTATGTGTGTGCTTCTGCATGTGTGTGTTCCTTGGGGGTGGTCACCTGGGTTAGGAAGTTTTTCGTTTTTTTTAATTAAAAACATTCACCCATGTTCCCCCTCTGTTTGAAAATGTTTTTTTTATTTCAAGGAATACTGGTGATGGGCTCAGATTTAACAATTGTACTTACCATTTCAGTGTAAAACATTTAAATTAAAAAACAGGAGTAGGATGCTGTGACCTTGGTGACCAAGACATCAGGGTTCCCATAAAAGTGATAGTAAACGCGTAATACTTCCAACTGAAACTTCTTAAAACATTTTGGAATTCTCCACATTCAAAACCGTATCAACCAAATGGGTTGCACTCATTGCAGAACACTCAAGTGACCCAGTTTTACCCTATGATAATTCAAGTTCGTATTAAGGGGTCCATTAGGATGTCGGGCGGTGGCACCAACGCGGTGCTGGTGGGGCGGAAAAACGCCTTTTCCCGCTCACGAACAGCGGACCTCACGTCCGCCATATTAGTATAGGAAAACATAGATCATTTCCCGTCCGCCGCGGAGCGAAGCGCACCGCCATCAAAGTGCACCCGCAACCGCGGCGGTGGGAGCCAATCGAGACTCACCGCCGTGCGGAATAACGTCCGTACCACTCCACAAATTAGGATGATCCAAACAGCAGACGCACTGCAGTGGAGACACCGCATAACCAGAGCCGGCGGAAAGACGATAGCGGAGCGCGATCGCCTACACCCGGCCATGAACGACATGGACCAAGCCCTCAACATGCAGCTGGTCGTGAACCTGCTACTGCACTGCCATCAACAGGGCCGCCGCGGACTACGCCGCATGTACGCAAATACACCAATACAACACATAACACACGGCCCGACACCAGGTCCAAGTCCAGCTCAGACACCCTGCTGGGGGTCACAACACATCCACAAGGGCACCCCTATATTACCCACCTGCCAACAAGTCACCCCTCTGCATCCGGGACACACAGCGACTGCGAAATAGCAGCAACGTCCCGCTCCCGGTCACGTCACCGCCGCGGTCAACACATGCGCACAATGCAGAAGGCAGGGCCACTCCAAGGCATGGGCAGGGCACAAAGACCACAGGGACACACCACCCCCAACTACACATCAACATACACCATCAAGTCACAGGCCATGTGCCCATCCTGTACACCCCCATGCACACTGCAGGAGTAGCTGACAAGGAACACACTACAACAGTACCACACACACTCAAGGTTGACAATACTTCCCACCACATACACACAACCTGGGTGTAACCACAAACAGAACACACACACAGGGTAGCCTGAACAGATGCCTGCTCAAAAGTACACACAAACACCACAGGACATCAGGGGATGCACATCAGGCAATGCCAGGCACACAGACACACAACACCATATGCACAACAGGCAGTGTGTGCACAACAATCCCAACAAATACACACAGACATGACTGGCACAACCACAACACATACCACAAAGCAGCACAATAACAACAGCACACCCAGAAAGTGAACCTATACCACAGCCAACACACAGACACCCAACACAACAACAACAGGATGCACCACTCTGGGATACATCATACAACAGCACACCCAGCAATACCAGAGCACTGGGCAGCACACACAGCTCAAGTGTCCAAGGACAAGCAACACTGATGAATACCACAAGAACATCACACATAAAACAATGGACCCATGCCCAGAGTGGAACAGCACACTTGGCCCAAAAACTCCACCACAAGGCAAAGTCTCACAAATGAAGGGATGGGGAGGCACATCCCCATGGAAACAAAGGGGACAGCTGACATCAAAATCAACTGATTTGCCTGTCACTGTCAGACATGTGAGGTGTGTCCAATACACAAATAGAGGGAATGCAGACCCACAATGTCTACGCACAAGTGGCACACATATGGGATGGCATCACACCACACACCATGCCTTACAGGAGGAGAAAAGGCACCGTGTGCCTGCAGTGATAGAGAAAGTCACACACAATGCCAGTGATGACCAGCAGGGTCACACAGTCCACACAAACACACACAACACACATTGTTGATTAGACAAACAAAACACTGATGTGCAAGTCACACACTTTGCACACACATAAGTGACAAATACAACAAGGAGGAGTCACACAGAACTGCATGGACACACCAACACACTTCACAGTGCACAACAGACAACGTACACAAAAGCATCAGATCATGTACACAGGGAAGGACAATCAAAACCCCAGGCACACAACTCCTGTCTGACACATGTGTGTCTATCACAATCCAGGGGCACACACACATACACACCAACTACAAAATCACACCCTTCACACTGCACATATCCTCACCACCCAAGAGCACACATCTCATGTATGCCAGGAGACCATGACTAAGGGCCAACACAGGATGGCCATACACATACACAGCTGGGCATATATACAGGAATAACACACATACATCATGACAGTGCCCAGCCAGCATGCAAGCCTGTGCACTGCATCATACCCTGTGCTGGCAGTGTAGCCCAAACTGACATGGCAACAACGTAGCCAACAACAGAAAACGACTCAAAAGAGAACTTCATGACAGCTAAAAGAGCCAACACAGATGACACAAGTATTAGTGTCTGAATGGATTGAAGACCCTGTCACCCCTGTTAATCAATGTGATGCGGACAAAGAACTTTGCAATGTCGAAGTGATACATAGAGCTTGGGGCCTAGTCAACTAAATGCACACATACAAAGAACTTTAATCAGCAAGGACACCGACAAAAGACACAACAGGAGTAACTGTATTTATTCACACCGTGCGCATGATGAACTCCATCCACTCTGGATCCCCATCCGACCCCTGCCCTCACCACGTCTTCAACAAGGCCGACGCTGTCATCGCACCCCACCTGCGGGACATCATCAACACATCCTTCGACACCGCCACCTTCCCGGAGAGCTGGAAGCACGCCGAACTCAGCGCCCTACTCAAGAAACCTACAGCGGACCCCACCGAACTCAAGAATTACCGCCCCATCTCGCTCCTCCCGTTTCCAGCCAAAGTCATCGAGAAGACCGTCAACAAACAGCTGGCCGCCTTCCTCGAGACGAATGGATCCCTCGACCCCTCACAGTCTGGCTTCCGTGCCAACCACAGCACCGAGACCGCCCTCATCGCCGCCACCGATGACATCCGAACCCTGATGGACAACGGAGAAACAGCGGCCCTCATCCTCCTAGACCTCTCCGCGGCATTCGACACTGTCTGCCACCGCACCCTAGTGCAGCGCCTCAGCAACGTCGGAATCCAGGAGAAGGCACTGGAATGGATCATCTCCTTCCTCGACGGAAGAACACAGAGAGTCCGTCTACCACCGTACAAGTCAGAGGCCACCGAAGTCACCTGAGGCGTCCCTCAAGGATCCTCGCTGAGCCCCACCCTCTTCAACGTCTACATGAGCCCCCTCGCGGCCATCGCACGCCAACACAACCTCAACATCATCTCCTACGCCGACGACACCCAGCTGATCCTCTCCGTGACCAACGACCCCGCCGCCGCCAGAGCCAACCTGCACGAAGGGATGAAAGAAGTAGCCGAGTGGATGACGACCAGCCGCCTGAAACTGAACTCAGACAAGACGGAAGTCCTCATCCTGGGCTCCTCGCCCTCCGCCTGGGACGACTCCTGGTGGCCCCCCGCCCTGGGCACCGCACCCAAACCGACAGACCACTCACGCAACCTGGGCTTCATCCTGGACTCCTCCCTCTCCATGACCAGACAAGTCAACACCGTCTCCGCATCCTGCTTTAACATCCTGCGCATGCTACGGAAGATCTTCCGGTGGATCCCCACAGAGACCAGGAAGACGATCACCCAGGCCCTCGTCACCAGCCGACTGGACTACAGCAACGCCCTCTACGCCGGAACCACCGCCAAGCTCCAGAAGAGACTCCAGCGGATCCAGAACGCCTCAGCCAGACTGATCCTCGACATCCCCCGACGCAGCCACATCTCAGGACATCTAAGAGACCTGCACTGGCTCCCCGTCAACAAGAGAATCACCTTCCGTCTCCTCACCCACGCACACAAAGCCCTACACGACCAAGGCCCGAGCTACCTCAACAACCGCCTCAACTTCTACGCCCCCAAATGCCACCTCTGATCGACCAACCACGCCCTCGCCGCCGTCCCCCGCATCCGAAGAGCGACAACAGGAGGAAGGTCCTTCTCCTACCTGGCCGCCAAGACCTGGAACTCCCTCCCGACCGACCTGCGCCTGACCCAAGACCACCTCTCCTTCAGGAAGAAGCTCAAGACCTGGCTGTTCGAGCAGTAGCAGCGCCCCACCCCCCCCAAGCGCCTTGAGACCCTCCGGGTAAGTAGTGCGCTCTACAAATGTCCTTGATTGATTGATTGATATTGCACAGATGTGAAAGTATAACAACTGTACACAACATCAAGGTACAAAAAGCAGATCAAAAGCAATATATCCTGCACAGGCAAAATACAAACAGGAAGGCCAGTGTCCATGGCACAGGTGAGAGTACAACACAGCAGAGCAACAGGGTCAGTGTCCATGGCACAGGTGAGAGTATAACACAGCAGAGCAACAGGGTCGGTGTCCATGGCACAGGGGAGACTCCAGCAGAGCAACAGGGCCAGTGTCCATGGCACAGGTGAAAGTACAACACAGCAGAGCAACAGGGTCAGTGTCCTTGGCACAGGTGAGAGTACAACACAGCAGAGCAACAGGGCCATTGTCCATGGCACAGGTGACAGCAGAGCAACAGAGCCAGTGTCCTTGGCACAGGTGAGAGTACAACACAGCAGAGCAACAGGGCCAGTGTCCATGGCACAGGTGAGAGTACAACACAGCAGAGCAACAGGGCCTGTGTCCATGGCACAGGTGATAGTACAACACAGCAGAGCAACAGGGTCAGTGTCCATGGCACAGGGGAGACTCCAACACAGCAGAGCAACAGGTGAGAGTACAACACAGCAGAGTAACAGGGCCAGTGTCCAGGGCAGGTGGCCCAGCAAGTAAATGAGAGGCTGCACAGTGAGTGTGTATGACCGTACCCTTTCATGGCCAGCAACACAACCAGGTGGCAAACGATGGTCAGGACAAGCACACCTCTATGAGAGACAGGTGTATGAGGGGGACTAACACTCACATCTGGCTGTCAGGTTGACTTGGAGCTGGCTGTGTTTCGGGCTCAGCAGGAACACCTGACTGGGGAGACAGAGAAACAGGTGGTGTAGGGCTATCAGTCGTCTGGCAAGCTGGAGGGCTGTTTGGACCAGGTGGTATAGTGGCACGTGGAGGTGGAATCATGCAGACCTGGGACACAGTGTGGATAGGAGAGGTTGGAGGGGTGCCCTTCCACTTTTTGGGAATATGAAATGGCTTCCCTGTCTTGGGGTTAATGGGAACAGGTGATGACACAACAGGTACACACACCGACAGGCCCGCATCTGGTTCAGATACTGGCACTCCCTCAGGTGATGTGCTGGATCCTGCAGGACGCTTTGTCTGGCTACGCCTCGGGAACACCTTACCCTGCTTGCCAGGTGTAACATTTACAGTGTCCTCCTTTGCTTGTCTGCTAGGTGTCCCACTTACAGTGTCCTCCTTTGCGTGTCTGCTAGGTGTTCCACTAACAGTGCCCTCCTTTGCATGTCTGCTAGGTGTCCCACTAACAGTGCCCTCCTTTGCGTGTCTGCTAGGTGTCCCACTAACAGTGCCCTCCTTTGCGTGTCTGCTAGGTGTCCCACTTACAGTGCCCTCCTTTTCCTCTTTGCCTGGGGTGGCACCTACAGTGCCCTCCTCCACCTGCTTCACTGGGCTTGGTATTGGAGTTGATGTGGTGGGGGTAACTGGGCCTGTGCCCTTCCTAGGTGTACCCTTGCTATGCAACACCTCCTTTGCGGACACAGACAATGCACGCCTAGCTCTACGTGAAATTTTAGAGACAGGAGAGTCCTTTGCTGGAGATGCTTCAGAGGTTTGTGAGGCTGATGTCTGCCTCATTGCTTTTTCGGCCTTGCTCTTCCCTGACGGGCTCTTGTCTAAGCATTCTGGGCTGGCGGTGTTCTTCTGGGGGTATGGTGTCTGTGGGCGGGACCGCTTGGCTTGCGTCTGCTTTGTGCTCCTTGTGCTGTATTGTCTCTGTGATGCATATGAACCGTGGTCACTGTCCTCTGATGTGGTCACTGACTGGGGGGTGGACAAAGGCACCTGAACAGGAATGTGAAGATGTGCCTGTTGAAGGGCAGACATCACTACGGCTGACAAACCCTGGACTGTACGGTGGAGCCCACCCACGTCAGAGTGTATGCCCTCCATGTAGGCAATCACCTGCCCCAAGTTTTTTGTCATGGTTGCTGAAGGCATTGAGCAGGGCGGTCTGGCCCACACAAAGCTGGCGCAGGTGCTCTACACACTCAGCATTGATGGCAGCAGGGGGGACAGGTGCAGGCTCAGTGGTGCCAGGTGTGAATGTAACACGTCCCCTCTTACAGACATAGGCAGCACCAGAGGAAGTGGATGGGAGGCTGGGCACTGGCCGTTGAGTGGTAGATGATGTAGCAGACTCCCCATCCCCTGTGCCTGACAACATGGATCCATCACCACTCGCATCAGATGATGAAGTACTCTTTGTCTCTGCCACGAATTCCTCCTGCATACTCCTGTCCCCTTCAGATGCACTGGTGAGCTCTGTGTCACTGGCCTCCAGTTCAGCTTCTCTCCCTTCCACTGTTTTCCGGGTCCAGTTCCTCTGTGCACACTGGCGATTCTGCTTGTGAGACAGTTGCAGGGTTGTATAAATGACATCATCAGGACCAAGCTAATTAAACCATGCATACAGGGGATGCACAAATCAACATGCTGACCACCACACCCTGCATAAACATTGCAGCAACACTCTACATACACTATGCTGGTGTAACGCCAGCACCACCCCCTCCACAAGTGCAGTAGCTATTGGCATGGAGGCATGGGTTGCTGGCGGTGGACATGCAGCGCCACACATATGATGGTTGATACCGCCTGTCCGCAGCGGTGTGATGCCAGCACCACCCCGTACACAAGTGCGGTAGCTATTGGCATGGGTTGCTGGCGGTGGGCATGCAGCGCCACAACTATGGCGGTTGATACCGCCTCTCCACGGCGGTGTGACGCCAGAACCACCCCCGTCCACAAGTGCATTAGCTATTGGCAGGGGTTGCTGGCGGTGGGCATGCTGCGCCACACATATGGCGGTTGATACCGCCTGTCCGCTGGCGGTGTGATGCCAGCACCACCCCCGTCCACAAGTGCAGTAGCGATTGGCATGGAGGCATGGGTTGCTGGCGGTGGACATGCAGCGGCACACATATGGCGGTTTGTTGGACTTGGCCCTTCTGGCAGGTTCACCCCTAAACTTTTTGCTTTTCATGGTGACCTGGTGATGGTGATGTTTGGTTTCTGCGCACTTTCACTGTGTCCAAGTGGAAAGTGCGTGCGCACTCTGAGTGCATGTGGTGAGATAGGCCTGCCCTCCCACAGAAATGCATGGGGAATGTATGTGTCCCTGGTAGTTCCTGATGCGTGGGGTGTGCAGGCTCGAGTCTGGTATGTGCGGACTCGTGTGATTGAATGCTGCGCAATGATGCATGCGATGTGTATGTGTCTTGTGTGGAAGTGCCACTTCTAGAAGTGTGCCTGTCTGTGCAGTGAATATGCTGGAGTGTGATTGGCTGGAGCTGGCTGGGGTGCCAGGCTCCATGAGTCATGATGGGTCTGCCCAGTGGTGAGTGTTGAGATTAGCCTGTGTGATGTGAGGGAGTGGTGCACCTGGGTCCTGATTAGGGCTGGGCTTTCCCCACACAATGCTGGCTCTGCCCCCTGTGGTGCGTCTAATGTCCCTAGCCCTGCCAGTGAATAGAGTCAGGGGCTGAGCACATCAAGAGTGCTCACAAACCAGCTGCGACTGGTTTTTCCCCTCATCCTGAGCAAAGACAAAGGAATACTGTGTATAAAAAGGTGCTGTGTCCCCTTACAAACTGTTCTTTCCCTGGCCCCTTTTCCTGAGGGGGGCTGCTGCTGGCCGCCAGGGGGACCGCCACTGGGGATTGCCTCCCTGCCTAGGAGGACCCTGTGAGCTGGCTCTGGGCCCAGCCTTGCCCCCCCCACCTTCCTGAAGGGCTTGGCTGCTGACTTTGGGCGCCTGAACTTTCCCCTAGCGCTTGAGAGCGCTTTATTTTACCCTAGCGTCTGGGACCGCTTTATTTTGTCTTTAGTGCTTGGGAGCGCTTTATTTGTATTCTAAGTGCCTGGGAGCGCTTTATATCACTCTAGCGCCTGGGAGTGCTTTATTTGTTTCTAGCGCACCAGCGCTCTATTTACTATAGCGCTTAGGAGTGCTGCCGTCGAGGCCCAGGGTGCCCACCCCTCCTATTGCGCTAGAATTACCGCGGCCTGCCTGGGGATCTCCGGGGAGGCACTGTGCCCGCCTCCACCCCCCCCCCTAGGGCCGCGCTGCCATTGGCGGCCCCTGAGAGGAATTGCCGCACTACCATTGGCTGCCTGGCCCGAAGTCAGGCAGGCTGGGGGCGAGACGACAGAGACATCCGGAAGCAGCCGGGAACCGAGGCCGCGCTCCAGGGCCTGGAGGAGAAGGGAACCGGCCCCAGGCAGCGCCAGCTTCAAGGAACCCAGGCGGGTGCCCACACCGCTCTGGGACGGGATTAGAGAGAGCCGGAGAGAGCCCCGAGGAGCGGGAGCTCTCAGAGAAGTGGTCAGCTCGAGCGGGACTCCTGCAGTGAGGGAGTCCCCCTGCCCCCGTCCGGAGAAGTCCTGCCACCGCAGAGAGAGGAAACGTCCCCGAGGAAACAGCCCCGTGAGTGTCATCGGGCTGAAGGGAGGTGCGAGCAGGGTCAGAGTTCCGGGAGGAGGCACAGTTGTCTGTAGAGCCTCGCGGGCTCCGGGGGTGGGCATTGTCTCTTGAGTCCAAAAAGGACTCGAACAAGCCGCCACAGTTGTTTTTAGAGCCACCGAGGGGACTCCTACGAATTCTAGGGGGCATTTAGAAGTTTCAGAGCCCAAGAGGCTCCTTAAAACATCCCGGGCACATTTCTTCCGAGTCCCCAGAGGGGGGACACCAAAGCCTGGGTGGCCCACATTGTTTTGTTTAGAGCCCAGAGGGGCTCAGAGGACAGTCAGTTGTTCAGAGCCTGCGAGGCTCCCACGTTGGCCCCATCGGTGTCTCCACAGCTGCCCAGCACTTAGTGGGCAGCTGCTCCATTTAGGCCCCCTGCATTCTTGTTTGGCTGCCTGCGCAGCCTGCCCTGACATTGGGACACAGGGCGTCCTAGCCCTAGAGAGGCCGGTTGGCCTAGGGACTGCCACAGGTGGTGGCTTATGTGAGTGCTGCGCAATTGTTCTTACACCGCTGAATGATTTTAGGCATCATGTGTTTTCCTTCCCTGCACCTCTGAATGTGTTTTTATGCGTTATGTGCCTTGTTCCTACACCTATGAATGTGTTGTTTATGCATCATGTGTTTTCCTTCCCTACACCTCCGAATGTTTATGCATCATGTGTAATGTTCCTATGCTTATACCCCTCAATGTATGGTGATACTTAGGTGGTTGTTTTTCTCCTAGTACAGGTGTTGCTAGTGAGGTCCTGGTTCCCTGCGTAATATTTTCCTAAGGTGTTTAGGGTTGCGTAGGTGGTACTTACCGGTTACCAGTGGTTACTGGTTGTGTGCTTCATGTTATATTTAGTGCTACATTTTCTATTTGGTTCTACAAGTGTTCTATGTGCTAATTACTATTCCTACAAGTGCTAATTCTACCAAGTACTAAGTCTAAAAGTGCATATTCCTGACAGTGGTCCAGGTGGCCCTGTCTTGTACATATCCCCTGTAAATTCTGCCCGTGCCTGTTGGCACATTATAAAGTGTGTGTTTTTGTCTAATGTGTTTTGGTAATACAAAGGCCATTTTTATATATAACCTTGTGTGGAGTTTCCTTTGTGGTGGGCCTTGGGTGTTGTTGCTGGGGGTGCATGCGCAAACACTTAACTCACATTACCTCCGAGTTTAGCCTTACTGCTCGTGTCACGTTGCCCAGGGGGTGAGCAGGGGTTATCTTGGCGTGTAACTCCCTTGCCCTGACGTGGAAGTGGTGGTCTCTGACTGACTTTGGCGCAAGCCCTGGCCAGCCAGGGATCCCATTTCTAACACGGTTGATACCGCCTGTCCGCGGCGGTGTGACGCCAGCACCACCCCCGTCCACAAGTGCGGTAGACATTGGCATGGGTTGCTGGTGGTGGGCATGCAGTGCCACACATATGGCGGTTGATACCGCCTGTCCGCGGCAGTGTGACGCCAGCACCATCCCCGTCCACAAGTGCGGTAGCTATTGGCATGGGTTGCTGGCGATGGGCATGCTGCGCCACACATATGGCGGTTGATACCGCCATATGTGTGGTGCTGCATGCACACCGCCAGCAACCCATGCCAATGTCTACCGCACTTGTGGACGGGGGTGGTGCTGGTGTCACATCGCCACGGACAGGCGGTACTTTGCGCAAATTTGGTCACATGCAATGGGAATTTGATCCGTGAACTCTGCTTCAGTACACAGCAACAACAGGTTTAATGGCACATCATTGTACACACAATTGCATCTCTTGGTATCAGACACAGGTGGTTGCATGCTGTGTGTGACGCACATTGCTCTGTGTTCCTGCATTGTCACTGATGCATTTGATGGTTGTTAATGGCTGACAGTGTGAAGCTGGTTTTAATTATGTGTAACCAAGCACTGTGCTGTGGGTCTGTGCTGACCTTGGCAATGCTTGTCTCACTGTATGGTGTTGTTCCATACTTGTGCCACCATATCAGGCTATCCACACAAGTTTGACATCTACTGTGATCATTGTGCCCTTGATGTGCGCCAGCTTCACATGATGGATTGAGGTGTGACAGGTAAAGCAGATGTGTGTGAGGCATTCCTGGTGATCTCACACACTTTTGTGGATGTTACTGGATGAGTCGTGCACATGTGGAATGTCCAGTTCAGGAAGTGTGGTATTTACATTGATATTCTGTTATGTCTGTGGAACATGTTTTAGGTAAATGGATTGGTGTGTCCCCAATTTATACACAGGTAACCTTGTGTGTCACGCATCTCACATGGAATTTATAATGTTTAGTGTAACATGATCCATGGTATGTGCTGGGTCAACTTCTTGATGGTTGTCATTGACATGTGTACAAAAACACGAGAAATTCCCCTGTGGCTTTATGATTTTACATTTGACATGGTTCAAAAAATATTTCTAGATAACCTCATTAAGCAACACAGATACCATATTTTTATATCATTTTAATTTTTTTTTTATATATATAAACATTTTCTTTTTTTCAAATATTTTGAGTTAAGTACTTTCACTGTATCAAAAGATCATTTCACAATTTATATAAACATTTTAAAAAACACAATACATTTTACAAATAATGAAGAATAAATAAATCGATTAAGTGAACCCTGATAACCACACATTACCAACAACCACTCTTTATACATACATCCCACAAGACATACTGCACTCAGCAACTAATTTCTGCGATGGAGGTAGTCCAGATGATATTAGTGACTAAAAACACCAGGTCTACGCGTTTCGGTGGGTTAAAACCACCTTCCTTAGGACCAACAGAATTTATCTTCCTGCCTTAGTGGTTACAGGGTATCTACTATATCTGACCAAGCATAGGTTGAAGACGCAGTTTCCTAACATGTAATTCAGAAGGCGTAGTTATTTAAAGATTTCTCTGATATATCAAAGTAGTTGCCCAAATTATGATGTTCAATTTGCGGCGTGAGAAGTTCTCTCAATATTCCTAATATACAGCGCAGTCTTCAGATCCTTATAATTCGGCACCGACCGAAATGCGAGTATTGTGATTCCTTCGACTTTCTACCGGGACTGGTTTCCACAGTTGAACTCTTTCATTATAAATTTATTAATAAGAGGAATTGCTATCCAGCAGATTTTTTCTTTTTTCGTATTTGTTTGCCTCCGTTCGCCTGATGTATATTTATCTCAAGTCGCCATGCTCCGCGTAGTAAGGTCGTGTGGTATTTACATTGATATTCTGTTATGTCTGTGGAACATGTTTTAGGTAAATGGATTGGTGTGTCCCCAATTTATACACAGGTAACCTTGTGTGTCACGCATCTCACATGGAATTTATAATGTTTAGTGTCATGATACATGATCCATGGTATGTGCTGGGTCAACTTCTTGATGGTTGTCATTGACATGTGTCCATGACATGTGTCCATGTACATCACACCTAGGAAGAGGCCAAATCTCATACGCCACCTGACAGTGCTGGGGGACATGGAGGATGTTGCGATAATCCAAAAATTCCGCCTCGACAGGGCGAGCCTCAAGACCCTTTGTGACCAGTTGGAGCCCCACCTGCAGCCTCGTCGCCACTACCCGACTGCCTTCACACCCACATACAAGGTGATGGCAGCCCTCCACTTTTTTGCTACTGGTTCCTTCCAGGAGACCGTGGCTGCTGCTGCAGGGATGTCGCAACCCATGTTCAGCATGGTGCTGAGGGATGTTCTTGCAGCCATGATGTTATATAAAGATCAATACATACATTTCCCCAGGGGAGCTGAATTGTCAGGAGTGAAGGGTGACTTATATGCCCTTGGGCACATACCACATGTTGTAGGTGCCATCGATTTCACCCATTAAGGTCTGGTGGCGTCACAGGCCACTGAGCATATTTTTAGGAATCGGAAACATTATCATTCTATTAATGTGCAGGTGGTGTGCCTTGTGGACATGACGATTTTGCATGTTTGTGCAAAATTCCCCGGCTCTGCACATGATTCCTACGTCTTGAGGAACAGCATGGTGTCCCGCATGATGGGTAACCTGCATCCCGATCATGCTTGCATTGTGGGTAAGTATGCCCTATGATATGGCATGAGGTGTGTTTGTGACCTGCGGCACTCAGCCTGTGCGACATTGCAATGTGTGTTTTTATTTCCTAGGTGACTCAGCATATCCCAGTCGACCCTGGCTGCTGAGTCCAGTGAGAAATCCCAGGACCCCGGCTGACGTCAGGTACAATGAGGCACATGGCAGGACCCGAAGTATCATTGAGGGGACTTTTGGGCTACTCAAGTAAAGATTACGCTACCTTGACCGGGCTGGAGGAGCACTGGCATACTCGCCTGGTAAGGTCTGCAAAATCATTGTGGCATGCTGTATGCTGCACAATTTGGCCATTCACAAGAGGATTCCTCTGCTCCTGGCTGATGGAGAGGAACCAAGGCCCGCACCTGCCCCAGGACCTGAGTCCAGTGATGAGGACAGTGGGGAGGAGGAAGGAGTTGACATTCGTCAGCAGCTCATCAACCGCTACTTTACTTGAAGGTGTGTACAGAGGTTCAACTTGTACATTATCTGTTGTGGTGGTTGTTGTTGTGCAGGGCTATCTGCGGATGGTAGAGACAGGCACACGTTCAGTCACCTGTGTGTGTTACATGTGACATTGACGTTCCATATGGGGACGTTTGCTGGACTCTATTTGTTCACACCTGCAGCCTATTGTCTTGTATGCCAGTAGTCTCTTGTGTATGTTTTGTGTAGTGTTCTGTCTGTGATGCCACAATGACACCAGTGACTGTTGTTCTGTTGTGTCTCCCTAGATGCTTCAGAATAATCTTGCCCTACATACTGTACATCCTTTGGACACATCATGGACTTTGTCAACACTGTAAATATTGCACTAAAAACGTAACTGCACAAAATCTGGTGCGTCAGGTATTTTATTTGGAAAGTGGACATGTGATTTGTGCGGGAATATTAACATGAAGGTGGGGAATGAGCAGTGAGTTCACAGTCATGGCCGATGAGATGCAAGAGTAGACACCACATGGATGTGGTGACCCAGTCCAACAGACAAGTGCTATTGCCAAGGCAATGTGGGGAAAGACAGTCCAAACAGTCAATGCAGTGGGGAAGAGGGTTGCCATCAGGGTTGGCTCAGTGACTGGCGTGTGGCAGGTGCTTAGCCTCTAGGGACTCCAGGGCTCTTCTTTGGATGCCCCCTTGACCTTTTTGGCGGAGGGGGGCCTGCTGACTGGCCAGCGGCGTCAGAGGACTCGCCCCTCTCTGTTGGCGCAGGGGAGGATGGTGCACTGTCATCCTGCGGCACAACAGGAGAGGGCAGAGGTGGTGGTTGGGACACAGGCCTGTTCCTCTGCAACGCCACTTGCTGGGCCATGAGGTCCACCATTTGACCTAGACGTCTGTCAATGGACCTCATAAGCAGGATGAGCTCACTTAAAAGTTCGTCCGACCGGCCACTTTGTCCCTGGACCTGTTCATATTCACCGATGACTCGGGTGAAGTTGTCCAGGGATGGTGTGCCAACCTCCTGATGTCTGGGGGGACCCTGGCCCTCCCACCTGCCCTGCTGCCACGGACCTGTTGCCTCGCCACGGTGGGTCCTTGCACACTCTCCCTGCCCTCCACAGTTGGTGTTGTGTCCTGGTCATCCCCTTGGACAGGGAGGATGCTGGTGGTGGTGGCCGAGGTGGTAGCGGTGGAGGCACAGGCCGTGACTGCAGGGGTTTGCTGTGTAGTTGTTGTTGCAGCAGATGTGGTGGTGGGGAGGACGGGGTCCTGAGCCCGGTTGGGCCTTGGCACACCAGATGGGCCGGCCTCGATCTCATCGTCCAAACTGTCCTGGGAGTCTACATCCGTGAGTCCATGTACCGGGGTTGGAGACTGGCTCTGCTGGTTGATGTTGTCCGCAGCAGCAAGATCTTCATCACCTGTGGATTACATGGAAAATGGTCAGTGTTGGGCGATGTGCAGGGATTCTGTTAGCTGCATGTCATCTGCTGTCTGTACACTACACAATTGAGACAACTTTTGTATTCTTGTTACAGGCAATACTGGCTGGTATTACATGCTGCATGCAAACATCATGAACTCATACATGTCCTGTGTCAATGTATTGCATGGCATTGGTGCTGTGTGTAGTGTTGCAGGTCTCCAAGACAGAAACAGCTAGAGCTGTGAGGATGGCTACCTACCTGTGAGTCTGTTTTATAAACAGTGCAATGGCTGACACATGCTCCTGGGTGGGGGGCCTCCAGGCTGATGGGGTGTGTGACAGGGGGCACGCTGGGAGTAGTAATACAGGCATCCCATCCCCAAACATTCCTCCAATACAAGATGGCTACCTACCTGGTAGGTGAGGGTGAACAGTGCAATGGCTGACACATGCTCCTGGGTGGGGAGACCTCCATGTTGCTGGGGTGTGGGATAGGGGGCATGCTGGTAGTAGTAATACAGGCATCCCACCCCCAAACAGTCCTCCATTACAAGATGGCTACCTACCTGTGAGTCTGTTTGATGAACAGTGCAATAGCTGACACATGCTCCTGGGTTGGGGGGCCCCCATGCTGCTGGGGTGTGTGACGGGGGCATGCTGGGAGTAGTAATACAGGCCACCCACCCCCATACAGTCCTCCAATACAAGATGGCTACCTACCAGTGAGTCTGTTCGATAAATGGTGCAATGGCTGACACATGGCCCTGGGTCGGGGGAGCTTCCATGCTGCTGGGTGTGTGACAGGGGGCATGCTGGGAGTAGTAATACAGGCCTCCCACCACCAAACAGTCCTCCAATACAAGATGGCTACCTACCTGGTAGGTGATGGTGAACAGTGCAATGGCTGACACATGCTCCAGGGTGGGGAGGCCTCCATGCTGCTGGAGTGTAGGACAGGGGGCATGCTGGGAGTGGTAGTGCAGGCCTCCCTCCCCCAAACAGGCCTCACAGTGAAGATGGCTGGCTACCTGTTAGGTGAGGCTGAACAGTACAATGGTGTTTGGGTTGTGAAAGGAAGTACTTATCAGTGTGTTGTTTGGCATTTGTTTGTACTTACCAGCCTATGTTCCCCAGGCTACTCCTCTGAGACTCTTAGGATGCAGTATGGCAAGCACCTTCTCCTCCCATGGTGTGAATGTTTTCTGTGGGATGGGAGGGCCACTGCCAGTCACGTTAGCCAGCTCCCAGTTCTTGCTCCTCTTCTCCTTGACAACCCTCTTCAGATCATGCCACCGCTTCATGATCTCCTTCTTGGATCGCGGGGTAGTCCCTACTGCATTGACCCTTTGGACTATCCTTTCCCACATTTGTGTCATTGGGGCTAATGGTGTCTGTTGGACCAGGCTACCAAACAGTTGTGGTTCCACTCTCACTATCTCGTTGACCATGACTGTCAACTCACCCTCTGTGAATTTTGGCATTTTCGATGCTGCCATGGTGGTTGGTGTTTGCAGTGTTTGTGGGTGCAGGGGGGTGTGGTGGGTGTGGTGTTGAGGTGTGAGATATGTTGTGTGCTGGGGAGTTTTTGGTGCTGGTGTGATGGTGGTGGTGATGTGTGTGTGCTGTGTTATTTTGCCTCTCCTCTCAGATGTGGTGAATGCCCTTCTCTTCTGGAGTGTTGCAAAGAATTGTGGTCAGTGAAGGACCTGTATTTATACTCTACTATAGCTGTGTGGGTGTGTCCAATTGGGCCTTTGCTATGAAGTGTATTGTGGGTGTTGTCCTGGGAGATTTTTTATTTTTTTAAGTTTTTGCTACATTGGTATGTGTTTTGTGTATTTGCGGGGCATGGCTACTTTGATTTGTGCTCAGTTAGGCATCGTTGCTGTGTTTTGACTTCGTCCGCCATGTTTTTCATGTACCGCCCGCGGCGGTGGCTATGCTGCAGCTCTTCAGCTGTCTCACCCATTCACTGCAGTGTGCGACCGCGGCGGTTGGAAACAGCGGTTCGTACCGCGAGACCATCGGGGAAATCCTAACTTCCCGTGGGGTGTCTCTGCTGTGCTTGCGGTGGCGTGTAGCTTTTCTGCTGCTTTTCCGCCTGCAGCGGTCGGTTTTTGATCGTCACCGCCCGCGTCGGGCGGTTTTTGTTAGCCCTCTACCGCCGCGGTCGGTCTTTTTTGGAGGATGATCCTAATTTGACCGGCGGTTTATCCACGGTCCTGGCGGGTGGTTGTTTTCTGCGTACATGGCGGTCGGGGTGAATTTCCGCCCGCTATCCTAATGACCCTTTAAGTCTTCTCTGAAGACTTCTCTAAGGACTGGCCTGAATATACATCAGAAGGAGAACAGCCATTGCAATGCGGGGATTACCCCGCACTGCCATTGTAACGCGGGGATTACAACGAAAGTCGTTACAACGACTTTCGCTGGAGGGCGCTGATAGGGAATAGTTTAATTTTCTATCCAACACCTTCCCTACTGTCAATGTGGGCTGGAGTTGGAATAGAAAATTTACCTATTCCACTATCCAGCGCCCTCCAGCGAAAGTCGTTGTAACGACTTTCGTTGTAATCCCCACGTTGTAATGGCATGCGGGGTAAAAGCCCGCGTTGCAATGACATACAACCCTTTAAAATCTGATATTTCGTAATTCAATGTCTGGAAATCTGCCAACGCATACTTCTATGATCAAATAAAACAATATTGCAACATCCTCCTTCTGTGCTCTGTACAGCCAAACTTCTATACAGTGGAGGCTCCTCGAGGGAGTGCTGCGGGGTGGTGCGACGGGGGTAGTAAATTCCGGCATATGGCTGAACGTAGTTAAGTAAATAAATAAATAAAATGAATTATATTGCGCGCGCTGCATCGCTGATTGGCGTTGCAGTGCGCGCAATTTAATTCATTTTATGTATTTATTTATTTACTTAACTCCATTTGGCCATATGCCGGAGTTTACTACCCCCCATCCTGGGCCTCCCCCGCCCTTCCCACCACCCCGAAGCACTCCCTTGAGGAGCCGCTAATGACTCACCCTCATGTCTTTCAGAGGCTGCTCAAAACTTTCTTCTTCTGAGTGCAATCCGCTGTCCTGTCACCTCCTCTATTACTGTTATTCATTTCTACAGATGTATGTAGCTACTACAGCTCAAATCAAGATATCTAAGAGTGGATTGGGCCCAGTCGCGGCTTACTTTTGAACTTAGAAAAAATGACTGAGAAGGTCAATTTCAGCAGGACAAGGCAGCTGGGGCTGCCCGGGGAGGAGGAGTCATCGAAGGGTAGCCTTAGGACAAAGTCCCAGTGAAGATTCCTACGTTCAGGCTTAGTCTCTTTTTTGCAATTTTAAAACCTCCAGCAGGACAAAGCCGAAGGGTATGGCCCACGAGGGCCCCACAAGGTTGTATGCCCATTCTGCAAGGCGCCGCTGTACAGAATTTGCTGCTGTGGAAAAGATTGTATTGGGAGCTGCCACAAAGTGAAACCGACCAGCTATGTACATTAGATGGATCTTCGAGCCTGTAGGTCTTGATCTCATCTTGGTTCTTGGAGTAGTTTTTGACAGAAGTTAAAAGTCCAAAGTTTTGGATCAGGGCTATCTTGGTACATTTAGCACCACTCCCAAGGGTCTAGGAGTTGTGGGGAGCCACTTGCAGAGTTTGGACTCACTCAGGGTAGGGCCAGGTGTGGGTTCAAGATGGTTGGAGACTTTTCTGTCCCTGAGATTCGGATCAGGAGGTCAGCCAACTAGCCCTTGGAATCACTTTGGAAGTCCTGGTCTCAAGCAAAAAGGCAGATGTCTGAGGGCACAGGGCCAGCTTCAGGCAGGAAAGCAGTCCTTCTTGGTGCAGCACAGAAGCCTTCTGAAGGCTGTCCCCTGCCGACTGTCTTCTGAGAGTCCTTCTGCTGGTCCAAAAGTGAACTGAAGAGTCTGTCTGATGGTTGCTTATTTAGGTCGAGCATAGGCAGCGCGCATGTGCTGTCTGCAAGACCTGCTATATTCAATAAAATTGTTTTTGTCCCGCCTTCTATAAGTACACTCCAGTGTTGCTCTTCTTTGCTGCCTCCGAACTCATTTGTGCAGCTGATACCTCACTGCTGTTCAAGGCTGAGGAGCACATGCCAAGTACAGTTTCCTTGTGCTTTCAGTCTTTATCCTTTTTTTTGGAGAACTCTTTTTTCAAATTGCTGCTTTCGTCACTCTCTCCCCACTTGGCCAGCAGCGGGTAGCGCACAGCAACACTTCCGTGCAGTCAGCCTGCCTGCCAACATGGCAAAGGTGCATTTTCATTCTTCCCCCATTGTATGAGTGTGTGTACCCAATTGCAAGCCCCAGTGAGCGGGGGCAGAGGCCTCTGCTTCCCACTCTGAGATTTGGGCACTTATGTTACAGGTGCCACTTGCAGGGTGAGTAACTATTTCTGTCTTGCTCCTCCTCACTTGCTGAAAACCATGACTTCAACAAACAGCTCTTACCCTCTTTTTCCTCTCCTTTCCTTTATTTTTTCACCTGTGAAATGGATAAAAAAAAAGAAAGAAACACTTTTGCTGCAAATGTCATCTCTATCAGACATATTTCTTTTTCAAAGTGCAGCATCAGGACGAAGAGAAACAAAAGTGATAAACATTAATTGGCAATAATCTGAATCATTTACCCTCACTGAGAACAAAACAGAACCCATCATTGAATACCCGCTAAGGTGGCAAAAGGAAACTTTGAGATATCTGTGCATGCAGATACACTGTGAAAAATACATGGGGCCTAATTTTGAATACTGGGGCTTTTTGGGGGGAAACTCTAAATATGCAGTAGAATCTGCTCGCTCAATTTCCTCCACCAGCGAACAGTATTCTGGTAGAAATTATTACTGAATTTTACTTCATTTTAGGAGTTTCGCCCAGAGAATCATAGATTTTCAGTTCCCTCCAAACTCTAAATGCGGCCCGCGGACATAAGACATTACAATAGGACTGTAATTGAAAAACTAAAAAAACAAGTGGAGAGATGGATTAATCTTCCACTTTCACTAGCAGGTAGAGTGTCCATTATAAAAATGGTAATACTCCCATAATTAATAGTCCCATAACACTACACAAGGTATCCTTCTCCATGCACCAGGCCCTATGCTCTAGAATAGTGTGGGCTGGGAAGCAGTCAAGGCTGAGTTGGGAGATACTTACTAGTTTACACTGCATGGAAAGACTTTTACTCCTAGTTTCAAACACCATTGTCTAACAGCTCAAGTTAATTTTCCCTGTTTCTGGTTCTCACCTGATTGCTATTTTACTATGGTAGCAAACAACAAAACAATAAAGTGATGAATGTTATGTTATGTTATGTTAAGGAGTGTTTATATAGCGCCTATCACCGCCGGTCTCTAAGCGCTTAACAGAAGAACATAACACACTGATGCCCATAAACCCTCAGCTATTCTACCGCCTAGACTGTAATAAAGGCCTGTCTAAAAAGATGAGTTTTCAATTTCTTTCTGAAAGGTAGAAGCTGTGATTCCTCCTTCAAGGTGGGCGGGAGGGCATTCCACAATTGTGGAAGAAGCACAGACAAGGCCCTCCCTCCTTTGGTTTTTAATTTGAACCGAGGTTGGGACAGATTGGAAATTTTTCCAGAGCGCAAGGGTCTCCCAGGAGTATACCTCTTCAAACGTTCTTTAATGTACTCTGGGGCTTTCCCAAAAAGTGCCTTATGGGCCACACAGAGACATTTAAACTGGACTCGGAATTTCACTGGAAGCCAGTGCAGCTTCTGAAGCAGGGGGGTTGCGTGCGAGTTTCTGGGCAAAGAATGAACCAGTCTGGCTGCATCATTCTGTATTACCTGCAGCTTCCTTAGCAGCTTCTGTGGCAGGCCAAGATACAAGGCATTGCCATAGTCAATTCTTGAAATGACTGTGGCAGATACGATTGACTGCAAGGTGGGGGCAGATAGAATAGGGACTAATTTTCGTAATTGCCTCAACACACCAATGCAGGAACCGACGACAGCAGAGACTTGAGGGGCCATTGAGAGATCTGTGTCGATTCTTAGTCCTAGGCTTTTTACCACAGGGCCAGGAGACGGGGTGGTTCCTAATTCTGGAGGCCAATACAGATCGCTCCAGGGGTCCTCTTTGTTACTGATTACCAGCACCTCCGTTTTGTCAGCATTCACCTTCAACAGATTGTTGGTCATCCAGTTGACCGTGAAGCTGAGCAGATTCCTCACGGATTCCTGGGCCTCTTTGGTATCATCCAGCCGAACTAATAGCTGGATATCATCTGCGTAATTATAGACTTCACAGTTCATACACATCAGCTCTTCCACCAGTGGTTGTAAATAAATGTTGAAAAGCAGGGTGGATAAAGCCGATCCCTGGGGCACCCCCCAAGTCACCTCACTGATCTCAGACAGTTGGTCTCCAAGCTGCACTCTCTGGGTTCGACCTGACAGGAAGGATTCTAGCCACTTTAGCACCTGGCCTGAGATCCCCAATTTCGCGATACGGTCCAGTAAGATGGTGTGGCTGACCGTATCGAAAGCCGCTGATAAGTCTAGGAGAATCAGGGCACATGGTTGTTTATTATCAGCCCTGACTCTCAGCTCATCAGCGACTGAGGCCATAACTAATTCTGTGCTATGTTGAGGCCGGAATCCAGCCTGCCTGGCATGGAGAAGATGGTGTTCTTCCAGATGGCCGGCTAGGGTACTGAGAACGTGCTTTTCCAAAATCTTACTAAGGAAAGGTAACTGCGAGATGGGCCTATAATTTTTTAAGGCTTTCGTATCCGTACCGGCTTTCTTTAAAAGTGGGGAGACCCTGGCTTCTTTCATCTGGGCAGGCAGATAGCCTGTCTTCAGTGAATTATTCAATAGACTCAGCACCTGAGGCTGGATGCCTGGAAGGGCCATTTTAAAAAATTTTGGGGGACAAGGATCTATGTTTGAGCCTGACTTGATCTGTCCAACTAATTCTACTAAGCCTTTATCATCAATAGGAGGGAAATTATTCAAAGCCTTAGAGGGCGCCAGGGCATTTAGGCTGGGCGGCATGGTTATGGCTGGCCGTGTGTTGATATCAGCAATGATATCCTGTACCTTCCGCAAAAAGAAGGTTTGAAAGGAATCACAGTCTGGTTGATCAGCCACAGAAATGTTCCCTTGCCGTTGTGTGAGTTCCCTTAATATTGTAAAGGTCTCACGCTGTATATTTATTGCTTCCCTGATTCTTCCCTCATAGAAGACCGCTTTTCTTTTCAGGATGTCAGTCTTATATTTTAAAAGCAGAGTTTTAAAAACTTCGGCCTCTGTTTGGCAATAGTGACGTCTCCACCTTCTCTCTGCCTTACGGAGGACTTGCTTCTTCTGTTTTAGAGAGGCGTCAAACCATGGCGCTCCTTTCCCTTTGGTTCTAGTGCTCTCCACCTGCTCAGGGGCTAGTTTGTCCAGAGCAGCGAGCATCCAAGTCTTTAGCGTCTTAGCATCATGGTCCAAATCTGTACCACACATTTCTGGAGGGGAGGAGGAGAGTAAGGTCGAGGTTAGAAGCTCAGCTTCTACCTTGTTCCAAGGTCGAGTTTTTCTCCGTAACTTTGTTGGGGCATCCCTCAACGGGTCGCCTGGAACCCAACACCTTATCATAGAGTGGTCCGACCAAATACATGGGCTGACCTCCGTTATTTCTGTGTTAGGCAGGGAGGACCAAACTAGATCTAATGTATGGCCTTTGACGTGAGTCGGACCCACCACTAGTTGTTGCAAATTAAGCACCGTGAGATTAGATTCGAACTCAGTCACTATAGGGTCTCTAGGTACTTTATCCCAGTGGTAATTGAAATCGCCTACCACCAAAATAGACTTGTATCTAGAGGCCAGGTCTGTCAGAAGTTCATTAAAGATGTCATTAAAATCCGGTGAATATTGCGGCGGGCGGTAGACTACCAATATTACTATACATGAGGACTTGAGCGAGATTTTAATTCCTAACAGCTCCGCAGTGGCACAATTTTGTGCTATAATTTCTTTCACTATGAGGCCTTTTTTGAACAGGAAGGCTACACCCCCCCCTTTGCAATCATTTGGGCGATTGTGCCAGATTGCATCATACTCTGGGGGTAAGGCAGCCAGAATGTCTGGCATAGAAGCAGAGCCAAGCCAGGTCTCTGAAAGAGCGAGAATATCGATGTCTCCATCGAGCAACAAAGAAAAAACTTCAAGATGGTGCTTTTGTAAAGAACGCGTATTAAGTGACGCTAATCTAAGACCAAGTGACTGGCAGCTGGTAGACGTGAAAGACGTTTCGGAGCTTATACCTGTAGTCCGCACCAGGGCATCAGCTTGCAAAGTGGACAAGGTGACATTATCAAGACAGATAGCATCGGTCTGTATGCCTCGGGAGAATAAGTACGAATTTGACCAGAGTTTATGGCCCCTGGGCCCAGTCTGGCCCGGACGGGCCCAGACGGGCTTTCCTCTGGCGCTCCTCCGGCGCGATGCTGCGCGCGATCGCTGCGCGCCAGCATACTAGTGGATATTTATAGTGTCTGGCAAGAAGACAGATGCAAAGACTAGCCTGCTAACCTCCAAGAGTGTCTAGCACACACCCAAGATGGCGGACGGGCGTGGGGCGGCGAGGGAATCACCAAAGTGGTGAGAAATGCTTTTTATTTCAATTATAGTGCAGGCAATGCGGAGAATGATAAAAACATGAGGTCCCTAGGCAGTAAACCGATCTCTAGAATATTTTAAAAGCAATTTCTAGGCAATAACGATTTTCCACCAACACACAGTTTTAAAAAAGGAGCTAGCCTCCAACAAACAGTAAAAGAGCAAGAGCAGTCCTCTGAATGCAGCAGTGGTAATTCGTTCTGATTCTGGTCGGCACACGCGCCGACTGACCTCCTAAAAATAGCCTTTGCTGCCTAAAGACAGATGCAAAGACTAGCCTGCTAACCTCCAAGAGTGTCTAGCACACACCCAAGATGGCGGACGGGCGTGGGGCGGCGAGGGAATCACCAAAGTGGTGAGAAATGCTTTTTATTTCAATTATAGTGCAGGCAATGCGGAGAATGATAAAAACATGAGGTCCCTAGGCAGTAAACCGATCTCTAGAATATTTTAAAAGCAATTTCTAGGCAATAACGATTTTCCACCAACACACAGTTTTAAAAAGGAGCTAGCCTCCAACAAACAGTAAAAGAGCAAGAGCAGTCTTCTGAATGCAGCAGTGGTAATTCGTTCTGATTCTGGTCGGCACACGCGCCGACTGACCTCCTAAAAATAGCCTTTGCCTAAAGACAGATGCAAAGACTAGCCTGCTAACCTCCAAGAGTGTCTAGCACACACCCAAGATGGCGGACGGGCGTGGGGCGGCGAGGGAATCACCAAAGTGGTGAGAAATGCTTTTTATTTCAATTATAGTGCAGGCAATGCGGAGAATGATAAAAACATGAGGTCCCTAGGCAGTAAACCGATCTCTAGAATATTTTAAAAGCAATTTCTAGGCAATAACGATTTTCCACCAACACACAGTTTTAAAAAAGGAGCTAGCCTCCAACAAACAGTAAAAGAGCAAGAGCAGTCCTCTGAATGCAGCAGTGGTAATTCGTTCTGATTCTGGTCGGCACACGCGCCGACTGACCTCCTAAAAATAGCCTTTGCTGCCTAAAGACAGATGCAAAGACTAGCCTGCTAACCTCCAAGAGTGTCTAGCACACACCCAAGATGGCGGACGGGCGTGGGGCGGCGAGGGAATCACCAAAGTGGTGAGAAATGCTTTTTATTTCAATTATAGTGCAGGCAATGCGGAGAACGATAAAAACATGAGGTCCCTAGGCAGTAAACCGATCTCTAGAATATTTTAAAAGCAATTTCTAGGCAATAACGATTTTCCACCAACACACAGTTTTAAAAAGGAGCTAGCCTCCAACAAACAGTAAAAGAGCAAGAGCAGTCTTCTGAATGCAGCAGTGGTAATTCGTTCTGATTCTGGTCGGCACACGCGCCGACTGACCTCCTAAAAATAGCCTTTGCCTAAAGACAGATGCAAAGACTAGCCTGCTAACCTCCAAGAGTGTCTAGCACACACCCAAGATGGCGGACGGGCATGGGGTGGCGAGGGAATCACCAAAGTGGTGAGAAATGCTTTTTATTTCAATTATAGTGCAGGCAATGCGGAGAATGATAAAAACATGAGGTCCCTAGGCAGTAAACCGATCTCTAGAATATTTTAAAAGCAATTTCTAGGCAATAACGATTTTCCACCAACACACAGTTTTAATGGAATGCTTGAATTAATCTTAGCCACTGGGGTCACTGGGTCGCATTCCAGTCCATCATTTTCACCCACTATTCCACCCTACACAAAGGCCTGCCATATGTAAACGAGTATTGACACTGCCTCTCGTGTGAAAAGTCCATCCATAACTGCCATGTGAGGGATGTATGTCAGTACAACGCGATCTTTTAGATCGCGGTACTTTACAACGCGGTTTCTACAACGCAAGTCGTTAAAACGACTTGCGTTGGAGGGCGCGGATTGAGGATTAATATAATTTTATATTCCAACACTAGCCCAGGTAACAGCCGCAAGGGAAAATTAAATAAAGAATTAATTTTCCCTTGTGGTCGTCTCTCGAAATCCCCCCTCATCTGCCCATCGCGGCACAGCTCTTACCTGCTGCCGCCGCGGCTGATGAACTGGGACGCAGCCTGCATAATTACCAGTGGTTGGGATTAATTCAAGCATTCCAAACATCTCTTTTTAGTATTACTCAGTGTGACACTCTGAGTGCTCTGGGTATGCCTAGGCATGTTCACTGCACTGCTGAAACCAAGCTGCACCCTCCTGACAAAGCTCAACTAGGCCGAAACTGATCAGGGGTTGCTTGTGTTCAGATTCAGAGGAGACCTTGTCTGCCAGTTGGGGCTGGATAGTTCCTATCGAAGCAGGGCAAAAGCTGATTTACATATGGCTGTATCCTATTTGAGGTAGCTTTGTGGTCTAAAAGAATGTTGAACTGTGATGTGGCTCTGAGTAATTACCAGTGGCTGATATTAATTCAAGCATTTCAACTGTCCCTTTAAGTATTCATCACTGAACAATTGAGAACAATCATGTCAGATGTACAATCATGACAGGTCAGATCTGGAACATTGCAGAAGTGAAAGGGGATAGATTTTGAAACATTCTACCTTGTTGAAAAAGGTCCACGCTACCAATTTGCACCTGCTCAGAGACTGGGGAAGTTGGATGTGGGATTAGAAATCCAGAAAAAATTTGGTATTGCTGGTGTGCACAAACGAAGTCCCTATCAATAAATTCCAACTACATATTGATTGATTTTAATTAAAAAACAGAGGTCCCAGTTATGTAGCAACATTAATAAAGATCCCCTCCGAAATAGCTATCCTAGCGCAGCACTTTACACAATGTAAAGATTGTCTAGCTTCGCAATAAATTACAAGGAATCATGTGAAGCATTTCACATCTCAGCAAATAAGAAAATGTAGACAGATGAAACTGTGAATGATTAACATGAGATGCATAATAAATCATATATTTTAGTATGGAAAATTAAGGCAAAGGATACTAGCATTATGGTATGAAGCAACTCTCCCGTCAACTGACCAGCAGTTCTCCCTCTACTGACATTCCCAAGGCCGTGAGGGAGTCCCCCTGCCCCCGCCCAGAGAAGTCCTGCCACCGCAGAGAGAGGAAACGTCCCAGAGGAAACAGCCCGGTGAGTGTCATCGGGCCGGAGGGAGGTGCGGGCAGGTTCAGAGTGCCGGGAGGAGGCACAGTTGTCTGTAGAGCCTCGCGGGCTCTGGGGGGGGGGGCATTGTCTCTTGAGTCCAAGAAGGACTCCATAAGCCGCCACAGTTGTTTTTAGAGCCACCGAGGGGACTCCTACGAATTCTAGGGGGCATTTAGCAGGCTCCTTAAAACATCCCGGGCACATTTCTTCCGAGTCCCCAGAGGGGGGACTCCAACGCCTGGGCGGCCCACATTGTTTTGTTTAGAGCCCAGAGAGGCTCAGAGGACAGTCAGTTGTTCAGAGCCTGCGAGGCTCCCACTTTGGCCCCATTGGTGTCTCCACAGCTGCCCAGCACTTAGTGGGCAGCTGCTCCATTTAGGCCCCCTGCAGCCTGCCCTGACATTGGGACACAGGGCGTCCTAGCCATAGAGAGGCCGGTTGGCCTAGGGACTGCCACAGGTGGTGGCTTATGTGAGTGCTGCGCAATTGTTCTTACACCGCTGAATGATTTTAAGCATCATGTGTTTTCCTTTCCTACACCTCTGAATGTGTTTTGATGCGTCATGTGCCTTGTTCCTACACCTCTGAATGTGTTGTTTATGCATCCTATGCTTATACCCCTAAATGTATGGTGAAACTTAGGTGGTTGTTTTTCTCCTAGTACAGGTGTTGCTAGTGAGGTCCTGGTTCCCTGCGTAATATTTTCCTAAGGTGTTTAGGGTTGCGTAGGTGGTACTTACCGGTTACCAGTGGTTACTGGTTGTGTTCTTCATGTTATATTTTGTGCTACATTTTCTATTTGGTTCTACAAGTGTTCTATGTGCTAATTACTATTCCTACAAGTGATAATTCTACCAAGTACTATGTCTAAAAGTGCATATTCCTCACAGTGGTCCAGGTGGCCCTGTCTTGTACATATCCCCTGTAAATTCTGCCCGTGCCTGTTGGCACATTGTAAAGTGTGTGTTTTTGTCTAATGTGTTTTGGTAATACAAAGGCTATTTTTATACATAACCTTGTGTGGAGTTTCCTTTGTGGTGGGCCTTGGGTGTTGTTGCTGGGGGTGAGTTGTTGATACCGCCATATGTGTGGTGCTGCATGCTCACCGCCAGCCACCCATGCCAATGTCTACCACACTTGTGGACGGGGTGGTGCTGGTGTCACATCGCCACGGACAGGCGGTAGTTTGCGCAAATTTGGTCACATGCAATGGGAATTTGATCCGTGAACTCTGCTTCAGTACACAGCAGCAACAGGTTTAATGGCATATCATTGTACACACAATTGCATCTCTTGGTATCAGACACAGGTGGTTGCATGCTGTGCGTGACGCACATTGCTCTGTGTTCCTGCATTGTTACTGATGCATTTGATGGTTGTTGATGGCTGACAGTGTGAAGCTGGTGTTAATTATGTGTAACCAAGCACTGTGCTGTGGGTCTGTGCTGACCTTGGCAAGGCTTGTCTCACTGTATGGTGTTGTTCCATACTTGTGCCACCATATCAGGCCATGCACACAAGTTTGACATCTACTGTGATCATTGTGCCCTTGATGTGCGCCAGCTTCACATGATGCATTGAGGTGTGACAGGTAAAGCAGGTGTGTGTGAGGCATTCATGGTGATCTCACACACTTTTGTGGATGTTACTGGATGAGTCGTGCACATGTGGAATGTCCAGTTCAGGACGTGTGGTATTTACATTGATATTCTGTTATGTCTGTGGAACATGTTTTAGGTAAATGGATTGGTGTGTCCCCAATTTATACACAGGTAACCTTGTGTGTCACGCATCTCACATGGAATTTATAATGTTTAGTGTCATGATACATGATCCAAGGTATGTGCTGGGTCAACGTCTTGATGGTTGTCATTGACATGTGTCCATGACATGTGTCCATGTACATCACACCTAGGAAGAGGCCAAATCTCATACACCACCTGACAGTGCTGGGGGACATGGAGGATGATGCGATAATCCAATAATTCCGCCTCGACTGGGCGAGCCTCAAGACCCTTTGTGACCAGTTGGAGCCCCACCTGCAGCCTCGTCGCCACTACCCGACTGCCTTCACATCCACATACAAGGTGATGGCAGCCCTCCACTTTTTTGCTACTGGTTCCTTCCAGGAGACCGTGGCCGCTGCTACAGGGATGTCGCAACCCATGTTCAGCATGGTGCTGAGGGATGTTCTTGCAGGCATGATGTTATATAAAGATCAATACATACATTTCCCCAGGGGAGCTGAATTGTCAGGAGTGAAGGGTGACTTCTATGCCCTTGGGCACATACCACATGTTGTAGGTGCCATCGATTGCACCCATGTAGGTCTGCTTGTATTGTGGGTAAGTACGCCCTGTGATATGGCGTGAGGTGTGTTTGTGACCTGCTGCACTCAGCCTGTGTGACATTGCAATGTGTTTTTTTATTTCCTAGGTGACTCAGCATATCCCAGTCCACCCTGGCTGCTGAGTCCAGTGCGAAATCCCAGGACCCCGGCTGATGTCAGGTACAATGAGGCACATGGCAGGACCCGACGTGTCATTGAGTGGACTTTTGGGCTACTCAAGTAAAGATTACGCTGCCTTGACCGGGCTGGAGGAGCACTGGCATACTCGCCTGGTAAGGTCTGTAAGATCGTTGTGGCATGCTGTATGCTGCACAATTTGGCCATTCACAAGAGGATTCCCCTGCTCCTGGCTGATAGAGAGGAACCAAGGCCCGCACCTGCCCAAGGACCTGGGTCCAGTGATGAGGACAGTGGGGAGGAGGAAGGAGTTGACATTTGTCAGCATCTCATCAACCGCTACTTTACTTGAAGGTGTGTACAGAGGTTCAACTTGTATATTATCTGTTGTGGTGGTTGTTGTTGTGCAGGGCTATCTGCGGATGGTAGAGACAGGCACACGTTCAGTCACCTGTGTGTGGTACATGTGACATTGACGTTCCATATGGGGACGTATGCTGGACTCTATTTGTTCACACCTGCAGCCTATTGTCTTGTGTGCCAGTAGTCTCTTGTGTATGTTTTGTGTAGTGTTCTGTCTGTGATGCCACAATGACACCAGTGACTGTTGTTCTGTTGTGTCTCCCTAGATGCTTCAGAATAATCTTGCCCTACATACTGTACATCCTTTGGACACATCATGGACACTGTAAATATTGCACTAAAAACGTAACTGCACAAAATCTGGTGCGTCAGGTATTTTATTTGGAAAGTGGACATCTGAATTGTGCGGGAATATTAACATGAAGGTGGGGAATGAGCAGTGAGTTGACAGTCATGGCCGATGAGATGCAAGAGTAGACACCACATGGATGTGGTGACCCAGTCCAACAGACAAGTGCCATTGCCAAGGAAATGTGGGGAAAGACAGTCCAAACAGTCAATGCAGTGGGGAAGAGGGTTGCCATCAGGACTGGCTCAGTGACTGGCGTGTGGCAGGTGCTTTGCCTCTAGGGACTCCATGGCTCTTCTTTGGATGCCCCCTTGAGATCTTTTTGGCGGTGGGGGCCTGCTGACTGGCCAGCGGCATCAGAGGACTGGCCCCTCTCTGTTGGCGCAGGGGAGGATGGTGCACTGTCATCCTGCGGCACAACAGGAGGAGGCAGAGGTGGTGGTTGGGACACAGAACTGTCCCTCTGCAACGCCACTTGCTGGGCCATGAGGTCCACCATTTGACCTAGACGTCTGTCAATGGACCTCATCAGCAGGATGAGCTCACTTAAAAGTTTGTCCGACTGGCCACTTTGTCCCTGGACCTGTTCATATGCACCGATGACTCAGGTGAAGTTGTCCAGGGATGGTGTGCCAACCTCCAGATGTCTGGGGGGACCCTGGCCCTCCCACCTGCCCTGCTGCCACGGACCTGTTGCCTCGCCATGGTGGGTCCTTGCACACTCTCCCTGCCCTCCACAGTTGGTGTTGTGTCCTGGTCACCCCCTTGGACAGGGAGGATGCTGGTGGTGGTGGCCGAGGTGGTAGCTGTGGAGGCACAGGCCGTGACTGCAGGGGTCTGCTGTGTAGTTGTTGTTGCAGCAGATGTGGTGGTGGGGAGGACGGGGTCCTGAGCCCGGTTGGGCCTTGGCACACCAGATCGGCCGGCCTCGAGCTCATCGTCCAAACTGTCCTGGGAGTCTACATCCGTGAGTCCATGTACCGGGGGTGGAGACTGGCTCTGCTGGTTGATGCTGTTCGCAGCAGCAAGATCTTCATCACCTGTGGATTACATGGGAAAATGGTCAGTGTTGGGCAATGTGCAGGGATTCTGTTAGCTGCATGTCATCTGCTGTCTGTACATTACACAATTGAGACAACTTTTGTATTCTTGTTACAGGCAATACTGGCTGGTATTACATGCTGCATGCAAACATCATGAACTCATACATGTCCAGTGTCAATGTATTGCATGGAATTGGTGCTGTGTGTGGTGTTGCAGGTCTCCAAGACAGAAACAGCTAGAACTGTGAGGATGGCTACCTACCTGTGAGTCTGTTTTATAAACAGTGCAATGGCTGACACATGCTCCTGGGTGGGGGGCCTCCATGCTGCTGGGGTGTGTGACAGGGGGCACGCTGGGAGTAGTAATACAGGCATCCCATCCCCAAACATTCCTCCAATACAATATGGCTACCTACCTGGTAGGTGAGGGTGAACAGTGCAATGGCTGACACATGCTCCTGGGTGGGGAGACCTCCATGTTGCTGGGGTGTGGGATAGGGGGCATGCTGGTAGTAGTAATACAGGCATCCCACCCCCAAACAGTCCTCCATTACAAGATGGCTACCTACCTGTGAGTCTGTTTGATGAACAGTGCAATAGCTGACACATGCTCCTGGGTTGGGCGGCCTCCATGCTGCCGGGGTGTGTGACGGGGGCATGCTGGGAGTAGTAATACAGGCCTCCCACCCCCATACAGTCCTCCAATACAAGATATCTGCCTACCTGTGAGTCTGTTCGATAAACAGTGCTATGGCTGACACATGCCCCTGGGTGGGGGGAGCCTCCATGCTGCTGGGGTGTGTGACAGGGGGCATGCTGGGAGTAGTAATATAGGCCTCCCACCCCCAAACAGTCCTCCATGCCAAGATGGCTTCTGACCTGGTAGGTGAGGGTGAACAGTGCAATGGCTGACACATGCTCCAGGGTGGGAAGGCCTCCATGCTGCGGGGGTGTGGGACAGGGGTCATGCTGGTAGTAGTAATACAGGCATCCCACCCCCAAACAGTCCTCCATTACAAGATGACTACCTACATGTGAGTCTGTTTGATGAACAGTGCAATGGCTGACACATGCTCCTGGGTGGGGGGGCCTCCATGCTGCTTGGGTGTGTGACGGGGGCATGCTGGGAGTAGTAATACAGGCCACCCACCCCATACAGTCCTCCAATACAAGATGGCTACCTACCAGTGAGTCTGTTTGATAAACAGTACAATGGCTGACACATGCTCCTGGGTGGGGGGCTCCATGCTGCTTGGGTGTGTGACAGGGGGCATGCTGGGAGTAGTAATATAGGCATATTACCCCCAAACAGTCCTTCAATACAAGATGGCTACCTACCTGGTAGGTGATGCTGAACAGTGCAATGGCTGACACATGCTCCAGGGTGGGGAGACCTCCATTTTGCTGGGGTGTGGGACAGGGGGCATGCTGGTAGTAGTAATACAGGCATCCCACCCCCAAACAGTTCTCCATTACAAGATGACTACCTACCGTTGAGTCTGTTTGATGAACAGTGCAATGGCTGAAACATGCTCCTGGATGGGGGGGCCTCCATGCTGCTGGGGTGTGTGACAGGGGGCATGCTGGGAGTAGTAATACAGGCCTCCCACCCCCAAACATTCCTCCAATACAAGATGGCTACCTACCTGGTAGGTGAGGGTGAACAGTGCAATGGCTGACACATGCTCCTGGGTGGGGGGCCTCCATGCTGCTGGGGTGTGTGACAGGGGGCACACTGGGAGTAGTAATACAGGCATCCCACCCCCAAATATTCCTCCAATACAAGATGGCAACCTACCTGGTAGGTGAGGGTGAACAGTGCAATGGCTGACACATGCTCCAGGGTGGGGAGACCTCCATGTTGCTGGGGTGTGGCATAGGGGGCATGCTGGTAGTAGTAATACAGGCATTCCACCCCCAAACAGTCCTCCATTACAAGACGGCTACCTACCTGTGAGTCTGTTTGATGAACAGTGCAATGGCTGACACATGCTCCTGGGTTGGGGGGCCTCCATGCTGCTGGGGTGTGTGACAGGGGGCATGCTGGGAGTAGTAATACAGACCTCCCACCCCATACATCCTCCGATACAAGATGGCTACCTACCTGGTAGGTGTTGGTGAACAGTGCAATGGCTGACACATGCTCCAGGGTGGGGAGGCCTCCATGCTGCTGGAGTGTGGGACGGGGGCATGCTGGTAGTAGTACTATAGGCCTCCCATCCCCAAACAGTCCTCCATTCCAAGATGGCTTCCGACCTGGTAGGTGAGGGTGAACAGTGCAATGGCTGACACATGCTCCAGGGTGGAAAGGCCTCCATGCTGCTGGGGTGTGGGACAGGGGGCATGCTGGTTGTAGTAATACGGGCCTCCCACCTCCAAACAGTCCTCCATTACAAGATGGCTACCTACCTGTGAGTCTGTTTGATGAACAGTGCAATGGCTGACACATGCTCCTGGGTGGGGGGGCCTCCATGCTGCTGGGGTGTGTGACGGGGGCATGCTGGGAGTAGTAATACAGGCCACCCACCCCCATACAGTCCTCCAATACAAGATGGCTACCTACCAGTGAGTCTGTTTGATAAATAGTGCAACAGGCTGACACATGCTCCTGGGTGGGGAGGGCTCCATGCTGCTGGGGTTTGTGACAGGGGGCATGCTGGGAGTAGTAATACAGGCCTCCTACCCCCAAACAGTCCTCAAATACAAGATGGCTACCTACCTGGTAGGTGATGGTAAACAGTGCAATGGCTGACACATGCTCCAGGGTGGGGAGGCCTCCATGCTTCTGGAGTGTAGGACAGGGGGCATGCTGGGAGTGGTAGTGCAGGCCTCCCTCCCCCAAACAGGCCTCACAGGGAAGATGGCTGGCTACCTGTTAGGTGAGGCTGAACAGTGCAATGGTGTTTGGGTTGTGAAAGGAAGTACTTATCAGTGTGTTGTTTGGCATTTGTTTGTACTTACCAGCCTATGTTCCCCAGGCTACTCCTCTGAGACTCGTAGGATGCAGTATGGCAAGCACCTTCTCCTCCCATGGTGTGAATGTTTTCTGTGGGATGCGAGGGCCACTGTCAGTCACGTTAGCCAGCTCCCAGTTCTTGCTCCTCTTCTCCTTGACAACCCTCTTCAGATCATGCCACCGCTTCATGATCTCCTTCTTGGATCACGGGGTAGTCCCTACTGCATTGACCCTTTGGACTATTCTTTCCCACATTAGTGTCATTGGGGCTAATGGTGTCTGTTGGACCAGGCTACCAAACAGTTGTGGTTCCACTCTCACTATCTCATTGACCATGACTGTCAACTCACCCTCTGTGAATTTTGGCATATTCGGTGCTGCCATGGTGGTTGGTATTTGCAGTGTTTGTGGGCGCAGGGGGGGTGTGGTGGGTGTGGTGTTGAGGTGTGAGATATGTTGTGTGCTGGGGAGTTTTTGGTGCTGGTATGATGGTGGTGGTGGTGGTGGTGATGTATGTGTGCTGTGTTATTTTCCCTCTCCTCTCAGATGTGGTGAATGCCCTTCTCTTCTGGAGTGTTGCAAATAATTGTGGTCAGTGAAGGACCTGTATTTATACTCAGCTGTGTGGGTGTGTCCAATTGGGCCTTTGCTGTGAAGTGTATTGTGGGTGTTGTCCTGGGAGATTTTTAAATTTTTAAAAGTTTTTGTTACATTGATATGTGTTTTGTGTATTTGCGGGGCATGGCTACTTTGATTTGTGCTCAGTTAGGCATCGTTGCAGTGTTTTGACTTCGTCCGCCATGTTTTTCATGTACCGCCTGCGGCGGTGGCTATTCTGCAGCTCTTCAGCTGTCTCTCCCATTCACTGCAGTGTGCGACCGCGGCTGTTGGAAACAGCAGTTCGTACCGCGAGACCATCGCGGAAATCCTAACTTCCCGTGGGGTGTCTCTGCTGTGCTTTCGGTGGGGTGTAGCTTTTCCGCTGCTTTTCCGCCTGCAGCGGTCGGTTTTTGATCGTCACCGCCCGCGTCGGGCGGTTTTTGTTACCCCGCTACCGCAGCGGTCGGTCTTTTTTGGAGAATGATCCTAATTTGACCGGCGGTCTATCCACGGTCCTGGCGGGTGGTTGTTTTCTGCCTCCTTGGCGGTCGTGGTGAATTTCCGCCCGCTATCCTAATGACCCCTTAAGTCTTCTCTGAAGACTTCTCCAAGGACTGGCCTGAATATACTTCAGAAGGAGAACAGCCATTACAACGCGGGGATTACCCCGCACTGCCATTGTAACGCGGGAATTACAACGAAAGTCGTTACAACGACTTTCGCTGGAGGGCGCTGTTGGATAGGGAATAGTTTAATTTTCTATCCAACACCTTCCCTACTGTCAACTTGGGCTGGAGTTGGAATAGAAAATTTACCTATTCCACTATCAGCGCCCTCCAGTGAAAGTCGTTGTAACGATTTCGTTGTAATCCCCACGTTGTAATGACATGCCGGGTAAAAGCCCGCGTTGTAATGAGATACCATCCTTTAAAATCTGATATTTCGTAATTCAATGTCTGGAAATCTGCCAACACATACTTCTATGATCAAATAAAACAATATTGCAACATCCTCCTTCTGTGCTTTGTACAGCCAAACTTCTATACAGTGGCGGCTCCTCGAGGGAGTGCTGGGGGTGGTGCGACAGGGGTAGTAAATTCCGGCATATGGCTGAACGTAGTTAAGTAAATAAATAAATAAAATGAATTACATTGCGCGCGCTGCATCGCCGATTGGCGTTGCAGTGCGCGCAATTTAATTCATTTTATGTATTTTTTTATTTACTTAACTCCATTCGGCCATATGGCAGAGTTTACTACCCCCCACCCGGGGCCTCCCCCGCCCTTCCCCACCACCCCAAAGCACTCCCTTGAGGAGCCGCTAATGACTCACCCTCATGTCTTTCAGAGGCTGCTCAAAACGTTCTTCTTCTGAGTGCAATCCACTGTCCTGTCACCTCCTCTATTACTGTTAGTCATTTCTACAGATGTATGTAGCTACTACAGCTCAAATCAAGATATCTAAGAGTGGATTGGGCCCAGTTGCGGCTTATTTTGAACTTAGAAAAAAATTACTGAGAAGGTAAATTTCAGCAGGACAAGGCAGCTGGGGCTGCCCGGGGAGGAGGCGTCAACGAAGGGTAGCCTTAGGACAAAGTCCCAGTGAAGATTCCTACGTTCAGGCTTAGTCTCTTTTTTGCAATTTTAAAACCTCCAGCAGGACAAAGCTGAAGGGTATGGCCCACGAGGGCCCCACAAGGTTGTATGCCCATTCTGCAAGGCGCCGCTACACAGAATTTGCTGCTGTGGAAAAGAATGTATTGGGAGCTGCCACAAAGTCAAACCGACCAGCTATGCACATTAGATGGATCTTCGAGCCTGTAGTTCTTGATCTCATCTTGGTTCTTGGAGCAGTTTTTGACAGAAGTTAAAAGTCCAAAGTTTTGGATCTGGGCTATCTTGGTACATTTAGCACCACTCCCAAGGGTCTAGAAGTTGTGGGGAGCCACTTGCAGAGTTTGGACTCACTCAGGGTAGGGCCAGGTGTGGGTTCAAGATGGTTGGAGACTTTTCTGTCCCTGAGACTCGGATCAGTTCAGCCAACTAGCCCTTGGAGTCACTTTGGAAGTCCTGGTCTCAAGCAAAAAGGCAGATGTCTGAGGGCTCAGGGCCAGCTTCAGGCAGGAAAGCAGTCCTTCTTGGTGCAGCACAGAAGCCTTCTGAAGGCTGTCCCCTGCCGGCTGTCTTCTGAGAGTCCTTCTGCTGGTCCAAAAGTGAACTGAAGAGTCTGTCTGATGGTCGCTTTTTTAGGTCGAGCCTAGGCAGCGCGCATGTGCTGTCTGCAAGACCTGCTCTATTCAATAAAATTGTTTTTGTCCCGCCTTCTATAAGTACACTCCAGTGTTGCTCTTCTTTGCTGCCTCCTAACTCATTTGTGCAGCTGATACCTCACTGCTGTTCAAGGCCGAGGAGCACAGGCCAAGTACAGTTTCCTTGTGCTTTCAGTCTTTATCCTTTTTTTGGGAGAACTCTTTTTTCAAATTGCTGCTTTCGTCACTCTCTCCCCACTTGGCCAGCAACGGATAGTGCACAGCACCACTTCCGTGCAGTCAGCCTGGCTGCCAGCATGGCAAAGGTGCATTTTCATTCTTCTCCCATTGTATGAGTGTGTGTACCCAATTGCAGGCCCCAGTGAGCGGGGGCAGAGGCCTCTGCTTCCCACTCTGAGATTTGGGCACTTATGTTACAGGTGCCACTTGCAGGGTGAGTTACTCTTTCTGTCTTGCTCCTCCTCACTTGCTGAAAACCATGACTTCAACAAACAGCTCTTACCCTCTTTTTCCTCTCCTTTCCTTTATTTTTTCACCTGTGAAATGGATAAAAAAAAAAGAAAGAAACACTTTTGCTGCAAATGTCATCTCTATCACACATATTTCTATTTCAAAGTGCAGCATCAGGACGGAGAGAAACAAAAGTGATAAACATTAATCTGCAATAATCTGAATCATTTCCCCTCACTGAGAACAAAACAGAACCCATCATTGAATACCCACTAAGGTGGCAAAAGGAAACTTTGAGATATCTGTGCATGCAGATACACTGTGAAAAATACAAGGGGCCTAATTTTGAATACCGGGGCATTTTGGGGGGATACTCTAAATATGCAGTAGAATCTGTTCGCTCAATTTCCGCTCAATTTCCTTCGCCAGCGAATAGTATTCTGGTAGAAATTGCAGCAGTGAATTTTACTTCATTTTAGGAGTTTCGCCCAGAGAATCATAGATTTTCAGTTCCCTCCAAACTCTAAATAAGGCCCGCGGACATAAGACATTACAATAGGACTGTAATTGAAAAACTAAAAAAACAAGTGGAGAGATGGATTAATCTTTCACTTTCACTAGCAGGTAGAGTGTCCATTATAAAAATGGTAATACTCCCATAATTAATAGTCCCATAACACTGAACAAGGGGTCACTGGGTCGCATTCCAGTCCATCATTTTCACCCACTATTCCACCCTACACAAAGGCCTGCCATATGTAAACCAGTATTGACACTGCCTCTCGTGTGAAAAGTCCATCCATAACTGCCATGTGAGGGATTTATGTCAGTACAACGCGATCTTTTAGACCGCGGTACTTTACAACGCGGTTTCTACAACGCAAGTCGTTAAAACGACTTGCGTTGGAGGGCGCGGATTGAGGATTAATATAATTTTATATTCCAACCCTAGCCCACGTAACAGTAGGGAAGGTGTTGTATATATAAAATTACAATATTCCTTAACCAACAGCGCCATCCAGCGCAAGTCGTAGTAACGACTTGCGTTGTAATGGCAGTGTGGTAAAGGTAGTGCGGTGTAAACACCGTGTTGTAAACGATGTTCCCCCATGTGAGGCCCACTCCAGAATGGTTCAGAGGGGACCTGGCCTGGCAGTGGCCACCAGGCTTTTCCTTTTGGAGCAGGACCAAGGCTAATTTGCACATGGTTTGGTCCTAACTCAGGTGACATGATGGATAAAAGAAATGATGGACTGCAGCCGCAAGGGAAAATTAAGTAAAGAATTAATTTTCCCTTGTGGTCGTCTCTCGAAATCCCCCCTCACCTGCCCATCGCCGCACAGCTCTTACCTGCTGCGGCCGCGGCTGATGAACTGGGACGCAGCCTGCATAATTACCAGTGGTTGGGATTAATACAAGCATTCCAAACATCTCTTTTCAGTATTACTCAGTGTGACACTCTGAGTGCGCTGAGTATGCCTAGGCATGTTCACTGCACTGCTGAAACCAAGCTGCACCCTCCTGACAAAGCTCAACTAGGCCGAAACTGATCAGGGGTTGCTTGTGTTCAGATTCAGAGGAGACCTTGTCTTCCAGTTGGGGCTGGATAGTTCCTATCGAAGCAGGGCAAACGCTGATTTACATATGGCTGTATCCTATTTGAGGTGGCTTTGTGGTCTAAAAGAATGATGAACTGTGATGTGGCTCTGAGTAATTACCAGTGGCTGATATTAATTTAAGCATTTCAACTGTCCCTTTAAGTATTCATCACTGAACAACTGAGAACAATCATGTCAGATGTACAATCATGACAGGTCAGATCTGGAACATTGCAGACGTGAAAGGGGATAGATTTTGAAACATTCTACCTTGTTGAAAAAGGTCCACGCTACCAATTTGCACCTGCTCAGAGACTGGGGAAGGTGGATGTGGAATTAGAAATCCAGAAAAAAATTGGCATTGCTGGTGTGCACAAACGAAGTCCCTATCAATAAATTCCAACTACAAATTGATTGATTTTAATTAAAAAACAGAGGTCCCAGTTATGTAGCAACATTAATAAAGATCCCCTCCGAAATAGCTATCCTAGCGCAGCACTTTACACAATGTAAAGATTGTCTAGCTTCGCAATAAATTACAAGGAATCATGTGAAACATTTCACATCCCAGCAAATAAGAAAATGTAGACAGATGAAACTGTGAATGATTAACATGAGATGCATAGTAAATCATATATTTTAGTATGGAAAATTAAGGCAAAGGATACTAGCATTATGGTATGAAGCAACTCTCCCATCAACTGACCAGCAGTTCTCCCTCTACTGACATACTCAAGGCAGAAGTTAGGGTATCAATAATATTTATGAGGAGATGCAGTGGGAGACCCCAATGACATCTCAGCTGGAACAGTAGATGCCGTGTCTAAATCCATTGGGATAAACGATTACACCATAGATGTGGGGCAATTTTCAATGTTAAAAGATTATTTGCCTTCAGTGCTACATAACTGTCGGCGTTTGTGTCATGGAGCTATAAATCTGACTTGAACAGAAGGACACCCATGGTGGTCATTACACCTCAATGCGGATCAGGATCATTCTATTGAATTCAAAATTGGATTTGACACAGTTGATTGATTTTAAATTTCTGAAGGGCCGGCATTGCTTACCTGTCATACTGCACACAATAGATTCTCATATGGACCCTAACTACCACCTATTTGTGCACCCAGAGGCATATATTATCCTACTGGCCTGGTGATGCCATGGGAATGTACAGTTCCTGAATAACGTCCCTCATTACACTGTAAAGTTGTACCAGCAGCATTGAGGAAATTCTCAGTATTGTTGTTGCTGTTAGGAAAATGCAGAAGGGCAATGTCAAGAATGAGGAGCACAGTTCCAACGTTGCAGGGAAGGTTGCAACATGTGGCCCACTGAAGTAGATCAGCTGACACCTTTTCAACCATGTTGCAAAGTACATCAAGACTGGGAGGCACATGGGATCCCTTAAGTCTCTTTCCAGAACACAAGAAAACAGAGCCAGCCCAGCCCCAGTAGGAGTGTAAATGCTGATCATGCTGAACTAGTTTCAGGCTCAAGTGAAATTACCAGGTTGTGTAAATAGTAGAATCCTGACCACTGTGACTTCAATCGACAGGATCCATGTTTAGGGAAAAATTAGGGATAGGCTAAACCTGCATGGTGCTCAAGGACCCCTAACTATATTTTGGTATTAAATGATGCTGCAGCCTACACATAAACCATACCTGACGGTGTGGTGATTTTGATTGACAAATTGTTTTTGTTATTTCCTGAAAGCTATTAAAATAAAATACAGTTCTTTTCTGAATCAAAAGATCACACTGTTTTTGAAGCAACATTAACAAAGATCCCCTTCGAAATAGCTAAACTAGGGAAGCACTTTACACAATGTAATGATTGTCTAGCTGGGCAACAACATACAAGGAATCATGTGAAGCATTTCACATCTCAGCAAATGAGAAAATGTAGACAGATGAAAATAAGAATGATTAACATGAGATGCATGATAAATCATATATTAATTTATGGCAAATTAATGCAAAGGATATTAGCTTTATGGTACGAAGCAACTCTCCCATCAACTGACCAACTGTTCTTCCTCCACTGACATATCCAAGGCATAGGTTAGAGTTTCTATAACATCTATAAGAGGAGATGCAGTGGAAGACCCCAATGGCATCTCAGCTTGAACAGTAAATGCCATGCCAAAATCCATTGGCATCAGGGCCGGACTGACTACCGGGCGTTTTAGAATTCTGCCGAGCTGGGGGCTGATTTCACTGCGGTGGGGGCTGATTTCATTCATGGAGACCTGCGTGTACTTCGAAATAATTAACGCAAAATGAATTTCGTTCAGTACATGCACGTCCCCATCAACTAAATCAGCCCCCAGTTCGCCAGAATTCCAAAACGCTCGGTAGTCAGTCCAGCCCTGATTGGCATAAATGCTTACACCATAGATGTGGGGCAATTGTCAATGTTAAAACATTATTTGCCCTCATTGCTACACGACCACCTTCATTTGTGTAATGGAGCCACAAACATAAGTTAAACATAAGCACACCCATGATGGTCATTACACTCAATGCGGATCAGGATCATTATGTTGAAGTCAAAACTGGATTTGCCGAAGATGTTCAATTAGAACTGATAGAAGACAATTTCAAAATTACTCTGCATTTTCTCTAAAGCAGGGGATGCATTAGGACTGCCCATTTCCATAAATTGTGAGCAGTTTAGGCAGCGATTAGATCAGATCTCAAGAAATGATTAAAAAAACATCCTTGCAAACTGGGAGGAGGGACACTATAACAGGACCCCATTGGTAATGGTAATACAAATCTTGAATTAAATTTGATAGCCTTAAATAAAGCTGTGTTGAGGTTGTGGAAGACTCATGACATAAAATAAATTCATTTGACACGGATAATGGCTAGGGGTTCACACTTTCTTCTTCCAACATAGAGCCACGTCACAAACGTCCAGCTGCCGCTGACAGCATGCCATAAAAAGCAGAAGCAGTTTAAATGAATCCAGGATCTTAACTGAAATCACGTCTGCTTTGAAAATGTGTATTAAAGGCAGCCTCACAAAAATTATTAACAAAATTTAAATAGCAGACAGCTAGGCAAATGTGAATCAAAGCTCTTTGCAGGTAATAATACAGATTTACTGTTGCTGCATGGAGGTAGAAATTAACGTAGACAAGAAAACAGATTATGGAACAATTTTACTTTAAAATGGGTTTTATCGAGGTATATTGTGAGGTCTTTCCAGAAGGATAGCAGGTTGGCATTCATTCTGATTTGTTCATGTAGTTGGTTAAAAATTCTCTGGGTTTCTAGGAGAAAGCTTGATTGAGAATTTTGGTTTCTCTAGTTTTGTTATTTTCATGAATTTGGCAAGAATTGATTCTTGCACACCTTTTGCCTGCTACAATATGCGATTTGTGTATGAGTTAGAGTGGTGAGCAGTTGTGTAGTGACTTATGAATGACACAGGCTATTTTTCCAGCTACAATAGAATATTGTGAGTTATGCTATAGTGCTTAGAATGGACCTAAGTAGGGCAACATTAAATTTGATGAGGCCGCCATGTTACTAATTGACACAGTTGAGACGAGAAAGTACTAATTCTTGAACGGCTGTTCTGAAAGCAAGAGACGGAATGGAAGGTTTGAGTTTTCTGAGCAAATATATTTGGAAGATTCTACTTTCTAAAATCTGGATACATATGGGATTATAGTTTGGTGCTGACTTTGGAAAGTGGACCAATGAAGTAGCAATCCCTAGCTGAGTGAGCTGTTAAAGCTATTCTTGTACTGGCAGATCAGAGCCATTGGATCAGTAGGATTCCGTTTTTTTTTACATTTTTGGGAAAAAGTGCTCATGCAGATTTTTTACTTTTCAAGGAAGTACTTAATGCATGAAATGTTTGAAATGACACTGAGGTACACCGATGTATCATCTATGTATTGAAGAATGTTAAGGTCATCCTCCCTACACATTGAAATCACATAAAGGTGTCAAGGGAGGTTTAATGTAAATATTCACGATAAATGAGCCCACTAATTCTGAGGTTTTTGAGCATTTATTTTGCTTAGTTTTGACAATTCAAAAAGACATTCATAAATCAATTGGACATGTCTTTTAAAAGGAAACACCACATTAGTAAATCACACAATTGCAACACATTTGCATGCATTATTTAGAACCATTTCATTTGTGAGACAATATATACAACACATACATAATACCAAACATTATTTGTGACAAAAATATATACAACAAACCAATTATCACAAGACAAACATCGATACATTATGTGTGCCAGCCTAAAATTAAACCAGTCCTGCATTTACACTGTGATTTCAATATTGGGGTGGTCCAGTCGGAGGAGTACAGGACCTAAGACTTCCTTGTTTTCACATCCTCTCTACACATAGCACAGTGAATCCATATACAGGTTCACCAAATATGGCAAAAGGAATGATCCTTTAAGACTCTCCATGAATCTAAAGTGAATTTGACTCTGATTCTGAGTCTGAGTGACCTGGTTAAAATACAGTCCTTGTATGAACACCTCTTTGAACAGGAATTTGAATTCTGTTTTGCAGCTATTACAGAACCCATAACATTTGTTTGCCACACTTTCTGTGTTTCACTCTCCATTTTCAGCAGGGATATTAGAGGCAATTGTCCCATCATGTAAATTCCAACCCTGGGATAAAGGATTCACTAGCTGTTATTTCAAACTCATTTTAAACTCATGATTAGGGTCTTTGGGCTACTTACCATGAAGTGTAAATACAATAGATTATTAAGGCTGTCACTTAGGAAAGAATGCCAGGCACTCCTAGAAAAGTGATTGTAAATTAGTAGTATGCCATTAATTGTTTTATTGTGATATTTAACTTAAATAGGTGTGTGGCGTGATTATAATAAAACACATTGTGAAGATGGAGGTTTGTGTGCCAAAATATGCCCACATTTAGAGAACAGATTTGTGTATTTATTTTTAAATAAAAATTTACATGAAAGAGGTAATGCTCACTAACAAGAATGTTACATCAAAATAGGAAGGTTTATCGCAATACTGATATATATTCATGTGAACAGCATTTTTAGATCTTGAAATTCTCAGACATTTTTAATCCTAAGTATCACGACTTCCACTTTGAGATAGATTGCTCTGATTTTAAGATCCCAAAGCAATCCCAGGTATCACAGCTTTTCAATTTTTCAAATGCTTCCGAATTATGAAGCTTCTTCTTTAAACTGAAGATGGCTGTCTGTAGTTGAGCTCTGGCTGCTGGGACTGTCCTCTGACTGTCCCCTCTGTAACCATACAAACCCTTCCAATGGTCAAAGTCTTTGCAGGGCGGCAACCCACAAGCTTTCATGCAATAGTGTCATTTTCCCTTGCAAATGTCATTCACTGGTGTCAATACTGCCTTATGAGAACTGGTAATGTAGACCTAGTATGTAGAAACAAATCCGTGGTGGATAAGTTTGCCGTGTGAGACTTGCGGTCATACTGCAGGGCCTCACTGGGACCTCACTGGGTACTGCCGGTAATGCAGATACGCCAACAATTTTGTTTTTGCTTTAAAACACAGGAGCAGGATTACCTTTGTGATCCCACTACTCCATATGGACCTGGAGGTCAGGGTGAGTTCACCCTTTCCCCTTGGGTGCACACAATTCCTTTTTCAGGTCATGAAGATCAAGTTCCGTAGCTCTGTAATTGAATCTACATTTTTTGTTGATTTAGGAAGGTCTATCAGGTTTTCTAACAATGTTGTGGTCAGTCAATCACACATGTTTTTGTGTACCATGTATATGTCTCAAGAACCACAGTTCTGAGATGGCCGACTAGAGAAAAGCTCCTTTGGCCAATCAGAACCCAATATTTTTTAATTTTGAGATCATGCAGGTACCCGCTAGTAGATATCTCTAACATTTAACCTCTTCATCTCAATCAATTTATCCCAAATAAAAAGATCATGTTTTCAGGGTAAAGTTGTAACTTTGTGCCAAATTTAGTGTATTTCTGTTCAGCAGTTTTTTTGTATTGGAGAGTAAACCTTCCTATGGTAATTAAAATGGGAATTTGTACTATTGTCCTTCCCCCACCACTACTTCACGGTTCAGCATAAATCTTTCCATGAAAGAGCAAAAGTGAATGGTACAAGGTAGTTAAGAAAAAAATAATGTCCTATGGAAAGTCTATCTTATCCATAGCTACCCTGGCACTATCGCATGGCCACCCCCAAACCTATTGCCTTCACCTTCCAGTAGTTTTGCTGAATTTGTTTTTGCTGGTCTTAGGACTCTGTGCACTTTACTCCTGCTAACTAGTGTTAAAGTGCTTTTGCTCTCTTCTCTAAAAATGGTAGAATTGGCTAACACCCAATTGGCTTATTTAATTTACTTGTATGTCCTTAGTAAAATTGTACTACATGTACCCAGGGCCTGTAAATTAAATGCTACTAGTGGGCCTGCAGCACTTGTTGTGCCACCCACCTCAGCATCCTTGCAAACCTGGCTCAGGCCTGCTGATTCCCTGCCTACCCCTTCCAAAATGTCACCGATGACGACAGAGGACGGTCTCCCCCCACAAGTATGAGCCCTCAGCAGGACAAGCTGAGGGAAATACATTAGTCCCAGCTGGCGATAGAACAATGACTAGGGCCGATCGCCACTGATATTAACCTCCTCAAAGACAATCAAAGAAAACTTGCAGACAGGGTGAAAACAAATAAGTTTGCCATAATTACACTATACTTATGCCAATGGAAAGCTGAATACACCTCTACCATTGTGCAATTCATTGAGACATTGCAGGAATGCACAGAAGACGGCGAAGTAAGGGCACATTGAAAGAAAGTCCCAATTATCAGGCTGACCAAGGGAAATGAGGGCCTTTTTCACTTTTGAAAGGTCACACCGGGTACCTGCAAAGAAACCACCACTTGGGGCACCACCGTGCTGAGTGGTAGCTCACATCCTGAACTACAGAGATTGGGATACCATCCTCTGAAGTGTGCAAGAAGCAGCACCGGTCCTAGTGGATAATGTTCGCACATCCCTGTTTCCTCACTACACACTCTCAGTCCAGCACCGGATAACCTCATTTTAGGTGGTTAAACAGTGATTCCGTGCAGAGGGCCTCTCTTATGCATTATTGTTCCCAGCTAAACTTAAGGTGATTCATGACCCCAAGAGCAGTTTTTTTATATGTCAGAGGCAGAGTGGGACTGGATGGAGTGACATTTCCTGAACTCGCATGGACTTAAGGACCCGATCCCTGCCGCCCAAGAAGCAACGGCTTACTTGGAAACATCAGCAGGGCCTGGGACAGCAAAAGCAGAACAGCGCAGCCCCGATGCCAAGACAGGGTCTGGAGGGTCAAAAAGCAGCTCTCCTGTCAGCAAAATTCCTCAGGGTACTCATTCACCTACCAGTAATGCCTCAGTTTTAAGCAGTGATTCTAATTCTGACTCGGAGGGCAGCATGGCATTATTTTCTTTTATTACACTACAGACAGCTAACGACTTGCTGGGATAGCAATCTTGAATATGCTAGGAATGCGGAGAGAATAGGAGGGTATCTGAATGATGACTGGAGGGCATGTTTTAGCCCTCTGGCTATAGGTTTGCCACCCTGCTGCCTGTGAGAGACACCAAGATGATACATTATACACGGGAGCCACTACTACACGGGTAACTCCCTGTCCTTGCATCTGTGAGGTTTTTATTTTGTACCCCACAGCTATATAGTATACGCGGGGTGTCTTCTGCTTCCTCCCCTACAGAAGGCATGTTTTGCATAATTTGGATGGCAAGTTCAGGCCTGGGTGCTACTTTGTTCCCATAGAACTGGGTTGTTCACTATATAAATGATTCTCTTGTGCAGGTCACATACCCCACAGGTGATTGCACGTACTGATATGTTGTTTACATGTTTTCCCTAACATGTTTGTTTGAATGAGACCTTCTCGCTGGACCTTGTATTAGGGGATATTTTTGTTAATGTATATGCACCGAGATGCTCTGAGTTGCCATATGTGTGATGGTTCATACCTATTTGAATTAAAGGAAAATGTCAGTAGTAAGTCACTATAACATCCTTACTTGGAAGGTACATGCTATGGGGGCTGTACCTAAGTGATATAGAATACTGGCCCAACTACACCACTGTTGGCTACATGTGATATGTTTGCAAGAAATACACTTGACTACACAGAGGCCCTTAAACTATACAAAAAAGAGAGGGGTCAATTGTTTCACACCTCATATTCTGCTTTTGCATGCAAAGCCATGATTTGGATGTGCTCTGGGGTCCCAGTCCAGGATACTAAAACTGATGCACATGTTCGCCATGCCCTACTGTGAGGTACTTTGTATGGAATGCCTGTAGTGTTGGGTAGCATATATGCTCTGAATATGGAGCAGGATGTATTCTTAACACATTTATCCATGGTTCTGGCAGAATGCGCACAATACCCCTGGGTTGGTGTTGGGTCGGGATTCTAATGCCGTCCTTGACACAGAACTGGATCGTTCAATCCCCTCGCTGCTAGGCATGAGCTTGCTTGCAAGCCCAGGCCATGCAGCATTGGATATAGGGCTGGACGTTGTGAGATGTGTGGCAGAGTTACAATGCGTGCATGCATTAATATTCGTTCTATTCTCCCTCACATACACTAAACGACTTGACTGAATCCTATGCACAACATCCCTCCAAACCCATATATCGCATGCAATGTATCCAGGCAAAACCCTATCCAATCTTAACCCACTGGAAGTGACATTCCTGGGGAAGAGTGCCAACGCCTGTGCCTAAGTAGCACTTGCAGACATGGCTCTTAGAAAATGGAGCAGTCTGGGATACAATGGCCACAACGATAGATACTTATTTCACAGAAAATTTCAATATGACCTCCTCTCTGTTGGTAGGGTGGGAGGTCTTTAAAATTGTAAAAAGGGTGACAACTATAGGCACAATAATGGGGGCCCACCAAATATCCGGTGGTGAGGTTGCTCGCATTGAGGACAGTGCAGGACCTCTGGAGCAGGCAGCAGCAGCAGACGCCTCATGTTAACAAACAGCTAGAAATCAATATGCAAGGCTTCCATAGCACCGGTGTGAAGCTGATGAATCTCGTACGCTCCTCACCCATATGATTCAATGATCACTCATGCCCACTCCTATCCTTCTTATTATTACTCCACTGATGACCACCCCTAACACACAGCTCAACATTAACTCATTGTTTTGCAACTTTTCTACAAATTTGTACACTACATGACCCCGGCCAGTGCTGAAGAAACTCAAGCATTCCTACGGAGACTGTCTTAGCTACGGCTGCCAGCTACACATAGAGAAACCATTGCTGCTCAACTGATGGTGGGTGAGATCCGTGAAGCCACAAATCCCCGGGTACAGATGGCCTCCTGGTCACATTTTATGCAGCTTATCGTGCATGGCTGCTTCCACAGTTTGAGAGGTTGTATGAGATCTGCCTGAAGGAAGGTATGCAACCCCCAACTACTAGACAGGCATTGGTAACCTCTATACTAAAACCTGGTAAGATCCCAACAGGTATGTCCTCCAATAGTTCACTGTCATTGCTCAATACGGAATATAAAATCCTCAGCAGGGTCCTAGCACATAGACTCCTTCCACTGCTACCCTAGATCATTCATAACGACCAGTGTGGATTCACCCATGGTCATGCTACCTCTCTCAATACCTATAGGTTGGTGTTGAGACAGAATATTGAGTTGGAAATGTCGTCTTAAACAAATATCGAGTTGGAAATATTGTGATTCAGAAATATCCACAGCAAGAATATCATGGTCAAGAATATCGAATTTAACGTAAGAAATATTAATTTTAAAATAGAAGTCATTATTATTGTTTACAAAAATATAGTTGTTTAAAATATAACATTTTTTATTTAGAGTTATGTATTTTAGTTTATATTTTAAATGTATGTGATGTATGTTTTTTTGTATAGGTATTGTTTATGTTTTTTAATATATGTGTTACATTTTTAGTAGTTATCAATTTTATTTTAAGTACATTTTGATTTTTTTGTTCTGTAATGGGTTGTGGGTTTTGTAGGGGAATAGGAGGGGAAGTACTTACATTATAATAAATGAATGATTATGTTTAATTTATTTAACTTAGATTTTATAGTGTTAATTGTGGGAAGTAATTTATTTGTAAAAAATATTATTTAGTTGTTAATATTAATTAACAAATTGGTAATCAATTATGGTAATTGTACAACAAAATAGGTGTGGGTTGTTGGGTTTATAGGGGTAAAGGGTTAGTTCTTCATTAATATTAATTAATTGATCGAAAATTAATTATGGCAATTGTGTAATACATTTTAGGTGCAGGTCGTGGCGTTTATGGGTTAAACAGTGGGAAGTAATTTATGTTTAATTAATAATTGGTTGTTAATTTCTATTAACTAATTAATTGATAATTATTTATGGTAAGTGTGTGAATTGTTAGGTGTGGGTTGTGGGGTTTATGGGGTAAAGAGTGGGAAGTAATTTATTTGTAATTGATTAATAATTAGTTCTTAAGTAATATTTTTTTATATATTTTTTTTTATATCCTCATTAGCCTTTTCGCCACCCATGTTCAAAAATCGACACGATACCCTCCATGGGATTTTTATCTCATATACCAGCTTTACAGAGCAAGGCTTGTGCAGTTCACCAACAGGTACCAAACCTCTCATTTCATACTAGCCGAGGACTCCGAGGCCACAACCCCCTGGCAGCCGCTACCTTGTCTGTATATCCCTCTTAAGGGAGGGAAAACCGCAGGCGAGATAGGCCAAGACCGTAATCATTGGATTGTTATTAACAGGCCTTATTCCCAGCCCTCTATCCCCCCCTTTAACCAAAATGCTGTAAAAAAGATAACCAAAATCTGTGCTTTCTCCTTTTCTGATCCATAGAGTCCAGTTTAGCAATCTATCTCATCGCTTTCACCCATTCCAGAAGTGTTGGGGATATAGGCGACACCCATAATTTACAGATTTCTCTGCGGGCAAGCAGAACTCCATAAAACACCAACTTAACAATGTCATTAATGTTCTTGCTCTGCAAATCATATCTTCCAGTAATAATTAATTCAGGGCTTACCTCAATATTCAGGTCAACAGCCCGTGACAAGCTTTTACTTACGGCCTCCCAGAACTCCCTAATGTTTGGACAGTCCACAAACATATGCAAATCATCAGCGTTGATACTTCTGCATCTAGGACATTCCACCAGGCCGCCAGCTTTAAATTTCGAGAGTCTACGGGGAGTCCAAAATGCTCTGTGGATAGTGAACAAAAGATTTCGCCTTAAATTTGCAGACTTAACTATTTTATATAGCATAGTCATCGTTACTTGCCATTGATCTTCCGAGGCGATGTCCGGCAAGCAATCACCCCACACTGCCTCTGGAAGCAGAAACAGGCCATCCTCCGTCTCCAACATTGCCCAATACCATAGAGCAATTTCTTTCTTGTAAACTTGATTTGAAAAGAGTTTATCTTCAAGATCGTTCTGAAGGTCGACCACAATATCCGTTTTACTTGCCCGACTTTGTATCTGTAAATACTTGAATTTTGAAAACCCCCTCCCCCAGGTGGCTTCCCCTTGTCCCCAGTCGATCAGTTTTCCGTCCGGAAATAGATTACCCCAACTCTCTAAACCTGCTGCTCTGAGCAGCGTAGCCAAAGCATCCTGAGACCAGGGGGGTGAGCCTGGGGCATCCCAAATGGGAGCCCTATATCCATAATAAGAAATCTTTAGAGCTCTCCTGATTTTATACCAGAGCTCTGCCGCTTCCCGCAATATTTTCAACCTTAATTTCTTGAAAAACTTAGGATCAGAAAATGTATACAAAAAACCGTCCTCATTGTAATTGCTTTTCTTAAGCTTAGCCAAAAGCATTCTCCCAATAGCTGTGGCCATCGGAACACCCAATAATATCCTAAAGTTCTTTAACTGAAAAACCCATGAGTACAACATAAAGTCTGGGGCCGCCAATCCACCTTTAGACCATCTTCTTCTGAGTTTCTTCCAGGACAAACGGGACCCTTTCGATGCCCAAATAAAAGAGCAAATCTCGCTTTGTAGCTTCTTAAACCAGTCCTTATTAAATGCCAGAGGAATTGTCTCAAACCAAAAAGTCAAAAAAGTAATTTTTGGCAGGATCACCATCTTTACCAGGTTCGTACGGCCATACAAAGTAAGTGGTAAATGCCCCCAACCACACAGTTTAGAACCTATTTCTTTTTTGATCTTCATAAAACTAATTGTTGTTAATTCTGCGATATTATGCGTGATCCTTACCCCCAAGTAACGCATGTCCTTTTTACATAAGATTCCTTGTGAATCTAAATTCCATGACATAATTTCAGTCTTATTCTCGTTAATTTCATAGCCAGAAACCTGACCAAACTCTTGAGTGAGTTCAAATAAGCTTTGCAATGATTGCTGCAAATAATAATGTCATCTGCGTAGAGACCTATTTTTTTATCCCATCCCTCTACAACAAACGGTGGTATGGTGTCTGCATTCCTAATCCTACACGCAAGTGATTCTATATATAGATTAAATATTAATGGAGATAGGGGACATCCTTGCCGTGTTGCCAATTAACTCGGTCAAAAGCCTTAGCGGCGTCAAATGCTATTACTGAGAGCCGGAGTTTATAAACCGTGGCCATATCAATAGCTCCAATTAATGAGAAAGTGATCTCCTTTAAGAATCTGCCCCTAATAAATCCTTTTTGGTCCTCATGCACTAATTTTGAAATGACCAAACTTAACCTCTCTGCCATGATTTTTGCAAAGAATTTGTAGTCACAGTTTAGTAGTGATGTTGGCCTATATGAGTCAAGATATTTGGAGGATTTGCCCGGTTTTGGAATTAAAACAATAATCGCCTCATTCCAAGATTCGGGCATTGCTGCCCACCTTGAAAAATACTATTAAATAATTTATGCAATACTGGAGCGAATAATCCTATCAAAGATTTATAAACTTCTGACGGAAGACCATCTGGCCCTGAAGCCTTGCCTCCCTTACCGGACTTTATGGCCTTTTCCACCTCCATTAAAGATATTTCAGTATTCAAAATCTGTTTAAACTGGGCTGGAAGTGGATTTACCAGCTGCACCCACTCCCTAATGGCCGGGATCTCCGGATCTAAGTCCTCCTTATAGACCTTTGAAAAATAGTCAAAGAAGGCCTCTGCAATCCCTCTGCTGTCTGTGATTGCTGTATCTGACTCAGCAATTTTTACTTCCTTAATAACGTTGCGTACCTGGTCCTTCTTCGCCTTCCAAGCTAGAAATTTACTGCATCCTTCCCCATAACTAAAATGTGCCAGATTACTAGCTTCCCTCTTTTCCTTGATTCTGTGGGCAAAAACTGCCCCAAGATCTGATTTCAGCTCAACTAAATCCAGCATCGCCTGATCCGCTATCTTAGATTCCCCCTCAGCAGTAATCTTAGCTTCATTCTGACGGATCTTTTCTTCCAGATCTGAAACCAGTTTATAATACTCTCTACGCTTCCTTGCACCCAAGGCTCCCAGCCTACCTCTCAGAAATGATTTACAAGTTTCCCAAACTGTCTCAAGCTTAACTGAGCCCAGATTCACCTCTAAAAAGACTTATAATTCCTCCATTACCAGGTCTCGTGACGGGGAAAACATGGCGGCCGGCTAGCAGTGGGCCGCGAGTGTGGGAGAAGTGGTGGTGCGATATTGTGCATGCAGGGCTGTTTTCGCTGTTTTTCCAGGAGAAGATGCGATTTGGAATGCGGTGGCATGGAGCAGCCTGTCGATAGCCGGTTCGAGTCGCCTTTTCCAGCATTTTTGTGATACGGAGTGTTTGGTCCGGTATGGAGGCAGGGGGCGTGGAGCTTGACAGTGCTGGTTGAGGCAGGACACCGGAGCCGGCCGTGGAGTCGGTCGGGGCTGCAGCAGCTGTGGTGGATCGAATTGACTCGGTCGGGTGGAACAGGGTTGCCCAGCAGGTAGGGAGAGGTCGGCGAGCTGCAGCAAAAATCGCCCTCAGAGCAGTTGGAGGACGCGAAGGGGAGCAGATACAGCCTTAGTCCTTCCTAGCAAAAGTATTGGTGATAATAAGGACATTAGGGCAGAGGCAAAGCGGGGGAGTCAAACAGGAGGTGTTGTCCCTGTAGGAGGTGTAACTGAATCAGTCAAAACTGCCTATACTTTGAGGAGTGCAGCAAGGGGAGCGGGGGACAAAACAGCAACGAGTGATTGTGCAGTTAGTATTTTGAAGAAAGCACTCAAGAAAAAAAAAACCTCTGGAAAACAAAGTTGTAAACTGGTGAAACATAGCGTGGAGAATAAAATTAAAACAACCCCCTCCCTCAACTCCTATTTTAAACCTATCCCTAAAACACTGATATTAAGACCTGACCCCGTAACACTCAGTCCAGATTTAGAAGGTCGGCAGGATTCGTCTTCCCATCTGATCCCCAATAGGTACCAAATTTTGGGTATAGATAAGGATATGGATGGGCAGGGTCAGGAGAGCGGAGATATGGAGATATTGGATACTCTAGACTTAGCCACATCAGGTATGGCTTGCTTGAATGTCTCAGGGGAAACAGTGGAGGTGGCCTCGAGCGAGGCGGAGAAGGCAGGGAACAGGGAGGACACCATGAGGAATTATACCTCCGGAAAAAACACTTTAGCAGATGAACTTGAGCACGACAACCCAGATTTACCCATAATAGCACTGCTACAGAAACTAGATAGAGATATGCATGAGGGCTTTGAGGTATTAAAGGCTAATCAAGAAAGCATTCGAGTGTCCTGCAGCCTATTAGAGGCCAAGTTTAATGAGTTAAGCTCCCGTACAGAAGTATTAGAGGCCGAGGCAAATCAACTGCGCGAGACTGTAAAAGACCATCGCAAGGAAATTGATGAGATTAATTTAGAGAGAGGGCACAGGAGGACAGAGTAGAGCGGCTGGAAAACATTCAAAGGCGAAACAACATAAAAATGTTGAAGCTTCCCGAAGGTAAAGAAGGTGCTGATATTGATAAAAAATGTGTAGTACACTTTTTGAAATCTGAGGTAGAGTTGGAAGAGGATGAGGAGCTGATTTTTGCAGACATACAGCGGGTACACCGTGATCCCTTTAGGCTGAATCCAAATAGGTCAAAGCCGAGGAAAATATTAGTAAATTTTTTGACATATAATCTAAAGGAGAAAATTTTGTCAGCTGCTTTGAAAAAGAAAAGCATAACACTCGACGGAGTCAGGGTGGAAGTAAGATCTGATTTGTCCCCGGTAACGGCGAACAGGCATTGGGAGTTAGGCAAGCGGATAGAGCCACTTAGGGAATTGGGCGCCACGGTTCAACTCAAGTTTTCGGCATTTTTGAATGTTATGTGGCGCAATAAGATGCATTTGTTCCGTTTTGTCGAAGAAGTAGATATATTTATTGAGCAGTGTAGAGAGATGGCTTAGGAGGCAAATGTTTAATTCAATGTCTGGCTCAAAATGTTTGTTGAAAAATAAGCCTGCACAAAAAGCCATGTAATTTGTAGCACTAGGAGGGTTAGCACCATCACCAGAGGCACTCGAAGGGCCGAGGCCATGGGTAGGTCGGTTGGGTTTTCCAAGGGAGGGCTAATGGTGAGAGGGAGGGCAGGGGGGGTTGGGGTGTGATTTGGGGGATGGGAGGGGAGGGGGAGAAAAGTACAAAAAGGATCCTCAGAAGCGTATTTGCCACCAGGTTGATTAGGGCATATTGTCTGGTAATTGATGAGTGGGGCTAGTGTAACGGAGCTGAAATTCCTGTCGTGGAATGTTAATGGCTTATGTGTAAGGTCCAGGAGACGGCTAATTCTAATATATTTAGGACTCATTGGCCCATATAGTTATTATACAAGAGACGCATTTGACTGCCACCTAGTGCAAGGACATTTTTGGCACTCAGAGGTGGGTTGCGCACTCCTTTTATACACCTCAAACTTTAGTCACAAAAGGGGTGGCGATTTTGGTTAGGCAAGGAGTGCATTTTTGTTTTGAATCTATGGCAGCAAATCACAGAGGGAGGTGGTTGATCCTGCAGGCAAAAGTGGCAGGGGAAAAGATTACTATCACAGGCTATTACGGGCCGAATCAAGATGATGTGGGACCCTTGGACACTTTGGCTAGCGAATTGCTAAATTTTTCAGGGAAGATTATTATAGCAGGTGATGTCAATACGGTCATGGATAACAATTTAGATCGTTCAGGGAAGAGAGGCCAGAGTAATGTGAAAATGTCTAATAAAGTAAGGTTGCTTCTGACTCAGTTTGGTTTATGTGATATATGGCGGGAAAAATTTGGCCTGCAGCTTGGATATACATATTATAACCGAAAATACAACCATAAATCTTGAATTGATTATTTTTTATTGGATTTGAGACTAATGGATCAACTAGTAAGCACTAATCATGTAGGTGTCCATATCTCAGACCATTCTGCTACAACTTTAAACCTGAGGTTCAAGATAGGTAAGGTGGATTCAGCCTGGAGGTTAGATCGTACCTTCCTCCGAGATCAGGAATGTTTGAAAGTGTTCTTAATTAATATTGATTAATTAATTGAAAATGAAATATGGAATGTGTGTAATTAATTGTAGGTGTGGGTTATGGGTTATGGAGTTTATAGGGGTAAAGTGTGGGAAGTAATTTATGTTCAATAAATTAATAATTGGTTGGTCACTAATGTGAATTAATTAATTGATATTTATTAGGGGAGTTTTTAAAATATTTTTTGTGTGTGGGTTTTACTTTTTTAGGGATAAAGGGTGTGGAGTAAATTAATTTGACTTATTTTATCATTAGTTTTTATGCACTATTAGTTTTTTAATTGAAAATATGTTTTAATTGTGTAATACATTTTTTACAGTTTATTTTACCAGTGGTTTGTGGGGATTATAGGGGCAAAGTGTGGGAAGTGTATACATTTTATGTGTTCTAATTTCTTTTTTGATTAATAATATTTCTTTCATTGATAACTAATTATGTTAATTATGTAAGTATATATTTTTTATAAGATTTAGATATGGGTGGTAAATTGTGTTGTGTTGTAGGTAGAAATAAAAAAGTAAATTTATGTAATAATTAATGTTTTAGATTCTAAATAATTTCTAATAAAAAATATTCATTTGTTTGAAAATTATTTTTTATTTTATTTTATATAATATAAATAATATTTGTCATATGCATTTACCATTATGATATGTTTTTCAGACATTGCAATATTAAATATATTTGTTTTTTAATTTTTAATATATTTATATGGTATTTAGTTTGGTTTTTAGGTCTCGCGCCTGCGATGCATATGGCGAAGCCATATGCCATCGCGCAGGCGCGATACTATTGCTGGCGGGTCTGCTTCCCAGGAGACAGGAGATGTCACGCGCACGCTGTGGAAAGCGATCGGCGCCGGCCGCGCGCGCGCGTTTCCCAATCTCCTGTCTCTCTGGGAAGCGCCGTGGCAGGCAGCTGAAGCGCGAGCCGCCTCAGGAGGGGGTCTGCGCGCGGCCGCCTCAGTAGGGGGGTCTGCGCGCGGCCTCGTTACACTCCCTTTCACTTGTGTGCACTGAAAGTGAAGCGAGGTGCGTTTAGCGGCCCGCAGGTAACGTCAGCAGCCGCGAGACCTCCAGCAACAAGTCTGCGGGGATTAACGAAGCCTCTCGGTCATTAGCGCCGGGTAAAAATATGCCTCCCCGGGAGGAAATCATGGCCGGGACTGCTCCAACATTTCACAATGAGCTTTGGCGGGTCCGAGATAGCTTGATAAATCATGGCCGGGACTCCTCACACATTTCACAATGAGCTCCCCAAGCAGCGCAGGGCGCCGTCGTGTCGTTTCGGGAAGCCAAGGGTGTGAACAAGAACGAGATCTGGGAATGCATATTGCAACTGCTTGACTTGCTCACTGATTCTGTGGTGGGTCAAACTATATTCCAGAATCTCTTCTAATAGGATGGAGTCCTCATAATGCATTGTCTGGTCCTATGTACTCACAGTCCTGCATGCAGTGAGACCTATGCACCCATGAGTCCCAGACCCTTTGCTTTTCATCCCTGCGCACACCGCCATGCACATTCAGGCACTCGGGACTCAAACATACAAGCATGCAGACAACAAACCTACATCAACACACATACATCAACACACACCAGATTTGCTCACTTTATTGTATTGGGTGCAAAAGTTTTCTAAAGGCTTTGAAATCCTGCAGGCAGCTATCTTCAAACACTACATAGCACCTAAGTAATATAATGTTGGTATGAGAATTACTGCAGCTTTGGGGTACACAGTTGTGGGAAAAATCCATGGATGTAATTAAATGCGAGGCTATTTCAGTGCGGTGCACTAAAGTAGTTATGTATTGTTGCATGTTCAATTCCTTATTAGTTATGCAAATGTTAATAATTTCCTGGCCGTACTTGGTTTGTGAGGGCGCGCCTGTGTATGTTATTGAGGGTTGACGTCAGTTTTCTTCGTGTAACTGTGCAGTTCTTCGATACTGATTTTGCACCCCTTGTGTTCTGTGAGGAGGTACTTTATTCCCATCGCTGCACCGTGCATTAGTTGCCCCCTTGACTTGTCCTCATTATTTCTTTGTTGGTGTTCTAGTCCTTTGGAGGAGGGAAGAATGGCTTCAGCAGGGGGTGGAGTGGCATGTTCTGCCTCTGAGCAAGGCATCGTTTACTTCCTTCTTCACAGCCTCCTTAACGCTGTCGGGAAGAGCTTTTTTTAGGTGACGCTTCCTGAAGGATTGAAGCACTGTATACTGTACTGCTTTTCTTTTCTTTCCGAGCACAGTGCTGATTCTTGGGGCATGTTTTTTTCATTGTTATATTGTGCATTTATATCTTCTCACTCCTGCTCCTCTTCTCCTGTGCATTTCTCCTATTCTACTTTCCTTCCACGTGGGAGATCCTTGAGTGCTTAATTTAGGTCTCGAGTGCAGCCAGACCGTTTCATCCATTGGTCTGTTATGTTAATGCTCGCATTTTCCTTACACCCACTACAGCATGAGGCAACTGGGCAGCCCACTGCAGCCATTGCTAACTTTACTGTGATTGACCCCTTCACAGAGGGCACATCTGCCCACAAAGTAGTTCCTTTCAGTGCTGTGGAGTACTATTGTACTAAGTGCTTGTAGAGACAAAAATAATATTATACACCTCAGCCATTTTTTTCTTACATTGACGAGGCTCCAGCAGCTTCCCGGTAACAGTTTTGAAAATAAAATACGCATTGACAGACCTATCCGCTTTGCCAACGCTTGTTTTAGGTCTCGTCTAGAGACCACTTTGCCTCGCCGCTTCTTGTTTTCTAGAAAATTCGTAATAAATATATACATAAATACAAATACTTTAGGTCAACTGTCTTTAACAGTTGGTCCGTTCAGGTGTTAGTCACAATTTCCTTCCCCCCACCATAGCATACAGCATGAGGCAGTGAGTCAGGCCACATCATCCACTGACTGTCCAGCACTGCGAGGGACGGCATTTTGCCTGATTACTTGTGCTCGGCCACCTGACAAGGAGTGCATTTCAGCGTCGGGGCTGGTGTACCTCTGCTGCTGGGCCACTCCTTTAGTTATATATATTTTTTATTCTTATTCAAGTGGGGGGCTTTTCACATTGGGAATAACAGTTACAACTAATTGTATGCATGCTAAGACCTGAGGTTTTGGCTTCCTTGGCAATGCTTGTGATTATTTATTTAGTCAACTACTAGACAGTGCAAAAACTTAGAGTGGGCTTAGAACAGGACCCTTGGTTAACATTGGATGGCATTATTGTCACTCATTTGCTTTCTTGTTATTTGATGGCTTGCTTTCCCATTCCTCTGTTTATCCCTCCTTTGGAGCATAGCCTTTTTGTGACCCTTATGGTTGGTTGACTTGTATTCTTCCCCTGCTCACATTTAGGGAACTACATTTTAGGGCTCGTCCTATTAATCGCGCAAGCGAAAATAGGACGAGAGTATTGAGGGCAAAACAAGCTCTGAAACCACCAGGCGGATTACATCGAGTGCATGTGCTCGTGAACGCGCTTACCATTTGCTCCCGAGCCGCCTGCCTCCGAGAGCTTCACTTCAAAGGGATCCACTCCCCCGCCTTTGCACTTTTCACGGCTGCCAGGCCGTGTCTCGCATTTCTCTCCCCCCCCCCATAACATTCTTTATCTACTCCGCATATGCTTTACCTTCCCTCGCTCGCTCCCCCCCAGGCTCTTTTATCTACTTGTTCCTATTGCTGTCACAACATGCTTTTCTGCAACATTCAGCATGTGATTTGCGCTTTCACTTTCCAAACAGCCGGTCACTTCCGTCACATGTTTTTTTAACTAACTCATTTTATCTTTCTCCCACTCCTTCCGAGATGTTGTTTATTTATTTATTTTTAATTAAAAAAGTGCCAGATCTGCTAATAATTACAGATGTTGAGCCATCGCCAAGGCTCGAACACTGGTCCCCAGCTCCACAGTTCTCTCTTCTCTCTCCATGCTTGTTCTTTTTAAATTCAGTTGGGAGCACTTCACTTCACTTCCCATGCTCGCTAACACAGCAACACTGTCCTGTCCTTACTACATAGTGCCTTTGTAATGATGAGTGTGGGGGAGTCTCATGCTCCTTACAGTTGAATGAGGCATGCCTTTCGCCTTCCTATGCCTTGTTATGCTCCTCCCGCACTTTTCTTATTTGTTTATTTTACCTACGGCAGTGCTAACACTGCAGCAGAGCGCATGCACACACTACTTAAAAGACACATTAAACATAGATTGTGGAGGTGCTAAGTGGAGTCGCCCACTCAACAGATATGCTCAGGTCAGTTAAATTGTTGTAAGTTTCCAGCAGCTGAAACGTAGAGTGACCTCACAAACAGGCAGCTTCAGAACTTCCACTGTAAAATGCGGCTGCGCTTGAATTACTTGTTTATTTTTCTTTACTTTCTCAGGCTTTTTTAATTAAATATCGTCAGAAGGAAAAGAAGCTGGCATTAGCCCCAGTGTGGTGTGAATGTCCTTTCTTATATTAAAGATGCTGCTGGCCACCTGTCTCGGGTCCCACGGGCAGAACTGGGAGGGAAGGTGCCGCAGCTCTCATACCCAAGTGTGCTCCGAAGTGCGTGAACATTTATTTAAGTATTAATTATTTAAAAAAATTAAGCCATTGTTTTTTTATTATCAATACATCTAAGTCACGTAAATACAACATATGTTGCATTACAAATGCTATAGGTGTCACATTTGCGAAAGTTATAACTATTGGCATTGTAAATGACAAAGCTATTAATTTAGCCATTTTCAAAACCAACACATAAATAAAAAAAAATGTCATTTACAAGACCAATAGCTCAAACTTTCCTAATGCGAGACCTATTGCATTGCAAATGCTTGTTTAAATATTGTTATTGTTAATATTTTGTTTGTTTTTACTTTTGAACTGACTGGATTGAGAATATTAATTGTTACCCCTTTGCAATCCAACATTTTCTCTACTCCTGCACTGATTGGAGTGGGAATAGTAAATGTTATCATGCCACTATCCAACACTTTCCCTTCTGTTGCACTGACTGGAGTGGGAATAGTAAGTTTTACTCCTCTACTATCCAACTCTTTCCCTACTGTTGCACTGACTGGAGTGATAAATTTAAGTTGAAAGATTTTCAAATAGTTTAATGTTTTAATTTATAATAGAATGTTTTTTTTAATAGATTTTATGTATATATACCACAGCTCCCAAAAAGACTACTAGAGGAGACGGCACTCCTGAATGGCAAAGATTTCTATTCTTGATCAAAAGGTGGCATGTTGACAGACGAACAAACGACTATGCGTTTCAGCTGTAACAGCCTTGCTCACAACGTTTTTAGGGTCAAAACATCAAACAATAAATAAAGGTTTCCAAATGCTAAACATAGAAAGTGGTTTCTCTATCCATATCAGCAATTCCAATAAAGTGTCGGCAATCTTATAATATTAAGTTGAAACTAGTTTTGTTGCTCATAAGAGTTCATAAATACATGCCTTTAAGCAAGCTTATAAAGAACAGAATTCCTAATGAAAGATATCAATTTCAAAAGTTTTCAGCATTTGTGCAAATTTGTGAATGTGCAAAAAAATCAAAACTAGCAAATCAATAGAGCCCCATTGGGGCTTTCTCCGAGTCACTTAAATAAAATAAACATAATCATAATCACTAAACAGGCCAATTGGGCACATCAATATACCTCAGGCAGAGGGGGCGGACTAGCAGTAATTTATAGGGAGGGATGGCACTTCTCCATTGAACAATCCGATGCAGTGGCTGATGGAGAAGTTCTCCACTTCTCTTTAACTATTAATTCCCATTTTACCTTGGGAGGATCATTGATCTATAGGCCCCCAGGCTATGCTGGCCACTTTATTGATGTTCTAGAGGAATGTATAGTGCCACGGGCTCTGAGCTTTCCGAAATTTCTCCTGGTTGGCGACCTCAATATTCATGTAGATGTCTTTGACTCTACTGAGGCCCGCCGCTTGGGGGAAGTTTTTGATCTGGCTCAACTTAAACAGTGGGTGGCTTCTCCAACCCATGTAGGCGGCCACCTTCTGGACTTAGTTTGCTCTAATTTTTCCATCGGCCACTAAGCTCAGAGAAAGTGACGTGGTCTGATCACGATCTGATTAGGTTTTCATGGGAAGTCGAGGATGTAGGCAGATCAGTTTATGCACTGCCCATTAGCCACCCCCAGAAGGTCAACTTGGTTGCCTTCGGCCGGGCTCTATCTAGAGCCCGCCCGACGCTTATCCCTGAGATAAGCGAGGCGGTTAGTGGTTTTAATGAGTGGGTGCTGCAGGCGGCTGATGCTTCAATGAAACACACTACTATACCACGGCTCCGCCGCACCCCTTCTCAACCCTGGTTCTCACCCGAGTTGAGGGTGTTGAAACTGGGGTGTAAAAAGCTGGAGCGAGCATGGAGACTCGACTCAGGTTTCAGGGCAGCCTACAGCACGGAGACAGCTCTGGTTGTAATGGCGGAGGCGATCCGGTAGTGCTTGGACGGTGGCGGCAGAGCGGTCCTGATTCTTCTGGACCTCTCTGCCGCGTTTGACACCGTTCCTTACGAGCTCCTCCTCGCCAGGCTGTCCGCAAATGGCATTGGAGGCTGCGCCCTGGCCTGGCTGTCGTCATTCCTAACAGACAGGACACAACAGGTCTGGATGCCGTCCCATGCCTCTGAGCCTAAACCACTTCTCACGGAGGTCCCTCAGGGTATACAACGGTAACCACGCATTTTTTACAACGCGGTACCGTTACCACGCTACTTTTACCACGCAAGTCGTTACCACGACTTGCGCTGGGGGGCGCTACAGGATAGTAAATAGTTTAATTTACTATCCAACTCCTTTCCCTAGAGTCCACGGGGACTGGAGTTGGAATAGTAAATTAAAAAATTTACTATCCAGTGCCCCTCCACGCAAGTCGTTGTAACGACTTGCGTGGTAAAAGTAGCGTTGTAACGGTACGCGTTGTAAAAGTACGCGTGGTACCGTCATACATCCTCCCTCAGGGCTCTACTCTTAGTCCCCTACTGTTCAATGTCTATATCACTCCATTGGTCTGCCTGGCCGAACAGTACGGGGCTAAGATTATTGGGTATGCCGGTGACACACAACTGTTGTTTACCTGGCCGGACGACCATCTGGACACTACAGCAGTCCAGCTTTGTTTGTCCTCAGTCTTTCGCTGGATGACTATGGCCCAGCTGAAATGCAATGAGGACAAATCTGAGGTCCTCTTCTACGGTTCTTTTCCTTCCAGTTTTAAAAACTCATTGTGGCCCCGAACATTCCCAGTCCCAAGGTGATGGGTGGCCCCGCAAAAAATCTTGGTATATGGTTTGGGGAGGACCTTAGATTTGAGGACCACATAAAGAAACTAACAGGGACATGCTTTGCCACTCTGAGAACATTACGAAGATTTTTTCCTTTGCTCCCCAGAGAGGCAAAAGAGACTGTTGCCCGTGCTCTCATTTTAGCAAGACTGGACTATGCGAACGCTCTGTTTAGCGGTATCCCTGCCTATCTGGTTAAACGCCTGCAGGTTATCCAGAACGCCGCTGTCCGCCTCTTGTTCAATGTTCCAAGATGGAAGAGCATCCGCTCTCACATGCGCAGCCTGCATTGGCTGCCAATGTCTCAGCGCATCTTGTTTAAATCTCTAGTGCTCTCATTTAGAGCAATTCATGGTGAAGGGCCAGCCTATCTGAAGAAACGACTTACCTTCTATGCCCCTCCACGAGCTCTCAGATCATCCTCCCTGTTTATGATGACTCTTCCTCGCTTTAAGCGAACCAGACTAGGGGGTCAGTCTATAGCCGTGGTTGCTGCCCGGGCTTGGAATGCCCTTCCCCTCCACCTGCGCTCCATTCAGTGCGTAGGCCAGTTTAAGAAATGTCTGAAAACCCATCTATTTACCAGTATGGCATAAGCTGGTCTCTGCTCTGACTTCTCTGTCCTTCCCATCGCGCCAGGATACTCCCAAGTAACAGAGCGCGCTATAAAATAGTTTATACATATACATACATATATACATACATATGCATGAGAAAGAGAGAGAAGCCTCCATCATCTCAAAATTAAGTTTCGAAAGAACTTTATTGAAAATAAAGATTGCCATAATTAAACTTACAAAATCATCAATACAAAATGAAAGCAATCAATTCAAAAAAGGTAAAATAATACAATATAGGAAGAAGAAAAAGAAAGGAAAAAGAGAGATAGAAAAAAAAAGAGGAAGAGACAGGGAGGGGAAAAAATAAAGAACAATCTGTATATAGTAAGCATTATAAGCATAAAACATGTAAGACTTCTACATAAACTGTCATAGAATAAGAAGAAAACAATCAGTTATTATAAATGAATAAAGTTATAATAACCGTATCATGGGGATTTAGGAACTTCTTCACGGGGAGGGGTATGTAATGGACGAGATTGAGCAGATACATCTCAAAAATTAATAATTGGTAACCATAATAAATCACGTTTGATAGCAAGATGAAAAGGATAAACATATGCTCTGTCTAGTCTGTGATTATAGCATACACCATACCACCAAGTTTGAAAAGAGACCTGTGATGCATTCTTCCAAGACTTAGTGATTTGATGAAAGGCCACCTCTAAGAGAAGATCGATAATGGAAATATTAGAAAAGGTCTGGGAAGACCATATGTCAGAGAGGCTACCCAGAAAAATGTGGGTGAGTGAAAATGGAGATTGAGTGGAGAAAATAGAATTAATTTGTTGCCATACTTTGGACCAAAAAATATGAATTAGAGGACAAGTGAAAAGCATATGTTTGAGATCGGCATGTGTATTGGGACAGGACCAACATGTAGATGGGATATAAGGGTCAATAGCATGTAATTTGGAGGGAGTGATTAAAAGTCTGTTATATACAAAAAATAACGTTTGAGTGGTATTGGCTGCTCTAGAGGATTTGCTTAGTTTATTCCATATTTTATGCCATAATGGGATATTGAAAGAGTCTTTTAGATCAGATTCCCAATCTTGTTCTGTTTTAGATTTGTCATGGATAAGAGGAACATCCTGCAATTGTTTATAAATTTGTGAAGCTGAGGAAGAAGACAAGAGAAAAGGAATAGTAAGAGAAGAAGGTGTAGCAAGAGCAGAAGAAGCAGAAAAAGAGTTATAACAAGACTGAACAGCAGTGCGCAATAAGTCATATTTATTAAGGAAGGAAAGAGGAAGGGAAAAACGAGATTGGAGAGATGAAAAAGGAAGGCAAAGACCATCCTGAAAAAGTTGATGAATCCAAAGAAGACCAAGAGTGTCAGTCTTTCCAGAAGAACGTTTTATTTTTGATTTTAATAAGAGGATTGTACCAAATGGGAGATTGTAAAAAACGAGCTCGGTCGTCAAGACCATTAACGAAGAGAGGAAGAAAGAGTTTCCTAGAATTTTTAAGAATAGGAAGAGACATCTTCGGAGGAATATGGGACAAAGAAATAAACTCTTTAAAGGAAAATGGGTGAAAAAAGGAGGATTCATTTGCAACCCACAATGGAAAAGAGGAAACATCCTCGGTAGGATCTAGTAAAAAAGGTACTGAGTGGGAAGGGAAAAAAGAAGTATGATAAGAAGAGAAATCTGGAAAATTAACTCCACCTAAAAATTTAGGACGTTTGAGTTTAGCAAAAGACATCCTCGCTTTTTTATTTTGCCACAAGAATTTTGAAAGGATAGAATAAATGGACTTAAAACAAGACTTTGGAATATTAACAGGAAGATTAGACAGGAAAAATAAAATTATCGGAACCAACATCATTTTAATGGAGTCTAATCTACCCCACCAGGATAAAAACATAGGGTGCCATCTAGTCGTGGAGTCTGTTAATGTAGTGAGCAGATTTTTAATGTTTAAGGCTACCGTGTCTTTAATAGAGGGAGTGAACCAGAGGCCTAGATATTTTATTTTAGAGGGACTCCAATGGAAGGATGAAATTAAACAATCAGCATGAAAACAATACTTAAGAGGAAGGATTTCACATTTATCAACATTAAGTTTATAACCGGAAACCGTGGCATAGGAAGAGACTTCGGATAAGAAAGCTGGAATAGAAGTTTGAGGATGAGAGATAAATAAAAGAATGTCATCTGCGTAAGCATAGAGCTTTAAATGGTTGTCTCCATAAGGAAAACCTGCAATATCTTTATTCAATCTAATCCTTGATAAAAATGGTTCTAAAGCTAAAATAAATAGAAGAGGAGAAAAAGGACAATCCTGACGGACACCTCTAAAAAGAGGGAATGAAGAAGAAACAAGACCATTAGCAAAAATAAAAGATCTAGGAAAAGAATACAACAAAGATATATAGGAAATGAATTTAGAACCAAAACCGAACCAGGATAAAGTAGAAAGCATAAATGACCAGTTGACTCTATCGAAAGTTTTCTCAGCGTCCAATGCGATAGCAGCCAAGGAGTGAGAGTAGCTAGGAGATTTACTGAGAATCTTTAAAGAAAAGGCGAGTATTATCCGAAAGATGACGGCCCTTGATGAAACCACATTGCTCTCTACCAATGAGTTGGGGATGAATTTTATCCAGACGTAATGCTAAGATTTTTGCAAAGATTTTATAGTCTAAATTGATTAAAGAAATAGGCTTGTAATTTTTACATAAAGTGTGATCTTTATTATCTTTGGGGAGAAGACAAATTAGAGCTTCCTGAAAAGAACCTTCAGATTTCTGAGAAGAGATAAAAAAGTAAAATAATTGGTGAAGTTTAGGAACTAGAAAAGAGGAAAAATGGGAGTAAAATTCAATTGAGAATCCATCTGGACCCGGGGCTTTGCCTTTTTTAAGAACAAAATGTCTTTGGGAAGAATATCTTTATCTAGAAGTGAAAAATCCACATCCGACACGGGAGGGGGAGAAATGGAGGAGAGGTAAGTGTCAATGTCAGAAGATAAGGGAGGAGATTCTGGGGTATAGAGATTTTGGTAAAAATTAGTAAATTCTTCCAAAATATCTTCATCCTTGTGGAGAATGACATTAGAAGAAAAAACAATCGAATCAATTTTCGTGCGCTCTTTTTTAACTTTAAGATAATTAGCGAGAACAGTACCAGCTTTATTTTGTGTGGAGTAGAACTTAGCACTAGATTTAAGTAAGACCAAATTGGCAGAGTTAGTAGATAATTTATTAAATGAAAGTTTGGCATTAATAAGCTGAGTGAGGACAGAAAGGGATTTGGTTGAATAATAAGAATGTTCAAGGTGTTTAATTTGAGAAGTCAAAGTAGATAAAGATTGATATGCAAGACGACGTTTCTTGGCTACATAGGAAATAATGAAATCTCTAGAGGCAGCTTTAAAAGTGTCCCAGATTAATTGAGGGGATGAGTGTGGAGTTTCATTTTCTGCAAAAAAGCGTGAAGCAAAGTCAAGGAATGCAGAAGTAAAATTTGTGTCTAAATGGAGGGAATTATTAAATCTCCATCTTCATGTACCCTTAACAGGAGGGAGTAAATCAAGACCTAAGGATACAGGAGCGTGGTCAGAGATTAGGATAGAACGGAAGTCTGAGTGAGTGATGTGTTGTGTCAAAGCTTTGGAAATAAAGAGATAATCAATTTGTGTTTGGGAAGAGTGTACGGGTGAGAAAAAAGTATATTCTTGTGAGGTAGGGTGGCAAAGTCTCCAGGAATTAACAAGAGATCGTTGGGATATAGTGTTTTTCAATTGGGTATGAACCTGAGACGGAGAAAAACGGGAAGTGGACTTCCTATCTAGAAAGGGGTCTATGATCATATTGCAATCCCCACCGAGAATTAAATAGTCATCAGTATGTTGCATGGATGAGGAAAGGATTTGAGGCCAAAATAGTTTATCGTGTTCAGTGGGAGCATATACATTGAAAATAGTTAGAGGAATTTTGTTAACCAATAACGAAACAGTTATCCATCGTCCTTCTGTATCGGCATCTTGAGCAATAAGTTGAACAGTAAGGTGTTCATGACACAGAACTGCAACCCCATTACGCTTACCCGAACCAGGTGAAACAAAAACATGGCCTACCCAATTACGACGTAACTTAGAAATTTCAACCTCCTTAATATGAATTTCTTGCAATAAAACTATATCTGCTTTCAAATGAGCTAAATGAGAAAGAACACGTTGTCTCTTAATAGGAGACCCCAAACCTCTAACATTCCATGAAACTACATTAATTGACATCTAAAACTTCATAGAAAAAATCGAAAAATATGAGAACAGTGCAATAAGTAGCAAAAATAAAACCAAAACAAGTAGAAGCAATACAACCAAAATAGGAATAAATATAAAGAAGAGATAGGAAAAAAGCTGAGGCAGAAACATAAGATAGAGTAAGAAATAACTATGAAATAGTAAAGTGAAAGGCAAAATAAGAAAGGGGAAGAAAGAAAAGAAAAAAAAAGAGAAGAGAAAGAGGACAAAAAAGAGAAAGAGAGGGAGGAGAAGCAAGGAGAGGATAGAACACAACCGAAGAGGACAAAATGAGAGCAATATTCGAAGAAAAAAATAATGCAACAAAAGACATACCACAAGAAAACGAAAAGAACAGGGGTGGTGGAGCACATGAGGAAAACGGAACGCCGAACAGGAAACTCCAAGACGAGATGGTGAGGAGAAGAACATATGAGGTACAAGGTGATGAGGGACCACAAAACCGCTACCTAAGAAAGAAATGAGGGAAAAAGAAAGAGTTAGGTAATAGAACACACCAAAAACACAATAAACAGTGAATAGCACAAATGCCACAAACATGGCGGAACAGAATTACCACATAGTACAGACGAAGGAAGAGAAACAAAAATGAAACACAACAGAATCTTCAAAAAAGAAGTATTGGTCCATTAAGGTCAAGGTACTTCCATGGAATTGCCACTGCAACTGTCCAAAAATTGCTGAAGTGGCCGTCTTGTTATTATAAGTCACTCTGAAGAGGCAAGGGTGGAATAGGCCATAGCGAGCATTCAAACTACGCAGAGCAGGTCTCATCTCCAAAAATCTTTTCCGACGATCCGCAGTAACCTTGGCGTAGTCTTGAGCAAAAAAGAGGTCAGAACCATTCCAAGTGAGTTTACCACGTTGTTTAGCCGCATGGAGAACTTTGAGCAATTCCGTGTACTCCAAAAAATACAGGATAACACCTCTAGGTTTTGAAGAAGACGAAGCAGAGTGAGAAAGCGGACCAAGACGATGGGCACGTTGAATATTCAGTGATGGATTCTCAGGGAGTCCTAGAAGAGATGGTAAGAAAGTCTGAAAAAAGGATATCGGATTTGACCCTTCAAGATTTTCAGCCAGACCGTAGGTACGTAAATTATTGCGTCTATTGCGATTTTCTAATTGCTCTGCTGTTTGAGATGAGATACCTCTTTGGACATGAGAGGGACTTGATTAGTAAGTCCTTGAACTAAGTCCACACGACTCTCCAAATTTCCAATTCTCTGCTCAGTAAGCGACCATGAAGACTCCAAGTTTTGCAGGCGAGCATTAGTCTCTTCCATATGTGGCTTAAGAGCACGAATTTCATCAAGAATGAGCTCCATAGACATTGTGGAAGACGAGTTAGTAGGAGATGGTGGGTTAACTTTCACTCGTTTGCCAGAAGGAGCTGTCGACGTCGAGGCTACCTTAGCAGTTTGCTTTGAGCTTGAGCGGTAACCATAAAATGATGTAGAGCCTTTGGACGCATTAGAGTCGTTGATATTCTCTTCCATGGGTTCCTGTAGAACATTGAGCAGATTAAAGTCCTCTAAACCTGCTTGTTTAGATTGAAGTGAGCCACCACGGTTGTTTCGAGATGATGCCATGAGTAGAAGTCCTTCAAGGAAATTGTGAGGAGACTCGTAGAATATGAGGTGATAATTGGGAAATGAAAAGTCAGTCAGCAGAGAGCAACATAAATAAATAAAGTTGTGAGACCAGCTAATTGAAGGGGGTCAGAGATATTCAGTAATGAAGAATAATGCTATCATTACAAAAAAGGCGTATTTTCCTGAGAGAAATGCTCATGTCACGCAGTATGAGCGATATTCAGCGGGAACGCCGAAAAACAAAATGGTGGCCGCGACTTTACGCTGAGGGACAGCAACAAATTGAAGAAAATAAAGTCACTGGGCTCACCATGACCGTTGTTTTTCACTGCATTAGAAGCAGCCCTGGTTCCGACGTCCGAAGAGGAAATTATTCGGGTCCGGACTAAAGAAATGAGTCCTGGGGCCGATCCAAGCCCTCACGTCGCAGCGGAGGTCCCAAGAACCGCGGCCATCTCCGAAGGCTTTGAAGCCACGCCCCCCATCATCTCAAAATTGCTTAGGTCATTTGACAGGAGGAGAGATAACCATAATAAATCACCATATTGGTGAATATCGCGCCATTGGGCTTACTCTAACCAGGGCTAATGAATTAAAGATTTGAATGATATCATGTTAAATAAAGCAAAAATTGTACACATAAAAAGGAAACATAAAAATAAATAAAGATAGAAATCTGTGAGCCCTAATAACTTCAGTCTCCCAATTCCAGTTTTTCAAATCAGGAAAGGCCTCCTTAAACACTTCAACGATAAACTGTCTCACGTCCTGCCCCTCCTTATTCTCAGGTATGCCCAACACACGGAGATTATTGCGTCTTGATCTATTTTCAAGATCAGTCAATTTCCAGTCTATGTCCGCCTTGGTCTTCTGTGAGGCTTCAATAGACGACTGCTGTTTCCCCAAGGGGTCCTCTACACTAGAGATACGCTCTTCTACCTCCACGATCCTAGTGGATGTTTCCGCACAAGACTTTGCGATACGGCATACTGTATTTTGTAATTTGCGCCCCGCCCCCTGTGTTCGCAAACCATCAGCCTTCGTCTCCGCCCTATGAGCCATAATGATCTTGAATATTGTATTCAGAGTAACCGCCTCACCGTCCTCCTCTGAATTGTTAACATTGAGTATTATCGTCTGAGCAGACTGTTCAGTTGATGTACCATCCCTTCTAGGCTGATCTACGGGGGTCATTATCTCATGTGTCAGAAAGTCTCCAGATTCTTGCATTTTCCTTACAGTCTCTTGGCTCAAAGATTGCTCCAAACAAGAGTCTTCATCATCGTGTACTTCCATATCCATGTCATCCCCCCAATCACGAGCTGCACTCAGATTATCCTTTTCATTTTCCGATATGATTGATAGGTCCGACATGGAATAGAATTTACCGCCTAACCCGGCGGACTCCGCGTCATTCAGCTTTTCCTGTACAGTGCCGCCGCCGTTATCTGAATTTAAACTCGATGATATATCTCTACCCTCAGTTGGCAGTTCTCCTATAACATCAGTTACCATAATATTGGTTGACAATTCTCCAGTTACAGCATCATTTAAAAATGTATTTGTCCCCGCATCCGCTACCAAATCAGCTGGTAAAGCACTGTCACAATTGTTACTGCTCGATAGCAATGCTGAAGATTGATTTAACATGTCCCCAGATGGCTTAGTTTTAGCTGCCATTTTTTTTTTAAATTGCAGGCACAATTCGGTCTTTTAATGGGGTAACTTGCTGCCCCCTCTTTTCATCTTGTGGTGCTGGCTTCCCTGCTACCTGAACTCCAAGACCAGCATTTTTACCTGATCCCAGGGCGGCCCGTACCTGTTCAGACGGACTGTTAGCAGCTCCATTTTCATAAATGTCACCGATTTGCGGGGGTCCAAATGCCTCTATGTGTGATACTGCACCCGAAAAGTCAGCCCCTCCAGTTATTGCCGTTGTTGCCACCGCCTCCGCCAAGCCCAGAGCAGCAGCTGCCCAGGCTTTTGTCCTCTTCCTTTCGGGCCGTTATAACTTAATCGACACCACGGGCCACCAGCTGCAAGAGAACGCACCATCAATCCTGGCGTTCTCGGTGAGAAACTCCACTGCTCCACTACTCTACTCCGGCTGAAGCACTAACTCCGCCCCACTACACAGAAAGTAGCCGAGAGCACCACCGCTACGGATTCGCACCACGCCGCGAAGCAGGGTCACACAGAAAGGCAGCTCTCTCGCTCTCGCTCAGCAAAGTCCAAAAAGGTCCGAAATTTAGCCGCCGCCAACCACACACTTCCCTGGCAGTTTTCAAATATGCTCAGCTCATCCAAGACGTGTGAGGAAGATCGCGGGTGAGGAACCGCAGAGGAGCAGCACACAAGCTACTCACACACCCTCCACAGCGGCCGCCATCTTGCCCCTCTCCGATAATTTGGAATTGGGAGACTGAACTTATTAGGGCTCACAGATTTCCATTCACTCTTTGTAGGAGAGCTGGGGGGGGAGGCGAATACACAGCCCAGAGCAATCTTAATATGCCTGAGCAATTAACTGCTTCGTGAGGCAATATATGATCTTGCTTGGCCAGATAGGCGCCAATCTGGTAAAGGCTGTGAGTTTTTTGTTTGCCCTGACTTTTGCCCGACTACTGTACAGCAAAGGGGGAGACTGCGGCAGTTAATTTCAGTCTTTCAGGCCAAAGGGGGCAGGCTTTTCTCTTAAATCCCGCCAAGTTAAAGATGATTTATAAAGAAAAAAAACTGTTATTTACATCAGAGGCTGCTGCACAAGAGTTGTTTGAAGATAATATGCAGTCAATAAGTGTAGGGTGTAGGTTTTCTTTTGTCACATCAGTTAACATTTCTTTGTCTTTTGTTTTTTATAATCTTTTCCTCTTTCGGTATAATATTAATATGACCATAATATTAGGATACTCTGGATATATATTATTCAGTCAGCACTCTTTAGGATTGTCTAGGATAGGATAGTATCTGAGTGTATCTGAGTGTTTGGCTCAGGAATTATTATTTGTGTAAACTGTTTATGTAATGCTTATTTTGTGAGCAACAAGTTAGTGCATTATTAACCAAAAGGGGTTGCATCATAATGGATAAGTTTCACTGTGGCGGGTGATGGGTGGATTGTGGAGGGGGACTGCGGGGGGGGGAGCGGCATACAAACACTCCCCATCACTGAGGATATGGTCTTTACGTCCCGCTTTGGGTGGTTGTGGGAGGGAGGAGGGTTGGGAGGTGCGGGGGTGGTTCGGGGTTTGGGAGAAAAAAAATATAATCCATGAGTGCACTCTTTTGCGATGTCGGATCTATAGGTGTATATGGCACATGTTTTAGCTCCCTGGTTCTCAGAACAACTTAGACTCCTTAGACAAGAGGTAAGGAGACAGGAGCGCCTATGGCATACTAGCTGGGACCAAAAGGATAGAGAAGCCCACAAGATCCTGTTAAAGAGATACAAGCTGGAAGTGATTAAGACCAAGCAAGAATACTTTATGGTCCTCACATCCTCTCTCTCATCTCCTAGAGAGGTTTTCAGGATTGTCGAATCTCCTACTTCTCTCAAGATCCCTGACCCTGTTGTTGCTTCTCAGGTGCTCTGCAACCAGATAGCAGCCTTCTTTCAGTCCAAAATAACGGACATTTATCTTGCGTTGGAGTCACAAAGATCTTCTACCGTTGAGCCTCCGGTGCCCGCTGCCCTGGCCCCTGATTCTGTTGAATTATCTGAGCTCGGGGGTCTGGAATCTTTTCCTCCTCTATCTTACCAGGATCTTGAGATCCTTCTTAATAAAACCAAATCTGGCTCTCCGCTGGACGTCTGCCCACTAAAGATCCTTAAGCAGTGTAAGGAATCCCTCCTTCCCCCTCTGGCTGACATCATGAATAGGGCGATGAAGGAGGGTATTTTTCCTCAGCAGTGGAAAAAGGCTGTGGTTAAACCACTGCTCAAGAAGCCTTCTCTTGATCCTGGGGTATTAAAAAATGTTCGCCCCATTTCACTGCTACCGGCTCCCGCGAAGATGTTTGAAGCCCATTTAAATCAACATCTGGCTGCCTTCGTGGAGAGCTCGGGCTGTCTGGATCTATCCCAGCACGGATTCAGGAGGGATCATAGCACCGAGTCTGCCCTCACCATAGTGCTTGACAACATCCGCACACGGGTTGATGAGGGCCAGACCTCCCTCCTGATCCTCTTGGACCTTACGGCCGCCTTCGATACCCTCTCTCCCTCGGTACTTACATCTCGACTGAGGGAGATCGGGGTTCGGGGGCCGGCCCTGGAGCTCCTTTCCTCTTTTCTTGATTATAGAGAGCAAAGAGTGATGCTGGGTCAGTTCCTATCTCCATCCCTGTCTGTGCAATGTGGAGTCCCCCAAGGGTCAGCGCTTAGTCCTACCCTTTTTAATATCTATGTGACCCCCCTTGCCAGACTTATTAGATCTTATGGGATGGAGGTAGTCTCTTATGCGGATGACACCCAGATCCTCGTCTCTCTCTCCCATTCAGTTACGCCGACTGCCGCCAATTTTAGATCTTGTATGGAGGCAGTCGGCCAATGGATGATTTACAACTCATTGAAACTGAATGGGGAGAAGACTGAGGTGATGGTGTTCGGAGGTAAGGAGGAGATCTGGTCAGCTGAGTGGTGGCCAGACACACTGGGTGTGTGTCCTGATCTTGCCTCTTCGGCTAAAAATCTAGGGGTCATGATTGATCCAACCCTTAGTATGTGCCAACAGGTCAACAGGACTGTATCGATCTGCTGGGGTATTATCCATATACTTAGGAAAATCAGGCACTACCTCTCCTTGCAGGCAAGAAAACAACTTGCCGTGGCATTACTAGGCTCTCGTCTGGACTACTGCAATGCGCTGTATGCAGGACTGAACAAAAGTCAGCTGCAGCGATTGCAGGTGGTCCAGAATGCAGCAGCCAGGTTTGTTCTTGATCTACCCCGGCATGCCTCTGCCACCTCTGCCCGGAAGCAGCTTCACTGGCTTCCTGTTGCGGACTGTATCTGTTTCAAGATCCTGTGTATGGTCTATAAGGCTTTGGCTAAAGCTAGCCACACGGGTATCAGATCTATTCTGTCATCCTATAACCCGGGCAGGAATCTCCGTTCCTCCAACAGACTGCTTCTTTCTGTTCCTTGTATTAGGAAGGCCAGATGGGGGGGGGAAAGCCTTTTCCAATCTGGCTCCCAAATGGTGGAATGCTCTTCCTCTTGAACTAAGGTCTCTTCCCACTCTTCAAGCTTTTAGATCTGCCTTAAAGACACATCTCTTTGTACGTGCATACCTGTAATGGTGCTTTGCAATTTTGATCTCTTTGATAGGTGCCTTGACACCTTCGGGTTTAGTTTGCGCGATACAAATTGCATAATAAATAAATAAATAAATTGTGTTAGCTGTGTAGGGGAGATAGATGACGGATAAAGGTATTAGAATAGGTTCTCTGAATGTTAGGGGATTAAATCACCTTAATAAAAGGCAGCGTGTTGCGAGTGAGCTACAAATGTTTCAGTGTGATCTGTTGTGTCTCCAGGGAACCCATATAGCATGGGCTAAGAAAAAATTGTTATTGGATCTCGGGTACATGGTACTTGCTTGCACTGAACAGGCCATTGTCAATTACACGAGGGTCGAGGCAGGGGTGTCCCTGTTCGCCATTATTGTTTTCTTTATACATAGACCCTTTTTTAAAAATGTTGGAAAATAGTTCTCGGATTGAATCAGTAATTGTACAGCAAGATCAGTACCGTGTTTTCGCATATGCCGATGACGTGGCCGTAGTAACAACTAAGCCAGCAACAGCAATGCCTGAGATAGAGCGATTGGCAGTACAGTATCGGGAAGTATCTGGATATAAATTGAATACATCAAAAACACAAATCTTATGTGGTAATACAGGGGCATACGCGGACCCAAGGGTCTTGCTGGAGGTGATCTATCTGGGGATCAGGATACAGGCCTCTCTGACTGCATTGGTTGAATCTAACTGGGGGCGATTAGTGGTGGGTGCTCGCAAACAACTGGATCAATGTGAATGTCTACACCTCTCTATGGTGGGAAGATGCAACGTTCTTAAGATGCTGATCCTGCCGAAAATTCTATACTTTTTTAGATCTGTGCCTTTGGAGATATCGCAAGCTAATCTTGCTTTATTACAGTCTCTATGCGCTAGATTCATATGGGCCCAGGGTAAAGCGCGAAGAGCGATACAATATATGGTTTTGCCAAGGGATCAAGGGGGATGGGCCATCCCAGACTTTACATTATATTACTACGCGTGTATGTTACAGTATATGAATATACTGCTGACGGGGGCAGGACCAACGGTTACGGCTGAGCTTCCCTCTATCTATCAGATGCGAATGGGTAGTGATGCAAAAAATCGCTTGTTTCTCAATGTGGACTGGAGCTACTACTAACGCACAAGGTTTAAAGTTCTTATTTCGGCCCATAAAGTATGGAAAGCTGTGAAAAAGAAATATGCGGTCGAAAGGGTTTCTTGCTATACTCCATTAACAGCTTCCACTCTTCTCCCAGCAGTATTTTGGGATCGAGTGGTAGATAATTGGCAGGCTAAAGGGGCGTGCACTGTTGGGGATTTATGTGCGGATGGTGATCCGAAATCCCTTGAACAGTTAAGGGATCAATTTCACTTATCTCGTGCGGATTTTTTAAAATATTTACAAATTCGGGATTATTTGTTGAAAGCCGGATGGAAGATTCAAGTTAATCCTCTTATCGAGGCAGTGAGGAAAGATGCACGGATAGGTACTCTTTAAACATTAATGCTCAGCACAACAGTTAATGATTTGGAAACTCATAGTCGCAAATGGGACAACAGATTAGGATGTCAGGGTGTACAGATTGAGACTTCTATTGACTTGGCAGGTCGATTGTTTATGTCCGCTAATCTCTACGCCCAACATTACAAGACTATTTGTAATCTATACTACACACCTGACAAAATATCTAAATGGGGGGGGGAGACAGGGAGGGAAAGTGCTTCTGCTGTGGGGTTGAAGCTGCTGATGTGGTTCATGTCTTTTATTCAGGTGGGCATTAAAGAACATTGTTCGGCCACATGGAAAAGTTTCTAGCTGAAATCTTGGGGGAGCCTATACAATTGTCTGCTTCTCAGATCTTGTTGGGGGTAGAGATGGGATCAACATCGGATAAATGACCTAGCAAGCTTACATATTTGATCTTTCTGGCCACAGCTGTGACTCAGATCTGCATTGCATCAATGTGGTTACAAAAAGATGCCCCATTGTTCGAGGCATGGAGGGCAAGGTTCTTTACAATGTTTATTATGGAAAATAGTCTATATGCTTTGAAAGGTAGATGGAAAATGAAACTTGGACGGCAAATCTGGGGGGCAGTAGAGGCATATATGGACCTATAAATTTATCAGCAGGGTACGGCCAGCGGCCTATCTTTGTATATTTTTATTTTATTACGCCCTTTACCTGTGAATGTAAGTTTATAATTGTATGGTGTATTGTCCTCTGCTATGATGATCTGATTATCTGTGCTAATTATTAATCCCTCTGTTTTTTTGGGGATTCTTCTATACTGTAATACATGTGCCTTCTTGTGAATTTATGGATTATCAATAACAAAAAAATTAAAAAAATACATAAATAAAGATAGCTTAGCCTTCTTATATTCTCCTCATGATGCTAGTCTTGAACAACCTAAAATAGAGATGAACAGATATAATATTATTGTCTTGCCATAAGGACAGTAAACACAATTAAAACAATGAAAATCAAGTTAAACTTAAGTGTGAGGTGGTAAAGACATGATAAATGGGAAACTTAAATATCTCTTGGTTTAAGTGGTGAAATGTAATGTGTTAAATACAGACAGATTTATAGTAAGGTGTACATCTGCTCATCAATATTGATGCCATTTGGCTCTTTGGTACCCATCCTAAGAATGTACCTACACTGTAATTGCCATATGTTATGGACTTTATCTTCGTTATCTTCCTACTTGACACAGATTTGGATATCACTGATGGATCTATCTGGGACGGAGACCAGTCACATTTTGGATACTTGCATCCTGGGCCTGTATCCCAGACCCAAGGGCACAAAAGTGATAATGCATTTTGAGGATCTTGCATTACTACTTGCTAAATGCCTCTTGAATAGGGAATTGAAGTTCATGACTGAGCCCACTATAATATAGTGCAGGGAGGAGGTAGAGAGGTGGGGCTTGGTGGAAAGTACAGCTTTATGCAGAGAAGAGTATAGGGGTCTGCGGAAAACACCAAAAGCAAGAGAGTAGGATGCATTACTGGAACATTTTAAAGCTCAAAAACACTTATGATATTTAATCCCTTACTTACTGGGAATTCATGGACCATATCACAATTATGCGGCTCCAACACTTTCATGCCACCTTGCGGGCCTGGTAGAGGGCCCCTAAGGGCACACAGACTTCTATGCTGCATGTTCATATCATCATTTGTGTGCCACGACATTCTGAGACCTTAAAAATATTGCTGAACACCATCTGGATCTATGTTCACAACAAGAGAGAATTTATAAGGAATATGTTGAGTTTATAGGAGGGTGGGGAGGATTTTGAACAGTGTTGAATATCAACTATGGCAGACAAATGGCACCGCTGCTGCTGCAGGGGTTGAGTCTTTATTATTCAATAGTCATTCCTAATTCTGAGACTGTAAATTGGAACTGTCTGTTATTATGCATACTAATATGTGGTGTGTGTTAATATATCAGGTTTGCACACAATGCAAAATGTATGTATTACACTGATGACAAATGGCTGAAAATTAATAACATTTGTTTACAAAAAAAAAAGGCTGTGTCCCACCTCAATACAATAGGCTGCATACCTGTAGTTAGTCTGGAGCCCGGGCAGGGAAGGCAGGAAACCTGTGTACTTCAAAATGACACCTATAAAAGCTTCCCCTACTTCAAAGGAGGCAACACGTATAAATAATGGACCGCAGACACCAACTCTTTAGTACACTTCTGAACCTTGTGGAGACTCTGCCAGTAAGAAGGACTGCTGGACTTCTGCCCTTCTGGACTACTGCCTTGGAGGACTGCTGCCTTAATGGATTGTTGTGCTGCTGCCCTGCTGACCTTCTTCCTTGCTGCTCTACTTTCTGAGTCAGAAAAATTGGACCATCACCTGAATTCAGGACTCCCAGTCAGACTACAAGGGCTACTCTGCTGAACTCATGCTCAGAGTCACAGGGACATGACAGGCTCTCAACCATCTGAAACAGCACACAGATCTAATTGGAGCTATCCCATGACCCCCACTGGTGCCCTACAGGTTCTGGACCCTTAGCATGGCTTCAGTGAAGCGGAATTTAAGTTTTTGAGCTCTTTGCAACAACAAATGGTCCCATAAGTGCCAAAATCTTGTAGCTCGCACAGCTAGCCAACATGAAGCTCTGTCAACCTGACTCTTTGTGCTACAGCAGCAACCGCTCGTGAGGTGCATCACTGCGAAGATGATGACAACAGTTTCTTCACACGAAAGTGATGGCTATCCTTGCTGCCAGGCCTGCTCTACACGCTACATCAACAAGCATCTGCGACACGTTCCTGCTCCACGAGGCCCCTCTCCACCCAGAACGTTCTGATCTAAAAAGTAACTTTTCAGCAGGACTGAACTGGTCCCTGTATCTGACCCGCACTCCAAGACATTTGTTCTGAACTTGTGATTTTCTATCAATCTCGCACGACCAGATAGCTGTGAGTGGCACTTTTGGGCTTTTTATCGCTTTTTTATTACATATCACCGGCTCTATTGATTGGATTGCTGTTTTTTAGATCCTGTTTTAGTTATTAACTTCTACTCTTTTTTTCTAATTTGGTGTGGGATCCTTTGGTTATAGTGTTTTCATTGCAGTACTGTTTGAAGTGTTGCTGTAAAAATGGCAAAAGATTTTGGGCCCGATTATGATGCGGTTAGAAAAGGATTCCCATCTAGGGCCCGATTACAATGCGTTCAGGAAGGCCTCCTTTTTTTTTCTTTTCTTTTTTTTAACAAACTTTATTGAGCCATTTATACAGGGTGCATTACCTCATGACAATTGGTCATGGCATTTTCCCATTTTCATTGTGGTGTAATATTACCCATTAAACATTGTAATTAAGCGTACATACTTTGAAACTTGTACCCATCAGTTCCATGACATAAAAACATACAATATAATAAAACACTGCATTTGTATTCATCCATGTTATTCACCGATGTCACTAACGAGTTGTGACATGAGTTTGCATTTTTTTGTCTCTAAAAAACGAAGTTAACTACCCCCTACCCCTCCCCCCCCCTTCCTGGTCTGTCAGTGTTTTATCATCTAGTTAGTCACTTAGACATGTGGTATCAGGAATGTCAACCTATAGCCTTAGTGCACCAGGGCCTTACCACGTAATCTATTCTGATCATCCCTGTTGGTGTAATGAATATCATGGCGGGTCAGGGTGGTGGATCTAGTAACGGAAGTGGGATATCTGATTGCGTGAAGTATTCCATCAGAACGTCCCAATCCATGGAAATGGGACGCTTTCGCAATCCCCTTGCTTCCTCCCATCTAAGTGCAGCACTTTCCGCGTTACCCCATCTGATTACCTCATCTCTCCATATTTGTAGTGGGGGGCTCCTTGGGGATTTCCATCTCATAGTAATTGTTCTGATCGCTAATATAAGTTATATGTCCAGAAAGCGTAGCTGCACCCTCTGGGCTTTGGTGCACATGCGTAGACCCAGTAAGCTGTCCAATATGCAGTCTGTCAGTGGAAGGTGTGTAATTTCTCCCAACGTGTTGCGAATGTGTCCCCAATAATCTTTGAGGCGCGGGTAAGCCCATAACATATGTACAAAACCAGCCTCCTCCTCCCTACATCTCGGACAATGATTCTGGGCCTATGGGAACATGCAGTGTATCCGTTTCGGGGTAAATACGCTCTATGGAGCCCCATGTACTGTATAAACCTGAGTTTTGCATTATGGGAAACCCGCTTGGGGTGTTCTAAAATACCCTCTCATGCTTTGTCAGTTATTACCATATGTTTTTTCTGTCCATTTCCTGCGGAGATCCGTGAGGCATATCGAGGCCTGCGTTCGGATGCCGGTATATATCCACCAAACTAGGTGACCACCCCTCCCCATGTAATATAGCAGATGTACCATGTCATGCTGTGGAGGTTCCCTATGCTGGGGTGCCCATGTAGTCTTGATGTAATGTAAAATCATTGCAAGTAGTAGGTAAAGGCGAGCAGAAGCCCCCGTGTTCCTCAAAAACGTGTCATGGTCCATAAGTATGCCGTCTCCAAAGAAGGAACCCACCTAGGAAGGTCTCCTAACAGCATTTTGGGAGATAGGCTCCCATAAAAGTCAATGGGAGTCCAACCAAATTGTATCTGCAAGCATCTGGATGCATCATTCTTGGTCGGTCTGACTCTCCCTCTCTGAGTCGGCCGGAAACCATGATCAGGAAGATTTCCTAACCTCATCGTAATAGGGCCCTTTGTCCCTTTCTATCTCGGCATGGATAGCACTGTGCTAATACTATGATTAAAGGCTTTGATAGAAAATTAGATATTTGAGGTGAGCAAATCTAGAGTGTCGCTGTGTTGAGGGTGCTCTATACAGGAGCTGCTTTCCACCTAAACTTGAGAACTATCCAGAGTTCTCTGCTTCTTTTTTGCATAATGTATGCATCACTCTATGCCTGAAAGGGTATTGTTTTGACTTATACTGGGTGCTCCCTTGTGTTTGGTCACAACTATATCTCTCTGAAGAGCTCTAATGAGAGTGAAACACGTGTCAGGGGTTGCTTTTATTTATTTCAGGTTGGCTTGGTTGGTATTTTTCTAATTCAAAGGTGTAATACTGTGCCTGGAGTGGTAAAATACTGTTTTCATTTTACAGCTCAACATGGATGGCACTGTACTAGTCCTACGCTTAAAGACTTTGCTATAGAAATGGCAAAAGACTTTGTCCCTTTCTATCCGGGTGTAGACTTTGATAGAAAATCAGACATTTGAGGTGAGCAAATCTAGAGTGTCGCTGTTGTTGAGAGTGCTCTATACAGGAACTATACAGGAGCTCTATACAGGAGCTGCTTTCCACCTAAACTTTAGAATTACCCAGAGTTCTCTTCTTCATATATGTATTACCTACTGATGGTCGCCAGTAGGTAGTTATATTTAGGGCCTTGTTTCTATTCAAAAGAATATTTTTTAAACTTTTCGGCCAAAGTCACGCTGGGTGTGCAAATCTAGAAGAACATTTTTTTTTAAAAGGAAGTGCGGTCTCCTGCACTTTGTTTTCTTAAAACCCCAGGGTGGGCCAGATCCTGTGGGCAATATTTAATATTGGTGTGGGGGCCCAGGGGCCTCCGCAGCCCCAGGGACCGCCTCCTCCCCAGGGCAATCCTTATTCAAATGTGGGGGCTCTCGGCCCCCGCAGTCCCAAGATCCGCCACCTCTCCGGGCTTTAGTTATTAAGTGTGGGGGCATTGCAGCCCCCTGCAGCCCCAGGGACCGCCACCTCCCGGGGCTTTTTTTATCAACTTAAAGGTGTGGTGCGGGGTCCTGCCCCCCACACTGCCCGGGGACCACCACCTCCCCGGGGCATACAGTAATTTAAATTCGGGGGTCTGTGGCAGACCTCCGGCCCGGAGGGATGTGGTGGTCCCAGGGCCTTTTCACATATGTTGGAGGGGGGCTGCGTGGCCCCCCTTGAGGAGTCCTCAATGGCCCTGGGGACTGCCACCCCCTCAGGGCTGGCTCCTGCAATGTCCCAGGGTGCCCACCTCAGGACATTGCCGTTTGCTAAGGCAGGGTGGTAGCACTGCTCCCGGCCTGCCATAGCAAAATCCTGCTTTGCTACTTGGAAGCGAGAGCAGGAAACCTGCTCTCGCTTATAAGAAGCAAAGCAGAATTGCTTTTCGGCAAGGGTACCTGCATGTTAGTAGCTCCCCTTGCCCAAAAGCAATGCCGGCTCCTGCAGGTGGCAGGGAGGTGGCAGGGACCATGGGGGCATTGGGGCTCCCTCATGGTCCCTAACTTGATGGCCGGCCCCGGGGGATGGGGACCCTGGGCCAGAAGTGGCCCATGGGAAGGGGGCAATGCGGCCCCCCTTACCAATAAAAAAACATTGGCCAAGCCCCAGGGGATGGGGTCCCCAGGGCCAATAGTGGCCCAGGTAAGGGGGCCACATGGCTCCCCTCCCTAAAAAGGTTTTTTTTAAACTTTGCTCCCAGGTGCTAAAAACGGCCTCAGGAGGGGGGCCTCCCTCCCCAAAAAAATAAACAAGGCTGGCAAGTCCCTGGGGACTGGGGCTACCAGGGCCAGAAGTGGCCCACGGGAGTGGGGGCCCGCAGCACCCCCTCCTGGGAAAAATATTTTATAAAAACAAGGACAGGACCCCCCCCGCACTGTCCCGGGGACCACCACCTCCCGGGGCATAAAGTAATTTAAATTCGGGGGGCCATGGCAGACCTCCGGCCCTGGGATGTGGTGGTCCCTAGGGCTTTGCAGATATGTTGGAGGAGGGCTGCGTGGTCCCCCCAGCCGCGGCCCGTGGAGGGAGTTTCGGTGAGGCAGAGAGGCGGGGTGGGGGAGGGGCAGGGTGGGGGGTGCTAAAAACCAGAGTATGGATAATTGAAGGTAGGTAAACAATTTAATTGATAAAACAAACTTCGTAGCACGCCCTACATCGCAAAATGTGATGCAGGGTACGCTACGAAATTCGTTTTATTTATTAAATTGTTTACTTACCTTCAATTATCCATACTCCGGTTTTTAGCACCCCCCACCCCGCCTCTCTGCCCCACCGAAACTCCCTCCACGTGCCGCGGCTGGGTCCCCCTCGAAGAACCCTCAATGGCCCTGGGGACCGCCACCCCCCACGGCTGGCTCCTGCAATGTCCTGGGGTGCCCAACCCCGGGACATTGCCGTTTGCTATGGCAGGGCTGGAGCACTGCTCCCAGCCTGCCATAGCAAACTCCTGCTTTGCTACTGGAAGCGAGAGCAGGAAACCTGCTTCCGCTTCCAAGTAGCAAAGCAGACTTGCTTTTGGGCAAGGGGAGCTGCATGTTAGCAGCTCCCCTTGCACAAAAGCAATGCCGGCTCCTGCAGGTGGTGGGGAGGCGGCAGAGACCGTGGGGGCATTAGGGCTCCCTCCATGGTCCCCAGCTTGATGGCCGGCCCGGGAGGATGGGGTCTTAGGACCAGAAGTGGCCCAGTGGAGGAGGCCACATGGCCCCCCAATATAATAAAAACATTGGCCAAGCCCCAGGGGATGGGGTCCCCATGGTCAATAGTGGCCCAGGGAAGGGGGGGCCACATGGCTCTCCTCCCTAAAAATGTTTTTTAAAGCTTTGGTCCCAGGTTTCAAAAATGGCCTCTGGAGGGGGCCCCCTTCCCCCCCAAAAATAAACAAGTCGGGACCCGGGGGATGGGTTCCCGGGGCCAATAGTGGCCCAGGGAAGAGATGCCACACGGCCCCATTCCTGATTTTTTTTTATTATAAAGGGTCCCCAGGGCCCAAAAAATACTGAAAGAAGGGGACCACACAGCCCTCCTTCAAAAAATATGAAACAAAAAGAAAAGCTGGCATCTCACCAGAGGCCCTGCCCCTCCCTGCAACACTTTGCAAATGTGCCCCTTGGCGCGTTCTAAGTTGGGTGATTAAGTCCCCTTCATTCCTGAGGGTCCCTGGGGACCAAGTAGCCCACCAAGTACCTCCAGTAATCCCCACACAGTGGGATTGCTGAAATGTGGTCTGAGGCCATTCCCCTTTTTACACAACTGTGCAAACGCGTCTCTTGGTTCATTGCTGGTGAGGTGATGAGGTCCTCTTGTGTCCTGAGGACCTTAGGACTAAAGTGGACTTCATCCCCCAAGCAGCAGTGAGCCAGGATGTGCGTTTGAAGAGTGGTTTAAAAAGGGGGCATGGCCTCAGACCACAATCAGCAATCCAGCTGTGTGGGGGTTACTGGAGGTAACAGGAGGGCTAGTTGGCTTCCAGGGACCCTCAGGAGGTAAGGGGACTTCCTTCCCCAACCAAGAGCATGCCAGGAGGCACGTTTGCAGAGTGGTGGACAAAGGAGGCATGGCCTATGTCCACCTCTCAGCAATCCTAGTGTGTGTGGCCTACTGGAGGTAACAAGTAGTCTAGTTAGCCCCTAACCACACCCAGGAGTGAAGGGGACTTTAATCCCCATCCAAGAGTGTGCCAGGCAGCATGTTTGCAGAGTGGTGGGCAAAGGGGAATGGCCTGCTATGAGAACTTAGCAATCCTGCTGTGTGGGACTTACTTGCGGTAATAGGAGGGGTAGGTGGCCCCCAAGGATGTCCTTGGGGGCCAACTACCCCTCTTGTTACCTCCAGTAAGCCTCACACTGTGAGATTGCTAAGACGTCTTTGGAGGCCACGCCCCCTTTCTCCACCACTCTGCAAATGCGCCTCCTGACAGACTATGGGATGGGGATGAAGTTCACTGAGGGACTTTGGGGGCTAAGAAGCCCTTCTGGTACCTCCTATAGGTCCTACGCAGCAGAATTCCTGAGCGCTGGTTGGAGGCCCAGCACTCTTTCTCCACCACTCTGCAAACGCAACTACTAGTTAAAGAAGCATTTGCAACGAATAGATTTTCCATTTGCGAGAGTTGGAGCTATTGGCATTGTAAATGTAAAGTGTTTTAATAATTTTTCTTGGAGTGGAGTGGATGTAGGTTTTATGCAGTGGAAATATGTGGTATGTTGTGCAGTGAAATAATGTGTAAAGAAAGTATGTGGTATTTAGGGGCTCATTATGATCGCCCATCGAGGAGGAGGGAACCTCCGCATGGCCTGTGGAGTTCCCTCCTCTCCAATTAGGATGTGACCGCCACCCTGGTGGTCACATCCTCTATTTTTAACATTGCGGCGGGTGCAGCTTGAAGCTGCACCCGCCGCAATGTTAAAAATGCATGCATTGCATTTGTATGCAGAAAGCGGCAGGCACCGCGCTGTGCCTGCCAATTACTGCATACAAATGCAGGGGGCACCATAGGTACCCCCCATGTGCACCCGCCAGTCCCCCTTCACCCAGGGGGCCCACAACGGGCCCCCGCAGTGAAGCTCCGTATGCTTTTCCACGGCGGAAAGCCCACCGTGGAAAAGCATTTCTTTTTGGGCATCCTATTATGGCTGGTGGTGTCTGAGAGACACCGCCACCATATTAGGGCTTTTCCGCCGTGGTTGTAAGCCAACCGCGGCGGAAAAGCTGCGACGTAAACCTGGACCCACCAGCCATCCTAATGTGGCGGTGGGTCTTTGGTGGGTCCGCTGCGGTTTTTCCGTATCCTCCGGGCCGGCAGAGGCTTCCGCCGGCCCGGAGGATACGGAAAAACCGGTATCCTAATCTGCCCCTTGGTGTGTAGGAATTATGTACAGTGGGATTATGCGTTATGGAGAGTAACTGTGTGGTATGATAGTCTGTGTTGTGGAGTTGTAACCTCAGGTTTAGTCTTCGTCGTTTCCAGCGAAGCTAAACTATGAACTCAATGAGACACAAAAAAAGAAGGAAACCACTGAGGAGCACTTCTGGACCTAGTCAGAGGTATGAGCAGGGTCACTCGAATTATGTGACTGTTTGGCTGCACCGACTTTTGCACAATCATACATTTTCCGCATTTGCCACATAACCCTTCATTTGCTGCATAATCGTTTCTAGCTCCAATGTTACCAAAACTGCAGCAACAAGTGTTACAGCGTGGTGGAAGGTCATGTGCAAACCTAGAATGGTCACCTGTACTTATTGCTAAATGTGAGTATTACATTGGTACTAATGGTATGTAAACCACTCTTGCTTCTTTCTGCGCCTCTCTTGCCTCTTTCTACATTTTTGTTGCTTCTTTCTGCAACCCTCATTCCTCCTTCTTCACCCCACTTCCCCCTTACTACACCTCTGTTACTTCTTTATGCACTTACCTTACTATTTTTTGCACCTCTTGTGCCTCTTTCTGTACATCTGTTGGTTTTTTCTGTCCTTCTCTTGCTCTTTTTGCACCCTTCATACCTCTTTCAGCACCTCTGTTGCTTCTGTCTGTACTTCTCTTCATTCTTTTCCACCCCCTGCCTCTTTCTGAACCTCTCTTGCCTCTTTGTGCACCTCCTCTACCTTTTTCTGTACCCCTCTTGCTTCTTCTTACACTTCTGTTGGTTCTTTCTGCAGTGATCTTGCTTTTTTCTGCACCTCACTTGTCTCTTTCTGCACTTCTCTTGCTTCTTTCTACACCTCTGTTTCTTATTTCAGCAATTCACTTGCCTCTTTCTGTACTTCTCTTGCATGTTTCTGCACCTCTCTTCTATCTTTCTGTACCTCATTTGCTTCGTTCTGCACCCATCTTGCCTCTTTCTGCACACTTCTCCCTTCTTTCTGCACCTCTCTTGCCTATTTCTGCACCCCTGTTCCCTCTTTCTGTACCTTTCCTGCCTGTTTCTGCACATCTCCTGCCTCTTTCTGTACCTCTATTGCTTTTTTTCTGCCCTTCTATTGCTCTTTCTGCACCCTTTGTGCCTCTTTCAGCACTTCTGTTGCTTCTTTCTACACCTCTCTTCCTTCTTTCTGCACCCGTCCTCCCTCTTTCTGTACCTCTTTTGCCTCTTTCTGCACCTCTCTTATCTTTTTCTGCATCCCTCTTGCCCCTTTTTGCACCTCTGTTGGTTCTTTCTGTACCTCACTAGCCTCTTTCTGCACTTCTCTTGCTTCTTTCTATACCTCTGTTGTTTCTTTCAGCAATTCTCTTGCCTCTTTCTGCACCTCTCCTGCCTCTTTATGTACTTCTTTTGCCTCTTTGTGTACCTCTACTACCTCTTTCTTTCTTCACTACTCCTGCTTCTTTCTGCCCCTCTCTTACCTCTTTCTGCATTTCTCTTGCCTGTTTCTGTATTTCCCTTGCCTCTTTATGTACCTCTCTTGCCTCTTTCTGTACTTCCTTGCTTCTTTTTATACCTCTCTTGCTTCTTTCTGTACCTTTCTTCCCTTTTGTGCATCCTTCTTTCTGCTGTTCTCTTGCCCTTTTATGCACCTCTCGTGCCTCTTTCTATACCTCACTTGCCGCTTTCTGCACTTCTCTTGCTTCTTTCTACACCTCTGTTGCTTCTTTCAGCAATTTTCTTGCCTCTTTCTGTACTTCTTTTGCTCGTTTCTGCACCTCTCTTGCATCTTTATTCACCTCTCTTGCCTCTTTCAACACCTCACTTGCGACTTTCTGCACCCCTCTTGCCTCCTCTTTCTGCACACCTCTTTTCTCTTTCTCTGCCTATCTTGCTTCTTTCTGCACCCCTGTTCCCTCTTTCTGTACCTTTCCTGCCTGTTTCTGCACCTCTCTTGCTTCTTTCTGCACCCTCCTTCCCTTTTGTGCATCCCTCTTGCCTCTTTCTGCTGTCTCTTGCCCTTTTCTGCACCTCTCTTGCCTCTTTCTGCACCTCATTTGCCTCTCTCTGCACTTCTCATGCTTCTTTTTACACCTCTGTTTCTTCTTTCAGCCATCCGTTTGCCTCTTTCTGCAATTCTCTTCCTTCTGTCTGCAACCCTCCTACCTCTTCCTGTACTGCTATTGCCTCTTTGTGTATCTCTACTACCTCTTTATTCACTCCTCTTGCTTCTTTTTGCACCTTAGTTGGTTCATTCTGCACTGCTCTTGCTTTTTTCTGCGGTACAAAAGGGGGTGGTGATGGACGGAGCATCTGAATCAATCAAACACTCACACCCAGTCAAAAGATCTGGGTTTAATCCATCACCGTTCTTTAGCCCACTCTGCCACCCCAGTTCAGACATGGCTATATGCAAATCAGTCTGACCCTGTGCCTCATGGAAACAGTCCAGCACGAACTGCCAAGCCATGTCTTCCCTGGACCGGAAACAAGCTTCGAGGACCGGTTTCTGGCATTCCAGCCGTCTTCAGCCCGGCTTGCTTGAATCCAGTGGCAAAGTGAGCAAGGGACTCACGTCTGAGCATACCCTGCCACACTTATGGCGGCAAAAAGCGGTACAAAAGGGGGTGGTGATGGACGGAGAATCCGAATCAATCAAACACTCACACCCAGTCAAAAGATCTGGGTTTAATCCATCACCGTTCTTTAGCCCAATCTGCCACCCCAGTTCAGACATGGCTATATGCAAATCAGTCTGACCCAATGCCTCATGGGAACAGTCCAGCCCGAACTGCCAAGCCATGTCTTCCCTGGACCGGAAACAAGCTTCCGAGGACCGGTTTCTGGCATTCCCGCCGTCTTCAGCCCGGCTTGCTTGAATCCAGTGGCAAAGTGAGCAAGGGACTCACGTCTGAGCATACCCTGCCACACTTATGGCGGCCAAAAGTGGTACAAAAGGGGGTGGTGATGGACGGAGCATCTGAATCAATCAAACACTCACACCCAGTCAAAAGATCTGGGTTTAATCCATCACCGTTCTTTAGCCCACTCTGCCACCCCAGTTCAGACATGGCTATATGCAAATCAGTCTGACCCTGTGCCTCATGGAAACAGTCCAGCACGAACTGCCAAGCCATGTCTTCCCTGGAGCGGAAACAAGCTTCCGAGGACCGGTTTCTGGCATTCCAGCTGTCTTCAGCCGGCTTGCTTGAATCCAGTGGCAAAGTGAGCAAGGGACTCACGTCTGAGCATACCCTGCCACACTTATGGCGGCCAAAAGCGGTACAAAAGGGGGTGTTGATGGACGGAGCATCTGAACCAATCAAACACTAGTGTATTTAGGTGTTTACACTGTATTCTAGGTGTCTTTCAGCATAGCACTGCTCCGGGCCTGGTTAGTTAGAATCTGTTACCACCAGTACCAGTCAGCAAACAGTTGGGGCACAGGATGACTTTGCAACAAGGTTCTTTCTGCACCTCTGTTGGTTGTTTCTGCATATCGCTTGCTTCTTTCTGCACCTTTCTTAGTCTTTCTGTAAATGTCCTACCTCTATAGGCATAGTTAGAAATTAGCATTTAAAAAACCTTTAAAATTCACTGAAATACAGGTTTCAGGGACTTTATAGTTAGTTGGACATTTCACTCCTACAAAACCAGAGAAATTGGGCCATTATAGTTAGTTGAGCTAACTATAACTCGCACCCCCGCAATGCACTGCTAATGACGTCACATGTTACATAATTCATGACATGGTCATTGACATCACTGATGACATCACTGATGACATCTCAAATTATATCACTGATGACATCATCCACGTGATAATGAGATGCACCTCCTCATACCCTAATATAACCTTTGATACACCCACTCTAAAATACAGACTACCATTTTCAATTCCATTAGTGATTTCATCAATGTTTTTACTTTCAGAGACTACAGCAACCAGCATGCAGTTTGTCAGTTTCTGCAGAGTGCCCCTGTCAGCCCTGTTTTTCAACAACTTCAAGTAAGGGGCTGATAGACGATGCGGTAAAGGTTGAACTCCTGAACTGTGCTGGGCAAACAAGCAGTGTCCCAGTCCTCACTTCCAATCGCTTGGTCCCCGTGTCTGCAGCACGTCTGGAGACACTGGTTTACAGTAACCATGTCCGTCCATATTTGATGGATTGCCATTCGGCAACAAATGCGCCGCTTCTCGGGGAATCAGCAGCGGTCCAGGTAAATGACACAGTACCATGGGGCACTGAACGAAGGGTCCCCTTTGCGCAGCTGTCGCTCCATGCTAATATGCAAAGAACAATCCGCTTCCATGAAAGAAGATAAGGGGACACGGCGGGGCTGAGATTTCACCATTTATTGAAATTGGCATGACGCGTTTCGGCGGATTTGCCTCATCAGATGCCTCGGGTGCAGGAAGTCCATAGTTTCTCTTTTAAAGGTTGGCGCATCCCCCTAAAGTAGTGTTGGCCACTTCTCTATCGCATCAGAGACACTCGCGCTACTCAATGTTTTTACTTTCAGAGACTACAGCAACCAGCATGCAGTTTGTCCGTTTCTGCAGAGTGCCCCTGTCAGCCCTGTTTTTCAACAACTTCAAGTAAGGGGCTGATAGACGATGCGGTAAAGGTTGAACTCCTGTATTGTGCTGGGCTAACAAGCAGTGTCCCAGTCCTCACTTCCAACCGCTTGGTCCCCGTGTCTGCAGCGCGTCTGGAGACGCTGGTTTACAGTAACCACGTCCGTCCATATTTGATGGATTGCCATTCGGCAACAAATGCGCCGCTTTTCATATATAATTTAAAGGCAAAATGTCCCATGAAGAAGCCCGGCCACATTCACCATGTGGGGCTGGTGCAGTCTCATGGGTACGGGTCCTATGTTATCAATTCTAGCAGTCACGCTTCCAGACATGCAAAGGGCAGCACAAAACCGCACACAGTACTATTCAACCAAGAGAATTTATTGCGGCAACGCATTTTGACCTGAGAAGGTCTTCGTCACAGCCAGTTTACAAATTGTGCCCAATCACCCATAAAAATAACAAACAAGGTGATAAACATAGAAAATATACTGTCAACAGATTCTGAGGGAAATAGGAAAACAGACTGCGTACATAATAAGTCATACTATGCATAGAAAATATACAATCTCTTAATTCAGTCTAAATATAAAGAAATCAATTAATCAAAAAATGTGACCTAAGATAAGGTTGAAAACAGATGTACTGTGTTCACCAGCATGTGATGAAAACCACATGCAATCAATGTGTAGCTCCTTGTAATGGACATTTCAGACATAAATGTGGTATCACCCATTGAGTCAAGTTCTAGCAAAGTGCATGACATCAATTTCATTCATGTGAAACAAGCATGTGCTGGCAATATAAATTACAGCCCAGTGGCACCAGAAATAAAGAGCAATGTCAAGACCCTTAGCGGCCAAGTGGCTTGATAAATATAACAGTCTAATCAAGTTATATCGCTAGATGGCACTAATACCAATAAAGAGCCTCATCCATTGAACCAGGATGTAAGGCAACGGCAGGATAATAATAATGGAAGAGACAGGGCGTTAGGTTACAGAAACCCCAATGTTGAGCCCCAATTGCTACTTATGGAAGTCATTGCCTCGAGCGATTGCGAAACGGGAACTGCTAGAACGATAGAAATCCAACAAATGGTTCATGAGGTGGCATTAAAAGGCAATTCCACTAACGATGAGCCAAAACAACTGAATCATGAAACCAAAGCCAAAAGACAGGGGCCTCAACACTCAGCGAGCATTAGTTACCTCACCCGTCGATTCTAGCTCCCCTACTACACCTGACCTTGAACTTGACCCGCTAATAGGAACTATAAGGTGTTTGGAAAGTTCACAAGTCAATCAAGATAACTGGAGAGGCACGCAGGTGACCGGCACAGGGAATGGCAGCTCCGTTTCCAGTCCCAAAAAAACAGGTACAGACCCAGCAGAGATTCTAAAAGCTAGCCTACCAAGAAGGACGCTACCACCAACCAGTACATATCATAGATGAGATTCGGTAAAGACTAGAACCCCACAAACAAATGGGGAGTTCAATTATTTTAATTATCTCAGTTCACAATCTTGCAAGACTTACAAAGCCATGCTCTCCGCCATCAGAGATATGAAAAACCTGTTATGCCTATCAGAAAACTGGCTGGCAAAAATGGAGGCTATACAGTCCTCCTCTTTTGAAACACATGTCAAACGCTGTTCCACCCCTATGGCGGCGGTAAACAGAATATACCGCCCACGCACGCAACTCAACTATCTAGCAGACAGCGAGCTATCTTCCATTCTGTCTACCTACGAATGACTCGCACTTCGCAAACTAAGATTGGCGAAAACTTTATCCAAACAATTGTTTCGAATTCGCACAGAAATTGCAAGGCTAACAACAGAAGGCCTAGTGCCAACAACCTTAAGATGGTGACAATAATGCCTGAAATGACTGTTCCGCTAATGATTAACTCCCAGAAACATATTCGTTGCTTATTATTCAACTGTCATTCAGCAAACAAACATGCGTCTGACAAAGCTGACATCATACTAAACCGTGACATTGACGTAACCATATGAATATTACTTCACACCCTGCAACTGCTCTGATCACCACATAATTACATTTGAAATTCCCCTGAGCAAAACCAAATCGTCCACACAAGCTATTAAGACCAAAATATGGACCAGGGACCCCAGAGGAATCAATATGGAAAATGTAGCAGCTCGCTGTGAATTAGAGTTGCAACCACCCGAGAACATGGTTGATGTCAGTGACCTAACTTTGAATTAAAACAACTCTATGTTAAGCATTATAGAGGACTTAGCTCCTTTAAAACTAAAAAGACTCTCTGACAAAGACAAAAACTTGTGGTTCAATGGTTCCTTAAATGTGGAAAGAAGATCACTCAGACTCTCAGAACGCAAATGGCGTCAATACCCTACCTCGCCCCACTTAATCCAACTGAGGCAATCAAGGAAAACCTATAATAAAGGCATACTTAAATCCAAAAAAGACTTCTTTAAGAAAGAACTGGACAATGCGGTTAATAGACCTAGGAAACTATTTGATCTACTTAAAGAACAATCGAATAAATCTGCCAAATCAGCACCTGTCATCACCAAAACAAGCTTAAACAGTGAGGATTTCTTAGTCTAAATTACAGACAAAGCTAACGCTTTGGAGGGGGAACTCAAAAAAATAGCTGAAGACATTGAAAGGGAGAAGGATACCTCAGATGAACTTCAGACTCTACAAGAACTAGACAAACCAAAAAACAATGCTTGTTTGTCAGGATTTAAACCAGTCTGTGAATCAGACATCGCAAAGATCATGTCGACCACTAAACCTAACAATCACTATAACGATCCTCTAGCAGCAAAGTTCTAGTCTTCGCTAAACAACCTGCCAATCCCGTCTTGGACTAAGATCATAAATGCCTCATTATCACAAGGCCTAATACCGGACTGCCTAAAAACAGGGCAAGTCACTCCCCTATTAAAAAAGCAACAGAGAACCCTTCTAATCCAAACAATTTCAGACCAGTAACTAACATTCCTATGCTAGCCAAAGTGCTGGAAAAATGTGTCCAACAACAATTGAGTCTTCACATTTCGGATTACAATCTGTTAAATTACTGCAAATCTGGGTTCAGACCAAACCATAGTACAGAAACTGCAATCCTGCATATAGTAGGTGACGCTTTACTGGCTCTCGACCACAATGACACCTGTCTCTTAATACTGTTGGACCTGTCGTCAGCTTTCGACACGATAAATCATGCCAAAATTATAGATCGGTTGAAAAATAGAATGGGGCTAGAGAGTAAAGTCCTAAAGTGGTTCAGCTCCTTTCTAGAGAATAGATCGCAAAAATTAATTGTCAACCAAACCCTGTCAGGCCCAACCAGTAATACAATTAGAGTTCCACAAGGTTCAACGTTATCTCCGGCGCTTTTCAATCTATATGTAGAACCATTAACGGATATATTACAAAAAGCAAACATTTCCCTCCATATGTACCCAGATGACATGCAGCTATACATCAAGGTGGCATCGACAGAAGATTTAATGATTATGAACCAAGCTCTAACGAGAACCCTCCAATGGCTAACCTTGAACCACCTGAAGCTAAATCCGCAAAAAACGGAATTCTTACTGATGACACCAAAGAAAGGCAAATTTAAGATAGCAGAATGGTCCAACCTTATCATTGCTATAAAATGTACCCCGAAGATTGTCGACTCTACTAAATCTTTGGGAATTACTTTAGACAAAAACCTGGACATGGTAGCACATATCAACACAATGGCAAAGAACGCCCGTTTCCATCTAAGCTACTAGCGGAAACTAAAACCATTCCTAAATAAAATAGATCTCAAAACAGCGGTTCAGGCACTTCTCATTTGTAGGATTGAATATGGTTGCACTACATTGGCTGGGATACCCAAGATCACAACAGCCCCTCTGAAAGCATGTCTTAATGCAGCCACAAGACTTATATCGGGATCCCAAAAATTCCACCATATCTCCCTGCACCTGAAAGTGCTCAACTGGCTACCCTTTAAAGCAAGAATTCATTTCAAACTAGCATGCATCACACATAAAGCATTGCATCACAAAATGCCAGTTTACCTACCACAGAAACTCACGCCTTCAGTAGGACACCGATTCTCCAGGAGCAAAGCGGATCTGCAACTGAAACCAGCACGTTTTTGGAAGAAAAGAACTTTGAGCGAGCTTTCTCTGGGGCAGCACCGAGAATCTGGAATACTCTCCCCCCGAGCATTAGACGAATCCCAACCATCGCAGCATTAAAAAAAGACGCAAAATCTTTTTATATGAGGAAATTTCTCCCATCCGCGCCAGGATACTCCTGAGTAGCAGTGCGCGCTACAAATCTCTATATCACATAACATAACATAAGACCATTCAACAGAACCGATGGCTACAATCCGTTCATGTCTGTCTCCATGTGTCCGCTAGCCTTTCACTAATCACACATGGGCTTGTTTATATGTTTTATCTGTGGTGGTGTGTTTTAAGCTCTCTTGTGGTGTGTTTTAAGCTCTCTGACTTTAATGCAACTCCTTACTTCTATATATGTTATATGCTTCCTGACGTTTTAATGCTGTAAAGATTTAATGATTTGTAATCTATAAGGTCTAATGTGGAAATACGTCTGTAAAGCGCTCTGATACCCTTTGCAGGGTCATGTTCACGCTATAGAATACACCTAAAATAAAATAAATAAAATTAATAATACAAGACAAGGGCAAAACTGACAACGCAGTGAATAGGCAAGTGGGTTATTGCACAGTCCTCAAATTACATACCGAAAAGCCAAATCACGATGTGATATTCTGATACACCACAACATAGGCACAGACAATAGAAAAGAGGCTGGTTGCATGAACAAAATGGCTTATATAAATGCGGGAGGTGCAAGGCATGCAAACAGAGCAGCACTGTCAGAACTTTCACCACTGCTATAGGCAAATAGAGGTGCATCGATAAATTCATGACATGTGCGAACGATTTTTGCATTTATGTTCTGGTGTGCCCATGTGGTCTCAAATATGTTGGCAGCACCATAGTCCCTGTTAAGAAACACATTCTGGAACATTACAGGGTGATAAAAAACCTTGACCAGGCATACCCTGTTGCAAGACACTGGGCCAGTTTACATCAACAACATGCTGACCTTCTTGTTTTCTTTGCAATTGACAGGATTCAGAAAGCAGTCTGAGGAGGCAACAGGGAAAGGTGTTTGCAGCAGTCAGAATATATTTTTCTGCTTGGCAGCAAGTACCTTGGAGTCCTGAATGAGAGTGAGAAGCTTCATATGAACATCGGCTGCGCAGTGCAAGCCAAAGGCTCTGCATGGTGTGGGGTTAGCAGCCTGCTGGGGGTTTGGCCAGAAGTCCTGGTGGAAGGCCAAGCCCGGCGGCCAACACTCAGCTGCACACAGCCAAAGGCTGTGTGCGGCATGGGGTTGGCTGCCTGCTGGGAATTGGAAGCAGGGCATGGCTGCAAGACAAGCCCTGCGGCAAACCCCACGTCACACATGAGCAAAGGCAGGGCGCGGTATGGTTGGCTGCCTCTGGGTGAATGCCTGTGGCCAACCCCATTCCACGCACGACGAAAGGCCATGCGATGAGTGGGGTTGGCGGCCTGCAGGAGGGTTAGCTGCCTCTGGGTGGGTTGGTTACTTGAGATGTCATCAGTAATGTCATAAATGAAGCCATGGAACATGTTATGAATTATATAATATGTGAGATCATAAGCCGTGCATGGTGGGGGAACGAATTATGGTTAGCCCTGCTACCTATAACTGGTGTATTTCTGTGGTTTTAAAACGTTCATGTAGTCACGGAGATGTTCACCTAACTATGACCTATTTTGCTCATCCAGTAAAAGAATGCTATTATTCTGTTAGCCGACAGACATCCTGTGTTTGAACACAGTTCCGCGTTATTGTTGCTTTTTAATTGGTTTTACTTCTCATTTCAATGTTTGCAAAAACACACCAAACATAATCACAGCAAACAAGGCAAAGAAATAAAGCTTAATGGCAAAAAATAGCCTGCTTTGGAATATCATTTAGCATGGCTTATTGCAATATTGTAGTTAGAGAAAGAGTAGATAAAAAATAATTTCGAATGGAAGTACATGGACAATATAAATGAGACATTCATATTATATATTGTTTTCAAAATCAGCTGCAGGCTCCCACATTTGTTCATAATCTAGGGAAAATATAAACAACCTGAAAATGTTGGTTACATTATGATAATACATAAATGTATTAAACAGAGAAATTTCAAAGTGAGAACCTTTAAAGAGCCTAATAAAAGCAATTTATCGATATTAATATGAGACGACATTTAAAACGGTCTCAACAAATGGGGTAAGTTATATAAATGTAATCTTTCACCACAACTATTCAAGATATATTGTACAGTCTTAATTTCCTTATGCTGGAACAAATATACATGCGCTATTTTCACAATCACATTTCTAGACATTTATTATCTATCCAGATTTTAAATACATGTATTCTTGTCAGTGATATGAATAGTATCTTTCTGTTTTCCCATCTGCATAACAGTGTTATATCACGTCAAAGTCACTGAACAGCAACCTGGTAAGTTCCATCTGGGTACAAAGGACAAACATTGCATATATGTACCACTTTACTCGCAGTGGTGGTTGTGTCTGCTGGCGTCAAGACCACACCGCACCAACACACATTGAAAGCTGTGAAGCATTGTGTTGCACTGCATGAAATACAATGTGATTGTTGTTAGATAGTCTTAACATGCGGGCTGACAATGTGCATGTCCGTCTTGAAGCACATTATGAGGAGAGGTACTGAAAAATTCACTATTATCTATCTGCAAACTTCAGAGAAAGGGCAGAACAATCTGAGTTGTGAATGTAGAAAGGGCATATGTTATTATTGCATCTCTGACACTGGCATCACCCAGAGCAGGCATGCTGTACACACTGCTCCAGGGGCCAGGTAGAGCAATTCGGGTGGGATCAAAGCAAGGGCATGATGGAGGTAATGTTTGGCATAGACTGAACATCCATGGCATGAAGTTGCCAAAGGTTGGTATTATGCTGGTGAAGGCAATGATAGGTTTATTTCTGAGCACAACGTGGGAATTGATGGCACATTTTTGCTCTCTTAAAGCAGTTAGCTATGGCATAATAAGGGCATCTCTAACAGCATGCCTGAGCATTAATAGAAGGATATGCCAATAGGCGGCAGACACTGGCCATCTGATAGTACTGATAAATCTTTACATGCATGCGACATCCATGATGTTGATGAGGGCCACCCTTGGAAAATATCTGACCCTGACACATTAGTAACATTCTTGTCAATGTATGGGCGTTCTTGGCATGATGGAAGACACCTCCGTATAATGTGGGCCTTGATATAGTGGTGGTCATTTCTGGCCTAAGGTGGACGATCACGTTTTGATGATGCCACCCTTTGCGTGATGCAGGACCTGGTATACTTGTGGTCATACTTAGCCCATTATGGACATCTATTTCATGAGGACAGCCACCTTTGGTATAATACTGGCCCTTATATAATAGTGCCAATTGTTGCAAATTTGTTGGCATCCATGACGTGGGATCGTGATAAATTGGAATGCAAGGCAGCACTTACCTATGGGTGGCATCAGTACCTGTGGGTACTTGATGAAAATGACTTATTGATATTGTTTTTTGTGGGTAATTGACTTTCCAGCATTAAAATTATGGATTTAATAGCAAAATGTTTATATTTACTCAACATAAAAGATGATGTTTGAGAAAAAAATCAGTGCGTTTCCAAATATACATAAACGTACAGAGTTAATGACAGTGACACTGTACTTTTGGTTAACTTGATCCTTTGGTTATAACTTGGCCCCTTTCCAAAGATCTACGGTACTCTAAAAGTAATACTTGCTTAGCACCAAATGTCAGAATGTCAAGTTTTGTACAGATTCATTAAATGAGGGTATGGGAGGAGGGACAAATCGTTCCCCAGTTCTAACTCCCAAAGCACATTTTTCTCCCTGCTAAAGTAAAAAATGCTGAATATGCCAAATAAGAACAAAATGGGGGATTGGGCCCAGTGGGGAAGAGGGTAGGTCGGGCCACACTATACTGTGAGAATAAGGGGATTTACCTAAGCCTCTGCTATGAATTCAAACAATGAATGTTGATTTAAGGATAAACAAACGTTTATTAGTCTATCCTGACATTGATTTATGTCATTTTTTCTTTTTACTAAATCATCAAATTCTTTTTTATCTAGACAGAAAAAAGATCGTCGTCAACTTCATGTGTTGCCATATATTGTAACACAATAACACAATAAGAAATGAATCATAAATATTTACAGTGACGAAAACACAATAGTGAACATGTGATTATACAAATAACAATAGTGTACTCACAATTTTGCTAAAACATGGAACAATTACTCATTGCTGAAAAATTCATGGATCATAAATCTCAGTAATCAATACCAAACATGAAGTTTGAAGAAACTTATCAAATATCACCCCAATTCCTGTTACAGTGTCAATCTATTCGCATTCAAATCAGGAAATGAAAGCTAATTAATGAGCAAATGTCGCTGGCATTGAATGTCATTGAGGGGAGAAATGCCGACGCGTTTCGAGTCCCGTTCTCTGAATCAGAGGACTCTCATCAGGGCGGTATTGGTCAGGTCCATGGGAACTTGTTTTTTCGTAACCAAGGGTGCGCTTGCTTTGCAGTGTCGTCAGTGCCGTCGGTGTCAACTTAAATCCTCTTGCTCAGGCGGCGTGTCTGCCGTCGTACTGATGAAGTAATTAGTCAGATGGGGTCACATCTTCGTGAGACGACCCGGAAGACACGGAAATTAATGCCGCTGCTTCTTCAAGGGGGTTCGGTTCGTATTGTAGCACGGTTGACAGCGTTTCTCTGTTTCACTCCAAAACGGATTCAATCTGCTGGCCTCAGCGTCTTCCGGGTCGTCTCACGAAGATGTGATTGGCTGATAGCAGCTGAAAACATTTGATAAAGTGAACACTACAGACTGCCAGAAAGCAAAACACACACAATTGATGGACGGAATGAAGAACAAATCAAAACATTCATCCCCAGTCAAGGGATCTAGGTTAAATCGATCATTCTTTTGCTCACCAAGCCACCCCAGTTTAGACCTGGTCATATGCAAAACAGTCTTGTCCCTGTGCCACATGGAGCAGTCCATCCCAAACTGCCAAGCCAGGACCTCCCTGGACTGGAAACAAGCATCCTAGGACCGGTTTCGGGGTTTCACGCCTCATCAGCCAGGATAGCTTGATTCCAGTGGCACAGTGGGCCTGGGACCCACGTCTGGAGATCAGGTCTTCGTGAAAAAAACCCAGACAGACCTGCAAGGATATCTCTGGTTTTATGGGCCCTGACACCATCACCGTAGTACTTGGAGCATGTCCAGATTTATGAATTTCTATGGAAAATCTCCTGGTGTCATTGTTACCACTTCTTCTGATGGCAGTCGTCCCGGAAGCACTGATTCTTGTGACAGTGATGTGAGTAGTTTTTCTTCGAAAAGGTGCAGAAATTTGCCTACACAATTGAGGGATTATGTTATTTATTAGTTCCTTCGCTTTGTTCCTTCTTGTAGTTGTATAACAATTTTGGTTGTATATATGTTTGTTTATTTTCCACACACATTCTCACATGAATCTATTCTTGTATTTTTTTAATTATTCTGTTTCTCTTTTGTTGTAAGGGGGATGTGTTATAACCTACTTGTTCTTGTTGTGATTGGAACCTCGGCTCATGCCATAGAATGAAGTGATCTCATGAGAATGTCATGGATCATTCATTCTATGCATAGCTGACCAGCTGACATGTTGGTGGTTTTCTCCTTGGACTATAGCGACTTTAAAATCTACAGTATCTTGGATTTAATACAAACACATTCACAGAACAATTGTGGATGGTCAAAGACAGAGTGCAGTGATCACTGTGGATATGTGAACTGTTAGAAATGGGGGCCTCTAGTTGGCAATGGCTGGCACCAATGTCCAAATAGGGATACTTCTTCCTAAGTCAGGGCAAGTGGGCTACCCCTTTGATAACCCCTGCTAAACCCTGTATTAAGGTAGCACGAGCAGTTAGGCCTATCTCAGAGGCAGTGTGTGAAGCGTTTATGGCCACGTACAACAAGGCAGTATTGACACCACAAAAGGACACAACTCAGGTAGATATAGAAAAAAAATGTCTCTATCTAACAGTTTAAACTCAAAACTTTCAAAGCGTTTCAACAACTACAATTCACGTCAACCCGTAAGGACTCAAAGAGAGACAACAAGGTATTCACCCAAAGCGTGACACTGACTGAATTCAGGGCCAGGACCTACGTGGCCCGTTGCGCACTAGATACCTGTCATTGGAGGGGGATACAGCACGCAGCTTTGTAAAGAAGCGGAGACGGTGACAGGTGGACTCCCAGCGACAAGACTTGGAGGCTGAGGTCCGCAGTGTGCACTCACAGGGATTCGGGCACTCAGGGACAGATGGGCATTCAGGGGTAGCAGCGTGTGGCTGCGGCAGCCCGGGCCGGGGGTGGCGATGACTCTCGTCGTGGGCTCACAGTGGCTGCAGCTCTCTCTTAGCTGCGGCAGCCCACAGGACAAATCCAAGGATGCAAAGTTGTCAATGGTGCGGGCGCTCAGTGGCCACAGCTCCCTCTTAGCTGCAGCGGCCCGTGGGGCGAAGTACGAAAATGCAAAGTTGTCAATGGGGATGGCTCTCAGCGGCCACAGCTCTCCCTTAGCTGCAGCGGCCCACGGGGTAAATTACGGGAATGCAAGATAGCACAGGGTGTGGGTACTCAGTGGCTACTGCTCTCTCTGGACTGCAGCGGCCCTCACAACAAATCACGATGATGCACAGTAGCAAGGGTGTGGGCACTCAGCGGCTACAGCTCCCCCCTGACTGCGGCAGCCCATAGGAAAAAACACAATGATGCACAGCAGTAAAGGGTGTGGGCATTCAGCGTCTACAGCTCTCTCTTGGCTTCTGTGGCCCATGGGACAAATCATGATGATGCAAAGTAGCAAAGGGTGTGGGCATTCAGCGGCTACAGCTCTCCCTTGGCTGCAGCGGCCCACGACACAAATCACGATGATGCAAAGTGGCAAAGAGTGCAGGCACTCAGTGGCAGCAGCTCTCTCTCAGCTGCAGTGGTCCGCACAACAAAGGTTGGTCTTCACCAGGCGGGCTCCATGGTGGACGCTCAGTGGCCACAGCTCTCTCTCAACTGCAGCGGTCCACGCTTATTCCGCGGAAGGTCCGAAGGTGCAGGTTTAGGTGGGTGCTCAGTGGCTGCAGCTCTCTCATGTGAGCGTTCAGCGGTGGCAGCTCTCTCCTAGCTGCAGCGGCCCGCACAGGTTCAGCAAAAGTTTAGAAAGTCTTAATTTGGATTCAGATGGACTCTCAGGGGTGGCAGCTCTATCTTAGCTGCAGCGGCCCGCATAGATTTAGCAAAGGTTCAGAAGTGCCCAGTCTGCGACCCTCACAGTAGAACTAGAGGCTCCGGATTACACGACGTAGGCCTCACCTGCAAGCAGAACTCCTCGCACAGGAATTCCGACGGCTGACGGGGTGAAGTTTAATGTCCCTGAGACATCTGAAGGAGGCGCTCTTGATTTAGGCCCTCGGGTAGTGTCTTCGGCAAGCTTGATGAAAGTTGCAAAGTCATTTCCTCTGTTCACTCGGACAGAGTTTCGTCTTGACATCCAGAAGGAACACACTTGGTCAAAGTTCCATTGTTCTGCATTCTGTCCATCAACTGTTGTTTTTGCATTTCTCACCCGTAATGGGACGGGTATGCCAAGACGTGGGTCCCGTGCTCTGAATGCCACTGGAATCATGCTATCCTGGCTGAAGAGTGGTACAATCTCGAAACCGGTCCTCAGATGCTTGTTTCCAGTCTAGGAAGGATCTGGCTTGGAAGTTCGGGCTCGACTGTTCCCATGAGACACAGGGTCAAGACTGATTTGCATATGGCTGGGTTCAAACTGGAATGGCATGGGGAGAAAAAAAACGATGGATTTAGACCCAGATCTCTGTACTGGGGTGGATGTATGGCATTGTTCTACATTCTGTCCATCAACTGTTGTTTTTGCATTTGTCACCCCAAATGGGATGGGTATGCCCAGACGTGGGTCCTGTGCTCTCCATGCCACTGGAATCAAGCTATCCTGGCTAAAGAGGGGTGAAACCCTTAAAACGGTCCTAGGATGCTTGTTTCCAGTCTAGGGAGGACCTGCCTTGGCAGTTCGGGTTGGACTGTTCCCATGAGGCACAGGGTGAAGACTGTTTTGTATATGGCTGAGTTCAAACTGGAATGGCATGGTGAGCAAAAAAAGATGGATTTATGCCCAGATCTCTGTACTGGGGTGAATGTATGACATTGTTCAGCATTCTGTCCGTCAACTGTTGTTTTTGCAAAGTTCCAGCGCAGCATTTTATACCTAAAAAGTCTTTGTTCTGTATGGTCACAAATCACTGACTCCGGTCAGAACCAGTTTGGTGGAGTCGGGCAGTACTTGGTTTACGAGGCGACATCCTGCCCATTCAGAATGAGGGGGTCTACTATCAGACACCCAGTGGGAAGTGGCGCCATCATTCACCTTGCCAGGCACGGCCCTGCTCGGATCAAAGAGTCACCCGTCCCATGCTTTGAATACTGATCTCTCTCTCCAGCCAGGTCTGTCCAAGCTGGCCCTGCTGCTCCAAAACCAGACGGCCAATACACATACTCACAACAGCCTACAGTAAAGCTCACCACATTTTCAGGAAAGGTATTTCAAAACATGTAATATATAAACGGTCCTTACTAAGAGGTGCCCCTCTATGCCCTGAGCATATACATATCAAACTCGAGGTTCCTAAGGCCCGATAGTATGATAGAAAGTAATCTTTAACCAGCCCATCCTGGCCTATGAGAATGGATTGCTTCACAGTAGCAGCAGTGAAATGGAGGGTAACTCTCTATGGAAACAGGCTACACCGATGTAGGTATTATAGTTATCCTGATTCATACAGTCATTTATATACAGGGAGACTTAGCGCTGTGGCACTGAGTAGCAGTGGCTTGGCGCCCAGAACATCTAAATCCAGTTAATATAAAAGATAGGGAGAGTAGAGAGGAAGGGAGACCCACGCCAATGGTGCCAGATCTAAGAGGAACTATAGAAGAACTTGTGCCAAATATGCAGAGTATGAGCAAGTCCTGCACCTAGAATTCACTAAGCATAGTAAGTTTGATGATGCATTGGGTAGTATAGTACTTGGTCTCAGACAAACCCCACCAACTGCACATGGCCGATGGCTGTTCATAGTTAGTTCAGTGGAATGGGAGTTGATGTATATGGACAAGTGGATTGTGGTGTTGGTTCAAATGCATAAGAGCTGGCTGACCTATGGACTAGGGCATGGCCTAGACTTAAGCTATGCCCTGCACATATAGCCTGCTGCAAATGTTGAAAAATTACTTGAAAAACTAGGCATTTATACAGGGTCTATGGGTACACTGTGGTCATGTACAGAAGGGTTTGCCACACAATTGGTTTTCCACATGGGAGACTGAATAAAGAACATCCCAACCTCCTAGGCAGTGGTAGATCCTCGCTAGTAAGTTTTGGCCTCAGGATGGATTGGCTGCAGAGATGTGCTGCAAGGTCATGTCACAGGGCAGGGCCTGTGCACATGTCCTCTGATATAAGACCGGGGGAGAAGGAGGAGTAAGAGACTAGGTCGCCCTCCAAACATTTGGTACACAAAAAATGGAATCCAAAAAATCGGTTTCCGAGACCTAGCTCATGTCAAGGTAACTGACCAGATTGATCAGTGGTACCTTTCAAGAAAGAAAAATTTCTTTCTAGTGTCCCCTCACTCACCGGGGTTGCCCCACGGGGACATGCTTCACCATTGGGGTCCTCCCAGTTCTCTACAAAAAGGGGCGTGCTGCGACTCACGGACTACGCAGGAGCACTTTGAAATGAAAGACTATGTGTTGTGCAAAGTGAGTGGTGGAGTGGGTGTAGGTAAGTAAAAAATACCATGCTTAGTGGGCCTCAACAAATTTACTATGCTCCTAGGCAGGTATATTAAAAATGGGGTTAGAATCACTGTTATTTCAACCTTTAATGAGGATTGAATCAGTGAAAGGTCAACATAATTTCATGCTACCCCTAGCATTTCTTCAGGACCATGCCGGGACCAGCCCTGCATTTGCCACTCCTATGTCCCTAGTTAAGGAAAATAGATACAGATAAAAATCAATTCTTGAAGGTTCGAGCATGCGTTCATATTAGAATACATACGTTTTATACTGAATTCAGACGCTGTAAAGATAAAACACATCATTAGTAGCAATCACCCCCCCATCAGGGAAGGGTCACATAGTCTCTTGCCATGCTGCCAAAATCATACGGTGCTATGGTGGATGATTGCACCATATTGGTGCGTGCAGGCTTCCATGCCAAGTCCGATTCAATTGCTACATAAAGTGATTGTGAATTCACACATAAAAACAAGACAGGACTTGTAGTGACCAAGACGCTAGACACAAAAAACATTCAATGAGTACATAGAAAATAAGACTCTCAATAATTACTTAATGCTGTGCTCAATGGCACCTCATGGTCTCTCTGGGGATCGATTCCACCTCATGGACACACTGCTATTGGTCCGTAAGAAGGTAAAAATGATTGGGGAGAGATCGGTGAAAACGGAGTAATTCAACCGAAATATCGGTGTATGCACAAGAAACGGAATGAGCATTCATCCGTCTTGTCAGGTTTTGTAAAGTAAATTCACTTACTTCCTTTTTGGTGAAATCGCTCAGGATTACCTATTGTCAGCCACCCCGGGACCGCATATTGCTTGAATGCAGTTCCGGTCAGGTTAAGTAAACCGAGGCTTCCGGGTAACTCCCAAGACCGCTAGACCTGCGGTCGCGGCGGCCATCTTGGGAGTATGCCCTTTGGTGGTGTAATAAAGCGTATTGAAAGAACGCTGTTCGTTTTGCTTGAAAGCGCAAAGCAAGCAAATCTGCTTATTAGTTCGTGCCTAATTAGATTTAAAAAAAAAAATGTTCAGTGCTATGTTAATTTAAACAGGGGAGTTATCGTACATTATTAGATTTAATCTCGGTTATTGACAGAACTATTACAGCGAGTGGTGCGAGACAACCTTGGCATACCGGTTGGTATAATATGGCATATAGAATCATGGTGATAAGCAAATCACAAACCAAGATTTTTTAATGATAGTTAGTCCGAAAATGATGAATAAAACGCTGCTGGTGAGATGTCACAGAATGTTAGTTTAGAGACATGAGGACTAAAAATTTACTGAAGGTCGATCAGTATTAGTAAGTGCCCCATGAGGGTGGGGGTTAATTATTAAGTATAGCACTCCAAAACGATGTTGTTTTTCGGGTAATGCCAGGATGCCTGGTATGTCTAGAGTTATTTTTTGAAAAATTATTGTGATGGCATTTTAAAAAAAGGTCAGGTTAATGCTGAAGGCATCTATTTGTTTTAGCTTTATCGGTGCTAGTATGTAGGTGATCTTTCACTCTGGTTTAAATGCACTGACACTTATACCTAAACCAACAGGAGGCCCACTATTAAAACTGTTGTTACAAAAAAGGCAGGAGGAAATAAACAGGTTAGGTTCTAAAAGCACCCCACGGAATGTCATCATTCAGTCCATGGGTGTCCGTATGAAGTTTGAACACCCATCGTTGTTCACGCTCATGGAGTATTCTTTCCTGATTTTCTTTTGTTTTTACAACTTCCAGAACTACCCATCTCAAATCGTTGGGTGTGTGGTTTTTTTCAATGAAATGATTCGTCATGCGTGTGGTTGCTCGTTTGCACCGGATGTTGCTCCTGTGCTCAACTATTCGGGTACTGATCTTACGTGTAGTCATTCCGATATAGTTTAAGTTGCAAACGCACGTGATCAGGTATACAACTCCACTCGTATTACAATTGGACATCTGATTCAGCTGCCATGAAGTGTTGTTGTTAAAGGTAACTGTCTTGGTGGTAGATGTTAAATGGCACACGCTACAGTTGTTGCAGGGGTAGTGGCCCGTTGGTAAAGGTTGGAGTCTGGTAGTAGTGTTTGTAGGCTGTGGTCGAGTGTGGACCAAGTGGTCTCTCAGATTCCTCCCTCTGCGATGGCTGAACATGGGTTCAGGTATGTTGAGGTCTCCACTATTGACGATCGGCCAATGTTTTTTGGTTATTTTGGTTACCTGATCTGATATTTTATTGAAAGTTGTAATACAGATGGGTCTTCTGTTCTCCGTGACTTTTTTCACTTTGGGTTCCAGAAGTGCATCTCGATGATTATTGCCAGCCCTCTTTTTAGCATTCTTTATCAGTTTAGTCGGATAGTTCCTTTCTTTCAATTTTGCGCTCAGATCTTCCGCTTGTATCCGGTAGTCCTGTTTTGTAGTGCAGTTCCTCCTCAGCCTAAGGAACTGTCCAAATGGGAGATTTTGTTTCAGGTGTCTCGGATGAAAACTGTCATATGTCAATAAACAGTTTCTTGCTGTTGGCTTAAAATGTGTGGTTGTTCTTAGAGTTCCATCATCTGCCAGAATATTCAAGTCCAAGAATACCAGATGGGTTCTGCTCATAGTGTTGGTGAATCTTAGGAACCTGTCCTGTTGGTTTAGCCAGTCGAAAACTGAGGGCCTCGTTCTCATTCCCTTGCCATATTAACAACACGTCATCAATGTAATGTTTCCATATTATAATATGGTGTCTGTAGGGATTGTTATTATTCTACATGGCAGCTGAATCAGATGTCCAATTGCACAGCTGAATCAGATGTCCAATTGCAATACGAGTGGAGTTGTATACCTGATCACGTGCGTTTGCAACTTACACTATATCGGAATGACTAGACGTAAGATCAGTACCCGAATAGTTGAGCACAGGAGCAACATCCGGTGCAAACGAGCAACCACACGCATGGCAAATCATTTCATTGAAAAAAACCACACACCCAACGATTTGAGATGGGTAGTTCTGGAAGTTGTAAAAACAAAAGAAAATCAGGAAAGAATACTCCATGAGTGTGAACAACGATGGGTGTTCAAACTTCATACGGACACCCATGGACTGAATGATGACATTCCGTGGGGTGCTTTTAGAACCTAACCTGTTTATTTCCTCCTGCCTTTTTTGTAACAACAGTTTTAATAGTGGGCCTCCTGTTGGTTTAGGTATAAGTGTCAGTGCATTTAAACCAGAGTGAAAGATCACCTACATACTAGCACTGATAAAGCTAAAACAAATAGATGCCTGCAGCATTAACCTGACCTTTTTTTAAAGTGCCATCACAATAATTTTTCAAAAAATAACTCTAGACATACCAGGCATCCTGGCATTACCCGAAAAACAACATCGTTTTGGAGTGCTATACTTAATAATTAACCCCCACCCTCATGGGGCACTTACTAATACTGATCGACCTTCAGTACATTTTTAGTCCTCATGTCTCTAAACTAACATTCTGTGACATCTCACCAGCAGCGTTTTATTCATCATTTTCGGACTAACTATCCTTAAAAAATCTTGGTTTGTGATTTGCTTATCACCATGATTCTATATGCCATATTATACCATCGGTATCCCAAGGTTGTCCCGCACTACTCGCTGTAATAGTTCTGTCAGTAACCGAGATTAAATCTAATAATGTACGATAACTCCCCTGTTTAAATTTACATAGCACTGAACAATTTTTTTTTTTTAATGTAATTAGGCACGATTTAATAAGCAGATTTGCTTGCTTTACGCTTTCAAGCAAAACGAACAGCGTTCTTTCAATACGCTTTATTACACCACCAAATGGCATACTCTCAAGATGGCCGCCGCGACCGCAGGTCTAGCGATCTTGGGAGTTACCCGGAGCCTCGGTTTACTTAACCTGACCGGAACTGCATTCAAGCAATATGCCGTCCCGGGGTGGCTGACAATAGGTAATCCTGAGCGTTTTCACCAAAAAGGAAGTAAGTGAATTGACTTTACGAAACCTGACAAGACGGATGAACGCTCATTCCGTTTCTTGTGCATACACCGATATTTCGGTCGATTTACTCAGTTTTTCACCGATCTCTCCCCAATCTTTTTTACCTTCTTACGGACCAATAGCAGTGTGTCCATGAGATGGATTCGATCCCCACAGAGACCATGAGGTGCCATTGAGCACAGCATTAAGTAATTATTGAGAGTCTTATTTTCTATGTACTCATTGAATGTTTTTTGTGTCTTGCGTCTTGGTCACTACAAGTCCTGTCTTGTTTTTATGTGTGAATTCACAATCACTTTATGTAGCAATTGAATCGGACTTGGCATGGAAGCCTGCACGCACCAATATGGTGCAATCATCCACCATAGCATCGTATGATTTTGGCAGCATGGCAAGAGACTATGTGACCATTCCCTGATGGGGGGGTGATTGCTACTAATGATGTGTTTTATCTTTACAGCGTCTGAATTCAGTATAAAACGTATGTATTCTAATATGAACGCAAGCTCGAACCTTCAAGCATTGATTTTTATCTGTATCTATTTTCTTAACTAGGGACATAGGAGTGGCAAATGCAGGGCTGGTCCCGGCATGGTCCTGAAGAAATGCTAGGGCTAGCATGAAACATGTTGACCTTTCACTGATTCAATCCTCATTAAAGGTTGAAATAACAGTGATTCTAACCCCATTTTTAATATACCTGCCTAGGAGCATAATACCTTTGTTGAGGCCCACTAAGCATGGTATTTTTAACTTACCTACACCCACTCCACCACTCACTTTGCACAACACATAGTCTTTCATTTTAAAGTGCTCCTGCGTAGTCCGTGAGTTGCAGCACGCCCCTTTTCGTAGAGAACTGGGAGAACCCCAATGATGAAGCATGTCACCGTGGGGCAACCCCGGTGAGTGAGGGGACACTAGAAAGAAATTTTTCTTTCTTGAAAGGTACCACTGATCAATCTGGTTAGTTACCTTGACATGAGCTAGGTCTCGGAAACCAATTTTTTGGATTCCATTTTTTGTGTACCACATGTCCCTCTGCACATGGCAAAAAGTTGTGTGCAGCATTGGTAGCCCTCTGAGAATTCTAAGGACTTTGTGCACAGCAGGGGTTGATTGTATGGACATTTGAGTGAATGACCACTGGGCCACCACTGAGGGGCACAGCCAAATGTTGGTTCCACCGAATTTAAGGAATACCATAATATAAGATTTTTTTGCATGAAGAATGTTATCAAAAAATAAACATTCAATGGAAAAACTTTGTTAAGTGTAAGTTATGATTTCTGTTGCTCACAAGATTATAGAATTTCAGAGGTTTAACCAATCTCAAATGCTCCCAGTGAAAGAGACGTTATGGTTAAGAAACAGCACAAAACCCCTGAAATAGTATAGTTATGGCTACATTTGCAAACTGCAGCAGATGACCTGACATGCACTGCTCATTCATGACTTGCTTATCAACACTCTGACTTAGTACCTGGTTTAAAGTTTGATGGACAGGTATACTGTCACAAATGTGACGATTATCCTGTCCACTTTATTTCAAGCGCATTACAATATAATGCACTTAATAAGGCAGACAGGATACTCATCACATTTGTGATGGAGTAACACATGGTAAACTCTAAATCCGATCCAAAATATCAGCTTGTCACGTTTTATACAAATTCATGAAAATGGCTATAGGAAGAGGAACAAAACTGTAAATCGGCCTCTAGTTCCTAAAGGAGCTTTTTCTGACCGCTTCAGCAAAAATTAGTAAACTAAACCAAAACTAAAAAGCCCCCTGCAATTGTCCAGTCATGGTTGCTATGCAAAGCAAAACAAATGGCCCTGCTCATTAAACACTGCTCATTACTCCACAAATAACATCACAGATAACAATTAAAATGGCATACTTGATATCCCACTGATGACGCAAATTACATCCCACTGATGACTTAAATTGCAACTGATGGCATCTGTTATGATCACAAAAAAAATTGCAATGAAGGGTGGAAACTGTTACCCAGACCCTTTCCACCGAACCGTTGTCTGCCTGCTTCATTTAGAGATGGGCGAACCTTATCTTGCCTGTCGATGGAGCTCCCATTGGCTCCGTCAAAATAAAATGTTTTCTGACAGGTTTATGAAGGAGGGGCCATCAGAGGAAGGACATTACACCTCACTCTGTATTTTAAGGGTGATGGTGTCATTTATTTTTTGTTCCTGCCCATCACTGCCAGGAAAAAAATGGTGGTGAGGGACAGGAAAAATCGAAATTTACCCTAAAACCCTTCAAGAACATTCTGAGAGCGCGGGGTCAGTAGTTGTTTGTTTTTATATAACAAACTCCTACTTTGGGAGTTCTTTTTTGAGAAAACAAAAAACAATTAAACTTTGATGAAAGCTTATCTAAACCAGCAGTAACGGTCCACTAAATGTGTGTACATTGAAAGGAACCACCTTGATGGTGGTACATTTCAATGCACAGAGATGATCGCTGGGCCGTAGGTCATTTCTATATTTGACAGCCAATAGTCTGTCAGCATGACTGAGGTAATATCCACCGCGCCTCGATAGATGTAGAACCGTCGCTCAAACATTAAATCAAGACCTAAGTTTATTAATTTCACAAAAATATAAGTACAATTCCACCCACCTCTCTTGGGCTGTGTGTTGTAATATTTTTTTAATGATATGAGAGATAGAATAATTTCGTTATTGTAGCTTTAAATATATTTACTTTCCATAATGTCTGAGAAATCAAATAGTTTGCTGAATGTAACCAGTGAAGTGAGGTGTCAGGGCTAGGATAAAATGTCTTTTATTGTCACTAAATTGTCCAGTCACAAGATGCGCCTCACTTCCATTCCTAGCTTTTCACCCTCAACTTGAAAATGGTCCATGAGAATTATTACAACCACATGACTACTTGACCAGGGCCACGGCATTCTTTTGGATAATGATACCTTTTGTCACCGAATATATATCTAATAGCTCTCAGGTGGTTTTCCACTATGAAAACATTAAAGCACCAACAATATTTAAACATGGTCAGAAACAAGGTCAGAGATTTAAAAGAGGCTTAGTCTGTATCGTGGGAGTGTCTGCCTCTTAACTTTCTCTATGCTCCTAAATCAGCCTTCTGTTTTGCTCTCAGCATGTGCCAGTTGCTGATCGTTAACAATTTACTGACCTCGTGACCCACTCGAGATGGTACCTCCTCCTCAACTACAGCTATGCTGGGGAACAGTCGGTACACAACTGACTTAACCTCGCATGTTACGACTAAGCAAGCGCAACCAGGCTTGCCTTACCCACGCATATGCCTAAACCATGCATATACGTGGTTAAGACAGTGAAGGTGCCTAGCTGGTTAGAAGGAAGACAGTGAAGACAGAAGCAGAATGACACTGCAGTGAGGTGAGTGGGGCTGCGGCGGTTGGGTCAGGGTAGGTTTCATGGCAGTGGAAAGGGTTGTGCTAGTTTAAGGGACAGCGTAGGTGAGGGGGTAGTATAAGTAAAGGGTCATGGTTTTGGACCTTAGGGCAGTGGGAGGGGATTGGGTAGTTGGGTAGTTTTAGTGCTGGCGGGTCGGAGTAGGTGTCAGAGCAGTGGAAGGGGTTGGGGTAGTTTAAGGGACAGCGCAGGGTGGGGTAGTGTCAGTAAAGGGGCAGGGTTTTAGACCTTAGCGCAGTGGGAGGTGAATGGGTAGTGAGGTCATTTTTAGGGCTGGGAGGTTTGGGGTAGGTTTCAGGGCAGTGGAAGGGGTTAGGGTAGTTTAAGGGACAGTGCGGGGGGATTGAGGGTAGTGTAAGTAAAGAGGCAAGGTTTTAGGCCTTAATGTAGGGGAAGGGTAATGGGTAGACTCAGCGCAGGTGTGGGGGGGGTAGTGTTAGTAAAGGGGCAGGGTTATAGGAGCAGCACGGGTGGGGGCAGTCAGGGAGTGGGAGGGCTGTTGGGGTAGTGGCAATCTTAGCCACACATACCCCTTTACCTTTCGTGCCTATACCACGAAATTGCATGGTAAAGGCATGTGGCATGGTAAAGGAATGCGTGGTTAAGACGTATTCGTGGTTTGGGCTGTGTGGTAGACTCAGGTGTGGTTGAACCATGCGTGCTTCTATCATACAACCTCACAGCACCAGCAATATTTAACCAGTTTCAGAAACAAGGGACCATATTTATAAGAGGCTGAGTTGGCATCATGGGAGATGCAGCCCCCTAACTTACTCCATTCTCCTGAATCAGTTTTTTGTTTTGCTCTCAGCATGTGCTAGTTGCTGATCGTTCAGAATTTACTGACCTCGTGACCCACCAGAGATGTCGGTTGTGCAACAAAACACGAAAGACGTCTGTTACACAACGGTTCCTCCTCCTCAACTCCAGCTATGCTTGGTGCAGAGGAAGCAAATGTGTGTGCAGCAGTCAGGCTGATATCCCCAAGGCGCTATCTTACTGAGTCGAGACTGTTAATTGTTTCTGGGTCAGACACTATTACAACTAATTGAGCTACAGATGCACAGATAATGAACACGTTTTTCAGGACAGATGCAAACTGGGGAAGCTTGATGTTCTAGCCAAGGTAGTTTCCCATGCAGACGGCGAGTCTAGAGCAATCTGCCAATATGGCAGCTGACAATATAAGCTGATATCCCGTTTTGAACAATCTGCAGTGGTGCTGAATACAGCGGCTGCTGTTGTCTCCCATCACAGAGGAGCCTTTCAGTAGCTCCTTATCAGTTATCACAATGAATGCACATCATATTCATAGTATGTTAAAATATTAGAATTTAGACAAGACGACAGCACAATCTGCAATCTTCCCCTCAAGAACCAAGTTTAATAATCTAGCAGGGCTCTTGTGAACAATTTCTTCTGACCCTTCTAACAGGTCAAGTGAGTCACTTGCTGATAGATGATTCAATCCCGAAAGGTATTTAAACATTTAGATGCAATTTACGCAACCAATATACATTTTTTAATGCTCAGACTCACTTTTGTAATTCACTAAAGTTGAAAAGCACTTTCAAACATATTTACCCACAAATTATCCATGTAAAGGAATCACCTGAGGGTTGCAGGTGCGTTTGCCATAGTGGCTGTTTCCTAGATGAATATGGACACCCACAAACATGCACATTAATTGGTGTTGACAAAACAATGTTCATCCCCTTCTTAACCTGGAAATGTCTGAAGTTTTATTTGAGCAAAGGACAATAGCAAAACAATTATCAGGTTCGAAGGATGAGAAAGGGTTGTAAAGTACGGTAAAGGGTTTCTCCATAGGGAAACATATTTGTAACAGTGCTTCAAAAAAAAAAGAAAAACGTGAGCAAGACTTTTTGCACTTGCTTCTTTTTTCAAGTCAATATATGGAAATGTATAAACGTACTTCCAAAACAGAATACTACAAATATCCCTGGAAATCTCTGGCAATTACAGGTTTCCAGGCTTAGACCTGGACGGCTTTGTGAATACTAGATAGTCATAAATCTGCACCCATTAATTGCACTAAACCTGCAGGTGCAGAGGTATGCTTATTTCACCAGAGTCACACCCTTAATATTTAGTGGTAATGCAACCAGGGAAATCTGTAGAATACTACGGTTTTTAATAGCACCGCCACAGGAGAGAGTGATTGAATTATTGATTTTATTATACAGTTGGTTTCAAGTCAACAACATTAGGAAAATAAGAAATCAAATATAAAAGGAGAGGAAAATATGAATTAAAAGGGCACTTAAGTCTAAATACCAGTATGAGATCATTGGTTGGCAAGACTCCCTGAGAAAAATCTTGTTGAATAAGACCTTTAGTCCTTAAATATCTCACAATCGTCCAGGAGGGGATACCTGCTGTAGCTAGATGTGATATTGTTGGAGGTTTGCCATTTCTGGCAGCTAGATTCTCTCTCTATCCGCCAGTCTGCCCTGGTCCAATGCTGGAAACATATTTTTGATTGCTCCCCTAGGTTATTTTTTTGAGTTCCGCTCATGCATGCAGAGCACCACTTATCCATCCACACTATTTCTGTGTGTGACCTTTTTTCTGTCAAATTCAACCAGCCTCAATGTTGTTGGAATTCCCGTAGGGCACCTTTTGTCTTAGATGTCCAGAGGTCACTTTTTCTTCTATATGGGAACAATTCACTATGATTCAGTCTCACTTGTTGTTTCCTGAACCCCTTGCTCAGATTTGCTAACATGTGGCACACTGTTTTTGTGACTGAGGGGTCAGCATCATACAAACCTAAAAATCATAGCTGAAGCCTTAAACATTGCAGAAAGAGATCAAGGCACATTTGGGAATACTGTGGAGAGATTAGTAGGAAGTGATGCAGGTTTTCAATGGATTCTTTGTTGTAGTGGCATGTTTGATCAGAAAATGTTGCTCACGTTTTTAGCCAAGGGAATAACATCACAGTGACCCAAGACAAAATATGCCACTTTTGGGGTTTGTAAAATTGGAAATATATGGCTGTTGGAGCTTATAGTAGTTATAAACGTCTTCCCGAATGAGATGGGAAAGACGTTTTACATTATAAAAGCCTTTCCAGATATGGTTTATGGTTGGTGTTCATTCTTATTGGTCCCATTTATGTGAATCTATATATTTTTTAAATTTACACATTATCATTAACACAAATGCATTTGTATGTTTGCTTTGTCTTTTTAACAATTGTCTTTTATGGTTTGTAATCATCCAAATAAAGATTTATATGATTGATGTATTGATACTCCATACCAATTGTCGCTTTTTTGCTTTTGTCATCTTTATTTCCTCTTAGAATAGTGAACCGTTTTTGAAAGGGTTTTTAACAGATTTTCCACATCAAACTTCCTTAACTTCTTTTTGAGGATTCTAACATCTTGAGCATATCTCTAGCTACAAATGTTCACTCCAAGAGCACTGTAATACGTTTGTTGTTTGTGAAGCATAACACTTAACAGTGTATCCTTGCACAGAGTTCCTCTTTCGTTACACTGTAGAGGATCAAGCCAGGGCTGCAGAGAGCACAGCAGAACAAAGATTCTCTGAAAAGCTCATTAATTTTTTCCAAAACAATCGTTCACTCACACCAGTGCAGGCTCCTATAGAGACTGTAGGGTTCAAACCCATTGGCAAGGATACTTCTGTGCATGGAGGTTAGAATTATCTTAGCTCTTTGCTATTGACCTTTGGAGAAATGGAGTTTCATTACATCCTATGCTGCAAGCAATTGAATTATCAGCAGCGTTTTCATTATGCATTTGAAATAGGTAACCCTTAATAAAGAAAGGTTTTGACCTCATGCAAATAGTCATGTGCAAGCATAAACTTTTTCTCCACAACCCAAATGTTCTGAGGCTCACACCTAATGATCTTGGATTTCTGGATGTTGATTTTCAGGTCATTATTATGGAGCAGTGCAATGTAGGCTCCACCATTATACGTCACAAATATTACATTATATTCGCTGTGTGTCTTAATTCCATTACCGTGTGTGAAGCATTTACACATATTAATGGACTGAAACCATTGTAGGGATTACAGATTTTTACACATATACACTAATGTGCAGTTGAAACATGTAATCATGTACCCTTTTATGCACGTTGTACACTTCTTGACGTTACACATGCATATGTAGAAACATGTACTCAAATTCATGTTAATTGCTAAGTTAACTTAACCTAACTTATAGGCCTCAATTGAATTTTTTTTTTCCTTGCCAGCATATTTTCTCTTTCTTTTGCAGGTGTATTATCATGATTTTCCATTGCCAGGGCAAGCCTTTTTGTTTGTATTAGACTGCTGATAGTGAGAACTGCAGGAAAGAACTTGGCAGTGAATGTGGAGAATGAATGGTTGAAAGAAGGCTACTGTTCATCCTGTAACACGACAGAGAAATGTTCAAGGTTGAGAATTACAGTCAATGTTTCAATGCAATGGGAAACTGAAGGGATGTTACAGATGCACTCAAGTAATGAGTCTGTTTGTTCCTGGTGGTTTGAAAGGAGATAAGGAAGTTTCTGAATCTCCTCATACTTTTAATATGTGTACTTATATTTAAAGAAGGCAGATTTTCTTAAGACTTCAAGAGGTGCAGACTAATCTGCTTGCCTTATTCTTCCAAGTGTTCAGCTTTATGCCAATCACTTATTTCTTTTTCCAAGACTTCTACCGATGTCTGACCATGCTGACACATTCTATGCTCCCTAAATAGAGACACTTGGTAGATGATCCTATATTTAATCTATGTTTAGAAGAGAGAAGGGGGGTTTCTTTCTGGATCACCTGTTTGCTTTAATCGGTTTCTTTATTGTTGTGGCTATCACAATTCTGCATCTCACTTTATTGTGGCTTAATCTACTGATATATTTCAGCCTATCTGCTGTATTGCTGTATCTATTGAACTTAGTTTTGGTATGCTTATATACTGGATTGATTGGTAATTAAAAAAAAAACCTTTAACCACATTTGGCAATTATTGGATCGTATTATGGCTTCACAAGTTAGAAATGTACGGTTGATCTCTTCTCCTTTTCAATGTTTCACGCCATCCAACAAAGGTCCATACGACCAATGGGGAAAAATCTTTGACGACCTTACTAAGAGATTGTGGTGTACGTGCCAGCGAGCTTTCAATTACAGCAATATTTTTTGATAGCTTTTATTTGACATCGATGGGCCTTTGCACTAGATGGAAACAGAACAAAATCATCAGTATAGAGTAGAAATGGAATTGGAAACTCTTTCACGTAAAAGGATGCTGCTATTGTTAGTACTGCTGTTGGAGTAAAAACTGCCCAGGACTGGAACCTAAAGACACCTAGGTACACCTGCAGACTCTTGAAATGTCTGAAATGTCCGATGATAGGTAATATCTACCTTACCTCTGACATCATACCACAACCTTGCATCATGTCCTTAGCCTGACATTTTTGCATTATTGTGGGTCTTAGCGTTTATGAATAGCACCCTATAATGAATAATTGTGAACCATGTTGTCAGAAAGCTCAATTCTCTTCGCAGAGGCAGTATGATGCGAGTCCCAATCGCCCACCCTCCAGTGTCTTCGCCACCAAGAGCAAATCCACCAGCGAGGGGGAAAAGGGGAAGTGGAAGAAAGAAGAGACACCTTGAGAACTGCTGCCACCCTCACCGACTGCGGAGCTCTGTCTTTGCTTCTGCTGTCTGTTCCAGAGGGGTGCCAAATACACAGAGGGGGAGAGAATAAACAACAACCCACCTTCTAGCAATTCTCTCTATTTAATAAACAAAGCTTATCCTACCAGTCGTCCTCAAGGTATTGCTACTCTTCATACTGATTGGTAGTAACTGTTGGGGAGCTTCATGCCTGAAAAGTACAAACTGTCATTACTGTGGGTTCCTAACTTGTTCGCTAACCACTCCCTTAAGGACCAACTGTAAATACTTGAAAGCTTCCGGTAATCGCCTTAACTGGGATTCTTTGCAGAGGTTCTGAGAGTTATTCTTGGCTCTGATGAGTCTGCATACTGTGAATTCCTTCTACGCGCAAATAGGTACAAGGTAGGCAAGAGGGGAAAGGGTAAGAGAGGGAAAGCGCAAGAAGGGTCAGCACAGTTTTATTCAAGTTCGCAGCCAAAGAGGGGATGTGCCGCTTAGCTTACTGTCTCTCTCCTTGTTCACCGCTACTACAGTCCCGGTGACTAGAGGAACCTTCCGCTGAGTCGGTCCTGGAAGCTGCTAGCAGAAAAGAACCTCACTCCTGCTGCGGTAAACTCGGCGAAGCTTCGAGCAGGAGAAGTTCCCCTGCTGCCTCTGGAACTCTGGGAAGCCTTTTGGGAGATTGAAATAATTCTGCGGAGATATTTCTAAACTCTGCGGAAAACTACAACGGGAAATATTTACAGGAATTACAATGGCTCTCTCTGCCTTCCCGCAGACAAGAAGCCGACTCGGAACCACAACGAATTGCCAAAGACACTGCCAACTCCTGTCATAAACGTAGACACAGAGCCGCGGACTCAAGCTGCTACCTCAGGAACCAAAGCAGTTGAAGTGCGCAGTTGCTAAACAGCGCGCTGCACACATCAACTAGACCATATGCTAACTCGAGGTTTTCCTCAATGGCCACAGCGTCAGCCATCTTAGGAAGGACACTTACATTTACTGCAGGGAGAACCTATTTACACTGTAACAGAGAAAACCTATTTTAAAGGCACGGATACCACACATTTACCCGACTCGGTTTTGCTGTTGTCCTTGCCTTATTCCCTAACTTAGGAGCAAAGATAGAGGCTACTCGCAAAACCCTGACACATTTCTTGCACTTTGTCCCTAGTTAATAACCTCCCATGTTTGACTAAAAGAGATCTCGTTTGCTTAATTTGAATGGACCACTAATACAACTGAAAGTTGGGCGATGCCCAATCCTTTCCTAATGCCTTGCACAGTTTCTTCCATACTAATATTTGACACTAGCCACAGAGTACCTTGCTAGTATGTCCAGTATTATTATTATTGCCCCTACTGTCTGGGACCACATAGTCAGAATGGTTGCTTCTATTTTTGTAGTGCTTTTGTGAGTTCTTTTAGCCTCATCGCTTCATTATACAACACAAACCCATCACCATGCTAATGGATGTTGCAATGATAATATGGTTGCAAAAGTGCTTTAAGGTGACTGTTTATATGCACCAAAATGTTAGTAAATGTTCTTTACAATTTAGCAAATCAGGGGCTTATTTATGAGCCGTCTGCTCCACTGGAGCATCACTTTTTGTGACGCACTGGCAGCATAGATTGCTAAATCATATCTATGAGGCCACACAAAGCCACTATCAGTGGCATTGGATGGCCTCAAAGATATGGAGTGAGACAAGGCAGGCTAAGTGTTGCATTGCCTTACTTTGCATTTGGGAGGCATTCCATGGACGTTGCAGTGGGTTTTCCCACACAACACCCATGGATTTAGATGCTGGCCCAGAGTTACAAGATCAGGTAAGCCTGGGGAAATGCCAAATCCTTACGCCTCCCTAGGTGAGGGGTAACAAGGAGAAGTTTCTTTATTTCTCTTCATTTTTTTCTCTTTTTATCTGCGGTGCATTCTGCAGCACATATAGAAAGAGGAAAATGCCTCTTAGGATTGTTTTTGTGCAGGGAGGTGCCTATCTTGCACGAAAATAATCCTTTAGACAACATAGACACCCTCGCACCATGGTGCAATGCCCCCTGCGTTGGCGCTAGGCAGCGGAAACAGAGACAGTGCAGGGTCAAGGACAGAAAAGCACTGTATTGCATGAATACAATCCATTCCTGCCCTTTCACTTTGGTGTAGGGCAGCTCAGCAAGATGACTTGCTGCGCTGCCTTTCACCAAATCCCTGTAAATAAGGGCCTTAGTATTTTCCCTGTGTGCTCCGCACGTGGGTTTGGTTTTTCTGAGCTCCTAACAAACACAAAATAATTATAATAATTATGAATAGCTTCCCACCCAACCACAGCTTTGTTCACTTTCCAGCATTTCTAAGCATCAGCTAAGTGTTCAACGTTTCATTTTAACTGAGCTAATGATTTCTCAATTAAGCAATGGTTTATTTTTTTTATGCGAATTTCATGCACAAATAATATTATTTCTTTCATATTGCAACTCTTCAGTCATGTTTGACAGCAGGAGCTTTGCCTCGTGATATGGAGGCTACATTTATAGATCTGGGCCCTTCCCTGCCTTGCATAAGCATTATTTAAGGAAGGATTGCCAAATTAAGCAGAAACAATCAGACTGATGTCTTCCTAAAGTGAAGTCAATCTGTACCTGTGATTTTTTTATTGCTTTCATCAGATTACAGAGAAGGGCCACTTTCCACTTACACATATTATTGTTAGGAGTGACTATGAGCTCATGATTGAACTCCAGGAAAATGAAAAACACAGCAAGGATCACATAAAATGCCCGCACAAGGATGAAGGAAGTGCTTACAGATTTAGATGTGGACCAGTGAGAATTCTTGAAAGACTTAGTAAAGACACAGAGTGAATCACTTCTCGGTTATAGCAGCAGATTTAGATGCAGAATTCTGAGAATGCCTGACTGACGTAGAGCAGACAAGTGCGTGCATTTCTTCTCTGGTACGGATGCTTAAGTAATGGAAGGAACAATGCTCAAGAGTATCAGGTAAGAAATATAGTGACTCACTTGAGATTAATGAGATTGCTAGATACAAAGGGATTTCAAGGTTTACCAAGATATACCTTTGATGTGTGAAAGGGAGAGGCAAGAATGTGCCATATTTAACATTATATGGCAAATTCCTGTCCTCTTCTCATGCTGACACACAATGTGCTACCACACGGCAATGTAGGCACCTGTGCACTGTGGTGCAACCGTTACCTGTGATGGAGGCAGGATTGTTTTTGTGCAGAAAAACAATCCTTAGAGGCATTTTCCTCTTTCTATCTGTGCTGCACAAACAGAAAACAACGTGGAGAAATGAGGAGAAAGATATTTATCTTTGTTGTGCCTCTCATCGGAAGGCGCACAATTCTGTTTCTACCAGTATTGGTAAATCTGGGAATGCATCAGAATACAGGAGTGGATGTGTGGGAACCCCCACACTCTACTGATGTAACAGCTCCAACATGCAGTGTAACCCAAGGCAGCAACTTGTGCTATCTTGCATTCCACGCGATTTACCAATCCACACAGGATGGCCTTTCTTGGCTTGGTAAATCTGTATCCAGGTTTTGTTTCACACTATGTTGCCTGCATGATGCAAGGCAGACACAAAATGTTGATAAATTTGTCCCAAAGAATGGATCCAGTCGGATAGGATGATAATGTATATATTAAGAGGGAGGTCCCTTCCAAGACTCTGTCCTTTACATGGCATGAGTGGGTCTGCTGCTGACCCCAGCTTTCCCTGGGTTCAGTATGTAGTGTACCTATGCCATACATGGCTCAAGAATTTTTATATGCAAGCAGAAATTCCTAGTCAACACTTGAGTCAAGTCAGCATTTATTGTTGGATTTATTAAAATCGTTACAATGTGCAAAAGTACTAGTGTAAAATAGAACTGTCCTTAAAATAATTAAAATAGTAGACAAAGTGCAAGTGCAGAAAGGAACATTAAAAAGTATTGTTACACGAGCTAGAAGCAATTTTTTTAAGTAGGGAGTAGTTTAAAAACATTGGGGTACAGCTAAAATGTTCAGTGTCTACAGAATTGTGTTGCAGGAGGAGAGGTGATTTGATTTATGTCCAAGTGGCAGTTAGGTAGTGTTAGAACTGGGGGTCTCTAGTTAGCAGAGGTAGGTACCCCTGTCCAAATAGGGAACCTTGCTTCTAGTCAGGGTAAAGATGGAACACTCTTAAATAACCCCTCCTCACTCCCTTGGTAGCTTGGCACAAGCAGTCAAGGCTTATCAAAGGCAATGTGTAAAGTATCTGTACCAAAACTCACAGTAACACAGTGAGAAACCACAAACTGACTCCACAACAGTTTAGAAAAATAAAGGTATTTAATCTAAACTAAACAAGACCAAAACAACAAAAATCCAACATACACAGTTCAAGAATATGGTTGTAAAAGAGTTCTTAATGTTAGCGTTGAAATAATCCACAGTTGCGTGAAAAGTTCATAGTTGCGTCACGTTTAGCCACAGTACCTTTGTTAGCGATAAAAACTTCCAAGCACAGAAGCTGTAGCGGTGGAAAACAAGCAATGCGTTGCTCCTGAGACCCTGGGGAGGCGTTAGCGACAGGCCCGCTGCAGCAGTGGACGTATTGCGACCAATCCGGTCTGTATGGGGAGGAAGGCGATGACTTGTATGGATTCCGTTGCGTAGGTTCCGTAGGAAGTTTTCTCCCGCAAAGGCATGATGCGATGATTCTCAGGGGCTATGACGATCTCCAGGGCGATGATGCGCGGTCCAGTGGCGATCTTCCTCTCGCAGCTCTTCGATGCGATGGCTCTCCGACGATAAAACAACTTTGCCCCTGCACTATAAACAGTCAATGAGTAAATAGTAATAGTGTAACTGTGTTTAAAAAAAAAGTCACTTCTGTTTATTGTTCCATTTCAATGGCTATTGAAATGGAACAATAAACAGAAGTGACTACACCAAGAAAAGACTGTTTCTCCACCTATGTATCTTCAATCTTGTACCAACATTCTCGGAGATTCACCTAATGTTTAGATTTGTCCTAATCCCTTCAATTGCTTTTTTCTTAAACACAGTTACACTATTACTATTTACTCATTGACTGTTTATAGTGCAGGGGCAAAGTTGTTTTTTCAGTTTCTGTGGATCAGGTTCTGGTCCCTCTTGGAGCGGTTTAGAGGTGTGACCGCTCGCCTCATTGCTTATATTGACCTATGTTTCAACATATTTACCTGTCGGCTACCTAGGAAGTGCGCCTAGTAATTCTGCAACACTAATAGACCTCTTAGCTGTTTTTGGCTCTCCGACGATTCTCGCAGCGACGTGATTCGGTGATCTCACCCAGCGGCGACAGGCTCTACGACGATGTTCGCAGCAGCGGAAATCTTCCCGCTAACGAAGGGTGCGACATCTTCAGGCAGCGGCGACAGGTGCTGCGACGATCTCGGACTTCGTAGCGGCGGGAATTTTCTCGCTCTGCCGGGTTTGCGACAAAACTTGCAGAAAGTTCTTTTAAAGCGTGATTTCCAGCTCCCCAACACAGGTACAACTTCCAGAGGCACCACAGCTGGCCCAAGCACTCTAGGAAGGACAGAGCTCTCTCAGCAGAGCTCAGGGAAGCTGGGGGTGAAGTCCTTTTGTTCCTGGGACTTCAAAACAGGGAGCCAGCTCTTCTCAGGCCCTTGGAGATTCCTTCAAGCAAGGGGACACAGCACAAAGCAAAGTTCTTCCCCTCTCCTTGGCAGCAAAGCAACTGCAGGTCAGTTCAGCATCACACAGCAGGACAGTCTTCCTTCTTCAGTCTTTCCGCTTTCTCCTTGGCAGAGGTTCCTTCTTGGTTCCAGGATGATCTAATTTTCTGTAGTCAGGGGTCCTGTACTTATACCCCTAAGAGTCTTTGTTCCCTTTGTGCAGGAGGGCTCTGAGCCCGGTCTGAACCAGTTCTGGGTGTTCCTTGAGCACTTTGTTTTCCTGGCTTCTCCTTCCCTTTGACAGTGAGGGGCAGGGTCGTCAGCCACCCAGCAGGAGGTGGAGCCAGCATTGTGGAAGGCAGGCACTGCCCTATTCAGGCCCAGGTGCTATCCCCACCCACCACTCAAGATGCAGATGCAGTCATTCAGCCTAGGGCTGACCCAGCCAGCCTCCTGGGGGGGCTGCCCAGCCCCTGTCACACTCAAACCAGACAGTCAATTCACAAACAGGTCAAGGCACACAGAGAGGTGAGCCAAGAGAAAAGCTACTTTCTAAAAGTGCTGTTCACAAACACAGGATTTAAAAACAACTTTTCCTAAAAGATGTGTTATTAAATTCTGAGTTCAGGGATACCAGACGTTCATGTCCTATCTTGCTCCTATGGGAAGATATGCTGGTAGCCACTGTAGCCACCATCCCCCATGATAGCCTATGGAGCAAGATAGCCTTACAATAGTGAAAAATGAAAATTGCTGTAATTCACTGTCAGAGCATGTCACCTGCACAGTACATGCTCTACCTTTCACATACCCTGCACCCTGCCCAAGGGAGTACCTTGGGCCTTCCATAGGGGCTGACCAATGTGCACAGAATGGGAAGGGTTAGGCCCGGTCAGTGGGGACACTGACCAGGAGGACATGGCAGTTCACAGACTGCACACAGGCACTGCGGTGGCAGGCCTGAGACACCATCTTAGGGCTACTCATGTGGGTGGCATAATCAGTGCTGCAGGCCCACTAGTAGCATTTGAATCACCAGCCCTGGCACACCCAGTGCACTTTACTAGGGACTTCTTGGTGATACAAATATGCCAATCATGTATATCCAATCACAATAACAATGTACACAGGGAGCACTTGCACTCTGACACTGATCAGCAGTGGCAGAGTGCCCGAAGCATCTAAACCAGCAAAAACGATATCCAGCACAGCATCCAAAATACGGGCGGTAGAGGCAAAAAGATAGGGGGACACCACGCCAAGGATGCCAGGTCTAACAGGTGGCTTTTGCTTTTTTCTGGGCCCTCTCAAATCCATGGAGGTAGTTTACTGTCTGGGAGATTATTCCCTGGTCTGCTGAGTTGAGGCAGGCCAAAATGGCTTGTCTATAGGGGCGCACCCCTAACTGAATCCAAAGAAGATGCATTGTTTGTCGACGAATGCCTAAGGTGGAATTGCAAAGGCAGATGGTGTGCACCAGGTCTCCAGTCACGAGCCCCAAAAGTTAACAAGTCATTTCCCCTTCTGCTCTCAACCAAGGCCTGTTGTGCATATAAGATGGCAAGATCCAAAGGCGGTAGTTAAATACTTACTCTCTGTCCTGCAGTTTAAAACTTCACTCAGATATTGCTGTGGTCTCAGGACCTTGTAGCTGTTTAATATTGCCCAGGCATGGGAGTGTTTTTCTAGGGTTGCCCTGTCTTCTAGTGAGGAAGTTATGTTGGTGTTTTTATCACCAGCTTTTTTGAAGATGTCGAGGTTCGCTGCTACTGTTCATAATTCTGCCCACCCAAATAGAGCAATCATTTTGTTGAGGTAGTCTATTGCTGGTGAGCATGATCATTTGGAGCTTGTGGTTGAAAATAGCACATTCATGATTCAAGACATACAGTGGACAGCAGAGTACGTTGGGACACGTAATTATACTTGCAACATATTTTATCTCTCAAGCATATGGGGAATTACTTCAGGAATCTTGTATGCTGAAGTACAGCAGTAACCAAAATCAAGCCACAAGGTTAGGGCATTCAGCAGGGAATAGGCAGCAGGGTTCATCTTTAGGTGGAGTACCCCACTCACAGCATAAAGTACATTTCCACAAAGTATAAAATTGTGGCACGATGTCAAGAACAAGTTAGGTGTGTGCTTGAGACTGTGAAATTGCCCCACACCAATATCCAGACATCAAACCAAATTATCAAGGCACTCTGGAGGTCCTGATTCTGAAATATCCAAGAAGGTCTATAAGCCAGATGTACAAAGTTTTTTTATGCCTGTAAACACTTTGATTCAGAGTTTGTGACTAAAAAAGCTTTTTGTGATATACTAAACCCATTGAAGAGTACATTTTTGCGTAGTTGTTGTGATTGAAAAAGAAAGAAGAAGCAGCTGGAGACTTTCTGAAGATTCATGTATTTATAGCTCAAAAGTAATGTTTTTGCTCTGTGAATACATTAACTTAACAGTTAGGGAGAGTTACCCAGGAGCTAGATCTAATTGGCAGGTAGAGAAGCAATTTTGTAGTAAAGTCTCAGCCATTTCTTTAATCAAATATGTCTATTAAATTCTGATATACTGTTAGAAGCTTATCCAGAATTTCTGTATCCTTCCTCCTTCACTAAGTAGTTGTTTTGTGGAGAGACACATACATTTTTACAATTCTCAGAAGTAAACAAGGCAATATTCTTAGCCCGATCAATAACAGGAGTATGTTTCTTCATTCATGTAAGACTAATATTATTTGAAACTGTGTTGAATCAATAAAGTCCAATCTTAAATGTTCTGTATGATTTGTAAAGAAAAGTATGGAAACAGTTCTTGTCCTTTGAGATATAGGTCATGTTGTGAGGGTAGTCTTGACAAGAGTGACATGCTTTTTTTATAACTGAACACAATCCTAATCTTTCTATTGTGACCCAGTCCACAATCAAGCCTGTGGCTCTTGACTGTATTAAACCCATATATCTTTGAATGGTCTTTCTTTTCGAATAAGTATGCTGCCAATTGCAAGTGGAGTGAGTGACACACACAGAGAAGCAATGTCATCTGACTGACTTTTTTGGATAGTTAATGCTATGTTCAACATGTGGATCCCAGAGGACACTGAGGACCCTTGTTTCACTACTTCCAGTGTTCTGTACCCTTTGGTTATTCAGGACATTTTTTGTAAAAGTATTTATTGGAGCCACAGTATTGACAATGTTTTTTTTCTCTATTCTTTCTTTTGTAGCAGGGATTCTGATCCTACACAGAACTGTGCATAGCGACTTGGAACCTCAGTGAATTAGGGTGTGCCAAAACTCACCTTAGTAGCCAAAATCCCCTACCAGACTAGCAATCAGGGTCTCATTGGTTCTTCCATAACCCCAATGATTAAACAACCGAGAACATGGAACTTAGAATACCTCAGGGAATGTGGAACACATGAACACTCTTTTGTTATACTCTCATACCATTCCAGAACAGGGAGTAAAAGGAGACACGAGCAAGTTTGAAATATTTATTTCTAATGCAGTGTTCGCATGCGCAGTATCTTAGCTAATACAAGCAAACATATTATAAGCAACAAGATTATCAGCATAGTTACTATTCCATAAAATACAAAGGGAGAAAGCATATTACAATGCTAAATGGAAACGGGTTCGAATACACCTATATCTCACCCTCCCTTGCTAGTAGGTTATTTTATATTTACAGAAGGTCTCTTGGGATTACAAAGGCGGCCCCATACCTCTGGTCCTATCAGAAATGGATCACATTGGTTTCTGCCACAGCTCTCTGCATGCAAATGTTCTCCAAGTGTGTCTGATCATGCCTACGCAGTGCATTATTAAACGCGCCAAAATCAGAGGTGGCCGCAGCTGCATATATGTTATGTCTAGAACGTGCACTGATCAGTCCGAACAACAACAACTGTGTTGAAATAACCTTGAAGGCCTCGGCACTCACTGTTCAGACAAAGCTTACTAAGCAAGGCTGCTAGTATAGAAAAACGTATTATTCTCGTGTGAAGCTAAACACTTTGCTTAACTCTATACATTTATAATAATCTGAGCCGTGTGCAAAAAGGCTGCAGAAAGGAAAACAATAGCGTTTAAACTTCTAATAAGCTCATGTCAACTTAACACAGTGTAAAGGCAAGGCTCATCCCCATGACACCCTCCCTTGATCCAAACACTGATAATAAAAAGGTGCAATTTTGGAAAGCAGAGTTCAAGAACAACAGTCAGAACCAAGTTCAAATTGCCACAGTGAAAAAATGGGAACAAATTCCATTCATTGTCAATTTTAGCAACTGAAATACGGAAGCCAATGGGGCTGGGTGGAAAAAAACTGAAAACGAGAAAAACAATAAAAAAAATATATATATATCCGATGTCCAACATGTGACCTCGGCCATGTGAGAGAGAGAGAAGCGATAACACATCTCACTCCAACAATGTATATGCAAAATATGTAGCAACAGCCTCCAATAGGAAGTCACTGTCCTCATCCGAAAACAGTTCAGCCATCCAATTCAGCAAAGGGAATTAACATACATGTTCCTCAATTACCGGAGCCTCTAGCACCATCAGAGGGCAAATCGGTGTTTCTTCAAAGAAGCTGCGTGCCAAGAAATCTTGCGCCACTGTGAAAACATTCCAACGTCTCAGGACTCCATACATCGCCGCAAAGGCCATAATCCCTCCGCCAGAACAAAGCAATTCTTGAGCAACTAAGGGGCTCATAAACTAATCATAATCCGCATTGGGAGACACCGTATTGCAGAGACACAAATCCAGGGCCCAGTCGAAATCGCAACTCAGGCAATGAAAGACAGGCTGGACCCATGTGAAAAAGGAAAATCGAAACGATAATCTATAAGCTGCACTCAAGGTAGCAAGAGGCATCGCTCCATAATATTCAAGCCTTTGGTTGCAGAGCAGCAACAGTCGCGACAGATCTTCTCGCGACACAGAACGTGCATCCATTTTGAAATAAACAAAACAACAGAAGTACGCCTGCGACCAGAGCCAGCATTAAGGGAAATCCACCAAACAGGCTGGAAAAAATCGAATGAAAGAAAGCCGGGAACACACCAAATATAGTTTGAAAAGAAGTCACAAGCCCGCTGCTAACAACTTTTAAAAAGTGAGCCAGCCCTGTGGTGGAGGATGCATTAAAGATAGTGTGAATTAATTCACCGAAATGCAAGGGCAAATCCATATTTAATAAAGCATTCACTTCTGTGCCGGTTTTTGCCACTTGAAGGACAAATGATTCACGAGCAGATGTGAGGACAACTTCTTTCTGGGACAATGGAGCTCTAACACGACTTATCTTGTTCAACTCTGTTTTCAAGGTTGGAATCGTCGGCCAGATGGAAACATCAAGATTCCCATGCTGAGGAGAAAAAACATTACATTTTTACAACTGACTACACGCTCACTGACGGTAACCACGTAAGGAATTCCAGCTACCATCCCACAACAATCTTAATTATTTAAAAGTAAATAACTCCCGTTTGCCAGTAAGGAGAATATGGGTATGATAGCAGGTGCTGGTGCACCTTTTAAAATACAGGCTAAATTCGGCTTGTTCTGGTTACAAGAGCCATGTAATTGGATATTCCTACGCATTAATGCGTGATCTGGTGTTGTAGTGCAATCTTCACCATTCAAGTAAACCTCTTTCCCCTCCCTAAGGCACCTATAGGTAAATGGTAGAGACCAAGCTTCATGAAGATAAGCAGTGCCCAGAGGTTCATACCTGCCTGTTGCATAGTACCTCATATAGGCCTCGAACTTGAAAAGGGGAAAAGGTAAAATTATCAACCCGTAGATAAACCACGTTGCAGAATTTGTTTCGGCCACCGAGAAGGGTAACGGTTCTAACTTTTCAATGTGTAGCATAGAAAATGTTGCATCTTTCATTGACATAAGACATTGCTTGTAAGTCAAATTAAACGGGGCAAATAATGATGAAGTGTTCATGTAGTGCCATGGCACTTTCCCAGATTTCAAGGTCTGCAAGGTCCAGGCAAACTGCATAACAGAACGCAATTGATTTTGACCATGGTACAACACAGACACATCTTCTTGCACAATATCAACAACAGATGAAACAATATTATCCAATGTGTGAATGCGGGAAGAAAGTGTGTTAATGCTGTTATCTACAACTGCTAGCACTTTTTCTGAATTTGCTTGATCTATAGCTCTAATGCGGGAAGCCGCCTCAATTTGGTACAGTTTCCAAACTTCGTTGTAAATAGCATATATCCATCTTTTAGAACTTTCGGAAGCCGGGCCCTTCACAAAATCATTCAGATCAACGTCGTCAGTCAATTTAGATAAATGCAGCTTAACTGACGCCAAAGTGGAATGTTTGAGCCAACTCTGACATAATTTGCCTACAGAATAGGTAGTCACAAAATGGCCACTTTCAAAACAGGGATCAACCCTGACCTGTGTGTAGCCTGGAGCTAAACCCAGAAAACGATGCTGGCAAGAATCTGCACTTTTGTGCCACAGCAACCAACCTTTAGGATCCAAACCGGTTATGTTAAAAGTAGAATTCAGTAACAGAGTTTGTAATTCTCTGATGGAAAACTTGGTATTATTATCTCAACCAGAATATTCTTCTAATTCAGGAAAAGATGGAGCATTTAATTTTTTAGTTGTAGCCAATCCAAATCAAGTTGTTTGTGAAATTGTAGAATTCAAAAACAACATATAGTTCGGAATGAGGCATGCACGATGCAAAGCCTCGGTGCCATGCACTTGCCAATCTTTAGAACCCCAAACAGATTTAATAACAATAGTATCTTTCCACAGCTCGTAGCCCCCAACAGCCAATTGGTAAAAAAGGACTTCGAATACAATAATTTTGTGTGGGTAAGTCTAACCTTGGAAGTGGACTTTTCAGTCATTTTATTAAAATAAAATGCTTTGGGATTTGACTGATTAAAATCAGTAAAGTATGTGAACCTCTTTAAAAGAGATATGGAACTGCCTTGTACAGGAGCGGGCCAATGTTCCCATTGTGTATAATTAACCATATTCCTCCTGATGTTAGCCTTATGCAAGTAGTGATTGCCAAAGTGTTGATAACAAAACAAATCACCATAATTTGCAGATTCTAGATACAGATCTTCAGCATCAAAGGCAGCATAATATTTCAAATCAGAAAACAAAGCCTCTATGGCCTGAACATCCCAATCATCAGAAGGTATATTTTGTTTAATCACATCCCCATAGAAATCTTTAGGACATTTGGAACAAATAACCTCTATGGGTCCGTGAAGTTGAAATCTAATAGCATCCCACACAATCCCATCTAAGACGGGCCAAGCAGTTATTTTAACAAAAGCCAGGTCCTTCTTCAATCTGTGAGATGAGGAATGGGGAGCCAATGTTCCATTAATATGTCGAATGCATGTCCTCTCTTCAACATAGTGTCCGTTGACAAGGCGGAAAAAATACACCATGAATCCAATAGACATGAATAGGTAAATTGAAAAAAGCACCAACCAAATGTAGGTCCAAGGAGGAATCAAAAACATTTTTTAAACCATGATGCAAAAATTGAGATCTTTGAAGGGGTCTTCGATGTGTGAGAGTCAGTGTCAAATGAAAATCTGGACTCTGTAGCCAAACACATTTTAAAATCAGGCATCGATAAGTCAGTGGGGTAAGTATACTCAGTCTCATCAAAGTGAGCATCAGATGGAGAACTTAACAAAGGGCTTGAAACTGCAGGCATCTCCAAGGCAACATCAGGCCTGGGGATAGGAGCCGGGCCAAAACAGAATTTCTCAAAATCGATGGACATGAGACAGCAGGAGTCATACTAAGAAGAATCGGCCACTCTGTGTAGTATGACATTGTCAATTGAGATGTGCCTTTGTTCTTTACGACCTGGAAGTGGTGGTAAAATGACTGTTCTTGTGCCCTTCACGCCAAGCACTGGAACTGGAGCTCGGTATGAGGTACCAAATTCCTTCTTGTTTTCGATCTTCTCTCGAACCAGTTCTCCAACTTGGGGTAGCCCGCCAACTACCGGAATCTGCAACGCAGCATCAGATGTGGAGGGCAAGTGTTCCTTTGCAAGACTGTCTCTCGTCTCTTGTAGATTCTGTAAAACATGACAATGTTCATCTACGTCAAAGAGGACAGCAACCACCGCCTGGTCTAGACCGTCAAGGTCCAGAACGAACATTTTGATACCAAAGACCATTTCGTATGGGGTCCGCCCACCCAGATACCTTCTAGGGAGATTATTAAGTGCACGTTGCATGCTATTTAGGTGGGCTAGCCAGTTCCTGCCAGTGCCTATAACTCTAGCTGTCAAACACTGCTTTAAATCTCGGTTCATTCGTTCCACAACACTATTACCCTCAGGTCAGTATGGAGATGAAAACTTGACTTGGACCCCCAACAAAGTCATGGCATCCTTGTACGCCTTAGAGGCGAAAGCAGGACCCTGATCCGAATGGAAGGTGCCAGAGGCAAAAATCCCTACAAAGACACGCAAGTCTCTTATGAAAGTTTGCGAATCAGCGCTGCGGTGTGGCCACATCCACACAAAGCGTGTGGAAGAATCAACTGCAACTAAGAAGTACTTATACGCAGTATCAGAGGAAAAAGGACCGCAGTGATCTAAATAAACACAACCAAGTTGTTTATTAGAAATGTACAACTGTGTCTGGGGCGGACGCGCAGCAGTTGAAGGCTTAATCTGCTTGCAAATGTCACATTAAAGGACATAACGCGTCTGTTTGTACAGTCTCCACCACCAGAAACGTTGTTGTAACTGAGATACAGTAGCTGAAACGCCTGAATGTGCAGACGCAACACCCTCATGAGCAGCTGTAAACAGTGTGGACCTGTGGTCCGCGTTGGGAATCACTCTTTCACCAACGTCGGGTATTTTCACATAAGGAACTTTATCAGGACTTAAGTGATATGAATACTTCAACGGGAAACCCTTAGGATATTTACTTCCCCTCTCAGTAGCGGCTACAGCCGCCAAGATGTCATCATCAATCTTACTTTTGGAACATGTAACAGCTGCACCTAAATATGTAGATACTGCTGATTTTGCGGCCTCATCAGCCAAACTATTGCCAACAGCGTGAACTCCCGCGCGCTGATGACCGAGAGTATGAATTACAAACACGAGTGGCAACTGCTCTTTAAGCTCAGCCACTCGAACCCAGATCGTTTCATGTTTTATCGTACTACCCTTGGAATCACGAAAATCATTCTGAACCCAAAAGAACAGGTTTTCATTGTAAGACTGGACACAGTAGTAAGAATCACTAACAATAAGAGTCGTCACACTAGGATCAGCGTACTCCAATGCAAGCATTAGAGCACGGAGCTCTGCCAATTGTGCGGTACAGTCCCCTAATATCTACGAATGCACGACATTGGACTTGAATTCATCATTCACCATGGTGCCTACCACAATGGCACAAGCTGAGACGTATGCTTGTTTAGACCCATGCACAACTTGCGCTGATCCATCAGTGTAAATGATACAATGGAAATCTTCCAAAGGCCGCAAAGTCAATGGCGCAGGATGAACAAACTCATACTGCAAAAACTCCTCTGACTGTAAGGAGGCATCAAAAATAAACATGACATCCGGAGACGTCAATGATGCTGCCCATTGTATCCACCGTGGGTGCAAAGCTTTAGAATTTGGTATACTGGCTTTTTTCACTGCCTCTAGGGCAGGATACGGGGTAACAACCAACATGCGTTTTCCCTGCGACAGTGCACGTTCCTTAAGAATCGCCATTTGCACTGCTGTTAATACTTTCTGCACTGTGGAAAACCGCATTCAGCCGAAGTGTACAAGTGTGACTTGTAAGCGATAGGTACCATGTCACCTTCGTTAAAAGTAAGGTAAGTGAAACCCACCGCCCCAGGGATGATTCTTATCACCAGGTTGGTGTGGTTATCACGAGTCAGTAAGAATTTAAATTCTAGAAGATCAGCCTGCAAAGATTGCAAAATGGCTGAATGTTCAGGCAGCCAGCATGATTTGGTAAAAGTAGGTTGTATCAAAGCATCTAAAGGCTTGATACGCTGGGCATATTCGGGAATATAGGCACGCCCGAAATTCAAAAATCCCAGCAAGGACTGTAATTTTTTCTGTGTTGTAGGAGCACGCAGCCGTGCGCATTTCTCCAAGAAGTGAGGTGCCAACCCTCGACCTTCATTGTTGAGCTCGTAGCCAAGGAGCAACACAGTGTACTCTGCAATGTGAGACTTTGCACAGTTGAATTTGTAACCGAAGTCCGCAAAGTTACAAATTATGCGGTCAACGCGATACAGATGCGCCCAAATTTCATCGTCTGTGGGATAGATGTCATCCACATACGAACACGCATCTGGGTCCACTCTCTCCAAGAGAGAGACAATGCGGGCAGCAAACACACCCGGACTTTTCTTATAGCTCATAGCCAGGCATTTAAATTGGCGTTGTTTGCCGCCACTGGTAAAACTGGTCCATTGGAAACTTAGACCAGACAGATTGTGGGCAAATAAAACGTTGGATATTGCAAGTGTGGTTTTAAACCTTTTTCGCACCAGACCATCCACTAAAGCAGAGCCGTGGGTATTTTGTACTGCACAAGTACGGCAAAGCGAGTTTAAATGCTGGTAATCCAATACCTAACGGTACGAACCGTCAGGCTTGGTCACAGTAAAAAGTGAGTTATTCATCGGTGACACGCAAGTTTCAATCACTCCTTGATATTCCAATTGTTCAAGGATTTCGGCAACGGAAGCCTTAGCTTCACGCCGGATGGGATATTGAGGTTGAGGCTGTGGCATAGACCGTAAGGGAATCTCGTGGTGTGGGAAAAATGTATTCCATCCACAGTGAGTACGGTACAAAGCTGGTGCAAGGGCCTTAGCCCACTCTTCTGCAAAATTCAGTGCATGCTCCTTAGACACTGTGTGCGTGAAACTAGACCGGATTACCTCCTCCCCTCGCGGAGCCGCGAGCACAAAAGTTGGGGGCCAGTCAGCCTCCACTAACAAAATGTCATAGGTAGTTGTAAGATTTTTCCAAAATACCCCTTTTATGGTACGTTGCATGTCACCTTCAATTAAAAGGACAATTTCAAAAAACCTATCAGGGGGAGCTACTCTAGTAAAAGCTGTCTCTACAACAACATATTGGTCAGTCGCTGTCACCTTCAGTAGTGGACGCAGGGCCTCTCGCACTATAGTAATATCAGCCGCGCTGTCCAACAACGTCAGCGCCCATGTCTGATTCTGAAGCTCCGTTCTTACTATCTGTGGCATATCTCGCTTTTAAAGCGGCAACTTTCTTTTTCTGAAACTGGGGTATTTTCTGTGAAGAATCGTCCTGCTTGCCTTTTCCGTCATTTGGGCGAGGCTGGTCGCGAATCTGCTGGCCACCCCGGCCTCTGCCGCCTCCTCCACCACCGGACGATGAGGCCGATGTGTCCTGTAAAGAACGAGGAGAGCGTTGATCAAGAACCTGAAATCGGTCAGGTGACTTAATCGTAGTGCGGTCGCGCAACTCATAAATGCGCTCAGTAGACGCAGGCACTGGTGATGGGGGACAGGACTCCTGTTTCTGTTGCTGGTTCCCCTGTTTTTTATTTCAATTCCAATTTTTCCAATTTTTCTTTGGAGCTGTGGTTTGAACGTCTGTTTCAGACTTCGCAGCCTGAGTTTGTTTTTTATCTTTAGCAGAAAAGGGCTTGACACCTAAACTATTGCGGCCAATGGTCTTATAAGCAGCCGTAATAATTCTCGGTAACTGTCAGGGTTTGTCGGCATCGGGGACTTTGCGTAAGGCATTCGCCACTTGAAAGTTCACCGCATCTCCCTTTATCGGAAACTACATCAAATGAGCCCACGAGTCTCATTCCCAATTCAACCGCAGCCTCCGGTCCGTGTTCATCTTGAACACGCTTAATGACCGTCGGAAGGACAGCCATTGACGGAGTGCCGAAGCACCTCGTGTACACTGCTGCAAAAATCCTACCCCATGACTCACAGTCACCGGCTTCCGGTACCAAGTCCTTGGGAAAACTAATTGTAAGAATCCTGTGTTTTTCAATGGGAGTCAAATTAGGAAATACTGCTTCCAGCTGGTCAAATTTCTTGGCAAGCCAAAAAGGCATATCATCCTTATCTTGGGGACGCTTGCCCATTACTGCATTGACCATCACTAGACTAAGCTTCATTCCGCTCGGTCCAGCTGGAAGGGCCGCAACGCCAGGGGCCCCGCCTGGGAAGTTGCGGGTGATATATTGAACCGGGGCCCTGATAACACTGATCGCAGAGTTATATAAGGGCCTCAATTCAGCAACGGGGACAATCCCCGCACAAGGATGCGGGGTAAATCCAGCCAACACAGGCTAAGAAGTGCCTGGGGTGGACAAAGGACCTAATCGAGCCACCGTTAAACTATGGGGAAGGGCGCCATTAAACCAAACATGGTGCTGACATGTAGAAATCGGAACCTCATGTGTCCTATATGGAACATATTCTCTGGGCACGGGTGTGTGAGTATGTGTGAAACACCTGAGTAGCCGCATCCACAGCGGGAAACATCACCCATGAGTAGTAAATCTCAAAAAGGTATGCCACCTCAGCACTCACCACAAAAATAACTGCCATGCTGTCCAAGCCAACATTATAAGCTTGCAAATGGTTGCGTACCGCAATGCGACTATGCTGCGTTATGTCAATGTCAGCCATAGCGACACAGGGAAGTAAAGGTACAATGTAAAACAATGTAGCACAACTGGGTGGTAATTCAAAAGGAAACCGTTTTGAAAGATTCAAGCTTTAAAAAACCTATGTAACTATAGGTAGGTTTTATCCAACCCGTCATGTAAGAAGACCACCAACGTTGGGCGCCATGTTGCAGGTATTCTGCTCCTACACAGAACTGTGCATAGACACTTGGAACCTCAGTGAATTAGGGTGTGCCAAAATTCACCTTAGTAGCCAAAATCCCCCACCAGACTAGCAATCAGTGTCTCATTGGTTCTTCCATAACCCCAATGATTAGACAACCCAGAACATGGAACTTAGAATACCTCAGGCAATGTGGAACACATGAACACTCTTTCGTTATACTCTCATACCAGTCCAGAACAGGGAGTAAAAGGAGACACGAGCAAGTTTGAAATATTTATTTCTAATGCCGTGTTCTCATGCGCAGTATCTTAGCTAATACAAGCAAACATATTATAAGCAACAAGATTATAAGCATAGTTACTATTCCATAAAATACAAAGGGAGAAAGCATATTATAATGCTAAATGGAAACGAGTTAGAATACACCTATATCTCATCCTCCCTTGCTAGTAGGTTATTTTATATCTACAGAAGGTCTCTTGGGATTACAAGGGCGGCCCCATACCTCTGGTCCTAGCAGAAATGGATCACATCAGTTTCTGCCACAGCTCTCTGCATGCGAATTAACTCCAAGTGTGTCTGATCGTGCCTACGCAGTCCATTATTAAACGCCCGAAAATGGGAGGTGGCCTCAGCTGCATATATGTTATGTCTAGAACGTGCGCTGATCAGTCCGAACAACAACCACTGTGTTGAAATAACCTTGAAGGCCTCGGCACTCACTGTTCAGACAAAGCTTACCAAGCAGTGCTGCTAGTATAGAAAAACATATTATTCTTGTGTGAAGCAAAACACTTTGCTTAACTCTAAACATTTATAATAATGTGTGCCGTGTGCAAAAAGGCTGCAGACAGGAAAAAATGGCGTTTAAACTTCTAATAAGCTCATGTCAACTTAACACAGTATAAAGGCAAGGCTCATCCCCATGACACTTTCTTCATTTGAGGTCATTTATTTCTGATTTGTGTTGTCTCAGGAGACAAGTAACTTGCTTTCGAGGTACCTTCTCTTTCTCATTTAGAAAATAATGTTTCCTCCTTTTTATTTTCTCCTCTCCTATCTTCCATCCCATGATCTAATTATAAAGCTAGATTGAGTAATTCATCACCATATGTAGGTCGATAGTGGACCCATATTAAGGTGTTGTTTAAGTAATTACTTAAACCTTTACAAAACAAACTACCTCTTTTTTTCCCGTGGCCAGTCTTACTATAATACTAATCAATTCAACTGTGTCAAATTCGAGGTTCATTTATTTCTCCCCCTGATTTATTTCCAACAGTCTCTAATGATTGTGTGATGGAACAGCTATTAAACATTCATTTAACCTTGTTCTTAAAATAATCTACACTGTGTAATACTGGATTCTTCATTGTGGTGTTACTTAATTTGTGATATATGGACATCAACATTCTCCCATAGCGGAGAAGATAAAGCTGTCAGGCCTCATCATATCCTTGTAGTGAGTACACAGGGCCTTGCCAGTTTGTAAGTTTGGTACCTTTGCTGCATAGGAATGAACTTGCTGACTAACTCACAACATGTCTCCAAAGAATGACTCTCCAATTCACAAGCATGAGCAGTAGGAAGACTATAGATCTGTATCTCAGCTGAACATTTATCTTGAAGGGTGTATTCTACCTCTGATTCCAGACTAAAAATGCAGTGACAGAAAACAAAATAGAGTTGTAATGATTTTCTTACACCGACAACTTTATAGAAATAACTCTTTCTCTTGTTAGAATAATACTTGCTAATAATGTTTTATCAATAGGTAGCATAAGGCTCTTTTTCTCTCCTCGACGAGTGAATTGTTCAAAGTCTTTATGCAAAAGAAATGTGAAGTTTAGTTGGTTCCATCAAAATGGCAGCCATGATTTCAAAGGATTCATGAGATGCGGAGCTCACTCGTGATGTGAGTGAGACCTTTGCAGAGAGTGTCTCCTTGACATTGAGGTCCACGAATGTCAACCTCTACTCCGCTGTCTTTCCTGGCAAAACATTTCTGATTTGCCTGATGTCTGGCACATTAGGCCAAATGTACTATGTTTCATGCATTACAGTTCAACAACCAAAGTTGCTGTGTTGTGTGAAAGGCAGACAGGAGAACAGAGCCATATCTACTAAGATGTGGGGCTCCTATTGTCATCTCCTGAGCTGATGTGATTTAGGCTACATAAAACTCTTGCACCATAGTCCCATTCTGCGTACGAAATACCTTGTATACTTTTTGTACTGGAATCATATCCTTCCAGTGGTTAATGCAAAGTTTTCACACGATTTAAAGCTATTCTAACTTTGTGGTATACATAACATTCAAAGGCCACATTTTCAAGAAGTTATGCCTGTTTCGATGAGACCTACATTTTAGGTATAAAGCCCTACCTAGCTCTTTAAGTAGCTACAGCTTTGCTTCAAAGGACATTGATGGTTGCAAGAGAAAGCACAAAGACCTACTTTGCAAAGTGTTAGTGCTACTTTCCAGCTCAAATTAACATGTGTGCTGGAAATTAAATCTCAATTCAAGACTTTATGCTGGTTTGTGTCCCTGTTTATGTCACTGCACCGGTGTAACGCCTGGATAGAGCTGGCCTTTGTATCAAGGAGATGTTAGTAAGGTATTACAAAACATCCATTAATCCTACGCTATTTTGGTTCTTTTATTTTCTAACAGCAGAGGAGTTTGCATTACACTTAAAGTCAGCTGTACTATTGTCTAGAACACAGCTTTCCAAACTTTTGATGTTGGTGACACACCTTTTTGTGAAATTTGTTTCAGGGACACGGTAACGCGAGCGAGCGCAGCGAGCTAGCTCGAACCACCCACAACCCCACACACAACCCCACATACACAACCCCACACACACACACGCCCACACACAGACACCCACACACACCCACACAACCCCCCCACACACACACCCACAAAGCCACCCCCACTCACACACAACCCCCCCACACACAACCCCACCCCCCCACACACACACACAACCCCACACCCCCACACACACAGCCCCCCACACACACACACCAGAGCTGGAACTAAAACCAAAAGTTCCAGATCACCAGGTCACCAGTAGTTTCACCCCTAGACTAAATCTCTGTGGTCTAAAATCCCAGAATGTTGCATGTTCTTGGAGGAATTCTGTCTCGTAAAACTCTGCTCTTCATGGCCACACTTTTGATCTAGTATCCTGGCTTCCGCTGGGTTTGCTTTTCCTCGCAGTGGGCACTGCCCTCACTGCAGTGAGAGCCACCACTTCTCCCCATTCTTATGCTTTCTCTCGTGGTTTTCTCTCACTTTAATCACCCGGCTCTCTTCCTCTTGTTGTATTTCTCCTCCTGTGTTTCACCCCCTCCCCTCTCCTATTACACCTCTGCCCCCAGAGCTCACCCTTCAGTGCAGGGCCTCTTCCCCGAAGCTGCTCTTAGAATGTGTGCCTTTCCATTCCTGGTGCACTACAGCTCTCACTCAGGCGGACCTCTCTCCAGGGCCACCTCCTGTCTCTGCTGAAGACTGGAGGGCACATGTCCTGCCCCCCCTCCTTTCCCCCATGCCACATCTCTACTGCCTGGTAACGTTTGCTTTTGTAATTTGCTCTCTTGTAATGGTCTCATGTATCAGTTCTGTTCCTATTGTAAAGTGCTCTGACACCTTCGGGTAAAGTCCGCGCTATATAAAAACACATAAATAAATAAATAAATGTCTCAGAGCGTTTACACGCGCACCAGTTGCATTACACACAGACACATCCATTTTTAGACACGGGGAGTTTATGCTATTTACTCATATTAGACCTGGCCCCCTTGCCGTCGGTCCCCTTACATTACTCTCCCTGACCCCCCCTCACCTCCCCCCCAGCAACCCCCTTTATGTAACTCAGGCCTCTGCCCTCACCAACCCCGGGGAAGTAGGAAAGACACCAGTATAGCAACCCAATCCCCCGGACTCCTGAAGCCCAGCCCTAGAATGAAACAGTCTCCAGCCTAACTAGACTGCACCCGTCCTAAGACCCCCTGGCTCCGAAAAACCCCCACGCAGGGCCTCGAACCAAGAAGAACAGGAGCGCCAAACTCTCATGCCAGGCCTCGGAGCAGCGAGCCTTTCCCAAAGGAGGGGGGTGGAGGAGTTTCGATCCCACCTCCTACCTCCCCCAGGGATGGCCCCACTCCCAGCTGGTCGCCTGGGCATCGGGCGGCAAAACTTCAAAGAAGCCAGACACCAGCTGGCAGGAAGCCCTCGATCAACGCCGGAGTGTGTGCGAGTTTCTGTAGCACAAACCCCACTGGAAGGTCTCAGAGCGCTTTCTCCTCGGCCGGCCGCCCCTGACGTCATCACATCACATCCCGCAACACACCCACGCAGGGGGCGCGACACAGTAACGTGTCGCGCCACACAGTTTGGAAAGCTGTGGTCTAGAAGCTCCTAAAAACATAGCAGACTCTGGTCAATAGAATGGTCTATCTATAATGCTTCCTGTGTTTTTGTGGGTATTACATGTTGTTCTTGTCAGACAAAAAAATGTTGCCTTTGCCTTATTTACATCTGATCCTAGCAAATGTATTTGGCCTCTTTGACATGCCCTATCTTGTTCAGATCAGAAGTATTTGAAATTGAGAGATATGGAAGAGGTGATTTCTGATGATGCTGAATTATTGTCGAATGACTGAAATGCCATATGTGCATGAAAATTTGACATGGATATGAACAGATACAGTTTTAAGCCACACTGATACATTCTAGAACTGGGTTTGCTCTGGGATATTCTTAGTGATACAGAAAATAATCTCCTGACTTGAAAAGAGACATAAACATTTTTCATTCTTAAAGTCCTAATCCTTAGTTTGAGATTCCATCAATTAGAATGTTGTGAGAAATAGTGAGCTAATAAGGATAGTGAGGGCTAAATTGATTTGAAAGAGGATGGAATTAATTGAAATGGAGCTCTATTGGTGAAATATATATTAAAAAAAGGGAAATTATGTTTGATTTCATTTATTGACCATGCAATTTAAATATTTGAACTTTAAGATATTCCCTGCCTGCACTGAAGTGGACCAGGAAACAGATGAAAAGATTACTCCTGCTCGCTGATAGCAGAATTACCAGCTGCTTCCTGTGCCGTCTATCGCTGTATGTGGGGAGCTGGCTGTGGCCGCCGGGTCTTGTTGCAGCCCCTAAGGCCACGAAGACAGTACGGCTGTGTGTGGCAGGGGTTGCATTTACATACGGTAATTAAGGCTAACTTTAAGTTTAAAAAGACCTAGAAATTCACTGAAAAAAACAAAGGTGAAAGTAAAATTATAGTTAGGTGTGATAATAAGATCTGTCAACATAACATTATAGTTAGGTGCATTTGTCAATGATAACATTAATGTTTTGAACCAAAATAACACTGGAATTCACTAGTTATAGTTAGCAGCACTAACTAAAACTTGCACATCCACCATGCATTGCTTATGACCTCACAAACAACATCACTTGTGACAAGTTCTATGACATTATTTTTGACATCACTGATGACATCTCAAATGACACCATTGATTACATATTTCTCTCCCACAATTTCTACTAAAACATTTTCCTTCATCTGTGAAGATGCTTTCCACCATGGAGGAAATCTGCGCACAAAATGATAAAGAGAGAAAGAGGTCTCCAACTGTAGATTTATTAATTGCTTTTTGTAGTATGTGAGTATATTACTGTAGTGGTAATTTCAGTAGTACACAATGCACTTTGTAAAACATGCCTGTAGTTGATCAAAATTAATTAAAGATGAAAATAACTGTTTGCCATGTGAGGCCAGGGTGTATTCACTTTGCAGAATTGTAGCTTTTAAAACCATTCTTTTAGTTCTTGCTATGTTTGTAACAATGCAAAAAATATAGATTACAGTTTTAACAACCATTAGGTTGTTGTAAGATGGCAGTAAAATTATCAGTAAAACAATTTCTTCAGATGAAATAATGTGATTTAATTGAATCCCACACAGAAGAAATTGTTGTTAGAGAATTTCAAGCTCTTAGTTTTATTTGAATAGTTTACCATTAAAGTTTTTGACACTTTTCTAAAATCAGATTTCACACTAGTCTTGTTCCATAGCAGTTCTTGCATTAAATAGTTATTCTAATTAAACAAAGGCCAAGCTCTAATTGGAAACAGATGATATCCAGTTTGAAGAAGAGCATCAACAATACAGTAAAAGAGCAAAGGTAACAATCAAAGAACAAAAAGAAATGCATCTGCAACAAAATGAAATGATGAACACAAAATAGTGTCATGTGTACATAGAAAATTCAGATATAATTGGATCATAAGTTTATCCACATATCTCAATTTATTAGTCAGTTGTTAGCCTCGTGTTTTTTTATCCAGTTCGGTTTCATACCGCTCATTACAATGATAGCTCTCCTCACTCTCATACCTTAGTGTATTTAAATAATGTACAATGCTATCCATCACTGGACTTTGGGCCTGATTACGAGTGCGGCGGTCCACCATCTGCCGCAATGCAACTCTCTGAGTCCTCTGGCGGTAGACCGTCGGCTGCGCCAGGGAACCGCCTTTCCCTGGCAGTGGCGTGGCTGAGGGGCAATGCAATATGCTAAGTAGGCCTGGTGTTCTCCCACCCAGCATATTATGACTTTCCCCACCACCAGCCTTTTCACGGCCGTAAGCCCACCATGAAGTAGCTGGCAATGGGGAAACAAAGGGGGCCGTACAGGCCCTCCATGCCCCCCACCCTGGGAATGCATTCAGGGGGGGCAGAAAATGTGTCCCCCTTTATGCTTGCATCCCCAGTTCCAGCACGGCATGGACTTCACAGTCCATGCCATGCTGGAACATTTTTAGCAGTTCCTATTGCAGTGCCTCTTTTACAGGCACCGCCATGGAAAAGGTAAAAAGGCCGTCTGACCTGCACAAGTTGAACTCATGATCAGGCGGGCGGTGTTTGCGCGGCTTTGGCACTGCTGCACCGGAGGAGAGCCGGTGCAACAGTGCCAAACTCATGATCACGCACTTTATAGAGATTCCAGAACCTTGGTTGACTCAACTTTTTTCCTTAGACATTGCATTATATTTGTGACTAAATTCCTTTTGTTTTCCATCACTGCATTTTTTTATATATTTATCTACAGATTCCATATTATGATTCTTATATTTCTATTTATAATATTTATTTGATCACATATATTTCTTTTGGTTCACTGGCAAAATATCAAGGTCAAAAATATCAACCTACAAAATTATCTAGCCATAAATATTGCTTAAAAAAATATTGAGAACCTATACTTCAAAAGGTAAATACAAAAATATTGAAAAAAATATTGTTTCCAATAATATTGTTGTATCAAATATTAATGTTTAACTATATATAAATCAAAATATTAAAAATAAAATATATTAAATACTAAAATTAATATAATCAAATTTAAATATGTGTAATGTATATTGTAACCAAAATAAAAAAGAAACCTATTTTTAAAAAGTTTAACATCTACATATTTATATATATAAAAAACATATATCTAGTTAAAAAAGTATTCTAAAACTAATAATTGTCAATATATTATAATTAAAAAAATATATAAAATAATATAATACATAAATGAAAAAAAAATTTGTTGCCAATATCTTTGGTGCCGTTTGACGAATCTTCACGAAATTCCAAAAACTAATGGTTCACTGAGGTCAGCTCCTGTCTTGAATGTTTCAGGGTGATTGGTCAAGTGGGGGACGAGAAAAAAGAGGGGTCCCAAAATGAGTTTTCACTATGTTAATTTCTAAAGGAACTTTAGACACGGCTACAGCCCGAACTGCTGAACTGAATTACACCACATTTGGCAAAAAGATAGTTCCTGGTTCAGAAAGCAAACTTTTTTTTAAATGGTATAAATCCGTTCAGTAGTTCCAGAGAAATTCAAAAAATAAAAATGTATATCTCTGAGCACTGAAGAGGGTTTGTGAACCCTCCTGACCTGGAGCTTGATTCTGATTGGTTGTCAAAACTCCAAACCAGGAAGTGTTGGCAGCCATCTTGTGACTCGGTGAAAGCGAGTTACAAGAAAACAGTAAAAAAACAGGGATAAAAACAAGAAAAGGGGGCAGGATAGAAACACTCTGACCACCTTGGCCTACTCAAGGGGTCCCACAAGGACCCCTAGGGCCAAAGAGACAATTTTTTTGTTAAAAACAAATCGGCCGAATTCACACTGGGTGCACGAATCCAGCCGTAAAACAAAAAAAAAAGCACTGCATTTATAAATAACTATCTTTTGTACCTGAATATATCTGCTATTTTTGCACTCTGTTGAGTGGTTCTACTGGGAAGGCATTTGGGACTATCCCATAAATCTGTGAGTATGGTGGAAAGGAAATAAAGAAGTGTTCTTTAATCAAAAGCCGTCTTTTCAATCTTTTGTGGCGGTAGACAGAAGCGTATCCATCGCAATAATAACGTCTGTTATCGAGTACATGAACTCTGCCTGTGAATGCCGTTTACAGCCATACCCGAGCTCAGTTCTCGTCATTCCATCAACCTCGGCATGGAAGGATGTAACGCCGAGCAGGTGGCTTGACACTTGTGCCTTGCCAACTTCCATGTTGATCGCACAGTTCTGCAGCATTCGCATTAACTCAAGAAGCTTATAAATTCACAGGTCGCTGAAACAAAAGCAAGGACAGCCAACAGAGGGTATCGAGGTTAGCCTTAGCAGCTGAATGCCGACTAACTGAGCATAACTGACACACTTATCCTATGGACTTGGCAAGTTTTTGCTTAATGTTGACCATGCCCCTGCCCCTACCTGCAATGCAGTGACACTTTCCAAAGATTTAATACTGTATAAAAAACAGTTAAATCATAGGAACCAGGTACAGAATGGGGTGAGCCAGAGAACAAACAAGTGTGCTGTTTAATTCCTGTAGATATAATCCTTTGGAAGAAGATTAATGGGTTCTTGGTGGAGTCCCACATGGCTCAAGTGTGAAGAGGGAGCACGTCTAGTTTGCACTTGGCTGTGGAGCAATAGAGGGATGATGGAGGGCGGGGATGAGGGGGTAGTGAGAAAGGTGAGGCTTCAGTAAGAAACAGCGGCCAATCAGCAGTTGAAAGGAGACAAAGACAATAGACAAAGCCAAGGAAGAACTTGGAGAGTAGCGGAGCGAGAAAGGAAAACTGCAAAAATTTGCACAATTCAGAGAAGATGGAGAGACAAGAGAAAGAAATGGGAGAGAAGAAACAATAAACTAGTATAGAAGGAGAGCGTAAGCAAGATCGTGAGAGAAAGGCAACTGAGTGAACAGAGACGTTAAATTAACAGAAATTGGAGGAGCAAAACAGCGGACCAAGAGATAAAAAATAGAGCCAATGAACAAGAAACTGCAGACAAAGAAGGAACATTAGAGACGAGAAGAGAAGGAAACAATAATAGATTTAGCAGAAAAAAGGGAGATGAGGAAAAAGCATGGGAAAGAGAGACAGCGGAAACACGTAAGAATGAGAGAGAAAGGAAGATTATAGCGAAAGTTCACAAGGGTGAAATATAGAAAAAAGATAATGGCAAGAAAGTGGATGGCTGAGAAAGACAGTGAAAGTAAAATTGTGGGATAAAGAAATAGAAGGGACGAGAGGGAGAAAGAGAAAAAAGTGGGAGTGGGTGCTTGGTAGACGTTTGACACAGATGATCACTCACCAGCCTTCTGATACTGGCATAAGGGGATTAAACCTTTCCTGGACGAGCACTTCCAGGCTGCACCTCTTCTTCTTTACACATCTTCAATCCTTCCTCTCCACTGTAGGGTCCCACAGTGTGCCTCCGTGTGCTCAGTCCTTCGAATGGCCTTTAATGCCTCTTCGGAGTTCATCGTTTCAACACACAGCCACGCGGTAGCTGAGAGGAGATTTTGGGGACACTGCCCTAATGTTGGAAAGCAGACCATGGAGACAGCGAAGTCGATTAAGGTAACTCCAGACTTCCGTTTAGTAAACATTGTTCCATTTACAGCTCGAAGAGGCAGTGCACGACATGATAGATTCTGTTCTTCCCCCGGACAAACACAATTTAGTTGATGAGCTTTGCAAGAATCAACAATGCAATCACTCTATTTACTAAGCACATTAATATGCATAACAGAGGAATAATGTAATGAATGTTTCACCAGTGGGAGCTGGCAATCTCCAAAAGTGGTTGGACGCTATATGTGCAATGGGCTTACCCTATTACTTTTTACAAACTTTGCCCTGGGGGTCTGATATGTTATCATTTTTCTTCAGAAACTTCCTTATACCAAGTTTTGCATACAATATGTCAGTACCCAAATTTGTAATTGATACTGAATGCATATTGTGGTTCACTCATATGACTTACCACAAACCTGTTCCCTCGCTGATAATATGCCATGGCTGCCAATAATGATCTCTAGTATGCCAGCACCAGCAGTATGCCAAAGATGTCCCCCACGTGCCAAGATTTACTTCCAGTATGTAAGGACCTGCGTTTTGCTTGCAAACAAATTACCTCAACTATGTCAGTGACAGCATGTTAACCTGGGCTCCTCCATATGTCAAGCAGTATTTAGAGTATGCCATGGCTAGGGGAAGACTCACCATCATAAAACACTTAAACAAATATTCTTACCCACACTTTCTCACTCAATCTCACTCATATTTACTCCCTATCATATTTACTCTCTCTCCCTCACTCTATTGTACTCACACTCTCAATTAGTCATTCTGACTCCAACCTACTCCCAAATAAACATAACCACATACTTTCCCTCACTGACTCCCACTCACAAACACCAATATTCACACTCTCTCAAAACAGCTGGTGTACATGGTCTCTGTTTTCAACTCCTGGACCCGTATCACATAAAGTTTCCCAAAGGTGCAACAGGCAGGTGTGACCAATTTTTGCACCTGCAGGCCACTTTGGTATTACAGAAGGTGACACAAATGCTGGCTTGGCCCCTTCTGTAAACCAGGTAGTGCCAGCGCACATGCTGTACTGGTGCTATCCTAAAGGGATGTTCCCTCATTTGCTTGGTGCTCCCATGCAAATGAGTGGGACAGTTTGCCTCTGAACCCACACTGTTTTATCAACATGGATTGCAGAGGGAAAGAGGTTGTAAGGACGCAAACTAATTGTGTGTCCCAAAGAGGTGGTGTACAGCCTGTGCACCACCTAAGGTTGATTCCTGCAAGGGGGAAAAGGTGTTCCTCAGACCCCCAGACATCTCCATGCAGGGTGTGCAGTCACTGTCAGCATCAACGTGCCGGAGGGTCTCCGTTCCCCTTTAAAGTGTAGGCCGGATCCTGCCTTTACTGTTAAAGATGGAGCAGCTCCTTCAAACAGCTGCTCCACCATTCACTAATGCACTGCTCTAAAGGCATTTCACATTATCTGAAACAGGGTGCATTGTCCCTGTATGCGCCTGTCACACCCTGTTAAAGGTGCACTGCAGCACAGAGACAATGTGCCTTATCTATGATGCAGCCCCCGGTGTACAGGTGCTTTAAACAGGATACAGTAGGCCCTTAGACCCATGTTTCCTGGTGGCACTGAATTTACTGAACCATTAATAGGTACTCTCCAGGCTCATTCCCACTTCCTCTCATATTCTCCACCTCACTAATTCTAGTTCACTCACACTCTTTCACTCAATCCCTCGCACTGAATTTTAATTATTCATTCATACTCTCACACTCGCTTCCACTAATTGTAAATTACTGTCACTCAATCTCATTCACTCTGAATCATTCACAATCACACATTCACACATGCACAGTGAAACAACACTGTACTTTTTCTTTATCTTTCCCTACTTTGCTGGCAACTTCAACACAATGGCAGCAGCAGCACGGGAATCTGGCCCTGGACATCAGAACCCCCAAAGCTGATTCCCTAGGAGGAGCCAGACAGAACAACATGGACCAGGATTAAAAAGAGGAATAACCACCTGAAGCCCTCTCCCAGTTTCTTAATAGGATAAGAAGCACAGGCCTACCGGAAGCTGGGGCAGTGCTTGTGATCCTGCTACTGCTGCACTGTGTGGCTCCTCATTGGCCTCAAAGTTGCACTGATGTGAGCATGTCAGCGCCATTTTAGCAGATGCACTCTGCTGCTTGTGGTATGTGCAGTATGTCTACTAAATTATGTTGATTGCGCCTGTGTGAGGGGATCACAGTTGAATGATTGTCCTCACATGCACAATCTAGATTTTCACATAGAGTGAGCTGTGTTTTGAAACAGCACTCTAGGTGGATCATCGCTCCTTGGAAAGAGATCAGAGGTTATGCATTTCCTCCCTTTGCCATGATTCAGAGGGTCCTACAGAAAGTGAGACAAGAACAGTGTTGCCTCTTATTGATAACCCCCTTCTGGCCTTCTCAAGCTTGGTTCCCGACCATTCTAGAACTGACTTGCAGTTTCCCCTTTTTAATTCCTCCTCTGGAGGATGTTCTTACAGACGTAGACGGTCGATTTCACCCCCTAACTCTGAACAGGAGTTTATCCCTTCTTGCCTGAAAAGTGTCAGGAGATCCAATGAAATCTCAGGCCTTTCGGAGACGGCTTCAAATCTCCTCAGAGAATCTTGGGCACCAAACACATCTAATTCTCTTCTTAACAGGAAACACCTTTCTTTTAAACTAGCCACTCTTTTGTGCTTAATCTCTTGTAGAAGAGCTTCTGGCATCAGAGCTCTGGAAATTTCAAGACGTTCTTACGTGTTTGGCGTCAAATTTTATATATTTAAGAGAACTAAAACCATGTCTGAATCTATCTTTTATCCTCATTTCGAGTTTTTTTCCCCAAACTCTGAGTTGTGAAGTGGATAAAAGAATACGATCGAAGGATGGTTCACCTTTGTCCTCAAGGTGTTAATCAATTGCTCATTTCCTTTGTTAAGCCCCACAAAGGAATTTCCTCCTGTTCTATTGCTAGCTGCATCAAAACTGCTATGAGTATTGCTGGTATTGACCTAAATAGATTTCAAGCCCTTGAAGAGGTGCTATGGCCATAAAATCACTCTGGTCTGGAGGAAAGTTGGATGACATCCTTAAGGCTGCTGATTGGTCTAATGCCAGTACGTTTGCACGTCATTATTGTAAACCTATTGAACACATGTCTAATGTTGTTTTAGATAGCTATCAACATGCATAATGTAGCCTCCGGTCATTCTCATATTAACATGACTAGAGAATCTGGATTTCATTAAAGACACGGAGGCTGACATTAACTCCCTCCCACCCTCTGGTGGTGGTGTTTCAATAACATTGTTGTTTATATAATTTTCATTGTAATGCATTCTGTTACTGTATTATGCTGGAATTTTTGCTTTTTGATAACTATTTTCTCGATCTAATTTCCTTCTCTTTTCAGATAACCCTTGAACTGGTTTCTTATGATTCTCATCGTTGGATTCCTAATGTCTTCTATCTCCTCACCGATGGAATCCTTCACTTTCTCCATTCGTACTACTTCTGAAGATTAACTTGGACACTGACGCTTCAACTTCTTCCTTTTGGATTTCTCGTTCATTTAAAAGAGGCTGATTATTACTATCTCATGGGCTTTATGTGTTGCCTTTATTCTGTTTTGGAACTTTACTTATTGTGATGTAAGCGGCTGCTTGGGTCTGCATTAAAGGAATATGCATAATGTCTAGCCTCCGTGTCTTTAATGAAATCCAGACTCTCTAGTCATGTTAATATGAGAATTGCAATTTTCACATATAGTGAGCTGTGTTTTGAAACAGCACTCTAGGTGGATCGTCGCTCAGCCCCCATCTCACGTTTCATCTTTAGCCTGCCTGACCGACTGACAGCGATCATGAAAACATGAAAGTTGTGTTTTCAAGAACACTGGTAAATTAAATAGTGAGTAGTATGGGTAGAAGCAAGGAGCAGTATCTGGCTGCTCACATGGCTGGGTTGCGCCCTGAATTTCACCACGTTATAGAAATGTAAAAATTACATCAGCAACATTGTTGGGGATTGTGACACAGCAGAGGTGATGCAAAAGAAGGTGACGAGGCTGCCGGGGGGGGGGGGGGGGGGGGGGGTTGTCAAGCCACTCTTTATGGTTTCCAAGCTCTACTCCGATAATTTCCCGATGAAAAATTAGGCTGGTTTAGTTTAAATAATAGGGGACTTATTTACAAGCCCCTTGCACGACCGGTGTGTCACTTTTCCACAACTAAAATGTGATGCACCGGCGGGGCAGGGGGCTTGTAAAAAAGCCCCTCTGCATTTACAACACGTTGTTTGAAAGCACGCATTTGTACCCGGCCGCTCATGGTGAGCTGCATGCAGAGGAGGATCAACATGCCTGATCTAGTGACGCAGTAGACAATTGTTAAAGCAATCAGAATACTGCATATCAGCTGGCGAATCGCGACCCCAGAAACATTTTCACTGCATAAGCAGGAATGGCTTCAGCGAGTAAGAGCTCGCCAATACCCTTGATGTCAACACAGGCAGAGCTTCAAAGTGCGGTGAATCACTTTCCTACTGAACAAAGGAAGCTATGTGAAGAATAGCGCTAGAACTAGTGTTTTTAGCCCAGTTGGCAGGAGCATTTCCTATACCTTTGGTGCCACAAAATTGGCAGCACCATTTTTTATACCTTTGGCCTCACAAAATGGCAGTGTGGAAAGTGCGTGGCCCATCAAGTGTGATAGGGATCTGGATGTAATGGGAGAAATGGGCTGCGCCATTCTGAGAAGGCTCCTGTGCAGAAATATTGTTTGCCGCCGTGACAATTTGAATGGATAACCAAGAAACACCATATGCACCTGATTCTCTAGGGGAGTAATGAGAGTGAACAATTATGGCTTTCACTAAAGGGGGCGGTAGAGATACTGTATTTTAAAAGTGTTTCCTGTCACGGCCAGCCGGTGAAGTGGGGGTACGGTCAACTCGCTTTCCAAGTGTCCTCATAGCTTGAGTCAGATGTGGACCAGAGAGAATTTCAATGGAACTTCTGTAATTATTCAAGATGCCCTTCTCAGGCTGGCTCCAGCTTTCCCCCTGAGAGGCAAAGGCCTGAAGGGACTTGTGTGCGAGCCAACTGTACAAAGACAGGGGGAAATAATGGTATTCATCACAGCTGACAGTGACAAATCTGCATATGCAAGAGCGAGAGATGGAGGAAAGGGAGAGGAGGAAGTGAAGACGGGCAGGAAACGAGGGACATATGAACAGATAGAAGAGGAGACAATGAGATGGGAACTGGGTAAGGCAGAAGTGGAGACACAGAAAAAGAACACCAGGGAGAAAGTAGGAGAAGGAAAGCAAGGTTTTGTTTATGTGACAATTGAGCACAGAAAGATAGGAAAGGTGATGGATTGCAAATGGATGAGTGAGGTACACAAAGAAAGAAAGAAAAGAGAAAAGAATATTTCTTACATAGAAAATAAAGGGCGGATATGTAAGAGGAGAAACGTGAAAGATAGAGAAGAGGAAATGAGAGCCAGATGGAGATTTCAAAAAGAGGAGGACGACAAGAATGGAAATGGTGAGGCAGAGAAGAAGAGAGAAATCAGGAAGGAGAAAGAAGGAAGAGGCTATAGAAATAGAAAAAAGTGAAAGTGAAAGAAAGAAGAAGACAGAGAGGCAGCAAGAGATAGTGAAAGAGATAGATCAGACATCAGAGAGAGATAAGTTAGAGAGCTTTTGGCGTGGCATACAGTACTGATAGCAGGAAGTCTGCACCACTTGGGCTTCTTTCTATATCCCTCTTCTCTCTTTCTGCACCCGTCTTGCCTCTTTCTGCACCTCTCTTGCTTCTTTCCGCACCCCTCTTGCCACTTTCTCTATCCCTGTTCCCCATTTTGCATCTCCGTTGCTTCTTTCTGAAATTCTCTTGCCTCTTTTTCCACCCCTCATCCCTCTTTCTGCTCCTTTGTTGCTTGTTGCTGCCCTTCTTTCTCTTGTTTCTTGCTGCACCTCTGTCCTTTCTTTCTGTATTTCTTTTGTTTCTTTCTGCAACTCTCTTTCTTCTTTCTGCATGCCCATTGCTTCTTTCTGCACCCCTAGTGCCTCTTTTACACCCCTCTTCCCTCTTGCTGCACCCCTCGTGCCTCTTTCTGCACCTCTGTTCCATCTTTCTGTACTTCTTTTGTTTCATTCTGCAGCTCTCTTGCCTCTTTCTCCAATTATCCATCCCCTTTCTGCACCCCTTTTGCCTCTTTATGCACCTCTGTTCTTTCTTTCTGTATTTCTTTTGTTTCTTTCTGCACTCCTTGTGCCTCTTTCACATCCCTCTTCTCTCTTCATGCACCCCCATACCTCTTTCTGCACCTCTGTTCCTTCTTTTTGCACTTCTTTTCTTTCTTTCTGCAGCTCTATTGCTTCTTTCTTCACCTCTTTTGCCTCTTTATGCACCCTTGTTGCTTCCTTCTGCACCTCTGTTCCTTCTTTCTGCACTTCTTTTGTTTTTTTCTGCAGCTCTCTTGCTTCTTTCTGCACCATTCCCTCTTTCTGAACCCCTCTTCCCTCTTTCTGAACCTCTGTTCCTTCTTTCTGCACTCCTTTTGTTTCTTTCTGCACCTCTATTCTTTCTTTCTGTATCCCTATTGCCTCTTTCTCTAGCCATTTCCCCCTTTCTGTATCTCCGTTGCTTCTTTATGCATTTCTCTTGCTTCTTTCTGCACTTCTCTTGCCTCTTTCTTTATCCCTTGTGCCTCTTTATGCAACCCTCATCCCATTTCTGCACTCATCCTGCCTCTTTCTGCACCCCTCTTCCCTCTTTCTGTACCCCTCATGGCTCTTTCTGTACGTCTGTTCCTTTTTTCTGCACTTCTTTTGTTTCTTTCTGCAACTCTCTTGCTTCGTTCTGCACACCTCTTGCCTCTTTCCCCACCCCTCTTCCCCCTTTCTGCACCTCAGTTGCTTTTTTCTGTACTTCTCTTGTCTCTTTTCCCACCCCTCTTCTCTCTTTCTGCATCTCTGTTGCTTTTTTCTGCACCCTTCGTGCCTCTTTCACACCCCTCTTCCCGCACCCCTCGTGCCTCTTTCTGCACCTCTGTTCCTTCTTTCTGTACTTCTTTTGTTGCTTTCTGCACCTCTCACTACCTTCTACACCGCTTTTGCCTGTTTCAGCGCCCCTCTTTCCTCTTTCTGTACACATATTGTCTCTTTCTGCACATCTGTTCCTTCTTCCTACACTTCTTCTGTTTCTTTCTACACCTCTCTTTCTTCTTTTTGCACACCCTTGCCTCTTTCTCTACCGATCCATCCTCTTTCTGCACCCTGTTGCCTCTTTCTGCACCTCTTTTCTTTCCTTCTGTACTTCTTTTGTTTCTTTCTGTATATCTCTTGCTTCTTTCTGCACCCCACGTGCCTCTTTCTGCAAGCCTCTTCCTTCTTTTTTCACCCCTCTTGCTTCTTTCGGCACCCCTGTTGCTTCTTTCTGCACTCCTCTTGCTTCTTTCTGCACTCCTTGTGCCTCTTTCATACCCCTCTTTCCTCTTTTTACACCCTTCTTGCCTCTTCCTGCACCGCTGTTCCTTCTTTCTGTACTTCTTTTCCTTCCATTCTTCACCTCTTGCTTCTTTCTACACCGCATTTGCCCCTTTCTCCACCCCTATTGCCTCTTTCTGCACCTCTTGTCCTTCGTTCTGTACTTGTATTTCTTCCTACAGCTCTCTTGCTTCTTTATGCAGCCCTTGCCTCTTTCTCCACCCCTCTTGCCTCTTTCTCCACCTCTGTTCCTTCTTTCTGCAGTTATTTTGTTTCATTCTGCACATCTCTTGCTTCTTTCTGCACCACATGGGCCTCTTTCTGCACCCCTCTTGACTCTTTCTGCACCACTGTTCCTTCTTTCTGAACTTCTTTTGTTTATTTCTGCATAAGTTTTGCTTCTTTCTGCACCCCATGTGCCTCTTTCTGCACCCCTCATCCCTGTTTTTGTACCCCTCTTGCCTCTTTCTGCACCTCTATTCCTTCTTTCTGCACTTCTTTTCTTTCTTTCTGCACCTCTCACTTCTTTCTGCACCCCTATTGCCTCTTTGTGCACCTCTGTTCCTTTTCTGGACTCATTTTGTTTCTTTTTGCGCACCCCTCTTGCCTCTTTCTCCACCCCTCTTCCCCCTTTGTCTCTCTAGTGCATCTTTCTGCACTTCGCTTGCCTCTTTCTCCACCCTCATCTGTCTTTCTGCACCTCTGTTGCTTCTTTCTGCAATTCTCTTGCTAATTTCTGTACCTCCCTTGCTTTTTTTCTGCACCCCTCTTGCCTCTTTCTCCACCCCTTTCCCCTTTTTCATCTCTGTTGCTTCTTTCTGCAGTTTTCTTGCCTTTTTCTTCACCCCTCATCCGTCTTTCTGCACCTCTGTTGCTTCTTTCTGTACTTCTCTTGCTTATTTCTGCACCTCTCTTGCTTCTTTCTGTACCCCTCTTGCCTCTTTCTCCACCCCTTCCCCCATGTATCTCTGTTGCTTCTTTCTTCACTTCGATTGCCTCTTTCTCTGCCCCTCATCGATCTTGCTGCACCTCTGCTGCTTCTTTCTGCACTTCTCTTGCTTCTTTCTGCACCCATTGTGCCTCTTTCTGTACCCCTCTTCCCTCCTTCTGCATCTCTCATGCCTCTTTTTGCACCTCTGTTCCATCTTTTGTTTCTTTCTGCACCTCTATTGCTTCTTTTGCAGCCCTTTTACCTCTTTCTGCACCCCTCTTCCCTCTTTCTGCACCTCTTTTCCTTCTTTCTGCACTTCTTTTATTTCTTTGTGCACATCTCTTGCTTCTTTCCGTACTTCTCTCGCCTCTTTCTGCGCTCAAAGGGGAAGTGCAAGCTGTCAAGTTTAAAGGTCTGCGTGCTCTTGTGACTGAAGCACATGTCTATTTGTATATGTATTCTCACATGTGTTATGCATCTGAAGATGGTCGCTTAAAAAGTGGGTAGCTTCTTCCATATATGGTTAAATGTTCTCAGTTCTGCTCTGTCATTCAGTTGCACAGGCAGACATTTTCATGCATCTGGGTTAATGCTTTACTGTATTTAATGCACTGTTTTATTGTTTCACTTTTATGGTTCAAAGTGGGAGGGTTGTATTGTCACTTAATAATGGTTGGGTTGTTATTCTAATGTGTAGCAAGGGTGTGATTGCTTTTGGGCTTTACTTTCAGCAACATTTCGGGACTATCTCTTTAAAGATTTGAAACGTGAATAGTTTGGGATATCGAGCAGGACCACACCTGTTTACCATCGAGGACTAGGCTAAAAGCACGGTCGAATGGTTTTACTCTAACCGAATGCTGACAGTGTTAATGGGAGCTGCACAATGAGACTGCCATTCGTGGTTATTTAAGGTGATTAATCTGCTCAAATCTCGCACCACATTTTGTTGGGGGGACGGTTATCATTAATATTAGTGTCGTTTGTGAATGTATTTGTGGTCCTGTATCACGGAGGGCTACGCATTTAAAGGGCATGCGAGTAAGGTTTGCGGTTTAATATGTTCACCAATTTGCCTCCATATGTTGCATTTATCGCGTATTATTTACTTTTGGGTTTGGACAAGGATACAACGTGGGAGGGTGGAGATTCACATTATGCTTTAATTGCAGTGGGTTTTTAAACACGTGGACTTATGATTTAATTTTCTTTTACTGTAAAGAGTTCGCATTGTACAAAACATTGAGTAGTCCTTTTATTATCCATTTCAGTGACCCCTGACGAAGGGCCCCTGTGGCCTGAAATGCATTGGGTGAAAAGAAAATAAACATCTTTTGAGCTAAACGAGTTTCCTATGATTCTTTGTCATCGTGTCGCTGTTGAAGGTCTGGAAGGCATGCAGGAGATGTGTGAAAATTTCAAATGAATCATACTGGATTTACGCTGCCATCACAGTGATGTTGAAAATATGGATGAACTTTTGATAAAGTATTGAACTACAGATTGGTTTACCGTGAAAAAAATGAGTACCATAGCTAAAAGGAATAATGAAGTTGTTGCTGGCTAGGATACATTCCTGAATTTGCAGTGCGACATGTGGGTGCGTATTATCGCACCCTCCTTAACAATCAATACCTTCATTACTGACATATGATGACAGTAGGCTCATCATTATAGTGCCTGAGGTTCGATATTGTGCTTATTTAAACTGAGTGTTAACCATCTAAGAAGTTTCTGGAAGTGATTGATATACTGCAATCTCTCCTTTCCCTTTTTTGAAAAAAATGAAACGGATACAAGAAGAATATATTGGCCCTGAAGAAGTCCTTAGGGACGAAATGCGTTTGCTACTTCGTTTCATTTTTAAAGAAGAATTTTGAATAAGGAGAAGTTATACAACGACCTGCTGATTTGTTTCTGAAAATGTGTCATCTATAATTATTTGCAACTACTGAGTGGAGTGCCGGATCTTTGCTTGTTTATAATTATTTCTGTGGAGTTTTCCATAGGGGACGTAGGGGTATTGCGTCTCAGGTCTCTGACACTCAAGCAAATGACCTTAACCCAACTAAGGGATAGGTGAAGTCTCAATTGCCCCATACCCTGTGTGTTTTTGAGCTAATACATCTTTTCTGCACTTCTGTTGGTTCTTTCTGCACTTCTCTTGCTTCTTTCTGCGCCTTTCTTCATCATTCTGCACATGTCCTAACTATATAGGCATATTTAGAAATTAGCATTTAAAAAACCTTTGAAATTCACTGAAATACCATGGGTTTCAGGGACATTATAGTTAGGTGGACATTTCACTCGTACAAAACCAGAGATATTCGTCCATTATAGTTAGTTGAGCTAACTATAACTCCTACTGACACAATGGCCTGTTGATGACATCACATATTACATCACTCATGACATAGGCAGTGACATCACTGATGACATCACTGATGGCATCATCCACTTCATATCTGACACACCTCTTCACACCCTAATATAACCTGTCATGCACCCACTCCAAAATATAGACTACCATTCTCGAAACCATAGACACAACAATACCTGTTAGTACATACCCACTCACTGATTCATAGGTCTACACACATCCACTCACTCACCGATACAGTCACTCATACAATCACCCCTCATCAATACAGTCTTTGCTATATGCACTCATACACCCATACCTACACTCACATACTGCCACTCATCCACAGAGATATTCACACACTTAGTCAGTCACCCAAAGACTCAATCACACTGCCATTTACTCACCAATACAGTTATACACACCCCACCTCACTTATTCATACAGACACTAACACATACTTTCTCTCTCATACAATCACTGACACGAGCACACACTTATCCATCGAGCCGCTCTCACAATCACTCACTCTCACATATATTCACTTATATACTCCAACATTCACATATACTGCCTTTTACATATGGGGTTACTCACACATATACCACTGAGACGTCCACTCACTCACCATGACAGCCTTACGCACACTCACTCACCCATACAGCCCCTCGCAGATGTACTCATGAACCCATACACCCACTGAATCACCCACTCACACATCCATGGAGGGAGTCACACACCCGCATCCACTCACACAGACACTCAGGTACCCATGCAAGAAATCAAATAACCCATAAAGACAGTCATGTAGCTACTCACCAACCCATGCAGTCACTTACCCACCAACTGACAGACTGATAACAGACATTCACACAGATTAGTTATTCACCCATGCATTCACTAAAACATGTTTAATCTCTCACTTAAACAGTCAGTCACGCCATTCAGACACTCATACACCTACTCATTCTTCAATACACTTTTGCATATCTATAATTCACTGAAAAAACCATAGATTTCACACCAGTTATAGTTAGCTGGACATTTTACTCAAACAAAACCATTGAAATTCCCCCGTTATAGTTACTTGTACTATAACTCGCGACCCCGCAATCCACTGCTGATGATGTCACATATTACATCATTCATGACATGGTCAGTGACATCACTGATGACATCACTGATGACATCTCAAATGACATCACTGATGACATCCCTGACGACATCATCCAGTGAATGTGGTTTGCTTTGATATTTAAATATGTATTGTAAATAACTACTTTGCATTGAAGAATGAATGAATATATAAATATAAATGTGTGAATGGTGGATTTAGTAACAGTGTCATTGATTGTTTCCTTGACTAATTTGTAGAGTCTCACTATATATAATGTGTAGTTATTAAAATGTGTGAAAGTCTTTATTGCTTTGTCTTAATTGCTATGTTAAAGACTATATTTGTTATTGGTTTCTTAACTGAGTATTTGTATGGGTAAATGAATGTCTATGTGGTTTGGTGGGGGGTGTGTGATTGCCCAACAATGTGTGAATAGTTCATTCAGTGGGTATATGAGGTTAAGACCACATGTTATAACAGTTCTTTCAGTGAGTGTATATGTTTATGGGTGTGGTGGTGATGAAATATTTCTCTCAATGGTACATCTCCATTAAACTTGAAAAAAGGCAGTGTATGTGACAGTTATATCTAATTAAGTGTGCCTAAGACTTAGTGATTGTATGAGTCACTATATGGATAACTGTATACTTGTAATAGTGATTTTATAACACACTAAGTGTGAGTAACTATCTATATAAATAGATGAAGTGGTGTTTGTATAAGTGTGTAGATGAGTAAATGTAGGTATAATCAATTGTTTGCATAAGTCAGAAGGATGTCTTTATATGTGAATACAATGTGTGCTGGTGTGTAATGTTGAAATAGGCGTATAAGTATATTTGATAGTGTTCTGTTAATTATTCACTACATATAACTCTGAATCTATAGGTAAGTGATTAGATGTGTGTATAGATCTATGAATCACTGAGTGGGTGTTTAGAAATTACTATTGGTGTGTCAATGGTTTCAAATGTGGCACTTTCTATTTTACAGTGAGTGATGAAATATTATACTAGTGTGTGATGAGGTGTATTTCATTGTCACATGGATGATGTCATCAGTGATGTCATTTGAGATGTCATCAGTGATGTCACTGACCATGTCATGAATGATTTATATGTGACCTCATCAGCAGCGGATTGCGGGCGCGTGAGTTATAGTGAGTACAAGTAACTATAACGGGGGAATTTCAATGGTTTTGTATGAGTAAAATGTCCAGCTAACTATAACTGGTGTGAAACCTATGGTTTTTTCAGTGAATTTCAAAGGATTTTTAAATGCTAATTCCTAACTACAACGTGTGTGAAACCTATGATTTTTAAGTGAATTTCAAAGGTTTTTTAAATGCTAAATTTTAAAATGTATCAATTATTATATTTATTATTATACAAATGTTCTATATTTTTTACAATATTTAGATTTTAATTTTGATTTATGTATTATTATTTACAAATTTTTGATTTTTTTTAATTATTCTGGCCTCTTTTTTTTGTGGTTTTTAAAGGTGCGCGCACGGTGTTTGCACGCATGTGCGCACGCTGCACGCACTCTGCGAAAATATGTTCATTCCAAAAAGACATTTCTGTAAATGTAATGTACATAATAACCCAAGACATTATCTGACATAATTGTAAAAATAGTATTTTTCACTTTTAAGAACCGTATATTAGCTTTAAACGCATTTACGAAAATCGGGTAAAACGTAATGTTTTGGCCTTCGGGGTCCTTCAGGGATCCCCTGAGAAGGCCTAGGGGGTCAGGGAGTCTCTACCCAGCCCCCTTTTCACGTTCTCCACTTTTGTTTTTGACTCTCTTCTGCCTCGGGGGTGCGTGCACCGTGCGCGCACCCCGCGATTTAAAAAAAAAAATTGTTTTTTTGCCCTTCGGGGTCCTTCAGGGACCCCCTGAGAAGAGAAGGCCTAGGGGGTCAGGGAGTCTCTACCCTGCCCACTTTTCACGTTCTCCACTTTTGTTTTTGACTCTCTTCTGCCTCAGAGACACAAATGGCCGGCCAACACTTCCTGGTTTCGACCGATTGGAATGTTGACAGACGTCTAACAGCAAATCAGAATTCCGCTCGCGCACACCTGATACGCGCACGGTGCGCGCACCGTGCACGCTCCTAGATATATATATGTTTTTTTTCTTTTGATTTTCTCAGGAACTACTGGAGGGATTTACACCATTTAAGCAAAAGCGTGATCTGCGAATCAGACTCTACCATTTTGCCAAATTTCTTGTAATTCCGTTCAGCAGTTCGGGCTGTAGCCGTGTCTAATCGTCCTATGGAAAATAACATGGGGAAAACACGTTTTGGGACCCCCATTTTTTCTCAGCCCCCACTTGACAAATCCCCCCAAAACTTTCAGGGAAGGAGCGGAGCAGAGCGGGCCATCTTCTTTGAGAAATTCGCGAAGATTCATCAACCGGCGCCAAAGTTATTCCCTATAGAATGTTGCGGATTTCCTATGGAAACTAGGTCCTAACTATAACTACCTACTGGCGACCGCCAGTAGGTAATAACATTCTTAATCTTTAGAAAAATCACCCAGAATCTGTATGATGTCATCAGTGATGTTATCAGTGATGTTATTTGAGATGTCATCAGTGATATCATCAGTGATGTCACTGACCATGTCATGAGTGATGTAATATGTGACATCATCAGCAGTGAATTGCGGGGACGGATGTTATTGTTAACTCAACTAACTATAACAGCTGAATTTCTCTGGTTTCGTATGAGTGAAATGTCTAACTAACTATAATGTCCCTGAAACCTGTCTTTTTTCCCGTGAATTCCTAAGATTTTTTAAATGTTTATTTCTAACTGTAACGTCCCTGAAACCTATGTTATTTTCTGTGAATTTCTAAGGTTTTTCAAATGCTAATTCCTAACTATAACGTCCCTGCAACGTATTCTGTACAAGGGCTAAGTACAGCATGCAAGATATTGTTATTTGTTTTTGGGCGCTCAGTGACAGAGCTTTGCTAATAGAATAAACAATAGCAGCCTGACTGGGGTTTCGACATGGCAACATGGAGGTTGCTTTTATATATATGACATCAAGACTTTGTTTATTCAGAGGAGCATTTTGCTGGCACTCAGAGGTCAGTCCATGCTAGATTCAAGCTCAGCTGATTCCTGTCATCCCATGCGAGGGATGCTGTCCAACTCTACCTGAAGAAGGGCAGAATGCGCTAGGTAGGAGTACACTATATAACAGGAATTTTATGTAAGCATATCGTTTTTTGTAATCAGCAAAATGGTTAAATTGTTAATTTTTTTCATCCTTCTCGTAATGCTAATCACATTATTCTATTTCCTTCTAGTAATCATTGCAGCACAATTATTTTACTCAAGAATCACAATGCCTCAATAAATATTGAAATGCTTCACTGTGTATTTCTTGTGTATTACTTTGGGTTTGAATAAGTAACTGCGCCAAAGGGTTCCAGATCTGTTACCATGATTTCCTTGGGTATCAGGGTTTGTCATGCTCTGAGGTTGCACACATATTTGTTAACCAGGAAGGGGTGCTCAGAATCAGTCTCATTCCAGACCAACATTTATATTGTCCAACAAACACATAGATTTACGTGAGAAAAAGTACCAACCGTATGACATGTGGACTAACTGAACTGGACTAATAATATTTTGACCTTAGAATATGTCCTTATGCAATGTAAAAAGCATAATGAGAAGCAATTAATAGATGCATTTCATTTACTTTTAAAATAATAATGAATCTCTGAATAAGCAAACCAACGAGTAAGTACTTTATGAGCAGCAACCCATGCCCTCAGAGCAGAAGCACCCCGTTCAAAATCAGCGATTGTATCTGTTGTTACAGTAAGCTGGGACATCACAAGCAGTGAGCACCTTTTACATAGAGCCCATATACAATAAAATAACACATAAAATCTAAAAGCAAATGCTGATCATCATCTTTACACTTTTTCTTTTTTTATATATCAACATTGTATTTGCATCATCTTCCCAACTTTGAAATGAATAAAGTGGCAATTAAAAGCGATGTGAGAAAAATATAAAAACGAATAGACTCTGATTAATCTAAGAAGGACTGTGTACCAGGGCATGTAACTGTGCTTTTGTTGCCTTACTTCAGTGAGCAATTATAGCCTGTCTATTTCTGTTCACAGCAAACCCAAAGCAAGAAAGTGTGAAAACTGTAATAGGAAAACTACCTGCGATACCTATTATAACAACAAAGGACATGTGCGCTTACTTCCCAGGAACCAAGGTGGAGAAGATAATGACAGCTTCTGAACAGCAAATGATGATGAAAATACCATTCCTTGTTTTGGTCCCACGGAGACATCTTCCTGGGGGTAAATCACTAAAATACAGCCCAGAAAACTAAGTCATTTCACAAACCTACCTCAAAGATCTGACCTTGATGAGAAAACATTTTGACAAATTAAGATCATTATAGCATCACCCAGTGGAGAACCAAAAGTGAAAAAGAGAAGGGAGAGGTAACTATCAGAAGACCATAGCAAAGTCAGCATTTAAAGGGCTATTAACTTTATTTCGCTGACAACTGAGAAACAATACAAAATACTGTCTCTTTGCCATGTTGACTGCACACAAACGTTTACATATATCATCACTGGTTGTTTCATCACCTCACAGCAGCGGTTGTAATATTAATATATATCACGCATTTCTTAAACATTCCGTGAAATCTCGTGCATCATTTTGTTAGGTATTCTAAAGGATTAACTGTTATAATTTCGAACAAAACTTCTTGAAAATTAGTCCATCAGTGCATTTGTTGCCAATGTATACTGTTATTGCAATAACATGTTCAAATATAACTGAATCTTGAAAGGCATGTAGTGGGCCTGATCCAGGTTAAAACCTCCCTTTCAGAAATGAGATACTCTGTTGAGCGAGAGGGTGGAATTTAGGGACTTGGGTGCCATTTTGTGCACCTTGGTTCAAATTAAGGTGCTTATATAAGTCATTTGCAGTAGTAAATTAAAATATCCCAAATCACGGAATCATGATCTGTGGACGTTTACACCAGCAGACAGTGTGAGATTAGCAGTCAATATGGATCAGGACTTTGATCCCAGCTGTGGCAGACAGTGACAGTGGGGTGGGCAAAATATTATTTAAAAAAAAGACAACAAAAAAAAACGTACCTAACGTAATGTCCTTACTCCGAAATCTTTTTTGCAGGAACTGGAACCAGATGCTGGAACTCCCTTGCAGGTAGTAGAGGCAGATGCTGGAATTCCCTTACCCAATCCTGGCGCTGCTCACATGCAGCATGTGAGCAGCGCCCTGATTGGAGCGATCAGCCTCACCCAGTGCTCCACAAAGCACTGGAGCCCTGCACCAACTCAAGGGCCATCGAAAGTGCAAGTAAATGAACATGGGCAACATTTAAAATGAACAAATGCTCGTAGCCACAGCATTCCAGAGTATTATTAAGCTGCAGATGGAAATACAGTTACGTTTCCAACTGTAAACTATATGCAGAATCCAAACTTTGAAGCGCTGAGCCACTGGAAGAAAAGCCTCGGTTAATAAAGACCACTGACAAATTGAGTCGCTGATGATCTCAAGCCACCTGTAAGTTCATTTAGCATTTATAAAGAGCTAATGAGAGCAAGCTTCAAAGCAGGTCACCGAAAATAAAAAATAAATCAAAAAACTTTCGTAATACATGTTGAATATAACAATAGACATGCATAAAACATTAAAATGAATAAATACTCTAAATCAGTCTTATCTAACACATCTCCGTAAGAAGCAAATTAAAATCTTGCCCTAGACATAAACTGGCCAAGAGGACAAATACGTTTAGTTCTCTTGCAGGCACGGATGGCTTCAATGTATCTCCGAGAGGAGAAATTAAAGAGATAATAAGACTGGCCAATGGTGCTTCAGTGCAATCATTGATCGTGCACCATTAATAATACTGAGTTGCTGACAATACTGTGCCGTCGTTAATTAGGAGTACCACTTGTACTGAGTCATTGAAAATAATGGCCAACCAAATTCTGAATGCTGATGATACTAAGAAATTAATGATACTAAGTGGTATATTTACTAAGATAGATTTTGCACTCTATTTGTGTCACAAAAGCGACGCAAATCGGTGCAAAATCTTTTCTTTCCAATTTACTTTCGAGCGCACAACTTGTTTTGCCCTGAAATTCACTTGAAAACAATGGAGACGGTCGTCTAGGTCCGTCAGCTCCGCATCCCTGAGGGGTAAACAACCAGCCAAACCGAACTGAGGAGAACAAAAAAGACAGCACGAGGTGTGGGAAGGATCGGTGCAACGGATAGAGGAGCAAGAAGCGAAGAGCGCAACTACAGGAAGAGGAACGAGCGCCTGAAAACCACCGAGCACCCACAAGCAGCGCAGAGAAGCAAGATGGCGGTGCGAGCCTAGAAGGGGACGGCCACGAAGAGGCAGAGCGAAGGACGGAGCGAGACATAGGAAAGAGGCCCCAACCTCAGAGGCAAGGCTGCAGCGCCGGGAGACCTGCCAGGACAGACATAAAAGTGCTCCAGCCAGCATAAGGTGACTCGCATGAGCGTAAGCGTCCAGTCACAGCGACAACAAAAGGAGAAAGATCGGGGCGCAAAGGGAAAGAAGCGGAAGCAAGCGACTCCAACCTACCCCGAAAGCCGAGCGGTCTCCAGCGTCCGGGGACCAAGAGAACCGGAAGTATGGGGCTACAAGGCGCCATCGCCGGAAGTCTTCCCCGAGTCTAAGCGGAAGACGGAGGGCAGGCGACCCGGAAGCGGAAGGAGGCACAAGGCAGTAAGGAAAGCAACAACGGACAAAGAGACGGAGACGGAGACGCGCGACCATCAGAGGCTTAAGGAAGGTGCGCATCTGGCACCGGGAGCTGGAAGGGCTGAGGAGCGAGACCGCCGCCTGAGAAGAGAGGCGTGCCGAGTGCGCAAGGCGAAAGCCCAACGAAGACAAGACGGAGAGAAGCCTAGCAGCGCGCCCAGTATCTGACAAGGCCGGCAGGTAATGAGGCGAGGAACCAGCGCGACCTGGTGTGGAAGGCAAGCGGGGCAGATTGCTTACATTCACAAGGGGGCAGCACAGAGCTAAGGGGACGTGATACCTGGCACCCCTACCACACGCCAGACGCAAGGCGCTAAGGGGGAAAAAGAAGAAAGAGACAGCGCCAGCAAAGGCACGAGACACCAGTTTGCCACACTGTAGCCACTCTGGCGAAAACAACAGGCAGAGAAAGTCGGAAAACGAGCAGAACGAGCACCTACAACAAGGAGTCGAGCAGAACGGGCACAGCGAGTACTACCACCCCAAAAACAACATAGCCGAAGCGGCCCATTAACAGCCACAAACATAAACACAAACAGGCAAACAAGCCCAGGTAGCGAACATGTACAACAGAGTGTGCACAGAGAGAGGAGAGTGCTATAACTCTCAGCTGTAGGGCGATACGCCACCACCTCGCCAAAAACAGCCCACAGGCGCACCTTGGGCAGCGCCTCAACGAAGTCAAAGCCGCAAAGAGAGGCGCAAAAGAGTCACGAAAAGAGTCACGAAAGAGGCACAAAAGAGCAAAAGAGCAAAAGAGCAAAAGAACTAAGAGCCCTGTAAACAGGGCAGCCTGCACACTGGCAGGACCAAAGGCAAAAACAAGAACGAGACACATCAGGGAACCGAGCAGATACAGACAAGCTGCCCAACCACCTACCCCAAAACCAACGAGCACACCAAAGGTGGCACAAGCGGGAGGGAGGCTGGTCAGCATCCTGTCAAGAAGGGGCATCGGAACGATGGCGGGCAGCGATGGGAAACAAACAAATGAGCAACAGAAGAAACCCAAATTTGACAATCAAGGGTCCCCGACCAAAGCAAGAGGCGAGCCGGTCACACTGGAGACCATCCTGCGAAAAGTGAACGAAGGCAATGAGGTCGGAAGAGAGACAAAACTCAAGCTGGAGAACATGCAACTGGAGATGGCGGCCATTAGAGCGGACCTCCACAAAACCAACACAAGAATGGAAGCTGCAGAAAGCCGAATAAGCTCGGTAGAAGATGAAACAAGTAGGCACACCAAGGCTATAGCAGAGCTGAGAACAGCCACAAACGCTGTACAAAAACAGCTAGCGGAGAAGGACGACAGGGCAAGAAGGGGCAATGTAAGAATACTAGGAGTGCCGGAAGGGGCTGAAGATAAGGCAGGCTCCTGTGCCGCAATGCTGGAGGAGATGATCCCACAACTCACAGGTATCACCTTCCAAAGAGGCTTCGAGGTACAAAAAGCATACAGGATACCAGCGGGGAAACCAGCCACAGGCAGAGGCCCAAGAGCAATAATCTGCAACCCACTGAGACTAAATCAAACTGAAGCCATTTTTGCCTTCGCCAGGAAAAATCAGAATCTAACGTGGGCCGGCAACAAGATAGTACTGACCCAGGACTATTCCAAGCCTACAGTGGAGCTAAGGAAGGGATTCCTGGCACAAAGAGACACCCTGCGGAGAAGAGGAGCCACGTTCAGCTTTGTTAGCCCAACAAAATTCAAGGTAACAGACAAATGGAAGACGATGTTTTTTGAGTGCCCAGAGGCTCTAAAACGATACCTGCAAGGTCCAGCAGTGGAGGACATGGAGGAGAACAAAAGCCCAGGGGCAGCAAAGAGGAGCGCGTCGCCGCTGAACGAACAGTCGGATTAAGAGACACACGTCAAGCTTAAGCAGGGGGGCACAGAACAGCGATCTACCTCAGAATGTAAGACAAGAAAGGCTCCCGGAAATAGAGAGACTGAAGGACATAAAAGAGACTCGAGCAAAGAGCACACAAACAGCCAGAGAAGGAACCAACTCTACCTCAGGGATGATGCGAGCAGAGGAACTTTGTCGTCGCACACCCTTTTTGCAAGTAAGGGAGGGAGGGGGGCGGGAAGGCGAGAATGGGGGAGGGGGGAGGGGGGGAAAAGGGGAGGGGGGGGTTCTGTACATGGGCTTATTGACTATCTTTCATTTCTATGCAGCTCTTGCATCTCTCACTTCTCTTTCACACTCACACTAAGTAGGAGCAAAAGGAAACACGGAGACATGATTAGGCACATGACAAGGACAGCAAATGAGCCTAAGGGTAGCCCACCAGCACAGCGCACACAAAGCAGCATCAATGACACATAACGGCCAGAATAGCATAGGGTCAGATATCAAAATAGTCTCCCTTAATGTCAAGGGGCTGAACAGCCCGGTAAAAAGAAGGAAGGTGCTCGAACACCTAAGGAAACTCAAAAGCGACATCTATGTGCTACAAGAGACCAGACTTGAAGAGGCAGACATACAGCGACTAAGTGCCAACTGGATAGGAGAGGTTGTGGGGTCGCCATCCCAGAACAAAAAGAATGGGGTAATAACACTAATCAGCAAAAATTCGAACCTGTCGCTCACAAGCTACCAAGCAGACACCCAGGGCAGGACACTAGTGACCAGTCTCAAGCGAGCAGGAGAGACCTACCATGTCGCAAACATATACGGCCCCAACAGTGAGGATAAACAATTTTGGGAGGGGATAGGTGCCCAGCTACACAACCCTCCAATGGAAGACCTACTGATCGTCGCCGGAGACTTTAACCAAGTCCTGGACCCAGCAATAGACAAGCACCCCTGCAGACGCTCCCCTACTATCAGCCCCAACATCCTGAGAAACCTGTGCACAAAGCTGAGGCTTAAGGACCCTTGGCGCCTAAGCAACCCGGATGCCAGAGAATACACATTCTACTCCAACCCTCACAACTCCTATAGTCGGATAGACTATATACTAATGTCAGAAACACACACACACCTCATAGACCACACAGAGATAGGTCCCAGAACAATATCAGATCACGCACATATAAGCCTATCCCTATCAGGCAGACACAACGAAAAGCCAACACGCAGGTGGCGATTCGATGACGGCCTTCTTCAGCACACATCGGCAAAGGCAGAGATAGAAACAGCAATTAGAGAGTATCTGACAATCAACGACACACCAGAGACTCCTAGAGAGGTACTGTGGGATGCCCTTAAAGCGACCATAAGGGGGGTAGTAATGACAATAAAAGGGAAAATGAACAAAGCAAGGAACAAGAGGATAGCGGACCTGGAGAAAGAGATCAAAACACTGGAGAACAGCCACATAGCAAGCCTAGAAGACAAAAACACACTCACAGAGCTAACCAAACTGAAGTACGAGCTGAACAGAATACTAAGCGAAAGAGCAGGGACCTGGATCAACAAATATAAATCAATCAATCTTTGCACGGCCAACAAAGCGGGGAAAAACCTAGCAACCTATCTGAAAGGGAAACAAAAGCAGCACACAATCGGGGCAATCAAAGACAAACACAACAAGGCCCAGACTGCCAATAAGGACATTCTGGAGGTATTCAGGGACTTCTATGAGGGTCTTTACACAAGAGACGACACGCTAAAAGAGGACGGGGGCGAGGAACTCCTCAACAGCATAGCCACTCCCACCCTAACAGACCGAGAACGAGAAATCCTAGAGCTAACAGTCACAGAGGATGAGATAAGGAAGGCCACGGCCAGCCTCAAGGAGAACAAGGCACCAGGGCCTGACGGCTTTACAGCAGGTTTCTATAAACAAAACCTGACCACACTGCAACCCACTCTGAAGCAGGTATTTGAGGAGTGCGTCCGCAAAGGACGCATGACCCCATCAATGGCTGAGGCAAATATAATAGTCATACCAAAGGAAGAAAAAGACACGACAGAGGCGAAGAACTTTAGGCCGATCTCACTCATAAATGTAGACTGCAAGATATACGCGAAGATACTAGCCAACAGACTCAACGCCTACCTACCTAAACTCATACACAACTCCCAGGTAGGGTACCTCAAAAACCGCATGTCCCATGACAACACCAGACTGCTATGCCATATAATCAACCACTCGGCCCAAAGTAGCAAAGCGGCCGTAATGATAGCCCTGGACGCCGAAAAAGCGTTTGACAGAGTCTCATGGCCCTATTTGGATCACTGCATGAGGAAATTCGGGCTGGGACCCAACTACAGGAGGATGGTGATGGCGCTCTACAACAGCCCCAAGGCACGAGTGGTAGTGAACGGAGGCACCTCAAACATACTAAACCTGGGCAGAGGTACGCGACAAGGTTGTCCACTCTCACCCGGCCTCTTCCTATTGGCAATAGAACCGCTCCTAACAATGATACGAACAAACAAAGATATAGCGGGGGTGCCAATAGGAGGAGAAAAATTTAAGCTAGCGGCATATGCAGACGATGTGTTAATAATGACAGAAGACCCTGAGAGATCTATCAAGGCACTGACAGACACAATTGAGATGTACGCCCAGGTCTCAGGGTACAAACTCAACAAGGACAAATCAGAATGCAAGCCCCTAAACATCCAAACAACAAGTACAGTACTTGGAACGTCAGGCCTAGCGTGGCAAAATAAACCTATTAAGTATCTAGGCATTCTCTTCGAGAGGAACTTGAGCACAACACTAGAACAAAATGAACGGGTTATAATCCAGAAAATCAAGGCTAAGGTAGACGGATGGTCGCCCAAGTTCACAACATGGTGGGGGAGGGTGGAAACAATAAAAATGATGCTTACACCAATGGTCAACTATATGCTAGCCATGCTACCCCTAACCAACACAGATGACTTCCACAAAAAGATAGACAAGATACTGAACGATTTCTTATGGAGAGGGAAGAGAGCCAGAATAAGCCTGCAAAAACTCAGATTATCAAAGGAACAGGGGGGGCTAAACATAACAAATTTCAAACGATTCCACGAGGCGTGCCTAGCTAGACAGGGACTGCACTGGCTAGACCCAAGACTAGACTACACACCAGCATGGCTAACACTAGAACAGGGGTTGCTAAAGGGTATGAAACCCATCACCCTCCTCACGGCCACCAAACACCCGGCAATCAAAGACAACCCGGTACTCAGAAACACAAAACGAGCTCTACTTAAAATTGACAAACTTCTCAACACGAGCATCAACGGAGGGCCTTTTGAATCAATCTGGCACAACCCATCCTTAAAATACAGGGGTAAGGTCCTCGACATGCACGACTGGTATAGCCAAGGGATATCCACAGCCTGGGATCTTAAGAACAAGGGTGCTGATGTAACATTCGACACCCTGAAAGGAGAGTACAACCTAAACAGCGTAGAACTATACAACTTCCTGAAGATAAAAGTCGCAATAAGGAAGGCGAACCTCAACACCCAGACACCCTCGATAATACAGCTGGCCAACAGCCTGAACACGCTAGGACACCAGGTGGCACACCTCTACAAGATCCTAGGCCCCAAACACACCAAACTCAATGACAAGGTCCTAAACTTCTGGGGAGAGGCAGCAGGTCAAGCACTCAGTCAGGAAGCTAAGGCAGAGTTATGGAGGTCCACTAGTAGGAAAAAAGTGACGGCCATGCTGAATCAGACAAAATTCTGGCTGATACACAAGGCATACTGGACACCAGCCCGATTAGCCACTGTAGGCATTAGAGACAGCGACGTGTGCTGGAACTGTGATAAAGAAAGGGGAGACTTAGAACACCTCCTTCTAAAATGCCCCAAAATCAAGGACTTCTGGGGGAAGATCAGAACACTCATCCACGAGATCACAGGCATAGACATACAAACGAACCTCACAAGTCTGGCCCTAGGTTTCACGTCCCAGGCAATCACAAAGACAGAGGACCGGGACCTCATAGATCTCCTGCTGACAGCCGCAGTCAAAGTAGTCCTAACTAACTGGAAGGACACATCAAAGGCGGCTCCACAGGCATGGCTTAACTGGGTCACGTTCCTTAGAGGGGCGGACAACATAACAGCAAAACACACACCGAAGACGCACAAGCAGTCGACCATGTGGGGATCTTTAGACCACTACCTGTCATCACACAAGCCACCGTAGGCGTGAACGAGATACATCTGAGGTCACGGGCTGAAATAGGCTAGTGCTAACAGAGCAACGTGTACATCTCCTACTTAACCCTTAACCTATAACCTATATCTCTCTCCACTGTCCCCCCGGGGCGGCGCGGGGCACAAGATGCTTGGTCACAAACGCCAAGGAACACCAATGGACGCAATATGGACTATGAGACTATGAGACTATGAGACTACGAACTGGCGAATGATCTCAGGAGTACGGACTGCCCCCCCCCCCCCTTTTTTTTTTTTTTTTCTCTCTTTTCTTGCCTTATTCTCTCCTTTCTTCTTTCCACTCATGTATAAGCCTCTTCCCTGTATGTAAAATTATATTTTTCTATATACAATAAAGAATTTCGGAAATAAAAAAAAAAGAAAACAATGCAATTATGCACAGCTTTGCATTACAAAACGCCAAGGTCGGGCGTATATGGGTGGTGCATGAAGGTTCCCTGGCAACCACCCATGATTTGTGAAACAAAAGCCCAACTAATAAAACAAGTAAAGATGGTTTTGCGTAAAAAAATAGCATCATTACAACTTGGTGCTATCTAGGAGAAATGCTTCCATTTCTTCCATATCTCTCTCTTTTCTGGCTTTGCATGTTTGCTGCACTGTGCAGCACACATGCAAAGTTGGGAAACTTTAAAAATGTATCTAAGCAAAGTATTTTGTACTGGAACGGTATCCTTTCAGTATGAAGCCTATGCTAGACTCACACAGACACCCTTGCACTATGGCGCAAAGATGTGTGTGTGCCGCATAACTGCTTGATTGTGTGCTACTTCTCTTTCCCTCTTAAATAAAGCAGCGCAGAATTTTAGGCTGCTGCATATTTATGAGCCCTAGTTGTGTCACACTTGCACCACGCAACGTGGCAGATGTGCGACGCACCTCAAAATTAGATTGAAGCCCCTTAAGGCCATTTTGCGTGGCCATGAGTGGCTTCATAAATCAAGAGTAACACAGCACAAATCGCTGTGTTTGGTTACTCTGTCCTGGGAAGGAGTTCCATGGTCATTGAATGGGGTTCCCATGCAACTCCCATTGTCTTTTACACATTCCCAGATTTAACAGACCTGGTAGACTTGGAAATGCACCAAAAAGATAAGCTTTCTCAGGGGAGGCATAGCGAGGAGAAATATCTATAATTCTTCTCGTTTTCCTTTTTCTATGTGTTCTGCAATCTGCAGCACACATAGAAAGAGGAATTCGCCCCTCAGAAGTGTTTTGTGTAGGACGGTGCCCCTTTCCGCACAAAAACATTCCTGCATGCAACAGAGAGTGCAAGGGTGCCATCACTGGCGCTAGGCAGCACATTGTGCGCCAGCACTGGTGAAAGGGCAGGAAAGCAAAGTATTGAGATAAATACAGCACATTCCTGCCCTTTCCCTGTGATGCAGCACACCAAGGTGACTTGCTGCACTGCGCCCTGCCACAAAGTCATAAAAATGCCCCTTTGTAAATAGACTCCTGAGACTATGATAATAATGACCAGAAATTACACCAATCTATTAGTGCTAGGGAGCCATTGATAATACTGTGCCACTGATGATGCTCAGAAACTCATTATAACGAGCCACCGATGAAATATGTGAATACATGATTCTAACCATTGATTGTATTAAGCCATTTATTGAAATTCTCCCATTGTCAGCCCTGTGGTATCAAGTTTATTCTCATCAGTTCCTTCGCTCCTTGCATTTTTCCTAATATGTTACGATTTTACTTAATAAAAGTGATTCAGTTTTATCACCGGACCCAAACAAATCTCTCATGAGATGGGTATATCTACAATGTTAAAGTCTGCACAGATTTTCTATTTATGCGCTTACCTCAAGGTGCCGTGGAAATCCAGATACTCAACAAAACTTACCAGAGGTGTACTCAATCATGCATGTAGCATTATAAAAAAAATCCTAACTATAATACACTATACCTCACTCTCAAACAATGTAGTCATACATCTGCACACACACTCACAGAGGCATTTACTCACATATCATCTTCACAGTCTTTAATTTTGTCAGTGCCATACTCTCTGGCTCAGGCCGTACTCTCCGGCTCGAGCCGTACTCTCCGGTTGGTCCGAATGAAGTGTAATCAATGGGCCGGAATATAATTTATTTTAAGAAACGAATATTAGGAACGTGTGATAAATGGTAGAGAAGGTCATCCTTTGAATCAAGGTACATGCAATCCATGATTTGCGCTCCCCTCAGTGTTGACTCTAGTGTCACACTACAGTCAACACTGAGGGGATCGCAAATCATGGACTGCTCAACACTGAGATGAGTGCAAATCATGGACTGCATGTACCATGTGCAAAGGAGCAAACTTTTTCTGGGATATGATTTAGTTTCTGACCACTCCCTTTTCCCTGCCTAAACAGATTTCCATAACCTCCTCTACCATTTATCACATGTTCCTAATGTTCCATTTTGTAAAAAATTGTATTCCGGCCCATTGATTACACTTCATCCAGCCTGAGCCGGAGAGTATGGCTCGAGCCTCTGAGTACGGCCTGAGCCGGAGAATACAGCCAGGGTGCAGAGAGTACAGCCTGGGTGTGTAGATTCCAGCCCGACTGCAGACGTAAAGTCTCGACTCGTGAATGACCTCTGGGAATCATCAATTTAGGTTCTGCCGGTGATTCCTCATTTTCACCCAAACTTCCACCTGGTTATTTCAACTACTATTAGCAGCTTAAGTCTCAGAGTGAATGTAAACACATCCCCAATGCTGTCATCATCTCATTTTTACAATAAGTAAAAGTGTTTAGCTAGATAATAATTCAAAACAAACACATTTCTATATCTCTCTGGGACCAACTATGACCCCTCCTCTAACAAATATACACAAAACAATAGATCTAGAAAAACATATTTATTTTGTTATTTTATATGAAGTCCATGATTAGATTTACTTTTTAGTTCATAACCATATGTCTTTTTGAATTCATTAAGTTCATGCAAAGCATTAGACAAAAATCAACATAAATATACACAATCCATAAATAGATACGATAAACGAGAAGATGATGGAGGCAGTGCGGCAGGTGTAAACTACGCGCGTTTCGGCATACGTGCCTTCATCAGGTAGCCGTCTATTGCACTGAAATAAGTTGTCTGGAGCTGGATAATAGATGCTTGCAACAACAAAAGAGTCAGGGAAGGAAAGGAGACGCTCCTATACCCCTGGAATAATCATACAAAAACAACAAAGGAGCGTCACAATTGAAGTGACTGTAGTACAAAAAAAGTTAGTTTGTCAGCAAGTGGACTGGTACATAGTCTATGACGGTTATAGAAGAAACCGTGTTAGGTTCTTATAAAAGGCCCTCACTCACCACTAGTTGGTGACATGCTTCATCATTGGGCCCCACCGGGAGTGGCCGAATGCCACCCCAGTGTGCTACGACGCCAGAAATACTGCGGAGCTGGTTCGTGAAAGTGAATTGAAGAGTTAAAATGTCACAATTAGGTCAAAAAAGTATTTTATTAGTTTGCCAATTGGACAGTATAAAAACAGTGAAGGATAAAGGACCAAAATTATAAGTCCAGGTTTACGCCTAAGTGTAGTGATTTAGGTCAACATGTTTCAGCCTATGTGATGTAGTTAATCAGGCATTCGCCAGGACCAATGTGTAAGTGATTAGTGTTATGTCAGAACCCTGGCGGTATGGGCGCGCTAAGGCCCACCCTAACCTAGGGTTACTGGTGTGAAAAATTGAAAAATTCATTACAAAGGTTTCTGAGATTCCAACGTATTAGAGTGGAACCGAGTTTATTCTGATTTATAGACATAGACAGATGACAGACATAACATAAATAGAAAAAAGGAGAAAAAAATCATAATTAGAAACAATGTTCATTGTCATCTGTAAGTACACACACTTGCTTGGGGTGTTACCATAGTGACAACTTAGCCATATGTAAAGTACGAGTGAGGGTATGGTGAACTCGTGCTCATAAGTGGTAACAACAAACTTGTGGAGACATATGGACAAATGTCCCTCATGTTTCATATCGTGATAAAGATAAAACACGGACGGAAAAGATAGTGAGAATGCCCGTAAATATAGATCTTACGAGTGGCATAATTCAAACTGTCTGGCTCTCAGTGCGTTCTTGGGCTACTAAGAAATGCTCATACATAGTCTAATCTGACGTATAAAGCACTCCCAAACACTCGAAACACGCTCTTTCATTGGGCGCTACAGTTCTGAGCGCCATGGGTCACGGGGGGAGGGTGGATAGCAAAATGGCACACCCTGTAGGTTTAAAGGGAAAAAGAGAAACGGGTCATAAGGTAGTTAAAACATATAGGCGGTGTACTTATCTCGTCTCCATATTACTCACACCTCCTTGGCTAGGCACCCGTTATTGCACCTGCATACCCCTACGCCGGACCCCGAAGACTAGGGAGTCCCGTAGGTGAGATGTAGAAATAGTGGAAGGAAAGGAGTGAAAGCGCCATTCGTGTCGACGGCCACTTCCTACTTCCTGTTGTCACGCATTCTGGTTGGTTCCAACGGCGATCACGTGGTTGCCGTGGGACCAATAGGCAGCAAGTAGTCGGGAAAATGAGGGTTGAATTGTTATGGCAACCATTTCCATGGGCTCGCGTTAAACAACAAACGCTGGTGGGCTCTGTCGGGACTAATAATGTTTTACAAGTACAGGGACACCGTAGAATGCAAAGTGCTGGTAAATTACCCCGTGTGTCCCCAGAAGAAAAACACATTACTTAAAGCTGAAAAAGCGCTGGTTTTTCATATTAAAGTCCCTGGTGAGTGCCTGAAGAGTTAGAAAAAAGTAGCAGTTGTCATGACGGGCAAGGGAAAGACCCCTAATGAATGACGTGAAGTTGAAAAAACTGCCTAGGCAGTCTAAGTTAAAGGCTGGTTGTCATATAAAGCCTACTTAGGTGTTGATTTGGATATGTGTATTTAGATGGATTTGTTGTATGATGACCCTGTATACAGTGATCACTCAGTTTTGTTGTGGCTCGGCCACATCTGATGTTACTCCAATGCTCACAAATCAAGATATATTGACGATGTACTAATGATATGGCAGGGCACTGCAGAATCTCTACAACTCTTCCTAACCTGGATAAATACCTTGGATCCCAACCTAAAATTCACCCATACAGTGGATAGTGAAGAGGTGGTATATCTGGACGTGGTGATTTCTAAAGACAATGATTCCTTTGCCACAAAGACACACTATAAGTCCACTGCCAGGAACAACTTGCTGGAATTCACTAGTTTCCATCCGAGACCGCTTCGGGAGAACCTCCCCTATGGCCAGTACCTCCGGTTGAGGAGGAACTGTACTCATTTGGAAGATTTCCGTGACCAATCTAGAGATCTGACCATCAAACTGCAGAACAGGGGTTACCCGGAGCCAGTCCTAAAGAAAGGCTACAAGCGAGCAAGAAATCAACCGAGGGAAGCTCTCCTTGAGAATGTTCAAAAAACACAGAATGACATTCCACTGACCTGTGTCACCACCTATAGCTCTGCCTCCAATGCTGTCAAACGGATTATACAGAAACACTGGCGTATCCTTAACAGCAACAACAGGATTTGGGATAAACCGTTGTTTTCGTTCAAACGGTGTCGCAGTTTAACCACATCAGCGCGGCGCTGATTCCTGCGCTGTGCTGAACGTTCTAATGAGCCAACGGGCTCATGACGGAACGGTTCCGTCATGAGCACAGGCCAACCGACGCTCATGACGGAACCGTTCCGTCATGAGCGTCGAAGGGGTTAAAGAACAGCCTGGTCAACACACGACCTATACAACGGAACATCAATTTAACAACATCAGTAATCAATGCTTGGGGTTTGCCCAAAGTTACTGGTCATTACCCCTGCTCCAATTGTAGTATCTGCCACCTCACCAGCCACACCAAAACTCTCAATTTAGAACCAGAAAAAACATGGATACAAAGGGCACATACCAATTGTAACTCTGAAAACGTGATCTACCTCATCACATGTCCTTGTGGACTACGTTACGTTGGTATGACCTCCCGGAAGGTTAAACTGAGGATTTGTGAGCATCGGAGTAACATCAGATGTGGCCGACCCACAACAAAACTGAGTGATCACTGTATACAGAGTCATCATACAACGAATGATATACGCTGGACAGTGATCGAACAGGTGAATGCTGGGTGCAATACTCAGAGGATCCTATTTGAGGAAGAGCAAAGGTGGGTGTACCGGCTGGGAACCCACAAAAAGGGCCTAAACGATAATATCCCATGGTCCACGGTCCTCGGGAACTGAGTTTCCCCAGTTACATTCACAAACACTCACATTAACACTAAATAGAACGCTTATGTGAGTATTCTCTTATAATGGTGTCGTGACCTTTATCCTGTCGTATTTCTAGATCTTGCTTCCTTATTCATCCTTTGAAAAACTTTCTCTGATTCAAAAAAAATTATTTTCTCTGATTGAAATTTTTTTTTCTGTGTTTCAATATAAATTTTCTCTGATCTATACATTCCATCTAAATACACGTATCCAAATCAACACCTAAGTAGGCTGTATATGACAACCAGCCATTAACTTAGACTGCCTAGGCAGTATTTTCAACTTCACGTCATTCATTAGGGGTCTTTCCCTTGCCCGTCATGACAACTGCTACTTTTTTCTAACTCTTCAGGCACTCACCAGGGACTTTAATATGAAAAACCAGCGCTTTTTCAGCTTTAAGTAATGTGTTTTTCTTCTGGGGACACACGGGGTAATTTACCAGCACTTTGCATTCTACAGTGTCCCTGTACTTGTAAAACTTTATTAGTCCCGACAGAGCCCACAAGCATTTGTTGTTTAACGCGAGCCCTTGGAAATGGTTGCCATAACAATTCAACCCTCATTTTCCCAACTACTTTCTGCCTATTGGTCCCACGGCAACCACGTGATCGCCGTTGGAACCAACCAGAATGCGTGACAACAGGAAGTAGGAAGTGGCCGTCGACGCAAACGGTGCTTTCACTCCTTTCCTTCCACTATTTCTACACCTCACCCATGGGACTCCCTAGTCTTCGGGGTCCGGCGTAGGGGTAAGCAGGTGCAATAACGGGTGCCTAGCCAAGGAGGCGTGAGTAATATGGAAACGAGATAAGTACACGCTTATATGTTTTAACTACCTTATGACCCGTTTCTCTTTTTCCCTTTAAACCTACAGGGTGTGCCATTTTGCTATCCACCCTCCCCCCGTGACCCATGGCGCTCAGCTCTGTAGCGCCTAATGTAAGAGCGTATTTCGAGTGTTTGGGAGTGCTTTATACGTCAGATTAGACTATGTATGAGCATTTCTTAGTAGCCCAAGTACGCACTGAGAGCCAGACAGTTTGAATTATGCCACTCGTAAGATCTATATTTACGGGCATTCTCACTATCTTTTCCGTCCGTGTTTTATCTTAATCACGATATGAGACATGAGGGACATTTGTCCCTATGTCTCCACAAGTGTGTTGTTACCACTTATGAGCACGAGTTCACCATACCCTCACTCGTACTCTACATATGGCTAAGTTGTCACTATGGTAACACCCCAAGCAAGTGTGTGTACTTCATTATCCAATACTTCCTAATTTTGCTCTCTTGTCTTGCAGACAAAGTGATATTCCTTGGGTTAAGTCTCTTATCTCATCGCCAAGTTACACAAATCTTCAAAGTAACCTTGCTAGTAAGAAACTTGTTATACAGATGTTCGCCCCTTGTCCAGAATACTGTTTCTCAGGATATAGAGGACTTCTAGATCGGCATGTTTGGTTTCGACTCCCCTGCATGTGGTGAAACAAGTGGATCTCACTATCGTGAAATTACTTATTTAGCAGAGTTCATTCTGGATGTTACACTATGCAAGGCTATCAATCGGTAAAACGGTGCAATCCGTAATGTTATATGAATAGCTTCAAGAAGCCGGAATCCAAGAGAAGGCCCAAGACTGGACCACGTCCTTCCTCTCCGGCAGAATGCAGAACGTCCACCTCCCACCCTTCCGATCCGAAGCCACCGACATCATCAGCGGCGTCCCCCAGGGCTCATCCCTCAGCCCGACACTGTTCAATGTCTACATGGCCCCCCTCACACAAGTGGCCCGCCATCACGACCTCAACATCATCTCCTACGCCGACGACACCCAGCTCATCCTCTCCCTCACCAAGGACCCAACACACCGCCAAAACAAACCTCCATGAGGGAATGAAGGCCGTTGCCGACTGGATGAGGAGCAGCCGTCTGAAACTGAACTCGGACAAGATGGAGGTCCTCATCCTCGGGACCCACCCCCTTAGCCTGGGACGACTCCTGGTGGCCGACCACACTGGGAACAGCACCGACACCCACCGGCCATGCACGCAACCTAGGATTCATCCTCGACTCTTCCCTCTCCATGTCTAAGCAGGTTAAGGTCGTCTCCTCTTCCTGCTACAACACCCTCCGCATGCTCCGCAGGATCTACAAGTGGATCCCGACCGAGACAAGAAGAACAGTGACACAGGCCCTCGTCAGCAGCAGACTGGACTACGGCAACGCACTCTGCGCAGGAATCCCAGCCAAACAACTACGACGACTACAATGCATCCAAAACGCCTCCGCCCGACTGATCGTCAACGTCCCCCGCCGCAGCCACATCACCCCCTACCTGAGAGACCTACACTGGCTCCCCGTCGACAGGAGGATCACCTTCAAGCTCCTCACCCACGCACACAAAGCACTCCACAACGTCGGACCAGCCTACCTGAACAGCAGAATCAGCTTCTACACCCCCACCCGCCAGCTCCGCTCCGCCAGCCTTGTCCCTGCCGCTGTCCCCCGCATCCAACGAATGACCTCTGGCGGCAGATCCTTCTCCTACCTCGCCGCCAAGACCTGGAACACCCTCCCTACCCACCTACGGCAGACCCAAGACCTACTCGCCTTCAGAAGACTCCTCAAGACCTGGCTCTTCGAGCAGTAGCAGCACCCCCTCCCCTCAGCGCCTTGAGACCCTCACGGGTGAGTAGCGCGCTTTACAAGTACTCTGAGTGATTGAGTGAGAGTGAGTGTACTTACAGATGACAGTGAACATTGTTTCTAATGATGATTTTTTTTCTCCTTTTTTCTATTTATGTTATGTCTGTCATCTGTCTATGTCTATAAATCAGAATAAACTCGGTTCCACTCTAATACGTTGGAATCTCAGAAACCTTTGTAATTAATTTTTACATTTTTCACACCAGTAACCCTAGGGTAGGGTGGGCCTTAGCGCGCCCATACCGCCAGGGTTCTGACATAACACTAATAACTTACACATTGGTCCTGACGAATGCCTGATTAACTGCATCACATAGGCTGAAACATGTTGACCTAAATCACTACACTTAGGGGTAAACCTGGACTTATAATTTTGGTCCTTTATCCTTCACTGTTTTTATACTGTCCAATTGGCAATCTAATAAAATACTTTTTTGACCTAATTGTGACATTTTAACTCTTCACTACACTTTCACGAACCAGCTCCACTGTATTTTTGGCGTCGTAGCACACTGGGATGGCATTCGGCCACTCCCGGTGGGGCCCAATGATGAAGCATGTCACTAACTAGTGGTGAGTGAGGACCTTTTATAAGAACCTAACACGGTTTCTTCTATAACTGTCATAGACTATGTACCAGTCCACTTGCTGACAAACTAACTTTTTTGTCCTACAGTCACTTCAATTGTGACGCTCCTTTGTTGTTTTGGCTGGATAATAGATGCCCACACCGGATGGATTAAAGCTTCATACTCATCATAGCTGAATGTATTTAGTATTAGTCAGGATGTCATGTATGCAAATGGAGCCAATATCTACATTCAACAGTGATGCATAGGATTCAAATGTTTAAAATCTCATAAATAGTGGCGCTGAAGGTTGATAAGTGGATAAACTGGACTTTCAGCTGGGCTGTATTACACACAGATACGTTCCCCTTACACTGAAAGGTCCGTGCATGCATCCCACGTTCCACAGTCACAGAGAGAAAACACACGTCGCGGGCTTCATATAAAATAACAAAATAAATATGTTTTTCTAGATCTATTGTTTTGTGTATATTTTTTAGAGGAGGGGTCATAGTTGGTCCCAGAGAGATATAGAAATGTGTTTGTTTTGAATTATTATCTAGCTATACACTTTTACTTATTGCATTAATTTCCCTATGTTTAGCTAGTTTATAGATATATAGGGGTCCCTTGATCCTAAAGAGGAACATCTCATTGTTATGATGGGACTGGTAACTGCTATTACCTGTCCCATTGTAATTAAAAAGCCAGTCAAAATGAGGGCCTCTGTGATTAATGCACATCACCTGTAATGTGATAGACTTTCCTGGTGGCTCCCACACTTATCCTGTGAGATTTTTTAAATGCCACCTCATTGGGAGCGTGAGAAAACAAACAATACAAGTCTTTCTTCTTTAGTTTATAACCGTGATTCTTCTCCAGTCAAGCTTTGCTAGTGTCTTTTGAAAGGCCCAAACGAACATTCTGGAAGCAATGTGAGAAATTAAAGAGTTGTTATCTATATGCAGTGTGGTTGTGCAGGAAAATGACGAGGCTAATGTTTTTACATTTGTATTTTTACTATATCTTTTTTATAACTTTTTCTGAGTGCCCTAGGTATGATGTCTTAAAGGGCAATGATTGGTGCTAAACTTTGGAAACTGTTAAAAGCCTGCTGGAAATGCTTACTGTTGCTACATGTTTATTTCCTTTAAACAATCATCATTTCATACTTTATATTGTATAGGTGGATACATTTTAATCAGTGTTTTCAGTTTAATTAATTTTATTGATGACTTGTGATAGAGCCGAAATATTATTTTTTTATCTTTGAATGACAATTTTACACAGAAATGGTTTGTGACACTATTTTACATGATAATGATAAAATGTGTGTTAGGATCTACATTACAAGAAACACATAAATGAAGTTCTGATTTAGATACTGCATCATAAACGTGACAAATAAACAATAATGCAGAGAATTTCTATGTAAAAATTAAATTCCTTCATGTGTTAGGAAAATGGATGATAATACTAAAATGAGTAACGTGGGCACTGACATTGACAAGAACAGTAGGTCTTACATGAGGTTATGTTATGAATTGCACTTCATAAAAGTTCATTTCTGATGTGCTTCACATCCTGTATGATGTATTAACGAGCAATGTGCAGAGTTTCCTCGAATTCCACCATATAATCTGAGTCTCGAGACCATCCCAGGTTTAACACCTCTGATTGAGTGATTGATTGAACCGGGAATTTCGAGGGAGATCATGGGGAACCCGGGCAATTCACCTAATAAGGGAATTCGGAAAACAAAAGGAAAGTATTGAATCGTGCATGATTTGCACAAGGTTAATCAGATTGTGATACCATGTTGTCGAATCGTGCCAAATCCATCTGTGATACTGTATTAAATTCCATGTGATGTTGAGTGGTTTTCTGTCATCGATTTGTGTCAAGCCTTCTTCTCCTTCCCTTTACACCCGGATAACCAATTTCTATTTGCTTTCCAGTTCGAAAACCTTGTATTGGCATGGTGCCGAGTACCACAAGGGTATACATAGGGTCCTTTCATTTTTAATAAGATAATGAAGAAGAGCCATGTGTCATTGGTAATGCCAAATTACTTGGTGCTGGTTCAGTGCATAGACAACTTGTTGATAGTGTCAGGTACTCAGGAGGTTTGTATATGTGACACTATTGCATTACTGAATCATCTGGATGTGAGTGGGCATAAGGTGTCACCAACAAAGTTACGGTTTTGCAGAAGGAAGGTCCTTAACTTAGAACGTCACATTGAGAAAGGGGCCAGAAAGGTATCACTGGATTGAATTACTGCCACTCTGCAGATTAATTCACAAAGCACCCAAAAGGAAGTTCTCATGTTTCTGGAAATTGTTGGCTATTGCCCCCAGTGGATTCCAACGTTCTCACTGACAGTAAGTCACTGCAGAGGCTCAAGGACAAGGATGTGTTCAGATCCAGTTCCATGGAATGATGAATGCATGCGCTCTTTTAAAGAACTGCAAGAGAGTTTTTGTTGAGCTCCAGCATTGAGAATGCCCGACTTTAACAAAAACTTTACCCTGTTCTGCAGTGAGTGCGAAGGTTACGCATTATCAGTTCTGACGCAGATGTATGAAATTGCACGCAGCCCTGTTGCATATCTCTCAGCTACATTAGATTCTATAGCTGCTGCATTGCCTAGATGTCCAAAGGCAGTTACTGTCACATGTGTGAGTTTGGAGCGCTCTACTCAAGAAACCATCGGCTGACCCCACCGACCTCAAGAACTACCGCCCCATCTCGCTGCTCCCGTTTCCGGCAAAAGTCATCGAGAAGACCGTCAACAAGCAGCTGGCCGCCTTCCTCGAGACGAACGGATCCCTCGACCCCTCGCAGTCTGGCTTCCGGGCCAACCACAGCACCGAGACCGCCCTGATTGCAGTCACCGATGACATCCGAGCGCTGCTCGACAACGGAGTAACAGCGGCCCTCATCCTCCTCGACCTCTCCGCGGCCTTCGACACTGTCTGCCATCGTACCCTAGTACAACGCCTCAGCAACGTCGGAGTCCAGGAGAGGGCACTGGAGTGGATCATCTCCTTCCTCGCCGGAAGGACACAGAGAGTCCGCCTCCCCCGTTCAGATCTGAAGCCACCGAAGTCATCTGCGGCGTCCATCAAGGCTCCTCGCTCAGTCCAACCCTCTTCAACATCTACATGAACCCCCTCGCAGACATCGCACGCCAGCACAACCTCAACATCAGCTCCTACGCCGACGACACCCAGCTTATCCTCTCCCTTACCAACGACCCCACCACCGCCAGAGCCAACCTTCACGAAGGGATGAAAGAGGTAGCCGAATGGATGAAGAACAGCCGCCTGAAACTGAACTCAGATAAGACGGAAGTCCTCATCCTGGGATCCTCACCCGACACGTGGGACGACTCCTGGTGGCCCCCCGCCCTAGGCAGCGCACCCAAACCAACAGACCACGCACGCAACCTGGGCTTCATCCTGGACTCCTCCCTCTCCATGACCAGAAAAGTCAACCCCGTCTCCTCGTCGTGCTTCAACATCCTGCGCATGCTACGTAAGATCTTCCGGTGGATCCCCACCGAGACCAGGAAGACGGTCACCCAGGCCCTCGTCACCAGCCGTCTGGACTACGGCAACACCCTCTACGCCGGAACCACCGCCAAACTCCAGAAGAGACTCCAGCGGGTCCAGAACGCCTCAGCAAGACTCATCCTGGACATCCCCCATCACAGCCACATCTCCGGACACCTGAGAGATCTGCATTGGCTCCCGGTCAACAAGAGAATCACCTTCCGTCTCCTCACCCACGCACACAAAGCCCTACACAGCCAAGGCCCAGGATCCCTCAACAGCCGCCTCAACTTCTACGCTCCCAAACGCCAGCATCGCTCGACCAGCCACGCCCTCGCAGCCGTCCCCCGCATCCGCAGAGCCACCACAGGGGAACGGTCCTTCTCCTACCTCGCCGCAAAGACTTGGAACTCCCTCCCCACCCACCTCCGCCTGACCCAGGACCACCTCGCCTTCAGGAAGCAACTCAAGACCTGGTTGTTCGAGCAGTAGCAGATCCCCCCCGCCCAGCGCCTTGAGACCCTCTGGGTGAGTAGTGCGCTATATAAATACGATGATTGATTGATTGATTGATTGGAGCAGTGTGAGAACATTTTGATGGGTCACAATCTGAAAGTGCATGTTCCACACTTTTTGCTTACTCGTACTCGAAAGCAACATCTCACAAGTAGCCAGTTACCTAAATATGAACAAGTGATTCTGGGTGCTGAAAATGTGTAATTAGTGAAATGCACAATTGTGAATCTGGCTACATTGATGCCCTTACCAGGAAATGAGGTTGTGATTGATGAAGCAGATTGTTATTGTTTGAATGTGACTATGCACAAAGCACCAACCGGATAGTCTGGATGTTCAGTTGTCTGAGTCAGATCATGTGCTGTTTGTGGATAGATCATGTTTGAGAGATGCAGGAGGAAACTTGAGGGCCGCATATGCCATCTGTACTGTTGTGGGAGTGGTGGAAGCTTCATGGTTGCAAGGACTGCATTCAGCCCAGGTGGCTGAAATGATAGCGCTAACTAGGCCTTGCAGCATTACTGAACAATTGAGAGTTACTATTTTCATGATCAACCAATATGGATTTGGGGTTGTCCATGATTTTGGGCAGTTGTAGTCTCAGTGTGGGTTCATGGCCTCTTCCGGTTCACCCATCCGAAACAGAGAGAGTGTGAAACATCTACTGCTGTCATTACAATTGCCCATCCAAATAGTGATGGTAAAATGTCCAGCTCATTGACAGGGGAATGATTATGTGACGGTCGGAAACCGCTATGCGGATAAGACTGTGCGCTATTGCACCCTAAATTCTTACATCTTTAATGGGGACACATTAAAAGAACAACCTGATGTCACAGAATGAAGGCTGATGTTTTCAGTTGTGGAAACATGGGAGGAAATAAAAGCATTGCAGGATGAAGTGCCAGAAACAAAACACAGGGATGGATCAAAGCAGGAAACAAAGGCAGGAAGATGAAGTATGGTATACACAGATGAAAGACCAGTCTTACCTAATAGCTTGTTGACACCAATGGCGATAAACTACCACAGTCCTGCACACATTGGGAGAGATGAATTGATGCTTCTTTTTTTACAGACGTCGTTTGACCCCTGATTCCAAGCTGTTGCAGAGGTGCTGTGCCAGAGGTGTGTGATATGTCAACAATAATATGTGGAAAGAAAATGCTAGTCACAATGAGTCATTCAGAGCTATCTGGAGGCCCCTTTAATAGGATGCAGCTTGATTTTATTGAGATGCCCCCTTGCAATGGACAAAAATATGTTCTAGTAATAGTATGTCTGTTCTATTGTTAGGTGAAAGCATATCCAACCAGGCATAATGACAGTTTAACTGTACCGAAGGTACTCCTTAGAGAGCTTATACCATGGTTTGGCTTTCTGACCTCTTTAGAATCAGATAGAGGGACTCGCTTTAACAATAAGGTGATGCGAATGCATTGTGCAGCTCTACAAATTGAGCAGAAGTTACACTGTGCCTACCAACCAGAGGCATCTGGAGTGGTCGGGCAAGTGAATGGAACCCTAAAGTCCCATCTGGCAAAGGTGTGTGCATCAACGTCTCTGAAATAAAGTGAGGCCTGTCCCTTGTTGTTGATGAGTTTGAGAAGTACCCCAAACAAAAGAACTGGACTGTCCCCACGGAAAATCATAATGGGGATGGCTATGAGACAGCCTACAGTCCCAGCCAACCAGTTAGTGAATATAACTGATAAGTTGGAACTCATTTACTATAAAGGAATGACTGATGTGCTCTGTTCTATGTCTCAGCAGGCTGGGGAAGCTACCACCTCACCACAACAGGAGCAGTGCCAGTACCTGCGCCCCAGGTGACTGGATACTAGTGAAGTAACATGCTTGCAAATCGTGTTTGGAGCCTCATTGGCATGGGCCACATCAAGTGATCCTTGTTACCACAACTGCTGTCAAATGTGGTGGCCTACCTAATTGAGTACATGCTGCCCACACTCGCCGATTACAGTGAGACGTCCAACTCAGGTCAGTCAGAGAGTAGAAGGGGTGCCAGCTACTGTGTCTTGAAGCACTGGTTCAAATGAGGGTCCAAAGGAGTCAGTCCCTATAGGTAACAAGGGTCATGCGGAGAGGGACCTGACTGGGTGAAGTGTTGATCCAGCTTTTTTGAACAGTGTAAGTGAAAAGTGAGTGATAAGTGGAGACCATTGGTCTAGAAGAACTAACAGATTGAGGCAAATTTTGGCACAAGGCAAACTACTCCCTACTGTAATTGAAGTCTCAAGTCACTTCAATATGTTTATTTTGGAAAATTGTTCCATAAAGCATGCAAACATATAAGACATGCCAATTTTGTAATTACATAAGTAGAAATAGCAAAATATTTTATTAATAAGATCATTCCTTTAATAAGGTTAAAACACCCTAGTCTACTAATCCACACAGGTTTGAACAAAATGCATCTTCAATAAATCAATCAGTGTTTTGTAGAGCGTACTACTCACCTGTTAGGGTCTTAAGGCGCTGTGGGGTGCAGTCTTGTACATGGGATGTGTAGGAGTCGGATATCATGGCTGATATACTTATTCTAATGTCGCAGTCATGTTGAAGATACACTGCTTGTCTTCGTTCCTGATGTCCCACAAGGCAATGGCTTTCATGGCAAATCACAGTTTTATCTAGTTTAAAATTGAGTTAAAAAGACTTCCAAAGTAAAATTTAAGACCATTCCCTTTCCATATAATGACCACTGAAAATAGATAACTGCTTGCTGCAAAAACTATATAAGTAGTTGGTTGTTTATATGCTTGACAGATGAATATCATATGGTGTACTTTTTCATTCTGTAGCTTGGAGTATAGGGTGCATGTAGATGTACTACCGATCTTCCCAGTAGCAACCCGGCAAAACCATAAAAAATCCTAGTTCAAGTGTTTCATTGCGGAATTTTAAGTAAAGTGATTTTGCTACTTGTTTGAGTGGTAGGTTGGAAAAGACCTCATAGCTGGGTGTATCCTTAATGGAGAAGAATTGCTGTGTCAGCCTGCCATGAGTAGAGACGTTGTGGAGGTTTGCCTGGATGAACACCCAGTAACAGGCTTTCAATTGTATTTTGGACGCAGCTACCAACAAACAAGGGTCCATCCAGAAGTGGCCGAGCTCCAACATGTCAAGCCAATAACAGATATATTTAAACCAAGGGAATGTAAGGCATGTGTCCAGGGTCAACAGTTCCTCTACTGCCTTCCGAGATGGGTACAGCTTCTCAGTTGTTTAAAGTCTTACCCAATATAATAAAGGTCTAAGTCTAGCTAGGTCCCCCACTCTTTTTTAAAAACATAGGGGCATATTATCAAGAATGGCGATAAAATTATCGCCGCTTTAGCGGCAGGAAACTGCCGCTAAAATGGCGGTAATGGGCTTGATGATATGTCCTTGTGAATTCCCATAGCAGCCTAGGTTCTGGTGTTAAACTGGGCTGCTATGGGAATTCTCAAGGGCATATTATCAAGCCCATTATTGCCATTTTAGCTGCAGTTTCCTGCCGCTAAAGCGGCGATAATTTTAGCGCAGCTCTTGATAATATGCCCCTAACAGATTCGGAGAGTGCTAGTAGGGAGGTGGAGGAACGAGGGTATAAACTTGTTTTCACTAGTTGTAAGAAGGTCTGACTTCACGTGGCCCCAAATTTCAGCCCCTTACAGGGCAGCTGTTGGGCCTTTAACTTATACAGTTCTATTGTGAGGAGGACTGCCCTTGAGGTTGTCCACTGAAACCTCCTATAAATCACTGAAACGTGTTGCTGAATCACTGCCCTTCTCTTCTCTATATGGGGTAGCCATGATAGTTTACTATCAAGCATTATTCCCAGATATTTTAATCTATGCATCTGTTTCAAGGTTTCATTTGCCAGAGTTAAGGGTTGCTTGAATACCTTATTGGATCAGACTGACATGAACTTTGTTGTGGATAGCTTGATCTCAAGGCCCTTAGATAAGCAATAAGCGTTGAGGTTCACCAGGAGCAGTTGTAGGCCCATGGGAGTCTGGGACATTAGGAGGGTATCATCTGCAAAGAGTCAGTAGAAGGCTTTCTCTGTTTGATATTAGTGCTTGTCTTATTTGGGGTGATACTGGATGCAACCATTTAACCCTTCTCTGTGCCGTCAGAACGATGCACTTCAAGCATAGAGGGTCATGGTCTCTCTTTGGTTTTTGGGTTAATTCCCTGTCCAGCACCAAATTACAGCAAACTTTTGGAAAGAGACTGTAGTGTTATGTACACTGGTTAGGCCCGTGTAACGAAGCTGCACATTTTCCGTACATTGTCCTAATTTGCACAAGAACATTTCTGCTGTGACCTTTTGCAAATATTAGGGTGCGTGACAATGTTGGATTAGTTTCTCTGAAAGTACCTCAGTTTACATATCTAGCTTCGCAAAATATTATCACAATGCCTCGAACACCATGTACAAAGCCTTTTTATGCAGAATGAACAAAAGTCATTCTATCTTAATCCACTGGGCGACAGGACTATCTACATATCCATAACATTACAAACCTCTACGTACAACACAAGGATGCGTTCTATTATAAGTAATGAGCATCCCAAAAGAATAGCACAGGAAGCACTTCAGCTGACACAGGGGCCCTACATGCTGGGACTTCACCACGCAACGGTCTGACATCGCAGTGAGGAGGTGTCCAGTTTGTTACCAAGATCGGCTCCTACATTCTCTCCCACCTGGTAATGGGGTTGGATCATCCCTTGGGGGGATTTTTGGCTTTACACCTACACACACACACTCTAGGTTCACATAGAGTAGGGCTCGCATATAGGAGTACACCTGATTACTACCTTGTATCATATGCCTATATATATCTCTATAATTATAAACACTGTTTTAGCACCATGGTAGAACTGTATCTACTGTTTACTCATTTGGGGCTTCTAATCACTTTCATCTGCTTCTGACTACTGATTATTGCAGCACATATACTCTATACAAAAATAACGTTGGTTAAATAAATATATTGAAAATGACCCAGTGTATATTCTCTGTATATTTCCCTGAGAACAAGGAGCACAAGTGATTGAGCAAAAGGTCCTGATCTGTTTCCATGATCCCTGAGGGGTCAGGTTTGTCATATTCAGTAACCATTTGCTCCCTGGTAGGGTTGGGGGGCTTATGGTGGCACTATGAGATAACTGGTCTCTAGGCCAACGTATCCTGCGGGGGTTCCCAGAATCAGTCTAGAACCCTCACCCAAAGTTCATGTTGTCCAACAAATGCGAGGTCCTACAGATTAGTGGAAACCGCACAACAGTAGTCGACGAGGTAGACAATATCACATAGTACTGAAAGAGTGAGGCAAAAAGGAACTGCACCAGCCAACAATAGTGTAATGGGGAAGGTATACAATATTTTCAGAGGAGCGATGAACCAAGGAGCACAACTCCTCTCTACTCCAAAAATGGAAAACTCCAAAATACAGGCTACTGGATTTTATCTGATTGATGTATTTCTATGTGAGAAGATATTTAATAAAGGTCAAATGAAGAAAGAAAATCTCTACATTGGAAGTTCTTACATGTGCCAATAACCTACTGAACTGGGGGCCTCGCAAACAAAATGCCAACACGTGGCTAAGACTACAAGGAACAGAAGTAAAGAAACAGGAGTATTGTAAAAGCACAAGGACCCTTGTGAAGAGAGAGCTTGAATTCCCATCAGTTGTCTCTGTGATCAATCTTATCATCCGGTCATCCACCCAATCGAATGATATGTCTCTTGATCATAGAGACTATCTTCAAGGCAAAACTCACTCAATAGAGTCAACAAGGGAGCGCCAGAAAGTGAAAAAACAGATCATATGTTTTCTTGAGTCAAACTTTGTGCAGTGCATGAAAAAGTGAGTGCAGTGTTTAAATTAGAGTTGTAAGGAGAGAAACAAAATGTATTATAAATATCACCTCACACTCTAATTAAAACCAAAAACAGTGCAAGAAGCAGAATTAACAAATAACTGCTTTTTATCAAGGTGGACATGTTTCAGCCAACTAGGTAAAAGTGCCCAAGGCTTTCTTCAGGACCCATGTTGTCAAAATTTGCTACTGCATGAGTATACCAACTGAAAACCAAAAAGTCTCAAAATTATATATATATAAAATAGTAAATATCACCAGAGTAAGGTTGGAATCGATACAACCTTCTTTTACTGATCGTCCGCTTCAAGGGATGCAGATGGTATCCGTCTTGACGGGGGACTGGACCTCACCTCACCTGGAACCTACTCAGGAATACGAGGCGCGCTCTGTCCGTCGTTGCCTCTGGTGTCTTCTGAGTCGAGGGTGGAGGTGACCTTGATAAACAGCAGTTATTTGTTAATTCTGCTTTTTGCACTGTTTTTGATTCAATTGGGTGGATGACCAGATGATAAGATTGATCACGGAAACAATTGAGGGGAATCCAAGCTCCTTGTGCTTTTACAATACTATTGTTTCTTTACTTCTGTTCCCTGAGACCCCCAGTTCAGTAGGTTATTGGTATTGTATAGATTGGGGAATAGAACTGTGGCAGGTCGTTAAATTATCCCTTTGACCCTACCATTCTCGGATTGTTTGTTGAAGTTCTTACATGTGTACATAAAGACTGTGTTTTTTAACTTTGTTGCTATCCTCAAGCATCTCTTATAATACAACTGCTGAGTGCTGTACCAACATTTGTTCTTTCCACCTGGTAGACCTACTACTGTTCTGGAATGTAGGCGCTGCTGCGCTGTCTGAGACCATTTGGCCATTTGAGAAGGTTAGCTGTGATTCGCTGAGAAAGTCGCTGAATAATTTCCGTTTCTTGCACCTACTGAGAGGAAGGGAGTTTCCTAGTTCTGAGGACAGGATGCCCCAACTGTTCTCCTCCGTACTTTTCTCTGTGTCCCATAGATTTTCATGTGGATGGGTGTTAAAATCTCCACTGACAAAGAGGTAGTACTTGCCATTGTGGCAAGGCCCTGTGGGTATTGCAGCTCTGCAGCTCACAGAACACTGCAAGCAATTCCTTTTGATTATTGTGAACTGTGTTGGATGGCCTTGCTCTTCTCATTTGCAGAAGTATGTGTATGCCCATCACCTTTGGGGTGACTGGTGTGTGGAACTTCACTTCGCTGTATTTGCCTTCTCCCATTGCCTCAAATGCTGCAGGGTTCTGACTGCTCGGATGTACTAGTTTTATGTCCTGTGATGATATCATAGAAAGTGAAGGTATAGCCCGGAACCCCTCCAATAGATGTGTACGATTCAATGGAGCTGGAAAAGATCAATGAAGGTGAATTGCGTTGCTGCGTAATCAGTGCCTCCAACAATGGGAGAAAAGTAACCTCAGGGTGATGGCTCAGGAACTCCCGGCGGTTACACATAGGGTGAGGGGAAGGCTCTTGTGCACAGATTTAATAGCGCTGGGCTGAACCCAGAAGAGGTGCTTTGCTGAGTTCCCCCACAGTAGGTCCTTGGGTTCCTAGGTCCATCACAGTAGGGGAAGATGTAACTTGCATTGCAACGTGGCTTGCGTGCGTGCCTGGTGAAAGGTCACTGTTTTCTTGGCTTTCTTTTCTCCTTTAGTACACGCCTTCGGGGTATTTTGACTTTCTTAATGTTTTTTTCTTCTTGTTGCCAACTTTTAGTGTGAGGTGTTCACGTCATCCACTTCCTCCACCATTAGAGGCTTGGCAATGTGTACAGGCAGCTTCCTAAATATTGGTTATAGTTGCTTTCATTTCTGCTTCAGTGACAATAAATCACTCAAGCAATGCAAACAAAGCCCTCACAATAACGTTTTGAAAGTCTCTTTCAGTAAGACTTAACTCTATACTGCTGAAGAGATGATTTAATCTTCACAGTTTTCATTTGAAAGAGGAACTGCAGCCAGCATTTCATGACAAATATGTTAGAACAACAACCTCCGTACTGCAGTATGAGATTTTCAGAGTTAAGAGGGACAAAGGACATTCTCTGTAATGGCTTGTCAGAATCCTCACCCTGCATCTTTTTCTAGAGCTGTATTTTTAATGTCAGTTAGAGGACAACCGCGACCCATCAATATGTTTAGAGGGGCCATGGCCCCCGAATTTTTCCCCAGCAAGAAGACTGTCTGTCAGGTTGAGCAAAGGACAGCCTGACAGACACTGTTCTTGTTCAGGTCATGAGCCAGTAGCTGTAAAAGCGCTAAATGTGCCGGCACCTGGCTGCATGAGTTGAACTTTGCCAGGCTGAGGATTTTACAGCCCTGTTGGTGTAAACCTCCACAGCTTGGAAAAAGTGCCTTGTGGCCAGCCGCGGCCCGTGGAGGAAGTTCCGTGGGGCAGGCAGGCGGGGCGGGGGAGGGGCAGGGTGGGGGGTGGTAAACACCGGAATATGGATGATTGCAGGTAAGTAAACAATTAAATTAAAAAAACAATTTTTGTTGCGCGCCCTGCATCGCAAAATGCAAAGCAGAGCGCACTTTTCGTTTTATTAATTTAATTGTTTACTTACCTGCAATCATCCATATTCCAGTGCTTACCACCCCCGCCCCGCTTGCCTGCCCCACAGAACTCCCTCCACAGGCCGTGGCTGTTCGTGGCCCTCCCCCTCATGACAGGGGGAGCATCATTGATTGCATCAGACTTGGGCACTTCATTTTTAAGTTGTGAGGTGCCCAGGGCTGAATGTGAATCAGTGACACTTCGTCACAAAGTGGGGGGGTCAGCACTCTCACCAACCCCATTCCACTTTGGGATAAGTGATGGACTGCCACCTCCTTTCATTGGATGACCTAAGATCAGCGTTTGACAGAAGGGAGTCTTCCCAACACTCCTGGGACTTCCGAGGTTTCCCACCTGAGCTGCAGCTCAGGTGAGTTTTAAGTTTTGAATCTTTGGTGAATGCTTGCTTGTATGAATGGATGAATTTGTGAGTGAGTGTTGTGAAAGGATGTGTGTGTGTACACGTAAATGCATTGGTGTGAGTGTGTGTGTGTATGTGTGGACCACCCAACCACCACCTTTTTACTAAAATTACTGGCCCCCACTGTTTGGAGAATTGTTACATAATGGTGCCACGCCCAGCTCTCAACTTGTAGAGGCCAGATCCAGCCATACATAGCCAGGCTTTGATTGTTTGGCACACTAACAACTAAGGAGTGAGCTCAGGCTTCCATGTGGAAATAGACTTCCCACCACCTAGATGTAGGTAGTATTATTTGCAGCCATCACTAGTTACTTGTTCAATATCCTGATAAGCCACACTGTGAAGGTGCACATCAGACAACACCCTAGTCACCAGAGTCTGGCTGCTCACAGTGACTTTCTTGAGACCGTTACTGGTTTTGTAACTCTGGTTTGGAGCATGAACAATATCATGCTCTTGACCTGTCAGTCATAATTCACAGGTGCAATGAGAGGCCCAAGTTTGTCCATAGCTCATCTGCTCTTGGTATTTAATTCTTAAGAAGTTATTTGGCACCTGAACTTGCAATAAGCTTCTCTGGGCAATGCTGGGATGAAGAAGACTCTTTAATTACATACAAGGCTATCATCACTTCTGCATCATTCTTGATGTTGACTTCACTGTTCCTGCTATATGGAGTCTCTACACTGTCAGCTCATATTGTTCATCTTTTACCGACGCTATAGGTTGCATACTACACAAACTCTCCTAGAAATTACTCATCTCTCAGTAAAGCCACATTATATACAGCATGTAGATATGCTGTGAATCCCTTCATAATAATGCAATAGATGCCTGGAGGAAGAATGCATAATTAAATGAAAAACCTGTAAACAATGCTGAATTGTCATATTATAAATTGGATATGTGTCCCTGATAACTCTTCATTCTAATTTTAACTACAACTCAAACTGACATGTCTTGGTGTTTTGACAACGGACATCTGTTGCGGATAAAATTCACACTTTTTGAGCTCTGCATACAAATTACTACATCTCAAATCATCTAATTACATTGTAACATGAGGCTCATTTGGAGGAGATCAAAAGTTTCATCTAACTTTTTGAAATGTACAACTTTTTGAAATGCTGCATAGGCATCATATGGTCTGCATATCATGACACATATCATAATATCATCACATCATTGCTGCCAAGAGGCCCAGTGCCATAAAGCAGGTGTAGCATGGGGAGTTCCATGAGTAACAAATGGAAAGTAAAGGCTAGCAGCTCAATTTGTTGCTAGACCTAACTGACATCCTTCGTTCAATTTCTATTTTCTGCCTTCTGAGGTTCATTTTGTTTTTCAACCTTTGGATATATGGTGCTTGTGAGGGATGTGTAGAGTAGTACCTTGTGTAATCAGATCAGCCGACACTCAAACAGTAGGATTGTTGACAATTTATCAGTCTTCTCTGAACTGAATATTGGCACCAGCTAGACCTGAAAGTTGCAAGGTTGGTGCCTACGACTATTATCTCAAGGTTGCACTAACCTGATAAGCTGGACCCAAGAGGAACAGTACTGATATCCACACTTCCCTAATCCTACTAACAACCATGCAAATTATAGTTATGGCAGAATGTTGCAGAAACATGGAAAAGGAAATGAGTCAAGAAAAGCGAAACTGATGTTTTCACTCTGTGATTATAACAGGGCTCAACCTGCAGCACACAAGGGTCATCCATCTAGCCAGATGTCTGTGCCAGTGCCCAACCTTCCTCATCTGCCAAAGGAATACATAAATTCCCAAAAAGGGCTTAATAGAGGTTATTGCTACTACACTCACACACACACATTTCTAACAAAAACATTTGCTCTGCAGTAAGGAAAGGAAACTTAAATTACTCTACTGCAGAGTAAGTTAGAGGGATTACGTCAGGTGAGTAGAGTGTTTCTACAGAATAGTGGGGTGTCACTCATCATCATGATGTGCCTAAGCTTTGATCAGTGACTGTAGCTGATGAATGTAATGGAAGCCACGAAATATATAAATCAGTTGGTCAGAAAAAATGTGGCACATGTCAAGAATGGATTCTTGAATTTTTTTGGAAGGCTGGGACAGAACTTAGGAAAGAATAAAGGAGTAAAGTACTAGGAAGTGACTGAGTGGGCAGTGGGAGGGACGGGAGACATACCTTGTTTTCATTATGCCATGCATTGAAAACTTTGTAAATGCTGCATTAACTGAAGCAGACAGACATTGCACATCCAACACTGCAGTGCCAAATTGAACCATGAAGCAGTTAAATCATGGGTGGCACAGTCGTAATGCCATGGGCAGGGAGGTGAGGACTGATGATGGGTGGGATACATATCTGCCTCGCTTAACAAATAGAGTGAGTCATGGGATTAGACAGAAATACCCCCACTTTGAACCAAAGCTTTGATGAAACCAATTCAAAGAAGCGAAGTGGGTGAGCATGCCCCTCTCCAGAAGAGCTCCCTGGTTTCTTCATCCAAGCAATTATCCATTCATCCTTTCATTCTAATAGTGTTCTTCACCCTCCGATATCCACCATTTTACCTTTCAATTCTCTCATACAGTCTTTCACCATTGAAAACCCTCCACCCATCCATATATATCTATCCATCCATCCATTCAGGCAACTATCCATGGCTCTGAATCATCCTTTCACCAATCCATCCATTTACCCATCCAGGCATCCTTTCACCGATTCACCCTTTCACCCATCCTGCTTTAACTCACCCGAGCATTCCTATCAACTATCAATCCTTTCACCCACCCAGTAATGGAACAACTCACTATACCCACTCACAAACCCATACAGGCACTCAGAGACCCACACAAATACTCACAAACCCATTCACAGACCCACACAGGTACTCACAGACCCATGCCTCCACTCACACACCCACAAACAGACCCACATAGGCACTCACACACCCACTTACAGACCTATGCAGGTACTCACAAATATACTCACAGTCCCACTCAGGCACTTTCATGCCCACTCACAGACCCACACATCTACTCACACACACACTCACAGACCCATGCAGGTAATCATAGGTACTCATTTGAGGTCATAAGCAGTACATTACAGGGGCGTAGATTGTAGTTAACTCAGGTAACTATAACTGCTGATTTTCCATTGTTTTCTATGTGTAAAATATGAACCTAACTATAACATTTCTGGAACCCTTGTTTTTTCAGTAAATATACATACACATATATCTATATATCTATATCTATCTATCTGTCTATCTATCTATCTCTCTCTCTCTCAATATATATATATATATATATATATATATATATATATATATATATATATATATATATATATATATGCTCCCAAATGTAGTCATTAGCACCTCCGCTCTCGCGAGTGAAAAAACGACCACGCAACTCCAACGAAAAATTAAATGGCAAATAGATTTTATTTCAGTAGAGCCGCCAGATCCGACGCGTTTCGGGCATCCGCCCTTGCTCACAGATCGTCAGACAAATCAGCCTCCACAACTTAAATACATTTTTTTCCCGCGGTAGTATTCCGCATTTTTTTCAAACACCCCACGTGACCATAGAAATAGAGGACACACTACAAAAACATAGGTACAACAGTCTGTTTTCGTATATATCTAAACCCGCCGATGTTATGTTTGAATTTCATGATTCTAAATAAGAACTTCGTGCATAATGCAAGAACAATTCAAAAGTACTGATAATAATACAACCCACTGAGTATAATTAAATACAATATAATGCTTATTGGATATTTTATAAAGAACGAGAAATTATGTCCATAACATCCAGACAATTTTGATAGTAAACCTATGCTCAATGGAATCAACAAACAACATGACTGAAATAACTGCATAAATGCAAAATGTCATTTTCTCAAAAAGCCAGCATATAGAAAATTGATCACCATATATATAAGGAAACAGAGTATATGTACCACATGTCACATACGAAAAATATGTGCAAATAAGCAATTCACATGAATGTGCAAATCTTCGCAATAAAGTGCCACAGTGTGCAATAAAGTGCTATAGTGTGCAAAATACGCAATACATGTAAACAGTAAATCTCTGTGCAAAATTACGCAAAAAATGAATTCATATATTCGTATTGTTATAAAGACAATATCATAGACTCTATAATCCATCTATCTAAATGCAAGCAAAATAAGATCAGTCAAATAAAATTATAGTTGTTATATTAAACCCATGAGCATTAGTTACATCCAAAATGCAATATATATATATAGAGTGGGAACCTCACAATTGAAATAGCGAAAATTGAAATAGAGGGTTGACTTGAAATAAGGAAAAATATACAAACAACTGATAGTACCCCATTGTCTATGTCCTCAATTAAAGTGCCCAAGAAATATGTAAAAAAACTACTAATGAAAAGTGACAGAAAAAATGTATAGCAAGTGTAATTGTGTCATATTGAGAGAAAAAAGAAAATCTTTCTTTCAGAAACTCATGAGAAAAAAGTGGCAAACAGACGGGAAACTCATATCCAAGAAGCTCCCAAAAACCATTAGGGAAACGACTGTCTAGTTCTAGGATAAATTGTGATTCAAGTCTTCTAAGCATTTTTTCCCTATCCCCGCCCCTACGTGGCTTGGGTACTGAGGCGATGGCATAATAGGTCAATTACAAAAAACACAGTTGATGGACAGAATGTAGAACAATGTCATACATTCACCCCAGTACAAGGATCTGGGCCTAAATCCATCATTTTTTTCACTCCACACCACCCTGGGTTAGACACTGGCTATATGCAAATCAGCTCTGACCCTTTGCCTCATGGGAAAAGTCCAGTCCGAACTACCAAGCCATGTCTTTCCCAGACCGGAATCAAGCGTCCAAGGACCGGTTTCTGGCTATCAGCCTTCATTCAGCCTGGATAGCTTGACTCCAGTGGTGTGGAGAGCCTGGGACTCACGTCTGAGCATACCCAGCCCCTCGGGGTGAAAATTACAAAAAACACAGTTGATGGACAGAATGTAGAACAATGTCATACATTCACCCCAGTACAAGGATCTGGGCCTAAATCCATCGTTTTTTTGCACTCCACACCACCCTGGGTTAGACACTGGCTATATGCAAATCAGCTCTGACCCTTTGCCTCATGGGGAAAGTCCAGTCCGAACTACCAAGCCATGTCTTTCCCAGACCGGAATCAAGCATCCAAGGACCGGTTTCTGGCTATCAGCCTTCATTCAGCCTGGATAGCTTGACTCCAGTGGTGTGGAGAGCCTGGGACTCACGTCTGAGCATACCCAGCCCCTCGGGGTGAAAATTACAAAAAACACAGTTGATGGACAGAATGTAGAACAATGTCATACATTCACCCCAGTACAAGGATCTGGGCCTAAATCCATCGTTTTTTTGCACTCCACACCACCCTGGGTTAGACACTGGCTATATGCAAATCAGCTCTGACCCTTTGCCTCATGGGAAAAGTCCAGTCCGAACTACCAAGCCATGTCTTTCCCAGACCGGAATCAAGCATCCAAGGACCGGTTTCTGGCTATCAGCCTTCATTCAGCCTGGATAGCTTGACTCCAGTGGTGTGGAGAGCCTGGGACTCACGTCTGAGCATACCCATCCCACTCGGGGTGAAAATTACAAAAAACACAGTTGATGGACAGAATGTAGAACAATGTCATACATTCACCCCAGTACAAGGATATGGGCCTAAATCCATCGTTTTTTTCACTCCACACCACCCTGAGTTAGACACTGGCTATATGCAAATCAGCTCTGACCCTTTGCCTCATGGGAAAAGTCCAGTCCGAACTACCAAGCCATGTCTTTCCCAGACCGGAATCAAGCATACAAGGACCGGTTTCTGGCTATCAGGCTTCACCCCGAGTGGGCTGGGTATGCTCAGACGTGAGTCCCAGGCTCTCCACACCACTGGAGTCAAGCTATCCAGGCTGAATGAAGGCTGATAGCCAGAAACCGGTCCTTGGATGCTTGATTCCGGTCTGGGAAAGACATGGCTTGGTAGTTCGGACTGGACTTTTCCCATGAGGCAAAGGGTCAGAGCTGATTTGCATATAGCCAGTGTCTAACCCAGGGTGGTGTGGAGTGAAAAAAACGATGGATTTAGGCCCAGATCCTTGTACTGGGGTGAATGTATGACATTGTTCTACATTCTGTCCATCAACTGTGTTTTTTGTAATTTTCACCCCGAGTGGGCTGGGTATGCTCAGACGTGAGTCCCAGGCTCTCCACACCACTGGAGTCAAGCTATCCAGGCTGATGAAGGCTGATAGCCAGAAAACGGTCCTTGGATGCTTGATTCCGGTCTGGGAAAGACATGGCTTGGTAGTTCGGACTGGACTGGTCCCATGAGGCACAGGGTCAGAGCTGATTTGCATATAGCCAGTGTCTAACCCAGGGTGGTGTGGAGTGCAAAAAAACGATGGATTTAGGCCCAGATCTTTGTACTGGGGTGAATGTATGACATTGTTCTACATTCTGTCCATCAACTGTGTTTTTTGCAATTTTCACCCCAAGTGTGCTGGGTATGCTCAGACGTGAGTCCCAGGCTCTCCACACCACTGGAGTCAAGCTATCCAGGCTGATGAAGGCTGATAGCCAGAAACCGGTCCTTGGATGCTTGATTCCGGTCTGGGAAAGACATGGCTTGGTAGTTCGGACTGGACTGTTCCCATGAGGCACAGGGTCAGAGCTGATTTGCATATAGCCAGTGTCTAACCCAGGGTGGTGTGGAGTGCAAAAAAACGATGGATTTAGGCCCAGATCTTTGTACTGGGGTGAATGTATGACATTGTTCTACATTCTGTCCATCAACTGTGTTTTTTGCAATTTTCACCCCAAGTGTGCTGGGTATGCTCAGACGTGAGTCCCAGGCTCTCCACACCACTGGAGTCAAGCTATCCAGGCTGATGAAGGCTGATAGCCAGAAACCGGTCCTTGGATGCTTGATTCCGGTCTGGGAAAGACATGGCTTGGTAGTTCGGACTGGACTGTTCCCATGAGGCACAGGGTCAGAGCTGATTTGCATATAGCCAGTGTCTAACCCAGGGTGGTGTGGAGTGCAAAAAAACGATGGATTTAGGCCCAGATCTTTGTACTGGGGTGAATGTATGACATTGTTCTACATTCTGTCTATCAACTGTGTTTTTTGCAATTTTCACCCCAAGTGTGCTGGGTATGCTCAGACGTGAGTCCCAGGCTCTCCACACCACTGGAGTCAAGCTATCCAGGCTGATGAAGGCTGATAGCCAGAAACCGGTCCTTGGATGCTTGATTCCGGTCTGGGAAAGACATGGCTTGGTAGTTCGGACTGGACTGTTCCCATGAGGCACAGGGTTAGAGCTGATTTGTATATAGCCAGTGTCTAACCCAGGGTGGTGTGGAGTGCAAAAAAAACAATGGATTTAGGCCCAGATCTTTGTACTGGGTTGAATGTATGACATTGTTCTACATTCTGTCCATCAACTGTGTATTTTGCAATTTTCACCCCAAGTGTGCTGGGTATGCTCAGACGTGAGTCCCAGGCTCTCCACACCACTGGAGTCAAGCTATCCAGGCTGATGAAGGCTGATAGCCAGAAACCGGTCCTTGGATGCTTGATTCCGGTCTGGGAAAGACATGGCTTGGTAGTTCGGACTGGACTGTTCCCATGAGGCACAGGGTCAGAGCTGATTTGCATATAGCCAGTGTCTAACCCAGGGTGGTGTGGAGTGCAAAAAAACGATGGATTTAGGCCCAGATCTTTGTACTGGGGTGAATGTATGACATTGTTCTACATTCTGTCCATCAACTGTGTTTTTTGCAATGTTCACCCCAAGTGTGCTGGGTATGCTCAGACGTGAGTCCGAGGCTCTCCACACCACTGGAGTCAAGCTATCCAGGCTGATGAAGGCTGATAGCCAGAAACCGGTCCTTGGATGCTTGATTCAGGTCTGGGAAAGACATGGCTTGGTAGTTCGGACTGGACTGTTCCCATGAGGCACAGGGTCAGAGCTGATTTGCATATAGCCAGTGTCTAACCCAGGGTGGTGTGGAGTGCAAAAAAACGATGGATTTAGGCCCAGATCTTTGTACTGGGGTGAATGTATGACATTGTTGTACATTCTGTCCATCAACTGTGTTTTTTGCAATTTTCACCCCAAGTGTGCTGGGTATGCTCAGACGTGAGTCCCAGGCTCTCCACACCACTGGAGTCAAGCTATCCAGGCTGATGAAGGCTGATTGCCAGAAACCGGTCCTTGGATGCTTGATTCCGGTCTGGGAAAGACATGACTTGGTAGTTCGGACTGGACTGTTCCCATGAGGCACAGGGTCAGAGCTGATTTGCATATAGTCAGTGTCTAACCCAGGGTGGTGTGGAGTGCAAGAAAACGATGGATTTAGGCCCAGATCTTTGTACTGGAGTGAATGTATGACATTGTTCTACATTCTGTCCATCAACTGTGTTTTTTGGCATAATAGGTCAGGCACTGCAAGTTGTTGTTATGAAAAGCCTTAAAATGCCTGGCTACGGGATACGCGCCGTCATTGTTGACAATGGCACGCAAATGCTGAAGAATCCTGACATGCACTTGTAGCCTCGTACTTCCAACATATCTGAGGCCACAGGTGCACGTCAGAACGTAAACAGCGAATTCCGTTTTCCAGTTGTATAGCCCCTTGATGTTAATCATATTGGGGTTAAACAGAGTGGAATATTTAGTGGTATTTACCCCAAATTTACAAGCTCTACAACTAGAACAATGCTTAAATCCCAGCCGGGACGTTAGCCAATTGTCTTTGTTGCTCAGCTCTGGAAATTCCCTGCTAATCTGAGTTCTAAGACAGGGGCCCTTTCTGTAAGTAATGGTAGGTCCATCCAGTAATCTTGGTGACAGAACCAAATCTGCCTTTAAAATAGGCCAACGCTGCTTGATAATATACCTGATTTTTCTTTCTCGTCTATTAACCCCTTCAGTGCTGCGCGAATTTCGCTGCAGTGCTGAAGGGTTTAAAACCTTATTGGCTCATGACGGAAATGTTCCGTCATCAGCACCGGAGCACCGACGCTGATGACGGAACGGTTCCGTCATGAGCATGGAAGGGGTTAAAAGTCATAACCAATCTGGGAGTTGAATCATTGGACTTAGAGGCAGAATCAGTGATTTCAGTATCTATCGAGGCCAAAAGTGAATCACGCGTTCTAGCCTGAGTCTTTTGAACTGCTTGATTTAAAACAGACTCGTTATAGCCCCTTTGTCGAAATCTATCTAAGGCTTCATTGGTACACACAGCCAAGTCCTCATCTGTGCTACAGATACGTTTTAGCCGAAGAAGCTCTCCAAAGGGGATATTATTGATGATGTGTCTATATATATTTATATATGTGCTAGGATTGATAGATGTTCACTGAAAACAACAAAGGTTAAAGTATTTTTTTAACCCTGAAAACCACTACAATTCACCAGTTAGTGCTAACTGAATAAACTACAACTTGCGCCCCCCTGCACAATGTTGTCATCAGTGATGTCCTTTCCGATGTCTTAAGTGGTCTTAAAAAGTATGTGATAGAACATGTCATGAGTGATTTATTATGTGAGGTCATAAGCAGTGAATGGCAAAAGTAAGAATTACAGTTTCACAAGTTAACTATAACTGCTGACTTCTTAGTTGTTTTACAGTTTAAACTGCAACAATTTAACAGACATTTTCACCTGACTGGAATGCCCCTTTAACCATTGTTTCTTTCAGCGAATTTCTATTGCTTTTTTTTAACTTAAAGAAATAATTTAATACCATACCTAAGTAGGCCGACTTCACAGCCTGAAGGCCATGCACAGCCAGGCCCTGCACACAACAGGGGATGGCTAATCCTGCGCCGCACCTTTAACACACTGCAGGTGGCCAACTCCACATTATTGGCCAACCCCCCCATAATTGCACAGCAACCCACAGACACTCCCCTAGCTTTTCTTTGTCCCACAGCAATCTCACTGTAATTTTGCAACCAGTCGCAGTTCTTCCGCACATTTTTGCACTAAGTACTGCAAGAGTACAGTGAGTCTGCAGCAATGCAACGTTTTATTTTTCACTTTGACCCCAGAGGGTAGCTCCTCGGTGATCACCCCTATAGGGACCAGGGGGTCAGGGTACTCCTACTCTGCCCCTTTATATGTTTTTTGTTTTTCTTTTCAGGACATAGGGGCTGCATCCCTGAGTCCTAAAAAGTCATATGCAACATTTATTTTCCTGTAGAAGCCTGCCAATCATAGCTATTGGTTCCGCAGGACAGGTCTTGGTCCCATGGATCCAGCATGTCAGTATTTGTTAGTGCTGCCTAGTACCTTTTTACTACCTGAGGACTCTCTGTGTGGTACAACATCACTAGATATCTATACATTTTGCAGCTTAATATCTCTAAAACGGTGGAACTGTTGCCAATTTGGTGTAATTCCTTTCAGATGTTTTGGATGTAGTGTTGACTACATTTCCAATGGGGACTTGCATGGGGAAAACATGTTTTGGAGCCTCTCCTCTTTTTCAGCCCCTGCTTAATGGATCACCCCTAAACTTTGCCAGTAGGCTCTGAGGTGAGTGAATTGTTTTTGAGGAAGGTTTTGTGAAGATTATTCAAATGGCCTTAACATTATTAACAGATGAAAAAATCAATTTTCAATGGAAACGCGGTCCTAACTACAACTACTCAGGGGTCACTGTGAGGTAAATGGGGCCCGGTTACCTGAAAGGCCGATGGATCTCTTGCAGACAGACCAATGTCTTGGTTGTCATTTAATTAGTCGATTCTCCCTGTCAGAGAGCATGTATTATATGAAAAAGAATTCTAGTCCACACTCTTATTAAACATTTTTCCATTTTTTGAAGTTCCTTTTCCTACCATGAAAGTATGTTTCCCCGAATTGCTGTGTAAATCACATCTGACTGGAGTATACCGCCATTGGAGTGGCTATCAACATCCATCTCCTGACTATTACAGAGCACTTCCTGCTTGTTGGTGATTACTTTCTCTTTCGCCTCTGTAAACAACAAGCTTGGTTCTACATAAATTCCTACAATAATTAGTTACATACTGCTTTATAGAAGCACCCATGGCCCAATGTGGGTGTCGCGTTAACAGCTTGCAAAACAAACCAGCAAATAATCTTACTATCCACCGAAGTAATGGGCACACTCAGGGCGGTAGTCATCAAACAGTGAATAAACAAACATAAAGGCATGTTCGGCCTTACAGTAGTGATCACATGACTTGTCACAACAAACTCCACCTTAAATAGTGCAGCAAAACCAACAAAGGACAGGCCGTAGTGCAGAAGGCACATGGGTGCTGTAATAAATGAATGTTGCCAAGTCCACTTAGTAGTTAAGATCCTTTATTGTAGGTTCCTTCCAGGTTAGACAGACAGGTTAAGATTGTAAGTAGATAGATAGAAAACCCCACCAGGAGCTCGCTGTTGGTAGCTCAGCCTCAGGTGACCAACTGCCACAACAGGTAATAGAAAGGTACAGTGAGATAGAGTGACAGCCTGGCATTCTATGATGTCATAGATATAGTTGTACTGTCTAGCCAGAGAGGAACAGTGAAGATAGTATTTACTACAGATCCTCTCTCTTTATGGAGTAATAGCAGAACAAAGGAATAATCAGCAACAATACCTCATATGTCTCAGACAGCAAGGAAGTACACATTTTAGAATAACCAAAAGTAGTAGTGTACAACAAAAGATGACTTTAACATGAGGTATTATTATTTGAGAAAAGAACAAAGATTCAGCATTATGACTACAGCATTATGACATAATATGCCACATCCTCTCTCCTTAAGAAAAGAGTGAGGTTTTGAAACAAAACTAAGACTACCCTTAACACAACTCTTGATGAAGATATGTCGACACTTAATGTATGACAAAAATACAACTCGAATTCTCACCTAAATGAAGCCCTGGCCAGTAGCCACAAGTAGGTAGACTCAGATAAAACACAGTGTACACACAATCTCTACCAATAACAGGAGACGTTGAACCTCTCCTGAGAAGGGTACGTTGCAGGACAGCATGGGCATTGACTACTCAAAAAAAACAAAGTTTCCCTTGAAAAGGGTACACCGCAGAGTAGACTGAATATCTCTGGGAACAAAGGCATGGAGTAGCCATTAATACTTATAAAACATACTATGGGCGTTGACTACCCAAAAAGAACACATAACCTCCCCTGAAAAAGGGTACCCCGCAGAGCAGACTAAATATCTCTGGGAACAAAGGCATGGAGTAGCCATTAATACTTATAAAACATACTATGGGCGTTGACTACCCAAAAAGAACACATAACCTCCCCTGAAAAAGGGTACACCGCAGAGCAGACTATATATCTCTGGGAACAAAGGCATGGTGTAGCCATTAATACTTATAAAATATACTATGGGCGTTGACTACCCATCAACATGCCTGAACAACCAATCATGGGCATGGACTACCACAGACACCAACGTCCCTATGAGAGGGTACAGCATAGAGTAAAGACTATATCCCTGGGACAAGAGGTGGAGTATGTACTACCCTTAAACACCAAGTACATGGTATGGACTACTCACACCAAAAACACCACCCTTATGTAGGGTACAATTCAGGATACCAACCCTGACTTCATGGATGAATATGCACTATAACATGGGCATGGACTACTCACACAAAAACATTTTCCCTAGAAAGGGGCACCTCAGGGTTTTAATTCTGATAACATGGATGGGCATTGACTACCCAAAAACACCAAACTACATCCCTAACTCAGAATACAGACTTCTCATAGCATTTACTACCTAAGGACACCAAACTATATCCCCAACGCAGAATACAGAATTTTCATATGAATACAACAGATTTGCTATATTGAAAACACACCACATTCCTGAAAAAAAAACAGTGTTAACTCGAATGCATTCATGAAATAGCTGCAAAACAAATACATAAATAAATAATAATATTAGCTCCGGTGAGCGATCTCTCACCCGGGATCCTCGTACCCAGTTCTCCGCAGTCACCGCCGAACTTCTCCACAAGAATGAAGCGTCAAACAGACTATGGGATGCCACAGGTTCCACTCGCTTTCAAGCCGATGCATCACAGGTTTAACACGTTGCCCAGACTGTCTACAAGCACAACAGGAAAGAGAATTGACACCGATGACAGAACATCAGTAATGACGAGCGTATCATCGTAGAAGTAAACGTTACGCTGCTGGAGGTGAATCTGGTGTTGGCATGACAACCAAAAAGACTTGCAGACGTTAATGTCAAAGGACGTGCTGACGCGGGTCAATCTGTGGAGCGCTATGCAAAAAAAAAACAGGAACATCACAGAAGCGCGGGGATTGGACAGAGTTCAACGCGTCATGAAGAAGTCCACCAACTCCCTTTGAGGATTCTATTACGTCATCAGATGGACGGGAGAAGAGAAGAAAGAAGATCGCTGCTGGCCAACCATCAACCAAGAGACATCGGCAACCAGGACGGTGAGTAGACAAGCAAGGAAAGGCACAGAAAGCTGAGACTGCCCAGTCTTCACACACAGCTAATAGTATGCGTGCGCTGCGTCTTGAGACGCAGTATAATAATCCAACATGCGCCATACTTTAACGTAATTTTCTATGCCACGCAGTCAGAGCCAGAGTGACTGACCCATGTCTGTTGTTCACCAGACCTTGAATGCAGCAGCGCCGTTTCCTCTTAAGACTTAGGCAGAGTTAATAACAAAACACTTAAACTGGGGAAAATGTCTCTTGAGTGAACGCTCGTATGAACACACACGAGCAGAGCATACAAACGCTGTTAAGAAGTGTCTCAGAGCACACAAGACTTGATTAACAGGCTGTCTACAGACAGATGAGCCAGTCTAGAAGGCAATCAGTACCCAAAACTGATTGGTGCACAAGAACACTTTACACGTAGATTAACCGCAGACATTAAGGTGAAACACACGCCCTGGGTGCAGGCTATCCAGGTGGAATAGGACACTGGTGGGGTCAGCAGGGCGTTACCTTTAGTCTGAAAACAGATTTTCTTGTTAATTCCTGATTCCTTGAGTTCCTTCCTTTAACTTGAATAGTCCTTTAAGTAGTCTTTACCACGCGTAGGTTCCTCCTTTTAAAAATCGTCGCCAAGTTGTAATAAATGAATGTTGCCAAGTCCACTTAGTAGTTAAGATCCTTTATTGTAGGTTCCTTCCAGGTTAGACAGACAGGTTAAGATTGTAAGTAGATAGATAGAAAACCCCACCAGGAGCTCGCTGTTGGTAGCTCAGCCTCAGGTGACCAACTGCCACAACAGGTAATAGAAAGGTACAGTGAGATAGAGTGACAGCCTGGCATTCTATGATGTCATAGATATAGTTGTACTGTCTAGCCAGAGAGGAACAGTGAAGATAGTATTTACTACAGGTGCCATCTTAGGACTGTAAAAGGAAAACGAAAACAACTGTCCAAAATCAATTAAAAATCACATTCCGGTTTCAAAATAAATCTTTTAAATATAAAGCCTCAATAATATCTATTTCTGTGTGCCACATTACTAATGAAACATGGTGTGTCACCAAAACACTGACGCATCAGTATCAGAACTCTACAACTTCTTAAGTATATTATAAAATCATTTGGACGTAAGAGCATTTGCAGCACACAATATGGGCCCAAGTGGGCATTCATAGGGGCAAAACCTCAGATTTCAGTTGCCAGACAACAAATATATGGATGACCTTCCACCTTATAACCTAAAAAGGGGTAATATGTGATTATGCTCAAGTGGGCAAATATTGCATTGTCACCAAGCATCAATCAAAGCCCCAGCAAGGTAACATACTACAAAATGTAAACGGTTCAGTGACTAAATATCGAGGTACAAAATATAGACTGCCCAAAATTTTGACTCCAAAATATCGAGGGATAGAATATAGAAAGCCTTTCTGCAAACAGGTAAGTACTAAAATATCGAGTACAAAATATAGAATGTTAAAATATAGTTAACTAAAATATCAAATTTTTTAAATGTATTAAAATAATATAAAAGTAATTAAATAATAAACACAATTAAATAAGACATAGTTAAAATAATGTAAAAAAAGCTTAAAATGTAAAAATAATAAATGTAATGTAAAAAATTTTTTAAATATATATTTACTTAAGTATAAAATATTTAAAACAGTATTACAAATATATTTACATATATATATAAATAAACCTATTATCTAAATATAAAAATAAATGATATATAATAATTTAAATAATTAAAGTTATACTTTTTATGTCAATTAATAATTTAGACTACATTAAATATAACACAATTAAAAACATTACATAGCTAAGGGAATTAAATTCATATTCACACTTCAATAATTGCAAAAGTAAAGAATTTGTTGGATAGTCGGAGGGTATAAATTACTATTCCCCCCACTCCAGAGAGTGCAACGGTAGGAAAAGTAATTATTTAATATTTAAATAAGAATACATTAATTATCAATACCAATAAAAAAATAAAAATAAAAATAATTATCAATCACAAAATATGAAATATTTAATAATTCATAAATACCTAAACATATTTGTTATTAAAAACAAATTACCTATTACTATTTATTTAATAACTCATTAATTTTCAATCCCAAAAATCTAATAAGTAATACAAAATGTACCAATTAATAAATAATTTACAATAAATTATTTATCAATACAAATACATTTCAATAAATATTTACATATTTGCAATTAAATTACTTCCCACCCTATTCCCTTATAAACCCACAACCCGCTACAGAACTAAAACGCAAAATGAAATTAAAAATAATTAATAAATCATAAAAAATAATATTTAATTTACTATAATTAAATTATTTCCCACCCATTCCCCTATAAACCCCCAACCCGCTACGGAATTTAATTACGTAAAACTTAAATAACATCACATATAATTTTAATACATATACTAGCATACATAACACAATTTATTTTTGTCGATATTATGGAAAACGATATTTTAAGTTCGATAATATGGAAATCAATATTTTAAACCTCAATTGTGATATTCTATCCAACTATATTTTGTTTATTTCGATATTCTGGCCTATCTATATTTTTAATTCGATATTTTGGCCAGTCGATATTTCAAATTCCATATTTTGGGTGTTTACCTTCCTCAATATCTAATCCAACAAAAAAGGTACATTTAGCTTATCTGTGTTGTAGTCTTACACCATGAGGAAAGAAAAGATGAAGAAGAAGAAAGGTTTGGGAAAGTCCATAATAATTCCCGTTCGAAGGTCCATTGGTTCCTCTTCTTTTCCTCTTGATACTAAAATAAAAGACCGTGTTGTTATTATGGAACTTTTAACTCTAGGATATGGATAAAAGCACATCATTAAAATATCAGACTTCACAAACACAAAGAAAAAAACAATAAAAGAGAAATTCCATTTAAAGCACACAATTGTTTTTGGTCAATATATGAACCCATCCAAATCTTAGGGGTTACTTTTCCAGATATATATTGAGCTCTTCCTCTGAGTTCAACACTTGTTGGGTCTTACATTCTAGGTCAATTATATAATGCAACTCCCTCCTGAGTGTAAGGGTTCTATTGCCTCCTCTTACTCTTCTAGGCATTTGCTTCACCAGAAAAAAGAATATTAGGTTTCTATCATTAAGATGTGTCTGATGAAAGTGTCTAGCGGTGGTACATTATGGATCTTTATTGTCTATAACTCGCATATGTTCTGACTCCCTTTTATTAGCCTGGTGGATCATGCTACTGACATATCTTCTCCCACAGGGGCACTTCAAGATGTATACCACTTAGTCAGAGCTACATGTCAAGTACTGTTTAATGTTGTTGGTTCTCTTACCAAAAGGTACAGGATATTCATTTCTATTTTAGTTGCTTTTACATGTTTTGTAGTTACCACATGGGGAACCCTTTATGGTTCCCCATTTTTCTGTTCTGTTTTAGTGTGATGTAATTGCATATAAGCTCATCCCTAAGGGAAGGACCTCTTCTGTATGTAGACACTCATGTCTTCTCAAAGTACATCCTCCAACACTGGATCACTGTTTAGTATATTCCAGTGCTTATGGATGATATTCTTGACTCTACTGGAGTCCACAATATAGGTTGTTATCATTTGAACTGTACTCTCTTCATCCTTGACTTCCAGAGATATTTGTTGGAACAGAATCACTTCCCGGCTTTTGGTGCTGAACCTTTTGCCCGCTTTGTCCAACACTCATTTAGGGGAGCCCCTCTCCAGAAACCTGAAAATCATGTTGTCTTATACCTCAGATAATGCCTTGTCTTTACTACAGTTTCTCTCTGCCCTCAGGAGCTCATCATAAGGAATGCTCACTTAAGAACATTTGAGTGACAACTGAAGGCATGTAGTGAGCTTTTACTTGTAGTGGGCTATCTACAATCATTAGTGTCCAGAAAGGAAACCTTCCATCAGAACCACATAATCAAAAAAAAAGCCCTAATTCTGATCACAAAAAAAGAACTCATTGTAAAGGATACACGACGATTCTGCAGGAGCGTCAGGAATCCGAAGTATAATCCACAGCCTTCCCCTGCTGCCTTCCCACTCTATCAAGCACTAGAGCACAGGAGGCAAGCCAGGGGAAAACAGGGAAACAAAACAAGGAAAGGTTGGGGTAACAAGTGGGTGTTGAGGGTCTTCAGACTGGTCGTCTCAACCTTCGTGTGGACTTGGTAATCAGGAGAGACTGCAATGCAAAGAATTATATTCTTCAATCTGAAGAGGACAATCACATTCCCAAGTATATGACATAACCTTACATACCTAGATGTTTGTATGTTGCTGTCCCTGAATGAATATGGGAAAACCTCTGGAAAGGGATATAACTGGAGCTGCAGTGAAGAAGACAATACCCTTATAAGTCTACGGACCCAATGTATACTTGTGTAGTGAGTGACTAACAATATATCCTGCTCACTCTGCTCTTTTGTCTTAACAGCCTCGAAGCACACCCCAAAGGATACTCTGATTACAAGCATTCGATTGTCAGTATTCTTGATGGTGAGAACAACATCTATAATGATCAAAACAAGGAGTCAAAACCAAAATACAATATCACTTATAACAATATAATATGCAGCGCGGGAATGCGCTGTTACCGTATTTCTGGAACATGTATCTGTATCCCACTCCTCACTGGTCCACGCAAGAAATCAAGTCCAAAGGAGGTGATAAAACACCAGAACTTAAGAACCCCAATGTGAATTAGGTATGAGCAGGGAAAAGGAAAAGACCTAACTAACTAAGTTCAGCTCACCGGTAAACAACCCAGCCGCCAGCGGAGCAAAACCCGGCTGGCAGCGGAGCAACCCGGTGAGGCAAGACAAAGGGAGGGAGAGTGTGTGCCCGGCCCGTCAGCGGAGCCAAACCCGGCTGACAAGCGGAGCGGAACACAAATGAGGCAAAAAGCAGAGGGAGGATGCCCGGCTCGTCAGCGGAGCAAAGCCCGGCTGACAAGCGGAGCGGCAATGAGGCAGAGGGTAAGGAAAGGAAATCTCGCCGGATGGCGGAGTTAAACCCGGCCGCCGGGCGAGACAATAGAATACTGCAAAGCAGCCTACTTGAGAAGCGACACTGGACGTGTCGAATGCACACAAGCGCGGTGGAGAGGCACTGTGCATATGAGAGCGACGGCCGGGAAAAGGCTCAGAACGAACCAACAGAGCCGAGGAACTCTCACAACGGACAAACACCAAGACGAAGAGAAACCGGAAGTCAGGCACAGGAAGTCAGGCACAGGAACGAACCCAACGGAGCTAGACGCAAGAACGTGAAGCGTCGCTCCCTGGGTTAAGGACACCTATATAGTGCATGTTTAAAGGGCTAGCGCACTAGGAGGGGGCTTGGGGCATGACAGTATACTCCCCCCACAACAACCCCCACCCGGTTTTGGCTTGTCAGGGTATCTTTTATAGAAAGCCCTTAACAGTCTGGGTGCATGGACGTTGGAAAAGGGTTCCCATGTACGTTCTTCCACACCGTATCCCTTCCAGTGAACCAGATACTGAACCGTACCCCTCAATCTACGGGAATCTAGGATTGATTCAACCTCATATTCCTCCGAGTCCTGCAGAGTTAATGGAGTAGGTTTTGCTGGCAGCGTAGTCCCTGGCTCAACCGGCTTTAGTAGGGAAACATGAAAAACCGGATGAATCCTGAATGAAGGCGGAAGCAGTAATCGTATGGCAACAGGATTGATTATTTTTTCCACCTTATAGGGACCTATGTATTTGGGATTGAACTTGCGTGGACCCCCGAGAGTAATGTATTTGGTGGAAAGCCAAACCTCATCTCCTGGTGTGTATATGGGTTCTAATCTTCTGTGTAGGTTTGCCCCCTCTGTGTATCTCACCTTGGCCATCTCAAGACTCTCCAATGCCTTCCTCTGTATTTCATGTAACGTTTCTACTCTATCTGCAGCAGCAGGGGTTGGACAATCTAAGGAACAACCAGAGGGCAGCAATTTAGGGTGATAACCATACAGGCAAAAGAACGGAGAAACCTTAATAGAGGAGTGCGTGCTGTTGTTATATGAGATTTCTGCTAACCAAACCAACTCATCCCAGTCCACTGGAGACTGCAACACCTGATTCCTTATGTATTGCTCAAAACACTGATTGACTCTCTCCGTCTGTCCATCTGACTGTGGATGGTGACTTGAGGACAGACGGACGTCTATCTGAAGCAAAGAACACAGACCCTTCCAGAACCTTGACACAAACTGGGCTCCTCTGTCGGAAACCAAAGCAGAAGGGAAACCATGAAGCCGCACTATGTGTTGCATGTATATGGCGGCTAATTCCACTGCTGTGGGGAGACGTTGTAACGGTACAAAATGAGCCATCTTGGTGTACATATCCACCACCACCAGTAACGTAGTGTTCTTTGCCTTGGTGAGCGGTAGTTCCACTATAAAATCAAGGGACACCGTATGCCAGGGACCGGGAGGGGGAGGTAATGGCATGAGAAGGCCTACAGGGTTGAGGCGAGAAACCTTAGTCTGTGCACACACATAGCAGGTCTTCACAAAGTGTTCTATGTCTGCCAACATGGTAGGCCACCAATAACGTTCACGCACAGTGCTAATGGTCTTCTTAATCCCTGGATGGCCCGCTATGGGATGTGTATGATACCACTGCATGACCTGGTCTTGGAGGTTCTTTGTCGGTATAACCACTCCCCCTTGTACACACACAAGGTCTCCCTTCTTGGTCGTGTCTTGTGAACCCACTAGAGCCTGCATGTCTGCTGACGCTTGACTACACTTGACTTGTGCCAAGAACTCCTCCTCCGACCTAGTACCTCCTCCGATATTCCTTCTAGGGATAATCGATGTAGGCTCAATGGGATCGATAGGAGTATCGAATCCCAACCGTGAAAGTGCATCTGCCTTCCCATTACGTTTGCCTGGTCTGTACTGCACAGTGAAGTCGAACTCACTAAAGAACTGAGCCCAACGCAGTTGTCTCATGGAAAGTGCTTTTGCTGACTTCAGATATTGGAGATTGCGATGATCGGTGTAGACTACCGCAGGATGTCTTGCACCTAGGAGATACTGCCGCCACTCTTCGAATGCCTTCTTGATGGCCAGAAGTTCCTTGTCCCCTACCGCATAATTGTATTCCGCAGGGGAGAGTTTATGCGAGTAATAAGCCACTGGATGATACTCACCGGACACTGCATTCGCCTGAGATAGAACACCTCCCACTGCCACTTGCGAGGCGTCTACCTCCACCACAAAGGGCAGAGCAGGGTCGGGATGAAGCAGCACCGGGGCACTAGTGAAAGCATTCTTTAGCATCTGGAAGGAACGCTCTGCCTCACCGGACCAGGCGAAAGGAACCCCCTTTTTCAACAAAGAGGTTATGGGCGATACCAAGTCCGAGAAATTGCGAATGAATCTCCTATAGAAATTGGCCAGCCCTATAAAACTCTGGACCTCTTTAATCGTCCGCAGAGCCGGCCATGCCAATACAGCCTCCACCTTGGAGGGATCCATGCGCAGGCCACCAGGGGAAACTATATATCCTAGGAACGGAACTTCCTGTGTGTGAAAAGTAAATTTTTCCAACTTGCAATACAATTGATTGTTAAGTAACCGTTCTAACACGTTACGGACATGTTGTTGGTGTGTCTCCAAGGTAGAGGAAAAGATCAGCAGGTCATCAATGTAGGCAATGACGTAGTCATCAAGAATGTCTTTCAAGACTTCATTTATGAAGAATTGAAACGCCGCTGGGGCGTTACAGAGCCCAAAGGGCATTACAAGGTACTCGAAGAGACCATACTTAGTGCAGAACGCCGTCTTCCACTCGTCTCCCTCCCTGACTCGTACCAGGTGATAGGCGCCCCGCAAGTCCAACTTGGTGAAATATTGGGCATTGCGTATTCTGTCAAGGAGGGAGGCTATGAGAGGAAGAGGGTATCGGTTTTTTATGGTCACTTCATTAAGCTTCCTGTAATCGATGCAACACCGCAGGCCCCCTTCCCTTTTAGGAATAAAAAACAAGGACGAAGAGGCCGGGGATCGCGAAGGTCTGATGAAACCTTTCTCAAGCATAGAGTCGAGATATTCCCGTAAATACACGTTCTCCCTCTCAGTGAGTGCATACACTCTGCTACATGGTATTCTGGCTCCTGCCTCGAGATCAATACGGCAGTCGTAGACACGGTGCGGCGGAAGACCCTCCGCTTCCTGTACATCAAAGACTGCTTGCAATGCATGGTAACAGGATGGTAGAACAGGACAGTCTTCCTTACCCTCCGCGGCTGTGTGTGCCTCTCTATGAGAAACTCCTACAACAGGCCCCAGAACCACCGGAGGAAAGGTTATAGTGGATGTTTCCCAATTGATGACAGGATTTTGCGTTCTTAACCATGGGATACCCAGAAGCACAGGGAACTGTGGGGAACAAATTAAATCAAACATTATCTCCTCATGATGATCAGGTGCTATAACCATGTGCATCGGGTTGGTGTGATGAGTAACCGGACCGGAAAGAAGGGGACTGCCATCGATGGTAGTGACATTACTGGCAATCTCCTTCTTAGTGTCGGCTATCATATTCTCCCTAGCCCATTCTCTGTCCATGTAGTTTCCAGAAGCCCCAGAGTCTACCATTATCAATACGTGTAAACCAAGAGTGCCTTGTGTGAGATATGCTGGTATATACAAATGGTTAGTAGGAGCGTAAGTATAGTCGGAAGAAGAGACCGTTAGTCCAGACCTACCTGAGTTCCTCGTCTCACAAGAACTCAGGCTGACTAGTTTCCCGACACCTTGGACTGAGCGGGTTTGACTGGGCATTCTCTTAGGAAATGACCCGCTTTCCCACAATACAGACATAACCGAAGAGTTCGTCTTCTCTGTCTTTCCTCGGAAGTCAGAGGACCTCGGACTATGCCTATCTGCATGGGTTCGCTGTCTTCCGTGGCTTTTTCTGGGGCAGTTTTTTTATCCTTCAGAGCAACATACCGATACTCATGCTTCCCTTTCTCTTTCTTTCGTTCATGCAAACGATGGTCTATCCTCACTACCAAATCTATGAGAGCACTACAAGAGGTAGGAAGATCGACTATCTGGGACAGGGCGTCTTTCAGTTCTTCCCGCAACCCCCTGTAGAACATGGTACTGCGTTTTTCCTCCGGCCAATCGGACTCAATCACCAACCGGCGAAACTTAGTAATATAGGCCACCAGATCCTGAGTACCCTGTTTTAGTTCCAATAATTCAGTATCGGCAGAATGAGTATACATGTGTCTATCGAAGAGTTTACGAAATTCCCGTCGAAAAGCTGCATAATTATGTAACAGGGGGTCATCTCTGTCTACTAAGGGTATAGCCCAATCAGCTGCAGAACCACTGAGGTAAGAAATTACAAAGGCTACCTTGGCCTGGTCGGAGGGAAAACATTGAGCCTTGCAGGAGAAATGTAGTTGGCATTGACTGAGGAAAGCCGCGCATCGCGCTGTTTCTCCTGCAAAACGCTCAGGGGGTGCCAGAGGTATCGAATGTGGAGTGGTCACTTGCACTACCGATGGCCCTCCTCCTGTGGCACTAGAAGTCTGTTGTCTCTGCAGGGAGTCCATTCTGGCCATCAATGTCTGAGTCTCAACCTGCAGATTACCCAACATACCTGCCACATCCGCCAGCGTGACCGCTTCGAGATCCATGACGCTCGGGCAGAACTAACCACTTGGGCTTCACGTTCTGTAAAGGATACACGACGATTCTGCAGGAGCGTCAGGAATCCGAAGTATAATCCACAGCCTTCCCCTGCTGCCTTCCCACTCTATCAAGCACTAGAGCACAGGAGGCAAGCCAGGGGAAAACAGGGAAACAAAACAAGGAAAGGTTGGGGTAACAAGTGGGTGTTGAGGGTCTTCAGACTGGTCGTCTCAACCTTCGTGTGGACTTGGTAATCAGGAGAGACTGCAATGCAAAGAATTATATTCTTCAATCTGAAGAGGACAATCACATTCCCAAGTATATGACATAACCTTACATACCTAGATGTTTGTATGTTGCTGTCCCTGAATGAATATGGGAAAACCTCTGGAAAGGGATATAACTGGAGCTGCAGTGAAGAAGACAATACCCTTATAAGTCTACGGACCCAATGTATACTTGTGTAGTGAGTGACTAACAATATATCCTGCTCACTCTGCTCTTTTGTCTTAACAGCCTCGAAGCACACCCCAAAGGATACTCTGATTACAAGCATTCGATTGTCAGTATTCTTGATGGTGAGAACAACATCTATAATGATCAAAACAAGGAGTCAAAACCAAAATACAATATCACTTATAACAATATAATATGCAGCGCGGGAATGCGCTGTTACCGTATTTCTGGAACATGTATCTGTATCCCACTCCTCACTGGTCCACGCAAGAAATCAAGTCCAAAGGAGGTGATAAAACACCAGAACTTAAGAACCCCAATGTGAATTAGGTATGAGCAGGGAAAAGGAAAAGACCTAACTAACTAAGTTCAGCTCACCGGTAAACAACCCAGCCGCCAGCGGAGCAAAACCCGGCTGGCAGCGGAGCAACCCGGTGAGGCAAGACAAAGGGAGGGAGAGTGTGTGCCCGGCCCGTCAGCGGAGCCAAACCCGGCTGACAAGCGGAGCGGAACACAAATGAGGCAAAAAGCAGAGGGAGGATGCCCGGCTCGTCAGCGGAGCAAAGCCCGGCTGACAAGCGGAGCGGCAATGAGGCAGAGGGTAAGGAAAGGAAATCTCGCCGGATGGCGGAGTTAAACCCGGCCGCCGGGCGAGACAATAGAATACTGCAAAGCAGCCTACTTGAGAAGCGACACTGGACGTGTCGAATGCACACAAGCGCGGTGGAGAGGCACTGTGCATATGAGAGCGACGGCCGGGAAAAGGCTCAGAACGAACCAACAGAGCCGAGGAACTCTCACAACGGACAAACACCAAGACGAAGAGAAACCGGAAGTCAGGCACAGGAAGTCAGGCACAGGAACGAACCCAACGGAGCTAGACGCAAGAACGTGAAGCGTCGCTCCCTGGGTTAAGGACACCTATATAGTGCATGTTTAAAGGGCTAGCGCACTAGGAGGGGGCTTGGGGCATGACACTCATATCATGTCCAACTACTATAGTCCTGTATCCCTCATCTCATTTCATTTTAAACATATTAATGCTATTACAATAGGGCAAATTAAAAATCAGTAAATATTGGCAAATTAAATGGGTATAGTTGAGATTTCCAACTGTGACAGTATGACTTAGCTTTCTCTACTAAATGGCAGAGCCATTTTACTGGCACTAAAATCTTTTAAGTTTAGTGGATTAATGTAAAAATAGATGGGCCACAGTGTTTAGGCTTTGCTACAGACTACTGTAGTTGATAATACAAAAGCTTTTGTCATCAATACATTAAAATACAAATGTACAGTAGTTTAGACAGAGAGTGGGCATTGAGTCTGTGCTCTGCAGCCATTGGCTTTCAAGTGTTTTTCCTTGTGTGCCATTGCCTGGATGGGCTCTCTGTCAGTCCAATGGCATTTAGAGGATGGCCACAGGAAGTGGTTTCTTTTAAAACTGCAAATGGAACATGACATGTATTTTGAAACTGTATGCCAGAATGTGTTCTTTACAGCGCCACAACATTGTATTTGCTTGTTTAAGGATTTAGTACTTGCAGTTTGGATGGCTAAGTCTTTCATAAAGTAAGGGCACAAAGCTATCCACTAACTGACCTTGAGTAATCATTTGTTTTACTTTGCTGCATGATAACATTTTGTTATATCTACTGTTTTGTTCTTCCTACTATTCCGGCCTACCTACCATACACATATACTTGCCATATTTACAATATCTTTCCCCCTATAACTTACCTTTCACACCTAACATACCATATTTAATCTAACATTCTTAATCCACCTACATTCTAAAAATTCCTAATCTACCATATATAATATATCCTGCCATAACGAACCCTCCATTCCCCAATACAGTGTGTATATTTTTTACTTTTAGGTTTGTGAAAAAATAACAAGTTAAACCAACAGCTAGAGGTATCATAGTCTACTATAAAATAATTTTTTGTCCTCCAAAATGTTTAAGGTTTTGCAGCCTGCATCAGAAAAGTGTTTTCTGCTGCTTTTGAAGGGTACAACATATGAATGGCAGTGCTTCTTTAAAAATACTGAGACATGTTCACTTTGCTTATGCTTGCTTGCTTACTTTTATTGAATCTAACTAAGTTGTCAGCGTTGAGACATTCTACCTTTAATCAATTCAATGCTACAAGAAAATGAAATAACCTTCAAAATTCAAAGGATTCTTTGACATGGTATTTGCAAATAAATTAATCCTCTAGCAAAATGTCATCCAAATAAACCTGCTTCACATTGAATATGAATGGTGCTTGAGAGGGTGGGGTTCAAAAGGAGATGGCTGTGCCCATTGTACATTTTCCCTAAGCCCAAGCTGGGAAGGATTGTTGAAAAATATTCACCAAAACTATTTTAAACTTTTCATCAGAGTAGCTGAACCACCATCATGTGGAGACTGGCAGTGGAGTATGGACTGGCAGTGGTGTTTTAATTAACACATTTTATTACCTTTCTATGCTAGTACTAGAGGTCAACTAGAATGCTCATTGGCAAGCAGTAGAAGGAGCCACATAAACTGGCTTAAGTTGCTGAAAGTAGGAACCATGAAACAGCACTGAGGTTTTTTGAAGATGTGCTGGGTATAGTAATGGCATAGTAAAGATGTTGGTTGAAAAATAACTTTGTTTGGGAGAAGCGGTAATCTTCTTTCTAAATTAATTATTTCATCAGTAGAATATGTAGCAATCAATGCAACTAGGATCTGCATTCAGGACCAGACAGACTCCTCCAGATGGCAATGGTGTAATGATCAAAAACTAGCTTCTTTTATATTCAGACACAAATCACTTAATACTACTCATTCACTCAGTCAAAAAACAGTTTTTGAAGTTTGAAACTATTCCGAAAATGTCACAATACATGCCGACTGTACATGGTCATTTTTTTAAACAACTTAAAATGGCATAACAAAGTTAAAGGTTTTCAAAATGTATACCATACAAACATAACAAAAGGAGCAGAACAATTGGTATTAATTAGTGAGCTGGCGGCCATTGCAATTTTTTTCTCTCTAACGCCTAGAATTTTCAAAGCTGTACAAGTTGGAGTATTTCATCATCGATAAATGTCCTACTGCTGCTCCACATTGATGGATGAAACATTATAGCAAAAGGGGTTTCATGTATTTGGGTTTCACATAAAATTTGCAGAAGACATGAGTATGTTAGTCTTTGAGACATCATCACAAGAACATCGTCAGAGTTGCCCGAATACAATGTTCAGCAGATTCTGCTAGAATGAAGAGGCAATAAATAGAGCAAGCAAGTTGATAAGTTAGGCATAACCTGGCCGTCTGAACACTCCAATGCAAGTTACACCTTAAAAAACGATTTCTTGAGTTACAAGGTTCTCCTATTGCCCAAAGTAACAAAAGAATTGGATCAGACATCCAATTCTCTCCAAAGTAGAAGAGAGGTTCTGACGCCCAAACCTTTTTTTCACATTTTTCCTATCAAGGCAAACAACTAGGTCCCCTGAATTTACACTTATGATAGCATGAGTAAGTAAGACATATGTAGGTAAAACTCAATTTGCGAGTTCTTAATAGCGATGTTTACCGAATCATTATTAAGACCTCGCAAAGTCCGATGAAGGTAATTATTCGTTAAAAAGTAGCGAATCAGTAAAATGAAATACCGATTCCAATTTACCGATTAGCAAATAGCGATTATGTAATACCGAATCGGTATTAACGAATCAATATTTTAAGAAATCGCTAACTATTTAAACTGCTCTTTCACATCACAAGCACAAAGTGGCCTGACACCTGCTGCTACACTGTGGCTGAAGCTGTGGGAGAGGCAATGAGCAGACCTTACAACACAGGAGCTGCTTTGCAAACATCTTGCAGACACACCAAACCAAAAATGGACAACCAGGAGAAGGAAAAGGAGGCAGGAGAGCAAAAAAAGAAGCACAAATTCAGCGAGAGGGAGCTGGAGGTGCAGATAGAGAAGGTGGCAAAGGACCACTACAAGCTCTGCGGCAAATATTACCTGCACGTACCGGAATCCCAAAAGAGGATGATATGGCTGGTGATCCTGGAGAGGATACATTCAATTGACGTAACACAGCGCTCAATAGATGAACTAAAGAAGCGCTGGCATGACCTCAGAAAACGTGCCAAAGAGAGGGTGTCTGAAAGGCTCAAGCAAGCCACGCAGACAGGTGGTGGGACCTCTACATCCCCTGTCCCAAATGCCATGGAACTTTTGGTGGGGTCCACCCTCCGGCCGGAGAGCGTGAGTGGCATTGAACACCATTGGAGACATTGGAGCATCTGGTCAGTAAGTCCCTGTCCCTCTTCTTGAAGACGAATAACTTTCTAGAGGAGGAACAGTTTGGGTTTAGACCAGCCCATGGGACCGAGTCAGCACTGGTGATGGTACTGGATAACCTACGAATGAGGGCGGACAGGGGTGAGTCAGCAATTCTAATCCTGCTGGGCCTGTCCGCCGCATTCGATACGGTGAGCCATGACATTCTGCTGACAAGGCTGGAAACCTTTGGAGTGAAGGGAATGGCGCTTAACTTGTTGCGTTCGTATGTGTCAGATAGGTGGCATGCAGTGGCACTCCCTCCATACCAATCTGAATTTGCCAAAGTTCCACATGGGGTTCCGCAGGGATCATCCATCAGTCCCATCCTGTTTAATGCTTACATGCAACCCCTGATGGGCATCATTAAGGCTTATGACATCAGCGTGATCAACTACGCTGATGACACACAGCTTATGATCTCCCTCAATGGTGCTAAGGCGGATTCACTAGAGAGTTTCCATGCCTGCATGCATGAAATGGCGGCATGGCTAAAGGGAAACTCGCTCCAGTTCAACAGCGGAAAAACAGAGATCATGCAGTGCAAGGTGGGGAGAAGTGCCAGAAGCCTGCCTGCAGACTTTTGACCTTTAGTCTCGGATGGACCGCTGACACGAGTGAAGACGGTGCGGAATCTGGGGGTCAGCTTTAATGAAAATTTAAATCTGGAGACCAACGTCAATAAACTGGTGGGCAGTTGCTTCACTTAATTGCGAGGTCTCCGAAAGCTGCTGCTTTTTCTACCGGTACAGGCAAGAACAACTGTAGTCAGAAGTACCATCCTCAGCCGCCTGGACTACTGCAATGCCTTGTTACTGGAATCACCTGGATATCTGATTTCCAGACTGCAGAATATCCAGGCGGCAGCAGCTAAGTTGGCACTCTCAGGAGCCCGCCGATCTTATACAACTTAAGCGTTGGCTGACTTGCACTGGCTCCCAGTGCCTCAGAGGATCCTCTTCAAGTCCCTATGCACCGTCTTCAAAGCAGTACATGGTCAGGGCCCTAAACCACTCCAAGACAAGTTCCAGTGGTACGAGCTCACACGGGCCCACCGCTCCTCTTCCACTAACCTTGTCAGAATACCTAGGATTAGAAAAGCGACCCAGGGTGGCCAAGCTTTTAGCGTAGCAGCGTCCCACCTCTGGATTAGCCTTCCAATTAAAATCAGGAAAACCAGCTAATTACTGCTGTTCCGTAATAAAATCAAGACCTGCCTCTTTCCAAGGTTATAACCTCCCCCAGGGGTAGTGGTAACAGACCCTCATCGAGACAACCTCCTCCTGCTTTCAAAGACTGACTGTCCTTCGTTGCACCTTTCTTCAGCGCCAGGATGCCCGCAGGGTTACAGCGCGCTCTACAAATGATATAAATAAATAAATAAATAAACACAGACAGCTCAGCCAGAGCTGGCAACAGGCAAGGTAAGATGCATGCACAGCATGCTGTGCCCCCCACTCCCTAACCCCAATCCCCAATGAGCCAGTATGATTCCCACTCCAGTACATGTTTTCCAAAAAAACAACAATGCATTATGGGAGATGTAGTCAGAAGTAACTCATATCATAACAGTCAGTCAACTGAACCCAGAGGCATATGACACACATCAGTAATTAGCAAGCGGAGGACAGTCAGCTTGATTGGCAGTCATGAAATGTATTATTACACCAATGCTGCCAGACAAGTGAGTAAATGTACATTCTGTCTCCACAGGCGAGGCAGCGAGCAAGGCTGCTGAAGGCGACACAGGAAAGGCACCCAGGAGAGCCAACACACAGGATGAGGAGGTCTTGTCGCTCCAGACCACCCAAACAGCCGCAACAGGTGCAGGGGATAGGGGGAAAGTGAGGAAGCACCTAGCCGCAGCAGCATCACACCCCCGATAACTGAGTCAAGGAGGCGCAGTGAAAGGCACGGAGCTGCCACAGGACAGACAGTCAGGGAGGACAGTGTGCCAAGGGAACGCAGCAGTGCTGCACGTGGGCACAGAAAATAATGACAATCATCACCTGGCATTGTGAGATGGGTGATGTAACCCATTTAATCTGTTGAATGGTTAGTGAATATTGGCATGGCATGTTGAGGCCTTCATGGTGTGGCGGTGTGCTGTGCTATTGCCTGAGTTAAGGTTAATAAAACACCGTCACGCTATTACACTTATTGGCTTTGTCTCATTACTTACTCAGAAATAGTTGTGTGTGATCTCAGCCTGTTTGTGTCTCCCATCTGGTGCTGCTGCCACACATGCTGTGCTGTGCTCTGGCTGTGGACAATCCTCACCCTTATCCTCTGAGTCAGTTAGTTCCACTGCTGTTCCTTTCTTTGTGGCAAGGTTATGCAGCATGGCACATGTTGCTATTATTTTACAGCAGATGATAGGGCACTACTGCCGTGCACCTCCACTTTTGTGGAGGCAGCGGAACCTGCTCTTTAAGAGACCAAATGTGCGCTGCACAATATTGCACATAGATCTATGTGCCACATTGAATCTCCTCTCACTTGGGGAAGATGAGTTGAGATATGGAGTCAGGATAAATGCCCGCACTGCATTTGCGCTATCACCTGAGTGAGAAAGGAAGAGTCATTAATAACAGTCACCAACACATTCATCCAAGGTATACATCAGGGTGTGTCACATTGATTTACCTAGCAGGTATCCTTCCCCGAATTCGCCCCCAGCCAGACATGTGTAGATCCCACTGTTCCTGAATATGTAGGAATCATGGGTGCTCCCTGGAAATTTGGCTATGATGTCGGTGATGATGTGGGCCGCATCACAAATTACCTGCACGTTGATAGAATGTGTAGATTTGCGGTTCCGATATATGTACTCTGTAGCTGCAGGTGGGCAGATTCGTATGTGTGTCCCATCAATGCACACGATTACATGTGGGAACGGTGCCTTTTGATAAAAATCCATCTTGGTTTTATGCAGTTCCTCCTGTGTGCTGGGGAACTGTATGTAGTGGTGCATTCTTTGCATCCTGGCATCCAGGAAAGTGTTGAAAAAATGGGACAGGCAACTCTGTGACACACCACCTGCCACAGCTATCACCCCCTGGTAACTAACTGATTCAGGTAGGTGCAGGCTACAAAGCACCTGGACATGTTGTGGTATAGTGTGCGCCCTTGTGTCTGAGGCTCCAGGAGTGGGTTCAGGTCCCGTATCAGGTCTAGGATGGTTTGGGGGTGAAGCCTGTACCTCTCATGAATTTCAGCCTCAGTCAGTTGGAATAATGTAATGCGCAGTCTGTACATGCGTTCCTCCCGTCTCCAGATCCTCATTCCTTCTGCCTGCATCCAAAGCTGCCTCGCAATGACATAAAGGGTCGCCATTGTGTTCACACTGTTGCATTTTAGGGCAGTTTAAATGCAGTGCACCTGATTACCACCTGATTTGAGTCAGTGGTAATTTGCAAGTCCTAAATAACGAATATTTGAAAAATCGGTAATAGCGATTTTTGGTACATCGATTTGTGAATTATTTTAAGAATTTCTTATTTTGCGATTCGCTATTTAGGGATTTGGTGAGTACTAATCACAAATTAAGGAATCACTAACTGTTTTCCCTTATTTTTAGCGATTCCTTATTTTGCGATAGCGTTTGGCATTACCTACATTGCACATGGCTATTTACCGGTCACAAATGCTGAAATTCTGCAAATTTCAGAGTTAGCGCTCGGTATTTGGCCACCTACATCTGGCCCTAAGGGGTCTTATTTACTAACTTCTCGCGCAATGCAGGACAGCAGCAAAAATGCTGTGCTGCTGATGTGTGAGGAGAGAGCAGGACAGCACCATAGCTACAGAGCTATGGCACTCCTCTCTCCCTAGAACCAGCGCACAATCTAACTTCTGAGTGCCACACACACCTATGCATCATACTGTGAGACTAGTATAAGTTTTGTACTAGAAGGATAACTTTTCAGTAAAAAATACTATGCTTAGACTTACTTTAAAAGTTTTCTTACTTTGTATGTGTGCTGTAAAGTGCAGCACACACGCAAAGTCGTAAAAAAGGAGAGATAAAATAATTTACTCGTGATAGAGCCTATTTCAAAGTACAGTTATTTTTTATGCATAATTCAGTCTACTTTTTTTAGAATTTTGTTTTTGATTTTGCATTAAAAACTGTGTGTGTGGTTGCATGAGAATGCCCTTGCACTACACATGGAATGCCACCTTGGCACTAAGTAATGCAAATCAGCGCTAAGCATTTCACAGAAGTGCTAGGTGCTGCTTTTCTCTGCTTTCAAGTGAATTTCCAGCAAAAAACAAGTTTTGCACCGGAATGCAAAATAGAAGAAAAATATTTAGTGTCTATTTGCATCATGTTTATGACAGAAACACTGTGCCAAATCTTAGGTAATATACCCACACAATTTGATCAAGTGAAGGCCCAGAATATCAGTGGTACTTTAAACTCTGCACTTGGATAGCTTCTGTAGAATTCTTTACATTCCTTGCACTTTGCAATTCTTCTTTTCTCTACTACTGTCCCTCTCCAGCAAAGTCTATTTCTAGTCCTGGATGTGTGTAGCAGTGCAGGAAAAGTGTGGCAAAATGAATGAATGAAGATTATTCGTGTTTAATTAATTAAAAACATTACATCTGAACACATTTAGCATTTATAAAACATAATTAAAATATTGTTTTGAGAAGGGAACAGGTATCAAGTTTGTAGTCTCCTTTTGTATCCATAAGTGCCCCTTCCACATTAGTACAACATGACCCCTTTACCTTCGCCTCACACAGAACATTAGTCATGAAGACCACTGATTAAAAGTGCTCCATGCTGGTAGGGTGTGGCCCCAGAAATCAAAGTGCAATACCAAGCTTTTATTATCAATTGCTGCTTTCATAGATTTTACACACAAAAAATGCCTGATCAGTGTTATGTCTTGAACCTTAGCACTGTGCTGTGTCTCGTGCCAGCTGGCATCCTACCTCTTCTGGCTCGAGCACTACACAGTCCTCATGCACATATTGTTGTGAATTGAAACAGGCTTCTTAACGTTCTTCATGTTGTGGATCGTTGGGGCAGATCGGGTGGGGAGAGCTGACCGGCGGCTGCGTCCGTCATTCACCTGTCGTTGGGGTTATGTTTTCATGAATAAAGGATTATTCATAAATTCGACTACGTTCATCTTTCATAACAATCAGTTGGTGTGATTCTCTTTTTAAACACAATGGCATAACATTAGCTTCAGCAGCCGCAGCTGTGCGGGGGCCATGAGCTCCAGGGGGACCCTCTGGCACTGTGCACCATTAGATGCACCTGGCCTGGGTCGACGGGTGTGGGGAACCCCTCCATGTACTTTGCAGGGGGGGCCTCAAGTTTTGTTAGGCCACAGTTTAATGCCTTGGCTGCGGCAGTAATTCCGCCGCATCGCTGTGGGCGGAGGGGGGCCGCGCGGCGCCGCCATGCTGGTGATGGAACCATTCCGTCACCAGCCACGGGCGCGCTGTGCTTGTGACGGAGTGGTTCCGTCACGGCCCCACCCACTCAATGGAACGCTCAGTGCAGGCACGGAATTCATGCCGCGCAGGCGCGCAGCGGGGCCGTGACTGAAACACACCGTCAATAGCACAACCGACCCGTGGCTGGTGACGGAGTGGTTCCATCACCAGCGTCCAAGGGGTTAAACAGGTTATGGCCTGTCCACATCTAGGACATTATCCTTATTTTGATTATTCAATTTGAGCCCCAATGGTCAAAATTACCGTGTGCAAGTAGTTTGCGGCCCCAGAGGTCAAAGTCCACCATGCAAAAAGGCTACCAATTTAACAGCGATCATAAACATTTTCCATCACCAATTGCTGCTTTCATAAATGTATACAAAAACACCTGAAAACGGACATGATTCTTCTTTTAAACAAGTTAAGACAGCTGTCCAACATGTCCTAACATTTTGGGTTAAAAATATTGGCCAAAGCCAAAGGCATTTCATGGGTTATATCAGCCTGATTCATGAAGCGAAATAGCGCCCGCAATGGCTGCGAAAACACAATTGCGGGTGCAAAACACGGAATCGGCATTCAAGTACGAAATAGCGAAATCGCTAAAAAATAATAGCGAGCGGAATAGCGATTACGCTGTAATAGTCGCAGACTCCGGGAAGTCGAGCATTAGCGATACTGAAATAGCGACCAACCACGGAATCTGCGATTTGAATAGCGAAACGCAATATTGTCTCAATCGGCATTCATGAAAGAAATACATTAGCGAAAAAGCGCTAAATCGCACGTTTGCGCGGCGCAATTTAAGGACAACTCAAAGCAGGTGGTAACCATAAAAGCCATGATTAACCAAAATTTGAAAAACTGTTAGCCAATCACCAACAGGTCCAGGCCTGACCAATCACACATAAGGACATTCAGCAGCAGCAATAGGCGTTCCACAATGCCTGGGATGTACATGGTGGTGAGGCGGCGAAGGCTACAGCGAGCAGCACGGAGGAGACGCATGAGGCAGGCAAGGATTTACCGGCAGCGGGTCACCTTGCTGGGGCAAACCAGAGAACAGATTTATGCTAAATACAGGCTGAATGGGGAAATGATCACCTGGCTGATACAAGAACTCGACCCCATCATGCAGCACCCAACAAGGCGAAACAATTCTGTGCCCACACATGTGCAGGTATTGTGCAGCCTGCACCTCCTGGCATCCGGCAGTTTCCAGGGCATAGTAGCCGCTGCTGGGGGGATATCCCAGCCCACCATGTCACGCTGCCTCCACACTTTTGTTGACGCCATGCTCAGCCAGCTACACCGGCACATCACATTTCCCACGAGCCAACAGGATTTGGACCTCACAAAACTACAATTTTATAATGTTGTCCATTTTCCCCATGTCCTTGGCTGCATAGACTGTACCCACGTCGCCATCTGCCCACCAGCTGGCACGGAGTACATGTACCGCAACAGGAAGTCGTACCACTCCCTCAACATACAGATGGTCTGCAATGCCAAGACCATCATCTCTGACATTGTGGCCCAGTACCCAGGGAGTACCCATGACTCCTTTATCTTCAGGCACAGCGGACTCCATACACGACTGATCAGGGGAGAGTTTGGGGAAGGACACCTACTTGGTAAGTACACTTTGTCAACAATGTCACATTGCCATGAAGTAACTGCGCTGCACAGGCAATCAACATCTGCTCCTCTCATTCAGGTGACAGTGGCTACGCCCTACGGGAATACCTCCTGACCCCTTACCTCAACCCTGCCACACCTCAGCAACGCCGCTACAATGTTGCGCACATCCGGACAAGGAACTGTATTGAAAGGACATTTGGCCTGCTCAAGAGCAGGTTCCGTATACTGCACAAGACAGGTGGGGCCATGTATTACAGTCCTGCAGCGTGCTGCCGCATTGTGGCTGTCTGTGCAATGCTTCATAACATTGCAACCAAGCGCCGGATACCAGTTGACATCTCAGGCAGTGAATCTGAGGGGGACGACCGGCCACCAGCACATGCGCACCATGCACGCGGGGAGAACCCAGCTGAAGGCCACAGACGTCGCAACCACATCACAGCTAACAATTTCTAGCCCACCCCCTTCCCCCACCCCACATATCACAATTGCATGCAAACTGTAATGATTACACAAGGCGTATGTGTGCAGCAAAATAAATGTATTTGTTTGAATCACAAAAAAAAAGGGTCATGGTAACAACTATTTACAAAATGCAGTATTCATGCATACTGCATGAGACGGTTCATGGCAGGCTTAGCTTCAGCCTGCGCCTGTGTCCCTGACACAATGTCATTGGCGCCTCCGGCGCACAATTCCCAGGCGCCTGTGAGGCTCTTCCTCATCCTGGGCAGCTGTACCAGGCGTAGCCCTGGTGCTGCGCCTAGGTGGGGGGGCCTGCGTGGCAGAGTGACTGCTGACACTGGAGGCACCCTCACTCGCATCATCTCCCCCCACAATGGCCGGTAGCACAGGTGCGTGCAGTGCGGTGACGGCGGTGGTCAAGTGCTCCAGCACCCGGGTAATGTCCTCGCAGCACTGGACCAGTTGGTGCTGCTGGGTCAACGAGCGCCGCGCAAGCTGGGTGGTGGCATTTGCCGAGACATAATTGGAGCGACTATAGGTGGACAGCCGGCTCAGCAGCTGGTGGTGGCGCCTGCTTGCAACACTGCGGTGCTTCACCAGCGCTGCAGTGTTGTCCTCCATAGCCGCCGTCATGCGGTTCATGGCCGCCGTCATGCGGTCCATCCTCTCGCCGACTCCCGCCACATTGCGGCCTATCTTATGCAGCTGGAGCTGGATGGCTCCTTGCTGCTGGGACTGGCGCTGGTGTATGCGGAGCATGCGCCGCTCCACGCTCATGCAGGCATGGAGATGCCCATTGCCCCGCCTGCTGTTGGGCCGCTGTGTAGCGGATGTGGCTGGCCCAGATCTTATTGGACGTGCTGCAGGTGTTGTAGCAGCTGGTGTTGCAGGTGCGGCAGGCACTGGAGGCACATTGGTGGGGTGCCTGGCTCTGGCAGCCGGTGGGTCTGCAGATGTTGCAGCAGCAGAGGCGGGGGGCCTGGCCTTGGCAGCCGGTGGGCCTGCAGGTGTTGCAGCAGCAGAGGCGGGGGGCCTGGCCTTGGCAGCCGGTGGGCCTGCAGGTGTTGCAGCAGCAGAGGCGGGGGGCCTGGCCTTGGCAGCCGGTGGGCCTGCAGATGTTGCAGCAGCAGAGGCGGGGGGCCTGGCCTTGGCAGCCGGTGGGCCTGCAGATGTTGCAGCAGCAGAGGCGGGGGGCCTGGCCTTGGCAGCCGGTGGGCCTGCAGATGTTGCAGCAGCAGAGGCGGGGGGCCTGGCCTTGGCAGCCGGTGGGCCTGCAGATGTTGCAGCAGCAGAGGCGGGGGCCTGGCCTTGGCAGCCGGTGGGCCTGCAGATGTTGCAGCAGCAGAGGCGGGGGGCCTGGCCTTGGCAGCCGGTGGGCCTGCAGATGTTGCAGCAGCAGAGGCGGGGGGCCTGGCCTTGGCAGCCGGTGGGCCTGCAGATGTTGCAGCAGCAGAGGCGGGGGGCCTGGCCTTGGCAGCCGGTGGGCCTGCAGGTGTTGCAGCAGGTAAGGTGGGGGGCCTGGCTGCTGGTGTTGGCGCTGCCGCAGGGGCTGGTGGCTGGGTATCAGGTAGGGTTTCCTCCTCCTGGGCCTCCTCATCGATCAGCAGCCTCTCGCTGTCACTGCTATCACCCGCACCTGTGAGGGTAAGTGGATACTCATTAGGTGCATGTGACTGTCAGACGTGCAGATGTTACATGCATGCTGGGTGTCATTCCCTGGGTGGCTGTGTATTTGCGCACTTTGGAACCTTTCTGGCCGCATTGTGGTACTACTACATTGTGGCCATACTACGTCTCCCACAATGCTTCAGGGCATTTCCTGATGCACAACATAGGCATGACTAAGGGCCAATGAGTGAGCCTATTTGGTCAGGGGCGGTAATAGGGGACAGGGTCGCAGTCGCATGCCACTTACCTTGGGTGTCTTGGGTGGGGCGGGAGGAGTCCAGAGGGGTCACGCCAACACACGCCTCCCTCTCCAAGGTGTCCTCTACCTGGTCCTCCAGGGGGGTGTTGGGTGGGACAGTCGGTCCACCACCTCCGGTGCCTGATGCCTCACCAAGGCGCTCCGCCACCCTCTCCTTGGCACGCCCCCGGAGGTCGTACCACCGCTTTTTAAGCTCCTCCAGAGACCTGTCCGCAACGCCAACAGAGTTGACGCTGGAGGCAATCCCCACCCAGATCCTCCTCTTCTCCTGCTCTGGGACCCTCCGGGAGTTGGCACCAAACAGCTGGTCGTGGTTGGCCACCACCCCTTCTATGAGGTTCTCCAGCTCCTGTTCGGAGAATTTCAGTGTGCGCTTGCGGCCAGCGCTGTTGCTGGGGCCTGGCTGGGGTTCGTCCGACATGGCGGTCGCTATTTCGGCGGGGTCGGGAGTCGCTAACGGCGGTTTAGCGGCAGCTTTCGGTCGTGAACACTCGACTGATAGCGTCACTGTGTTGTTTGGGGGTGGGATTTGGCTGCTTCCTGGTTGTGATGTCATCACGGTGCTCGGAATGCGTCTTCCCGTTTTCCAGATCCCGCGAGATTGCGACTCGCATTCCCGATCGCACGGGATTGCGAGTCGCTATCCCGTGCGATCGGGATTGCGAGTCGCTATCCCGTGCGATCGGGATTGCGAGTCGCTATCCCGATCGCAGGTAGCCGGAAATAGCGATTTTTCTGCGTTTTTTGTAGGTCGCTAACGCCTTTAGCGCCCGCGTGCGACTCGCTATTTTTTCCCCGAAAAGTACATGAATGCCGTTTTGCGTTTCCTCAATAGCGAGTCGCTATTAATCGCTATTAGGGACACGCAAAACGGCCCGTACATGAATCAGGCTGTTAAAGCTTTACAGATGCAGATCACATATATTGTAGACTGTTTGTCCTCACCATCTGCATTGATTATCACCTTCACCATCCTTGTCACCAGACCAATAGTACCTTCGGGAATAAGGCCAAAATGCATTCTCACAAGTGCATACTTTGCATGGCTTGGGAAGGACAGATTCAGATATTCAGGTAGGGTGCCCTGGGGTGTAGAGAATCCCAGATCAGCTGCCTTGAAATTTAGCTCTTAGATCCCCGAGGTCCTAACCTCATGAAATTATCTTTGCTGATTTCATTAATAGCGTTGCTGTTGTTCTTTGCGGTAAGGTAATATTAAATCTTCAGTGCTCAGGGCCTTTAGAGGTTGCCAAGAGCAGTCACCATGCAGAACCAGGTTTCCAGAATTTCTCCAAGAGTAGATGTTTCATTGAGCCAATTAGTGCCATTTTCAAATTTTGACAGTATGAGACAACTCCTGCTTTGTGAATTTAAATTCCAGTCTTGTTTTTAGTTGGCTATTGCAGGCTGAGAGTGCAAAGCTCAGACATGGTTACATGTTTTGATTGTTTGGGAAATATTTGAATAGTGATTGCCTGTGTTATGTTATGTTATATTTATTTGTATCGCGCACAGCTACTCGTCAGAGTGTACCGGAGGGTGCAGTGGAAAAGGAAGCTAAAGCCTAGCAGAGCTAGAAGAGAAGGGTTTTTAGTTTTTTTTCTTGAAGATTAGAGGATCCTGGATGCCACACAATGCCAGTGGCAGTGCATTCCTGGCCAAGCCAGCTTTCCGAACAAAAGAGCTCCCACCAAGCCTTTGGCGGTAGAACCTAGGGGTCTGCATCAGTAACTGAGAGGAGGAGCGAAGCTGTCCGCCTGGGTTGTAACAAGCAAATCTCTTCTGTAGGTAAATGGGGCCAAGACCATAGAGGGCCTTATGAGCAATGGTCAGCATTTTACATTTTATCTGAGACTCCAATATGAACCAGTGCAGGGTGTGCAGATAAGCGCGCACACTACACCTATGAGACAAACCCAGTAGGAGTCAGGCTGCCGAGTTTTGGACTACTTGCAACTTCTTTAGGAGGAAGCCAGGGATACCCACCAAGAGTGCATTCGCTTAGTCCAGACGGGACAGGATCAACGCATGGATCACTGTTTCTTTGGCAGGTCCCGGGAGAAGAGGGAGAAACTTCCTCAGTGCCTTCAAGGGGCCAATACAGGTCCCGGCCAGCTTCTTGACCTGTGTTGAAACGTTCAGATTTTCATTGAACCACACGCCCAGATTTCTAGCTGCATTTCTCTCTGCACTAGGCAGGGGGAAGCCAGGTGGCCATAGCCTCTCTCTGAAGTTGGCAGGAAACGAGCCGTATAAGAGGACCTCAGATTTCTCCTCATTGCTCTTCAGCTACACCTGAACGAGCCAGTGAAACACAGAAGATAGCCAGTGTTGTACAGCCAGGACTGAGTCATCCTCCCTACCCCAAGAGAACAGAAGCTGAGTGTCATCAGCGTAGGCCATCACCTTAGCCCCTAAAGATTCCACTAGATAAACCATGGAAGTGACATAAATGTCAAGGAGAAGGGGACTAAGGGATGAGCCCTGCGGGATACCAGTGGTCACCTGCTTAGGCTCCGAGGCAAACGGTGGAAGCCAGACCTGCTGTGACTGGCCCTCCAGGAAGGACCTGATTCAGCACAGCACAGACCTGGAAACGCCTATCTCCGAGAGGCGATCAAGGAGTAAGGAGTAGGACACAGTGTCAAACACCGCCGAGAGATCCAGCATGACGAAAGCTGCTCTCCCGCCGGCACCCAGATACTCCCTGATCGCCTCCGACACCTCCAGCAAAGCCGACTCCATGCTGTGCAGTGACCGGAAACCAGATTGTGCCGGGTGCAGCAGACCCGATACCTCCACATGATTGGTAAGTTGATTCGTAACCACCTTTTCCCAGGCCTTAGCCAAACTTGGCAGAAGCGAAATAGGACGATAGTTACCGGGTAGCGATGGGTCAAGCGATGGCTTCTTAAGAAGAGGAAGGATTAGTGCCTGCTTCCAAGACACCGGGACCACGGCCTCCCGAAGAGACATGTTAACCATTATATTGACTTTGGGATTAATGACGTCTGCAGCAGCAGCCAGGAGTCTAGCTGCGCAAGGATCGTTTGGAGAGCCTGACTTCGAGCCCTTAAGAATTTTAAGTGAGCAAGACAGATCGATTGGCATAAAAGTGAAGAGCAGCTTAACAGGGCCAGCCGCCAAAGACCCCAGTGAGGCGATTGTGGACACCCTAGTGGGGGCCATAAGAGTATCTTGTATACTACGTATTTTATCCGGGAAGAACTTAGAGAAAGTATTGCACCAGGACTCTGAAGCTGACGCAGCATGAGCCTGAGTAGTGGGGGATATAAAGCTTTGCATGATCGCAAAGATTTCTTTTGAATTATTGTTAGCGGAGTGGAGTGGTGTATACCTTGGAGTAGGAATGTGACTGGCCACTGTGAGACCCAATATGTCCTCTCCACCTGTGGTTTCTTCTTTCTCACTTTTGTGTCCATGTAGGGTGGTGAAGAATGTCAGAAATGGGATCTCAGACTTTGCTTCACACTCTGATTGGTTGGTCTAGATTCAAAAACGAAACTCCACAGAAGCAGCACATAGCTTGTGCTGTGTGCTTTACTGGCCTCAAAGAGACTCATGCATGAGAATCATGTTCTCTACATTTTGCAATTTCATCATTTTTAGCTGTTGGTCTCAAATTTCCCCTAACATCAGTTCTATTTCTGGTCATGTGAGGGGGTAAAGAATAAGAGTGGGAGCAGCTCAAACTTTCCTACATTCTCTGGTTGGTAGATGGTTCCACTGATAACGGAAAATGAGAGTGGTCTATAACAGAGGCTTCGATGACAGGCATTTCTAACTCGGGTCTTAGGTTTAATTTGAGGATTCCATCCAGGTGAGGGTATTGGTGAGAAAAATGTTCAGACTTCACACAAAAAGCTTAATCCCCACTTCCTTTGCTGATTTCTTTTGTTAGTAGTCATGGATCTATGGATAGCCCCACCTGCATAAGTCCGTGAGTGCTGTTGGTATCAGAAGAGGGGGCAGCTTCTACACTGGGCAAGAGAGACACCCTGTGTTTTAGCCAGGGTTTCTTCATATGCAGTTCTTTTGTCTTCAATCTGTTTGGATAGAAGACAATGACATTTTGAGCCCATATCAAGCCGGATTTAGGAAGAACACTTCCACCGTTGATAAAATATACAGACTTCAACTCATATTTGGAAAATGATGAGAATGGAGGGTGGCAGCCTCTATCTAATTTTTGTTGACCTGAAAACAGCTTTTGACTTGGTCCCCAGAGATAAACTATGGAGGGTACTAAGAGATATGGGGATCCCTTCTTACCTGCTAAGCATGCTCATCAAGCTGCATGATGCTAACTATGCCCAAGTAAGATGTGGGAAAGGGCAAGAACTAACTCCACGATTCCCAGTTGACAGAGGAGTGAGGCAGGGGTGCATGATTGCACCTACCCTGTTCTGCCTCTTTGCCAGCGCATTAATTGCCCAACTCATTGCGTTAAGGACAATGATGCTCCAAAGCTAGCAAATATAAAAGTCCCAGCGCTGATGTTTGCGGATGTCACCCTTTTAATGTCCAAGTCGCCAATGGGAATACAGTGGATCCTGGACAACTTTGTCTTCTTTTGTAACAACAGGGGGCTGGGGATAAATACATTAAAGACCAAGTTTATGATCTTCAACTCAGCCAAGACTTCAAGCCCTAACCCCCGTTTAGATGACATTGTGCTGGAAAGGGTCTCTGTATTTGACTATTTGGTGTCACCCTCACTGAAAATGTGGAGTGGGGGCCACAAATTGCTAAAGCCAATTTTAAGTTAGCCCAGACTAGCGGAGGAATTGCAAAACTACTCAGAGATACCTACTGGGCCTATTATTGAAATATACAAAGGCACAAGCAAGGGGTGCTATAATGTTTGGAGCCGAACTCTGGGGCCATCGTTCTTGCAGTCTTGTAAGCAAAGTTGGGACCAGCTTCTTAAGACCGATTTTGGGTTTGCCTTCTAGTACCCCCTTAACCCCCCTGCGGCTGGATCTACTTATTAGACCAATCGAAGATGAGATTGGCCTAAGACCCGTAACATTCTGGCATAGGTTGTGGGTGATCCCGGAACTGGCAGAATATTGGTCAGAAACAAAAGAGCTACTTCGTCTCCTGGGGGTGGAACAAATTGCTTGGTTTGCTTATATAATGGATGAGTGCAGTAGGATAGGTAAACCAAATCTCTGGAGTAACCCTGAGGGAGCATGTTCTGCAATTTCACGTGCTGAACTGGTGGCAATTTATCGAACACATAAACTGGCAGTCATCCACGGGAATCCGGCCCCAGGTCATCTGACAGCCGAATTCCTTACAATAAAAGACGAGTATAAATTTGAACCCTTCCTGGATGACATTCTACCATTCCCGGCAAAGAAAATTATACCTCCAGTTTAGAGATAGTACCCTTCCACTAAGAGCTTTTACCTGTAAATGGTCTAAAACTGCCCCACTTGGGTGCATAGCCTGCAATGACCAGGAGGAGTCAGAGCTCCATGTTTTATTTTTGTACCCAGGCTACAAATCTGCAAGACAGTGCTGGCTCACACAGTTGTGCAGGAATCCAGGGTTTGGGCACTGCCAGGAGGGAATTAGAATTTTGAAGTCTGACACCTCCAAGCCCATTGTTTTTGCTGTCTCTCGATTTTGAAATGCAATGTGGCGGAGGTGCTGGACTCTCTTAAAAATAATCACACCATATGTAAATGCATAAACTGCTCTGACTTTCCAGCACAAAATAAAGAGATTTTTTTCTTAACCTTTTTACTGTTTTAAACTTGTAATCATGGAGATGAATTATTCTTATTTTTACACCATATGTGAAATTCTTTGTATAAACATTTTGACTTGTACTGATATCCCCGGTTTATTTATTTTATGTTTTCTGCCTAGTACTGTTTGGTTCCTGCATTCAAACTGACTATTATTGGACACATGTTATGTTTTCCTCCCCTGCTATTAATGCACTTGTTCTTTCCTGAGCTTATTGGCTCTGCTCATAGGTTAGTGCAGCCAATTACCTTCGCCCTCAAAGATGATGCACATGTATTTTAATATGACGGATGGATTGGTTTTCAATATTTTTGTACTGTTAAGTTTTTGATTGTATCGTATACATGCTTTTATGGTCTTAACGACCGAAATAAAGGTTTTCGAAGCAAAGATATATGCAGTTCTTTTGTCTTCAATCTCTTTGTAAAGTACAGTCAATGAGAGCCAGGACAGTTGATGGTACCAAGACAGGGCATCTTTTAACTCTTATTTTAGCCTGTTAAAGAAATCAGCAGCGGCCACTTTATTTGCCCATGCCTGCTCATCCTTTAACTTCAGGAACTAATCAATAGGTTACCCATGTCAAAATACCTCTGGTATGGTGTAAGTAACACCATCTATGTTTCCTAATGATTGCAGAAAACTGGGCAAGAACCATATTATAGACAAGTAACAGGGGGGTTGATTTAAGATGAGAGGGGTGGCCCCAATAAGAACAGCTTTAGCCAAGTACAATAAATAAATGCTTTTTAATGTATATCTAAACTAAAATATGTAGGATGTGCCAAGAAATACAGAGAACATAGTGCCAAAAAGGCATAAAATGTACTTTATGGGGTAGAGCTATTGTAAAAATGTCCTACTGCTGGTGGTAGAGCTTGAAGAAAGCTGAAGACATCCACTCTCATTGAAGTATACAAAAAAGTGATGGATGGAATGCTTGAAATAATTTCAGCCAGTGATAATTACTTAGGGCTGCCTCCCAGTCCATCATTATTTTGAACAGCATACCACCTCAATTTGGACCCATCCATATGTAAATCAGTCATGAACCTCCTACAATAGGAACTGTCCAACCAGAACTGTCAGGTTAGGCCCTCCATGAACATGAACACAAGCAACCCTAGACTGGCTTCACCCATATTAGGGCTCATCAAATGGAAAACAGCTTGGTTCCAGTGGCACAGTGTGCATGGTACCCACCTCTAGGTAACGGTGTCCTACTTAGTGCGTCACACTGAAGTATTCAGAAAAGTGACAGGTGAAATGTTGAATTAATCTCAGCCACTGGTAATTACTCATGGCTGCATCCCAGTTCGCCACTCTTTTGCACACCGTGCCATCTCAGTTTAGACCTAGCCACATGCAAATCAGCCCCGTTACACTTAGTCACTAAGTAAACCTGAGCTTAAACCTTTGGTAGCTATGGAACAGGGCAGACAGGTTTATCTTAGAGGCAATTTGTAAGGTGGCTAAAGGGGGACTGCAGATATGAATTTTAAACGTTTTTAGTAGAAATAGCACCAGGATGCACAATGCCAATTTTTGCAGTAGAACAGGACCTAGGCTCAATGTGATGCTGACCGCAATGGTGGGGGGTTGGATCCACTATCCGGTTACGTGTTGGACAATGATTTTAACTTCTGACTTCAGTTCTTTAGGTCCCAATCCACCACAGGCGTACACTTCCAAAGACCTCCAGGTCTCAGTGGAGGCACTTGAAAACTCACAGGGAATCTGGTAGGGTGAAGTCCAGGTCCAGTTGCCACTGGTCAGCTGTGATTTTGCAGGAAAGGCCTTTTGGAGCTTGGTTTATTCCTTGGCCTTGAGAAGGAGGTCAGCCTTGTGACCCTTAGAGTCTACTGAAGAGAGATAGCAGGTCCAGTCCTCCACAGCACTTCTAAGGTTGCAGACAACAGTTTTAGACATCCTCTGATTTGTCTCTGATCCAGATACCTGGTGTTGCTCCATACCTGGCAAGTACAAGCTAGTGGGTGGGAATGAACCCTGTGGATGCTCTACACAATGGGGTAAAGGTTCCCAGGGCTATCCTTGCCCACTTAGGGCTTTTCAAGATGGCTGAAGTCTTCAGGCACACTAAACTTAGTCTCTGAGGGCTGGGTATGTAGGTGGGCACTGTATTATGATAATCATAGTATCTTTTCACATTTAATACTAAAATCCAGTTTTAGGCAGTCCCTTTAATCCTAACAAACTCAGAAGCAGAAATTTAGCAAAGCAAAGCTGAGCTCTTATAAAACAAACAATGGATATATGCAAATTGCTTTAGCATTCTTTTTTCCTCCCTTGACTTGCACACCAAATGTTATATGTAAACCCAGCAGACTTATCAAACAGACTGTCACACTGTAATGTCAAAAGATGATTACTGTGATTGGGGCCAGATTGGCTGTGGAGACAAACCAACGGTCATGTCCAAGTATCAGCTAACATTTGCCTGTGGTAGAGAGCCCTCTTTGAAGTGTGCCTCAAGTTTCATATGTATTACCCCAGCACACCTGGCAAACAGGACTTGCGCTCAATCAGGACATGACCAATTTATGTTAAAAATACACCCACCGTGATAGAGGGTGGTCTGACTAGGGGGAAAAAGGAAGGGTGCAGTCGTGAGTATTAACTACATCTGCTTGTGACAGGTTAGGCCTCTTTGAAGTTAATCAGGTCATCGGACCTAGCCAACAGGCCATCCTGTCAAGGGAACAACAGCACCTCTCCAAGCCCCAGGCCTTTTGTTACTTTCCTGGAAGCAAGTTCACAGCACATTCATGCCTATTGAAATACTAATTACTGACTGACAGAAGTGGGAGAACAAAACTCAAATTTAGCTTCCTGGACATCAAGGCAAAACAAAGATAATTTTTAAAAGTCAACTTTCCAAAATATGTATTACAAATCCAACTGGGGGAATTGGTTTTGTAATAAATATTGCAAAAAGTCATAAAATGTCATTATTAGGTGCTACCAAGGCAGAGATAACATGTATTAAACCAAATACTATTTTTTTTGTCCTCATTTGCCTTGCCCCCCTCTTAGAATTGCCAACCACCTTGCGTGTCGCCCGCCAGAAGACTTCAGATCGTTACCATCTCCCATTTCAAGACACAAATTAATATTACTGGCGGAAGGAGAATTCTAAAAGTATGGAGGGAGGAGAGTGGAGTGCAAACGCACTTTGACTCTTACTCCATCTCGGTATTTTCAACCTGCTGGACCAACAGTTTATCAAAGGGGGCCCTTGTCCTTGGTCCATGGAGTATACTAGGCATAATCATTGGACCCGGGGGGAAAAAAAACAAAAAACTGAACCTTTATCTCCACTGAACCAACATGTCCCAAAAGGCCAAATTTCTTTTATTGCAAGACCTAGCAAGGTCCATTTGAGATGTTTCATATAACGATATTAACCATCCCGAGTGTGAAGGGGCCGTATTCTCCACCCAAACTTTACAGATTTGCCTCCTGGCCAGCAAAATCGCATAGAACAAAAAGGACCTTGCCTTCCCGGTTATACCTGCCTCGAAGCCGACGATGATTAATGGCAACGTAAAAGACAACGAGATGTTTAAAATGGAATCCAAAGTCGTTTTTATTTCATCCCAGAAACTGGCAATGTAGGGACAGTCCATAAACATATGCACATCAGATGCTTCGCTATAATTACATTTATTACATTTATTTCCTGGGAGAAATTTAGACAGTCTTAGGGGTGAAAGGTAGGCCCGATGTACCGTGAACAGATGGTTTCGCCTGATCCAGGCAGGTTTCACGATTTCATAAAGGAGGGTAAAAGATTTTACCCATATCTCCTCACATGGGAACCCTATCTCTTCCCCCCACAATTCGTCGGGAAGAACAAGGTCTCCATCAGCCTCTTCCAATAGACTCCAATACCATAGGGCCACCTCCTTGCTCCCCCCTGGCCGATCTACCAACTGCTGTTCCAGGCTACAGGTCTTTCCCAATGGAACGCCTTTCCTACTCAACACCCTGGCCCAACTTTCTAGCTGTAGGTATTTAAATTTGGAAAAGCCCGGGCCCACCAGTTCCTCCCTGGCCCTCAGCCTCCCACCAGCCACTAGCTCCCCCTATCTTACAAGCCCAGCATCTCTCACAGGGATGGACAATCTATCTTGTAAGCATAATGGTAACCCAGGGGAGTCCCATATCAGTGCATAGTTGGAATAATAGGCCAGCCCTATTCTCTTCCTAATCTGAGACCAGGCTGTGACCAAGGATGATAAGATTTTTAATTTAACCTTTTAAAAAAACTTCTGGTCCCCAAATTTAAATAGGAATCCATCAGTTGACAGGTCCGCTCCTATCAGCATGGCTTTGAACATCGTCCCAGAAGATGTACGCACTGGTGTTTTTAAAAGCATTCTTATATGGGACAGCTGAAAAGCCCATGCATAATACTGCAGGTCCGGCAAAGCAAGCCCCCCTTTCTCCCTCCTCCTCCTTAACTTTTTCCACGCTAGTCGGGTGGATTTATAATTCCATACAAAGGAGTTAATTTCTCGCTGGCTTTTATCCAGTAATTTAACGTCAAAGGCCAGAGGGATGGTATTGAAAATAAAAATAAATTTAGGCAGGATAGACATCTTGATCAGGTTGACCCTACCCAAGATTGTTAGTGGGAGGTGAGTCCATGATTTCATTAACTTCTTGCACTCATTTTGTGTACGCTCCAAATTAATTTGAGCTATGTCCCTTATATCTTGAACCACCCGTATGCCGAGGTACCTCATGGAAGTTGTCACCCCGAGATGTAAGTTGGGGATATTCCACGCCATGATCTCTGTTTTGCTGGCGTTAATCTCGTACCCCAAACTCCTCCGTCCTCTTAATTACAACAGGAAATGCTTCGTCTGGATCCGATGTAAAGATAAGGATGTCGTCCGCATATAATGCGACCCGCCTCTCCCACTCCCCAAATTTAAACGATGGGATATTGTCATCTCCCCGCAGAATCTGAGCGAAAGGTTCGATGTACAGATCGAAGAGGAGGGGAGAGAGCGGGCATCCCTGCCACGTTCCCCTCGTGATTTTAAAAGGTTTGGTCAAGACACAATTTATCAAAAGCCTTGCCGATGGAGCGCTATACATCAGAGAAATGACACAACAAAAGCCCTCGCCAAAGCCAAACTTCTTCAAAACTGCCTCCAGGTATAGCCAATTGACCCTGTCAAAGGGTGAGTGTGGCCAGGGGAGAGAAAAGGTCGTAGCAATATCTATGGACCCTACCAAATAATATGTTAAGTCAGAGAGCTGCCTCTCTTCAATGAACCCCTTCTGATCTTGCTGTATGATTTCTCTAATTACAGCCCCCAATCTTGCAGACATGATGGACGCAAAGATCTTATAGTCGCTGTTTAAAAGAGAAATTGGTCTATAAGATCCGCATTCTGTTAAATCCTTCCCTGGCTTGGGGATTAGAACAATAGTTGCATCCCCCCAAGATTTTGGGGGGGCTTCCCCCTTCCTGAGTATTCTATTAAATAGGGTCGTCAAGATTGGAATAACGGCACCACCCAGGACTCGATATAATTCACCTGGCAGTCCATCAGGGCCAGCAGCCTTCCCTTGCTTAAATTTGCCCGATGGCCTTGCTCACTTCAGCTTCTGATATGGTCATCTCCAAGCAGTTGCTCTGGACTGTTGAGAGAGTAGGCAAAGAGATGTTGCCTAGCTATGTATCCCTTTTGGCCATGTCATTCGGGGTATCCTCCCTGTAGATCTCCTCAAAGAATGCTCGCCCTATCTCCTGCTTAGAGGTCCTTGCAAGGGACTCTCCCTCCACCTTTATCTCTCTAATATAATTCTTGGCTTGTTCCGCTTTAACTTTCCAAGCCAATATCCGTCCAACCACCTCTCCAAATTCAAAGTGCGAGATCTTACTGGCCTCCCATCTGTTCATCACCCTTTCCTGAAGAATATTCTCCAGCTGACTTTTCATTGTTCTTAATTGCTTTTGCTCCTCCAAGGACCCTATGGAGTCCCCCAACTTATTCTCAAAGAGCCTTATCTCAAACTCGAGCCTATTTATCAATTCCCGATATACTTTCCGCCTATAAGAGGCTCTATTTGTGATACATCCTCTGAGAAAAGCTTTTAAAGTTTCCCAGACTGTTGCTACTGAAGAGTTTAGGTTGATCTCCAGAAAATATGTCTTTTCAGATACTAGGAAACCCACTTCCTCCTCCTCCTCCAACAATATAGTGCGGTCAAACGACCAGGAAGGATGTTTTGTCTGAGCCTTTATTTTGAGAATAAACATTAGGGCTGAATGGTCTGACAGGTGGGACGGGAGATATTCAATGGTGGTTAGTGTGTCCTTGATACTGTAACTAAATAAAGCATAATCTATTCTTGATTTGTGCTTATATTTTAAGTTACGAAAGGAAACCCCTAGTTTGTAACCAACTCTTTCCCGACACAAATCTGCCAAGCCGAGTTGAGTCATGGCTGCAGTGAGGGTCTGTCTTGATTTGGAGGGTACACTGGGTCTAGAGCTAGGTGTTTTATCTAATTTAGGGTTGAGGACGATATTGAAATCACCCACCCAGACTACGGGATCTAGAGAAGAGATCAGATGATTACTGATGGTATCGAGGAAAGATGTATCATCCGAATTGGGACCATAATACCCGACCACTGTACAGATCCATCCATCCACTGAGATTCTCAGCAGTAGCATCTCCCACTTTGGTCCTCCTTGGAGTCCAGGATCTGGACTTTCGCTGATTTTTTAAAAATAAAGAAGATTCTTCTTATGTTAGCGTTATGATCCGTGCAGTGACATCTGTCTATCCATCTGTACTTTTTCAATAACCCATTAACCTCTGCCTTCAAAAGATGTGTCTCCTGCAACACAATGATCTGCACGGGGGAGTCCCTAAGATATTGCATTATTCGATCTCTTCTGCTCCTTACGCGCAGACCATTGACATTCCAGGGCAAGAACTGGACTGACATCAGCGTTTAAATTTCCACCCCCCCCTCTATATTCCCTCCTGACTAATGTTCTGAACAAAAGTTGAGTAGCTTGCCAGCTAAAATGCCAACCATTCTTATAGAGAGCAACCTTAAGAGGATTTTTTATCATTTTCCCCCTCACCCCAGCCCACCCACCACCCCTGGAAACCCCGCCCATACTTACTCCGACTAGATGTATAGCCGGATTTGCGTCCACCGACAACTCCCCCTCTCCATACCGCCTCACGCTGCTGGACTATGGAACTTCCCAAAAATCTAGCTGTCTGGAGACTTTACCTAATCCTACCCCAGTGCTAAAGACAGAAAAAGCTCCCTATATCCCTCGTGTTTTAATGACTTTTTACGTATTCATTTCCTCTTTTCTTTTTTTTTCTTTTTTTGTTTTTGCTACCATATATTTCCCCCCCCCATTATGTGCACAGACCTTTTCGATTTATTTATTTATTTATTTTTTTTATTTTTTTTTTTTAACATTTATTTTCCTTGATCTTTTTTTTTCCTTAATAGGGCCATGTTTCGACCCTTGATACAAACATTTGTTAACTGAGGGAAGAACTATATTAATCCTCTCCCACTTTTTCTTATATTCAACGGTTTTGTTTTGCCTAATGTTCAAAATCCCAAAATCCCAAAAAAGAGGAGGAGAATTTTTTTTTTTTTAAGAAGAGATACATTTACCATACTTAGCCTGACACTCTACTCTACTACCTAGACTGTCATTCTACCAGTAAGAACAGGGTCGAGCATAAAATTAAGGCCGGAAATTCTAGGCTAAACCCCTCCCTGAGAGTGAATGTTGATGGATTCCAAAAGCTCATCGGCCTCCGCTGGTGATCAAATGTTACGCATTTTGTTATTGTACATCACGCGTTGGAACGCGGGGAACCGCATCTGCACCGTTGCCCCTAGAGACCTGAACTTGTCCATTCGCTGGCCTAGCTCCCACTGCCTGTCCAGAGTAGATTTAGACAGGTCCGACCGTATCTCGAAAGTGAAATCCGGGCCCTTCAGTGTTTTTGCCTTTAACGCCAGATTCAAAAAAATTTCCTTCAGATCTTCCTGGTTTTAGTTCTGCCCGGTTTTAAACGGAAGGGGTCACGATGAATCCGTTGAATGTCCTTATCAAGCACCTCCACTGATTCCTGGAGGTCAAGAGAGTCCGTTAGTAACTTGATTACGAACGCCTTGACATCCCCCCCTCTTTACCCTCAGGGATCTTCAAGAGCCGAACGTTGTTTCTCCGTGAGTAATTCTCCAATGATTCCACCCTCTCACGCATGACGTCTCCCTCTCGCCGCAGATTTTGAAGTTTAGATTTGGCTATCTCGAAACTAGATTTCAATAGAACCACTGCCCCTTCCAGCACCTCCGTTCTCTCACAAAGGCCATCCACCTACCTCTCTAGAATCTCGCATGAGGACCTTATTTCATTCTGGTTAGCCTTGGAAACTGAGAAATCGCTTCTTATCTCTTCCCTCATTGAGGTTATGGATGCCACCAGAGTTTCCAGTGTATTCCCAACACTGTTTCCACCAGTGCCTTCCTCCTCCACCTCCACACCCCCTTCAACTGTGTTGCCAGCCCCCACCAGCACTATTGGTGCATTATCTTGGGAGCCAGGGTTCCCTTCAGCTTTTGGGGTAGTGGGTACATCCGCCATCCCGGGCAGTGTGGGTACGGGTGTGGGTGTAACTGCTGGTGATAATATTGTAGATGTTGACGATCGAGAGTCAGCAGCTGGCAGCTGGTCCAATACCTGGGGTAGCACCTTAAAAAAAGAGCCCAGGGAGGGAGTAACCCTTGTTGTGTTATTCCTCCTCCTGCCCCTGGCTTTTACCCCCTTCTGGTTAGCCTCGGTGCCCCCTCCTGTACATGCCTCCTTCGCCGACCCCGCAGCGCTAGCGCCCCTTGCTAGTTTACCCGGACCTTCTCCTTCAGTGATAGTGCATTCTGGGACTTGCTGTTTTTTCCCAGTTTTCTGATTTTTTCTTTGTTTCCTTTGACCTTGGGCTTTGGGGGTCTGCTTAAGGGTTTGTTTCTTGCTGGTGTTTTTAGTGTTAGTGGCAACAATACTGGGAACAGAATCCCCCACCGCCCCTTCCACCATACTTCTGGTGTCCTGATCCAGCGCCGCTCTTCCTGGAACTCCGGAGGGCTCCGTCGCTTCTGTAGAAAAATCCGGCGTGCTCGAGTAGGGCACTTTCCACGAGCCAGCAGCAGCCCCTCTGCTACCGCCCAATCTGCTCGTTAGGAGCCCCCGGGCCGCCACTCTACGGCTGCGCCTGAGCTCCACGACTGCCCGACTCCAATGTGGCAGAAAGACGGGAGGGGGGAGGCGTATCCCCGGAGACAAACACATCCGCAGAGCAACCCAGAAAGTGCGGGTCCGGCGGTCAATACGGCAGTGAAATGGTGTGAAAGCACGGAAAAACTAGGCTCTCTTCACACGGGAGGGGGGGTCATACCTTCACTGCTCCATTTCGGGTCAAAATAAAGCTGTCTGAAACCAGCAGCGTAGCGGTGCACCGGAGAGCTGCCTGGACGCGCGCACCACTCTAGCCAGTGGCCGCCATGTTTTCCTTCACTGACCTGTATTAAACCAAATATTGTGTTCTAGGTTTTAGTGTTCTCAGACCAGCATCTCCTCAATCGAGCTGCTTCCCGGCCGTCCTACACGGCCGCCATCTTGCCCCCTCCCAAATATTGTGTTCTAATGCTTTCCTATGGGATAGCCAATCCCGCTGCAGTGAAAACAGCTTTAAGGGCTATTTCACTGTATAGACATGCTTAACATACAACTTTTACATGTCCTACTATTAAATACCGTGTACCCTGCCTCATAGGCAATAAGGCCTATTAAGGGTGAATTATTAATATTTAAAAGGAAGGTTTATGCCTTTCAAGTGGGATTATTTTGACAGGTTACATTTACAGTTTATTTCAAAACTGTTCATCCAGGCTAAAATGGTAGGTTTGGAGACATGCTTTACAGTGCCACTACATTGGATGGCACAATTAGTGCTGCAGTCCACTAGTAGCATTTCGTTTACAGGCCCAAGGTACACTAAGTACCATATACTGAGCACTTATGAATTAGTGAAATGCGCAAATCCAGAGAGTACACATTTTATCATGTTGGAAATAGGAGCACTTTACCACTGGTTAGCAAGGGCAAAATGCACAGAGTTCTTGGCCAGCAAAAATAGGGTTCAGCAAAAGGGCAAAACAAATCTAAAGTGGCCCTGTAGAAAGGGGATATTTTACAACAGAGTGTAAGCAAGAAAATAAGTGAAAGGTCATCACGCCACTCTCTGCTAATTGTTTTAATCAGTGAAATAATGTTATAAAAGCTGAGCATAAAGAGAGAAGGGTGAAAGGAGACCGTGGAACTGTCCATGCAGAATCAATTCACAATTCTATTTGAAGGCTACTAGGGAAGTACTTAGCCTTTGCGCCTTTGCTGACTGAACTAAAAACAAGAATTGCAGGCCTTGCTATTATATCAAAGTCCTAGTATTCAAACAGGTATGCAGGTGCGAACAATCACTGAAACTCTAAATATTAGAAGTAGCAAAATGAGAGTAGAATTGCCATAAAGGTATAACAGCAGGCACGTTGGAATGGTTCCTCTTATTCACACTGTTAGTATACATTGAAGCTGCCATTTCATTTGTCTTTATTGTAGTTAGAATTCATATTGCGTGCACAAGACTAGGGTTATGATTTAAAAAATAGATATTGCAAATGTATCCCTTGTACAGTGCAAAGCCAAAGCAAAACTTTGATAAATATGAACTTAAGTGTAAACCTATCTACCAGCAAGAAGCTCTTGATTGCATGTCAGTATCATTTCTTTGTTTCTAAAAAATTTTACTTTCAGGTTAACCTAATATCCATTGGTTGTCTTTTAATTCATGCTGAGCAGACGTGATATGTTTCAGAATCGGTGTCGAGGCATTTCCAAATGTATATATATATATGTCTCCTTCAGAGGCTCTTTGCACCTACTTGGAATGTAATAATCAAAATCTGCAGGAGAAAAGCAGTACACCCACTCACCTCTAATGCTTACATGGAAGAGATAATTAAAACATGTGTTTTATTGAAAAATTTACTTAAGCGTAACCAAGAGACGCTCTCAAATATTTCATAATTTCAGATAACTTCTTCAGTGACCTCTGTCATTTAGACATGATATATATTGTTTAAAATGTTCACACCATGCGGGGACACTTGGGTACAGACGATCATTAAAAGTGGGATGATTTATTTCATACCATTTTACCTCCATCAACACCTCGACTTATAATTGCTCTCATTTACATAAGTAATTGACAGCTCATTACCCGCTCATTAGAAATAATGAATCTTCTGTAATAAATCCAAGTGCAGTTCATCAGAGGGGAGCCTCTTTTTGAACAGCAATGAGTGTTGCTTTCAGAATGTGCGATAGTTATATTCCTACTTAAAGTGGAATCAGCATGACAGGATTTCAGTGCCCTTCTCCTATTAAACGTTGTAACCTTCAGCATAGCCAAAGAGGAGTGGTGCACTCCGACAACTATTACTTAACAAGCTCTTTAATTCGAAACTGATTTATAAATACACACATTTCAGAATGTTTTTTCATACTCTTGGAACCAAAAAGTATTCTTTTTATTTCCATCACAGGATGTAAAATCGATTGCTTTGGTAAGTATGCCATCAATGTAGCAACAACACAATTTTCAAAAATGTGGTTATTTACCAGGTCCGACCTAAGGGCAGCGAAAACGATTCATTGATCTTACTCCAGAGAAGTGAAAGCCCTGCTTCTATATTTTGAGCCTGGGCAAATTATAATCCACCACCATCCTCAGTATCTAGGGATCAGAAGGAGGCTGTAGATGTTATGAATATTGGTCCTTCATCTCTTCCATCATCCTCCACCCTCCCCGGTCTCTGCAGAACAGAGAGGAAGGTAAGGTAGGTAATCCACTGGGTCTGCCAAACAACACCTCTCCAGTCTGCCATCGGCATCTACAGCAACACCATCTCACCTGCTTGCTAGAAGTATCTGCAGACTACCACATCATCACCACCACTGCAGCCTGCCACAGGTTTGTGCAACAATACCACCTCACCTCCCTGCCATGAGTCTCTGCAGCACACCACCTCTGTAGCCTACCAGGAGCCTTCTCAGAAACACCACCTCACCTGCCTATCACATCACCTCAACACCACTTCTCCAGGGTGCCACGGCCTCTGCTGCAATACCACTTCATCTGCCTTCCACGAGCCTCTGAAGCAACACCACCTCAACACCACCTCACCTGCCTGCCGCGAGTCTTTGCAACAATGTGAAAAACTGTTAATTATGAAATATTATGTTGTATGACTGGTAGCACTTACCATGGAATATTATCACAATACCCTAACTCTGGCCCTTGGATTCACACTAATAAATCCTTAGCTTAGTCCTGGTAGAATGGCAAAGAACAGTCAGGCTTTAAAGGAGGAACCCAAGTTAAGCATTTTAGAGTACCAACATGGACATTAAGTAATGACATGACTCAAGAGAAATCTGACTACAATTTATAAAAATAGAGTGTTTTTTTTCTTCATTCAAACACCAAAACAAACAGGATATCATATATATAACTGGACCTATAGGTTTTTGAAGCAATATTAAATCAGTGCTGAACTATATGTTGCCAAATAGCATCGCGGTCAATGGCGAAATCCACCAGTGGCAATCAGTAACTTGCAGGTCGAGTCTCTTGGGACCCTTATGGGGATATGGTCATGCAGGCCCCAGGACCAGACCACAACAGTCAGATCAATTTTACCTAGTCAGTGGAGTCCGGGTTCAGAGTTGTCCTGGCTGTCCTTGGTCTGAACAGAAGTCGATGGTGGTGCTATTTTTATCGCTTACACAGTGTTGGAAGAAACAAAATGCAAGAACACAACAGGTACCCAGCTTCTGACATCGGATGATGGTTGCATGATGTTCTCTGTAGATGCAGTGTCGAGTGTGGGGGTCTGTTACCAGACTGGTGACCAACAAGCTTTGGTAGCCATAAGCACAACAAAAAGATTTGAGAACTTTACTGGGTCCGGGGGAGTAATGTAGCGGCCTGAAACTTCAGGGCAGGCAAGACTACAAATCCCGCAATGCACCGGACCACCTAGATTTATGCGATCCCTCAGAGGACCCAATGGCCATCAATTCTTTAGATCCAGCAAATATTTTAACTGCATTTTCCCGGGGACTAGAGCCACTAACCCAGGAGAGACTGAGGATGCCTCTGGCTTCCACAAGGGTCCCTCTTTTTGGGAGTGTTGAGTTTTAGCCAAAGACGACGGTCATTCCCACCGTCTTTGCACAACATCCTCAGATCCATGAACTTCAGGGCTGGGATAACTGACAGTTCAAGATTCTGACGAGTCTCCATCGTACCTAACTTTTACTTATTAGTTGGGACTTTATTAACATTTTTAAAGATGTACTCAATGGAATAGTGGTCTACACAGAAACTAACAATTCAATTAGAAAAAGAATACATATTTTGTTTTGCTAAAGTCAATTAAGTTTTTGTGCAAAATTACTGCGAAACACATGTTCATGATTCCCACCACTGTAACACCAATGTAGAAAGTGGATTTTTTTGCCTTATGGCTCGGAGGCCTTATCATGCAATATTATCACAATGCCTCAAAGACAGACATTTATAAAAGTGTAGCATATTTATATTTTAATTTAGACACCAAAACAAATGGGATATCATGCACATAACCTGAATTATAGATTAGTGAAGCAATATTAAATCCATGCAGTACTATACATATACAAAATACCATTGCGGTCAATGGCAAAATCCACAAGTGACAATCGGTCACTTGCAGGTCGAGTTACTTGGAACCCTTTGGAGGTAAGGTCAAGCGGACCACAGGACCAGGCCACAAAATTCAGATCAATTTTAGTTAGCCCTAGGAGTCTGGGTGCAGAGTTGTTCTGGCTGTCCTTAGTGCTGATCGCGAGCCGTGGGTGGTGCTGTTTTTAATGCTTACAAGGTGCTACAAGAAACAAAATCCAAAAAAACAACAGATACACAGCTGCTGATGTCGAATGATGTTTGCACAATGTTCTCTGTAGCTGCAGTGTGGAGTGTGGAGGTCGGTTACCGAACTGGTGGCCAACAAGGCTTGGCAGCTGTAAGAAAAACGAAAAGCTTTGGCAACTTTTCTGGTTTCAGGGCATGCAAGACTACAACACCCACAATGCACTGGACCACCAAAATTTGGGTGATCCCTCGGGAGAAGAATGGGCAGCAATTCTTTAGATCCAGTAAGCGTTTTTACCTGCAGTTTGCAGGGGAATAGTGCCACTAGCCCCGGGGATACTGAGGGTGCTACTGGCTTCCACAAGGGTCCCTCTCTTTGGGAGTGTCGAGTTTTAGCCAAAGACATGAGTCATTCACACAGTTCAAAGCCTGTTGCCTCAGGGACAAAGTATTCCTCTTTTGCGTTGTGCTGGTGGGCAAAGTCATGTTCACGGCGACACTTATCTCCTCTTAGTCCTTCCTTGAAGTTAGTTGTTCAGATCTGAGGATCTGGTATCAGATGAGTCCCTTAAATCCTAGATTTACGGGAGTTAGGGGTTTATGGGCCATTAGCCAATGGGCAGGTAGTGCCTGCAGCTAGCCTGCCCCTCAGGTGATCACATCCAGTGGTGTAGGTAACCCTTTCCACATATAACCCACAATTTCTACCCTCCTAAAGATAGAAGAATTCAATTTTAGGTGTACAGACCAGGCTGCCCACCCTAGAGGTGGGGCCTGTCTTCCTGGGGTGCATGCTAATCTGCATAGCTAATTTACTGCCTTCCACCGGCTGCAAGGGCACCTGTGGCAAGGGAAAATATGTTTCCTCCTCAGAGGGACAGCCCAGATGCATATCAAAAATGGTGTAGACTTGGAAGCTCTCTGCTCTGATAGCGCCATTTCACTAGCCAATCTAGGGAGGTGTGACCTCCTTCCTGCCCAGTCTTTGTCTCTGACTCCTGGGAGTGATCACACTGCCTGGCAGGAAGTGAGGATCTTCTCTTGGCAGCAGCAGATGCAGAAAAGCTGGGATGCTCAGCAAAAACACAGTAAAGTGGGGACAACCAGGGATAACCTCTAAGGTGCCCATTTTATCCTATGGACCACTTACGCATATAGTGGTTTTCAGTGGGGATCACCAGTAAAGGGACATAAAGGCTTGCTTGCACTTACATGTCCACACCTTCAATATAATACACCATGCCTCCTGGGCTGCGCAGGCCTTCCTTACATACATTAAAGGTTGTGTAGGTGTCTGTGCAACATATGGTGAGGGCACAGTCGAGTTTAAGCAGATTGCACTGCTCATGCAGTCTGCAATGGCAAGACTGCTGTCAGTAGGTTACATGGGTCTACCAGGGTGGCAGAAATGTGTGCTGTAGCCCTGGGGACCCCTTTACTACCAATGCCCTGGGTACCCCTGGTTCCATATACTAGGGACTTTTAAGCGGTAAAGCTTTTGCCAATTTGGGATTACCAAGTCAAACATAATAGTTTTAGGAGAGAGCAGAGGTATTGGGGTCTGGGCAGCAGACTCCAGTGCACTATCAGAGTCATAACCATCAGCATTTGAAGCAAAAAGTGGGAGTGACACAACAGAAAGGGGCACTTACCTACAGATGTCAAAAACTATGTCAGTGCCACTATGAGCATGGCACTCTTTGACCACGGCTTTTATCATGGCTCTCATAAAACAGCTGCCAAAATAATACATGTTTTTCACTTAAGCTCGCCTACAAGAACTTTACTTTTCAGATTCCTCCTTTGATTTCTTTCACTTCCTGCCTAACAACAGTAAACAGGTGTTCAGGGTGAGGAATGTGTAAGTTGTTGATTCTCTTCTTTAGGTTGTAGTACTGATGTTCCAGTATATGAGAAAAATGAAGGAAGCTGTGAAATCTGGTACATGATGACTGATGATATCCTGGTGGATTTTGTTCAGTGCCGAACTGTATATTCCTGAAATAGTTCTGTTGGTTATTTGAAGGATATTTTGCATTTGAATTAGACTTTGTCTTTTAGGAGATGTTGTTTCATGCATGTTCACCTGCTTAGCTGGTAGGGTGACTCAGTGGGCTGGACTCTGTGCTCTATATATTTCTGCGAAATGGGTGTATGTCTTTAGACATGTTCTGGTACCATTACCTTTTTCTCTCTTCTTTTTGCGAGTGTTCGAGTGAATAAATGTGTGGAAGGAAATGATCATACATGTATCCATCACCTGGAGGTAACTCAGTTTGTATAGCATGTTATACAAGCAGAGGTAATGTGGTTTTGTCTTGCTCACTCTAATCACCACTATAAAACCAGATTGCAACACATCTGAAACTACATGGAACACACACCAGGACAAAAAGGAGATTACACAAGTTGAAACATGGGACTTGGGGTAATGCATCCATTTCTCTCTACAGGGGTTTGATAGTATGCCTGCCAATTATAACATAACTGGAGCAGCACGACGGTACATGACTTGCAAGGCCAAGGTGACTGAATTACTCTAAAGAGGCTCTGAATACATAACCCTAATATCTGCCTTTTATCCTTAATTTAACTGGCCATCTGCCATTAAAACCTGCCCATCAGGCTCTTGACACTGCCCTGCACCTGATTGTGTCTTTTCAATAGCGTTTGAAACTTCTGCAGCAACGCTGCAATACCTGCTTGATTTCAGCCTACCACCGCATGGCTACAGGTGTAGGCTGGATGCTGGGAGCAGGCCTTGCGTGGCCTTGCTTCCTCCTCCATCCAACTGCATTGGAGCTGTGACTCACCTGATAGGTGCTGGGAGCCAATTACCCATTCAGCAAGGTGACCCCTGAACTTAAAGCGGCCCGCTGAGACGAGGAGATTGCGGTGCTCTGGCAGAGTACTGCCTGTAAACTGATACTGCAGTGGCATCTGCCTCTGAGGGTGCTGTGGGTCAGGGGTATGCTGGGCGGGCCTGTGGCATTGCCCGCACTGACACCACTACCCGTGACGATAGTTCACCCCAGGTGAGGGGAGACTCAGATGACCCACAGTGCTGCCGCTCCGCCCCACTGCGCAGTGCCTAGGACTCACATCAGACCTAGGCCTGACAGACGACGCTTGCCTGTACATGAGGGTGAAGCCATGCTGAGGCATTGGTGGCTGACACCCTGTGCCATGTGCTTACTTACCTGTTTGCCTCCAATTGGGACCTGGTGCATGGCGGCCGCGAGTCCCAGATGTCAGATTGGGCCTGGCCACCAGTGGCAATTTGTGGGCTGAGATAGAGGGCCACCTAAGGCAGAGAGTGGTCCCCGCACAAGCATCTGCTACCTGGGGAGGACTGAGCTTGGGATACATTACGCTGCTGCCCCCAAAGAGCTGACCAGTCAGGGCACTCTCCTAGTACCATATCACACTAATGGCATGACATTGCCCCCAGTTTGCACCTACTTGTGCTTCTGCTTTACCCACTCAGCTGGAACACACCTATGCTGAACTAGCTGTCATTACTCCTTGGTGGGGAGCTGTACTGATCAGCACACAGGTACTCCTCATCTCTCTTCTTCTACTTCTGGTGTCCCATGCCCTCACCACTTGTGGTGTGCCTCTCTGATGCTATTTAGGGAGCCTCTGAGATGCACACTTGATTGAAGCACCTATGGAGTTATAGATGGATGCTGTGCATTACTGATGTTGCCTGCCTTGTGAGTTTGTACAGCGCTTACCCTAGAGTGCTTCCTGACCCAATCCTGGCAGAGTGCTACAAAGCAATATAGACACTGTCCAAAGAGAGAGGGAGACTAGGAGTGGTTATGAAATAGAAGGTCCTGTACCAATGCTCCTAAGGAAGTCATCTTACCCATCAATGACAGGTGCTCTGTAGAACCCTACAACAGTGTGGAATTAGTTCCTAAAAAAGAAAGTAGAGAACAACAACCTGTTTTGGATGTAATTCAGTATGTTAGTCTCCAAAAACGGTTTGAGTTTGCTTGCTGTGGAGGTAGAACTCTTATCTATTCTTGTGCCCTCATACACCCTTGTGAGTGTTAAGCATCATCATTGGGCTATTCTCCTCATTGGGGTGGCGCTGCAGTCCCTCACGGGCCCCACAAGAGGGCTCTTTGATGGAGATCATTTTAGTGGTTGCCGCATTTCTGCATGTGGGTGTGTAGGCCAAGTGGATGAGTGAAAGTGAGTTAAAATTACCGATCGGTACCCAGGCGAGTTTAATGAGGGGTTCTTTAAGTAAATTAAAATTTGTTTGGGTTTGGAGACTTTCCTTAAGAAAATAAAGGGAGGGACTAGTGTATTCCTGCTGCTCTCAACCCGTGAGAAACATGTGTGATATTCAAGAGTGTTTGGTGGTCGACATGTTTCGCTCAACCAGTGGGTCCCTAATGGATCCCTATGCGCTTAGTCAGGACCTAGAAAATGTAAAATATTTAAAGAAGGAGTCAGGGAAAGACACCCTATACTCCCCTAAAAAACCTATTGTCAGATCAGAGGAACGTCTAGGTGTCGCCGGCGAACCTGATCAGCAGACAGATTTAAAGGCTTCCAAGCGAGGGAGAGACACTTTTTCATCACAACAGCCTGATCACTCACCGGCGCGGTCCCCCTTCTGACTTGAGGGATTATTAAGAATACGAATAAAACGTTTCTCAGATGCCTAGACGGTCCTCAGACCTGACAATAGGTTTGCTCTGGTTATTGTACTCTCCCCAAATAGACACCTTATCTGTCTTTTTGATGTAGATTTTTACACGGTTTGGGTGGACACTCGTTTTGTGCTCTGCTCTTATGGCATTCATAGTTTTTTTTTAGAAATATCTCTTCTATTTAAGTTTCTATATGTTTTGAGGCCCAAAAACATCACCTCCTCCTATGCAATGCAGATCCTACATGCACACGGAACCCTGGCTCCACTGCATGCGGTCCAGCACTACTGCTTCTGTCATAGACAACATGACACACATACTAAAGTGATAACCAGTAATGTGCTTGGCATCCATACTCCTGTGTGTCATTATGCTATTTAATCTTACCTTAAGCAACAATCTGCACATAATGCACTACTCCAGGTGCCCCATTTGTTGCACCTGGAGCCAGCTCAGATTCAGGGCCACTGGAGTGGCCAGATCTTTAGTACTGATTGCTCATCCTACATCTAAGGGGTGCTAATGTGGGTCCGACCAGGAGTCCCCTTTGTAGTGAACGACATGGTGACAGACTTAGATGGCCGCTACATCTTTATTAAGGGTCTCCTAGATGGGAGTGATATATTTCTGGGCAACATTTATGCCCCAAACACTGAACAAGCAATATTCTTATGCACACTATCTGGAATATTACCCCACTGGAGCAGGCTCTCATGGTTACTTGGGGAGTATTTTAATAGTGTTCTCGAGACTGACTGGACCGCTTGTTCCCCCAACTACCCCGCATGACTGCGACCTCTAAAACTCAGGCATTTAGCAACTGGCTACAGAACTGGATTCCCACTGACGTATGGCATATCCGCAACACCTCCGCCAGGGTATACTCCTTTTACATAGCACCACACAGCACGTTGGAACTCACTCCATCTATCACTTGCATTGACTACTTGGGTTGCACCCACTCGGATCATAATCCCCAATGCTTCCAACTCACATGGGACAAAGGACCCCCCAGCTCTACCTGGCTTTGCAAACCATGGCATTGGAGGAACCCCTGTTTCGGTCCCTGGTTGGTTGGCTAAGACCCACACTGTGGCTGACAGAGCTGGCCCTCTCCTCGCATGGCCAATAGGACAAGACCAATCCAATCATCCCACTGTGTGCTACTCCCAGTCGATGGCGCTCTACTCTACACACAACCGGAAATCCATGGTGAACTGACACGCTATTATACATCGCTGTATCATTGGGTGTCTGACGCCGCCCAAGAAAATAATGCTTCCTTTCAAACCACTGTGCCTCTTTCCTCCATCACACAAGATCTAAGAGCAGAGTTGAAATTCAGGAGGCTTACCATGCCTTCACCACTGGCAGGACCCCTCATCCCAGTGGACCACCCGCAGAATTTTTTAAAGCCTACGCACTGCTTCTGGCACCCTACCTACACACTCTATATGAGGTAGCCCTGGCGTACTTCTGTCTTCCAGATTCTCTCCAAGTGGTACTCCTTGCTTCACTGCCTAAACCAGACATAGACCTTGAGGACCTGGTCTCATATAGGCCATTAGCGCTCCGTAACACCGTTTACAAAATCCTAGTAAAAATTCTTGTAGATCGACTGGTGCCTCTAGTCCCAACATTGGTACACTCGGACCAAAATGGGTTTGTTCCACCTCGCACCACCTCCCTTAACCTAAGGTTGTTTTTCTGAACCCTAGAATACACTCCAGACCTCTGGCCCCAGTTGGGCTGCCTGGTCTTGGACCTAGAGAAGGCCTATGATTCCCTGGAGTGGCCTTTTCTCTTCACAGCCTTTCCGCACTTCATCAAATTGGTTCACCTCCTGTACCCCCTACCATTGGCTAGAGTCAAGACGGGCTCCCTCATATCTAATCAGATTGGTATATGCAGAAGCACGTCCTATGGCTGCCTCCTCGCCCCACAGCTTTTCTCCTTAGCTCTAGAGCCACTTGCAGCTGCTCTATGAGCACAGGGATGCACATGGGGTATACCTTTGGGAGATGGTGTCCACTCTGTTTCCCTTTATGTGGATGATCAGTTCATTTAACTTTGAGATATCTCTTCAGTCCCTGCCATGATTGCACTCTCAACCAATATGCAGCCCTCTCCGCCTTGAATGTCAATTGGACCAAATCTTACCTTTTCCCTATGACTCTGGCCACCCCTAACACTGGCCTGCCCTTGCTAAAGTCCCTCTCTTCTGGCAGCTTGCCACATTTCAATACTTGGACATCCGTGTTATCCTTACATCTGCAGACCTGTTTGAAGGTAATCTAACGCAAACCATCACTTTATTACGGGCCCAGATGGCATCTTGGAAGACGTTGCCCCTGTCAGTGGTGGGACACGTAGCCCTACTTAAAATGGTGGTGCTCCCCCACCTCCTATATTATTCCACCATTCTTCCATTGTATATACCCACCCCCTTTTTCCGGTCCTTTGAATGAGTTGTGAGAGACTTCAACTGGAATACTTTCCGCTGTCGGATAGCACTCTCAAAGCTCTATCAACCAACAAACCTGGGTGGGCTCACTGTTCCGACCTTCAAGCACTATTAACTGGCATCCCAATTGCAATAAGTGTCCAAATGGCTAGCCTCCCTTCAATTGGCTGACACTGCCACGTTGCTGCCTGCCTGGATGTCTTTCAATATTTTAAAACAGGTCCATCCATGTGCTAGGGCACCACTACCCAAAACCAAACATTTACTCATGGCTTTCCACTACTTCCACTGCTGCCTCTATATCACAAAAGCAACACTCCTTTATGCCCTTGCATTGTCACTATTAGGTACACTCAGGGGGCACCACATCACTACCATGGCGGAACTATCTGTCTGGCACTTAGGAGCTTCACACTATAGGAGACCTTTACAGCGATGGGGAACTCTTCACATATCAGTCTGTGATGGTGCATGAGGGCCTACCCCTGGACATTTCCTCCTTCACAATTCTCTCATTGGGGCACTAGGACTTGCATGGGGAGACATGACCCATGAACCTCCAACTCAACTCACTTTGCAATATCTTCATGTGCTGGGTCAGGGCACATGACTGCTATACTGGCTAGCCCATTCCCTGCACATGCACACTGCACCATTGCTCACACCTCTCTGTAACTATTGGGAGACAGAACTGAATCGCCCCACCAAAGATAAGGAGTGGTCTACTCTTCTCGAAAGTCCGTTTCAAATTCCTCACAATGCCCAGTTCTGGCTGATCCAGTTATACATTGAACACAGAGCTTACCTTACTCCTTCCAAAATAAACCTGTACTTTTACCGAACAGATGCTTCCTGTCCCCGGTGCCACAGATGAGGATCTCCTACATATGCTTTGGGCTTGCTTCCACTTGCACCAATATTGGCAGGGCGTGACACATCATCAGTTTCACTATACCAGTAGACCATTGTTAACCACATGGGAGGCATGTGTCCAGTGCCTATACAGTACAGACAACAAAAATGGAGGCACATTAACAAGGGCATTGCGCCACAGGAACATCACTTTTAGCGCTGCTACTGTTGCGGATTTTCCCCCTTTATATTACAAAGCGGTGTTAGCACCATTTTGTGGCTAAACGCCGTTTTGTAAATATGGTACTCTTTCACTAACGTATCTGCATATCAGGGGAATGCAATGGGTGTTGCTATTGGAATTGTACCCCAACACCATTGCTTTTTGATGCTGCACCATATTTACAAGGATCTGTAAACCTGAGGCAGCTCGGGCGGGGGAACATGGCGGCCATGAGCTAGTCATGGTCAGGAGCTCTCTCCGATGGTGGGATGCATAATTTGAGCGCAGTCCTGTGCATACTTGAGATCGGGGATACATGTCTGTGTGATCTCCGGGCGTCAGCGGGTGAACTTACCTTGAATTCTGGGCGTTTTCCACCACTACGGCCATTAGTCAATCACCGCGTTCTACCGCGGTCTGAAGCTAGCAGATGAGAGCTGAGAGGAGACTGGGCGGAGGCGGCTGCGCAGCTCAGTTGAAGTCGCCGCGCCGCAGCGAGAGTTGGATTCTCGCGGGGGGCAGCGGGGTGCCACTTGCTCGCTTTTTTATCACAGCAATTTTGGAGGCAACTAGGGCAGGAATACGACCACGAAGCAGCCTGTGCAACATCATATACATGAATGCGGTAAGGAGGAGAGGGGGCACATTGAAAAAAGCAGGCAGTGATTCCGGTTCTAGTCCTGCCTTGGAGGATTTTGAGCAGAAAACCAGTGAAGTACGTGGAAAGAGGGGGAAGCAGTGTAGCCCCTCCAGGTCGGAAGGCGACATAAATAGATATACCCTACGGAGTAGGAGAGTTTGGGGGAAAAGGGAGTGGCAGAGTTCACTTACTAACACCACATATACGAAAGGACAAACATTACCACTTCTACCCCAATCTTTAACACCTCCTGACCAATTAACCCCCTCAGTTAAACAGCAGTAAGTGGCGAAAGTGAAGGCAAGCAGAAAGCAGGGAAGTTAATTCTAAGTTTCAGCTAAGCGGAAAGAAGCAGTTAAAAAAGAACCCTACTAAAATAAAAGTTACTCCCTCCCTCCGCTCATACTTTAAAGTAAAAGAGCAGACACAAGGTGGCCAGGAGGAATTTCCCAAAGGGTTTCGGGACTCTCAACTTGACATTACAAACGTAAAAGGAACAATGGCTTCGGGTGTCATTCTGGATGCAGATGTTGCCTCCAGCCAGCCCTCTTCAAAACTACTTCCATTAAAGAATAGATATGACCCCCAATGAGGGGGATAATATCTTACCCCTAGCCGACCCAAACACCATACAACGTTCCTCTTTAGACTCAGAGCAGTCCTCAACCTCAGTCACGATACCATTAATTGGTAAGGGCGCCGAACTCCGAGGAACCAGAAAACCCCATGGCGGCGATACTCGTAGAAATAGGAGAGAGGTTCTCAATATCAGAATCTAACCAACAGAAAATACAAGGGTACTGTCAAGCTATGGAGGAGAAAATTAACAGTTTAGTAGACAGAGTGGGAACAATGGAAGCAGCACAAAAGGAAATCTCAATTAAAGTGGCTACTAACCAAGAAGAGATCATGAAGCTTAACAAAAGTGAAAGAGAGCTCAGAGACAAGCTGGAGTCGTTGGAGAACTATGCGAGGAGGAACAACGTTAGAATCCTAAATGTCCCGAAGGAAAGGAAGGAGGTGATATGAAAGCTTTTGTAATCTCCCTTCTTAAAGAGTTTAATCCTAAATTAGACTCCGATGGTATAGAACACTCGTTTGTGGCATGTCCAGGAAGGAAAGCCGCCAGGAGGATTTTAGTAAACTTTAAAACTTACACATTAAAGGAAATCATCCTACCCGCGGCATTAAAAGCCGGAACATATAAGAAGGAAGAACCTCAGATCGGATGTCTCCCGTGGAACGCTAGATAGGCAGTGGGAATTAGGGAAATATATCCAGGACTTAAGAGTTCTAGGCGCCACGGCTAATATCTGTTTCCCTGCCACGCTAAAGGTCATGTTGAATAATAAAATGCATACTTTCAAAGCCCCAGAAGATGTAAAATTATGTATTGACCAGATAAGGGTACAGACAGAAGTATAGTTGAGAGCAGTTGTCCCACTGGGGCGTGAGAGAGCTCATAGGAGGTGTCATTATACCTCGAGGTATCAGGGAGGGTTCCCCAAGGTGGGAGGGGCGGGTCACTGATAAACATTTTGAGAAATATTCAAAGCACATTGGGTGTGGGAGCATTCGGGAGAACATAAAAAAGTATCCTTTATTGTTTGTGGCAGTAGAGATGGTTTTTGTTTTTTCTCTTTTATTTTACGAAATGTCAGAAATGTCAAGGAACGAGGGTTGCCATTTTTTAAAGGAAACTGGTTGTTGTAGGTTATTGTTAAGAGATAGTAGGAGGTGTTATCATGGCAGTATCAGATAAAAGTAAGTCCTTAAGAATTTTATCTTGGAATGTGAATGGCCTGAGTGTGTCCCCAAGGAGAAATAACATTTTTGAATATTTGAAGTTGTGTGAGGCAGATGTAATCTGTATTTAAGAATTCCATCTGCTAAAAGAGGAATAGCTGGAAATTACAAAAACTCAAACATGGATTAAGCACTGTATTTGCACATCCCAAAAAGTTGTAGTTAATGGGGTCGCAATACTATTTAAAAAATCATCCCATTGTACTATAGTTGAAGTGAAAGTTGATAGTCATGGCAGATGGGTGATTGCTAGGGGAAGAATGCAGGGTATGTGGTTACTTCTTGTTTCATATTATGGTCCTACATAGACGACCCTCTTCCTCTCCGCTCATTAATGTTTCATTAACTTGAATACGATGATATTATCATTATGGGCGGAGATTTTACCGTCATTCTTAATCCAGATAAGGATACTACCTCCAAATTTCGCAACGAGGCAACTTCTAAAATGAGATCAGTATTGAAAGCTATGATCCAAAATCTTGGCTTAGAAGATACATGGAGGGTATATAATTCTAGATGGAGGGTGACGTCGACCGATTCTTCAGGGAACTTTACATACATCGCTGTTTGTTTTACTCCTGAGGCAGAAGCCGGGAGGTGTGCTGAGTGAATTGCTAAATTGTGTGAGTGTACCCTCATGTTGGTTGTGTTCACGGATTTCATCGTGACGCTTCCAAAATTCTAACTGAATCTCTTTTATTCACGGCCACATTGTTATTTTGCACTCTGCTACCATAAAGGCAGTTTTAAACCTCCATTTACCCGCACCCACGGTCCTCAGCCGATTCAGGTGCTGAGTTCCTCGGTCCCGGGCTGCGCAAATCAGCAGCGGCCATCTTGGGTGGGACCCCTCTCACTCGGCACTCTAGTCGCCAGTACAAAAGGATTCGGGCATGACTCCGCGCGCGCAATCACGCCGGAGTCGAGCCAGCGTCTGCGCCCGTCAGCGCCAAGGAAGCACCAGGGGCTAGGGAGGCCGGCCCTATACACACCCATGCTCCAGGTGACTAAGGGCATGTATGTGAGCCACATGGCACAGGTGTAAATGCACATATTTGCATTTACATAGGAATTTGTTATTTACCACCAACTAATAGTTGGTTGTAAATAACGAATGCTTAAAGCCCTGTAGCACTGTTTACAGTGCTACCTCCATTTCAAAATACAGATTCGGTAATTTAACCGAATCGGTAATTTTACCGAATCGGTAATTTTACCGAATCAGTAAATTTACCAATTCGGTAAAATTACAGAATCTGTATTTTTTCATGCCCTACATCTCAGTATCCAAATACCGGTCGGTAACGGCCAAAAATCAGTATTTTCGGCCGTTACCGACCGGTATTTGGATAGCTACATCTGGCCCTTAGTTAGGAAAACAACCCACCTTCCGGAGCACTTATCATATCACTCAGCAATTTTGTTACATTTAGAATTCAGAAACAATCTCTTAGAGAGGCGTTGGACTCTAAATCGGTCTTTTCTTCTAGAACCGTCAGTTGTTGTGAATATTATAAATCAAACTAAAGAGTTTTTTCTTTTTAATCTTGTCACGGCACCATTAAACAAGTTCTGGGACACTTATAAGGCATTCTTCAGAGGCATGCTGATTAGTTATAATGCGACAGAAAATAAGAAAAGGAAAAAAGAACTCTCCTCTTTAGAAGAGCAGATAAAAACAACTCAAGGGAAGCTTACTCAAATCTTAGAGGCAAAAACGAAGTCCTTACTAGAAATAGAACTTCTTAAGGCTAAAGCTAATCTTGCCGATTTTTTAGAACTTAAAATAAAAAAGAGATGGGAGTCAAGTAGATTGGCAAATTATGAATAAGGGGAGGGTAGTGGAAAACTTTTTGCCTGGAAGTCTTAAGTAGATAGAACCAGGAAAAATAATAAGGAGCTGAAAAATCAGGATTCGGGTGACATCATTACTGAAGATAGAGCCATAGAGCGGGAATTTGTCCAGTTTTTTCAGGACCTTTATGCAGATGACATAACTTTTAATAAGGACCACATAGATGCTTTTTTAGCAATATTGATATCCCCTTGTTATCTGACAAAAATAGAGAGGATCTAGCAGCTCCTATAAACCTGGAAGAAGTTTATGGCGTAATCAGAGGTTTGAAAAAGGGCATGGCTGCCTGCCTGGATGCTGTCCCTAATGAGATTTACATTTTGCTGAGGGAAGTCCTATCTCCAATTTTGTTGGACCTCTTTAATTCTACATATATAGGTTTTCTTGGGATTTGGCAACCATTACTATTCTACCTAAACCCAACAAAAACCCAAGAGTATGTGAATCATACAGACCAATATCGCTACTTAATAGCGACTATAAAATCTACACGCAGATCCTTAATTAAAGGTTTGGGTGAATGGTTGGTTCAAATATCCACAACGATCAGAAGGGTTTTATGAAGGGGAGGCATTTAGAGGATTTGACGTTTGACTTAATTGGAGCTATTGACTTAGCTATAGAGTACAACAAACCCCTGTCGATAATAACGTGTGACGTGGCGAAAGCCTTTGATAGGGTTAGCTGGCCCTTTTGACATGAGGAAATTCAGCGTTTTAACATGGGGGAAGTATTCGTTTCAGCAAATAAAATGTTGTAAAGAAACCCGATGGCCCGAGTATTGGTAAATGAGTCTCTTTCTGACATAGTACGAATAGGTAGAGGATCCAGACAGGGCTTCCCACTTTCCCCTATCCTCTCTAATTTATACATAGAGCCACTAGCCATTAAATTGAGAGCATGTAAAGATATAAGTCCATTCTCATGTAATAAGTGGGAGAAAAAGATAGGGCTCTATGCCGATGACCTGATAATCTTTCATCTCACATTAATTCAGTAATTTCTATTATTTGGGAAAAGTTAGCTGAATTCGGTAATTTATCTGGATATGCGGTAAACCCCTCTAAAACAGAGATCATGCAGTGGAATACTAGCTGGAATAGTGACTTCATTAAGAATAAAATAACATATTTGGGGATTGAACTGGTACATAATTTAGAAGAAGAAGAAGAAGAAATTATTTTATTTCAGTTAATTAAAACCATAACAATACATTTTATAAAATCAAGTGCTACAGATGAAACTCTTTGGGCCTCATTAGGATGACAGGCGGATTTTGTCCGCCCGCCATTCTGTCGGAATTTGGGACCACCCGCCATAATGGCGGGGGTCCCGTGGGGGGTATTAGGATGTGCCCGCCACAGTGGCGGGCACATCCTGCATTTTTAGCATTGTGGCGGGCGGTGCTCTCTGCACCTCCCGCCACAATGCTAAAAATGCATTGATGTATTTGCATAAACAAAGCGGCAGGCACCGCGCGGTGCCTGCCGCTTTGTTAATGCAAATGAAGGGGGTACCACAGGTACCCCCCCGTGTGCACCCCCCACCTCTCCTTCACTCTGAAGGCCCGCAGGGACCCCCAGAGTGAAGATCGCATGCCTTTCCGTGGCGACATCGCCGCCGCGGAAAGGCACCTAAAGACGCCCATCATAATATGGCTGGCAGTGTCTGATAGACACCGCCACCATTTTATTCCTTTTCCGCCCCGGCCGCAAGGCGACCGGGGCAGAAAAGTGGCGGACGGTCTTTCCACCGCCGAGGCCCCCCAGCCATACTAATATGGCGGGGGGAAAACGAGTGTGGATGTCGGGCGGATTGACCCCGCCAGGCTGGCGGTGGCTACCGCCAGCCTGGCGGGGGGCAATCCGTCTGACATCATAATGGGCCCCTTAGTGTTTGTCTACATTCTGTTTCCCTGAATCCTAAGACTTTCTGTATCTAATGCAAATGTTTTCTTTTAAAAATTGGACATTTTAATATACACAATTTACAAGTTTAAAATTGATCAAAAACATTTGTTGGTCCATGTAAAATATGCCTCCCGAAGTTCTAGTACTATTCTGTGTTAAGTTGGGGAGAACCCTCTACCGCAGAGTCAGCCGCCCTATTGCCCTTTTCTAGGCAGGGTTCTGGGTTACATTTCAGAGCATGTACATGAGCCAGAAGGAACTTTATTAGTAGGCAGTTCAAACGAGTGTCAGTTGGATTTAGGGTTTCCATGATCACCGATCTGCACCGATCTGCACGTTCTTATGCCGTTCATGGCTTTTTTTAGGAAGATGCCTCGTGCATGGGCTAAGTTCGGGCAAATGCAGACAAGATGTATAAAGTCCTCCTTACTGCTTCCACATAGTCTGCATACTTTAGGTCCATTATGGACCCAGGTTGGCTGGTCCATGGTAGATGGGAATTTTCCCAGGCGTAGCGCCATTAGCTGTTGTGTTCAGCTGACCGGAAATGTAATTGTTAGATATGGAGCTGGAGTGAGTGTTTTATATTTGGATAGAACCATCCAGGCGTGTTTCTTTTGCACTGAAGGTGGTTTTGTCAGCTGGAAGTGAATGGAATTTTGCTGACTTATTTATGGCTTGCTAGGGCAGACTGGTTTCCCAAAGGTTTCTTGTACAGGTGTCTGTTAAGGCTTTGTTTGGAAATTGATTGTATGGGGTCTTTGCGTCAGTTTTTATTTTGTCCCACAAGGCCTTATGGAATTCTGAAGCTGCTGTATTCTGTTTCAAGCTATACCAATGCTTGATAGTTGCATACTTCCTTCCCAGTGTTTCATTTAGTACTCCAAATTCGAATCTGGTCTGCGCTGGTGATGCACCCTGGTTGATTTGGAAGGTTGATTTGTAGATGGCCGTCTGTACTTTGTTTAGCAGGTCCGCGTCTTTCCCATCGAGGGCTATGCTGCCGTATGACAGCATCCGGAGCACCTTAGCTTTTATTGTTGTCAGTACAGGTTTATATGATGGCCCCTTAAGCTTTTTTGCTAGTGACCTAAAGGTGAACGAGAGGGCGTTTGCTCTCTGGACAATTTAGGCTTTTTGCTGCTGGTGATTGTGTCCATTGTCAAAGTAAAAGCCCAAGTACTTATAATTAGGCACTGCTTCTATCTTTTTTCCCTCCAATTGGGTATGTTGATTGACTGTCCGTTGTCTGGTTATGAGCATTGTTTTGCTTTTTGTGGTGTTTATCTCCAGGTTATTATTGGTTATAAATTCCGACAATTCCTCAAGTGACCTTTGTAGGCCGATCTTAGTAAGACTCATCAGTACGACGTCGTCCGCATAGGATAAATGGGTTGCATAATTTAGACTCGTGGCCAAAGTGAATTTTGACTCAGTAACATCTAAAATTAAAAAACAATTGCAGCAGTGGGACTCGCTGCCGTTATCCTTCCTGGGGAAATCAAATCTATTGAAGATGTCCATTCTTACCAAGTATACCTTTATTTTTAATTCAATTCCGTTAGAATTTAAACTTGACTGGTTTAAGAAAGTACAAGGTCTCTTTAATATTTTTATTTGGGGAAACAAAAGGCTGAGGATCCCATGGAGGAAATGCAGGGAGAAAAAGGAAAATGGGGGTATAGCAAGCCCAGATCTCCTATACTATCTGAGAGCTTTTCACCTGAAAACTTTTCGACAGTTATTAAAGGATTCAAAGAATATCACCCCTTTATTCCGTGCCCTGGCATATGGTCCACCAGACATATCTAATCACTTTCTTTACAACTTTGGAGACCCCAAATTCTTCTAAAAATTAGACTAAAGACCCTTAAATGTGCATGTGTAATGGGGTATCATATCAGGAAGATCATTCAGATTCCATACTACAGCCATTATGCCCCAATATGGAATTCCCCTGGTACCCCGGAGTGCCTACAAGACGCTATTGCAATCCCGATAATGGAAAAGGGGATACGTAGATGGGGCCAGCTACTGGAAAGTACTAAGCTAATATCCTGGCAGGATCTACAGGAGATCGCAGAAGGGGCCGTTTCCCACTTCAAAAATTGCCAGCTACTAGGCTGGGTTAAAACTTTGAGTCAGGCGGGAAGCCAAAACAAACTTTACGAGGATAAAATAGCTTTACGTCCGGGTCTCCAGTAAGAAGTTTCGGTATGGTACTGGGCAATGGTACATTCTCTAGAAGATCCTGCTACATGGCACACGGAGACATGGAGGAGGGAGCTACCGGAAATCGATCTTGAAACATTATGGCAAGTATCTATATCGTTATTATGGTACTATGTGAAGAAAAATCTACTCTTTACGATTCACAAGGCTTACTGGATGCCACGAAGATTGGCAAAGATGGGCCAACAATCGGTGAGATACTGTCAGAAGTGTGGTGAACCCAACGTGGATGAAGCTCACATATTCCGGTGATGTCCCTCCATCCAACTATTCTGGCAGAAAGTAGGTAACGTTTTGTCAGAGTTGGTGTGCCATGAAGTAAAGGTGAGTCTTCCATTGGTTATATTCGGGGTGATTCCGGAGGAAGAATCCCTTGTCAACACTCCAAAATCACTAAAAGCTCCCATATTTACTTTAATCTTATTAGCTCGAAGAGAGCTCTGTATTAAGTCGATTTTACCTAATCCCCTATAGGGTACGATGGATACGTTCAATCCATAGAATTGCCAAAATTGACCGAGCAATACATACTAATAAGAGAACGAAACGCTGGAGTATTTGGGATAATTGAGTTGAAAACTTCGGTCTATCATAATACCTTAAATTTCTTTTTTCTCCATACCAGGAGTATTTTTCCTCACTAATTTCAGATGCCAACCATTAGCCAATACCTCTATCAATCCTTCCTAATATGATCTAAGCATCCTGTTAGTCACGCTATTAAGGTTAATTTGATATACATATTTATGAACAGCTTTATCTGTTATTTGTTTTGTCTTTTTTTTTCATTGTGGCCTTTGTGCGTATTACCAATCCAATGATTAAGAATCAGTTAACACTGGATAATCTCATAAAGCTAGGTTGTATACCAAGCCGGATTGGTGATATTAGCATGAGAGTCAAAAAGTTCTTTGAGGGAAAAAAAGAAAGAGAAAAAGGAAGAAAGAGTAAAGCTTGTATCGAAGAGAAACCTGTGATGGTTACCATCTTCCTCCCAAGCGGAGAGAGCGGGTATTTTCTCGTTTGGGAAGAGAGGAAATATACAGCTACCTCTTCTTCTTCCACATATATCCTGATCAAACATATGAGGATATAAAAAAAATATTTTAAAAAACCTGAGGCAGCTCCAAAAACTAACAGCATGCAATAGCAGGTGTTAGAATGGTGATACAAGGATAAATACTTTTATTTCCCCACTTTTTAGCTTTTTCTATGTGTGCTGCCTTCTACAGCACACATCGAAAGAGCAAAACGTCATGAATGATGGTTTATGTGAAAGAAGGTGTCCCTTCCTGCATATAAACAATCATTATATAATAAAGATTTGCTACTTCTATGTGTGCTGCATTGTGCAGCACACATAGAAATAACAAATAAAAATGATTGATTGTTTATGTGCAGGAAGGGACACCTTCTTGCACATAAACAATAACTCCCTGCAACTCAGGCACTCTTGCACTATGGTGCAAGGGTGCCTGTGTGGACACTATCAGCTAATTTTAGCACCAGTGCTAGAGAAAACACAGGGGTGTTCCATACTGTAAATGTGGTGCATCCCTGCATTTTGGAAATGTTGTTAAATTTGGCACAGCTATATGCTCCAACATTTCCTTGTACATATGCCCCATAGAGTGACATCCTAGTTTCCTGACCTGGGCCTTTTAATGGCCAAGAGACTCATCACCAGCAGGTGGAAAACACTTGATTCCCCGCCCCTTATGCCCTGGATACAATCACTCAATGCCTGGGCAAAGGCGGAGAGGGTTGCCCTACACAGGGAAGACAATTTGGGGCTCTGCAAATATCCCATAGCCATCAGCTGGGATACTATTATGGCTCACTTGCACGCTGACACACAAGGTGCCTCCATCTCATTGAACACATCCCCAGGCAATGGTGGGGCGGTGGTAGAGGCGGAGTGGTCCACGGTCCCCCTTGAGACAGACACCCCCACTGCAACATGTTTGACTACAATGCTTTTAATTTCAGAATCTGCTTAAGCACTGAAAATATATATATATATATATATATATATATATTTTACTGTAGTCTTCTCAATTGCCTGTACTGTAATTGGCAGCATGGAGTGGGGATATGTCTCTTTGTGGCCTGAACGTTCATTGGTATTATAATTGTTACCATTCTCGTTACTTACAGAAATGCAATGTTTACTTCTGCCATTGAGATTTGTCATTTCTTGTGGCCAGTACTCCCCTGTAACTGCATTATGATCTCCAGATGCACCTTTATAGTATTTTTGACAACTGGATGTATCTACCCATAGTCCAGCTCTTGCAACACATTATTGTACTATGCATCCTAGCTCTAGCAATAACATATGGTAATCTAACTCACAATATTATGATGCAATTGCTGTTATTGGAACATTATTATTCATTGGTGCTTGAAGAACTTGATTGTACCAAGAAATTGTAATAAACCGATTTAAACAAACACAAAAAATGCCCCGGAGCAGCAGCAGCAAACCAGCCAACAGTACCAATGGCCAACAGCACCAAAGACCAAGAGACTGTTTGGGCACATCTCAAAGAATTGTAAAAAAACTACAGACCAACCCCATCTCAGAGTGGCACTCATAGGATCCAACAATTGTCCCTCCAGGAGCAGATCAAAATCAGGCAAGTGTTCATGCAGGACATGATCAGGATCTTAAGTTTTGGATCCGGGTGGTGGACCCAAATGACAATTCCCTTTGGTTTTAACTCTTTGCAGTAAAAAATGGAGACAGGTTGCATGGACAACATAATTGCAGCATTTCAACTAATATCAAGATCATCCACTTATTACAGCATTAGAGAGAAACTACCAATGCTATAGGACAATACTAGGGTGAAGATTGAAAGAAAAGGTTAGCAAAACGTTAGAGATTAAAATGTACATGCAAAACTACCCAGCAAACAATGAAGCTGAGTGACTCTAAAGGTAGCAAACAAGTCTGTAAACATTTGCAATTAAGAGGTTACAAAAATCCTGAAGTATGTACTTCCTAAAGAAGAATTTGACGTTAAAAAACCTTCCTTCTACATACCAAATAGTGTGCACACTGTTTTTTGATTGAAAGATAGGTCTCAAATGTAATAGTGCAGATGTGCGCTTAAACCAGCTCTTCCGGAGCAGGAATCAGTTTAAATAAAACTTGGTGTACCATCACCCGACACAGGGCAGATCCCCACTTTGATACTGTTGCCAAACAGGTCAATGGACCTTGGCTGTTGTGGTAGAAAAGATCAGGAGTTAGATCAGGAGTAAATCATCACATACATTTTAATCACAATTGCTATCAAAGTGTAGTCAACAATGAACGTTGTAGACTTTTTAAGGGTTTATTATTTCAAAGGTCATCGTATTCAGAATCATAAGTTTTATTCTCATATGAGTTTCAAATAATCAATCTTTGACGGAATTGATAAAGAAATAATAGCTAATTCAAATAAAATACAATGGATTAAGCATGTTCCACAAAGGAAGAAATCCCTATTCTAAGAAAGAGGTGAAAGGGGTGAAAAGGAATCAGTAGGAACTCATCAAGAGCTCAAATTCGAAAGAGTGCGAGATCAAGCATAAAGCTCAAAAATCCAAAAGTCAATAATCTATTAAAGCAGAACTTCCAATAAAGAGGCATATGAGAAACTCAGTAGAGCAACTGCAATCAATAGCAAGGGTAGTAGGATGGCAGGAGAGTCAGGGAATGGGGAATGGCTTAGCATAAAGAGGGTAGAAAAGAGTGTGATGACCTACTCTAGGAACAAATATTATTATATTAAACAGTCAAAAATGAATGTTGCATTTAATGTTGCATGTTCTCGTCTTCTCGTCCAATCATCTTTCAGAGTTCTTCCCTGGAACAGATTCACTCCTCTTCTTCTCAGGCAAGTACAAAAGTTTTCAGACTGTAATCTCTGGGTGTGCAACTTTGTTATTTTAATCTAACCTACATGAGGCTGCTTCATTCTAAACATGTTTTTTCATTAATGGAAATGCATTTCTAACATTCTCATGAAGCAAATGCTGTGTTAGCTAACATGAGGCTATGTGAAAATCGAATTTCAAAACATCTGCAGTTAGGAAAGCGCTGCATCTAGAGGAATCAAGTAATTAGTGTTACTACTGAAACTCCACCCACTGCATTTGTATTTGTTTTGTCGCTTGCCGTTGGTGGAATCTGGCATTGCTGTTCTTATCTTGCTCATTGTTGGCTTGTGGTACATACATCACTTCCTTTTTCTTCCTTTTCTGGAGGAAGCAGCATGGACCAACTACAGTTAACTTAAGCAGCTGGCTGTTATCTTTTTATTTAGGGACTCATTTTTGTTTGCTGCTTGCATTTCCACATCTGGCAGCTTCCTGCACTTCCCCGACTCTGTTTATTTATTTATGTTTCATTTATTCATAATTAAATCTTGCTTAAACGATGCAGCCCACACCCAGGATCAAACGCTGTTTTCCTGCTCCAAAGTCAGCAGCGTTATTTTTTGAGCCACCTCTTCGAACCTCTTGTTGTATTTGGTTTCAGATGCTACATTTGTCCATCTCAACTGTGTTTTTTTTATTGTATCTGTCTCCCCCTCCATGCAGCTCTGCCAAGTGTCACACATCTTGTGTGACACTAACGCATTTTAGGTTGCATTACCGCATTACCGCATGTAAAACGATTGTCACGCAAATCAGCGTACTTCAAAGCTGAGTGTATTAGCGTTCTTTATGGTTGTTAGAGTCTGATGCTTCGTTAGGTTAAAGAAACACAAAGCAGACGGGGCACAGCAGCCTATGTGAGTTCGTTCTACTAAGCTTGGATTGTTCACCCTGATTGGATGGTGTTTTGATTGTTATGTAAGGTAGACTAGCCTGTCCAACCTACCCCGCCACTAATTGGTCAGTGCGTGCAGCCGGAGGGCTTGCTAAACACAGCGAAGTTTACTACTGCTAGGCGTCCATGCAGTGATTGTGCAGCTACAGGACGAAGTTCACCAGCTGCCTTGCTTGTGTCAGGGACTGAAAGGCTCCAGTCGGCGCAGGCAGAATGTTTTCAATTTTAAAATCTTATTGCAACCAGCCCGGGCCACCTGGAATTGCTGCCACCAGAATTAAATTCAAGGGAGTCCTCGTTCTGCCTTCCCCTGCTGGAAGGGGGTGGGGGTAGAGGGGGGAGGGAGTGTTCTCCAGGGGCTATCACGGTAACAGAATGTGCCGAGGTCCTGAAGACTGTGAAGCTGCGTGCCAGCCACACCATGCCCTCTTCAAATGTGGTGAATATTTCACAGTTGATTTCTGATCACTTTTTGTGATAAAAGAGCCAAAACGTAGCGCTATAATACTATACTTCCCCCATCACGTGTACATTTTGCAGAAAAAAGCTAAACATTTGAAGATTACATTTTTAATCCTGCATTGATTTGTTTCAGTTTGTGCTATACTGAAATTCTAGTTTAAACAAAGAACTTTCAATAAGAGATTCTCGTAGAGGATGAGAACATTGTTCACACCTTCGTTCCCACTGTTGCAGAGGCCTAAAGGAGCTGGGATCAGCTACCATAGTTATAACAAAAGGAGATCGGGTTGACTGAGGTTCGAGATTGTTATATTATGCATGTTAAACCGTAGACGAGACGCAAACAGCTGACATGGGTCAAAACAAGCTTCGAGGCAGAGTACAATTCTCCCTAATTATCCGTTCCGAAGAGGCAGAGTAACGCTTAACGTGAATGAACTACGCCTTAAAACAGATGTGTAAAATTCAGACCCTTCTCTGAAAAAAAGCATGCTGTTCATGCCTTAACAAAATCACAAGCTACTGCAGCAGATAAGTGGCAACGCAGTACTCTATGGTATGCAGAGAGGAGCGCCAGAATCATCTATATCACTGTGCCGTCCTGCTCTCTTCAGACTGTAACTGTCTCCAGCACATCAGAGCACTGCCCACCAGGCCCGGTTCTAGAGGGGGGGCCGGGTGGGCCCGGCCCACCCAAACATGAGCCTGGCCCACCCAAACAGGAGCTTTGGCCCTCGCAGTGAGGGCTTGAAGGCAGGCGCACAACGGCATTGGCCTCAAAGGGTGTCTGCGTGGGTGCGCCCGGGCTGAGACAGCTTCCTGGCGCGCACACACACAGACAGTTTTAAAGATTATCGCAGCCTGCACCCGAGTATTTCACAGGTCTTCAAAAGACCATTGACATGTTAACGAGGCTTTGTTTATTTTTTCACCCCTCCATCCCTTCATCTCCACATGGCAAAGGCAACATATCCTTACTTTGACAATGTAGTGACCTTTGCCTACTCTACTGTTCAGCTGCGTGGATATTTCTTTTTCTATGCAGCAGGAGAAAATACCTTTGTTTATTCATATTCACCTTTCCTGACCCCCAAAGCTGCTTATCACATCAGGCTGCCTGTGACACAAAGTTTGACTATACTATTATTTTTTCTTTTTTAAATCTGCGCAGGCCCAGGACACATACTTGTATGAGCTTCATTTAAACTGTTTTTATCATTATCATGGCCGATGCAGGACAACAATAAGACAATACCAAATGCCCAGATAACGCTGGTGATTAATGATCCTGCTGCAGAGAGCGAGTTAGTAGTTTGTAAATGCAGATGAACTGTATTTTAGGTGGAAGCTCAGTGGGTTACTGCCTTTGTCACAGAGATTCTTGTGTTACTTGCAGTTCAGAGGTTATAATCCTAACATAGGACAGTGACCAATGAACTGTCACCAAAGAGCAGATTACAGACCTGATTGGTATAGTCAGAACTTGACTTTTTTTTTGTTTTGTGATATAGTTAGAACTTCTTCAATCTTTCATTATTCTAATGTTGCTGTTTCTTACCTCTCTTCTACCCATTCCGTATGAGTTCATGTCTTGCTCTCCTTCTTGCATATTCCCACCTTTCACCTAGCTTCTTCCTCTCCCCCTCCTCCTTTCTTTTCTGTCTTTTCCCTTTTTCCTTTCTTCTCTCTTCTTCTTCTCTCTCCTTTTCTTTCTTATCCTCATTGATGTTTTTGAAATTTTTCTTACCTCTAGTGTCTTTTGTCTTAACCGATTATCGCTTACATTATCGTATGGCTTTCTTTGTATTTTTTTTTCTTTTTGCTAAAACCCAATAAAAATGTCTTAAACTAAAAAAAAAAAAAGAGTTCGCCTGAGCAGATATATATTTGTATTAGTAAATCCAACCCCCAAGCACTGGAGTACTCTTTAAATCCTAAGGTTGTGTTTCCCCAGACCAAACCCTCTTAAACATACTGCCCACCAGTATGGATGATGTGTGATTTATACACTTTGTAATCCTCATTGGCTTATGGAACATTTCCTATAGACTGATTCATTGACTCTGTATAATGTATGCATGATGTAAAGTACTGACACACTACACTGATATGAGTAGCACTATAGAACAAATGAAATGCATATGAGAGAGGGGCTACGTAAAAATGAGGGGCACTGTTGGAGGGTGGCAGTGATGGAATCCGAGGAAGCAGTCATGGGGTGGAGGGGTGGAGGGGGGTGATAGGGAGAGATAAGGGGTACTGATAGAGGGTGGTTGTGAGGGAGTCTGAGGAGGAGGTTATGAGGGAGATGGGCTACAGAGCGATGAGGGGCACTGGTGGAGGGTGGTAGTGAGGAATTTGAGGAGGAGGTCATGAGGGGGAGGGGCTATGGGGAGCACTTGTGGTGTGTGGCAGTGAGGAAATCCGAGGAGGTCGTCAATGGGGGATGGAGGGATGAGGGGCACTGTTGGAAGGTGGTAGTAAATGTATTTACGGAGAAAGAGGTTATTGGTGCAGCTCCAAAAAAGACTTTCGCAACAGCGCTGAGCCGGCCCTGTCATGGCCTTTCTGTTTTTGTTTATTTAATTAGCAGTTGGGTCATAACGGCTACTGTGTAACATACTTTAAAGTGCGTGCTAATTATATTTACTGCTATATTCAATGTTTTAAGTTTGAAGGTGATTTTACTAATGTTTTTACCAGGAAAAATTAAAGTGGAGCCTCGATGGTGCCTGATATGGGGCTGGGGCCCAAGTTCAGCTGTGAGATAAGGTGCACTGGAGAGGTGTAGTGTATAATCAAGCCTGTAAGGGAGTGCGTTGCAGAGTTCGGGGTCAGGTGGAGGCAGTAATGAAGAGGGATTCACCCTGAAGGCTCACACAGAGGGAGCCTTAGAAGTGTCACTTGCCTGATACTCCCATCTCAGAAACCTCCTCTTCCCATCAAAGGAACATTACATGGAAAAAACACTTTTTGAGAGTGTTACTAGTTAGAAAGAGATTTGGAAAAGAGTGCATTTTACTGGGCCTTGTAAGACTAAGAAGAGATAAAGGAGGGCCCGGACGCAGGCCTGCCAAGACATATATGCGACAGATCGAGCCCGCAGTGGCCCACCCAAATGCACCCTTGGCCCACCCAAACAAAAATTCCTGGAGCCGGGCCTGCTGCCCACAGTCTAAGCAGCTGTTTTCAGTGAGAGTGACCCCACAGTCTGCAGCTGCAGTGTACAGGCCAAGCAGCAGAAGTTATTTTCCCAGCACTGACTCCATTGTTAAGTCAAAGAGAACGTGGGGTTTAATGTTCCTCCTGGGAAAGATCAGAGATTTGCCCAGTGCACGTTGACTCACCAGTAGCGTAATGGGTTAATGTGCCTGCTGCAAAGAAGGTGGTAATGCATATCACAAAACCTAAGATTTAGTCTTACAGCTAGAGCGGTCAACTTTGAAGCTGGCGGGGAACCGGTTCGAGTCTCTGCAACAAAGCTCAACATCCTGTGATTCTGGGCAAATCACTTAATCTCCGCAGTGCCTAACAAAAATGAACGTGTTCTTCTGTAACAAAACTGGTGCTCATCTATAAAAAAAACTCTTTTAAAAAAAGTATTCTTATTTGCAAAGCCAATACCAACTACTGTGGCATGTTTTCAATCCTCAATTTGAGCTCCTCCAGACCAAACACTTAAAATATACTGCACAGTTACACAATTGTTTTACTGTTCGATCAGCTAACAAGGATACTAGATGAGTGCCCTTCCGTATATGTTTCCCTGGTCTTCATTGGTTGATTTTGCTTGCGAGAAAGTGTCACTCATAGTCATTGAATGTCACTCATAATTACACTAAAATTACGAAAATGTCACACATAGCATTCTGGAACCTTGGCAGCTGTATTATTATTTTTTAATGTGTCTCACCCCACTCTGAGATCGCTGTTTATTGTTTAATAATTAAATAATGCAGCCCACGCCGACTCTCGAACCCTGTTCTCCAGCACCAAAGTCAGCAGCTTCAGCAGCGCACGCGCGGCCTGCCATCTGTTTTGGGTCAGGTTACAAATGCTTTCACTTTTTTTTTTTTATCAAAGCTATCCCTCCCTGTAACCTCAGAGGCGCTTATACAACCTCTTTAACGCAGAAGAAATTGTCACTTTAAAGTTTGAAACACGGGTGCTGCAGGGTGCCTGCTTCTATGCTTACCAAAGCGTCGCAAGTTCTTCCGCGCCCGTATTTTTTGGCGAAGCTGTCCTTTTTACCATTTTCATTGCTGGGTGCATACCACCTCATTCGCAAAGGAGCTGCGCATCCACAGCGTCTCCTATGGGTAGCTTAGTTATTACCTAAATTATGCGACGTGGCTACTGTGAGGGCAGATGCTGCTTCTGGGCCTACAGAAATTCCTGAGGCTTCAGAATTAACCCACGCACCTGCAGGAGCAGCATACGCCTCCCCAACCCTACTCCACTGCATTCTCACCCAGCGCTAGATAACAGCCTTCATTCCGTAAGCAATGTTGATAACTAATTTACTTTATATACAGTGCGTTCCCCCGAGGCCCACAGCGTCGCTGTGCTATAAATATCACTGGTGGTCCCAAAATGTACAAGATTTTGTAGTTTCTGTTACACACATGAAGGATTTCCCCATACAGGAAGCCAGATGTGGATTGATTCAGACCGTTACTAACTCTGCATTTAAGACTCCAACAGCAGTGGAGTAGTAGACGTAAAAGAAAAGCCTGTAGGATAGCCCTGCTGGTTAATATGATTGCTACAGTGATTCGTGTGTGACATGCAGCTCATTGATCTGTTTTTGTTGTTGTACTGCTTCATTTCACATTCTTTCACAGGTTGTTAATCAACACACGGAGTTGGGTAAAAATATTCATGAAAGACGGTTTAGTTAAAAATGTTTGCTATTTATGTGATATAACTTAATATTGGTGTAATAGCGGTCTAAAATCACAAGATAGTTCTGTGGTTTTATATGCTTGCTGCAGAGATGTCTGGGAATTGTTTGCATCATTGGCTTTAATTTAATTCTTGAAAGGCCATTCAGCTGTTTTTTCTCATGTGCAAGTTGTTCTCATCGAGTTAAGCACAGTGTGAAGAAATAACTCACTTTGTGGTCCGTGCTATTTAAATGGGCTTCTTTATTCCTGAGAGAAAGAGCTTCATAGCGATCCAAGCAACAGTATGCAAAAACAAGCACTGGCAAAGCCAATTTGTCTCCCCTCTACAAGATCAATTGGCTATGTAAAAACGTTTTGCCATATTGCATTGTAGTATTCCAAAACAATGGTCCATAGACTATTCTATTTAAATATTGCAATGCATCCACAATCAATAATTGAAGCTTATGAATACGCACATTGTACTCTGGATCACTTAATGTATCAATATCATAAAGAGCAACAGCCAATTATCAAGTGAAGGCAAATTATTATTTATTGCCAAACACAATTGCGAATAATAAAACATTACACGTGGGTCATACAGGTTGCCCCGAGGGGAGCGTGCAAGATAGTGAAAGTTAATCAAAAAAGATTGAAACTAGAGAAGAGATAAAAGATAAGTGACATAAAACACACAACACTTATTTATATGTTTACAATAAGGATCAAAAATCATCCATTTAATTGGACTGGCCTCAAAACATTCAACACATGATTTCGAACATTTCTTAAAACATAAAAATGTAATCAAATAATTATGCACAGGAAAGAATGGGGTATCTAGGTCCAGGTCCAAAGGGAGGGGGGGGAATTTTTAGTCGACGTTTCGACTCGACTTGGGGTCTATTGGTAGTTTTTGCCTTGACCATGCGAGTCTTCTTCAGGACTATAAAAACAACAACGGGCAACCTTAATTTTGTAGATGACCCTATAAAACAAAAAAGAAAAATCTAAATACGCTGTTGCTGTAAATTATTAAGAAGGGGGCATGAAGATAATCGCTTACCCTTACCCTCATTGGTCAGTTCCAGAGTTTTTTTATATTAATGATTCCTCAATCAATGATAGCGTCCTCCTACAATTGAATTAATAGAGTGTATGAGGACCCCGGTATTAAAAGGTGATTAAAATTATATCAACAAATTAATAAATGGTTACCTTGTCTGCTGCTATTACGTATCGCCCACAGGAGAGGCTCTCTGTAGTCGTTTCGTAATCGATATTGTAGTGATATATGGACCAGTTACGTCTCTACAAGAAATATGATGGAATATACATTTTTTTTTTTTTTTTAGTAGCGCGCTCCCTGTGAAACATGTCTGTGAGTAAAAATGAAAGCATTTGCAGTGCAATAGATCTGCAAGTTTGAGGTATTGATGCTGCTAATAATAATGCAATGCCAAAAGCTCAAGCTTTCATTAATGCGAGACCTATTGCATTGCAAATGATTGTTTCTTAAATGCAGCCCATTTTCCTTAAAGGAAAACTAGATGCATTTAAAAAAAAGGAAAATGACAATTTTCAGTTACATTTTTTAATGGCAGGCAGTGGTTCGTGGGACTACTTCCTGCCCTTGAAAAATATGTTTGACCCCTTCACAAAGGGGAAGGGGTCTCCTGGGGACTCCTTCCTGTTTGCAAATAGTTTACCACCTACTTGAAGTAGTTGGTAAGTTGCGAGTGCTTTGCTACCGCAATTGCAGTCACAAAACATTCATACAAACAAATGCGAGTCACTATTAGGAAAGGACACCCTTGGCACACCCCTTCCTAATAGGGAGTCGCAAACCTCATTTTGCGAATCTGTAGAATTTACTGATTTGTAAAATGAGGTTTATACATGGCTGTGCCCTAAATTGCTGTCGCAAACGGGCCGAATGCCCAATTGCGACCGCAATTTAGGATCATACATCTGGCCCGTAATCTTTTCACAGGTAGATATTGTTAAGCTTGATGCAAAAAATACCATAATTTTACCATTACAGAGAGGCTGCACGTGGTCATCACCTTTCCTATGTCTTAGATGGTGTACCTTACTTAGACTCATTGTTTTCGTAGATGAAACACATAATATTTTTTTTTATTTCCTCTCCTGTTTTCCGTTACTATTCCCTCTGCTGAGACAATGAATTATGCATGTAGTTGCTTTGTGTTCCATTTCCCTAGTTTTCACTCTCCAGTCATATACATTGGTATGCTATTTTGTAGGAAATCAGAAGCTGATGGTTTAATTAGTCTTATAAGTTAAAAAAATATATATTCATGTACACTTAGTTTATTCTGTTAGCAATGTATACATGTCTACCACATCCTTATTCCCTCTATTTTTCAGGTGGATTTATTCAAGGACTCCTTGTGCCTCTCTTACAAATGATTCAATCATGCACTATCTTCAATCAATCAATCATGAAATTTGTAAATCATACTACTTACCCGTGAGGGTCTCAAGGCGCTGGAGGGGGGGGGTGCTGCTACTGCTCGAAGAGCCAGGTCTTGAGTAGTCTCCTGAAGGTAAGTAGGTCTAGGGTCTGCCGTAGGAGGATGGGGAGGGTGTTCCAGGTCTTGACGGGCGAGGTAGGAGAACGATCTGCGGCCAGTGGTCGCTCTTCGGAAGCGGGGATGGTAGCGAGGGTGTGGTCGGCGGAGCGGAGCTGGCGGTTCGGGGTGTAGAAGGTGAGTCATCTGTTGAAGTATGCTGATCCGGTGTGGTGGAGTGCCTTGTGTGCGTGGGTGAGGAGTTTGAAGGTGATCGTCTTGTTGACAGGCAGCCAGTTCAGGTCTCTCAGGTGGGGTGTGATGTGGCTGTCTTGAGGGATGTCGAGGATCAGGCGGGCAGAGGCGTTCTGTAACACGTTGATATGTTTATTGATTGATCATTTAAAATCTTTACCAAAAGAGAATGCACAATTTAAAATTTCAGTTATAATAATACAGTAAAAGTAAAAATAAGCAATAATTTCATAATCTTAAAAATTCAGAAATATAAACAGTATTATAATTAATGTTTTGAAAATTCCAGTTTTTTCATGCACTTGTTAAAAATTTTGAGAGGGCAGAATTAATATGTATATCTTCCAAGCAAAGACATTGGATTAGTGCTTGTCTACATGTCCTTATTGATCTTTCATTGAAATGCCTTTTTAAAAGTGTTAATCTTTCATTTTTTAGTTCCGGGCAAAGGCACAATAGATGTATGATGTTTTCTTCTCCTGTATTACACAGTCGACATGATATATTATTTTCAAGCTTTTTCCATGGCAGTGCATGAGATTCTCCAGGCAGGATTCCGAACGGGGCTTTCATGAATATATTTTTATATTTCCAAGTCCAAGCTGTAATCAAATATTGTTGCGGACTCTTTTTTTTGTAACTGTTTATTATAGGCCCAGCATGTCTCCTTTTGGCCAGGGACTCTTTGTCACTTATTACAGATAAAATATCAGTTGTCTTATTTACAATTTTTTTAAAAGATTCATGAGGAATAGTGGTCATCCAAATCTCCTTAAGCCCAAACTCATCCAAAGCCTTCTCGAGATACTTCCAAACAGATAATTTACTATTGCCCTCTATTTCTTTCCATAAAAGCTTTGAGATTAAATTGTCCTTGTCATTTTTTACCCTATACCATACTTTAATTGTGTTACCCATTCGAGCATGTAGTTGGTTATTCAAGCCAAATTCTAATCTAATTTGGGACTGTGAGGCATTTTTTGGTAAGCAGAAAAGGGATCGAAAAGTTTTAGAGATTTCTTTATTTATTATTATTGCGTCCTTTCCGTTCAATGCTTCACTGCCATAGGTTAGGGAAGGTAACAATTTTGCAGATATGACTTTAAGTAGCGGCTGGTAGGTCAAATTGCTGGTGGATTTTTTTATCATACCAAATGCACCTGTTAGTGAGTTCGCCTTCCGGGCGATGTCCAATTTCTGAGGTTTAAAGCTACCATTGTCATCAAAAACCAGTCCTAGGTATCTATAGGTTTTAGTTTGCTCCAGTTTTTCCTTACCTAAGAACCATTTCATATTGTATTTCCTTCTTCGATTTTTTGAGACAACCATAACTTTAGATTTTGATTAATTTACTACCATTTTATTTTTTATTGCGTACTCCTGTATACGTGGAATTAATCTTTGTAAGCCCACCTTTGTTCTACTTAAAAGAATAACATCATCTGCATATAGCAAATTTGATATGTGCTCATCTGCAAGTTTGGGCGGATGGGCATTTATCATGTTCAATGCTTCGGTTAGATCAGTTAAAAACAGATTAAATAATAAAGGTGCCAATACGCAGCCTTGCTTAACACCGCCAAGCGTTGGGATTTCCTCAGTTAATGATGTGCCATTCCCAATACGAACTTTGGCCCAGGTTTTTTAATACAGGAGACTGATCAGGTGTATTAAAGGCTGAGGAATCCCTTGTGCTTGTAACTTTTTCCATAAAAGATCTCTGTTGACACAGTCAAAAGCTGATTTAAAATCAACAAAACATAGAAACAGTGATTCACCCTTTAAAATTGCCTTTTCCATTAAAATAGATAGTGCCAGGATATTAGAGGATGTACCAAGTACTTTAATGAAGCCAGTTTGGTTTGGCAGGAGGATGTTATTCTTTTTTACCCAGTCAGATAAGATTGTTAGCAGATAGGATGCAAAAAGTTTTGCATCAGTGTCTTGTAGCGTTATTAAACGATAGTTTTCAGGAAGCACCCAGTCTCCTTTTTTAAAAATTGGGGATATTAAGGAGCCTCTCCAGCTTTCAGGTATCTCCCCTTTACTAGCTATTTCTTTAAAGACCTTTACAAGTACTTGGGCCCATGTTTCTGGGTCATCTTTGTATACAGAAAAAGGTATCCCGTTCGGTCCTGGTGCTCCATTTTTTTGCTTCTATATTAGTTTTACAATCTGCTCCTGTGTTATCTCCATGACTGGTTCTTGATTTATTATTGCAGTTTCCTTCCATAGGTTATGGTCTTCAATTCCCTGTACTGCTGGATTTGGATTTAAATGATGGCTTAAAAAGTGTACCCATTCAGTTTCAGTCAACACCGATGAGACTATCACTTTATCCGGCCTATTTAGGGTATTAACCATCTTCCAAAATTCCCTCGAATTTCCTAGGTTACTAGCATAAAATATACGAGTCCAGAGAGCATTATTGGCTTCGGTTTTTCCATTCCATATTATCTTCTTTAAATTTTTATTTGCCACTTTCAGGGCAGTTCTAGTTTCTTCTTTATCTGGGAATTTAGTCAGCTCTTTCCTTAATTTATTTCTGATTCATTTCATTTTCTGCACTGCGTGTGTAAGATTAATATTTGTTACCCTTTTTATTATCTGAGTCGTTTGGCCATCTCTAAAGATATTGGGATTACCTTTACTGGTAGGCAATCTGGCAGTGAAACTGGCCCACTGTTCGACTGCTGATTCAAATGGTGCCTCTTCGCTGCATTCCCGTAGCCGTTTTAGTGCCAAATCACTTGTTAGTTGGTTGTTTCGAGATTCTGTTTCCCAAATTAACTTTTTATAATTAACGGTTCCAACTTGACCTTCAGTTGTTAGATAGATTTGGTGATTTTTATTTTTTAATGTTGTGGTAATGATTTGCTGACTATGATCACTCTCCAAGACTTTCTTTAAATGGTATGATGTACAGTTGCCAAAGATATTTAGTGATACCATAGTATAATCTATGCGGGATTTAGTACTGTGAGTGTAATAGGACCATTCTGGCGGTGAATCTGTTGGAAATCTTCCATTGAGTGTTCGTAACCCCAAGGCTTCCATATCCTTTATAAAAATGTATACCCAATTGTTGGGGACCTTGTTTATTCAAAGGGTCTGTTACCTGAACCGGGATTGACCATTGATGGTCTTGTGATTGCGTTTCTTCGTCCCTTGTAAATGGTATTAAAAGATTGAGATTGAAGTCTCCTGAAATATTAAAATCCATAAACGGGTCCTCAATCCTTTCTTCAAACAGGTACGTGGACAGTGCTGCGCACATGGTTTTCCTGGAGATAAGTGTAGGAGGGATATATATATTAATAAGCTTCAGTGATCTTTTTTGTCCGTACATCCAATACCTTACTAATATAGACTGAAGCTTCGTACTGTTTGTAAATTTTTCAGCATGTTCCGCGTTGAGATCAATTGAAATAAAAATTGCTAGCCCACCAGAGGGGCATCCATAAGTGCTTTCCTTGATAGCAGGTATGTAATATCCTTTATAACCATGTATTATAAACGGGGTTATTGCCCAGGTCTCTTGTAGCAAAATTATTTGATAATGCTTAAGTAGCTTGGTTATCTTGTCTAATTTGTTAGTTATACCATTTACGTTCCATGAACAAATCGTTATTTCCGTAGTGATTTTATTTGTATTTTTAACTATTTTTTCATGATTTGCTTGTCAATAGGTATTATTTCCATGTAGGGCACTTTTAATCCATAAATCATTTATCCCAATTTCAGTTTTATCGATGGTGTTTTTTGTTTGGTCTGGCACTCCTTTATCTATACGTTGATTTGGATTTCTAAGAATGGAATAGGTTGGGAGGCCCTTTTTGCCTTTTTCTGGACCATTCAAATTTAAGGCTTTCAGAAGCGGTGTGGGATATTCTTTTGGCATGACTCTACTAACCAATATTCCCCATTTACGAAAGGTATCTTCTTGCCTTATAATTTGCTCAGCTATGACAGGGGAGGCAAGTGTTATTATTGTTGTTGGTAATTGGCCATCTGGGTTTTCTAAGAATCCAACAGTGTCAATATCTTTAGTTGTCACTTATTCCAGAGACGGAACTGATGAAAAAAGGCACAGTAAATTGCTTCTATTGAGCGTATCATATCGACCTCTGGACTCATATATTGGATTAAATGTTAGTTGTTCCCTCTTATTGTCGTTTGTGTTCCCTATATTATGGAAATATGACTCTCCTTTGACGATGTTTATAACTCTTTCACTGTTAGCAGTTTTTACAATTTGTATTTGATCCTTTTTTGTTGTTTCAATCACAAATTCTGTCAGTGCCATAGGTTCCGAGGGGTTTGCTGGTACATCCCAAGGGAGTTGTCTTTTGTCTGTGATAGTTTTATTTGGCGTTTTTTGTTTTTCTTTTACCAGTTTAGTTGAAAAAAGTTCATTCCTATTAGCTTCTTCATTTTGAACGTAAATCGCTAGATGTTGGTCCCTTGCCACTGCATGCATTGTACCTACGTTATTTTCTTCCTGTACGGTGTTACCTATGTCTTGTGTTATTGGCCCATTTGTATTACAACAGTTGAGTACTATTTGAGTCTTAATTTTTTCTGCTTTACCACTGGAGAGGTTACTATTGGCACTTATGACATTTGATGTATTTTGTTTAGGTTTCTTATCTCCGCAGATAGTATTCTCCATAATCTTATCCATATTAGTATCATTTCTTTTTTGAGCAAATATATCATAGTACTTAAATTTTTCATTTGTCTGTATTGGCAACTTGTTACTTATTTCCCTAGTTATTTCCTTAATAGTAACCCTGGGCGAAGCACTACGCTACGCTCGCGGAGTTTGCGAAGTTTTCGCAACTTCGCACTACGCGAGCTGCACGTAGCACAGTGCGAACATGCGTAGTGCAGCGTAGCGTAGTGCAGCGGTCATTTTCTGCTTGTTCGCGGTCCTGAACGTCATGTTCGCGACCGCGAGCAAGCAAAATGACATCCCGGCGAGATTCTCAACGCGAGGAGGTCAGGTTTCTCATTGTGAGTGGTTGCGCATGCTTGCGACCGCTCTCAATGAGAAACTACCTGTTCGCGTTGAGAAAGCTGCCGCTCGAGTAATAATGTACTCGAGCAGCAGAAAACTACAGCTCCCACTGTGCAAGATGCCGTTTTCAATGCTTGCACAGTGCCGGATGCTTGTCCGCACTGTGCAATCATTGAAAACGCATCTTGCACAGTGCGAACATGCTACTACGCAGCTCGCGTAGTGCTACGTGAAGTTCGCGTAGTGCGAAGTGCACTTCGCGTAGCTTCGCGTAGCGCTACTTTGCGAACTACGCCCACCCTGATTTTCTATATTTCCCTTAAGTAGTCTGCTTTGTAATGATTCCCTAAGAGGGAATGGTACTACTTGTTCCACTAGTTTTGCTTTATTTCGGGCTTTGCGTAACTTTTTCTTGTTCCTTTTTGACATAATCAATGGGTTCCGGTCTGTGTCACTTTTTTCCTACATTTTGGTATATCCTTTGCTTATTTCTATTTCTTGTGCAATTTCTTTCTCAGTTTCAGTATTTTTAACCATCTCTCCTGTATTTAGAGTTAGTTGGTCTGTCAATCGATTAACAATTTGAAATTCAATTTGGCATGCCTTGTTCTCTTTTTTAGTTTCTTTATTTTCAGATGGACAAATCATACCTCTATTCCCATCTATTGACCGGAAAAGGCCCCTATTAAGCGATGTTTTAACATCATCTAGCATCGTACTAATAACCTCTGGTATGGTTGCTAGTTTGTTAATTATTGGTATTTGTGAACATTCTACATACGATGTCGATTTGTCTGCCTGTACTCTGGTTATCAGGGAGTTGAGGTTAGCTAATTTGAGATCTATTCCTGCTACTGCTTTAGCCATTGTGCTTAGAATATCAATTTGGATGTCCATTTTATTAGACTGAAGTGATAGTGCTTCGATAGTAAGTGCTGAAGTTTGATAGAAAATATCCCAAACCGAGGCCGAGTCCTGGTTATCAATGGTTTTGTGTCTTTCCCTCCCCTGTAGTTTAGGATCATTACTAATAAAGACATTTTCGTTTTTACCAGTAATATCTTCACAGTCTAATAATTGTTCCGGTTCAGAGGTTCGCCTTCTTTTAACTCCCGTAAGTTGTGTTACCTCCATGTCTGAGTTTTCATTGATTACTTGTTTCGATGGTTCGGCAGATTTAGGGTATAATGAATCTTTTATTTGAGTGCTTTGTTCTTGACTTTCCTTGCTTAATGATAGCCTGGCATTTTCGATATCCAATGAAACCATTTTTTCTTTACCTAGTTGACTCTTGAGCATGCAACTATCCGATGTATTTAAGATTGTTTGATTATTAGGTGTTAGTATCCCTCGTTGTGCTATATTTTTCCTTATTTCAACATTGACTTCCAAAGGTAGCCTAGATGGCATGGATGCTATTCCTGAGTCCCCATTGAGATCTCCAACAAAGGTGTCTCCAGTTTTTATCCCTTCCTTAGTGTTCCCTATAATAACAGATTCCTGTGGGCTCATTATATGCAGATCGTCCTGGTCCGAGACTTCCATTGATATTTTATTTACAGAGTTCACTGAACTGTTAGATTGTGTGATCACCATATTTGCCTCATTTATTCCAGGTTGTTTATTTTTGCTTTCTTGGTTATTATACGGTATGACATTAATAGGTATAATGGGTGTTTGTAGATTACCTATTGCTTGGTCGCCTTGAATTGAAAATAAAACTCCTGTTGGATCCTTTAAAAAGTCAAATTTTTAAGGAATTTTAGAGGATTTTTCAAACATTCTCGCAATTGGTGAGATAAGTGTTTGTCTCCGTTCCTTAGATCGTGCCTTGGAGTTTTTTATAGTATTTGGAGCTTTAGATTTACGAGATCTGCATGCCGGGGGGACAGACAGCCGCTCCCTCCCAGAACGCATTGTTACTTGTATGGTACAATGATATCAATTTAGGACCAATCAAACTTCCTGCTAGAGAAACTGTGTGTAGTTTAGCCCGTCTGTGATACCATATGTACCTAGTATAATACTTGTATAATACTTTCTGCAATAAACAATGACGTTCTTTTCGGATTTGGAATTACAATAAGTATAAGTTCTTCCAACACTGAATCAACAGAAAGTATTAGAATAGGTACTTTAAATTGCCTTATTAGCCAACCTGTCTAGACGCACGGTTAAGCGCAGGGCCGATGAGTTTTTTCCAGCTCCGTGTCTCCTCTTATCTCATCAATCCAAGCTGTAGACCAACTGACTCCCCAGCCTGTCTCCTCACTGCTAATACACTTGTTCCACAGCCGCCAATAACACTACGCGCCCAAACCAACCAGCGTGGCAATAAGTCCTTAGAGCGAGCTCAGTCAATCATCGAAAGCACAATTTGGCAAGGCACAATGGTGGTAGGCAAACAGTGATAGGCAACCGTAAGCAGCAGCCGTCAGGAAAGGTGATGGCACTAACAGCAGATAGGGGAAAGGGGAAAACTACTATTGCAAAGTGTATAAGAGCACTATTTTTTCAAGTGACCCAGTACCTCTGTATCACATTGATGTCTTGCTCATTGCCTAGCTTATCTCCAAGCTTTCTTCATGTTTCAGCGTTCGCCTCAGAGTCAGCCCTGTAGCAACTTGCGGACCGCTTTGCCACCACTGCAGAATTGCAGTGGATTTGCAGTAGATATTACTTCCTTCGCTCTCCTTACTTGAGGGGAGCAAGGGCTTCACTCTGTTTGGCTCTGCTCCTGCTACTCCAATCTGCTCCGCTCCTCTCCTTTGGTACTGGCTCTGTGCGGTCTTCTGTAGCAGCTCCGCCCCAAACATATTCCAAACAGGCCGCGGTTAGAAGTCCTCACTGCTTTCTGGACTGTCTCAAAGTTCCAGGGTCCTAGAATCCCGCTACTCCCGTTGTCCCAACTGCCCGAGCCGCCAACAAGAGCCTCGCAGCAGCTCCCGCCGCTACCGGGTCACTCCCGTTTTTTACCCGGCGCAGCCCGTAGCTACTAAGAAAACTACGTGCTCTGGCAGCCTCCTGCTCACACCCCCCTCGCTCCGCTCCTCACTGCACAGGGGGCAGGGTACAGCAGGGAATTTTCAATCCTCAGCTGGGAGAGGCGGAGGAGGTGGGGCGGAGGGGCTGACGATGTGTTAAAACGGTAAAGCCCGCACCTGCCTACCTGCCAGCACGTCCTCTCACCCTCTACTCACTCACGTTTGGCGTTTTCGGTGATCGACGATCTGTGCTCCACTGCTTCAGTCTCAAGAGCTAGCTAGCTGGTTAGCAGTGGCGTTCTGTATGCGTTGCAGTCATTTCAGCAGTTTAGCCGCGGCTCCCGCGTAAAGGGCGTTCCCATAGCCTGCTGCTGACGAGGGCCTGGGTGACCGTTCTTCTTGTGTCGGTTGGGATCCACCTGTAGATCTTCCAGAGCATGCAAAGGGCGTTGAAGCAAGAGATGAGACGGCGCTGACTTGCTTGGTCATGGAGAGTGTTGAGTCGAGGATGAACCCCAGGTTGCTTGCGTGATCGGTGGGTGTTGGTGCTGCTCCCATGGCAGTCGGCCACCAGGAGTCGTCCCAGGCCGAGGGGGTGGAGCCGCGGATGAGAACCTCCGTCTTGCCCTAGTTCAGCTTCAGACGGCTGTTCTTCGTCCATTCGGTGACGGTTTCCATTCCGTCGTGGAGGTTGGTTTTGGCGATGAGGGGGTCCTTGGTGAGGGAGAGGATCAGCTGTGTGTCATCGGCATAGGAGACGATGTTGAGGTCCTGCAGTCTGGCGACGTGGGCCAGCGGGGCCATGTAGATGTTGAACAATGTCGGACTGAGGGATGATCCTTGGGGTACGCCACAAATGATCTTGGAGACCTCGCACCGGAAAGGGGGAGGCGGACACTCTGGGTTCTGCCGGAGAGGAAGGAGATGGTCCATTCCAGAGCCTTGTCTCAGATCCTTGCATTGTGAAGGTATTTGCGTAGGGTGCAGTGCCAGACAGTGTCAAAGGCGGCTGATAGGTACAGGAGGATGAGGGCCGCGGATTCGCCTTTGTCCAGCAGGGCCCTGATGTCATCGGTGGGGGCGATGAAGGCGGTTTCAGTGCATGGTTGCTGCAGAATTTGGACTGGGACGGGTCCAGGATGTTGTTCTCCTCGAGGTAGTGGGTCAGCTGTTGACGGCTTTCTCAATGACCTTCGCGGGGAAAGGAAGCAAAGAAATGGCCCGGAAGTTCTTGAGGTCTCTCGGGTCTGCCTTAGGTTTCTTGAGCAGGGCATTGATCTCGGCGTGTTTCCATCTCTCCGGGAAGAGCGCGGTCTCGAAGTAGATGTTGATGGCCTTGAGGAGATTGGGTGCGATGGTGGCGCTGGCTTTGTTGAAGATGTGGTGTGGGCCTAGGTCTGACAGGGAGCCTGAGTGGATGGTGTTCAAGATGTTGATGGTGTTGTCGTCATTGATGTGGGTCCAGGTGAGCCGGGGGTCGCTGTGGGTGGTGGCCGTGGGGTCTGAGGTGTCTTTGGTTGTTGGGGTGGTCAGGTTGTCAAAGCTGTTGTGGATGTCGGCGATCTTTCGGTGGAAGAAGGTGGCAAGGCAGTTGCACAGGTCTTACGATGGTGGGATGTCATTAGTGTTGGAGCTGGGGTTGGAGAGTTCATTAAAGATGTTGAAGAGCTCTTTGCTGTTGTGTGCGGTGTTGTCGAGGAGGTCCATGGAGGCTGTCCTTTTGGCGTCTCTGATGAGGTGATGGTGTTGGTGCATGGTGGTCTTGTGTGCTTCTAGGTTCTCCGGTGTCTGTTCGTGGTGCCATTTCTTCTCTAGTTTTCAGCAGGTTTGTTTGGAGGTCTGAAGTTCTGCGGAGAACCAGCTGGCATTCTTGGGGGTGTGTCTGTTGAAGGCGTTCTTGAACGGGACGAGAGTGTTTGCTCAGTCGTCGATCCAAAGCCTGGGGTTGCTGGGCGCAGTGTAGGGTCGGTGGGGTCGGCGGGTGGGCGTCGGGCGAGGGCGTTGTTTAGCTGGTCTTCGGTGATTTTGCTCCAGCTGTGGCGGGGGGCCTGTTGGGATTCTGGAAGGTGCAGTGGATGCAGCGATGGCCAGTCCAGTGGAGTTTGGTGGTGTGGCTGAAGAAGATGTGGGGGATTGCAGAGAAGATGGGGTCAAGCGTGTGGTCGGCATAGTGGGTGGGCGCAATGACGAGCTGTCTCAGTCCGAGGCTGGCAAGGTTGTTGATCAGGGTGGTGGAGTTGGTGTCGTTGTTGTTCTCGAGGTGGAAGTTCATGTCTCCAAGGAGGATGTAGTCCGTGGGGCGAGGGCGTGCGTGTTGACCAAGTCGGCGATGGAGTCACTGAACTGAGGCCGGGCTGCAGGGGGAATGTAGATCAGCGTCCCTATGAGTGTGGTGTTGGGATCAGTGTGGATCTGGAAGTGCAGGTGTTCAGCGGTGCTGAGGATGTCGTCGGAGTTGGTTGAGACCCTGAGGGTGGTCTTGTGAATTATGGCAAGTCCACCTCCTACAACCCATTGGTGCGGTCTCTGTGGGTGATATTGTAGCCGTCCGGGATGGCTATGGTGATGTTGGGTGCCAAGGAGTCATTCATCCAGGTCTCTGTCAGGAAGGCTACGTCCGGGGAGGATGTGTTGAGCCGGTCCCAGAGTTCGACGGTGTGTTTGCGTGCGGAGTGGGTGTTTAGTAGTATGCATTTGAGGTGGTTGCATCCTGTCCTAGTGGGCGGGTTGGATGCTTGAAGACTGGTGAAGCTGCAGTTCCGACATGAGAAGGGTCCTTTGGTGCGCTTCATGGCGGCCAGGAAGCAGGCGTGTGCTCGTTCGCTGTTGAGTGCGTGGAGGGTGTTGGCGTCATAGCGGCATCAGGTGTCATGGTGTCCGCGGGGGCCAGGGGTGCTGGCGTGGTCCACGCATGGATGGGCGCAGCCGGGCATCCCTTTGGAGCGGCATGTTCGCTGGGCACGGCCGCTATAAGAAGGGGAGGTGGGAGCAGCTGAGAGGTGGGAGCAGACGAATGGGAGAGCGGGGGCTGGGCCGCAGGGGACACAGCAGCGAAGAATGGGAGTGAGGAACGGCGAGGGGTACAGAAGTCAAAAAGTGTACAGGGCACAGAAATGGCACAAGAAGGGAAAATGAGGCATGAAAGGAAACAATAAACAATAACACAAAATGCAATACAATTACACTAAGCAAGTGTATTGAGCGGGGGGCGGGCCGCAGGGGATGCAGCAGCGGGAGAAACCACAGGGGGAACGGCGAGAAGGAAGAAAGGGCACAGGGCACAGAATAGCACAAGAGAGGAAAAGGAGAAAAAACATTAACAACAAAATGCAATGCAATGACACTAAGCAAACTACGGCCTACCACTGGCCACCAGGGATGAGGTGCAGGTGGTAGCCTGCGGGTGGAGGAGGGCCTCGAACCTCCGTCAGCAGCAGTAGCAGCTGGGCTAAGGGCACGGGCACATAGGTGGTGCTGTGCGGCGTGGGGAGCGAACGGCCTAAAAAAGGGTCAAGGGTCGCTTGACAGCTTGTCTCGATTTTCTATATGTCAAGGTATAGTAGGACATGTCCTACTCACCTAGGCATAGTAGAAAGAGTCAAGTTGTTCTGATTGAGCGAAAATAAAATAGATCACTTTTTTGATGCTTAATCTCTCCTGTATAAACCAGCTTTCATCTTCCGTTAAACAAAAACCCTTTGGGTACGTGCCGTCTTGCTTGTTCTATTCCTTAAAATAAATAGGATTAGGTGCACATCTGGGAAAGGAACCCTGATCTCTCATGGAGCTGGGTGAATTCTTAAACATCTGTGCAAAAGCTCTGATAACTTAAATAGAAATAAGATATCAAGTTCAAGTTCAAGAAAAGCTTTATTCGGCTGCTATTTAAAACAGACATAAAAGCACAGAACAATTATATACAAATTTCATTAGAGGTTCTACACAAAAGTTTAAAAAACAATTCATTTACTGTTTAAAGAAGAAGAAACCAATTGCAGCCATTAGCATTCCTGAATAATTATTTTCCTGATAAATAACACCGCTTTTAAAAATGTTGCTAAATTCCATGCTATGTGTTTATTTTCTAATAGATGGAGTACAAACATAGCTTGGCGGCAGTGTCTAAGCCCTACGTTTTTTAAAAGTGGAATAATCCAAGCTTTCCTCTTTTCCAAATAAAATTTACAAAACAATACTAAATGCATGGTAGACTGGTCAGACATTTTATCACAAGGACACAGTATTAAATCACGTGATCAGTCATTTAGTTTTGTGAAGGACAGGAATCTATGTATGATTCCCAGTCTCAACCTAGTGAAAAGAAACCTGCCAAAAGTACCAGGGACAAATGATGAATATGGCTCCATCCCTACAGTGGTTCGTATTAGCAGGTGATGCCTCACTGTAATTTTTTCTGAGATTTCCCCCACCAATCTATTTGCTTCTAGGAACTGGAGGCCTTCTTTCCTTAAGGTCTTTCTTGGAATCTCCGTCATGGACATAGTATTTAAAAAATATTCTGGGTGGCCCAGATCGAACATAAAATCGTGGCCAGGGGATTGTTAGTGCCCTCTCTAATTTCAGAATATCTTTTAAAATCGCCCTATTTAATTTTGTCTGGTCCTTGCATCAGACTCTGTGCCACAATAATATAGGCTCAATTTTTATAAGATCCGTAATGTAATATTGCGCTAGCTCATCATGGAAAATGAAAGAAGAGGTACTAGGGGGTACGGAGAGAATGTGCCTTAAAAAAATATTTTCGACTGTTTGTAACAGGGTGGAATCTGTGAAGCCCCACACCCCATCCCCGTAAATTGCCATTGTCACGCATTTTGCTTTATAAATATATAGCAATTCCGGGGGAGGTTTCCTGCCTAATTTTTTACTGAACGATAACGATAACAATGCCGTTGTAGCTCTAGAAAATGCCAGTTTTTTGGCAGATACAGCTGCCGCCCAATGAATTGTGCTGGTTAAAAAGAACACATAAGTTAGAGAAATTTTTTATAGATGATAACCTCTCACCATCAATATACATTTAAGGGATCCTCTGGGTCCCTTGCCCACATCTCATGACATAGGTCTTGGCTATGTTAGTTTTGAGACCCAGATCCCTCATAAAAACTATCCAGGGCACATTGAAGGCCGTTTTGGGTACGTCCCATCAATATGGCATCATCCGCATACAGTAATGCGGGGATAGGGCGGCCCTCTACCTGGGAATAATCTTTGCCCTGGAGAACGAGGGCATCTTCAAGGCCATTGATGTAAAGATTAAAAAGAAAAGGGGCCAAGACACAGCCTTGTCTGACCCCTCTCCTGAATGGGAAGGCTTGAGTGCATTCACCCTTCTGACCAAACCGGACACTTGCTGAAGCTCCACTGTACAGCTGCCTTAAAAACATGATAATTTTTGGGTCGACCCCTAACATTTGGAGGACCTCCCACAGCCTGTGATGTCTAACTGAGTCGAACGATGTGGTGAGGTCGACAAAGGCCAAGTATAAGCTACCTTTTTTTGCTCTTGTATACTTGCCTATCAGTAATGAGAGGTTGAGGGACTGCTCAATGGTACCAAGACCATACGAAATCCATATTGGAGATCGGATAATATCTGGCTGTCCTCTGCCCAATCAGAGAGGCGTTCCAGGATGACCCTCCCTACCACTTTAACAGTGGAATCTAGAAGGGAGATGGGTCTATAACACCCTGGATCTTCACAGTCTCCCTTTTTGTAATATGGAATTATTATAGATTGTGCCCAGGTCTGGGGAAGGATAGATTTTATACAAGCATTAATAGCCTAGGTTAATATAGGCCCCCACAAGGGAACATTGTGCTTAAACATGTCGCCCGGGACCCCATCGGGTCCGGGGGCTTTACCGCCCAAAGTTTCTGCTAAAGCCCTAATCACTTCCTCCAAGGTTATTTCTAAATCAGTTTGTTCAGCAATGTTGGTGTTACCAGCTATGGAATTCCCTCCAGCATTCCCCTGCTCATTGTACAATTTTGAAAAACGGGTAATCCAAGTATCTTCTGTGAATACTGTTTCCACAGAGGGGCCATTGCAAGGAGAAAGGAAAGGGGTCCTCAAAACCTTCCAGAAAGCGATGTTATCTTTCTGTTGTGCGCCGCTGTGAAGAGAAATCCCAGGCCCCTTTATATTCTATTCTTGCTTGTCTTATTTTGGCCGGTGATTTAGGTTGTATACGCAATGCCTTTTTCAGGTTGCCATATGCCCTAGTGCATTTAGCGTTAAACCAACCAGAGGATTTCACTTTTTTACTTTTAATCTCCCTCGTAATATCTATAAAGGAGTTCACAATGACCTCATCAGGGGCACCCTCACTCAGGCAGGTATCCAGCATGGGCCTACATTTGCCTATAAAATGTTCAATTAACTGATCTGGTTCCACTTTATTCCACTTTAATGTATAGCCATTGGTTTCGCTCAGTGCTACATCCCCAGTCATTCGCATAGGTTTCTCTGTCTTATTAAAGCAAAAAGCGGGGTAGTTTAAGTTTTAAAAGGAGGATGAAATGGTCCCTTAGGGCCGTTTCACCCACCTCAAAGGATGAAACCAAATGCGAGTGAGAGTGTGAGGTCCGAATAAAGTCAATGGTGGTAGCGTTTCCTCTTCCATTGAAGGTGGGGGGGCATACAAAATGGATTCGTTATTAATTCATTGGCTAATCCAAGATCCAATTCAAAAATGAGATAATTGAATAGAGCTCCTATCTTAGAATGATTGAAGCGACTAGTATTGTCCGCTTCATTAAACATGCCGCACAATCTCACATCCATGTGGCTACATATATCGCAGTTCAATTCACCCAACAGAATTGACGCATCTTTAACTTTCCCGTTACATATTTTCGTGAAAAAATCCATTATGCTCTTGACCACTATGTTTAGCTCATTTTTGGTGGCATTGTTATATACATTGATCAGAAGAATACGATACTTTGCGTTAAAGGTCAATTCTACTAACTGGTACAAGGCACCCCCCTCATGGAGCACGGTGTTTCTTAAAGGCAGCCTGTTTGAAATGCAAGTAGAAATACCACCAATGTGTCTCCCTCGCAAACCCTTAACTGCCTGGGTGTGGTATATCTCATATCCATTTATATGGATAGGTTCTTTTGCCCATGTTTCCTGCAGCGCACGAATGTCCATGTTCTCAATAAAGGCTTCCCAGACTGGATTGTGTAGCTTGGTTCTTAAACCCAAAATATTCCGGGATGCTACAGAGGAAATATTGGGATCAGTTAAGCCTTGAGGTTTGGTAGGGCTCAATCTCACTGCCTTGAGGGGGTCTAAATTGGGTGTCATAGGTGGCCCTGGCGTGGGCTCGCGTTGCTCCAGAGAGACTGCTGACCCCCGTCATTGCTCTTCCTGCTTACATGTCCCTCTTTACTCTCCAGGGTTAAAGCCCAATTGGAACCTCTCTAAGAAATGGGCCCAGTTGCAGGGTAGGGTACAAGGTGCTGTTGACTCTGTGCACTCCCTTTCTACTTAGGGTATCAAAGGGTAACTCCAGTTAATCAGCCCCTTCTAAACTGTAAAGAGGGTCGTAAAAATTTAAAGTTGGAAAAGCATGGCTACGTTGGGCAGAGTTACAGATGTTACTGAGTACTGGGAAATGTTGCAAGACTGGGGTAGGTTGGTAGGAAAAGCCTAAGGGTACCACACTTACACCCCTTTTACTAACCGGGTGGTGGCCGACCACATCCAAAATTCTTCTAACCAATCCCGAGGACCTAAATGTGATCACTAGGCAGTCCCTTGCTACTGTTTTCGGGGAGCAACCAATCCAGGGAATACGATGTACCATCTTAAATTCAGTGAATAGATCATTAGTGTAGCCTGGCCTATTAGACAATGCATGAAGCGCCTTATTTTTCAAGGAAGACCAGTTTTCAAGTTCTCCATTTGGGAGTGTGGGTATGTTGGTTAACACAATAGTCTAGCGAGTGGCCTCTGGGGAGAGATGTATGAGCCTCGGCTCTAGTGTGTTCCTGCCATTCTGTCTTCCGCCGTTCAGCCCGGCTGTCTCCCTGGGTGAACTTATCTGTTTGGCCTGTGTGGGGGCACGTGAAGAGTACGATTCCCCTCTGTTATCAAAACTACCTTAGCTAAGGGTGCCTGGTGGGACTGTCGGGGGGCCGAGTGCTAGGGGCCGGGGTCTCTGTGCTCCCGCGTAGATTAACTATTGGATTATGGGCTGGTTGTCTGGCACATGCGTATAAGCTGGTGGACATAAATCAGATACACCCTGAAAGTTATCATCCAAATATTCTCCTCTGGTGCTTGTCGCAACCGCCCAACCCCTATTCCGAGTGGGAATTTGTGAGGGCATGAGGGAACGTTGGACTGCCCCTTCCAGCCCCGATAGCCTTTCTTCAATAATAGACAGCTTAGTTAGTACAGGTCTAATTAGAGTTAATATGGCTCCCTCTAATTTTTCCCAGAATTCCGTGTGGTTGGTGAGAGTTAGTCCCCCTTTTGCAGGAGTATCAACTGTAGACTAAGGGGTCCCCTGTAATAGGGCCACACTTCCATTTTCAATGTCCACCCCTGTCGTTTTGTACTGGGGGAGCGAAGATTTATGTGTAGTCGCCCCCTGTCCTCTCCTTTGCACTGGCTGATCTTCATTTTTTGGCCTCTCGTCTGGACATTCAGTGTGGAGGCTATTTTTGGGTGTGATAAGCCCTGCAAGTCCGATAGTACAGGCTGGAGGGTCAACAGTGCTTCTCTCTCTATGGGAGGTGAAGGCAAGAGGGTCCCGTCGGATATGGAAATGTTGGATATTCCTGCTGCATTGGGGTTTGGTAACTGTGGGACTGGATTTTGTGTTTGAGCTACTCCGTGTAACAGCTCAAGTGATAATCTACGCTCTGTAAGAGTGATTTCATGCATCAGGACTGATTCTGCCCTCAAAAGGAAGGCATCAAAAGTCCCCAACACCCCCTGCCCTGTTAAAGATTTCCGCTTGTTCATTCTGACCCCCTTCAATAGTTGTTAACAAAAAGTTGTGCGTCAATTATCAAGTTTCTGATAGTCCGTTAGAAAAGGAATTAGGGAATAATGTAGAGCAAATATAGCAAGATGTCAATTCCGTGGCCCAGCCCATACTCCTCCAGTCTCTGACGGGCTCAGACGGGCCCGCTCTTGGTCCGGGCTTCGTCCGGCGTAAGTCCCGCGCGTGGGTGTAGAGGCAGCGCTGTAAGCGCGTTGGCCACGCCTCTCTCTCACTCGCGGCAGCTGTGATGTGGAGGGGTGCACTCTGGGGGTTGCAGTCCTCCCCAGAGTGAAGATAGAGGTGCGGGCAGTTCAAACAATGCAGGCAGGGCAGCGTGTATCCTGGGACCCTCGTCCCACCAGAGGAGCTTTCCAAAGGCAGTAGTTGGAGTTTCCAAGTCGCCGGTATTCAGCAAACAGGCAGGGAAAGTCTCCTGCGCCATGGGGGGAGAGGCAGCGCTATAAGCGTGATGGCCATGCCTCTCCCTCACTCGCCACAGCTGTGATGTGGAGTGGTGCACTCTGAGGGTTGCAGTCCTCCCCAGAGTGAAGATAGCGGTGCGGGCAGTGCAAACAATGCAGCCAGAGCAGCGTGTCCCCTGGGAACCTCGTCCCACCAGAGGAGCTTCCAAAAGGCAGTAGTTGGTGTTTCCAAGCCACTGGTAATCAGCAAACAGGCAGGTAAAGTCTCCACTGTCAATATATGTAGTCTGAAGCCGCCACATTGGGAGTGTGAGAGAACTCAAGGACCCGGATGGCGCTGTCACCATAGATTCCAGCAGCGAGCACGTTCAGGCTGTCATATTTTTGGATGAAACAGGGTAATATTATTAACGCCCATGATGTGACTGCCTAGTAAACCTCTGCTCTGCAATCTATGAGATATAGTGAGGGAACTCTTCCTCTGTAACTGTAGATTACACAACTCAGGGCCACTGTATGTTTGTATGTCTGTATATATGTCTGATTTGTACATGCTGAAACTGCTTCTAAAGGATCAGTGCCAAAAATCACAGTGTTTTCATGCAGCAAGGAAACCTTGCAGAGAAGGAAGAAGACATCTTTGTGCTAAACCAGCCAGCCTTGGTGTGGTTTTCCCCCTATGTTTTGCCCTCAGCCCTCCTGTTTTGCTCACTTCCTTTTTTCCAGCATTAGACTTCTGTGCACTTTACAACTGCTAACCAGTATTAAAGTGCTTGTGCTCTCTCCTTAAAAAATGCTAGCATTGGTTTGTGTCCAATTGACCTAGTAAAATGATTTTACCTGTGGCCAAGGCCTGTAAATTAAATGTTACAAGTGGACCAGCAGCACTGATTGTGCCACTCCCTTAAATAGACTTTTCCACATGTCTCAGGCCTGCCATTTCAGCATGTGTGTGTAGTTTTAAGCTGCTATGTTGATCTGGCAAAATAAACCTTTTGCCGACCTAAACCTTCTTTTTTAATACATAGAAGTCACCCATACGGTAGGTATTGGACAGCCCAGAGTCCAGGAGACCTTGTATTTAAAAAGTTGGACATGTACTTTTAGGTTTTTACTACTACTTCAAATGAGGGACCTGGTATAAATATTGGACCTCAGACACCAACCGTTCAGTACACTGATGGACCTGTAGAAACTTTGCCAGGAAGGAATGCCACCCTGCTGGACTGCTGCCCTGCTGGACATTGAAAGGTGCTTATTAGTAGGGTCAGGTAGGTACCTACAGCTAGTAATACCATAATCACAAGTAAGGGCCAGTCAAGTCTAAATAAATTAATACTTGCTCAACCCTTAGCTTGGCTGACGAGTAGTCAGGCTTAACTTAGGAGACAGGTGTGTAAAGCAACTAATATCAACAAAACAGTATAAGTATAATACACAAAACAATAAAATTCCAACCCCAATTCATAAACATAGGAGAACATTTTTATCTTCAAAATGACACAAAAAAGACAAAAATCCGATTTAGCGAACCGGAGATATGATTTTTAAAAGTTTGAAATAAACAAAGTGTAAAACACCAACCGTAGCTGTCTGGTTACATTGGAGTGGGTCAAAGCCAAAGTTTCAGGCTGAAAACTATGGAGTGTGGGTGGGATATGATGAGTGGTTGGCTCAGGTCAAGTTTATACCGTATAACTTAGTCACTTTTTTGGACCTTTTTCTCTCAACGTCCAGTGCTTGGGTCCTCAGATCCGGATTTCAAATCAACAACGCCAGCCTACTGCAGTGTGATGCCTTGGTGAGTCTTCAAGGTCTTTGTCTTCATCGTGGAAACTGAGGAGCTGCAGAGCTTTCAGCGGATCAAACCTGTGCGGTCAGGTCAAGTTGAGGTTCGACGTTGCCAACTTCACTCTCATCATCCATGCTGGTCTTCGAATTTACCTTTTCACAAAAGTTGGCAAAATAATTCCCAAACGTTCAGATCTATTTCTAAAAGGTTCCCTGAGGGTCAAAAAGAGTCCACAGCACTAGCCAAGGATTCTGAAGCTCTGGCTTACCTCTTAGGGACTGGGACCCCAACTCCAACAATGCACCTGGTCAATCCAAGTAAAATCCAGGGGAAGCTGGCCAGCTGGACTTGTCTTTGCAGTGAATCTTGCAGGTGTCTTCTTCCAGCACTTTTCTACCTGTTGCTGCCCAGGGAGTCCACTCTTTATCTTTCAAGACAGGCAAAGTCCTTCTGTTGTGGAGCCCTTAGGGTGCAGCAGGTGCAGTCCTTCTGAGTGCAGTCCTCTTTTGTGCAGTTCAAGGGTCCAGCAGGGTTGTCCTACTTCTCCAGATGTTTTCAGGCAGAGATCTGAGGTGCTATAGCATCCCCCCCATATTTATTCCCCAGTCTAGGGTGGCAAGAGGGGGGACACAGCAACCAATGGGGTTCAAGATGCCAACCTCTGTCACAACAACTTCCTGGGAAGTGTGCCTTTTTTTTGTCCCAGAATGTGCATCTCAGCAAAAATCAAAATGTAGAAAATCTCTCTTTGGATTTCAGGCCTGGCTAACCTAACCCAAAAGTGTGGCTAACTTTTCCTGAAACTCCCCTTCCAGCCTCTCTCCTAATCTAATTAGAGGGGCTCCCATTTGGCGGGTGATCAAGGAAGTGGGGGCTGGGCTGGGTCTTGTGACATCTGGGCTTCTCCCTTTGAAGACCAGTTTATCTCCCCAGCCCTGTTCCTGTTCCTGGCTCATCCTGGAACCAAATCTTTGCTCACTAAATGGCTGCATTGTTTTAGCCTCAGCCTTCTTCACACCTAATCAGGGATTCAGGCTGTCAAAAGCTGGCAAATGAGAAGAGGCTGCAATAGGGCTGTTTGAGTTAACTTTAGGAAAGTAGGTTCTCAATCTCCTTTTGTGCAATAGTTATAATAAATCTGACCATGGCAAGTTGTTGGATTTATTGTAACTATTATTTTGATTGTTTGTATTAGGTTGCTAGCTTCCTCCCGACAAAAATTAGAATATGTTGAAGTTTAATAAAGCCATCCCATGTTAGCCTATGGAATTAACAGCATTACAATGGGGAAAAACTCTTTTATAATGCTCCTGCTTTGAATAACAAGGCACCCTACCCTTGAGGCACTTAGGGCAGACCTCAGGGGTGACTTACATGTAATAAAAAGGTAATTTTAGACTTTGGAAGTACTTTTGAATTCCAAAGTTGAATTCGGAAACCAGCTCGCAAGGCAGAGCTGGCTTTAAAAGGACACCAGACACCTCAGCAGTGCACGCTTACACTCATCAAGTCCACTGAGGTTTCTAAACCTATATGCCCTGCCATATACTAGGGACTTACAGGTAGGTTGTCTGAAACAATTGTAATAACACCAATATCAGGAATATTGAATCATAAATGCAGCTTGGTCCCCATTTGTGGGGCCGCTGCTGGAGTATTGTACGTATTCTTGAAACACTTTTCAGGCTGCTGAGAGGCTATTGTGACGAGGGGCACAAGAGACATGATATCTCCCCTCCAATGCACAAGAGACATGATATCTCCCCTCCAATGCTGTGGATGTAAGCGAGGTAAGCCGCTGATGTTGCAGCAGCAGGGGGATTGCAAATCTCACATTCCCCACCATTGCCCAGACTTGCAACCAATATTAGGAATCTTATGTGCTATATAAGCACACTGTGGTCCTGACTTTTGAGGACCATTGCTGGGGTGTGAACGCTTTCTTGAGGCACTTTTCGGGCTGCTGAGAGGTCATTGTGATGAGCGGCATGAGGGAAGTGACATCTACCCTTCAATGCTGTGAATGTAAGCGGGGTAAGCTGAGCGCTACTTGAGCGCACCATGGTCCCATGGCATCCTACAGCGCAAAAGCATGCGGACAGGCAGGCCCATCTGCACCCATCTGCGGCTGACGAATATTGGACGGAACCTCCCTCCCTGATGTGGGCACTGTGGATTTAACATCATCTGGACACTGCAGGTGAACTTCTCTTCTTGTAATAAACTCGCATTATGGGTAAAAGGAAAGCTACTGGTACTGTTACAATGCCCTATAAGCCTACAAGCATTGATATCATGCTAGAGAGAGCCATTGGGGTTGTACGTACTGATTAGCCCTAACGGGGCACAGAGTTTCCATAGAGCATGGGGCTAGTTTGGGACTATCAATACAGCCCGATGGCCCACTTGAAATTGAACAACTCAGTACACCTACGGAGACTATTAAAAGAGCAGACAGGCGAACACCTATTCATGGCGATTAGGCCTGGGATTTTGCATGATCAGTGCACATTGTCTACCTCTTCTCCCTTCGGGTAAGTGATGCTGCATTTAAACTAAGGCTCGGACGGAGATGGATTGTTCGGCCTCTATCCTAAAATCCCCTCATCCCACTGATGCAGCCATAATTGACCCTGTGTCAGGAAATCCCTGCCCGTTAAGAATTTCGAGATGGAACATCGCTGGCATCTACACTATGATCTTACTTCCGGACTGGCAGTTGTTCAAAAGTACTTATGACACTTTGTTATTTCAACAAACTTGAGATACTAGCCCTATAACATGTGAAGGCTTTTTTGAGTTTTTTTAAACCTGCAGTAACATCTTGTTCAGGTTGCCCGTCTGGCGGATTGCCTTTATGGATTAACTGGCTGCTTGGGAGTTGGAAAGAGACTCTAAAACAACAGGAAATAATTTTCACGTGGTAGCATATAAGTGTTAAATGTTTTACATTTTTATAAAAATGTTTTTCTTAATGTTCCCAGCCAAAGATTTCCTGTTTGTTTGATAACATTTCCTCCGTTGTGTAACAAAAGGTAAATGTGAGTCACGAACTGTACGTTTGCCAAACTAGAGATTTTTTTAATGCCAAACCTCCAAACAGAAGTAATTGTTCAACGGCTAACATCATTGCTAGAGGGGCACACAGGGGCAAGGCCTTATCTGATTTGTTCAATGTAATGGAAACAGTTAGTAGTAATAACTTAGGGGGGAGCACCCTTAGTTGGAGAAATTGTTCTTCTGTAATTAACTATACATGTTTCCTGTAATTTGATTAATCATTTGCTATATGGCACCATTATAGATATAAACTTTGGCGATCCCAACCCTGTTGTAATAGCATTAGTTGCCTCAGTTAGAAAAGCCTCTATGATAGAAGCTGGCCTCACTAGAATGGTGTAGTCTACAGATAACCTAAGTTTATGCTGGAAACTGCCTGATCCCTTGCAGTTCTTGAGGACAGTAGTAATGGAGAATACCGAGCTAATAATGGGATGTTTAGGGGAGCCCTTGGATCAAGGGGCGATTGTTAGACCAGCATGCAATCCCTGGATCAGACATCTACTCTATTATTTGTTGCCATATACATAGTGAGGCATAGGTCAAGCAGTTCTCTAATATCTATTCAGTTACTTACCTAAGCCTCCCTCGTTATTGGGTAATGTATTATCAACGGTTTTACAAGTTTCCCTACCCGAAGTTGTTGCACCCATTCAGCAGAGCGCAGGGGTAAACCCTGGGGCCAGATGGTATTCCCATTGATTTATTAAAATCTAACTTGGATTCAACAGCCTAAGCCATTCTACCATAGCAAGTTCATGGGCAAACTCTACCATAGTCCTAATTTTTTAAAAAGGAGACCGTTCCAAGCCCCACTGCTACATCCCAGCAAAAATCTTTGGGTAGGTGTTAGAAGCGGCTGTCTCTAGTTGGCAGAGGTATACACTTCTGACAAATAGGGACACACCTTTTCTAGTCAGGGCAAGGAGATCACACACTTAGATAACCCCTGCTCACCCCCTTGGTAGCTTGGCAAAGCAGACAGGCTTATCTCAGAGGCAGTGCGTTAAGCATTTATGACCACATACAGTAATAAAGTGAATACACTACAAATGGACACGACACAGTAGTATTATAAAAATAAGTATTTTTATATAAGGCTTAGCACAAGACCAAATAACGACAAAAATATACCACGATCTTAATAAATACTGTTGGAAGGAAAAATAATAGTTCAAGGACGGTTTCTTCTTAGCACAAAAGTCTTTAGTATCAAAAGCAACTCTTCTTCTCTAAATCAAAGTTCTTGGCAACAATGTAACCCACACGGGAGTAACACGACGTCGAGGCAAAGTTAATCCAAAGGTTCAGCGTCGACCGCGAGGAGCGCTACGTCGAGCCCGGAGTCGCACAGACCCCAACAACACAGTACCTTGGAAAAGTGAAGCACTCGATGATCAGCGGCGTCGAGATGTCCGGCGTCGCGTCTTCGGCGTCGATCGGGCCTCGGAGTCGGGGCGATCTGCAGCGGCGTCGACCGAAGTCAGGCGGGAGCAGCGCTCACGGGATGAAGCAGGATACGGCGTCGTCGATGTCGATGTTGCAAGAGTGAGCAGCGCTCACGGCGTCGAGAGGGCTCGAAGTCGATGCGATCAGCGGCGGTGCAGACACGGGGTCACTTGGAGCTGGAGCCGAACTCACTACTCACTGGCGTTGCTGCTGGCGTCGATCGGGCCCGGCGGCCGGCGTCGAGGAAGCGGGACACTGGAGCCGTTACTCACGATGTCGAGCTGGATTCGGCGGCGTCCGTCGGCGTCGAGATTGCTGGATTCTTTCAGAGGTGCTGGATTCACAAATTCCAGCATATAGCACTTTAAGCAGATGAAGTCCTTTAGCCCTGTGACTTCAACAGGAGACTGGCACTCTTCCAGCCCTTGGAGATTTTCTCAGCAAAGAGTGAGAGTACACACCCAGTTCCTCTCTCCTGGTTCCTTGGCAAAAATAAAGAAGCAATGCAGGATTCCCCCAACAAACAGCACTCTGGCAGAAGGGGTAGGCAGTCCTTAGATCAGCAGGCTTCTTGTCCTTGGTTCAGGTTTCCTTGTCAGAAGTGATCTGATTTCTTGGTTCAGGGGTCCTTCTCTTATACCCCTTTTTGGCTTTGATCCCTTTGTCCATGCAGGGGAATTTCCCCCCATCCTAGGTTTGTTGTGGGTGTTGCCAGGCCAGAGCACCTGGCCTATTCACTGGGCAGGGCAGAGTCCTCAGCCGCTCAGCAGGAGCGGAGCCAGCATTGTCACTGGCAGGGGCAGGGCCATCAGCTGCCCGGCAGGAGGCGGGCCAGGAAAGTCCCAGGCAAGCACAGAGTCATCAGTCGCCTGGCAGGGGGGCGGAGCCAACATTGTATCAGGCAGGGCAGGCTATCAAGAGCTACTCTCCCCTACTCTCAATGCAAATGCCCCACTCATCCCACACTGACTCATTCAGACTCTCTGGAGCCACCCAGCTCCTGTCACACGCACACCAGAACCAGCAGAGACCGGTAGACAGTTAGACAAGAAAATAGCTACTTTCTAAAAGTGCTATTTTCAAACACAGAGTCCAAAAACTATCCACACAAATGGATGCGTTATTAAACCCTGAGTTCAGGGATACCAAACTCGACATTGCACCATGCTCCCCGAGCCCGCTAGGATTATAGCATTAATAATCCTGGCAGCCCATTCTAACTGATGGAGAGCAGGTTACCTTACAATAGTGAAAAACGACTATGGCTGTAATTCACTATTAGGACATGCCAACCTTGTCAGGCTTGTCCTACCTTATGCTTACAATGCACCCTGCCCGTGGGCCTACCATAGGGGTGACTAACATGAAGTTAAGGGAAGGTTTAGGGACTGGCAAGTAGGTGTACTTGCGCAGTCCTCGTGACAGTCAGACTGCACGTGGTCTGGCAATGGCAGACCTTCAGACATACTTTTACTAGGCCGCTCTTGTGGGTGGCACAACATGTGCTGCAGGCCCACTAGCAGCATTTGTATTTACAAGCCCTGGCACTCCTGGTGCACTCTACTAGGGACTGATAGTAAACCAAATAAGCCAAACATGGAAGTCAATCAATACAGCAATTTCACATAGGGAGCACTTGCACTGTGGCACTGATCAGCAGTGGCACAGTGCCCAAAGCATATACCAGCAAAAACATTGTAAACAGAGGAGGCAAACAGAAAAAACGGAGGGGAGACTCATGCCAATGATGCCAGGTCTAACACGTGTCCCCTCCAGCTGAAATGTGGGGAGAACTACCCTTACCCTAGGGAGTCCTCATCACTAAGGCGGAAAAATCTGGACAGACCATCAGCATTGGCGTGATCTGTGCCAGGGCGGTGTTCCACCGTGAAGTCCATCCCCTGTAGGGAAATGGACCACCTCAACAGCTTTGGATTCTCACCCCTCATCTGCATCAACCATCTGAGGGGCCTGTGGTCTGTCTGCACCCGGAAGTGAGTCCCAAACAGGTAGGGTCTCAGCTTTTTCAGTGCCCAGACCACAGCAAATGCTTCTCTTTCTATCGCACTCCACCTCTGTTCCCTGGGAAGTAACCTCCTGCTGATGAAGGCTACAGGTAAGTCTCGGCCCTCTTCATTCACCTGAGCTAGAACAGCCCCCACGCCATGCTCTGAAGCGTCCGTCTGGACAACAAATTCTTTAGAAAAGTCGGGTGCCTGGAGTATGGGTGCTGTGCACATTGCAGTTTTCAGGGTGTCAAAGGCTGTCTGACAGGCGTCAGTCCAGTTCACAAGTCGTGGCTGCTTCCTGGAAGTCAGCGAAGTCAAGGGGTGCACAATGTTACCATAATCCTTGACAAACCTCCTGTAGTAACCCGTGAGACCCAGGAAGGCTCTCACCTGAGTCTGGGTTTTGGGCGGTGCCCATGCCAGGATGGTATCAATCTTGGGTTGCAGGGGGGCCACCTTGCCGCTCCCTACTTGGTGCCCCAAGTACACCACTGAACCCTGCCCAATCTGGCACTTACTGGCTTTGATTGTGAGGCCTGCTCTGCGCAGGGCCAACAACACTTCCTGGAGGTGGCACAAGTGTTCCTCCCAGCTGGCGCTGAACACTGCGATGTCGTCCAGGTAGGCGGCACTGAAATCCTCCAGTCCAGCCAAGACCTGGTTGACCAACCTCTGGAAGGTGGCAGGGGCATTCTTCATCCCAAAGGGCATAACCCGGAACTGGTAGTGCCCATCTGGTGTGGAGAATGCTGACCTCTCTTTTGCCCCATCGGTCAAGGCGATCTGCCAGTACCCAGACGTTAGATCAAACGTACTAAGGTACCGGGCAGCCCCTAACCGATCGATGAGCTCATCAGCTCTGGGGATGGGGTGCGCGTCAGTCTTGGTGACTGAATTGAGTCCTCGGTAATCCACACAGAACCGAAGTTCCGGTGAAGCACCAGGCGCTGCAGCCTTTGGAACCAAGACCACGGGGCTGGCCCAAGGACTGCTAGAGGACTCAACCACCCCTAGGGCAAACATCTTGGAGACCTCCTCCTTGATGTATGCTCTGACCTTGTCAGTCACTCTGTAAGCCTTGTGCTTGACAGGAGTGCTGTCCCCGGTGTCTACATCATGGACACACCACTGAGTAACACCAGGAATCAAGGAAAACAGATCAGGGAATTGCCCCAACAAATGGCGACAATCCTGCTGTTGTTCAGGGGTCAGTGTGTCAGAGAGGACAACACCATCCACTGACCCATCTTGCTCTTTTGCATACAGGAGGTCAGGAAGAGGCTCACTCTCCTCCTCCATTCCAGCATCTGTAGCTAGGAGCATGGCCACTTCGGACCTTTCTAAGTGGGGCTTCAAACGGTTGACATGCAGGACCCGCAAGGGGTTCCTGGGAGACTTTAAATCCACCAGGTAGGTGACATCGCTCTTCTTCTCCACAACCTCGAATGGTCCAGTCCACCTGTCCTTGAGCGCACAAGGTTCCACAGGGGACATGACCCAAACTTTCTGTCCAGGCTGAAGCTCTACCAGAGTGGCCCTCTGGTCGTACCACCGCTTCATCTCCTCCTGGCTGGCCTCCAGATTTGCCTGAGCAAGATCCCTGAAGCGCCTAGTCTGGTTCCTAAAGGCCAGCATGTAACTGTATACATCCTGGGGAGGTTTCCTGGGAGATTGCTCCCAGCCTTCTTTGACCAGACTTAAAGGTCCTCTTACCGGGTGACCATACAAAAGCTCAAAGGGGCTGAACCCTAGAGACTTCTGTGGCACCTCACGGTAAGCAAACAACAGGCATGGCAAGAGGACGTCCCATTTACGCCTCATTGGTTCTTCAAGACCCATGATCATGCCTTTAAGGGTACGGTTGAATCTTTCAACCAACCCATTGCCTTGAGGGTGGTAAGGAGTGGTGAACTTATAAGTTACCCCACACTCCTTCCACAGAGACTTCATATAGTTGGAAATGAAGTTGGTGCCCCGGTCTGACACCACCTCTCTGGGGAACCCCATTCGGGAGAAAACACCCATCAGTGCCCGTCCCACCACGGGGGCAGTCACTGTTCTGAGAGGGATGGCTTCCGGGTACCGTGTGGCATGGTCCACCAAGACCAGGATGAACCTGTTGCCCAGGGCTGTCTTGGGGTCCAGGGGCCCAACAATGTCAATCCCCACCCGGTCAAAGGGGGTACTGACCACGGGAAAAGGTTGGAGGGGAGCCTTCTGCTTCCGCCCGCTTTTCCCACTTGCCTGGCAAGTCTGACAGGTCTTGCAATGGACATCTGTGTCCCTTCGCATCTGAGGCCAATAGAAATGGGTGACAAGCCTGTCATAGGTCTTGTCCTGCCCCAGATGTCCAGCTAAAGGAACGTCATGAGCCAAACCCAGTAGGAAGGCTCTGAAGCGCTGGGGTACCACCAGCACACGGGCTGACCCAGGCTCAGCAGCCTTAGGCTCGCTATACAGGAGGTCGTTCTCCCAGTAAACAAAATGTGACCCTGACTGATCACCTGAGGTTTGGGCTGAGGCCTGCTGCCTCATACCCACAAGAGAAGGGCACACTTTCTGTTCTGCACAGAATTCTTCCCTGGAGGGACCACCATCCTGCTGCCAGTGGGTCAGCTCGGGCAGGTCTCCCAGTTCAGCAACTTGCTCACCTGTGGGTTCCAGGGCATACCCCTCAAGGTCTGCCTCCTCCTGGACCACGGGAACTACGGGGGACGGTTTCCCGCGCCCCCTGCCTCTTCTCTTCACAGCTGGGTCCTGGGCCATACTTTCAGGCTCCAGAACCCCATCAACACCCTTACTTGCTGTCATGGATCGAGTGGTTGCACACACCCACTCTGGCACACCCAACATTTTCAAATGTGTCTCCCTCTCCACCTTAGCCCAAGGGGAGTCTTCCAAATCATTGCCCAGGAGACAATCAACAGGCATGGCGGGCCTCACAGCAACCTGAAGAGTACCCGAAACTCCCCCCCATTCAAAGGAAACTTGAGCTACCTCACACTCTCTCTGGGAGTTGTCAGCAGCTATCACAGGGTAGAATGCGTGGGGAACAACCTGCTCTCTGGACACCAAGTGACACTTGACAGCTGTCACACTCGCTCCGGTGTCTCTGAGAGCTTCCACTCTATGGCCATTAATGGTCACCCACTGCCTATATTTTTTAGTGTTACTAGGCAGAGGGGGTGGCGGGACCAATTCCATGTCTCCTAGAGAGACCAGGGACATCTCTGCGGGACCCTCCCCACCATGGGCAACCATCTCCTCCCCTCCCAGAGCTACACTAGCCAACTGACGGGGTGGTGCACTGGGTAGTGCACCAGAATTCTTCAAGGGACACTGAGGGTCATAAAAACGGTGTCCCACCTGCTTACAAACGAAGCAGGTCAGTGGGCCCCTACGACCAGGTTTACCTGGCGGGGCCTCTGATTTCTTCACAGGGGGAGGCTGGGAACCTTTCCCTTGGTTCCCTTGGGGATTACTTTGGGGCCCTTTCTGGGACTCCTTCTGTTTACCCCTGTCCCCCCCACTCTTCTGCTGGGGACCCTGCCCACCTTTGGCTGAGTCTCCCACTGGACCCTTGTGGACCCTGGTACTGACCCAGCGGTCCGCCTCTTCAGCAAGTTTTCTAGGGTTAGATGTCTTGCTATCAATAAGGTGCTGGCGCAGCTCTGGAAAACAGTTATTAGACAAGTGCTCCCAAGCAAACAAATCATAAAGAGCATCATAACTTTCCACTTTGCTGCCCTTTACCCAACCATCCATGGCTCTGCAAAAATATGACACATACTCCACCCACGTGGTACCAGGCAACTTCTTACATTCTCTAAAGGCCTGTCTGTACTTTTCTGGGGTTAGGCCATACCTTAACATTAAAGCATCCTTCATATGAGCATAAGACATCCTATCTTCAACAGGCATGTCTAACAGGGTATCTCTTCCCTCATTCACAAAGCGACCCCACAACCCCGCTCCCCAATCCTTCTCAGGGACCCGGTGGGCCAACAATGCTAACTCATATGCTTTAAACCACTGACCAATATCCTCATTCTTCTGAAAATCTTTGATCACATCTTTGGGAAAATAAAACCTACTTTCTGCAGGCATAGATGGGACTCTGCCACCAGAGGGATTCAATTCTAACTTTTTAGCTTGGAGCTCCAACTCCCTCAACTTGGTATCACGCTCAAAAGCTAACTTCTCTCTTTCAAACTCTAATCTTTTGATCTCCAAATCAGCTTCTCTCCTGCCTCTTGCATTCTCTATCTCCAACTGCCCATTTATCTTAAGTTTTGCCATTTCCATGTTGTAGGCTCGCTCCTTCGCCCTTTCTTCTCTTTCTTCAGGGGAAAGACCTTTGGAGGAAACACTGCTGCCAGGAGGGGATACAGGCCCATTCACGGGCACTTCCTCCTCCCCTTCCTCTGTCGGTACCACCACCGGGGCAGAGGGGTCTCTGGCCTCTAACCAGGCTTCCAATGCTTTGAGAAATTCTGGTTTCCTGGAGATGCCTTTGGTAGGAACTTTAAACTGCTTGCAAAAGTATTGCAGCTGCTTCTTTTCGTATGTCCCTATCTTGGCTCTATCAAATTCCTCCTCAACAACAACAAGGGGAGTGACTCCGGTATCACTCATGGTTAAAACTGGCAGTGTTCAAAAAAAATCAAGCTTCAGGAAAAGCGGAGAACAAAACTAGATTATCCAACCAAAACAGATTGTGGCTGCGCTATGGTCTGCTTTCACTATGTAGGGCACACTAATCACTGCACATGGGTCATAAATGCAAAGTTCAAAATCCCACCGCTGACCCACCAATGTTAGAAGCGGCTGTCTCTAGTTGGCAGAGGTATACACTTCTGACAAATAGGGACACACCTTTTCTAGTCAGGGCAAGGAGATCACACACTTAGATAACCCCTGCTCACCCCCTTGGTAGCTTGGCAAAGCAGACAGGCTTATCTCAGAGGCAGTGCGTTAAGCATTTATGACCACATACAGTAATAAAGTGAATACACTACAAATGGACACGACACAGTAGTATTATAAAAATAAGTATTTTTATATAAGGCTTAGCACAAGACCAAATAACGACAAAAATATACCACGATCTTAATAAATACTGTTGGAAGGAAAAATAATAGTTCAAGCACGGTTTCTTCTTAGCACAAAAGTCTTTAGTATCAAAAGCAACTCTTCTTCTCTAAATCAAAGTTCTTGGCAACAATGTAACCCACACGGGAGTCACACGACGTCGAGGCAAAGTTAATCCAAAGGTTCGGCGTCGACCGCGAGGAGCGCTACGTCGAGCCCGGAGTCGCACAGACCCCAACAACACAGTACCTTGGAAAAGTGAAGCACTCGATGATCAGCGGCGTCGAGATGTCCGGCGTCGCGTCTTCGGCGTCGATCGGGCCTCGGAGTCGGGGCGATCTGCAGCGGCGTCGACCGAAGTCAGGCGGGAGCAGCACTCACGGGATGAAGCAGGATACGGCGTCGTCGATGTCGATGTTGCAAGAGTGAGCAGCGCTCACGGCGTCGAGAGGGCTCGAAGTCGATGCGATCAGCGGCGGTGCAGACACGGGGTCACTTGGAGCTGGAGCCGAACTCACTACTCACTGGCGTTGCTGCTGGCGTCGATCGGGCCCGGCGGCCGGCGTCGAGGAAGCGGGACACTGGAGCCGTTACTCACGATGTCGAGCTGGATTCGGCGGCGTCCGTCGGCGTCGAGATTGCTGGATTCTTTCAGAGGTGCTGGATTCACAAATTCCAGCATATAGCACTTTAAGCAGATGAAGTCCTTTAGCCCTGTGACTTCAACAGGAGACTGGCACTCTTCCAGCCCTTGGAGATTTTCTCAGCAAAGAGTGAGAGTACACACCCAGTTCCTCTCTCCTGGTTCCTTGGCAAAAATAAAGAAGCAATGCAGGATTCCCCCAACAAACAGCACTCTGGCAGAAGGGGTAGGCAGTCCTTAGATCAGCAGGCTTCTTGTCCTTGGTTCAGGTTTCCTTGTCAGAAGTGATCTGATTTCTTGGTTCAGGGGTCCTTCTCTTATACCCCTTTTTGGCTTTGATCCCTTTGTCCATGCAGGGGAATTTCCCCCCATCCTAGGTTTGTTGTGGGTGTTGCCAGGCCAGAGCACCTGGCCTATTCACTGGGCAGGGCAGAGTCCTCAGCCGCTCAGCAGGAGCGGAGCCAGCATTGTCACTGGCAGGGGCAGGGCCATCAGCTGCCCGGCAGGAGGCGGGCCAGGAAAGTCCCAGGCAAGCACAGAGTCATCAGTCGCCTGGCAGGGGGGCGGAGCCAACATTGTATCAGGCAGGGCAGGCTATCAAGAGCTACTCTCCCCTACTCTCAATGCAAATGCCCCACTCATCCCACACTGACTCATTCAGACTCTCTGGAGCCACCCAGCTCCTGTCACACGCACACCAGATCCTGCAGAGACCGGTAGACAGTTAGACAAGAAAATAGCTACTTTCTAAAAGTGCTATTTTCAAACACAGAGTCCAAAAACTATCCACACAAATGGATGCGTTATTAAACCCTGAGTTCAGGGATACCAAACTCGACATTGCACCATGCTCCCCGAGCCCGCTAGGATTATAGCATTAATAATCCTGGCAGCCCATTCTAACTGATGGAGAGCAGGTTACCTTACAATAGTGAAAAACGACTATGGCTGTAATTCACTATTAGGACATGCCAACCTTGTCAGGCTTGTCCTACCTTATGCTTACAATGCACCCTGCCCGTGGGCCTACCATAGGGGTGACTAACATGAAGTTAAGGGAAGGTTTAGGGACTGGCAAGTAGGTGTACTTGCGCAGTCCTCGTGACAGTCAGACTGCACGTGGTCTGGCAATGGCAGACCTTCAGACATACTTTTACTAGGCCGCTCTTGTGGGTGGCACAACATGTGCTGCAGGCCCACTAGCAGCATTTGTATTTACAAGCCCTGGCACTCCTGGTGCACTCTACTAGGGACTGATAGTAAACCAAATAAGCCAAACATGGAAGTCAATCAATACAGCAATTTCACATAGGGAGCACTTGCACTGTGGCACTGATCAGCAGTGGCACAGTGCCCAAAGCATATACCAGCAAAAACATTGTAAACAGAGGAGGCAAACAGAAAAAACGGAGGGGAGACTCATGCCAATGATGCCAGGTCTAACAGTAGGTAATTTATAATTAGATACAAGAGTGGGCTAAATCTAACAATATTCTGAATACAAGTCAATACGATTTCCGGACTGGTATTGGCACTGTGGAGCAGTGCTTACATTCAAACTCAGTGATTGGCAAATATACAGTGACAAGGAAGTCCCCACTACTTCTAGGTTTCATGGATTTTTCAATGGCCTTTGACTGTGTCAACCAGCACATGATTTGCATACTTCTTCGCAGATGGAACTGGATGAGGTAGTTATACATACACTGGTTTTGCTTCACACAAACACTAAAGCAAGAGTAAGGTATGGTAAAAGTGGTGAGGTGTTCGCTGATATTAAAACTAAGCGTGGAGTGCGTCAGAGGCGCATAGTCGCCCTATTAATTTTTATTTTGTACATCAACAATCTTAGCACCCAGTTAGTATCTAGCACTTCTGATGTCCCAAAGATAAATGGCACCATTCTCCCATTGTTGTTTTATGTAGACAATGTGGCCCCAAGGGCCCACACTCCCAAAAGCCTATGTATGCTAATCAATACATTTTTTAACTATAAGGCTGGTCTAGATATATCGACACATTTTTCTAATTCCTTTATAATGACGTGCAGCCCAAAGAGAATGTAGATTTAAAAAATCACAGTTGGCTCAAACATTTCGTTAAACACAAAACCTTTCCGTACTTAGGTGCCACTTTCAGTTCGACATGTTCATGGGCACCACACATTTCACACTGTAGAGGAAAATTGTCTAGAGCATGGGTACTCACAAACTTTCTCTCAGGGGCCAAATTTACAGTGTGGTTTGTGTCTGAGGGCCTGCACCGGTGGGGGCGTGGTCACTGGGGGAGGGGGCGGGGCTAGAGCAACAAAAAAAATGTGACCCATCTCTAACATCTCTCGCTCTCTCTCCCTCTCTCCCTCTCTCTCTCTCTCCCTCCCTCTCTCTCTCCCTCTCTCCCTCCCTCTCTCCCTCCCTCTCTCCCTCCCTCTCTCCCTCCCTCTCTCCCTCCCTCTCTCCCTCTCTCCCTCCCTCCCTCCCTCCCTCTCTCCCTACCTCTCTCCCTCCCTCTCTCCCTCCCTCTCTCCCTATTTCTCCCTCTGTCTCACTCCTTCTCACTCCCTCTCTCTCTCTCTCTCTCTCTCATTGACTCCCTCTGTCTCACTCACTCTGACTGTCTCACTCCCTCTCTCTGTCTCTCTCTCTCTCTCTCTCGCTCACTATGTCTCCCTCTCTCTCTGTCTCCCTCTCTTCCCTTCCCTCTCACTCTGTCTCCCTCTCTCTCCTTCCCTCTCTGTCTTCCTCACTCTGTCACCCTCCTCACTCTGTCGCCCTCCTCACTCTGTTGCCCTCCTCCCTCTGTCGCCCTCCGCCCTCTGTCGCCCTCCGCCCTCTGTCGCCCTCCTCCCTCCCTCTGTCTGTCACCCTCCTCCCTCCCTCTGTCACCCTTCTCCTCTGTCTGTCACCCTTCTCCTTCCCTCCTCCCTCACTCCCTCCCTCCTCCCTCTGTCTCCCTCTGTCACCCCCTCCCTCCCTATGTCTCCCTCCCTCTGTCTGTCTCCCTCCCTATGTCTGTCTCCCTCTGTCACCCTCTCCCTCCCTCTGTCTGTATCCCTCCCTCTGCCTTTATCCCTCCCTCCCTCTGGCTCCCTCCCTCCCTCTGTCGCCTTCCCTCCCTCTGTCTCCCTCCCTCTTTCTGTCTCCCTCTGTCGGTCTCCCTCCCTCTGTCTGTCTCCATCTGTCTGCCTCCCTCTGTCTCCCTCCCTCTCCCTTTATCTGTCCCCCTTTCTCTGTCTCCCTCTCTCTGTCTCCCTTTTCCCCCTTCCCTTGTTTTCCCTCTCCCTCCCTTTCCCTCCATCCCTCGCTCTCCATCTGTCTGCCTCCCTTTCCTTCCCTCTCTCTCCCTCCCTTTGCCTCCCTCAATCGCTCTCCCTCTGTCTGCCTCCCTTTCCCTCCATCGCACTCCCTCCTTCTCCTTTCCTCTCCCTCCCTTTTCCTCCCGCGCTCTCCCTCCCCCTCCCTTTCCCTCCCTCCGTCTCCCTCCCTCTGCCTCCCTCCCTTGCTCTCCTCTGTCTGCCTCCGTTTCCCTCCATCCCTCTCCCTCCCTCCCTTTCCTTCCTTCCCTCCCTTGCTCTCCCTCTGTCTGCCTCCCTTTTCCTCCCTCGCTCTCCCTTGCTTTCCCTCCCTCCCTCTCTCCCTCACTCTCACTTCACCTCCCTTTCCCTCCCTCCCTGTCTCCCTCCCTCTACCTCCCTTCTTCGCTCTCCTCTGTCTGCCTCTTTTCACTCCCTCGCTCTCCCTCTGTCTGCCTCCCTTACCCTCCCTCCTTTCCCTCCTTCCCTCGCTCTCCCTCTGTCTGCCTCCCTTTCCCTCCCTCCTTCGCTCTCCCTCCCTCTCCCTCCCTTTCCCTCTGTCTGTCTCCCTTTCCCTCCTTTCCCTCCCTCCCTCGCTCTCCCTCCCTCTCCGTCCCCTCCATTTCCTTCCCTCGCTCTCCCTCCCCCTCCCTTTCCCTCCCTCTCTGTCTCCCTCCCTCTACCTCCCCCCTCGCTCTAACCTCTGTCTGCCTCCCTTTCCATCCCTCCTTTCCCTTCCTCACTCGCTTTCCCTCCCTTTCCCTCTGTCTGCCTCCCTTTCCCTCTTTTCCCTCCCTCACTCGGTCTCCCTCCATCTCCTTCCCTTTTCCTCCCTCTCCCTCCCCCTCCCTTTACCTCCCTCCCTGTCTCCCTCTCGCTACCTCCCTCCCTCGCTCTTCCTCTGTCTGCATCCCTTTCCTCCCTCCTTTCCCTCCCTCCCTCGCTCTCCCTCTGTCTGCCTCCCTTTCCCTCCCTCCCTCCCTTGCCCTCCTTCTCCCTCCCTTTCCCTCCCTCCCTCACTCTCTCTCCCTTTCACTCCCTCCCTTTCACTCCCTCCCTCTGTCTGCCTCTGTCTCCTTACCTTTCCCTCCCTCCCTCGCTCTCCCTCTGTCTGCCTCCATTTCCCTCCCTACCTCACTCTCCCTCCTTCTCCCTCCCTTTCCCTCCCTCCCTCACTCGCCCTCCCTTTTACTCCCTCCCTCGCTCTCCCTCTGTATGCCTCTGCCTCCTTCCCTTTTCCTCCCTCCCTCTGCCTCCCTCTGTCATCTCACCCTGCCTGTGTGTGCCCGGGCTGAGACAGCTTCCCAGGCACATACACACACAGCTGCACCTGAGCACTTCACGGGTCTTTAATAGACCATTTGTATGTTAAGGAGGCTTTTGTATTTCACCTCTTAGCGCCCCTGCAGCCCCACTCTGACTATCACTGGAATGCTGGGCCTCCACAGAGCAGCAGAGTCTGTCAGAGTTGCGCGCAGTGTTTGCAGACACTGTTTAATTTTTATTTTTTTTAACCCGGGTAAGATGTCTGCAAGGTCCGCGGGCCGCCAGGGAAGGCTTGCCGGGCCGCTGGCAGCCCGCGGGCCGTACTATGAGTACCCGTGGTCTAGAGCAATGGGATCGCTTCACAGGCTTCCGCATCCCTCTAGTGGGTGGTTGTTGGCTTCCCGGTCACAGATAGATGCTGAATAATGTGCCCGATAGCCTCCTACAGGGGGGAGTTTCAGAAATTACTGATTGTACAGCCATTCAGAGGGAGGAAAATCATTTCTGTAGGACAATTTTGGCTGTTTCCTTTTCCATCTCACATTTTGTTTGTCATAAAGAATTGGGTTTAATTTATCTGAGTGATTTAATTTGCATTATACCCCCTCCTTTTGTGGCTCTCCACTTGGCAGACTGAGGAAGTATCATTAACAAGGGCTATAATTACTGACTGCCTGTCATGCGATAATGGCTCATCTATTTCCTGGTTGGTGTATGTCAAAGAATCATTTGATGGGATTGGTCTGTCTCATATATTTTCTGACATAGCCTCATGTGATGCCATTGATAAAATACAGGTGTCTGCAGTGTTGATGGCTCAGCTTCAAGCAAAGAGGCCGAATCTCAGAAGATAAGTGTTGTAAATTATTTGTCGATAAATACGGAGGTTAATCCGAATAGCTATTCATGGAAAACCAGAGGGAACCGTGAGTGTTCTCTGCTATTCCAATTTAGAGCTGATACGGTTAAGTACTTATTTAGTTTCCCTTTAGGGTTCCAGCCCAATTTAGCCATGAGAGTCTGCCTGTGTAATAATGTTTCAAAACAGACAATTGTTCACTTTCTCTTCTTCTGTAATTTTAAAAATTACTTTACTTTAAAATTAATGTTTAATTCATTTAAATAATTTAAATGTTTAATTTAATTTAAATGTAATTTTTTATTTCAATTTTTAATTAATTTAAATTAATTTAATTAACTTTGATCTAATTAACTAGCTTACGCGTTGCGCGTTGCTGCGATCTCCGAAGAAAGGAAATTCAAGGAAACTCGTTATGATAACATTCAATTTACATTGTGTCATTTTTATTGAAACTTATTCATTTTAATATGGAAAACATTTCAAAGTGTCGTTTTAATTCTATTTATTTATTTGAGTGCTTGTGGATACACGCTTTTTTGTTTTTCCATCTGGTGCGTACATCAGTATTCGAAAGATTATGAGGGCCCTGGGGGGCCGATATTTAAAAACAAATTATGCCAGAAACCTTTGCGGGAGTGTACTCAACAACTTTCCAAAGTTTCCTGGCGATCGGATGAATGCTGTTTTAATTCTATTTATTTATTCGAGTGCTTGTGGATACACAATTTTTTATTTTCCCGTCTTGTGCGTACATCAGTATTCGAAAGGATATGAGGGCCCTGGGGGGCCGATAATTAAAAAAAAGGTATGCCAGAAACCTTCGCGGGAGTGTACTCAACAACTTCCCAAAGTTTCATGGCGATCGGATGAATCGTGTTTTAATTCTATTTATTTATTCGAGTGCTCGTGGATACACGATTTGTTGTTTTTCTGTCTGGTGCGTACAATTCGAAAGATTTTGAGGGCCCTGGGGGGGCTGATATTAAAAAAAAAATTATGCCAGAAACCTTCGAGGGAGTGTACTCAACAACTTCCCAAGGTTTCATGGCGATCGGATGAATCGTGTAATAATGCATAAAGGACAAACAGACAGACAGACAGACAGACATACATTCGTTTTATATATATATAGATTAACTTTAAAATTTAAAAAAACTTTAAAACTTTAAAAATTACTAAAAGCTTCCTGGTTCCCCTCATGAGACTTAGAAACTTAAGGCATTGTGCCTCAGATATCATTTTCTCCAGCTACTTTCAAATGAAGAAACATGTATTTCTGCTACTTTATTAATTTGCACTGCTGTAAGTTCACAGTGCACTATGTTCCTTAGCTAACTTGTGATCAATTTGGATTTTAAGTGTTTTTATTTTAAATAATGTCTGTTAATTGAGGAAATACCTGATTATGGGTGAGGTACATATGCAAGCTTAATTAATTGTTTTGTAATATAGAAGGGACAGTGGTCCACCTTTTGTGTCTTGTTTGTTTTTATGCATTTTAAAGAATTGTATTTGATTTTTTGATTGTATGTGCACTTATGTCCGTTTTTATAGTTGTAGTTTCAGACCAATACATTTTTATTTATTCATTCCTTCAGACACCAATTACTATATACCTTTTAAAGAGAGCATTGACCCTGGGTCTGGTTAGCAGGGCCCAGGACACATTCAGAGCCAGTAACCACCAGCATCAGTAAAAAAATGTAAGTGACCGGGGCAAAAAGGATAACTTTCCTACGCTGGACTACTGCCTTGCTGAACTGCTGCCTAACCTACTGGATTTCTACTATGCTGCCCTGCTGCCATCCTGCCAGAAATTGAGGGATTGGACCTGAACCTTGGACTACCAGGGTGACTCTAAAGTCTAGTCTGCTGGCCCCCTGTTTAGAGCAACTGGGACATAAGGCAACAACCTGCACCAGTACTCAGATTCAGCTGGAGCACATCACTGACACCCAAGTGGTGCGATGTGGCATCAGACAGGTTGTATTGAAGTTTTTTGGGCTCTTCATAACCGCAAATGGGTCGTTGGTGCCGAAACCATGTCACTTGCACAGCCCACTAGCGCAAAGTCCCAGCAACCCCGACTCTTCATGCAACAGCAACAATTGCTCGCAGGGAGTGCCAACACAAAGCTACAGTCTGCCTGCTCCCAACGACAACAGCATCTTCGTGCTACAGCGATGATCGTCTGCAATACCAGGCCCACATCATTGCACGCTACCATCTGGGTGAAAATGCAAATCAGAAGATACAGGCACACATTACTCATTTGGGAAGTATGCGTACTCTGAAGCCATGCAAATCCGAGAAAGTGAAGACTGATTCCAGAATGAGAAGAGATGCACCTCGGAGAAGGTCACTAAACCCTTGTAGCACCTGAAGTGAGTGGAATGTGCCCAAGCAAACGTATTCAACTAAATATTCCCATGCAAGGACACCTGAAATTGACTGACCATCTATGAATCCACTATAACATAAACAGGTACTTCAATCAGCATAATGCACCGTGTATTACGGTTTCTGTGTTATTATGTCACCTGGAGCTCTCCATTCTTTCTTCTTCATGTCTATATATCACTCTTCCTTGTCCCTCTGTCTGTATTCCTATTTCCATTTCTCTGTGTCCAGGACTTGCTAATTACTCCTTCTCTGTTTCAATTCCTCTGTAAACCTAGCTCTCTTTCTTGTGTTTTTCATGCTTAACTCTTATTTCCCTATTTTCATGTCTCTGTGTCTATGCATTTCTGACTCCTTCCTTCACCTCCCTTCATCCATGTTTCTACATGCCCCTCTCCCTATCCCCTTTCTTTCTGTTTCTATTTCCATGTGCATATATTTCCATCTCCACAGTCACTGTTTATGTATCTCCTAGTTCCTGCCTTCTTTCCATTGTTTTGCTGTTTCTGTGTTACATACCTCCATGTCTCACTATTTTTTAACTAGGAGTCCTTATCAATATCCATATCGTCTGTCTACGTGTCTCATTGCCTACTAGATTCACTAATGCAAACAAGCAATTCTGAGTGACATTTGGCCACCACAAACTTCCCACAAGGTTTTAGGTAGCATGTCTCTCACACATTAGGTGCTAGGCCTCATATGGCTACCCTAACTTGCTAGCTACACGCACACTAACAACACTTTTTATGATGGAGAACATTTGTGTAGATTATCAAACAAATATCATTCTCTTTTAAGTTACATCCTGGAACTTTCTAATATTCACCGGTAGTAATATGATGGCAAAGAGAATGGCTATCTTCTGGCACTATAGAGTGAGAAGTGGAAAATTAAAAATAAAAGTACTACACCTTTTCTGAAGAAACTCATACAAAATGAGATAGCAGACACTCTGCAAGCTCAACTCCATATGTATTCCATATGTATTAACTCTGGGTTCGTCAACCAATGGGCCTTCTTCCTTATATCCTTTGATAAAGTTGTCTTGTCTCCCATCCCATCGATCAGATAGGTGCATTGATAGCTGGCACGTAAGCATCTCTATCTACTGCATGCAGGTTATCCACTGCAATGGCCTCCCTTCAGTCAAATTTGGTCCTCTGATCAAGTGCCATCAGTTGCACCCCAGATGCCTTCAATTATGTAACCTTTTCCTCCATATTGTGATCTCAATTTGGTAGAAATAAACTGAAAAAGAGGAAAAAACAAATGACTCTAGAAGGGTGTTTCTCAAAAGGGGTAATTTTATCTGTCTTCTGCCAACCTTAATAATACCCCCCCCCCTGCTTTGCTGGAGTTGCCACCTTTATATTATATCTATTATATATATGTATATATATATATATATATACAACACTAACCTAAATATCATCTGTATAAAAGCCATGTTTATGTTACAGAGTTCTAAATATATCTAAAGGCGGGGAACCATATCGTTTATCAAATACTCCCTGCTAACGCAGTTAAATTTAGTAATCTGCATGGCTCATTACTCAATCAATATGTTTATGCCCCTTGGTTGTACCTCCATGGGTCGGGTGCACCCATTAGAACTTCAACAGAATGCATCACTTGTATACTTACCATCCTTTGTAGAAAATATGTCAACTTGTGACTTAGGAAATGCCTTCTTGAGTATTTTGAAAATGACTGCATTGAGGGTTTCCCACGTATTCCCGGGATGACTCCCTTGAAAAATGACAAACTCGTAAACCTGAATCAAATTGGTGTGTGGGACACATATGTTGTACCAACCTGTTAAAAGTAGCCACCCTGGCCCCTAAAAGGAACAGGCCAAGTTAATCATGACATCTTACAACCCCTTGGAGTAAAACAGGACCACATTTAAAGTATTCTGTGTGTGCAGGTTAGGTGGTCCTCTCAAGGCGAGCGGTTGGAAGAAGGAGAGACAGACATCGAAGGAGTATACTAATTCCCTGTTACTTTAATTAGACTAGTATTTGTGAGGCAGTTCAGACAATATTTGAGAATTGTGCTAAAGTGAATTACCTCTGTCATAGACCACAATAGGTTCTGCAAAGAGCAGTAAAGTTCTGCTCTGATTTCATGCACTGTCCTCTATGCCAGTAGTTGGATTACTCAATTTCGCAGATATTGAGAAGCGATCCTCTATTTAGCACTAGTCATTCAGTTATTTTCGTCCTCTAATGCTGCTGCCTACACCATAGTGCTCTCTGTATCAATTTCTCTGAGGGCTGCCAAGCAGGGTTAATATTGAACAATTAATACACCCTAAATTGAAGTTATGAAGTGTTACCCTTGGCATCTTTGCAGTGGTTTACCCTGATGTTTTGCCTCTACCTCCTGTATTTTTGATTCTGTACTGGATTTCGTTTTTGCTGGCTTAAATGTTTTGGGGACTTTGCCACTGCTGATCAGTGTCAAAGTGCAAGTGCTCCCTGTGTAAATTGTTATTACAATTTGTTTTCCCTGATTGGCATATTTGATTTACTAATACGTGCCTAGTAAAGTCCACTGAGTGTGCCAGGGCATGTAAATCAAATGCTACTAGTGGGCCTGCAGCACTGATTGTGCCACTCACATGAGTAGCCCTGAAAAGGCATCTCAGACCTGCCACTGCAGTGTCTGTGGGCAGTTTTCTTACCTGCCATGTTGACCTGGCAAATGCACCGACTTGCCAGACCCTAACTTTCCCTTTTCTTACATGTTAGGCACCCCTATGGTAGGCCCAAGGTACCACCCTGGACAGGGTGCTGTGTATGTGTAAGGTAGGACATGTACTGATGTGTATGACATGTCCAGATAGTAAAATATAACCAATTTAATGTTTGACGATTGAAAGGCTATCTGCCCCATAGGATAGAATGGGAAATACTTTGTAACGTCTTACAAGTATAACTTCCCATTGGGACAAGATATAGAAATAAAGTTTAGGTTCTTGAGGCGAGTACTGCCCCTCTACTTTGTGCTATGTGGAGTTGGCCACAGTTGCTATTTCTGCCAAGGAAAGGACAAAGACTGTAGCTTTGCTTTGGACCTGCTTGAAAAAAGATTTCCAAAGGCATGTGTATGCTGGCCTCCTGTTCTGAAGTCTCAGGGACACAAAGTCTTCACCCCAGCTACCCTGAACTCTGCTGCTGAGAGTTCTGACCTGCCAGGAGGGGCCTGTTTCAGTTTTGGGCCTCTGGAGGTTGTGCTTGCTGCTGGGAGACACCTAAAGAACTAAGAAAAGAGATACATCGCTCTTTTTGCGGCTGTTTGTCTGATGCAGCACCGCTATGCGAGAAGAATCTCCATGCATTGCCGCGCTGCTGCCAAATCGACACAGTGCCTGTCGCTGCTGAACAGACTCATCGAGCGGTCGCGGCTGAAGAAACCAACGCTGCCCCACTTCACGCCTCTGCATCGATTGCTGACACAGTTGGATTTCAATGAATCGTACCTGTGCAGCAAGTTTTCCCAACGCATCACCCGCAGACCAGAATAGTCTTGGAGTCGATGCATCACTTCATCCTACAGACCAGATGTGACGCATCACTTCTGCGTGCAGCAGAACTGTCACATCACCTCCCCAAAATCTCAGGAACTGATGTATCTCTTTGTTTCTTGACACTTTCCATCTCTGCGGCTGTTTGACTTTGTGAATTTTGACGCATCTACATGTACTTTGTGAGAAATCATGCATCCATAGTTTTCTATGGACCAAATTGTTTGAAACCTTTTTTTTTATTACATGTATGTTGGATTTTTGTTGTTTTGGTCTTGTTGAATTTACATGAAGATACTTTATTTTTTAAACTGGCGTGGTGTCCATTTGTGGTGTTATCACTGTATTACTGTGTGTTTTGAGTACAACTACATTACACAATGCCTTTGGGATAAGTCTGTCTGCTCGTGCCAAGCTACCCGGGGGTGATCAGGGGTTATCTGAAGTGTGTATCCCCCTTACCCTGACTAGAAGCTTACGTTCTTTCACTTACCCCTGAAATTCTATAGTTAGTTGACCAATTCTGCTAACGTACAAGAGGCTCACAACAGCTCCATATCTGAAAAGAAGCTTTGGATCTACAGGTTTTTCTCAAAAAGGGGTGACTAGTTCATATTTCAAATTGGGAGATAAATGATCTGAATGGATAATTTCCCTTTGCCTCTAAAGTCAAATACAACATTGAGACATTTGACCTAATGTTTTATGCTGAGAATGGCTCAAACACTACATTTGAAATTTGACCACCTTGTCTTGTAACTACTCTTTATAAACTTATGGATGTGGCGTTTTACTGCATATGCATTGTATAGAACAGGTATGGTTCTTGTCTACTGGAAAATATACATTTGTTAGTTTTGAGTCAGAAAAAGATAGAGAATGTTCATGAAGTTGCTGATTCTCTTGAAGATTCTTTTTTAGCAAATAGGTATTGATTTGTAAAGGTATTTATTAGTATGTGAATAGTACTTCGGTAGAACTAATTGAAGAGCTCATAAATGTCTTTGTGAACTGGCCCTAAACTTGCCAGTCCCCTTCCTAAAAGAGAAAGAGGGCACAGTACCTTCTATTTGAACCAATTGTATAAGATATTCTCTAAATAACCCCGGAATATTCACATTGTAGATGTTTTGGGCAAATTCACAAAGTCGTTTAAGATTGTGATACTACAAGAGCATGGTTTAACATAGGGGCATATGTATGAAAAATCAGATTTGGAACTCCTTAATAGCACATTTTTGCGAATCGCTATTAAGGAGTCGCAAATTGCTATGTATGTAGGAATCGCAATAATAATTGCAATTCCTACATATTCCTTAATTGCGAATCACAGATTGCATTTCACAATTAAGGAATCCCAGTCCATTCATTTCTATGGGTCAAGAGGCCCGTAGGAATGAATGGGAACTTCAAGCTCAATTTGTGAGTACCCAATAGGTACTCTCAAATTGCACAGGCAATTTCAAGGGTGCAAGGGTTCCAAAAGGACAGCCTGTTGCACCCCTGAAACGTGCATTTGTGCAGATGTGATGCACATAAATGCCCTAAGGGCATGTATGTGTGCCACATGGCACTTAGAAAAATGCCAATAAGTGAATTTTTCAAGGAAATTGCAAATTACCACCAACTTGAAGTTGCTGGTAATTTGTGATTTCCTAAGGAAAAATCACACAACTTGGGTACTCCCTACATTGCATTTAAGGAATCGCAAATTGCGATTCTTTAAATGCATTCGCAAAATAGGGAATCAGAAATTTTGCGATTCTCTATTTTGCAAGAGCCTTTTGGGATGATACATCCCAAAAGGCTTTTTCTTGTTCACAAACAGGCTGATTCTGAGAATCGGCCCGTTTGCGAACAGGAAAAGGGCTTGATACATATGTCCCTAAAAGCTGAATACTTGCCTTAATTTGTTTGAAAGCCCAGAAAGCAACATGGATGCTTTCCCTTTATTCGTTTTGTAATTCTTCTTGCATCGCCAATGCATTATGCATATTTTTCTGCAGTTTACTAAATTGAACCCACTTTCATGTGTGTCCTTTACGATCAGGAAGTGCATCTATTTTGTACGCACATTTTCAAACATAATACATAGTCCACTTTAGTGTCTGCAGTTCAGAATATTTATTTGAAAACAAATTTTGGCAACCTTCGACAACAAATACATGAATAGCATGAGTAGAATAGTTTGAAAACAAAATTATGCTCCGACCTTGCTTAATTCTTTGTTGATAGAAATGTGTCCTTAGCACTCTGAAGCTGTTTTTCCATTGCTAGTAACATTTTCAATTTAATAAGTAATAAATGAAATAACCTAGCCATACTTTTTAAGGTAAAACAGTAACAGTGACATCGCTATTTTGAAGACAATACTGTTTCAATTCACAATAGCATGAGACACAAAAGAATGGTCCACTGCAATGAATGTCTCACTCCAAAGCACTCCTTTGGATAACACTGACCCAGACACAGAAGTCAGCACCAACCCAGGTAAACGTAGTAGTAAGTGGAAGTCTGGGGCGAATTTTCAATCTCTTACAACTCCCAAATTCTAAAAACTTGAAAAAGCAACAAAAATCTCCAGGATTTCAAGGAAGTGTTTTTCATTCTCTGAGAGTAAGGAGCACCACACCATCATGACCAGACAAATTAGTGACCTTTACAGGAATAGTGATTATGCCCCATAGACACTGCAGACACCTTCTTTTTTAGTGTTCTTCCACCTTCACAGGCTTCAGCATTTTGTCCACTCTGTTTAACTCTAAGGTTCAGTTTTCAGGAGATAACACACAAGAAAAAATGCTTTTTATTAACCCATTGGAGGCCCTGTTCAAATTGACAGTGTGCCTTGTGAACTAAAAAGAAAACTTAAAAGCAAAGTATAAAGGACTTATTTTGCCAAATGATACTCCATCACTTCTCTGCTGTAGAAAAGTATACCTACTTTAGGTACCCTGCTTTATACTGCAGGTAAAAAAAAATACATGTTCTGCAGTACATATGCAACATGCAGACCGGTAGTATGATCAGGTGGCATTCAACAAATGACTAACAATAGTATGAACAGAATACATTTTACATGGACATCAGCTACCAGATGTCCTTCCAGTGTAGGGGTGGGTGTGATGTCATGCTTTCTATGTTTCCTCTATTTACATTTTATAAAACCAAATTGCTCAACCTTAATTGCTTTGTTATACAAAAAAGGGTGCATGTAGCAAACGGCCAAAGCTGCCTACTTTAGAACTGGGGTGCCAAGCTCGAATTCCAGTTCAGCATCATGTGATAATATGCAGATTCCTTAGTTTCCCAGGACATTAAAACAAAAATAGAAAATAAAAGAATCTAACCTTGTGTAATGTAATCTGGTGCTCATGTAAAGTGCATTAATGTCCTTGTGCTAACTTCACGCTATATAAAAGTGAAAAAATTGTGAAATACCAGCATTTCACAGCATCAGAATACCCTATGGGGGGGGGCGTGGCTTAGAGCCCACGGAAGATAGCAGTGCCCGGGTGAAGCTCCTCGATGCGGTGAGGACAGATCACAAAAAAAATGCTGTTTCTGCAAACTTGGTAAGGCGTTCCCAGTAGCGGATGCTGTCCTGACATGGAAATACCATTTAAAGCAATTTTTCGACCCCGGGACTCACTTTTAATCAAGAGAGGCTCCTGTCTAAGAGCACCGCTGACTGCAACCGCCACTTTAAATATCGAACAAGGTGTTTTCCTGATATGAAGCAATATTTCTGGAGAGCTCCAAAATATCAAGCAAGTTCCTGTACAGCATTTAATATGATTCCAGCGCTTTAGGAGTTTGAAATGCAGTTACCTGTTGATATTTTAGCTTGCTTTGAAGCATACTACTTCTTTCCTCAGGGTGATGCTGTCAGCGGCCACAATATTGATTTAAGATACTTCATTGGGTTTTTACAGCTTTGAAGGGAAAGTAAGGGCAGCTGCTTCTATGTGCTGATATTTTTATGACGCGAAGCATCCTACCATCGCATCCTGCTTGCATGGTGATTTTATATACATGTCTTAATTTTCTTCTATCTGTTTTGAGGGGAAAATACAGAGCTCCCCAGCATAAGACAAATTTCTATTGTGGTTATCTTCTTTGTCAATTCATATCTACATTTCTTCATCCTATGGGAAGATTGAAAAAATGGGGTCCTCCGGCATAACGCTCTACGCAGCCCTTCAATAAAAACTCTAAGATCTTTACAGAATTCTCTGAAATGGAGGACCCTTTGGTGTCCCTATCTAAAGGGTCTTCCTCTGGTAAGAGGGAAAGCAACTACAAAACGCTTGAAGAAGGACCCTCATCCCAGGCCAAAATCCTCCTTTCCTGTCTCTTTAGACTTGCTGTTGGAGGAGATACACTCTCTTCGTCCCTTAATGGAGGACTCAAATACCAAGCTGCGGTTCCTCCCGGACAACTGGTCTATTGTGGATGAAAGACTTACGGCAGTAGAGCAGAATGTTTCTTCTCTTGGATTTATTGATGTTACGGTTAACATACTACAATCACAAGTTTCCTCTCTTCAAAAGACAGGTCGAAGACCTTGAAAACTGAAATTGAAGAAACAATCAACGCATTTATGGTCTGCAGGAAGGCACGGAGGGCTCGGAACCCCTCGTTTTGTTAAAATTTCTTCTCCCTAAGTTATTGCATTTACCAGAGGGAAATGTACTTAATATCCAAAGTACCCTCAGGTTAAGTCATCAGCTGACTGGTGTGTCAAGTTCACAGAGATGGAGAGGAGTCATCATATATTTCCTCGAATACACTGACTTGGTAAAAGTTCTCACATTTGTATTTTCATTCTTTTCTTTTATTTATTATTTACTGTATGGTTAATCCATTGTATAGTTGGGTTGTTATATGGTTTGCTTCTAGTTGCTTGATGACTTGCCTAAATTGGTGTCTTCTATTTTCTCTTGTGTTACATCCATGTCTCTGAAAATTATCTCTTGGAACGTTGGAGGTTTGAATTCTCCCATTGAAAGACAATAGGTTTTAACACAATTGGCTAAATTAGAGTCTGATATAGCCCTTATATAGGAGTCTCATCTTACAGCAAATGAATCTTTAAAGTTGAAGAGGGGATTTGTGGGAGAGGTCTTATTCTCATCAGGGGATTGCAAATGAAATGGGCTTTTAACTCTTTGCTGCAAATTGCTTTCAGTTAAACTGCTCTCTCAGAGTTCTGATGAAGAGGGAAGATGGCTGTATAAAAAATTGACGGTTGGGAATGATCGGGTTTCTTTAGTCAACATTTATGTATGCTCCCACCACTGGCGATTCCTCATTTTGGACATCCCTTGCTCAACATATCTCACATTGCATTGAGGATAACTTTATTCTTGCTGGTGATTGCAACCAAGTTGTTGATCCCTTGATTGATAATAAATCGATGGTCCTCTTTGTTTTAAATAAGGCACATAAATGTTTTGTTTAAACTATCCAGCAGTATAAGCTTATTGATGCTTGGAGACTTTGTAACCCCGCCACAAGAGAATACACTTATTATTCTTTGGCACAGCAAAATCAAACACGAATAGATTATTTCTTTATATTCCACAACATCTCTCAATCCCTAAGAGATGAGATATTGGCTCTATTCTAATATCCGATCATACCCCAATTTCTATTCAATTTGATATCTTGCAAAAACCTAATGTATTAAGGAGGGTGGCATTTTAATAATGCTCTTCTCTTAGATCCAAAATGTACTTCCTCTTATTTCCATTTTAATGAATATTTTATGTTTAATCAAAATGATACCCTACCATTTTTGATTATTTGGGATGCATTTAAGGCAGCTGCTCGAGACTTTATCATTGGCTTTGTCTCTATAAAATGCAAAAGTTCACGTGAACTAACCAAACATCTTTTAACTAGGATAAAGAGACTGGAGCATTCCTACTACTCCTCCAAATCAGAAGACTGTCTATCTGAATTTGTTAGAGTCAAGTCTCACTTTAACAAGGAATCAACAGACAATGCCTCAACCTATTTATTAAAATCTAGTGCAAAGTTTTATGGTGTACAGAACATAGCTGGGAAAATATTAGCTAATGATTTGAAAGTTAAACACAATAAGCTGAATATAGACTCTATTATGGATGAGCAACAAATGTTGAAATTTAAAGATGCTGAAATGTTCTTACTTTTTACAAAACATTATACACGTCAGAAAATTCTCCCTCAGAACTTCACATTTTTCAGTTTTTTCTTTAATTCAGCATTTCCCTGATACTTAGTCAGATCTCTCTTCCTTGGAATCTGATTTATCACAAAATGAACTCCTGGATGCCTTACATACACTCAAAAAAGATAAAGCCCCAGGTCCAGACAGCTTCACTGTTGAGTTTTTTTTGCATTTTGCATAGTTACTCCTGCCCAGATTGCACATTCTCTTAGACTTCTTTTTACGCTCTGGCAGATCCTCTGGTTCGTTTTCAGATGCCCTAATTTGCCTTATTCCTAAAACGGGAAGGACAGGCGATATTCCAAGAATTATAGACCCATTTCACTAGTAAATATCGATTATAAAAAAAATTCTAAGTCTCTGGCCATGCATTTGGAATTCCACTTACCCCAATTATGTGGTGCAGAACAATCTGGATTTGCTAAAGGCCGTCTTCTCACAGATAACACCGGATTATTTTTTTTATATATTAGCTAGGTCCTCCCACTTATCCCAATTCTTGGCAACTGTAGCCTTAGACATGGAAAAAGCGCTTGATCAAATTGAATGGCCTTATCTTTTCTTTAATTTCCATTCTATACTTGCAACCACAGACAGATGTATGTGCCAATGGCAACACATCCTCATGCTTTAATCTAGGCAGAGGTGTTCGCTAGGGATGCCGATTATCTCCTTTTCTTTTTAATTTAGCCTTGGAACTTTTTTGTCTAGAGTCTGTCAAAACCAAGATATATACTGATTTTATTTCAAAGAACAACAAATTAAATTGGCAGCATATGCTGATGATGTAGTGTCATTTTACTCTCAACCCCAATCCTCCATCACCCACTTTCCTTCAGGAAGTTGAAACCTTTGCCTCTGTTTCTGAGTATAAACTGAACAGAGACAAATGCGGAATACTGCCTCTAACTAAATATACTTTCAATTACAATTTTGTTGCCTCTAACATTAAATGGAATTCAAACCATATAAAATATTTAGGTTTACATTTTACCCCTTCTATTCTAGCAACACTTTCTTTATGTATGGATGCATGTACATAAAGAAATTCCACACTGACTGTAACCATCCCTGTTTATCTTGGTGGGGTTGTTTAGATACTATAAAGATGATGATAACCCCTATAATGCTCTATACAATTTCCAACATCCCAGTGCCCATTTCCTCAAAAGGTTTTAAGAAAATAAACTCTGTGTTATCTTCATTTCTATGGAATAACAGGAAATCTTTCATGTAATTATTAAAGTTGACACGGCCAAATTCAGAGGGTGGTGAAAACGTTCCTGATTTCCCGTCCTACCAAAAATTCTCCACCAACCTTCAAGACAGCTCTCTGAATCTCTTTTGGATTGTCCTTTGTGGGTGAAAAAGTTCTTTTCTTACTGCTTACTCATTTCAAGAATATTTACCTTCACCTGCAGACCTCAATCTATACCTACTCCTATACCTAAATACACATGCAAAAGTCTAGATCCTAATCCATCGACACTCCCTACAGATTTAAACTTTTTTCTTGGATCCACACTATGGCACAAGTTGTTACTAATATGTGGCAAACGGTTGTATTGGAAATCCTGGAGACAGAGGTTTTAATATGGATGCAAGATGAGGTCATGCCTTTTTAACAAGCTAGCCAACTCTTCAATCTTTCTTCTTCCTTTCAGCCTAAATATAAACTTCTGAAGAAGACTCTTAAGCCTGCTTATGCTCAGTTTTTAACCCCTAACACCAATACTTATTTTCTGGTGAACAGGTTACACACTCTTCTTCGCACCTATCCCAAGACTTCTATTATTTAAAATTATTTACGCACCTCACACAATGTTAGGGAAAAACTAAAGTAGAGCTTTCCTGGGAACAGGATTTTGAAGTGTTCCGGTCAACATCCCAATGGAATAATATATGGAAATCTTGCAGAGGAGTAAACACCATGCAAACACTCTTGTTTATAAGCAACAGACACACTGGCCTTCCTGATACTTGCTGGACATGTTCCTCCCCACTTGCTAATTTAAATCACTTACTTTTTACATGCCTGCATGTTCTTAAATACTGGAAGAGAGTTTGGTTTTAGATTAACTTAACCTTGGGTTCCAGAATCCCATTCCCCACCACACATTTATTTTTTGGGTGTTTATCTCCAGCCTGGATCAATTGTAACTCCAATACAAAGATTCTTCATTCTGTTACCAATTGCTTTCCAGCAAATAACCAAGTATTGGAAAACTTCACCAAATTATCTTATGAAGCTTGGTGGCACTCTATCTGTCATAATTACAGACTAGATACATCCCTTGTATACCCTATTTATATGGCTTTGAAATGCTTGCATTTATGGTCACCCATCACATTATTCAGAGATGCTAGTGCCAGGCGCTTGTTTTCCCAAACCCCTACTCAAAACAAAGTTTCTCAACCTCCATGACTTTCCACACGTTAGTTATATATTAATCTGTTCATATTAATATCATTAATGCACCCTCTGTATGAAATGTCTTATCTCTTGGTATGCACCAATTTAACTCTCCTTAAGTTTTCTTTTATTAATCTATCCTTCAGGCCATGATAATCTAATATTGATGCCTAACTATTTTGCTTTCTACGTTTTAACAGAATCCATGTGATTACTCATTATCTGACTATATTATGTACTTGTATCTTAAATTTCCTCAATGAACTTAATTCTGAACTTAAAAGGATACCCTAGAGGGTGATAGAGCGGCGCTGTATAAATGCACAAAACATAACACACAGTTTTATTAAACATCCTATGAAGAGCCAAAACATCGGCTGGATGGTCCCAATGAGTATGTTGTTTCTGGGATTCAGTCTGTTCAAGATGAGTACTGAAATCTGCATGAGTTTAACATGTTTCCCAATTTTATGGTCAGTTATTTATAAAGCTCTGGGACTGTATACGAGAACACCTGATGATTCTGAATGGAAAAAATAAACCTTCAAATATCACAAATCAATTGCCCCCTCTGAGCACATTTTTCTTTGTAACACATGATCCTTATTCCAGAATGTTAACGGAGTGGTCAAAAAATGATCAATGAGAAATTGTTAATGTGGACCGAAGCGGAAATAATGTGTTAACACTTTAGCAAAGGCATTCAAGCACTAAATATCCCTTAAAATAATTTTTTAGGCAGAAGCGGAAAAATGTCCAGCTCTGAATTACTGTTTGGTGGTCCAACAAGAATTTCTTTCTTTCTGTCATAAATACATTCCATAAGATTTGTTACAACCTTAATGAATTGATAAGATAATAAATCATGTTGCTATTTTAAATTTGATTTGACTCTCTTAATATTTGAAGTTTCATTCAGTATTTCTATTTTCCACCTGCCCACCTAAGTGTAAGGATCTATGATCATCAACTATCACCTGGGAGTTTAGTACTAGAATGTTGTTCTCTTATTGAAACCCAAGTATGTTTTGGGGAACTTTCAACTTAATGCTTCATAGCTTTAACACAAATTTTTTCCAGTCCAAATTTGCGACCTAGTTCCCTTGAAGATATCCTAGGTTTGTATATTCCCTGGCGCATAATTGAGAAATATTCCAAAATATAGAAAACACGGTTTATTTTGGGAAAAAATAGAAAGAATGCTGTGCAAGAAAGTATATTTTTTAAATAAAAATGACATCAACAAAAGCTTTCCTGTGCTAAAATCACCATCATCCCAGTCCATTTTTCCTATTTTTGTGGTGTCTATCTCCTTGTAGTTTGTGCTGAAAAGCCATGGGTGAACCCAGAAATGTAAACATATCTGAAAAGCAGATACAATTTAGAATTCAGCAAAGGGTAATTTGTGCTGAGTGTTCGTGCTTTTACCAGAGACTTTAATCTTTGAAATAAAAAAAATTAACGCAAAAAAATTTAATTTGTTACCTCAATGTCCAATTTACAAAAGTAATATGCTGTTACACCTGCCAGACTTATGTTGGTAGCAATATTTGTTAGTGGTATAAAAACTTTGGATACTCAGAGAAAACAAATGAGCTGCAGTTCGTAATGAGATTTCATTGTGTACCGACTGCGCAGCAATTCATATGGCATTAGCTAATGAATGAAAAATGGTGATGAAGCAAAGACTATGCATATTCTAAATTAAATGTGCCAAAAGTGCTGAGTGAGTAGTAGCAGTTCTTTGTACATCTCCTAACCTGGGGTTATCCATTCTATCATGGGATTCAGATGGCATTTTGCAAACTGTGCTCTTCTATGCTCACTGACTAATATTTAAACGCCAAACATGGATAGAAATGCCAGTGACAGAAAAAGTCTCCACATAACAACACGGAGACATCAAAAAATCAACTTGAAAATAGATCCATTCTGGAGATGTGGGTAGACATGCTGTTCGGTCGAGGCTTGGTCCCCAGCGAGGGAAACCCGCTGAACCCAGACACATCTGAAAACAAGACATCCAAGGGAGTCTAGGATGATTTGACTAGCATGGATTTCCTTAACAACAATGCACTGCAAATATCAAACTTCAGCTATTATCATACATTTTTGTCTGGGAGAGAAAATTCTAAAATCTCAGGGATCCACAAAATTCCCTCAACCCAGCTTCCCCACACTACTCCCAATTAAAAGGGTACCTCACTTGTGTGGCTGGGCTTATCGCCAGCAACAGGAAAGGATCCAAAATGCATCACATTTTTGCCTTTGAAAATTGACCTATTCTGATGTTGTGGGTACCTTTTAGGTTTCAGACTCAGGATCCACCATAGAAAACCTATACATCTCAGAGATTTCTGAAAGCTAGCTAACCTAGAGAGTTCAGGGTGCTGTTCTGCACATTGTATGGATCTCACAACATTTTGAGCCCCCAATGTTTCATGAATCCTTAAACTTTTACTACAATCATGCATGTTCCATGGGATGCTCAGAACAACTGCTGGGCCAATACAGGTTGGAGCATGACCCTATGCTTGGTCGAGCCGCTCTACCCCTTCTATTTTTAATTACATTTCCCCTGGTGTCTAGTGTGCTCCGGGGAAAGACTGATGGCAAACTCCACCAAATCTGTCCCTCATTCGGATAGAAAGACTAATTGGACCTTTAAGGGGTGGGCATGGACTAGTGCCTGTGTGAGCAACCCTCACCACAAGCTCATTGTCCCTGATGTCTTTAGGGCTTTTTCCTAAAAAATCTAAATGAATTGAACATTAGGGAAGTTAATCCTTGTGGTTCCAACTAAGCATGGGCGTAAAATCCGCTCCGCTCGCGGATTTTTCGGATTTTCGGCAAATCCGCAATCCGCGAACGCTCGCGAATTTGTCGAAAATCCGTGAATCCGCTCGCGGCGGATTTTTTGCTTGGTTGCGGCGCGCGGCGTGGTGCACGGCGTTCACTTTCCGTCATTTTAGCGTTTGCCGAGTTGTTTTTCTTTGCGAGTGACGCGCCATTTTAGATCTTGCTGCGTGTTCCCGCGGGAGTTTGTCGCCCGCGAATACGTACTCGCGGCTTGCCACCTTGCACAGCACACCTCGCGAGAGTTCGCAATTGCGAACATGTAGTTGCGGCGGAAAGGAACAATCTCGCACTTGCGAAATAGAGATTTTGCAATTTCGCACAAGAAAATCACCAGCAAACAGGATAAACCTTCAGAAAATTATGATTTTTATCAGAATCACTCCTCAGGTTGACATTTGCATGGCCTTTTTTTTTGCAAGGAGTCCATTTTGGGGGGGGGGAGGAAGGAAGTGCCCCACAGTCTCCAACTTCCTGTTCCTGTCCAGCAGGCTCCTCCCAGTGCTTTGTCCATCTCCTGGTCACTTTCATTTGGATCTGGAGCTGGAAGGATTACTTTTTGTGGGTGCTGCTGGATATTTGGATTTGAGGCCTTTTTGACTGTCTTTGGATCACTTTTGGATTAGAAATCAACTTTCACAAGTAAGTTTGTTTGGGGCATTACAGTTGCTGCAAGTACAATTTTGGAACTTTTTCAGAAAATTAAATAAATTATATTGTGGGTAGCCACAGTATCCAGTAGGACCAGGGTTGGTTATGGGTGCATGATACAACTGTTTTGTTGAATTTAAACACCATTGAGGCCATGGATGGGCTGGGATTGTGCAGATTTTATTGTTTTTTGTCGTTTTTTTGGGCCTGCTGGTGTGGCCCTTTGCCCAGGGGTGGTGAGTGTTGCATGGGCCTAGTCTTTCTGTGGGGTGTCTTCTTGAATTTAAACATAATTGAGGCCATGGATGGGCTGGGATTGTGCTTATTTTATTGTTTTTTGTCGTTTTTGGGGGGCTGCTGGTGTGGCCTTTTGCTTGCCCAGGGCTGGTGGTGGTGCATGGACTGAGTGTGCCTGTGGTGTTGTCTCACTCTCTTTGATGTAAACATCATGGATGGCATTGGATTGTGGTGATTTCTGGCTGTTTTTCTGTTTTTTGGGGGTGTACTGTTGATGTGGTCTGGCCATGTGGGTGGTGGTGGTGGCCATCTTGAGTGCTGGCTGGTACAGGCAACATGTGCTTGGGGTGTAAGGGGGCCATTTTGAGGAGAGGCAGTGTCTGAGGCCTGCACTTATTTTGCCTACTTTTCATCCCTTATGCCCAGGGGTAGTGAGTGTTGCATGGGCCTAGTGTTTCTGAGGGGTGTCTTCTTGAATTTAAACACCATTGAGGCCATGGATGGGCTGGGATTGTGCAGATTTTATTGTTTTTTGTCGTTTTTTTGGGCCTGCTGGTGTGGCCCTTTGCCCAGGGGTGGTGAGTGTTGCATGGGCCTAGTCTTTCTGTGGGGTGTCTTCTTGAATTTAAACACCATTGAGGCCATGGATGGGCTGGGATTGTGCTGATTTTTGTTGTTTTTGTCGTTTTTTTGGGCCTGCTGGTGTGGCCCTTTGCCCAGGGGTGGTGAGTGTTGCATGGGCCTAGTCTTTCTGTGGGGTGTCTTCTTGAATTTAAACACCATTGAGGCCATGGATGGGCTGGGATTGTGCAGATTTTATTGTTTTTTGTCGTTTTTTTGGGCCTGCTGGTGTGGCCTTTTGCTTGCCCAGGGGTGGTGGTGGTGCATGGACTGAGTGTGCCTGTGGTGTTGTCTCACTCTCTTTGATGTAAACATCATGGATGGCATTGGATTGTGGTGATTTCTGGCTGTTTTTCTGTTTTTTGGGGGTGTACTGTTGATGTGGACTGGCCATGTGGGTGGTGGTGGTGGCCATCTTGAGTGCTGGCTGGTACAGGCAACATGTGCTTGGGGTGTAAGGGGGCCATTTTGAGGAGAGGCAGTGTCTGAGGCCTGCACTTATTTTGCCTACTTTTCATCCCTTATGCCCAGGGGTAGTGAGTGTTGCATGGGCCTAGTGTTTCTGAGGGGTGTCTTCTTGAATTTAAACACCATTGAGGCCATGGATGGGCTGGGATTGTGCAGATTTTATTGTTTTTTGTCGTTTTTTTGGGCCTGCTGGTGTGGCCCTTTGCCCAGGGGTGGTGAGTGTTGCATGGGCCTAGTCTTTCTGTGGGGTGTCTTCTTGAATTTAAACACCATTGAGGCCATGGATGGGCTGGGATTGTGCTGATTTTTGTTGTTTTTGTCGTTTTTTTGGGCCTGCTGGTGTGGCCCTTTGCCCAGGGGTGGTGAGTGTTGCATGGGCCTAGTCTTTCTGTGGGGTGTCTTCTTGAATTTAAACACCATTGAGGCCATGGATGGGCTGGGATTGTGCAGATTTTATTGTTTTTTGTCGTTTTTTTGGGCCTGCTGGTGTGGCCCTTTGCCCAGGGGTGGTGAGTGTTGCATGGGCCTAGTCTTTCTGTGGGGTGTCTTCTTGAATTTAAACATAATTGAGGCCATGGATGGGCTGGGATTGTGCTTATTTTATTGTTTTTTGTCGTTTTTGGGGGGCTGGTGGTGTGGCCTTTTGCTTGCCCAGGGGTGGTGGTGGTGCATGGACTGAGTGTGCCTGTGGTGTTGTCTTACTCTTTTTGATGTAAACATCATGGATGGCATTGGATTGTGGTGATTTCTGGCTGTTTTTCTGTTTTTTGGGGGTGTACTGTTGATGTGGACTGGCCATGTGGGTGGTGGTGGTGGCCATCTTGAGTGCTGGCTGGTACAGGCAACATGTGCTTGGGGTGTAAGGGGGCCATTTTGAGGAGAGGCAGTGTCTGAGGCCTGCACTTATTTTGCCTACTTTTCATCCCTTATGCCCAGGGGTAGTGAGTGTTGCATGGGCCTAGTGTTTCTGAGGGGTGTCTTCTTGAATTTAAACACCATTGAGGCCATGGATGGGCTGGGATTGTGCAGATTTTATTGTTTTTTGTCGTTTTTTTGGGCCTGCTGGTGTGGCCCTTTGCCCAGGGGTGGTGAGTGTTGCATGGGCCTAGTCTTTCTGTGGGGTGTCTTCTTGAATTTAAACACCATTGAGGCCATGGATGGGCTGGGATTGTGCTGATTTTTGTTGTTTTTGTCGTTTTTTTGGGCCTGCTGGTGTGGCCCTTTGCCCAGGGGTGGTGAGTGTTGCATGGGCCTAGTCTTTCTGTGGGGTGTCTTCTTGAATTTAAACACCATTGAGGCCATGGATGGGCTGGGATTGTGCAGATTTTATTGTTTTTTGTCGTTTTTTTGGGCCTGCTGGTGTGGCCCTTTGCCCAGGGGTGGTGAGTGTTGCATGGGCCTAGTCTTTCTGTGGGGTGTCTTCTTGAATTTAAACATAATTGAGGCCATGGATGGGCTGGGATTGTGCTTATTTTATTGTTTTTTGTCGTTTTTGGGGGGCTGGTGGTGTGGCCTTTTGCTTGCCCAGGGGTGGTGGTGGTGCATGGACTGAGTGTGCCTGTGGTGTTGTCTCACTCTTTTTGATGTAAACATCATGGATGGCATTGGATTGTGGTGATTTCTGGCAGTTTTTCTGTTTTTTGGGGGTGTACTGTTGATGTGGACTGGCCATGTGGGTGGTGGTGGTGGCCATCTTGAGTGCTGGCTGGTACAGGCAACATGTGCTTGGGGTGTAAGGGGGCCATTTTGAGGAGAGGCAGTGTCTGAGGCCTGCACTTATTTTGCCTACTTTTCATCCCTTATGCCCAGGGGTAGTGAGTGTTGCATGGGCCTAGTGTTTCTGAGGGGTGTCTTCTTGAATTTAAACACCATTGAGGTCATGGATGGACTGGGAATGTGCAGATTTTATTGGTTTTTGTCGTTTTTTTGGGCCTGCTGGTGTGGCCCTTTGCCCAGGGGTGGTGAGTGTTGCATGGGCCTAGTCTTTCTGTGGGGTGTCTTCTTGAATTTAAACACCATTGAGGCCATGGATGGGCTGGGATTGTGCAGATTTTATTGTTTTTTGTCGTTTTTTTGGGCCTGCTGGTGTGGCCCTTTGCCCAGGGGTGGTGAGTGTTGCATGGGCCTAGTCTTTCTGTGGGGTGTCTTCTTGAATTTAAACATAATTGAGGCCATGGATGGGCTGGGATTGTGCTTATTTTATTGTTTTTTGTCGTTTTTGGGGGGCTGCTGGTGTGGCCTTTTGCTTGCCCAGGGGTGGTGGTGGTGCATGGACTGAGTGTGCCTGTGGTGTTGTCTCACTCTCTTTGATGTAAACATCATGGATGGCATTGGATTGTGGTGATTTCTGGCTGTTTTTCTGTTTTTTGGGGGTGTACTGTTGATGTGGACTGGCCATGTGGGTGGTGGTGGTGGCCATCTTGAGTGCTGGCTGGTACAGGCAACATGTGCTTGGGGTGTAAGGGGGCCATTTTGAGGAGAGGCAGTGTCTGAGGCCTGCACTTATTTTGCCTACTTTTCATCCCTTATGCCCAGGGGTAGTGAGTGTTGCATACTTGCATGTCCCTAGTCTTTCTGTGGGGTGTCTTCAATGTAAACATCATGGATGGCATGGGATTGTGCTCATTTTTCTGTGTTTTGTCGATTTTTTGGGGTGTATAACTGAACTGATGTTCCTCTGTCTTCCATTGCTTTTAGGTGCACAAGAAGACTCAATAGAACCACCAGTGCCAGGAAGAAGTCCTGCAGCGGTGTGTGCAGCATAACGTCACGCGACGTCACGTCTGGACACAGAACCCTCTGCAACTCGTGCAACTGCTGCCTGCTGACCTGCTCTGAAGAAGATGGCCCCAAAAAAAGTAACCCGTAGCTCCTCTAGCAAGAAAGGTGCCAGTAAGGAGCAGAAGAAGCAAGTTACCAAGGACACTGGTGTGCCGCCCGCCCCTTTTTTTGTGAGTAAAAAAAAAAGTATGCCTGCAGCAGCTGCAGCGGGATCTGCTGGGGACCAAGCTGGCAGCAGCACCCCCGCTCCATTGGGCTCAGTGCCACCACCACCACCACGCCAACTTAAGTCCAAGCCCTTGAGTGCTGCAGAGGCAGCCAGTATACTTCTTCAATCACCATCGACCAGTGATGTTGGCTCATCGCAAGAAAGCAGCAGCAATGTCCCTCAATCAACACAGGTTGTTGTAGCTCATCTGACGAGTGTTGAACAACCACAGCGGCAACAACAATCACATGTGCAAGTACAAGCCCAAGTACATGTGGAAGGAGAGGCCGCGCAAGGAGATGCGCATGCAGAGGTGCATGGAGGGTCACAACAAGTGCCCACAATAGTTGTTCCTCCCGAAGTAGGGGCACATCAGGAAATCGACAATCAAGGCGAGGTATCATTTGAGGAAGCCACTCCTCCTGATGATCCTTCATTGTCTTCCACAACCCTAGCAAGGAAGAGATCAAGGGTGGTGTCTACATCCTCTTCAAGCACACCTCCTTCTGATGATACGGATCAAACTTGGGAACCAGCACCACAGCCGTCTGAGAGTGAGGCACACCATGATCCAACAAAGGTACTTAAGCGTAAAAGGAAGCTCGTCCAAAGTCTCAGACTTATGGAGTGTGATGAGGCTCAACAAGAAGTGGCGGATACTGCTGCTGATGAAGACTCTGCCAACGACGACCCAGTCATCATAAAGGTCACTGCAGCCCCAGCGGGCATGCAGCAAACAGACATTTTGACCCTAGCCCGAAGAGCTGCTGCGCGTGATGATGATGATGATGATGTTGTCGATGAGGAGGCAGTGGAAACACCACAATCATTGGAGTTAAGTAGTACACCAACTCGTCCCGCTTCCATATTTCTTTCTGGCAAGAAGAGACCTGCGTCAACCTCGACCTTAATTAGTGGCGGTGAAAGTGGAAAACGTACAAAAGTTGGCCAATCCAGATCCTCCACTTCATCTGGCATTAGCTTCATGACCACCACCACCACCAGTATCGCCGCCTCCTCCAGGTCCCACAGACACTTCAAGTCCCCAGTTTGGGACTTCTTTACTGTTTGTCCCAAAAATCCAAGGTTTGCCATTTGTACCCTTTGTAAGCTTGCAGTTAGTCGTGGTAAGCCAGGTAGCAACTATGGTACCGGCGGCCAGAGTGGTCATCTTGACAGAAAGCACGGTGTCCAATGGTTTGCGCACCTAGCTGCGATCAAGAAAGGCCAAAATCAAGGAAACGTTGATGTTTCATCTGATGTTGACGAGCAGGAAGAAGACGTGTCAAACACTTCCCTTACACCCAGTACCCCTCTCAGCAGCACACCCAATGTGAGGCACACTAAGAGTGTTGGAGCGAGTGAGACACCAACGCACAAAAGTTCACCAGCGAGCAAAATTGGGTCAACGAAGTCATTATCAGCCCGTAAATGCTTGGTCCAGGCCAACATTAGAACAATGCTTACTTCAGACGTGCCATATGAACGCAACCACCCACTGACGCGTCTGTATAACACTAAGCTGGCTAAAATGCTAGCTGTGGACCTTCTACCTTTTTCTTTTGTAGAAGCGGTAGGTTTTCTTGAATTAGTTGCAACGCTCTGCCCTAAATGGAAGGTTCCGAGCCGGTTCTATTTTGCCAGAGTTGCGGTTCCAGCACTACATGAAGATGTGCTGCAGGCGATTGGGGCAGCTTTGCAGAAGAGTGCTGTTCACACAATACATCTGACAACAGACATGTGGACCAGTGGCCCAGGCGATGATTACATGTGCATCACTGCACACTGGGTCTCTTTTTCAGGTGTTATAGCAAAGCTAAACGCAGGTGTTGACCCGGACCAAGTTTTCAAAGCTGCTCGGAAACATGCAACACTAGCCATGTTTGCCTTGGAGAAAAGTCACACAGCAGAAAACCTTTTGGAAGAGTTTGACAAAAAGGTGTTGTCAATGCTATCCCCCCTAAAACGCAAGATTGGTTATGTTTCCACGGATAATGGCGCCAATGTAGTTAAGGCCATGTCACAGGGTCACCATGTTAGAGTGCCGTGTTTGGCGCACTGTATCAACCTGGTAGTTCAAAAATTCTTGAGTGATAAAGAGAGTCCAGCGTTCGAGGTAATGGCCACCTGCCGCAAAATGTGCAACCATTTCAGCCATTCTTTTAAGGCCCGGAAGCATCTGCGGAGACTGCTACTTCAACGTGGAATGCCAGTGAAAGCACTCATCCAGGAGGTGGCAACACGTTGGAACTCAACCTTCTACATGCTTGAGCGTCTGCATGAGCAGTATACGGTACTCGATCACTATTTCTTGACAGAGGCTACATCTCAGAAGGAGGACCTGCGGATGAGTAAGGCGCAATGGGCCATAGTTAAAAGCCTGACAGACATGCTTCGTCCTTTTGAGTTCTTCACGCGTGCAGTCAGCCAGGAGGACTGTAATTTGGGAAAAGCTATCCCATTGTTGTGCATACTGGAGCACCAACTGATGGCGGTTTCTTCTGAGTTTGAAAAAGATGAAAAAAAAAAAAAACATTTCATTTTGTCTGAGAAATTATTACATCGCCTACGTGGTGATGAACGTCTTAAAAACATCAACTCAGATCAGCATTACATTTGTGCTACTATTCTGGATCCACGCTACAAAAAGGCGCTGGCAGACAACGCATTCTTTCCTTTCGCTGATGCAGATGTTCAAAAGTACAAACATTGGTTAGCCTGGTCAGCCAAGAGGTTTGAAAAAGAACGGCAGGTTATTGAAGGAGAAGCCAGTACATCAGCATCAGCATCAGCAGGCCATCCGCAGTCACAAGAATCCACTTCTGCACCTGTGGCTGGGGCACAAGTGACCTCTCAGCCGTTAAAGACACCGGCAACTGGATCATCTGCACCACACACAATGACAACACTAACAGTGGCTGGGGAGGAGGATTGGCTAAGTTTGATGGGGTATGGTTCTCTAAAAAATGTCACAGGCACAGCAAAAAGTAAGCAAAGTGGAGGAACAGTTGATGACCTTGAGTCGATGGTGCAGGACTATCTGAATGACTCAACAGTGGTCTTTCTTAATGAGGAGCCATTGCAGTATTGGCATGGCAAAAAACAATTGTGGCCACAGCTCTACAACCTGGCTATAAACTATTTGTCTTGCCCACTCGCAAGTGTGTCTTCTGAACGTGTTTTCAGTGCTGCTGGTGGCATTGTAACTGCCAAACGGAGCCGCCTATCGCCCAAAAATGTGGAGCGGCTGACAATGATCAAGATGAATCAGCACCTCATACCACCAGATTACAAAGTGCGAGAAAGCACGCCACATGAAGACGATGAGGACAGCAACGTAGATGAGGGGATTTTTTCTCTGTTCGGTGCCACTGACCTCATCCAGCCTGAATTCGCAGAGTATGATGACGAAATCTTGTTCTTATTCCCTGACACCGAGCCCTGAAAATGAGACAATCAATCAAGAACTTTCTTTTTCGTCCTTATTCACTTTTATTCCTGTGTGCTTTGTGTCTCTCTTTCTTTGTTTTGCACAGTTAATTTAATTCAAACTTTAATCACCTAATCCCAAAAACAAGACCATCATCAGAACTGTCTTCACTTGTTTGCTTATTGATTTGAAGGTGCCGCAGTCTACATTCCTCAGGTTCACAAGTTCTGAAGAACATGCTCCTCTATCCTCCTCCTCCAGACTGCGATTTCCCTCCAAGCAGAGTGCTGGATTACGCACAATGAAGAAAGACTCAGCACTTGTGGGGGTGTTGTACTTCTTTGCGGGTGAGTTGACGGTTTTGGGCCCATTGCTGTGAAGCTCTAATAATGGACAAAAGTGTTTTGGACCAAATATGAGGTGGAAATTTCTTGCCGTTTTTGCTGACTTGCTTGCCTTTGAGGTGCTCTTTGGCGGGGTTCCGGGGGTTTGTGTGTAATTTTTGGTGTCTGTCGAAGCACTGCTGCGACAGTCTAATCTTGATTGCATTTGCTTTTCAGGAAATCCGTGGTGGAAAACAGGAGTTATGATGATTGATGATGACCTAGCTGCACAGCGCGTTACTTTGGACCGAAGGCCGAGAGATATTGTAAGTATGAGATTTAGCTTTTTCGCTGTTTGGGGGTGTTGTCGGGTGTTTTTTTGCGGGTGGGTTGGCGCCGGCGGGTCTTGCCTGGGGCATTCCTGGGAAGGTCTAATACCGGATACAAGTGTTTTGGACAAAATCCATAAGGAACAGCCTTTTTTTTGCCATTTCTTCAGACATCTTGCTCAATGTAGCCTTTTGGGGGGCTTCCTGCTGTTCGTGGGTGGGTTGCGGCCGGGGTCTCTGTCGAAGCACTGCTGCGACAGTCTAATCTTGATTGCATTTGCTTTTCAGGAAATCCGTGGTGGAAAACAGGAGTTATGATGATTGATGATGATGACGACCTAGCTGCACAGCGCCGCGTTTGGACCGAAGGCCGAGAGACATTGCAAGTATGAGATTTAGCTTTTTCGCTGTTTGGTGGTGTTGTGTCGCGTGTTTTTTTGCGGGTGGGTTGGCGCCGGCGGGTCTTGCCTGGGGCATTCCTGGGAAGGTCTAATACCGGATACAAGTGTTTTGGACAAAATCCATAAGGAACAGCCTTTTTTTTGCCATTTCTTCAGACATCTTGCTCAATGTAGCCTTTTGGGGGGCTTCCTGCTGTTCGTGGGTGGGTTGCGGCCGGGGTCTCTGTCGAAGCACTGCTGCGACAGTCTAATCTTGATTGCATTTGCTTTTCAGGAAATCCGTGGTGGAAAACAGGAGTTATGATGATTGATGATGATGACGACCTAGCTGCACAGCGCCGCGTTTGGACCGAAGGCCGAGAGACATTGTAAGTATGAGATTTAGCTTTTTCGCTGTTTGGTGGTGTTGTGTCGCGTGTTTTTTTGCGGGTGGGTTGGCGCCGGCGGGTCTTGCCTGGGGCATTCCTGGGAAGGTCTAATACCGGATACAAGTGTTTTGGACAAAATCCATAAGGAACAGCCTTTTTTTTGCCATTTCTTCAGACATCTTGCTCAATGTAGCCTTTTGGGGGGCTTCCTGCTGTTCGTGGGTGGGTTGCGGCCGGGGTCTCTGTCGAAGCACTGCTGCGACAGTCTAATCTTGATTGCATTTGCTTTTCAGGAAATCCGTGGTGGAAAACAGGAGTTATGATGATTGATGATGATGACGACCTAGCTGCACAGCGCCGCGTTTGGACCGAAGGCCGAGAGACATTGTAAGTATGAGATTTAGCTTTTTCGCTGTTTGGTGGTGTTGTGTCGCGTGTTTTTTTGCGGGTGGGTTGGCGCCGGCGGGTCTTGCCTGGGGCATTCCTGGGAAGGTCTAATACCGGATACAAGTGTTTTGGACAAAATCCATAAGGAACAGCCTTTTTTTTGCCATTTCTTCAGACATCTTGCTCAATGTAGCGTTTTGGGGGGCTTCCTGCTGTTCGTGGGTGGGTTGCGGCCGGGGTCTCTGTCGAAGCACTGCTGCGACAGTCTAATCTTGATTGCATTTGCTTTTCAGGAAATCCGTGGTGGAAAACAGGAGTTATGATGATTGATGATGATGATGACGACCTAGCTGCACAGCGCCGCGTTTGGACCGAAGGCCGAGAGACATTGTAAGTATGAGATTTAGCTTTTTCGCTGTTTGGTGGTGTTGTGTCGGGTGTTTTTTTGCGGGTGGGTTGGCGGGTCTTGCCTGGGGCATTCCTGGGAAGGTCTAATACCGGCTAGAAGTTAGTTGGACAAAATCCATAAGGAAACACCAGTTTTGGCACTTTTTGTAAGTTAGGGTTCGTTAGGGTTAGCCCTAGCAGCAGGATTGCATGTGTTTAGGGGGGTTCTATTGCAACGCGGTTCTGTTGTTGTAGAGCACTGTTGGAGCGATGCTGGCTATGGATACTTTTGCTTGCAGGCAAGTGGTTTGAATACAATCCACGGTCTGTATTTGGGTCTACTGTTACTTTCAAAGTACGTTTTGTAACCATTTTTCTGCTAGGCATCGTTTTTGGAGATATGATTGGGTTCTTCTACATTTTTGCGACTGGCTTTAGTAAGGGTCTTGGTGGGAGCATTGCTGGGAAGGTCAAATTTTGTTCTAAAACACAGTAGTACACCCACCTTGAGGGGAAAGATCCGCTATAATATTTTGGCCATACTTATTGATCCTTAAAAAGGTGACTCAGACAGAGCACGCAATTTCAAAAATATTGTACTGTCTATTAGGGAAATCAAAGTGTGACTTTTTGAACCACACAGCGTACATACCTTTTATTTATTTATCAGTGGTATTGTAATAGCACTTCCTGTTTTCCGTTCAATAATTACAGGCCGGGTTTCAGTCAACATCCGCCAGGCAGGCAGTGGACAGGGTGTCTCTTCTGTCAGTGGTCACCACCACATTGATGGACGAAGCGTCAGCTGGAATGGAGGAGTGCCGCCAATAAGAGGAATTGTTTGCTGCATGCAACTTACTTACCAATTTCAACAGGACAACTCCAACAACATACGCAATACAGATACAGTATCCATTGTTGTCTTTTATTCTATGAGTGTGACTGCATGTGCTAACCTTTACTTAGTAACCAAAGATTGTCTGTAAACTCTGTATCTTCAATTATTGTTTGTCCATGCTCTGCTTTTTTTTTCTTCTCTCAACAAAACCTACCCAAAAAGAAACCCCCATTCCCATCCATTTTACAAACCCTAACCCTCTTCCCCCGGGCTGTGTTGTTTTGCTTGATGTCTGACTAAAATGACATCAATAATTCCACACACTTGCTGGGGAGGATAAGGTGATAGCAGCAACAGGCTGGTGAAGGAATACGAGGATATCTTCTAGACTTACTCAGCTTCAGTACTATATCTTCTAGTAGTAGTAGCCAATGTCAAATAAATTCAACGCAAGTACTAGTTATACTTGCAATACTTTACCATTTGTTAGGCTACATTATGGCACTGTTCTAGTGTACTGTCACCTGCTATTTTCTCGATCGTACCGTAACCGTTGTAATGCTACAGTAAGGAGTACAAACAAGGTTTCGTTTTCTTTTTTTCCATAGGCATGCAACTGCCACTGTGTCACACCACTAGTAACACCGCAATGAGGAAATGTCACCCGCCCAGGAATGACAACGTTAATCCCCATTTCACCTGGAGCCAGCCCTGGGCCTAGCCCTAATTTCTAACACAAATTACAGGTAAGATAAGCGTTTGGTGGGAGGTAGTATAATGGAGTATTATTTCGGAGTAGACAAGAGTTTGACGGTTGTACTACTAAAGTCCTACGACTGTTCAGGAAAACAAAGTTACTGTTACACCCCCGCCCCCCACCCACCAGACTGAAAAGCAGTAAAAAACAGGTATGGTCAGATAAAGTAGTTGAAAAATATATTTATTTATCCCTAACAAAATAATCTCCCTCACCCACCCTAACCCCAACGATTGTCTCTGAAACGTCCCAAAACGATCCCAACTCCCAAATCCCACCCCCCAAAAGTCTATAAAAAAAGGGCAAGGGACACTCCACTACTGGAGGGTGCTGGTGCTGGTGCATGATGCGGCATGGGCATCATACTCCTTGCGGAGGGTGGCAAGCTCGGAGCGGAGGCCCTTAACCAAGGTCTTATACCTCAGGACCTCCTGCTCCAGGTTGGACATGCGGACTCGTAGGCGGTGTTGGCGTTCCTTGCAGCTCCTGTGGGGGGCAGCTGGTGTTTCGGGTGCTTGGCGGTGGCGGTCGGCTTTCTTAGCCCGGCTCGGTCCCGCTGGTTTAGTCACGGAGGAGGATGCAGTGGTCACAGTCGAAGATGTTGCCCCGCTCGACTGCGTGTCCTCCTCCTCCTCCAGGGCCACCAGCCGCCGATACTCGGCGACTGTGGCCTCCAGCCTCCGTTGCCGGGCCAATCTAGCCTGCTCCCTCCTTGTTGTTGATTTGGAAGGAGCAACTATATGAAGAAAGAAAGACATAGTCTGTAACCAATGCTCCTTATTAATAACACAAAGTGATTGAGCCGAAAGTTGGGTCACAGAGTACAAGTAGCAAATTGAAAGCACAGTACATAACTATTGAGGACAGTATCTATGTAACCCTCCCACTTCTGCATCCTTGCTCTAACAGTAGTGGTAGTTTAATGAACTAATTCTACGACCACTATGGACTTCCATTACAGTCGACTATGACAGTACACCAGTCTTATTCTTCTTCTTCTCTCTTGTTTAGGGAAATGGGTACGTTATCTTATGCAAGCCGGCAGAATGACATGGACACAGCACAGTGAAGTTGCACCCGAGAAAAAAAGTTGCACACCATGATGATGGAGACAGACTTGCGTTACTGTACCGGTCCAGTACATGCAGGTGGTGAAGCTATTACTTTTCTATTACGGGTGGCACTGAGAATACTCTGTTACAAGGGCTACTGCTTAATTAATTTACCTTTCACCCTACAGTGCAAATGAGTACTAGAAAAGGAAACTGAAGAAGCTAACTAATTTGATCATCTATCACTTCACATGGGACGTATTTAATGACAGATGAGATGACTTTAGGTGCTTTGCTTAATATTGAGTGAACACAGTGATACACCCACACATGAATGACGTACTACAAGTAAACTAAAGTTATTAAGAGAGGTACGGAGTGTCCACCGTAATAACCAGATATATGCTGTGAATGCAAACGCAATACAAAGTACTGCTACTATTCATGGTAGTATTGGACACATTTACAATTTCTTTTCCTTGCCTTCCCTGCACTGGGACGGACGTGCGGGTGCGGTGGTACATGCTCTTCAAGGTAACACTTACTTCACCTGGCGACCATCTACTCTCTCTAGATACACATTTGCTATGTAAGAGTCAGAGAATACCATGCTCCAGGCATCCATTCATTCAAAGTATACGCACACATACAGTTTCTGTTTCACCCACCCAGGCTGCTGTCCTTCCACCCATCCTTGCTTCATCATTGACCCAGCCATGCACCATACCATATTCTTTCCTTCCCAGCCACCTCTGGGTCCAAGCAAACACATATCGTTCTTCTTTGCCAGCCATCATACAAGTTCGCGTCCCACTTACTTACACCCTTCTTTCGCTTTTCGTTCATCCCATCCATCACGTTCGTCTAAGAACTTATTGGGATTCTTCTCACCAAAAACTTCACAGCTAAGTCGAAGTACATTTCGAGGAGGCTACTACCTGGTTGATTTGTAATTGTAATACACCCGTGCAGAAAGCACACTATGCAGTCTTCAATCTCAATAAGTAAGGAATATATAGCTTACCTGTTTCCGCCACCACCGTTTGATCCCCCACAGGAACGGCCACCAGCTCTTCTACCGCCACATCCTCCCCAGAGGCCTCCGAGTCCAAGTCCAACACATCAGCCACCTCCGCGCTGGCCCCGTCACCAGATGTTACACCTACAAAGTACATTTAAGAAAGTTAGAATACACCACTCACTACTATATAATATTTGGTCTAGGAGAAATGTTAAAAAAACAGAATACAATGTAATAATTTGTGACTGTCTACTCCATAGTAAAAATGTCCCATTTTCCAGGGAAGGCTGTTGTCTTGCTGCACTTTTATGCACAACTGATGAATGCTTGCTTTTGATTTTTAACACGCACCACTTTTTCTCCTAACAGACAGAAGCTTGACTCCTGAGTCCTAAGAACACGACCAGGATCAAGTTCAAAGTAGGTGAGAGTTCGGCTCGACCACAAGAAATGTGTCCAATTAATCGTCAGCACTAACCACTTTTCCGTTTACAGTTAAATAGTTTTATGACAAAGTAGATTTCAATAAATGTGTTTACTTTTAATAAAGCTTTTACACTTAAATAGACTCTGTGGTTTTTGTTCCTCTAGACTAGAGTGGATGAGCTAAAGGTTTTGGAATTTTTGCAAGCATGAGTGCCTCTGACACTTCTTGACTGTGCTGTGACTCCGTACTACTCTCTTGTCCTGCGTACGATAATCTAGAGATCATTGGGGATCTATAATCGGTGACTTCGGGAGCTGAATGACTCTGCCACACTATCTAGTCAGTAAGGAGACAGTGCATAGAGGTATTGCTGAATATAATGGGAGTCCAATGGAATTGCCAAATGTCCAATCTTAGTTAGCTACACAGACAGACTAATAAGAATAGTCTAGTAATACCACAGGGAGTCATCATATTCGAGGCAGGATAAGAATTTATATCCAGTCTACAAGAAGATCAAAGACGATTTAGAAAAAATCGAATGAGGAACGCTAGGAAAAAATAGGTACTGTTTAGTAAAATGTAAACTTACTGGGGCCAGCAAAGGAGCCCTCGCCTGCCCGATCCTGGCCTGCATCCTCAGCACCCTCCTCCTGTGTCCTCTTGCCCTTGGGGGGAGCTGATGTACAACATGAAAGAAAGAAAAACCATAAAACATGGATGAGATTTTTCAACCAAATCAAACATTTCAAAAGAACAATAACAACATATTTTGGAAAAATAGCAAATAGATAGACAACTATTCCACGGGATCTATCTCATGTGGTATACTACGTTATTCGTATTGCCTGATTTGCGGAACGTTGACTTAGAAAGTTCCTATGTAACTCAATAAACAGACTACTAAAGAGGTTTGCCTAGGCCTGGCACTGCAGGCAGTAGTGCACAACACGTGACAGACAAAGTCCATCCTGCTTGCAGATCAGTGAATACTCAAACTATCAATCCACCCGCCACCACCGCCACTATTTCTTCTGATAGCCATGTGACTGTCTAAAGGAAGGACACTGGACTTCAGTCTGTTGGGGCTGATTTATAAGTCCCTTGCGGAAGTTGCGGCTGATTTTCCTCCATTGTTGCGTGCCTTTTCTGACGCAGCGGCAGAACAAAAGACTCGCCATGGTGTTGGTGCGGCGTATATATTAAAAAAAAAACCACATATGGGCATATGGGCGATGCATCACGTTGTAAAGCCCTGCGCCATCAGGGGGCGTTCCGGCGCAAGGGAGGGCGTACCTGCGCAGGAACGAATCCTAAAAGTGGCTGAGGGAAATCTACAAGATGTCAATCAGTCATTTTTATGACAATGATGCATGACTCAAACCCTGCGCGCTTGAAGCCGACGTACGGCTTGATGCAGCATTGGGGAGATAGGGTACCCCAGAGCATTGCTGGAGCTGCGCCATCGTTGGCACGCAACTCCAGCAATGCGCTGCCTTTACGGCACAGATGCGTAAGGCTTCTGTGACGTTTTGGGCCAATGGGTGGTGGTGGCATGGCACACAATTACTGCCGCATCCCTGCTACTTTGCAGGGATGCGCCGGTAATTGAAAATATGACCCTTACTGTCTAGCATTACGCAGTTCTTTTCTTTACAGTACACTGATACATAATTTCTCAGGCCAATGAAATGCTTCTGAACACAACATACAAAACAAAGAAGCATAGTAGCAAGCAAGGCTACTGAGAAGGAGAGCAGTGCACCTGAAAATGAAATGCATAGAAGATTTTGAAATATAATTTACCTCAATGTAATCGGCAGCATTATTGCTCTTGGTAAAGAACAAAGATTTGCAAATAACAGAGCAGGATAAAACAGAGTAGTAAATGTACTACTACTACTACTCACCAAGCCCGGGGACCTCTACGCCGAGCACGTCCAGCAAGTCCCGCTCCCGGTCCATGACATCTGTCCAGCGGTGGGTGGCCTGGTTATATGTGCGCCGGACCCCAGAGATCTTGTACATGGCCCGGCACACCTTCTCCCACCGCTGGCGGCGCTCCCGGATGCCATAGCCGGTCGCGATCTTGCCGCCTCCCAGGATCGTCTTGGGGAGGCGGCGCTGGACATGGAAGATCAGTGCCGCCACTTCCTCCGCGCTAAAGATCTCCCTCGGGACCACTTGCTCCCCCCTTAAACGCCCGCACGGGAGCCGGGCACGGGGTGCGGGACCCTTCCCCTTCTCAGGGTGCTTCCCGGCTCCCTTTACCATGGTCTGGGCAGAAATAAACTTAAATGATAAAGAAGAAATAGAATAGTGAAGAAGAAAATAAAAGAGTTTAAAAAAGTAGTTTAAAAGTAACTAAAAGCTGCAGAAAACACAAAAATATAGAGCTAGAAAAATAGAGGGTTAGATAATAAGTAAAATTAGATCAAAAAAACTTCAAACAAGCAAAGGATGGCAGAGATTGAGAGAGGATAGAGAAAGCATGCCCAGAACCATAGCAATGAATGAGAAACAAGATGGCCGCGCCCGTTCACGACCGCGTGGGTAAGTTCGCGCGAGATTTTCCTTGCGAGTACGCGCGAACTTGTACTCGCGAGCAGCACACTTTGCGAGATTACACATAGCGGGCGGAAACGGAATTACGTCACGCCAACAAGATGGCCGCGCCCGTGTACGACCGATAGGGTAACTTGGCAAACGAATAGCTAGAAGCGCCTCGCGAACACGCGCAAGATCACGCGAACATACACGTCGCAACAAAAACAATTTTGTATTCGCACGTATTCGCGGCTTCCGAAATCGATCTCGCACGGATTCGCGCCCCAAATAACGCGCGAAATTGCAAAAAAAACGATTTTAGCTAAAATGAAAGCAATGAGCAGGTGCAAAAGTTCAAACTTAACATTAGTAACATTCAAGGTAGTGCTTCCTGATGGGCCCCTCCAGAGTTTGCAACAATTCTATGACCCTGCTATGACCCAAACAGCAGGCTCATAGAATAGCACCATAAAGGTCCTGTAAAAAAAAAATTTCACTGCAACAAAAAGCAAATTACAGATAAGGAAGGAAGCAGGTGCCAGCCAGACTGGAACTTTCAAAATTACTGACACATTAATGAAACACAAATTAATTGATGGCAGTTGAAGAAGGGCAGGTGTGCTAGCTTTTTTCAACCACCATAATCTACAGTAATAAATAAACCTAATAGGTGCCTGTGAGGATGTACTAGAGGGTGGCATGGGTGTCCCAGAGGGTGGCAGTGGTGAAACAGAGGGTGCTGTGAACCTGTGATGATAAACCAGACGTAGAAACAACATAGTCGCGGCCGTTGCAAGCCGAAAAGTAAGTTCGCAATTGCGAACTTGTCCCAAAATCGGCGCGAACACGCGCCAACACAAAAAACGGAAAAATCCGCAAGTCCGCTAGAGTTCGCGGATCTTCGCGGATTGCGAATCCGTAAATACGCAAGTTCGCGGATTGCCAATCCGCAAAATCCGCCCATGCTTAGTTCCAACCAGCATGATGATTTTCAATGGCTGTGGGTAGGACAAACAGTTCACATTCTCTGCCCAGCAGATGTAGTGCAGTGTACGCCAATGATTGTCCACCATACTTAAGCAGTAAACAGTAGAACATTTACAACTAATTGGGGGGTTATTATCAACGGTTCCTGCAAACTTCACGGCCGGGCTCAGCTCCGCCGCAGCGCCGCAGCACCAGCAGCAAAGGGCCGGGCCTTGCTCCGCCTGTTTCCCGGCCAGGGTTGGGTCCGCCGGGCCCCTCCCACCACCAGCTGACGCCCTCAACAGTGCCAGGAGGCGCATAAAGGCAGCGCCAGGGGCGAGTCCTGTGGGGGTTAATATCAACAGTTCCTGCAAACTTCACGGCCGGGCTCAGCTCCGCCGCAGCGCCGCAGCACCAACAGCAAAGGGCCGGGCCTTGATCCGCCTGTTTCCCGGCCGGGCTTGGCTCCGCCGGGCCCCTCCCACCACCAGCTGACGCCCTCAACAGCGCCAGGAGGCGCATAAAGGCAGCGCCAGGGCCGAGTCCTGTGGGGGTTATTATCAACGGTTCCTGCAAACTTCACGGCCGGGCTCAGCTCCGCCGCAGCGCCGCAGCACCAGCAGCAAAGGGCCTGGCCTTGCTCGGCCTGTTTCCCGGCCGGGCTTGGCTCCGCCGGGCCCCTCCCACCACCAGCTGACGCCCTCAACAGCGCCAGGAGGCGCATAAAGGCAGCGCCAGTCCCTCGTCCCGCGGGACGCATGCGGGCAGCGCCGGGCTAAGCCCAGGCAAAGGGCGGGCCCTCTGTGGCCCTCAGAGGCCTGAGGAGACTGGGCTGGGCTAGGGACCCTACACCTTTTAACCTGGATTTATATTGTGTACTATTCACGTGAGACTTTATTTTTTATCTTAGTGTATTTCATATGAGTGAATAGTGGCTCTTATACGACCTTGCATATTGTTTTATATTTATATAAGATGTCTAAAACTAAAAATGATAAACCTGCAACAGGCCCCGGCACCATTGATAACTATATGGTGAAGAAAGTTAGTCAGATTAATAATGAAAGACGTGCTTCACTAGGGAAGGGGACTCCGATGCTGGATTTACCAGAGTTGTCCCCGCAAAGGGTGATCACAGAGGTTGAGGCAAATATGACATAATCGTCAGAGAATATCCGCAGACGCTTACTACGGTGAGTGTCGAGGTACATTCAGACCAACACGCCCTGCTAAGCGAGGAAACAGGTGAAGCTCCGCCTGTCATTAGGCCGAAGCGAACCTGCAGGATAGCACATCAAAAACGGGGGGGGGGGGAGAAACGCAGTACCAAAAGAAAGGATCTGGTTGGGAAAGAAACTAATAGCCCTGTCATTAACCCCTTTGTGTTCACTGGAAATAATGATAGTGGTCTGAACTTAAATACCGAACAGTTTGCTTCTCTTATTAACAATCTAGAAGCGAAATTTGTAGCGAAATTAGAGGAGATGATTAAACCACTGTCTATTCAGATAGAGAGCCTGGTCACGGAAGTGGCTAGGCTGGGCGGCCTGGTGTCTGCACACCACGCTGCACCCACCAGTGGCAGGGTTAAGGCTGGGGGAAGAGGGCAGGAGGTGACGAGTGCTAATGACCAACAGAACACTCGCAATACTGGAGTCTGGCTAGAACCCGAACTCTCAATGAAAACACAAGCGGCCAAAACTGCAGGAACCTGTTTTGGGCTCATGCGCACCACCCGCAGGATTCTTCCCCTACTCCCGCCCGCCTCCAGGAAACTTTTAGTCCAAGGGCTAATACTGTCACGGCTGGACTATAGTAACATGGTCTACCTGGGAGCACCAGAGGCCACCTTGACTAAAATACAACGAACACAGAACGCTGCAGCCCGACTACTCATGAACCTTCCCTCCAGAGTGTCAGCTAAACCCACCATCAAAGCCCTGCACTGGCTCCCGGTCCGTCAAAGGGTGGAATTCAAAGCCATGTGCACGGCCTACAAACTGATTAATGGAGCTGGCCCTCCGATTCTCAGCGACCTGGTAACCCCTTATATAGCTCCCAGATCCCTGCGGTCCGAGAATGAACACCTAGCCAACATCCCCAAATTTAAAAAGACACACACTGGAGGCCGACGCTTCTCTGTGAAAGCTTCCACCGGATGGAACTCACTCCCCCATACCCTCAGACTGGAACCCAGCTATCTTACTTTCAGGAAAAAATTGAAAACACTCCAATTCCCGAAATAACGTCCCCCCCTCTTCCTTTTCTCCTCCATCTCATCTGGATATCAAAATCATCACAGCGCGGGGATGCCTTCGGGTCACCAGGCGCTCTACAAGTCGTTAAAATAAATAAAATAAATAACTGTTGCAGTAGTTACTACTGTGAATGATGCTTTAAGTACATCAGTCGTCCCAGTAGCACCTGCCTTGTTGACACAACCCAATTCAGCCCCACGAAGTGGACTAGTTCCAAGGCCCCCCAGGAAAAACCGATATCTGAATTTACCACCTGACTGTGCACCGTTTGTGGCGGTATTGACTAACATTCCACCATGTGGCACTCACCCCGCCTCACCTTATGATGAATCTCACACATCATTGAAAAAAAAGACAGTAGCATGGCTTAACAAAAATTTTGGCTTTCCTACCTCTTACTCTGATCAGATAATGGCAGTAAGGAGGGTGAACTGGGTAGGCCCATCCAACAAGCTGGGAAGTGGGGATTGCATTGTGGTAAATTTTAAAAATCCACAACATGTGGCAACTGTTCTCTTAAGAGCATCCTCACTAGTATATAATGAGAACAGTATTTGTGTGCGCCTGTTGGGGTACTTCTACGCACACCTATGCAAACCCACCCCCCAACAAAGGACAACTAGGCGGGTGCCTGAACCTCAGACCCCAGCCATGGATACACAATTTATATATAACATAACTAATCCATGTGGGCCTAGAAACTTGGATGAAACCTACAACAGGATTACTAGCGCTGGACGCTATCACCATAGGTCTAATATCATCACACAGAACAGGTATGATGCTCTGTCTGGACTCGAGATGTGTGACTGACAGGAGGTACCTGCGGCTCAGGGCACTGTGGCTTCAGGTGAACCTATACCCGTAGAGAACTCACTGGACATAATATCTGGATGTTTTGTTGTTTCATGGAATATTGCGGGTTTGGCTGCCAAAATGGCTGATGAAAACTGGGTTAATTACATAAAGCAATTTAAGGTCATCTGTTTACAAGAAACTTGGCTGGTTGAGTGTGATCTTTTTCTGGAAGGGTACAAGGCCTTCTATGTGCCAGCCATTCCATCTGTAAGGGGTAGACCAAAGGGGGGACTTGTGATTTTTGTTTCTATTTTAGTCCCTTGTAAAATGCGTAGGATTGAATCACAGTATTCTGGAGTGATGGGTTTAGTTTTAAATGGAGAAAACTGTCGGGCTGGTTTGGTGAATTTTTATAATGCAACTAATGATAGTGCAGGCTTGAATCAAATATTGCTATTGAACTCGTTTATTACTACTTCTATGAAAGATTTTGGACATAATCTTATGATCATGGGAGATTTTAACGTGCATCCTTGCGGTGATCCACTGAACAAATGTTTAACAGACTTGTGTTGTGAGCGCCTGGGAGGTATTCATATGGAACATACAGTGGATGGGGAACTTCGTAATGATCTAATGAACAACTTTGACCTCTCACTGGCTATGACACTCAGGGACCCGTTAAAATGCTTTGATATCCCTACTTTCAAAGGGCATGGCAGGGGCACTTTTATCGATCATATGTTAGTCTCACTGACAATGCAGACTTTTCTGGATCTGTTCAGTATTGAACAAAGTGAATTTAGTGACCATAACCCTCTAATAATCCGTCTGAAGGGGCCTTGGGTTAACAAAGGAAACCAGAATCATAGCTCAGGCAGGCTGTGCACAACAGATGGGAGGCGGCGACTTAAATGGTCAACGGTTACCCCAGATCTTCTGTACAAAAAAATTGTGGATAAATGTACTGAGGATATTAAGAACTGTACACATGTGGGAGGAGATCCCAGGCATGTCCTTATTGCCTATCAAAACTTGTCGGAGAAGGTGTCAGAACTCATGACGGCCCCCGCAAAGAACTTGGTGAAAGGGGGTCCTAGGTGGTTTAACCACGATTGTACCAAAGCTGCACGTAATCTCAAGTTAGCTCTGTCAGTCACCCCGAGAAATCAGGAGGGTGTAAAACTGTGTCGGAAAGAATATAGGTCTGTTATTGCATCCCGCAAGGAGTTTTTAAGAAAAGAGGCTTGGAATGAAATACTTGACCCCTCCACCTTAAATTGTAGCACTACATTCTGAGCTCTAGTTAAAAGACCATTCTTGGTAGAAGACCCGGTGATGGATTAGACTGCTGCATAACTAAGGAGGAGTGGGTACTTGATTTAAAAAAATTGTATCATTCAGCGGGCCCTGTAACAGTTGATGTTTTACCTTATACTAGGGGAGGCATAATTAAATTTGATATAAGCGAGGTTATGGATGCCATAGAAGGACTTACAGCTAGTAAAGCCCCTGGACCTGATGGAATCCCACCGGATCTTTATAAATCAGATCCAGGTTTTTGGGCACCCATCTTGGTAGCTGTATTCAATGGAGCTGCTATAGTGGGCTGCCCCTTGTCCTGGGGTTTATCAACAATTGTCCCTGTATTTAAGAAAGGAGACAAGGGCAGCCCCCTTTGTTATCGTCCGATTTCATTAATAGATTCCATGGTCAAGATTATGGGGAGGATCTTACTGCAACGAATATCAAATTGGACGTCAGATAATAACATCATGTCCATCTCCCAATATGGCTTTTGCAGTGGTCGTTCCACCATAACCCAGTGCCTCAACCTCTTCCTTATACTGAGTAAATATACTGTTGTGCAAAAGGGAGCCGTCCACCTTGCCTTCATGGATCTGTCATCGGCCTTCGACTGTGTTAACAGGGGAAGGCTGTGGCAGACCATGCGGGAGAAAGGTGTGGATGTAGGGATTGTGGATTTTCTGATGGACTTGCACAGTAACACCAGTGCAAATGTTAGGTACTCAACAAATGGGGAAACCACTGATAATTCTGACATCAAAAAGGGAGTGCATCAAGGTTGCATCCTGGCCCCATTTCCATTAATTTTTATATTAACGATTTAGATGCTGCATTACAGGAGGTAAAATCAGACTGCCCCAGAGTTGGCAGGCGGGGTATTCCTGTACTTTTATACGCAGATGATGCGGTTTTAATTTCCAGAACGGAAAAGGGTCTCCAGGCACTTTTGAATGCTTTTAATATTTTTATGACCAACAGAGACCTAATGGTCAACAATTCTAAATCATATATAATGCATGTTGGCCGACAACCGAAAAATAATTTTATTTTTAAACTTGATGATGCTCTGATCCCTATTACCCAAACATTTTCATATATTGGCGTCGTATTTGACACAAAGCTCAGCTGGGGTCCTCATGTGCAAGAAAGAAAGGGGAAATGACAAGGGTTAATGCCTCTATTTTTAATGTTGCTACAAAATTGGGGAAGAAGCCAAATACTGCAATGATGAAACTCTATAATGCGAAATCGATAGCTACTGCTGTATATGGCAGTGAGTTGTGGGGCTATGTAAGTGGTGAACAGTTACAGGTTACTGAAAACAATTTTTTAAAACGTGTCCTCTGTGTTCCAGCCAGCACATCGAACTTAGCGATACACGAAGAATTGGGGACTCAGTACCTATCCGATATATTTGCGCTAAGACCACTGACGTGCTGGGTAAAATTGTGGTTAAATCAAGATATTCCGCTTACCCACCTGATTGTGAAAGACTTTGTGTCTCAGGACAACTCAATGTGCGTGCCCTGGCTAAAATACTTGAAATCTTGTTTTTTGAGGCTTGGATGTTTGAATCTGTTTGAAAATCCTTGTGGGATTGTAAAGGGTGATGTGGCAGCAATTAAGCGGGCTTTTCGGATGGATAGGAAGGCCCAAAGAGAAGGGGAGGAGCTCATGAAACCTAATATTAGGAAATATGTCATGTTAAAAACCTGTGACACCATGGAACTATATTTAACATGCACCTTCACTTCTCATGAGAAATTTTTGCTGACGAGGTTCAGGTTTAATATTTTTCATCAACTTTTAATTAGACCTATGTCGGACACTTTTAAAAAAACTGCTGCTCCCTGTGGATGCGACGGGAAGTCTCCACAGGATATGCTGCATTTTATATTTTTATGTAGGTTTTATGAATATCCACGCAGACGTTACCTTGTTGCTCTTTTAAAGAAACTAAATTTTAATCAAATAAGACCAGCACTTATGTATTTACAGCTTTTGCACAGCGACAGTGTTCTTTATGTCAAAGAATTTTTTTAATTAACTGTCAAACTAAGAAAGTGCCTGGATCTGTGATTCTATGCCTCTGAAGGATGATGAGCTTATTTGCTGAAAGACCTTATATCATGTTGTAAACCCAGTATTAATAGCACTTTATTGTTGAATTCGCCTACTTACTCATTAATGAAATACGCATAATATGTTTTTTTGTAATTGTGATTTTAAATATGAAATGTTTAATGTATTCTATATGTGTACTTTTATGGTTTGAAATATAACCAAAATAAAGTCTCTATTGAATTGAATTGAATTGTACAACTAATTGAACAATATCTTTTTTTCTAATGATATTTAGGACACAATTTTTATGTTAGACAATATTTCTGTAGACAATATTCTGGCATGTAATCCATATGGCATTATGAGTGCAGCAGGATTATTAATTCAATGGGATACTGATGTCTTTATTGTTTGATTGTCAGCAACACTAATTACATTGTGCCAGAGCAGGACAGCACAAAGTGCTATTTTTTCCAGACATCAAGTTTATGTCTCTTGTAATTCCCACACTTGGGGTATAATGTCACATGTAGAGCAATTCTCTACAAAGAAATGTGTATTGTTTCCACAGAAGAAAGCTGTTTTATAAGTCAGTATGGATTCTTTGGAATATTATGGCAGCCAAGTCTGTTTCCATTTGTTACATTGGCATTTCATTTTATCTAGTGTACCTACCAAGTCATTAGCAGATGATCTCTCTGAGATGTAGAATTTCTGATCAGCAGAGAAGCATCTAGGGTGATTTTAATCCAGTTAGCAAAGTTAACTGGAGCAAGAGGTGTCTGGGTGCGGCATCCTCATTTCACCTCAATATCTTATCGAAGTCCAACCTAGATTAAAAAGCAAAAGGGATGGGACGCATCCTTGCTTAAGTTGAACAACACACAACACGCTACAGGAAGCTTTGCCCTCCTTTCCCATACACAACACTGCCAAGATTGTTAATGCAGCTCCATTAATTGTATAAATAATGGATCAGTAGTATTTCAGAAGTCCAATTCTTGCCACATGGACACTCTGCCCAATGTATTACAAGATGTGGGAAAATCAGCTCAGGCACACTTCAACAACACCACCCACTTTATTAATGGCTTGACAGCTGACAGATCGACTTGACTTAGATCTTGTAGAGTAGATGATGGAGCATCAGTACACCAACTGAGGCCTAGAGCCAATTTGGATTTTCCAGAAAGAGTGGTTTGTGATTTTGGCACAGTATCAATCCCTGAAATTATGAGAAATCTATCACATGGGAAAGGTTAAAAATAATTAAACTTTTCATTAATACTAAGCAGTGCCACAGTGATAATAGATGATTTGGGGCTGAAGTAATCCCAAGTTAAATGAAAACAGAACAGAAAATGTGTTCTTATGTTCACCAGTGTCCTTCCCATATTGACCTGACACCAAAAGCTGATAAAGCTACCTTTCTGATTTTCTCCTATGTAGTGTGTTGCACCATGCCCATTGTTTGTATCCTGTCTCTCTGATTTATGAAATTTAAATGCCAAAAAACCTGAGTATTTGCTACTGTTCTGTATTGCTGGAGTAACTGATCCACAGTGAACTGCAGACATAGCTTCTTGAATCTGAGAGTCTGTATTGCCAAATCATGTTCTCATGTGAGTAGAGACAAAATCAGAGAATTGCAGACACTTTCTGGTACTGACTTGAGTGGCATGTTGCAGCGTAGTGAGTGAAGACACCCACTGACCGCGCAAACCTCATTTACTCACTCACAAATCTCAAAAAAGAAAATGTGGAATGCCAGAATCAGAGTGAGTGAAGAGATTCATTGACCACACAAACCTCATTTACTCCCTCGAAAGTCTCAAAAAAAGCAAATGTGTATGCCAGATTGACTAGCCTTGACTGTGACCAAGCTATGGCCCAATCTGATGGATGATGTGACTTTGTTTGATCTGATCCCAGAATATTGTGACCTATATGTCAGCAAACAAAGATATTGTGCTCTAAATAAAAAAGCTGTCAAGATTATTGCTGCATTGGAGGAAATCTACAACTAATGTAGTGATATTTTCATAAATAATATTTACACCACAATAGTTATGTTATAGGATGTATGGATGTATGTATATATAGCCAAAAGTGCCTTCGATGTGGGGGTGAAATCAAACCATCTCTCCGATGTGCACAAATATTCCTTTCAACCTAGTCCTGTCTACCAGGCTATCTATAGGGGGTAATCATTCCTTTTTGTGTGGTTAGGTCAATGCCTATTCAAGTGAAGTGTCAGCTCCTCCCTTCCATCATGCCCAGGCAAGCCAATTAGACTATAGATGTATATAGATGGATACTCAGACTCACCTATCCTTCCTGTGTTGTGGCTGTCTAGAGGAATGCACAAGTGTAGCTGTCACATACAACACTGATAAATACAGATATTATGTGTGTACTTGCTTGTTTTTATGTATTGAATGTTTTTAATGTGCACCACTTCTGAGGAGAGTCAATAATATATTGAGAACTGATTGTGGGTGGTATAGGTCTTTGACTGTAGGTTTGGAGTATGGCTTTTATCATGTGATTCATTAGTCATCAGGTTATATGTATGGTGTTGTTGTCTGTTGTTGAATGTTACACACATACTTAGCAAGCATATTGTATTATGCACTGTTTACGTTTAATTGTGTTGCAGCCCTGAAGAAGGCCAGTCTGTGGACGAAATGCGTTGGATATTTTATGCTGTACCCATTGTATGTTTTTGCAATTAAAAATAAACAAAAGAATTGGAATATTTTGAAAATTGATTGGGACTCATTTTCATGAAAATGCCATTTGTGGTGCACCACTAGTTGTGTTATTGCTATCATGACGGTTCTGAGTATGAAGATTTATCTATTGCAATCTCAAAAGTACATAAGTAGCTCATACACCTGGTGAAGGAGGACTCTATGCCAGATGAAAAGGGACCCACTGAAGGGCTTTTCTCTATTAGGGTGGAGATCTGTGGTAAGATCAGTGAGTGTGCACCACCTAAAGGAAATATAGGACAGCTGTGAAGTCTGACAGGACTACTGGTTGAACTCTTTCGTTCTTCCAGTCACTTGCATTGAGAAGAGCCTTATTCACAATTCCTGCCTTCTTAAGAGCTCGCTTATGACCTCGCTATTGAGTATGCTGCAATGTCTGCACACTTGACATTGGAAGTAACCCAAAGGGAGATTTCATTAACTTGCTGTCACATGCTGTTAAACCATTGGAGATAGGCTGAACACAGCTAATGATAATTGTAAGTAGGAAACTAAAGAGGAGGCTAGGATATGGTTTGTATTAATGGTGAAGCTTGTGTCAAACACACACATGAGTCAGTGTAGCAATGCCAATGGCATGAAATCATTAAGAAAGCCTTTCAGCCTCAAGGTGGTCTTTCCCCATACCTTTTGGCTACTCCCGGCGTGTTTGCTGTAATGTGTTTGTGTTGGCCTTAGGACACTTTACTATTGCTAACCAGTGGTAAGGCATTTGTGCTCACTCTCTGAAATATAGTAACATTGGCTTAGACTTTATTGGAACTTTTAATTTACTTAGAAGGCCATAGTAAAACCTTTCAAAATGTACCCAGTAATGCAAATAAATGCTACTAGTGTGTCTGCAGCAATTATTGTGCCTCTCACTTAAGTAGTCTTTTAAAATATATCTGTGCCTGCCATTCCACCCTGTGTACAGTTTTAAATAAACAATTTTATCCAACAAAGTAGCTTCTTTGTCAGGCTTAAACATCCCTTTTTATTTCATATTAGTCACCCTTAAGGTAGGCCCCAAATAGCCAATCAGTCAGGGTGCATTAAATTTAAATAATGTAACTTTTTACATATCCTGGTATTGAAAAACTCCTACACTAACTTTTTACTACTGTGAGGCCTACTTCTCCCATAGGATAATATTGAGTTATCTTATTACATTTAACAAGTGCTAACTTTTGTTTGGCAAGAGGTAGAAATGTCATAAACAACTAGAACGGGTAGTGATGGTTACTTGATCGAACCTCTTTTGTCATGTGCCACTGTATTTGTGAATAGGACTCCAAGGAATGCTTTCAATGTGGTGCTATATGGTACGAATGCATCATACTACCCTAAATGCATAATACACTTTGGCGAAACCTTTGTGTTATTATGAGAAATCAAAGTACCCCAGAACTCCCTGAAACAATCAACATAGAGTGTTTCCACCCTTCATATAATAATCATAGATTCCGCTGTTAGACAACAAGAGCCAAATGTTTGTTCAAAGAAGCTTGTATTTGAGTCAGGAAAACAGCCAGTGTGTGTCTCGTTACACAGGTGACTTTTTAATTACATATGTACAAATATATCAGTCAATCCCACATTTTGTATTTATGTATTATTTAAGATATGTTTTTATACAAGGCTGCACCAAAGCCACGCAAGGACCGTCAACCTGATTATGAGTTCAACTCGTGCAGGCAGATGGTCCTTTTGCCTTTCCCATGGCGGTGCCAGAAAAACAGGCACTGCAATAGAAACAGCAAAAATGTTCCAGCACAGCATGGACGGTGATGTCCATGCTGTGCTGGAACTGGGGGTGCAAGCTGATCCAGCGGGCTATAGAAAATATATCATAAACTACGCTACCCAACTTCATAAAATATAAACAAAATTCTATACTAAATATGGACCCATTTATGAACCTGATATATTTTGGGCCTACTGAATCAGGTGGTCAGAATAAATCTATACACATATTATCTACAAACTATATACATATTTATACATTTGCAGAAAGAATATTGTCATTAGAATAAAACCCAACCATTTAAACGACCACCATAGGCGGCGTGATCTAGCTAATGGTAACCTATACTTCTGAATAACCAAGACCAGCTTGTTTGTCAAAAGTAAGATTTTATTTTCTAAATTATAGTATATAAGTTGAAAGTTTTATAAATGAAATTTATTTGCAATATAGCAAGCATGATGGTAAGAAATATGAGAAAAATACAATTTAAGCAATTGAATCAATTTTAAGGAAATTATATAAAGTTTAGCATTTCTAAAACCTATTTCCCTAACTGAGCTAAATAGACAGAAATTAAAGTAAAGATCTTTGAGGATTCTTACATGCTCCACGCAAAGTCCAGCAGCACATCACCCTCATCGGAAAGTCAGAAAGCAGCAGCCAGCCCAACCCTAAGGGCATGACTTTTTATACCTTTCTACGCTAACTAAACTAGTAAAGGAAAGTTTTCAGAAATCCTCGACGTCCCATTGGCTGAGAGTGACAAGTGACATGTCACCCGATTCTTAAAAAGTTCCACAAAATCATGTCTTACAAAGACCATTGTCTCTTCCACGTGAAGCCAGAAGCTTCCTGCGATTGCAACTTTGTATTAAGTCATCCTCGCAGCTTCCATAGTCTTTCAGTACAACTTCCGCGGATGCCAAGTTAAGGACTGACAAAAAGTTCACTTTCGACCTTGGCCATGTCCGACAGAATGATGTCAGCTCATCAGTTTTTGCTTTGTGAATGCAGCTTCAATAAACGTTTTAATTCAGAATGGGCGTCTCGTGACTTTCTGCAGAATTATAGATCAGCTCTTTTTCTGCGGCTCAAATAACTAGGCCCAAAAGCAGGCAACTTATGTTTTCTAGTATAAAACAAACACAAGAAAAGTATTAATGTAAGAAATAAAGTATATTCTGTATCCACCCCATGGTTTACTAATTAATTAACCCACCCGATTAATCTAAATGTTACCTAGCTAATGCAAACAAATAAAGCAGCGTTTATATTTACCAGTCTCCGTTTTTCTATGAGACCCATATGCACCTAGAATAGTAGAAATGACATCACACAGACAAGGAAAAGCAAAACAAGCACATGCTTCTTTTAAGTTTGCAGCAGTTAGTAATGACAAAAACAAAAACAATAAATTAATTTATTATTTTGCACGAACAAAAAGATGCAACAAATATGCACGTTTATGAGCACACATGTTAGTCCCCCCCATGTGTAAAGTTTAATCTAAGTTGTATTAGTACGACATATCACAAATCATTAATAATTTTATTCATGTTATGGAAATGTAACTTTGCGAGTTTAAACAAAATTTTGTTTTCTATCTCGCTCCATCAACTCCCTCATCTGGTGATTAACAAATCACCACACCAGCACTCAAAATTTTGGTAAATTAAAAATTTAAGAAATCGATTCAAATTCAATTGTATTAGTAAACCTAAAAGTCTGTTTCAGCATAATCTTTGCAATTAACATGACGCTCTCTATGTAACTCCTGTAACTCGATCTCCCTTTCCTCTTCTTTTCTGAGTTTATAGATTCTCTTCTTTTCCTTCAACTGTTTCTTTCTTTTATGTAACAAACAACCTACTTTAGTCAAAATAAAAATGAATACTATTATAATCAAAGGTGCCAGAATCTTGCCAAGAATTGAACTTCCGATATTATGAAACCAGTTTTTAATTGCTTGAAACCTTTTTGAAAGTTTCCCTGTAAAATCTTCTTCTTCTAAAGGAATTATCTCTGAATGCATTTGTGTAATATTCTTAATATACATTTCAATATTCTTACTTTCATCAGGTATATATGTACAGCAATGTTGGACATGTAAAATGCCACAGACTCCTCCCTCTTTTGCTAAGAGTATGTCTAAAGCAAGACGATCTTGAATTACCATGGATCTAATAGCAATAACTTCAACATTCACTAATTGAAACCCATCAGCAGTGTCAGTTGATAATCTATCAACTATAGTGGACAATTTTCTGATTCTCCCTGCATTTAGGGTTATACCTACAAAAGGTATTACAGCTTGAAAAATATCTCCCAGAACTTCAGTAAAAGTTTCCCTTTTAGCTCTATTTACATAATTATGTATTTTAAACAATCCTTCTGAATCTCTGTCAACATGAAACACTTTAGGAAAAACAATTCCCACATAACAAGTTCCATACCAATGGTCTGGAAGGTTGTAGTAGGCTTTGTCACCACAAACAAAATAAATTCCAGGGAAGATAGGATCTTTTCCACCTTTAAATCCCCAACCTCCCATAATCTGATAAGTATCTTCACAGTTACTTGCACCTACAAAATAATTATCAAAAAGTGTATTATCTCTTCTAATGCAAAGCTTTCCACTAACAGGTTTGTCTATGTGAATTGCAATATTTTCAAGCATTTTGCCATTTAATTTCTCATCCTCTTTTTGCCAGAAGGATGACTTAGTCTGCTTGACTAATTCATTTCTCTTATAAATTGCTCTTCTCTCCTCAACCATATTCAAAAATTTCTTTCCTTCAGCACTTAATTTACATGTTAGATTATTCTTATAAGCATACTCATAAGTGAGTTCGTTAGTAACAAGGAAATATTCTCTCAATTGTTTAGCTTTCTTATGCTTATTTAAAGCATTATCAATCTTAACATTAGCAAAAATTTCATCATAATTTGAATAGTAATATTCTAAACGTCCAGTTTGATAAAATAAACTAGTTAATACACTACATGTAACAGCATAAGTGAGAGGAAGCATATTATAAGTTACTCCCTCAGAAACAGAAGCAGGTAACTTAACACAGACATAACAGTCTTTTGCATCCATTACCTTTACATATTCACTCAAAAGCTTTGTGAATGTATTGCTTGAAAAATCACCTATTGATTTATCTTGATGAATGTTAGGCTGATGATCAATTACTTTTGCAGATGCACTATGTTTAGTTTGGCTAACCAGAGCTTTGCTTGTTAAGTTAACTTTGTGTAATTCTCTATTCATTTCTAAAGGTATAATCACAGCTAGTACCAACCAGAGCAGAACTAAAATGAGCAGACATACCAGAGTCATCTTACAGCATCTTTTAAAAACAGAACATTTTGAAGTGCTTTCCTTAACGTAAGGCATTTTTAGGTTAGTTTTAGCCTTAAAAATTAAAAATAAATTTTAAAATTTATATACACCCCCCTTTTAAAATATATTTTTCTTTTATAACCCTAAACAAGATTTCTTCGACCTTATGTCATACATAAATTTTCTTCAACTAAACAGTTTTTCTTCGACCTTGTGTCAACTAACAGATTTTCTTCAGCCTTTTGCCAATTTAATAATTCTGTACTTTAATCATTGTCACTAATTTCTTGTATTTCGTTTTCTTCTTCACTACTATCATATATGTCAATAACAGGTGGAATTACTAAGTAAGTCCATTCAGGAGACTTGTATTTCTGGTTTGGTCTAATTATTCTCTTCCCTTTTCTCGATATCACTTCAATTTTTCTTCCAACTCCAACTTCTTTTCCTGGACTCTTTTGACTACTGATTTCTTCAACTTGTTCTATTGGCTTTTTGATCAATCTGACTCTCAATCTTCCACCAGGCCAGTAGTCTGCTTTTCTCACGTACTTCTTCTTTGGTTCAGAATTATTTGATTCTGACTTCCAAGTCCTTTTCTTTCCGTTTTCAATTCCACCTTCCACGTCACTTTCTTCAGTTTCGTAGTCTGAAATTTCAATTGACTCAGGAACTTCTCTATTCGGCAATTTCACTCCTTCAGGAACTTCACTTTGTCTTCCATCACTGGTACTCGGTAATTCGTTCTCCTCTTCTTCTTCAATTACCTCTAGCTTCCCAGATTTCGGATTTCTGTTCCTTACTTCAGAGCTTGTTCTCTGCCTTTCGATACTCTCCTGGTCTGAAACTTCTTTTGGTTCAGCTTCTTTGTCTTCAATAGAGACAACCGAATCCTCAGTTATCTTTCCTTTTAACAGATTCTCTTCACCTTCAGAATCTATTTCAATTATTTCTAAGTCTTTTCTTGTCAGATTTCCATTCACTGGCACAGTTTCCAGATGTCGACTTTCTTGTCGATCTTCAGAATCTGGAATTACTTCACCTTCTGTTCTGTCTTCTGCTTCAGAATCAGAATCATCTGTGGTATCACTTTCAACATCAGAACTCTCAGGAGTTGGTACTGGAATAGTATGACTTGGATGAATCCAGCGCTTCAATCCTCTGCACTTTACAGCATTAGTAGTGATCAAGATTACCTGCCTAGGTTTCTGCCATCTAGGAGATAGACAATTCCTCCTCCGATGTACTTTCGTTCTGACCCAATCGCCAGGTCTCAGATCATGAGTCAAAACTTTTTCATTTGATTGAGCTTCAGTTCCCACCTGATTAGACACAGAAGTTACCATATCAGATAACCTTTTACAGTAATCCAAAATTGCACTGTCATTTATGCTCAACAGTTTACCTACAGGTACAAAAGCTTGCCTCATAACTCTTCCCATTAAAATTTCATGAGGACTCAGACCTGTCTTTTTATCTGGTGTACTTCTTAATGACATCAAAACAAGTGGAAGAGCATCAGTCCACTTAACTCCTGTCTCTAGACACATTTTTCCAATTCTGTTTTTGATAGTTCCATTTATTTGTTCGACTACACCTGATGCCTCTGGTCTGTATGCACAGTGTATTTTCTGCTCAATGCTCAAAGCTTCACAAATTAACTTCAACAGTTTGTTATCAAAATGGCTTCCTCCATCACTCTCAATAGTGACTGGAAAACCGTACCTTGGGATGATTTCTCTGAGCATTAGTTTTGCTACTGTAATTGAATCACAATGTCGTGTAGGGAAAGCCTCTACCCATCTTGAGAATAAGCATACAATTACAAGTACATATTTCAAACAGTTGTGTAAGGGCATTTCAATGAAATCTATTTGTAACCTGGTAAAGGGACCACCCTCTCGACCAATTATTCCTGTCCCCACCACTGATTTTCTGTTTGGATTCATTTGTTGGCATGACAAACACCTTTGACAAAAAGATTCTGCAATGGTTCTAAATTTGGTATTGAACCATGTTTCTCTAAAAAGTCTGACCATAGAATCTCTTCCTAAATGTGCAGGACCATGATATAATCTGGCCATGTCAGCAATCAAGCAATTTGGTAAGACTATTCTGCCATCTTTGTAAACCCACACTCCATCTTCTTCACGTGGTCTACAATCTGATCTTAACCATAGGTCTTTTTCTTCATCATCTGCTTCGTTTTGTAAATCTCTAATCTCATGCCATGTTTCTACAACAGTTGTTAGCATTAATGAATTTGAATCAGTTTCTTTACTCCTCTCCCGATTGTATGAATAATTTTTCCTTGCGCAGTACTTTGCTGTTTCGTCTGCGAAGGCATTTCCCTTGGAAATATAATCAGTTCCTCTAGTGTGCGCTGCACACTTGACTATGGCAATTTCTTTTGGCAATTGTATTGCTTCAATTAATCTTCTAATGAAAACTGCATTTTTAATTGGTGATCCTGTTGATGTCATGTATCCTCTCTGTGACCAGAGTTGTCCATAATCATGCACAACTCCGTACCCATACTGACTATCAGTAATGATGGTAACTCTAATATCTTTTGATATTTCACATGCACGAATTAAAGCAATCAATTCAGCCACTTGTGCTGAACGAACTCCTTCAAGACATGATGCTTCTTCAACATCTACAACTGTACAAATTGAGTATGAAGCTTTCAAGACACCTCCTTCGGATCTTAAGCATGAGCCATCTACAAAGTAGACAAAATCCGATTCAGACAAAGGTCTGTCTTTGATGTCTTTTCTGGGTTTAGTGCAGAATTCCATGACATCTAAACATTCATGTTCAGTTTCAACATCATCAACAATTTCAGAATCAGGCAGCAATGTAGAAGGATTCAGATTCAAACATCTTGAAATCGAAACATTATCTGCTCCCAATATGATTTTCTCATACTTTGTCAATCTGCTACTTGTTAAATGTTGAGTCTTACCTCTTGTCAGTAATATTTCAACTGAATGAGGCACAAAAACTTTCACAGGAAATCCCATAATGATTCCTTCACTTTGTTCAAGGCTGATACTAGTAGCTGCAACTGCTTTCAAACAACCTGGTAATGCTTTTGCAATTGGATCAAGAACTGCGGAGAAGTATGCAATAGGTTTCTTTAAATTTCCATGTCTCTGTATTAATACAGATAATGCACATCCTTCTCTCTCACTGCAATACAGTTCAAAATCTTTCTCATAATTTGGCATACCCAAAGCAGGAGCTTGGCATAAGCTCTTTTTCAGGTTCTCAAAAGATTCCATCTCAGCATCATTGAGAATAATTGGATCTTTTACATCTGATTTGGTCAATCTTTGTAGTGGTTTTGCGATTACTGAAAATCCACTTATCCATTGTCGACAGTAACCTACCATTCCCAGGAACATTCTGACCTGTCTTTGTGTTCTTGGCGGTAACATTGCTTGAATCATTTTTATTCTCTCTATTGTTACTTGTCTTTTTCCTTTTGCAATTCTGTGACCAAGATATTTTACTTCTTGTTTACAAAACTGTAGTTTTGCTGGGGACACTTTATGTCCTTCTTCTGCAAGGCGATTTAACAGAATTATTGTGTCTGTTACACAATTTTCTCTTGTCTTTGCAGCTATTAACAAATCATCAATATACTGCACCAATGTAGACCTACCTGGTAAGTCTAAATCTTCTAATGATCTTTTTAACAATTCATTAAAGATTGAAGGACTTTCTGTATAGCCCTGAGGGATTCTTGTCCATCCAAGGGTCTTACCTTGGAATCTGAAAGCAAAGATTTCATAACTGTCTGGGTGTAAGGGAACAGTAAAGAATGCATTGCAAAGGTCAATAACTGTGTACCATTCAGCATCATGTGGAATCTGAAATAGAATTACTGCTGGATTTGGAACCACAGGACAACATGGAATGACAATTTGATTAACCTTTCTCAAATCTTGTACGATCCTAAATGTTCCGTTAGACTTTTTAACTCCCATAATTGGTGAATTACAAGAGCTACTCTTCATTTCTTTTAATACACCTTGCTTAATTAACTTTTCAATTATAGGTGTAATACCTTCAATTGTCTCTGTTTTCATTTTATACTGTGGAGTGTTTGGAAATTCTATTCCCTGTTTCAATGCAATTTTAACAGGATCTACGTTTTTCATCAGACCCATCTCATTCCCAGTAAAATCCCATATTTCGGATTTCACTGTTTCCTTTAGCTCTTGAGGTAAATCCTTTTCTTCAAATGCAGGAAACAATTTTGTTTCTTCTGCTTCCATCATCATCATTGTCATTCTGTACAAACCATCTTCCTCCATTGTTTGTAACTCAACTCCTTCAGGAGAACAATATATTCTGCAATTCATTTTACATAGGATGTCTCTACCTAATAGATTTACTGGACTACTATTACAAACCACAAATCTGTGTTTGTCTCTGTAATTTCCAATTTCAACTGGTACTGGATCAGTTAAGTCTGTTTTAATTTGCTGATTACTTACTCCCACAACTTGGATGGTATCCCCAGAGAGAGGTAGGTTTTCAATTTCCACTGATCTTACAGTAGAACGGGTAGCACCAGTGTCCACTAGAAAAGTGATGTCTACATCATTAACTTTCCCGTTTACATAAGGACCAGACTGGTCAACCTCAAGAGTGGCTCCAACAACACACTCTTCCTCCTCTCTCGGGCACCGTCAGCAATAATCATCAGAATCACTGTCTTGACTTTCTGTTAATAAAAATTGTTGTGAAGCATTTTGCATTTGAACCTTTTGCTGTTTTTGCTGTTTTTGTGGTTTTATTACCTGTTCACATCCCTGAAATCCCACGTTTGGATTATATTTTTGAACTCCCCCACAATTCGGAAAAGGTGGTTGTGGCAACTGGTCTTGACGATTATTCACCTGTTGTTGTTGCTGTTGTTGTAACTGTCGCTGAATATTAAATTCATTTAACCCCTGTTGCATCTGTAGCTGTTGCTGCAGGTTAACACCATTCTGCATCTGTGGATTCAATAAGGGATTCTTTGAGTTTCTAGGAGGATGAGGACACTCGTCCCTCCAATGTCCAATTTCGCCACAATTAAAACAAGGTAATCTTTGTTTCAGCTCTTCTATCTTTGGGCTAAATTTCTTTGGGAAATTATTACCTTTAAACTTTCCTTGTATCTGGTTTGTATTTCCAGTTTGAACAAAATTAGTGTTCTTATTTCCCATGCTGGCAATCTGTTGCTCAGCCACCTTTACCTGAGCCCACATGGCTTTCTCTTTCAGCTTCTTTTGTTTTACTTCTAATTCATCGCTACAATATTTTGCTTTTCTTAGAATATCATCTACAGATAGTGCTTGCCATCCGACAATACTAGTTCTGATCATTTCTCCAATTTCAGGTTTTAGTCCATAAACAAATCTATAGATAAAATGACTCATGTCTTTTTCATCTAATTTTTCATAACCACTGTATTGTTTAAAGATTAACAATAGTCTTTCATAAAAAGAATGAACTGATTCTTTTGTTTCCTGTTCTGTTCTTTCTATTTTAACCCAATCAACTTCTTTGGGTGGAATTTTGTTTTTCATCCAAACAATTACTTTCTCATAGAAATCCATTACAAGTGGATTTGGGGCACCTGTTTCTTTGATTCGTTCAGGTTCTGCTTTTGGCCAACTAATAGATATTTTACATTCTGTCCAAAGATCAGATGGAACTACAATGTCAAAAAATCCATCTAAATCAATCCACAGAACTTTTGACACTTTGATAAATCTATCAACTTGCCTGTACCACTCAACTGGTTTCTCCCTCAATTTTGGAAAGTCATTTGTAAATAACAGAATGTCTTGTCTTGACCATGGGACATGAACATATCCTCCACCTGCAACTTCCCTCATTGGAAATTGTTTTGACAATTTTTCCAATCTTTCATCTTCCTTCCTTTTGGTCCATTTCACTCTCCATTTGTTCAGTTCTCCTAGCTTTTTGATATAGACAATCAAATCTTTAATGTGAACTATTCTTCCCATTGTGTTCAAACTCTCAATGTCACTTTCTGAAAAGTCTAATCTGTAATGCTTTGCAAAATTCTTTTGTTTACTTACATCGATTTCAAGTTCTGCAGCTAGATCCTCTAATTGATCATATTTATTTTTCGTTTTCCACTGAATACTTTTGCAAATGAATAGTAGCTCATCATCCCGATAGTAATTTAAACTATCTGGGCCAATTGTTCCAATTATTAATTCTTCTATATTCGCTTTTAATTTGGCCACATCAAGTTTTGGTGTGGTTACCCTAACTTCAGGACTTCCTACATCTGACATAGCACCCATTGGTGTTTTTGGAGATAAATCCTCATTAAACGTTAAATCAGGCATTCTCGATCTAGAAGTGTTTAATTCAGTCAAGTCTGAATAAAATTTTTCAGTAGCCTTTTGAGTTTCTGTATTTAAAGGAATAGTTAATCCGTTTTTGTTTGTATCTCTTTGATCAAATACAGGCTGAACAGGACCTATTGTTACTGGAACTGTGACAGCTTCCATGCCTTTTGTCATTCTTTTAATTAATTCTTCTTTAGACCTTAAATATTCATTATAATCAACATCCTCAACATTTCTTGTCTCTCTTGCATAATCTTTTGGAGGTTCCCTTGCTCTTGGAGTCATTGTAAAATGTCTACCTTCATTTCGAGCATTCTCGAATTCTGATCTTCTAGGAGTTTCAGTGATTTCACTATTATTTGGATAAAGTTTAGGAGCTTCACTAATTGGAGGTGCACTCGGTGAAGTTTCAGTAGAAACCACCGGAGTAGACCATGATCTAGGAGGTCTCAAAGGTTGATTAGGCTGTTTCTTTCTAGCAGTTGTATATATTTCTTCCATAACTGCATCCTCAGATTCACTTTCCATAGATTTCCCTGTAGGAGAACCCATTACCATTTCATGAATTAAATACAATCCTTCACTCATGTTTCCCTGTCTCCACATTCGCAATCTATCTTCATGAGTTTCTCTTTTCCATGATGGATTTTTAGAAGGTCTTTTAATTCCACTAGCTTCTCTTTGTAACTGATACATCTCGTCTTCCCACTCAACTAAAGCTTCAAATTGAGTTGGTCTCGGTTTTGGAACAAGAGCATTCATTTTCTCTCGTAAATTTCTTAAAACTCTTACATTAAATGAACCATCATCAGGCCAAGCTAAAACACCGTCGTTTTTAGTATAGCGTTTCCAACTGTCGAACCATAAGACAGTATGATATCCGTATTCACCTTCCATGTACGCTGCAGGTGTTTTATACTTATGAAGTAGTTTACCACCTCGCGTTTCGATTTTCTTGTCAGGTGAAAATAAATTCTTAAATTTCTGAAATAATGTTGTCTTTTTCTCAACATGTTTAAAATGATAACTCATTTTTAAAAGTTAAATTTAATTCACAAAATCGTTCGTAAAATATTTCCGGGATGTTCCGCAAAACAACCAATCCGTGCGCGAAACACACCAACAAGCCAATGGCAGTTGAGCTACGTCACTTTTCAGCTCGACCTATAAATTTGGAGATTTTCCGAAGGACCAATCAGCTCACAGGCCGTCAGAGACTCAAGAGCCAATCAGAATACAGCTTGTGACGTAGGTCACCCAATCCCAGCGCGGCTCTGTGACGTACACAGCAGCTGCGGTTTCTCGCTTCTCACTCCTGGCGCTTACCCCTCCTTCACAAAATCTTTTCACAGCGCCATTTTAAGAACACTTTTCAGTCTAAATTAATTCTTAACAATGACTATAAAGACAACATCTGTTCGTTTCACTAATTAGGATAGTTTACATACATTCAAGTATCCACACTTCGGAATAGACGGCGCTATTCACACTAAGGATAATATTCAATTGTCAGTAGAGTAACCTTACCCCACCCTTCTAACACGTATAATTATGGACTCGCTTTGCTCTGAACTCACCGCGAAGTGAAAGTTCTAAGAGTTCCACTTGAACATAAAATACAATTCAAACTCGCACTTTTACACGGAAAATTCCCTAATTTCAAACACACATGAAATCCGTACAGGACTCTCACCTGTTTATAGAATTCATGCACCGTTAGCAAAATAACGACGTTATCCGTACAGGGCTCTCACCTGTTTATAGATATGAAACATGTACCCGTACAGGACTCTAACCTGTTTATAGATAATCATGCACCGACGTTAATTTTACCCTTCACTCAAGCTCGGATATAACTAATACTCTCATCACAGTGAGTTTTATGGAAGGCGCTTTGTCCCTATTCTCATGCTGCTTTGATTTCTTAGAAAATCCTCACTATACAAGATTCAGACCTAGCCCTAAAACTGTGCTGCTCGACGACAACACTATGGTACACGGCGATACCTCTTGTGATACTCGGCGATATCACTACAAACAGAACAGATGGCTTGCGTGACTAATTTCTCGCCACACAATCTATACCGGTATAACTTACAGATAGGCACGAAAAACGAACTAAACATGTGTTAAAACATCAATCCTATTTCATACCATGACGTAACCCTTAGCAACCAACATATTACCTTGGTTACCTCTTAGCAACCATCAATTTCTGCTACCAGAGAATTGATCCAGCGGGCTATAGAAAATATATCATAAACTACGCTACCCAACTTCATAACCTATAAACAAAATTCTATACTAAATATGGACCCATTTATGAACCTGATATATTTTGGGCCTACTGAATCAGGTGGTCAGAATAAATCTATACACATATTATCTACAAACTATATACATATTTATACATTTGCAGAAAGAATATTGTCATTAGAATAAAACCCAACCATTTAAACGACCACCATAGGCGGCGTGATCTAGCTAATGGTAACCTATACTTCTGAATAACCAAGACCAGCTTGTTTGTCAAAAGTAAGATTTTATTTTCTAAATTATAGTATATAAGTTGAAAGTTTTATAAATGAAATTTATTTGCAATATAGCAAGCATGATGGTAAGAAATATGAGAAAAATACAATTTAAGCAATTGAATCAATTTTAAGGAAATTATATAAAGTTTAGCATTTCTAAAACCTATTTCCCTAACTGAGCTAAATAGACAGAAATTAAAGTAAAGATCTTTGAGGATTCTTACATGCTCCACGCAAAGTCCAGCAGCACATCACCCTCATCGGAAAGTCAGAAAGCAGCAGCCAGCCCAACCCTAAGGGCATGACTTTTTATACCTTTCTACGCTAACTAAACTAGTAAAGGAAAGTTTTCAGAAATCCTCGACGTCCCATTGGCTGAGAGTGACAAGTGACATGTCACCCGATTCTTAAAAAGTTCCACAAAATCATGTCTTACAAAGACCATTGTCTCTTCCACGTGAAGCCAGAAGCTTCCTGCGATTGCAACTTTGTATTAAGTCATCCTCGCAGCTTCCATAGTCTTTCAGTACAACTTCCGCGGATGCCAAGTTAAGGACTGACAAAAAGTTCACTTTCGACCTTGGCCATGTCCGACAGAATGATGTCAGCTCATCAATTTTTTGCTTTGTGAATGCAGCTTCAATAAACGTTTTAATTCAGAATGGGCGTCTCGTGACTTTCTGCAGAATTATAGATCAGCTCTTTTTCTGCGGCTCAAATAACTAGGCCCAAAAGCAGGCAACTTATGTTTTCTAGTATAAAACAAACACAAGAAAAGTATTAATGTAAGAAATAAAGTATATTCTGTATCCACCCCATGGTTTACTAATTAATTAACCCACCCGATTAATCTAAATGTTACCTAGCTAATGCAAACAAATAAAGCAGCGTTTATATTTACCAGTCTCCGTTTTTCTATGAGACCCATATGCACCTAGAATAGTAGAAATGACATCACACAGACAAGGAAAAGCAAAACAAGCACATGCTTCTTTTAAGTTTGCAGCAGTTAGTAATGACAAAAACAAAAACAATAAATTAATTTATTATTTTGCACGAACAAAAAGATGCAACAAATATGCACGTTTATGAGCACACATGTTAGTCCCCCCCATGTGTAAAGTTTAATCTAAGTTGTATTAGTACGACATATCACAAATCATTAATAATTTTATTCATGTTATGGAAATGTAACTTTGCGAGTTTAAACAAAATTTTGTTTTCTATCTCGCTCCATCAAAGCAGACAGGGGGGCACATGTTGTGTCCCCCTGAATGCATCCCCATGGTGGGGGGCATGGATGGGGACCCTTTGCTCCTACACTGCCAGCCTTTTCATGGCTAGAAGCCCGGCATTAAATGACTGGCAGTGGAGGAACTCATAATATGTTCAGAGGGAATGCACCAGTACCGCTCAGCGTGTTAGATTGAGCCTCTGCCCACCAGCGCAAGGGAACGACAGTTCCCAGGTGCAGGCAGTGGTCCACCGATGGTACGACTTTAAAAGTCGTAATCTGGATGATGGTGAATTGCCCCTCCTTTCCCCCTGCAAGTGTGGTGGTCGGAAGACCGATGCACTCGCAATCAGCCCCTAAGTCCAAATGTAGAAATCTTCAATGAGACTTCGTCCAGCGGCTCCCTGATGATGACGCCTCCTTCTTGGAGACCGCCGGCTGCCTTGCTTAATGAATTTTACCTTTGCATACATTTTTCATTAAAAATTATCTTTAAGTCTATAGGTAAGCAGAGACCTAGCCCAATTTACCTTGTGTATCCAAAACGCACTCCATTGTGGTCAGGCATAAGTTAAGACTTTGCCCCAATCTCACACGACAAGATGTCCGCAGTTGGTTCTTTGATCTTTTAGGTTATAATTTTTACAAGAAAATGTTAAAAAAACATAACTCCAGTTCTACTGATTGGATTATTGTTGTTTTATTGTCAAATATTATAATACATTTTTCTTAGATTTTTCTAATTGGTGTGGGATATGTCTTTTATTTTCACTTTATTACGATCCAATTGCTGCATGAATACTTTATAAACTGAAATGTAATAAGGTTGAGTCCATATAGCCCTCTAGTTCCTGGGCTACATATAAAACATGGAAACAAAAACAATTAGCTCTAGCAGGACAGATTCAAGTGCATAAATCAACCGAAAATACCTTTACTATTGTTATCAGCAAAAATTATTAATATCCCACTTTGTATACTTTCCAACACATTTTCTTTTGAACTTAATAACAATGCTGTGATTTTTTTGTCACATAGGAAACTACACATGTCAAAACATAAATATTTGCTTCAATATCTTGAAACAGAGAAACAATCATACAGGAAAAAATCACAAATAACTGAAATAATGCACAGTCCTTGCCCAAGCAGTACCTTGTAATACAGACGGTCAACATATTATTCAGGGCTTTGTCCTGGCAATAGGTAGACTGACAGAGACAATAGACCATCTCGAAGAGTAACATATTCAATGTCTCTGACTACTTGAAGCAATGGTTTGCAAACCAATTGTGTGTCTTATAAGTATTGTCTGGCAGGCGGCCTAACTATTAACGGGACAAACCCGTTATGATTGTTTCTTTGTTTCAAGATAAATGACAAAATTATTTATGCATCGACATGTGTAGTGTCCTATATAACAAACAACGCAGAGCATTTTTTTCCAGTTCATAAGAAAATGTGTTGGAAAGTTCCAAGTAGGATATTGATAATCATAAAATAATTTTCGCTGATTTATTTTCCTGAATTTTCCTACTTGAGCTAATTGTATTTTATTCCATGGCATAAATACGTTGGGCCCAATTCACAGAAGTAATCTGAGACAAAATCCTAACTTTACAACTTTCGGTATTCACAAAAGGCATTTAGGAGATGTAAAGTTATGATTTTGTCTTAAGTTTTGGTCTTAAGACAAGTTTACCCTAAGTTAGGATTTTTTTTTTAAGACCAAAACTTCCGACAAATTTAAGGCAAAATCCTAACTTAAGTTTAATTTAAATTTAACTTAAGTTAAGATTCTGTCTTAAGACCAAAACGTAAGACAAACGTAAGACAAAATCCTAACTTTACTACTCCTAAATGCCTTTTGTGAATACTGAAAGTCGTAAAGTTAGGATTTTGTCTCAGGTTACTTTTATGAATCAGGGGGCATATTATCAAGGGGGTTTATCTCCGCTTTTTTGGCTTTAAAAGCCAAGAAAGCGGAGATAAAATTATCTCCCTATTACCTAGCTGTCGCAAACACCAGTTAGCGACACCTAGTAGGAGATAGCGACCATATTGGGCCCCACTTTGCATGTCAGTGATATTTATCACTAATGACATGCAAAGTGGGCGTGCCAAGATGTTAGCGACTGGAAACAGTCGCTAACATCGCTATCTCCTATTACGCGAATATCTCCAAAAGCTAACACCTGCCCTGAGCAGTTCTTAGCCATGTTATCCAATGGGAGGTGGATAACATTGCTAAGAGCATTAGCTCGATAATGCATGCATATCGCTGACTTTTCAGCGATATTCATGCATTGCGGCCGATTTTTATCGCATTTGCTATAAACCTTGGTAATACCAAGGTTTATTTGCGATAAAAATCGCCGCAGCTCAGCGGTACATTTTTGTCTCTAACCAAGCAATAGCGATAATTATCACTATTGCTTGGTCAGGACCTTTATGTATTGCCTCTAAGTTAACCTTGACTGCTTTTGTGCCAAGCTACGAGAGGGTTCAACAAAAATTAATTGAGTGACTTTGTGTGATTCACCCTGATAGGAATTATGCTGGTTGCTTCAGGGGGGCTCACTCACCCCTCAACCAAAAACCCAATTTCTAACAGTCTCTAAAAATCATTTGAGATCTTAGGGGTCTATTAGGATGGCGGGTGGACTACAGTCCGCTCCCGCCACCTCAGCGGTGCTGGGAAAGGCCGCTAGTGGTGCGGCGGTCCCTCTGTGCCTATTAGGATGTGACCACCACCATGGTGGTTGCATCCTCTATATTTAACATTGTGGTGGGCGGTGCTGTATTCAGCACTCGCCACAATATTAAAAGGGCATGTTGTGCATTTGCATGCACAACGTGACAGGCACCGCGTGGTGCCTGCCACCTTGTGCATGCAAATGTCGGGGTGTACCATAGGTACCCCCCAAGTGCAGCCACCCACCCCACCAACCCCCTGGGGGCCCGTAACTGGCCCCTAAAGGCATTCTTCACATGCCTTTCCATGGCGGAGTCTCCGCCATGGAAAGGCATGAGACCGCCATCGTCGTAATCACCATATTGCAGGTCTTTTCCGCCCGGTAGGCAATTGGGTGGATTACCTACCGGTGGAAAACTGGCAGACGGTCTTTCTGTCCACCTGGGTCCCCTCCGCCATAGTAATATGGCGGGGGCAAATGTTAGGCAGGCGGATGGAAATGGTCGCCAGATCGCTACCGCCTTACGTGTGGTGGCGAACCCCCCGCCATCCTAATAGACCCCTTAGTGTCATGTGTAATGCCTTACTTAGACAATCTAATACATTAAAAAAAAAGTAGTCCTCTTGGGAGATTATCCTCCCTAACAGGAAAAATCAAGACATATGTATAAGAGCTGTCCATTTCTGGGCCTCGTTGACTGTGCCTTTGTATCTCTTCTCATTAAAAGTCCAACCATCAACTGGACATATACAATTTGTCTGGAAGCACACTGCCGCACCAAGGAACAGCAAAATATCAATACCACATGCAGTCAGTTGTGCTTTCCTAAATGAGATGTCGCGCGGTATGGCTCTATTGATAATTTACTGCATTTAAGAAGTAACTTGTTATATTGGTGGGGAGGCACAGACACCACTCGCGTTCACAAAGTTTGCTCTCTTTGAGTCCATTAAGAATGCCTCTCTTCTTTCGTTGAGTGATGTTGATAGGACTTGTCCTGTGTAATATTCAGTCAATCTCTGAAGGGTTCTTGTGAGCGATCCAGGCCATTATTTGCAGTAAGCAGTCAGAGGAATTCTCTTGGAAGTGTGAGCATACCATACGTCAGAAAGTATCTCTACTCTGCCTACTGCTACACTATACCTGCAGACACAGTGAATATCCATCATGGAGCAATGGCTAGCCTTTAAATACACTGAAAAAAGTGGTTATCCACACTTTATAGTACACGTCATTCAAATGTACATTCTAGACATTTTGAAAATCTTAATACCGCAAGCAATGCTTTATATATATCATTATACAAACCAAAAATGTATGAAAGCAAAATGAATATTTGTGAAGAAAGGAGTACAGGGGCCTTCTTGAATTGATATGAGTTTTGCATACTAAAACTTTTCTGACACGTAATAAACATGCATTTTCATGAAGTATAGTGGTAAAACAAATTCCTGCTTTAATGCAAGTAAATAATGCCTATTGCCTACAACTGCCAAGTGCGTGCATCTTAAATGTCAACACTGCAGCTGCAATTGCTTCGTTCTCGTGGCATTGGGCACACATGGAAAAGCATCACAGCAGCTTCAAGGGGTAATGTAGCCGAGTTAAACGTTCGCACAAGCGTGTACCTTCCATTACGATTGCAATGACAGCTTTTATAACTCTGTTCATGCAAAAGTGTACTAAATATTTTAGATGAGAGTTTCCGCGCATTTCAAATACTGTCATCTCTGTTGGCTGGAATGGTTTCTGACATTTGAAGGCAGACTTTCACTGCAATAACCGATTCTGCAATCAATGGCGTGGTGAAAGTTCAGCGACATAATCTAAGAAGGTCACGGATCCACCACAGAAACCGAATCTGAAAAGGTCAGCTAATTAATTCGGAATGTTATGATGTTTACCGCAGTGCTTTGATGTGTAGTTTTGTGCGTGCGCGCGGTTTAATTAAGCGCTGATGGTGGGTTAGTAATGAAAACAATCCATTTTCCAACTTGATGTCTAATTTTCCCTTTTCAGACAATCCAGTCGATCGCGCTATGGTTGTAGTTCAGTGGTAACATTATCAAAGCAATTTACTGCATGGCAACGATAATTCAGTGTGAAATACCCTTTAGAATAATCCTATAAAAGTGTTTTTGATAAAAAAAAGATCTCATAAACATATTGGGCGAGTGAGGGTGCATTGATTATTTACCGATATTCCCAATACCATGGGCCTTATTTATGAAGGCCTTGCGCCGCCGGTGCGTCACTTTTTCCCATTTTAAAAGTGGCGCACCGGAGGCGCAAGGCCTTCATAAATAAGGCCCCATGATTCTTTTCTCCTCGTCCCAGTCTGGCTAAACTAGGAGTGGCCACCTCGTTGACAGGCACCCTACTATCCTGAAATTATGAAAATAAAAACAACTTCTCCCTTTTAGGATTCCTGAATTTGCAGATCCTGATCACACCAATAACCATTTCTGAACTGTTCCCAAGCTAAGCAACAAGCCATAAGACCGTCCAAGGAGGCTCCCTGATGATGACGCCTCCTTCTACGATACCGCCAACTGCCGTGTCCTACTGAATTTTACTTTCTCATACATTTTTAGTTCAAAATTCTTCTAAGTCTGAAGGTAAGCAGAGACCGTGCCCAATTTACCTTGTGTATCCAAAACGCACTCCATCGTGGTCAGCCGTAAGTTAAGACTTTGCCCCAGTCTCACACAACTAGATGTCCGCGGTTGGTGCTTTGATCCTTTAGGTGCTAGTTTTGACTAACAATGTAAAAAAATCATGACTTCAGTTCTACTGATTGGATTTTTGTTGTTTTGGTGTCAAATAATATAATACATTATCCTTCTATTTTTCTAATTGGTGTGGGATTTGTCTTTTATTTTTACTTTATTACCGTCCAAGGACGGATGGTTAGCATGTAAGGATTACGACGAGGACGAAGGAAACCGAATAATTGATTACCAGTAGGTAATAGAACCATTACCTCCTCTTCTTCATCCAAGTCCCTACTAAATGAGGGTATTCAAAAATAGATTTAGAGCTGGCAAATAACAGAATACTAGAAACAGTTAAGGTCAGGCACACATACAATTTTTAATCATAACATGTGAAGAAGATCTTATAGAACATTATCTGGTAAGACAGAAGCCAGCTCAGATGAACAAAAATTCCTTTTTTCTTCTGTGCCATTATCTAGATAGTAGTGAGAAACAAGGCTAGAAGAACAAGACCAGGTAGCTACCACACAGATGCCTGTAGATGAGTGCCACTTCAATCAGACAAGATAAGTGAAAAAATGTGTGTGCAGTGCAAATAAGTGATCTCAACCACAAATTAAGAGAAGAGATAGCAGTTTTGAGACATTGACTGACTGGTCCAAAAAAATTCACAAAAGGAGAATCTGTAAGAACCGCTCTAGGTAGCGGTTCAATAAACTTCTCACAATATAGTGTACTGAAAAGAAGTAGCTTTATTCTAGAAGAATAAGATTTCATCCATTTCCCAACCGCTTCTCTGGTCAACTGTTAATATCTCTTTCTACAATAACATTCAATCTACTGGTGTGACATAGATACAGTTCCAACCACCACAGAGATTATATCACCACACACTGCCTAGTTACCACTCACCTCCCCTCTTTAACAAACCCAATAATTTACCATATGAACAAATGAAAAAATGTAAAGCTTTTACCTCTGTTTCAATAAGAGAGTACTAGTACCATATGCTACTCAGGCATAAGGTTAACAGAACTGAGAATTAAATATACAGAATTCATTGAACAAAATCTTTCAAGTGAAAAGTTCTTCTCTTCGTCCTAGAGGACATCCTTGGCCCAACCTTTTACCCAGTATCGTTACCACTCATGGGCGTCCGCAGACATTTTTCCAGCGGGGGTAAAATATTAACGTCATCACCATCCTCCGACATGATGTGTGCCAGGTGGGGCAGAAGAAACACTGGGGCGCAGAACTAGGATAGACTCAATTAAATGCCAGGAATCCAGGACATATGACTGACCCTGCCACAGGCCAACAAACACCACCTGTAGGGAAAACGCTAAACTTTCTGACAAGGAGCTTTATCTCTGTCTGCTAGGTGTGCAGACTTCTGGGTCCTCGATCCAACACCAATCAAGGCTGTCTTCAGCACAATTCGATTTTTATCAGAATACTTTAAAACAGCCTATGATTAAAGCACCAGATTAAATATACTGTATGCACAGGGTATGTTAGGGATTATTTGTAGCACACATATTTTCCAATATTGGCTTCTTGGTGCTAGAATTCATGATAACTTTTATCCAAAGTTAAAGAACAACGTCAAAGTTAGTGATAAAGAATGCAGCAATCACACCCGCTAGTGATTTGCCAGTGGGTGCTCCCTTTATTAGAATTCCCCAGGCATTGCTCAATTTTACACACATTCAATTAATTTATACAAAATAAAATGTATAGGTCCAAATGTTAGCTATATTTTTTAAAAGAAACGTAGAGTCCCTCTACGTGTAGTCAATGTCAAACTGACATTGGTCGAAGTGGGGAAAATAAAGTAGGGGAACAGTGGGCGGAGAATCAGAGGACGGGAATAACCCAAAGATTGGATCTGTGGGTGGAGCCAGAGGTGTGGCTGGAATGCGCAGACATCTCAATTTTTAGTATTTCTTTGGCATTTTACTGCCCAGTTTAATAAACCAATGGATACAGATGATTATTTAAGGTTATAATGAGCTATTGACAATAAAATATATTCACAAAGTGGGATATGCTTCTAATCACAGAATGTACCAAATACGTTAACATGTGGAAACACAAGCCATTTTTGTCTCTGAGCCATGGAGTTTCTGTCATCAGCACTTCACCCATTTTCAACAACAGCAGTACAAACATGAATGGCAAAATATCCTAGTTTGCAAATGTTTTCTCTAAAATTATGGCTCTGCCATATTTGTCATAATGCAAGATCTGATGCATGATCTGACCATTTAAACTAATAAATTGTTTGTAGCTCAAACATATCAAAAGTTAATATAAAATGTGACTTGTGTTGCTGCGGAGTGGAAGGCCTATTGTAAATGTTGACTGGTCACCTTTCTCACTGCTGCGTTTGTATGTTACACTGGTACTAATAAGGCAAAATCTTTCCAGAGACTGTTAGCAGGTGTACACACATCAAAATAATAAAATATCTGAAAATATACTGCATTACGCTGCAGCCTTTTTTTTAGTCAACACTACGGCATAATGTTGTCATCCTTTGCTGCACAATTAATTCCAGTGGCCCCACAGCAGGCAGCACATGTTAAAAGTGCTTGTGAATGAAGCAGGGAGACTGTGAAGTCTGCGAACTTAGTTTGGTGTGCATGCAAATCCTGCATTGCCAATCCATGGTGAGTTGCAGCTACTGCTGCTGAAACAAGGCCAATGGAGGTACCTTTGGGTGAGGCAGACTGGCCTCAAGGGCAGGGCCAGCCATAGTACTGGTGGTGTCCTGTGCATTAATGTTTGTTAGTGCCCCCAATGACCACCTCTGCCATGGATTCCCTCACTACCACCCTTTAGCTGTGCCCCCCAAGTCTTCATAACCACTCTCTCTCAGAAGCATTTAATTTGATTTACAGCGCCACCCATACCATTGTAGAGTGTCAGAGCACTTTACATCACATACATTACACAGAGACAATCAATATGTGTGTAAATCACTGCATAGAAAATGTTACATAAGACTAAGGACTACAAGGTGTAGGAGTCACATGACAACCATACTAGTAGCCCGTATAGTTTTATAGTGATTGGTGTGGAGAAACACAATACCCGGAATTTAAAACGTAATGCCATGGTTGGGGGTTCTCCTTAATAATCAGAATTGATTTCTGTCCAAAAGAACACTTTTTGGGACATTAGGATAATCAAAGACTGGGGGACGGGGGGGACACAACACTCTAATTTATACCTTGCAGTTTGTATGCAGATCTTAGATGACAGTTAATAGCTCACTGTTCTAAGTTAGGATTTTAACTTATAAACTGCAAGTAACAAAAGGATCTCTCTGACAAAAGCAGTAGCCCACTGACCTATTTACATTATGTGCACTTTTTGATCTGCATGGCGCATGTTCTTTGCAGCCGGTACAGTAACCCTCTGAGCTACCTTTCCATGAATCAAAACTTCCACTAGACAACATTCTGATCTCTCTAGGAAGAACATTAATCACCAGAGTATTCATGACATTTTTATTGTTGCCAAAAATTGCTGGAGGCCAGGAAGGAGGCAGCAAGCGGTTGTAAAACCTTAATATACTTGCAAACATGATGCCTTCACCTAAAGTCAGCACCCGGTGCGGTCACACTGGTTGCACAGCCCTAGAGCTAGCCCTTCTCAAGGGTCCTGTGACCTCAGTGACTGTTGTTCTAGGGTGTGCTGCTTCATAGGCCTGCCCGCAAGACTGGAGGTGAACTTCAGTATGGATAGTGGTGGACAAGCCTTGAAGGTTAACCTACACTTGTCATGCTAGGTTCCACCTGCTGGTGCAAAGACATCAGGACTTCTAAGGTGTTGCGAAGCCTTTGAAGGTCTAGCATGTGATTGTGCTCTCACAGGAGTGTGGTCTGGTGGGCTGGTTATTAAGGCTGAACCTGGTTTCCAGTTCCAAATTCAGCAGCTCTGACCATAGTGCCACATCCTCTCCCCCACTGAACACCGTACTGCCCCACTGAGAAAAACTCCCACTGTTTTCAACTACAACCCAATTGTTGCTCGCTATAAACACCTGGATGCGCAATTTAAATTATGCACTAGACAAGAGCAATATGCGGCCTACAAAAAAAAAAGTAACAACATCCTTGAAAAAGCAAACACTTATAGGGAATGCAAAATTTAGCAAACCATGGGAAATGTAAGCAGGAACAACATGGTTACCTTAATGCTTTTACGCTCACTATTCAGAAATCAGTGAGTGCTTTTGCCTGAAAAGTTAAGGACATGACTACAGGGCCCTGAATGGACCCATTTCAATGGCCATTGCTTATATCCTTACAAAACGTAAGCAGTATGGTAAAAAGACCACATCCCTGGACGCAGAGCCGCAGCACACATTTTGTTTTCAAATCCACATATTGCAGTACCTCCAGGATTGGTGTATTATTTCCAAATCCAGGGAAAACAAAGACAAGAAAACAAAAATAGCGCTTCACTGGTAAACTCTGTAAAAGTGGTGCTAATGTGTTTCAGTGTGAATAAAATCAGTTGGGCCAGTTTGCTACCACTCTGTCTTACTCTATTTAGTTATTTATCTATTTTTGATATGTTTAGCCTTTGATTCCCAATGCTGCACTTTGGAATTAAAATGTCAGAAAAATCCGACATTTCCAGCAAAAGCGTCTTTCTTTTTTGGATCCTCCATTTCACAGGGAAGCAAATAAAAGAAAGGAGAGGAAAGAGAGTGAGAACCTGGTCTTGAAGTCACGGTTTTCATGGGCGTCCGCAGGGGGGGGCAAGGAGGCTCGCTCCAGGGGGGGCAAGCGCCCCTCCTTGCCTCCCCTGTGGACGCCCATGTTACCACTACCTCTATCATTGCCTTTCATCTCTGCACCCATCTTCCCCTTCCCAGAAGAATTTAATGGACCATTGACCACCACAACCCTGCCAAGGTTCCAAATTTGGTGATCCTGCATCTTTACAGCATTGACAAAAACTTTTGTAACCTAAATAGGTGCTTGAAACTTAGGCCCATCATCATCCCTTCCAGGGCATCTGATCATTACCATGTCTCCCACTGCTACAACGTTTTTTTACAGCTTTTCTGATTTCAAATTTTATTTTCCTGTCTCACTCTTTTAGATTCATTTTCGCTCCAGTTATATGCAACTTCATCCTACCTTATCTTTAATTCAAAGTTCATCACCCAAGAAGGGTCTGCCAGACCCGGACCGCTACCTTCTAGCTCCGCTAGCGTCCACTAGGCGGGCGCCATCTTGCTCCTCCTCTAAAGATGTGGCCAGTGTGAGAACAGTGTCGCTTTTCTCCCCGCTCTGACTCCTGACTCCCGCTCTAATTCCTTTTTGTGTGCTGTTACCCACCCTCCGGCTCTGGATGCTGTTCTGTGGCAGGCCATCGCATTACCCCGGAGCGACTCTCCTCGTTCGGCGCTGCGTAACAGCGTACCTGCACCGCTTACTGCTTCGACTTACCAGCGCCCCCACAATGGCTCCGAAGATCACGGTGAGTGGCGTACCAATGAAAGCAGCAGCTGCGGCCGCTGCAAGAAGAGCGCAGAGCGAGGTAAATCTGACCTCGAACAAGAACGCCATGGTACCCGCTGACAGTTCCCTGGGACAACTCCAAAAACAACGCCCAACAGAGTCGAGGAGAGGGAAGGGCGGACCGAATGCAGGCACCAGCAGGAGTAAACCAGCCGGACCCTCTGTGGTGGAGCTGTTACAATGGAATAAATAAACATCGACCACAGTGAGTATTGTCCCTGGGAACCGGTCTGAGGGGAATCCTGGTGAAGCGGATGGAGCAGGTGCGGGGGATCGGGTAGATGCTGGCGGGAGTACCGAAGTAGCGCATAACTCAGACATTGCAACCCAGGATAAAGCTGTATGCACGTTTATATCTCGGGATGATGGAAAAGAGGGGGCTCATCGACAGAAATTAATGCTGGGACAAATCAAAGAAAATAATCAGACACCCACAAGTAACCTCTAATCTACATAGTAAGTGTCTGATTGGAAAAGGAGACCCACCCAGTAGTAACGCAACACAGGAACTTGTCAGGTCCCTAACAACACTCCAAGAGCTTGCAAGTCATTTGGGTCATGTAAAAGAAGTTGAAACCATGGTGGAGAAAGACGGTGGGGAAGAGGAGAAAGAAAAGAGCGACTGCTTTTTCTCTCTGACAGAAGAAGCAGAGTGGTCGGAGGATGCATTAGGCACATCGCAGGAGGCCAGCAGCTTAGAATCGGACTTGGAGGAGAGCGATGAGGATTTACCCACGACAACAAAAAAAGGCCCAGCCGTCTAGGCAAAGAGAATAAGCAGAGAAAAGATCTTTCCTGGGATTATTCAGAAAATACCCCATTGTCAGGAACCGGCGATAAACCCTCTACTGCTGCAAAACCCGAAGGACCCTCCACACTGAAGACTATTCATCAGGCTATACTGGCCCACAGAGAGGAGGCACGCCATGATAGTAGGAAAACCCAGGCAGGGATGAGGAAAATGCAGGGAGTGGTTCGTAAACTATCTAAGGCATTCTCTAATATGGGGGAAAGAGTCGCAAATTTGGAGGAAAGGGTAATGGGTGCTGAAAGTGAAACGATAAAAGCAGTAACGATGGTGGAGGCCCATGATGCCCAGATAAAGGACATACAATGGAAGCTGGAGGAATCAGAGAACAGACAAAGAAGGAACAACCTAAGAGTTCTCAGGGTGCAGGATGGAGTGGAGTGGCCCGACGCCAGGAACTATATAATCAGTCTGTTTTCTTCTGCTTTCCCAGAATTATCGAATTGGAACTGGGCATCCGAGTTACAAAGGGCACACCGTTTCCCTTTCAAACAACGTATACCGGTGAAGGAAGGAGACAAACCACGGGTTATCCTGGTCTTTTTTGGAAATTTTCTTTTGAGGCAGTCCATCTCGGAAAAGGCAAGACCGGATGCCAGGAGAACAAGTGGGGAGGTATCTTTCTTTGTAAGGCCGGACTTCTGCCACATCACGGTAGAGAAACGTTGGAGACTTAGAGAGATTCTGAAGCCGTTTCAGGACAAGAAGATCCAGGCATTCCTGGTTAACCCCGCGCAACTGAAAATCATTAATCAGGGGGCTACCCATTACTTTTCCTCGGAGATCAAGGCAAAGGAGTATCTGGACTCCCTGGGTTAAAGATGTGTGGGGGTACTGTAAAACATCGATCTGAGCCATGGGTTGAAGTTTGAAAACTGGGGGTGGGGATCAGAGGGGGCTTTACTTTCTTTTTTTCTTGGAGGATTTACACACCGGACATTGAGGTTAGAATCTGTGTTGGTTTTTCTTTCAATAGGACCTGTTACTTTCTAGGATCGCGTTCATCATATGCAGAGACCTAGGTCTGAGCACTCCCGGGGAGGGGCAGGTAGCTTTCAGAGAGGTGGGAGGTTGGGGGAGGTGGGTCACAGGGTAGGGGGTGGTAGGGTGGAGTTTCTGGGCACTTTTAGGGGTGGGTTGGGAGGGGGGTTAGGGGTTAAAAAAGAGAAAACTATTGGAGTCATGTGTACTGTTGTTATAACCCTAATGTTTGAAGGGTCAGCTTTTAGAAAAAAGGTATCATGAGGAAGCTTAGGATTTGCACGATGAATATTGGGGGATGAATGATGGGCTAAAAAGACAGAAACTAGGGCATTTTGTAGCTATGAATAATCTAGATGCTATTTGTATTCAAGAAACACATCTGCCCTGGTCTAAGAAAAATCTGTTAAATCTTAAAGGCTTTGAGCTTGTGGGGTGTTCGATGCAAACATCCATGATCAGGGGGGTGGCCCTTTAATTAAAAGTAATCTTGGAGGATGCAAACGTTCCCTTTCGGAGGTGTGGGTTAGATGGGCCATAGCGAAATTAAATATAGAAATTACCATCTTTACAACCTATGGCTCAAACCAAGATGATGCTGATATATTTGATAGATTAGAGGTAGAACTACTCAACTGGCCACACCCACTGATAGTCTGCGGGGATTTCAATATCTCCGAAGATTTTACTGGGGGAATGAACAACACTAACTATGTCGGCCGTAAACCTAAGGTGTTTAGAGCGGTGTCGGCATTAATTAATACACATAGCTTGCTGGATGTTCGGGGTGATAAGGAACCACAGAACCCAGGTTTTACCTTCTTCTCTTGTCCCTTCAAAAAATATACCAAGCTTGACTATTTTTTCATATCCCAAATGGAGGTAGGAAGGATTGGCATCCGCAAAATGCCCAAAACAATCTCTGACCACAGCCCACGGTTATCAATGTATGAAAAAGATAACTTAATCTCTCTGCCATATAAATGGACGTTTCAGAGGAGATTACTAGCCAATCCCGAATATGTGAACCTTCTTAAAAATTGGGCACAGGGTTATTTCGATGAAAATAGGTATAGTGCCTCCCGTAATAGCGTTTGGGATGCTTTTAAAGCAGCACTAAGAGGGGAGACCATCAGTTTCACAGCCTTTCAAAGGAAAAAAGCAAATAAAAAAAATAAAAAAGAAGGGTCTGCCAGAGTAGTTGGATGCAAACTATTTCCTGTTGTGCAATGAGGAGTAAGCCTATACCTTCCAATTCAAAGAATTAGACTTTGCTAGCATGATAGTTTCCTTGAGAACGCTGTTAGTCTTTCCACCATACCATTTGTCTCTGGGTGATAGCGGGCACACCTCTTGGTTTTTATGGCACGCATCTTAAAAAAATCCTCCATTTGCCTGCAAACCAATGGAATGCCATTGTCTGTAAGAAGAGTCTCTGGTTTTCCTTCCCTTGCTATAAGACTCTTCAGGAAAGCTATTACATGTTTGGTTCCATTCTCAAGCACCCTTCAGGCAACCGTGAGTATATAGCCACAACTACCATGACATAGGTTAGATGACCCTCACCCTGAATTGGACCAAGAATGAAGAAATTTCTTTCCATGGCCTGGATGTATGTTCTCTGACCAAGATGGGCTGTATCCTGTTTTTATTTTACTTCTCACTCAGGGAGCATGGCAAGCAATCTCGTATAACTTTTTCAATTTGTATGGCCATCCCCGGCTACCAATAAGAAGAGCTTAAACTTTCCTTCATTTTCAACATAATCGAATGAGATTCATGAGTTAAGTCTATTAACTCCTCACAAAGTTTGTTAGGAGGCACTAAGCGAGTACCCCAAAACAAGAGTTCAACTCGTCCTTTACTCCCCAAAATGCTTTACAACCATCCGACCCTTGATTATTTGCATGCCATTCCTTACTCACCAGAGACAACCCTTCATTGAGTAAGACATCAGAGTCGAACTCTTCATGCCACTGTTCCTCTGTAATAACACTCTGTTCCAAAATGCACACAAATTAAGTTTCCTCATCAAACTGTTCAGTATCGTCTTGCCCATGGTCACCTTCTGAAACTATTCTGGACAGCATGTCAGCAATTCCATTCTCTACTCCTGGAATACATTTCATGTCAAAATTATATTCCTAGAGGTTATCACTTGTATTGTTATTCTATTTGATACCAAGTAAATTCCTTTCTTCACAAAATTCTCACAGAGGGGTTTATGGTCAGTTCTAACCTCAAACATCATACCCACAGAACTTTCTTTAATTTCATGATTGCCCAGAACACAGCAAGGGCTTTTCACTCAATCGCTGAATATCTTGACTCAGCATCCTTTAGTCCATGTGATGTAAACCTAATAGTATTCATGCCATCGCTCCATTACTGCTGTGATACTGCACCTAAGCCTTTGAAGCTAGCATCAGTAGTGATCACTGTTTTTTTCTGAGGATCAAAATTCTTCAATTTGGGAGCTGTGCTAAGATTTTCCTTCAAAAGTATACATTTCCTTCCACATGCTTCATCCAACGAAAATGTTGCTCACTTTCTAAATAACTGACTCAACTTAGCAAAGTACTCAACAAACTTATTGTAATATTCAATCATTCCTAAAACTTTAATCAGATCCTCCCATGAAGAGGGAGCGCTCATGTGCAAGATGGTGTTAACCAAATCAGCTTTGGGTATTATCCTAACACCAGTAATTGTATGTCCTAAATAGTTTATGATAGTAGCAGCAAACTTGCATTTTTCTGCTCTTATAGTGAGATTGAAATCATCCAATTTACTCAGCACGTCTCTGAGCCGGACATTGTGTTCTGTGTCCTCATCAAAAACAAGAATATCATCTTGGTACATGCACACAACTGTCTCTCCCTTTGATACTTTCTCCATGGCTCGTAGGAAAACCGACGCTGCTGAAACTAACCCAAACTGGAGTTGAATATATCTAAACATGCCAAGGGAGTGACAAATGCAGTGTAATCTCTAGAAGATTAGTTTAGTTCAACTTGGTGATAGGCCAAGCTGAAATCGATGGTACTTAATTCTCTCGCCCCACCAAGTAACAACAACTGTTCCGATATATTGGGAAGGGGGATACCTATCAACTATAATGTTCTTGTTTAAATGCCTCAAGTCCAAACAGAGACGCAAAATACTATTTGCCTTTTGAGCTGTACATTTGGGGCAAGCCACTCTGTCCCTTCAACTTCCTCTGTTATTCCACCATCTTTAAGTTTCTCAATCTCTTTTGCATTTATTCAAATTACATTCAGTACTTGAGAGTGAAAAATTCAATGTGTATTTGTTAAAATGAAAGTGCTTGCTCAGTTTTCACGGCAGCGGCTGATACGGAATGTTACATTATCTTAGAAGACTCCTGTAACAGTATGTTTTCTAATACACCTCCTCACTTGTCACCCAGAGATAAACAAAAGTATTTCTCACCTAATCCGGGGACAAACTACCAAGCTTAAAGTTGTTTTCAATTCATTGGCGATTTAATGATACCGAATACAACTAGAACATTGATGTGCTGAGATCCTCTCCTGACAGCCAACTATGCCAGTGTAAGATCTGCTCTAGGTAATGGTTAAATAAACTTCTCATGATATATTGTGCACAAAAGAAGTAGCTTTATTCTAGAAGAAGATCTCATCTATCTCCCAACAGCTTCTCTGAACAACTGTTAATATCTCTTTCCACAATAACATCCTATCCACTGGTGTGAGATAGATACCATTCCAATGCCACCTCAGATACCATTACCACCCTCTGCCCAGATACCACAGAATCATTTTGTCCAAATGAAGACATGTGGTCTAAATAGATGACCATGTTACAGTTAAGACTGAACACTCCAGAAATGATAAAATCTCCTGAGAGAAATGGAAAGAAGATTGCCCTTTGGGAACAAACCCAGGACCGTAACAAAAAAATAGGATGGTCTTGGAAAATTCTGATATAAGGGCATAGCAATGATCTGTGCTTACCCAACAAACAGAACGAGGTAATGGCCATACGAAACATAACCTTAAAGGATAAAAACTTTACAGAGTAGAATTTCCAATAGTTCAATAAAGGAACTTGTTAAATATTTAGGGCCCAAGGAGTAAGGTATCTAGGAAGAGGACAGGCCAAGGAGAAACCATTCTGACACAGGAGTCTAAAGATTCACACTCATTCACAGCACTCCAGGGCTCTTCAAAAACTCATAATGCTGCAATTGAACCCTAAGTGTTGAATGGCAAAGGCCCAAAGAAAAACTATCTAGAAAGAATTGGAAAGCAGAGGAAGGCTCTCACTCTAAGGGATGAACACTTGTGCAAACACATCAATCAGAAAATGAATGTCAGGAAGTGTCATGGATCATGAATATGGTTAAGGAGGAATACAGAAGTGGCGTATGAGGCTGTAATAAAAGGGAATGGAGTATATCTGCAAAATACCTTAGCAAACCTATTTTGCAGGAATTTGTTTGCAGTGATGCCTCATTCAAGATAGTGGTCAAGATAGACAAGGATGCCACAAAGTGAAAGAGAAACTAGTACAAAGTATTGCAAGACTTGGACAGGTCATCTTGAGAGATTTCGTATTAGCAGCCATCTTGAGTCTTCAGTCCAAAAGGAGAAAGAAAAGTTGTTCTATCCTAATAACTGGATGCTTCCACTGCTGGATTCTGGAGTTTGGGGATCCAGGAGGTTTGGGAAGCTGCCAGTTGCTGAGGAGCTTTGATGTGACAGACGTTGTGGTATGCTGCATAATAAACGACTTACCCATAGATCAGTGGTTCCCAAACTTTTTTGACCTGTAGCTCCCTTGACCTAATCGACAGTTGGCCGTGGCTCCCCATCATTTTTTTACCGGTGGGTGGAAGGGTATGTACTTCCTGTTGTCTTCCTTAAAGTAATGGGACGCAATGAAGGTATTATAATGGTTGGAATGCTTGAATTATTAATCTCATCCACTGGCAACCACTTTGGCTGCCACTTACAGTTCACACAAATGTGTCCCGTACTTTAAATAAACGTATTAAGACGTTTGTATGGGCAGGCAAAATACCTCATCTCACATCGGCAAGAACTCACCCCTACGCTGCAGCTGCAATTTCCCAAATCGTGTGCGCTAGGGTGACCAACTGGCATATGTGCAAATTCAGGACAGTGAGTGTAAAAATTCAGGACAAAGGGACTAAATTCAGGACAAAAATTCAGGACAAAAGGTCAAAATTCAGGACAAAACTTCGGGACAAAAGGTACGTTTCACAGACACATCAGAGGTGGTCCTGCAATAGTATATAAGTAAGTAAAATAACAACCACCTAAGTACAAGTCTAAATAAGTTTATATTAGGTTGAGACAATCATGCACTTCACGGTTTTTCAGTATGCCCACAGCTTGCTAGCCTGGACGATTCAAAATTTGCATCTCGCTCCAGCAGGTACATTATCCACCAGACAATGGTCAACCGCACCTGAATATAAGTGAGGCCGCTTTTATTGTTGATTGAAAACTACTGGATATACAAGGAACTTTGCAGTGCCAGCCCCCAGTGACAAACCCCCCCGCCCCCTTTCCAGCCTCCCTTGGAAACATCCGATGCCCGGTCCGGCCAGTGCGGCCTTGCTACCACCCTCCAATGGTGCCCCTCATCTTTACATAGACTGTCTCTCATGTGTATTTAATTTCTTTTATAGTGTTGCTCATCCCAAGTATGTAGGGCAGGGTGTCGGATTGTGTTACATCACACACACATTATATAGAGACAATGACTCATATTAACATAAAAGTCAATGTATAGGAAATGGTACTTAAGATAATGGGTGCTACAAGGTGTAATCATTCTTTCATCCATCATTCAGTCTTTCACCATTCATTCTGTCCTTCCATCTGTGTGCCCATCTATATCCAAACATATTTAACCATTTGCAAACCAATCCACCATATATCCTTCCGTCTATCATTTCACCCTTTCACTCATCCATCCATTATTCATCTACCCACCCTTTCACCCTATCCATCTGTACAGTCATCCATCCATCCACTCTTCCACCAGGTATCCATTCACCCATTCACTTACTCATCCATCCGCCCATTCACTTACTCATCCATCCACCCATTCACTTACTCATCCATCCGCCCAGTCATTTATCCTTCCACCCATTCACCATTTCAGTCATTCATCCTCCCTTTCTCTCTCATCCCCTTTCACTTATCCATCCATCTACCCACCCATCTACTCATCCATTCATGAATCCATCCATTGATCCTATTACTCATTGATCCTTTCACTCATCCAGCCATCCGTTCACTCATCCAGCCATCCGTTCTCTCTTCCATCCACTCTTTCACTTCACTCATCTATCCATCCTTTTGTCCATCTACCCCCTTTCACTCACTCATCAATCCTTACATCCACGCTTTCACTCATCCATCCATTCACCATTTCACTTATCAATTCATCTATCCACCCATTCACTTGCACATCATCTACCCTTTCATTCATCCATCCATCCTTTCACACACCCATCCACCAATTCACATGCCCATCAGCTGCCCTTTGCACTCATCCATCCATCCTTTCACACACCCATCCACCCTTTTACCTATCCATCTACCCTTCCACCCATACATCCATCTATTTCACTTTTTTCTCATCCATACTTCCACTCATTCATTCATCCTTTCATTATCTATCCATTCCCCCTTTAATTCATGCATTCATCCTTTCAGTAATCCATCCAGCCATTCAGACATTCCTGCACTTATTTACTCACCCACCTTTTCACATTATGAGCTGAGCCCTTGTCTGCAGAGTTGCAGGCAGAAGAGTCCTATCAAGAACGAACTACAGCAAGGGGTGGGGTGGTGGAGAGTTCACTATGCCCCTGCACATAGGCAGACTAAAAACGTAGAAGTCATGAGTCACACATGATGCACAGTGCCAGGACGTGAGGTGACTGTGACATGGTGTTGTTTCCAGGGCTTTAAGTGGTGTAAAAAAACTGGGGGGTCTCTTCAATGGATGTAATTAAGAGCACAGTTTAAAACACCTAGGCTAAAAATCTGCTATTAGCATAGTGTGCAGCCTGACTGGTATTATGTTATTTCTGTCCTTGCATCCAGATATATAATACAGCAAGTATCATTACACCAACAACAAGCCAGGACTATTGGCCTAGTCAATGGTTGCTAGTTCCTTAAAATAAAAAAGCAGCAACCATGGCTTTGTTAGATATAATATTGAAAATACCTCAGTTCTAAAATGATGAGACAGAGAAAGAACGATAACCTGTTCCTTTGAACTTGTTTCACAGGCTTCTTCAAATGAAGTGTTCTCTCACATTGCAGCATGGGCGGTTTACTTTTTATCAAACAGAATGCCCTTCTGTACCCAGAGGCAGGAGGAGGCCGCCACATGCTTTAACACCCCCATTGACATTCTGTATGTAGCAATTAGCGGCAAACAGAATGACAATGGGCGGGAGGGGCTGCTGTTGTGCTCCAGGAGGAGTGTGAGGCGGCTCCATCAGCGGGGGTGAGGCCTCTCACAGGGGAGCAGCGCTGCTCCGTGTGATGGCCAAAATGACAGACAAAAGGTGTCCGGACACTCGTGAAATTTAAGTATGGTTGGTCACCAAGTGTGCGCGGCGCCCCTGGCACCTCATTACGGCGCACCGGGGTGCCGCGGCGCACAGTTTGGGAACCACTGCCATAGATTCATCAAGCATCCATTTTGCGATTCCTTATTAGCGAAAAATAAGGATTCGCTAATAAGGAATAGCAAAATGCTATGCATAAAGAACTCGCTTAAAAAAATAGCGATTTCTTAAGATTCCTTAATTGCGACTCGCAAATTGCGAGTTGCAATTAAGGAATACCTCCCCATTCATTCCTATGGGCCTAGAGGCCCATAGGAATGAATGGGAAGACAATCTGAATTTGAGATTCTCAATTAGAGAATCGCAAATTGAGATTGCAATTTCAAGGGTGCCAGGGTGTCAAAAGGACACCCTGTTGCACCCCTGAAATCTACATATGGGTACATCTTGCACACACACACATGCCCTAAGGCCATATTTGTGTGTAAAATGGAACTTTGAAAATGCACTTTAGTGCATTTTTCAAAGTTTTTGCAAATTACCATGAAGTTCAACTTCATGGGAATTTGCTCCCCCTATTAGCGAAATGGCTAATTTTTTAACTTTAATGCATTGTATTTAAGGAATCTCAATTTGAGATTCCTTAAATGCAATAGCAATTTAAGTAATCGCAATTTTTGCGATTTCTTTAATTGCGATTTTTGCATTTGGGATGATGCATCCCAAATTCAAAAATACCGGTCGCAAAGGGGCAGATTCTGAGAATCTGCCCGTTTGCGAGCGGCGTTTAGCTTGATGCATCTATGCCTTAATTTATACTATTGGATGTATCTGACTTCTCAAAAGTGGCGACAAGGGTGGGATGCTGAGGAAAAGGACATAGAGGAGGAGAAGAATTTAAGAAATCTGCTGAAGGACCAGTCAGTGTGCTGTGGAAGGACATGCGACTCCTGGCACCTAAAAGTTGAAAGAATTCCGTGTCCTGTGAAACTGTACTCAGGCCTGCAAACGGAGGGTGGCAGAAGTGGACATATTGGGATAAACATGTTAGTTTATTCCCAAATCCCCAAGGTGTGTGCTAGACATTATTCTGCATGAGGAAGGGCTGACCGGAGTGTTGATTCTTGAAAGCTGCATGAGGCATTGTTGTGTGTGATGGTCTGTGATCGAAGGCAGGAATTGAGCCTAAGGCACGTGTGATCAAAGGAGAATCAACGTGCTTGCTGTTGTACTTTGCCAGGGCTTCAAAAAAGTGAGACAAAGGGAGGTTTACTGGTTGAACTACGTTTGGTGGCTTGTTTCCAGGAGATGCGCCCTGGGACTCGAGCCGTGGTGAGACAAGACATTAAAGGCAAAGTGAAGTTGTGTATTTACTGTAACAGTTAGCAACCTTGGCAACCAGGGGGATGTGGCAGTGAAGAGTGATGGCATATCCGATGTCAGGGTGTGGCAAGGTGAAGCTGCGTATTGGCTGACACTGTTAGCAACCTTGACAACCCGGGTGAAGTGTACCAAGCAGAGACATGCCACCATTTTGATTGCTAATATGTGTGCATCAGGAATCACAACGATGAAGATGCGCACGTCTGTTCATAAATAACGGGTGCTTATATTGGGACGCCACACTGATGTGCTCAGCCGTGTAGAGGTGTGGAGGCTTGACTAATTTATTCCCACACCAGTACATTGTGCTGAGTATATGCAGATTTCTGTGGGACAGTGGTGAGAAAGTATTGAGCGGGGGTCTGTTTATGTAGTAGCTAATACTGAGAACTTGCTAATACTTGTCAATCTTCATATGTGAATAAGGTGGCAAGTACTAGACAACAGTATTTGCGGTGGAATGTATTATTCTTGCATAAACAGTACAAATATTAAATGAGAGCTCTAGTTATTATTCTCGCCTAACCAGTACCAATATTGAAATGGAGCTGAAGATAACACTACTATAAACATTATAATACTGGTGTTAAGCTTACTTCAACCATAGTGTCATTGGTGATGGACAGAATAAGCCTGCTCCTGTGAAGTTTGTATTGTGTTGAATACCAAAGTCCAAGTTTTACCTTCACGTTGAGGTGTGAACCTACTGTATTAAAGTATCCATAGTTTACTTGTGAAAAAGTTCATTGAGGAATATATTATCTTGGCGATCAGTCATGGCTACTCAATCAACACCTGCACCTCCAATCTCTTTACAAGATCCAGGGTTTCCATGTATGGAATGGAGAGACTGGAAGGAACTGTTCGAATCCTATTTGGAAGCTATGAGAGGGATGTTTTCATTGCCAAAAGAAAATTTACCTTTTAAAACATAGCTTGGGGCTGAAATGCAAAAAAGTTCTCAAAACTCTGCCAAGATCCATAATGGAAGGGAGAAATGCAGACGAGGGCTCTGATGCAGAGGAGAATGATGAGTACAAAACTGTGCTAAGAGTGCTGGAAGAGAATTTTGACAGGAAAATTTGCATTGTGGTCAAAAGGCACAAGTGTAAGGGTAAACTGTGAACTGTATGTGGCAGCCCCGAGAAGGTTGGCCGTTTCATGTAAATTTGGAGATCTCTGGGATTAAATTATCAGAGATGAGATGATTAACAGGACAAATAGCTGGGTCTGGTGGCTTTGTTGACTAATTGAAAAATATCGCTCCTAGGCAATCTGAAATACCAAGCTAAAAATAGACAATAAAATAAAACAGTATGCAATATATGAAGAACTGTCAGGCATTTATGCAAAATATATTCAAATTTTAATAATTGTTAAAAATTCCCGTAGTGGAAATCACACAATACATTACAATCTTTCTATATGTATATACACTTGGATACTCTATTTATATGCAAGCACCATAAAAAACAAACATTGAAAAAGTGGCAATTTGGTCTCAATTTTGTCTCCAACGCGCGTTTCGGCGTACAACACGCCTTCTTCAGGAATAGCCACAATACACTCTGCAAGTTAATAAAATACATAATTTAAAATCACAAAATTATTACATAATTTCTTCAAATTCACAATATATAAAAAGCTTAACCTTACAAGATACAGTCCTATTTGGAGATTGCACATTTCTTATATACATGTATAAATCCTAAATATATACTCCTCATAAATGCATACTTTTGTTACAATAGTGTCTGAGTACTCATGTCTAAAAATACTACATCGTTAATGTGATGAGGGACCTGGGATATAACTGATGGATAAATGACCTTGTCATAAGAGGTCAGAAATGGCAGAAACCAATTTGCGTATGCTCTCATATTACTGAGTTTCACTTCTGTGTGGATTATCAGTAGTTATGAAAACGAAAGTTTAGTTGATGAACCTATACAATGTTGTATATATATATGACATTATTGACTTACTTTTATTAAAACAGAAGAGCAGATGCTTAATTAATACATTTTCACTTCTGGTTTACGAGAGGATATTAGTCTGTTAAAAAGAGAGATTCCTGATTAAGAATACTTATTACATCTGTGTAGCTGATTGACGTTCTTATAGTTTAAGACATTTACCTGACTTCTATTTATTGATGTCACGAAGATGTCCTTAACTAGGTTCTGGAACCAACACAATAAGTGCCAAAACCTTCCTTCTCAGGATGTATGGAATCGATAAACTGTAACAGGAGAAATAGGATAAGGCTCTATTTATTGTTCCCTTTTTCCCTCATGCATTCCTTGTGTCTATTTCAACTAATTTACCTTCTGTATTTCTAAAAATAACTGAAAATGCCTGGCGGCCTTCGGGGTTTTCTTAAAAATATCAGGTCGTACCTTTAAGAAACCAAGAAAACTCTATTTACAAAGGTATTCTGACTATGAGACCGGCTGAAAAATTGTCAAGCTGTATTATATATGCCTGATGTACTTTTTTCAGAAGAAGCCTGACAATGCTATGTGGAAGATGGAAATCGGTGGAAATAAATGGGGGAAACTAACAACGTCTTCCTAATACCGTTGATCGATCTTTGCGATATAGACATGTGAAATAGCGCAATCTGAAAATGAATAATAAAGGAGACTCCCATTATAATTATGTTCTGAATATGAAACAAATAGAGTAGTAAATACACTGTGTATGGTTACCTCATATAGCAGCTGTTTGCCGACGCTGCCGTGCAAGAGATAGCACTCGGCAAGGAAAATAAAATAACCGAGACGTATAACGTCTTGTGAGTAGCTGTGGGGAACCGTTACTTTACGGACATACATGATCTGGCAGTCTGAAAAATATAAATGAACAGGTTCCACTTACAACTCTGTTCTGACTGCAGAGCAACTGAGATGAATTTTGAGCTCGGTAGTAATTACCTGATATTACTGCTAAATTCTATGGCAGGACCGGAGGCTTCTGATTATGCTTTCTCATTTCTTTACTGCACAAACAGCAGCCAATGAAAGTAAAACTACAATGGTAAAAAACAACATTTCCCATGAGGCTTTGAACCATGCCTCCAATAATAGTAACCAATCACAGTAGTAACAAGCATATAAAGTATAGAGACACTAATCTGGCCTCCTCTTTCTTTGCTGCTCCGCAGACCAGATAAGTGCTCCTTACTTATATGCTTGAATTGTTGCATTGTAGGCCTTATATATTGCTATTATTGCCTCTGGCGTGTTTAGTTTATTGCACTGCTCAAGTTTTTGCTATTTGCCTTATTTACCGTGTTTGCTGTGCGTTTCTTGTCATACGCCTCTGACGGCGTTCTTCTCTTCCCGACTTCGGAGCGGGGCTTCCCTGAGCCGCTCCGTGTCCTTTAGTGTTCCCCTCTCGAAGCGCGTGTTGCGCCCATAGGCCCCGCTGTGTCCTGTCGCTGCTTGCGGCCGTGGATGCCATTCTCTGTGGTCCGCGATTAGGAGGGACTTGGCCCCCCCCTTGGGGAAGGAGGCGCTCCGCGCAGCCGTCTGCAGCCCTATGTGCGTCTTCGATGGCTCGCGCGTGTCGTAGTGCGCGCGCAGCTCGTCTATAGTGCCGATTGAGACGCTCTGCCCCCGGCTGAAGTGGTGAATCACGCAGTGGGCCAGGAGCAGAGGGGCCATTTTTTGGACACAAGAAAGCAGCGTTTTCCCTCCCAATTGGCACCTTACTTCCCAGTGAGTGAGAAAGTGGGGCAATTTTTGGAGACCCTTACCTGAGCTGGATAAGGGTTATTTCCCTCCATTAGTCCTAGCATTGGACTTTATTTGCTTGACTGGGTCTTTATTATTTGATATTTTTGGCTCCTGCGCCTGGCACTTCCCCTGATCGACGCCCTTCCTGGGTTGGCAATTGTGCTTCCCTCTGGGGACTTGGAGTGGAATTGAATAATTCTTTTTGATTATGGCAGATACGGAATACTGCGATGAAGAGGGTACTGCGTGTGGCTACCAGGGCAATGCTGAATATTACGAAGAGGAGTCCATGGAGGACCTCATTGACAAAAAGCTAGACGCTAAACTGGATAAAGCCCTTTCCTTGGCCCTGCTTCCATTAGCCAAGAAACTGGAATTGTTAGTCCCTGGTAAGCCTCTCCCCCTTCCTGGCCAAGACCCTTCCCGCCCCCCCCCCCCTAAGAAGGTGGCTACTGACTCGACCTGGCCCCACGCCCAGTCCTATGATAAACTTTATAAAGTCAAAGAGTCTTCTACTGGTGACAAGGCACGTGCCCTCCCTTCCCCCCCCCAAATGATACTACTACTGACACTGGCACTGATACAGATTCCTCGGATGCTGCTCCTCGCAAGTGCACCAAGAAGCGTAAGCATGCCTCTCTTTCTGTCACCCCTTCGCCCTTCTCCTTTGACTCAGCGGACATTGTGCATCCTAGGTCCTCTGATTGGGTTCCCCCCCCTGCTGTGGCGGAATACCTGGAGTCTCATCTCCGTAAAGGTTTTGATAAAGAGGTGAGAGCTCGCCTTAAGTCCGAGTGCCCCCGTCCCGACTTGGCCCACAAGGTGGCCGTTACCCCAGACATCGACCCTTCCATGACTACTTTCCTCAAGAAATATAAAAGACCCCAAAAAAGGGATTGATTGCACGCTCAGAGCGTGCCAAGATAAGGTCCTTGACCTTTCGGGACCTTTGGCCAAAATACTAGAACTGGCCCTCCAGGCTCAAGAGACAGGGGATGCCATCCACCCTGAAGTCCTTGCGGGTTGGGCGCAACGTGCCATCTGCATGTTGGGTAACGCCAACTGTGCTCTAGCTTCGGAAAGACGGAAGTCAGTCTTGCTCCGGATTGACCCCCAGTTGGTTGAATTGGCTTCGTCGGAGCCGGGTCCTTTGGCGGAAGGACAGTTGTTTGGGGACAACTTTGTGAAAGACATTGCTAAATTTGTCAATACCTTTGCATCTCTGGATAAGTCTCCGGCCTCCTTGAAGAGGGTGTTACACCAGGTCTCTAATAGGGCTGGCCGTGGCAGAGGACGCTCGACCGGCCGCCACTCGAATACCAGTACTCAAAGGGGTACGCCCCTAGACGTGGCAGAGGGTATACACAAGAACCGGACCAGGCTGGTTTCTACCCGTCAAGATCCTGTGGCTTCAGAGGTCTCTATAATCGAGGGGTCAACAGAGGTTACAAAAATTTCGACAATCAGTCCTCTGGTAAGTCAAATGTGCCCTTTGGTCCCTTTAGGGGGCAGATTGCGTCATTTTGTAATGAATTGGACGTGTCTCACTTCAGATGCTTGGGTAATGCAGACCGTCCAGGGCTACCAGATAGAGATGTTGGAATGTCTCCTTCAACCCTTTCCCCCTCAGCCTCTCCTTTTTCCCCATCTAGAACAGAGTTTTATCGACTCAGAGCTGGAAGAATTGTTAAACAAGAGCTATTGCTGTAGGACCCTTCATTCCCGAAAGGATTCTGCAGCAGCGTCTTCCTGGTTCAGAAGAAAGGAGGCGGCCAGCGCTTGGTTTTAAACTTAAGAGACTTCAATCCCTATGTCACTTATCACCACTTCAAGATGGAGGGTATCCATCTTTTACGAGATCTTCTGTTGGAAAACGACTGGATGGTCCGTCTAGATTTAAAAGATGCCTATCTGGCAGTCCCCATCTGCCCCTCTCATCAAAAGTTCTTGCAGTTCCCTTGGAAAGGGCGATGGTATCGTTACAAGGTGCTTCCCTTCGGTCTGTCCTTAGCCCCTTGGGTATTCACCAAGATTCTCAAACCTGTGACCTCTCGCCTTCGAGAGATGGGAGTACATCTCATTGTTTATCTAGACGACATGCTCATCCTAGCCCAAGACAGGTCCCTCCTTCTCACCCACTTAGAGTGGACGACGTCCCTGCTACAGAATCTGGGATTCGTTATCAATACCAAGAAGTCGGTGATGATACCGAATCAACAGATGAAATTTCTAGGTTTTCTGAAAGACTCTGTTTCAGCTCAACTTCTCCTTTCCCTTCACAAGATCAGGTCCATCAAGAGGGAAATAACAGCCACTTTGTCCAAGGAGAAGATTTCCTTGCGTGTGCTGGCGAGGATTGTGGGCCTTCTGGCCTCGTCAATCCAAGCCATTTTCCCGGGCCCCTTACATTACAGGGCCCTTCAGAGACTGAAAATCTTTTACCTACAGACGAAATATCATTACGATCACATGATTCCTCTTTCCCCCGAGGCACGGGAGGAACTACAGTGGTGGGTGGAGCACATGTCAGCCTGGAATGGCCGAGCCGTCTTCGGCGCAGCCCCAGATGTGGTAGTCAAATCGGACGCCAGTCAATGGGGCTGGGGCGCTCGCTGTGGAGATTTTACCACAGGAGGACGGTGGTCAGCAGATGAACTCACACTACACATAAACTGTCTGGAGTTATTGGCAGGGTCCTTTGCCATCAGATCTGTCTCTCCGCTGAAGAGCAATTGCTGTATACTCCTCCGAATGGACAATGTCTCAGCGGTCAGATACATCAATCGGTTAGGGGGGACGAAGTCCCGCATGCTGGTCCACATAGCGAAGGAATTTTGGCACTTCAGCCTGGATCGCAAGATCTCAGTTGTGGCGGAATACCTTCCGGGGAGATTCAATCTGGTGGCGGATTGGAATTCCCGGTTTCTCCGAGACTTCAGCGACTGGAGGCTTCACCCATCGCTGTTTGCTCAGATCATGACTATGCGAGGCCCTTGTCAGATAGACCTGTTTGCCTCTCGTCTCAATGCCCATCTTCCCCTGTTTTACAGCTGGAGGCCGGATCCGATGGCAATGGGAACGGACGCGTTCCTACACCATTGGGGGCAATGGAGGAATTAGGCTTTTCCCCCGTTTGCTCTGATCCCGAGAGTGGCGGCCTTGGTACGCCGACAGAGGGTGACAATAGTGTTGGTGACTCCGTTCTGGTCGACTCAGTCGTGGTTTCCCACTCTGCTGGAGTTATCTGTGGCCCTTCCCTTCCGGCTCCCAGTATTCCCGACGCTTCTGCAGGACCCAGTGGGGTCTTGCCACCCCCTAATCCTGCAGAATCAGTTGACCTTGATGGTGTGGACGCTGTCCGGAGACATGAGTGCCTTGCAGGCCTTTCACGAGAAGCTTCCAGCTTTATGCAACAAACGTGGGCTCCTTCCACCCGGAAACGATACTCTGCATCTTGGAAGAAATGGGTGGGTTGGTGCCTTCCAAAACAGGTGGATCCCGTGGGATCAAATGTGACTGATGTGTTAAACTTTCTGTCTGAATGTGCAGCTTCGGGCTGGCCTACAGGTCAGTTAATAATTTCAGGTCTGCTATTTCTGCTGGTCACGATCACATCGATGGTAAGCCTGTGGGGATGCACCCCTTGGTTCGTAAGTTACTCAAAGGAGTTTGTGTGGCCAACCCTCCTCGGCCCAGGTATTCGACGCTTTGGGATGTTACAAAAGTGCTTACACTGTTGTAAACCTGGCCCGATAATGGTGACTTATCCTTAAAACAGCTCTCTGCCAAGCTTACTATGTTACTGTGTCTCATTTCATGTCGCAGAGTTTCGGATGTTAGAGCTTTAGATTTGGCTGGTAGGATGTTTTCTCCGCAAGGTGTCTCCTTTGTTATTACACGACGAACTAAGACCATGTCACGCTCAGTGGAGTATCCCGCCTTTCCACATAACAGCGAGCTATGTGTGTTGCAGTGTCTCAAATGTTACGAAGAGCGTACTATTTCACACAGGGTTGATCCTTTAGGCCAGTTGTTAATCTCTCTTCAGAAACCTTTCAAACCAGTCGCTGCGGCTACTTTAGCCAGATGGGTTAGATGGATTATGTCAGAAGCTGGCATCGATATTTCTGTGTATGGTGCTCATTCAGCTAGAGGTGCGATGGCTTCTAAAGCCTATTTATTAGGTTCTCGCTTAGAGGACATCCTTAAAGCGGCTGATTGGTCTTCTGATTCAATGTTTAAAGTGTTTTATTATAAACCTATTCCTCATGTTTCTGATGCTGTGATTGATGAGCTTTGAACCAGCATAATCAGAAGCCTCCGGTCCTGCCATAGAATACAACATTTTCGAGCTATTGCGACAAGAATTTTAGGTTCTATTAAGGACAAGGAGGCGAGGATTATCCCACCCGTCGGGACAGTTATATAACTGTAAAGTTGTTTGAAATTATGTTGTCTAACAACTTTGTACCCGCCCTCTGAGAAATGTAGTTTGTGGGCTTCTTTTCTCAAACTTCTTTTTCTGTTTCAGGAAATGACTCCGACAAGAGTTCATTGCCTTCAGTGGATTGTGCTGCTGTCCCTTCCTGGTGGAAGATGATTCTCGTGGTTATGGATTTTTTCTCCGTTGAGAATTCCTAAAGGAACTGTTCTCTCCGTTGAGAGTTAAAGACTTTGTTCACTATGACAAGACTGTTCGCGCAAAGAAAGAGGAGGCCAGATTAGTGTCTCTATACTTTATATGCTTGTTACTACTGTGATTGGTTACTATTATTGGAGGCGTGGTTCAAAGCCTCATGGGAAATGTTGTTTTTTACCATTGTAGTTTTACTTTCATTGGCTGCTGTTTGTGCAGTAAAGAAATGAGAAAGCATAATCCTCGCCTCCGTGTCCTTAATAGAATCTAAAATTCTTGTTGCGATAGCTAGAACATTTTTTATTCCTCAATACTGCCGTGCAGAAAATGGCGACCGGCGTCTTGGGATAACAACAAGCGGATCTCGCTCGTTTAGCGCGGTGTTTTATGCTACATGGTGAAGTCTATGGTTAGTCATGTAACTAACTATTGGAAAAGACTAGAATGCTCAGGTAACCCAATGGATGATCCAATTTCCAGTGTGTTGTGACATATATCCTAACTTGGGAACCACGATATATTAAAAAACTAATTAATTACTTAAGAAAACATTCCTTATAATTTTATATGATATATGTGTTTTCTGGTTTAGCACTGGTTAAACCTGCGCTGGCATAAATTGTACTTTCGAGCACCCCACGCACTCAATCAGCCGATTAGGGCTGAGGGCAGGCAAGAACCCACGACCCAGAGGCAGCCGGTGGAGCGAGCGGCCATCTTGGGTGTAGGGAAGGGCTGCAGGCTAGTTGTTGCAGGGAGCGCGATTGTGGGCCATACATAAGTGGCTCCTTCAGTGCTGACACCACCCTAGGAACTCCTGAGGCGGAAGCCGGGAGATTGTTTTTAAATTTCACCAGTTTAATTTTGTTAACATTGAACAAAGTTCATTTTTAATCCTGTCTGGTTTAGCACTGGTTAAACCTGCGCTGGCATAAATTGTATTGTCGAGCACCCCACGCACTCAATCAGCCGATTAGGGCTGAGGGCAGGCAAGAACCCACGACCCAGAAGCAGCCGGTGGAGCGAGTGGCCATCTTGGGTGTAGGGAAGGGCTGCAGGCTAGTTGTTGCAGGGAGCGCAATTGTGGGCCTCATTAAGGGACGCCAAATGCGTACGCGCAGCAGACGCGCCAAAGGCAAGCCCGTCTGTGCCCGTCCGAGCCAGTCCGGGCCCAGGGCCCAGGACCCCTTCTTTGGTCTCTATAGCCCCTTTTGTGTACTCGAGCTCTTCCCTCTTGCAATTAAGAGATGTGATTGACCCTGTATGCAGGCACTCATTAAACCCCGAGAAATACCTGCAAGGTTGCCGTCACTGTTCCTTTCAAATGAACAGGATGGAGGAGACTAGGCGGAAACATGAGGGTAAGCTTATTATGGCACTTTTGAATTGTCGATCCTTGCCCAAACACGCCATAGAAATTTCGATCTTATTGCAAGACATGGCTCTTGATGTATTGTTCCTTACAGGAACATGGTTAGGACCAAGCTCTGGTCCAGATATTGTGCAGGGTCTACCCCCGGGGTACTTAATCCTGCACCTCGATAGAGCAGGGAAAGTAGGAGGAGGGCTCGCAATCCTTTTTAAAGATCATCTAGTATGCCGATTTCTAGGTAGCCCTCTCTCGGACTGCAAAAATGTCTATTTTTGAATTGCCCTGTCACCATCAGCGTCTTTCACAGGGCTCCTGGTATATCGTCCCCCCAGGATGTGTAGGACAATTTTCGAGGTCACTTCTGGAAACGGTAGTGAACCTGGCTAGCTCAGCCTCTAATTTCACCTTACTGGGAGACCTGAACCTGCATTTTGATGATCCACAAGATTCAATAGCTACGGATCTGGTCCAAGATCTGGCAACATGTGATATGGTCATAAAAATTCAGCAAGCCACTCACACAAAGGGACACCTTTTAGACCCTATTTTCTCCAATACTACAGATCTAACCATTAAAGATCCAAGTCCAGTCCCATGGTCAGACCATTTTGCAATCCCATTCACCTGGAGTGTTCCCCTCCCGGGTCTGATTAAACCCTTTTGCAGAATGGAGGCAAGACATTGGCCTAAACTCAAGGCGAATGAATGGTCGGAAGTACTGAGGGCCACCCAGCCCCCGGCTAATCAGGACATCACTACAGCGAGCTTAGAGTTTAATCAGTGGATTGAACAGTCACTGGATACAGTGCTTCCTAGGAAATCCACAATACAAAAGATGGGATCAACCAATCACCCATGGTTTGGCCCGGAGCTTCGGAAACTTAAACAATGCTGCAAACGGGAGGAGAGACTTCAGTTTAGAGAAAAAAATTAAATATAGGGCCTCAATCAATGCCTATAAATCTGCTTTAAAGGTGGCTAAAACCGCCTTTTACGCAGAGAAAATTGTTGCATCCTCTAATGCACCGAAAGAGATTTTTACAATTGTCAAATCTCTCTTGAAGGCCCCTGACCCTCCTCCGATCCCAGATGCAACGGGATCACGTTGTGAAGAGCTTGCAACTTTCTTTCATACCTAAATTCAAAAGATTCTTCTGAGCCTCCCCCTTACTCTTACTCCCGAACCACTCATGCAAGTTGATATACCCTCTCAAAGGAAGGCTCCCAAGCTCTCCTCCTTTAACCCCCTCACTGAGGAATGGCTACTCCCTGTCGTTAAAGCAATAAAAAGTGGTTCGCCACTCGATCCGGCCCCAATTAACATTCTGAAATCAGTTCTGCCCACTATCACTGGACCAATTAATAATTTAGTTAACTCTTCGATCGAAGCAGGTATAGTCCCACGGGACTGGAAGTTGGCCATGGTCAAACCATTGATTAAGAAACCTAATCTCGATCTCGGAGACCTGTCCAATTATCGTCCTATTGCCCTTCTCCCAGGTATCAGTAAATTGGCAGAAAGATTCATAAACCACCAATTATCTTCACTTCTGGAAGCCTTCAATATTCTTCATCCAAACAGGCTTCTGCCCTGGGCAAGGGACGGAGACGGCGCTTGTAAAGGTGGTTGAGGAATCCAGGAGGATTCTGGATGCAGGTGGTAGCGTGGCCATTATCCTCCTGGACCTCAGCGCCGCCTTTGATACGGTGAATCACCGCATCCTTTTAGCCCGCCTAAACAAACTTGGAGTATCGGGAAATGCCCTTGCATGGCTAGACTCATTTTTGTAGGAAATGTTTTTTAAGGTGTTTGAAGGGGACTGTCATTCCTCTCCCCTACCCTTGCAGTGTGGGGTCCCTCAGGGTTCTTCCCTTAGCCCCACACTTTTTAATGTGTACATGTCTCCCTTAGCTGAGATAGTGGCTCCCTATGGCATCGAACTGGTCAGTTATGCCGACGACACCCAGCTCGTGGTCTCTATGAATCAAGCAGAGCTGTCTCCAACGAGTCTGAGTGCCTGTTTGGAGGAAGTGGCCAACTGGATGAGCCTGTCTCAGCTCAAGCTTAACGGCGAAAAGACTGAGCTTATGCTACTGGGCAGGCAGGCGTAATTCAATGCTTCTACTCTATGGCCACCCTGTATGGGGTCTGGTCCAATCCCTAAAAGTGAGATTAAGAGCTTAGGACTCTGGTTAGACGAGGATCTCTCCTTTAAAGTACAAGCCAGGAAAACAGCGGCCACCTGCTTTGGTCTGCTAAAACCCATACGCAAAATTCTGCCCCAGTTGCCAGAGAAGGCCAAAAGAATTTTACTTCAAGCCTTGATTTTATCCAGGCTTGACTATGGAAATGCGATCTACCTGGGAGCCCCGACTTCGGTGATTTGTAAGCTTCAGGTGGTCCAGAATTCGGCAGCCAGACTGCTGACTGGCACCAACCACCGCTCCTCCGCCCAAACCAGCGTTAAATTCACTTCACTGGCTACCGATAAAAGAACGGATACATTTTAAGGCCCCCTGTATCGTTCATAAAAATCTTCAGGGCAAAGGCCCTTCAATTCTCACTAACCTGATTAGACCCTATAAAATGTTCAGAAATCTGCGGTCTAATGATCTCAACCTGACTGAAGTTCCCAGAATCAGCAAGTCTCGCTCTGGAGGTCGCCTTTTCTCATACAATGCATCAAAATTGTGGAACTCTCTGCCCCTCTTTCTTCGTTAGGAACCCAACCTTCTTATTTTTCGTAAGAAACTAAAGACATGGCTCTTCCCGCAAACCAAATAATCAAGAATATTTAAGAACAATTCTCAGTTTTTTTTCCATCTCTCTGCTGTTCCAAGCGCTGGGATGCTTCAGGGTAGCCATGCGCTATATAAGAATAGTTTCAATTCAATTCAACTGTTATGCTCTCAATTAGAGACGTCTCAAAGACTCATGACGCTGGACATAAAAGAAAGACTATGTCTTCATTAGTATTATAAATGCACTCGTCAAATTTATTAAACTTTATTTAAAGACACCAAATAATGATAGTGTGTCAGAAATGAGTGTGTCTGTATCTGGCAGATGATATCTTCATTCTAATACTTATGTCTATGTGCAATCGTATTGAATAACAAATCGTGCCATGTCTATTAATTGATCTATCTTTAAAATAAAGGTACTTTTGTTACTCGTTCTAACTTAAAAGTCAGAGGACATTGATTCCTATTTATTTATCTTAGTTATATTTAGAGCAGGGAAACCACCACTGATTAACTCTATGTGGCAAAATATTTAGCATAAGACATAACAGGATTGGTCAATGGTTAAATCAGTGCGTTCTCCCAGGGTATCTCACTATTCAAACCATTTTTAAAAGTGTTGAGCGAAAAAATAAAAAAAAACTCATGTTTTTTGCGAATTTTCAGACCACCTTTATTTTCTGCAGTGTTTATTTTTTCTAGAATTCTCCATCTAATGTCCTCTGGTCTATGATTCTGTTCAATGAAATGTTACACTAAAGGTGCCAGCAGTTTAGCAGTTCTAATCGCAGAGCGATGTTCGGTCAGTCTAGTTTGAATTGCCCTTGCTGTTTCGCCAACATATCCTAACTGACAAGGGCAAAGACTCAAGGAAATAATATTTTGAGTCTTACAGTTCCACATATTGGAAGCTTTGATGGTGTAGCCATTGTGGACCAAGGTTTCTCCTTCTATTAACGAGTCACAAGACTTGCACGAAGAGCATTTTACAGTGTCTCTAATCGGTCTATTGCCATCAATTGATATCTGACAGTGGACTATGTTTTTTGAGTCTTTTCCAAAATGGGAGTGTACATTAATATTTTTGTTCCGCCTATGGGCGAACAATGGTTTGATCAATTTTGGCTTTTGATCTGGGTTACTATTTAAGATATGCCAATTTGCATTTATGATTTGTTTAACTTTAGAGTCCACAGTGGAATGTCGAGTGACACAAACCAACTGTTGATCATCCCTGTCTATATCTGTTTGTATATTTGTTTTTGGCCGCAGAAGATGGTCGCGGTCAAAGGACCTGGCACGTTTATAAGAGTCCAGCACAAGCTGGTGCGGGTAACCTCTCTCCAAGAACTTTTTCCTCATAATAGTAGCTTGTTTGTCAAAGTCTTTGATGTTAGAACAATTTCTCGATGATTAACAGGACAAATAGCAGGGTCTGGTGGCTTTGTTGACTAATGCATCTGCTAAAGGGGCCTGTATTCGACCTTATGGTCACAGTTCCAAATCTCGGCTGCTCCGCTCAGCCTCTCTTCCTTTCTGAGGTCGATAAAATGAGTACCATTGAGTTGGGTAACAATAAACATCTTTTATTCAGCTTCAAGATGCCCATTGAGGGGGGGTGAACGTGCGCTTTACAAAAACACGTTATGTTATTATTAGGATCCAGGAGAAACTGTCAGGACTTAAAGACCCTATTTTAGATAATATCATTGAAGTGGCTAGGTGACTGAAGGATGTATCTCGCCATGTTAAGAAATTGTGAGGTGTTGCTGTTAATGGAGCAGGTGAATTGGAGAATGCATGTAACAGAGGAGAGAAGAAAGAAGGAAAAACTCAAAATGTTGAGAAAAAGAGTGTGTGTACAGGTGTGGCAGTGAGCGCCACACTGCTGAAGCAATCAGTTGTTCTGTCACTGAGATCAGGTGTTTCAAATGTAAAAAGATGGGTCACTTTTCCAGATGTTTCAAATGTAAAAAGTTGGGTCTTTTTCCCGAGTGTGCAAGATGGTGGACAATATGAAGTCCTGGAGTGGAGTGAATTGATAAATGGACAAGAAGTAATAGGGTATAAGATGGATTTGGAATTGAGCGTTGAGGGGGAGATTGAAGGGATTGTGGTGAGTGAGAAGGAACTACAACGTATGGGTCAGTCAAGGGAAACTAGTGAGGTTTATGTGCAATAAAGTTGAAGGGCAAGGAGGTACATGCTAGGGCTGATTCATGCCCACCCTTTACCATCATTTACCAACATTTACCATCATTGATAAATTGACATGGGAATGATTAGATTAGTGTGATTTGAGTTCCCCGGATGTTGAATCCATTGTGTATTGTAGGGAAAAATTGACAGTTTTAGGATATTTCTGTGCAGAAGTCGATTTTCCGGATATGAAGGTGATGGGAACGATTCACGTGGTTGAGAACGGAAGATCTATGTAGTGTTGGAAGTAAAATCAAGTTTGTGCCTGATTTTGAACTCTAATCACCCTAAACAAGTGGATGTAATCCCCATAACACCAATACCCAGAGATGGTATTTATGAGAGAAGTAAAGACGTCAAAGGTGATTGCTTTTTCTGAGGGTGTGTTCCGAAGAGAGGGCTGTCCTGTCTCTATACTGACTGTCCCCAATTTATTTTGGAAGAGTTTGAGTTTTTCCTGAAAAAGAGAGGAATTAATCATTTTAGAACTGCATTGTACCAGTCAAGGGAGAATAGTGTACTGGAGCATTTTACCTGCACGTTGAGTGAAAGCCTGCTGTTGGCAGTGACAGTTGAGGTTTGTTGGAGAAGGCAAGTTAAAGATGTGTTGTGGAACTATAGGACCACGCCGCACTCAGGTGAGTTTCCATTTTGCCTAAAGGGAGAGCGTCCTGCACTCAGGGCCGGACCGGCTACCGGGGAGTTGTGTGTGCTGCCGAGCAGGGGGATGATTTCTCCGTGGTGTGGGCTTATTTCGTTGATGGGGACCTGCATGCGCTTTGAAATAAAAAAAGAAAAACGAATTTCGTTTTGCACACACAGGTCCACATCAACTAAATCACCCCCTTGCTTGGCAGCACACATAACTGCCCGGTAGCCAGTCCGGCCCTGCCTGCACTGTGGAGGAACCAGCATAGAGGGTCATGGATTTTGGGAAGTCGGAAAAAAATGGAGAAGTGTCCAGCCCTTTATGTTCGGAGACTGAAGGAAAGGAATGAAAAGTACGGGAAATGACATTGAGGTCTGACGCGTGACACCAGACTGTAGAATCGCTGCAAAGCTGAGCCACCGAAACGCTGAAATGCAGCACAACTAGGAAGTGGGCAGGCAGCAGCTGCGGTAGGTCATGTTAATGCATTGGCATGAGGGAGATAAAGGGAAGACCCCGGGCCCATCAAAGGAGCTGCAGAATGAGGAACAGAGCGGAGTTGAGTGGAAGGCGAGGTAAGGAGCTCAAGTATGGCAGTAATAGATACTGCTCACAGACCGTAAGCCCAGGCCTTCACAGAAGCAGCCCAGCTAGGTCTTGGTGCAACTTGTGTTGACCTGGTGTGCTCCCACTCAGGCCCTTACGTATTCAGAGCCTCTGAGTTTCACAACCTCAAAAAGGTTATCAAACCTGGCAGCTTGCAGGCTTTAAGCCTTATTTCTTTTTTATAGCCCATTTTTCAAGCCCTGATCTTTGTCATAACAACTCACGTAGTTTTGGGAGGCTTCATGGTCTTGGTCTGTGCTGTTGCTGGTTACCATTGACAAACCCCCTACACTTCACTTCTGTGCAGTTCCAAGGTGCCACCATTGGTTCTACTAAAGTCATAAAAGTGCCAAAGTCATAAAAGCGCAAAGAAAATGCACTCTATTTAAGGTAGGACTCATGTGCTGCTTCAGCTGTGTACGACATTTTCGGAGCGGTGTCCTCAGACCCCTCCCTCCTCCTCCTCTCCTTGGTACCTTCTGCGCAGGGAGAGTTGTAGGTAGTGCTGGGGAGTTTGCCTTGGTGCAAGAGATGGCTAAGGTTGAGGGCTTCATAGAAGGAGCATACAAGGAGTAACAGCACATAAGCATTGTATAAGCAACAGGCAACATGAGCAATAAGAGGGGGACTAGATGTTGGTGTTTTGAAGCCTGCCATCTGAAAACCCACAAAACCATCCAACAGTTTTCATGTGCTTTGTGTTGGGGAGGTCTATGCTGCAGCCTCCCCGGTGGTGCGGAGATAGACAGAATTAGGCTGGTGCGATTTGTACCTTGGGGGGGGTCTTCTCACTGCACGCCTACTTATTCCTCTCTCGTTAGCTCTGTTGTGCTCACCTGTGCGCGCTTGTGCTCCTACTTCACCCTCTAGGAAGGGGGATAATATCTGCTGGTGTCACAGAGAAGAGTCGTAGAGAGGAGGAAAGAGATAAGTAGGCATCAGGAGTTCATGGAATTTGTGGATACCTGTGGACAAGCTTCTATAAGGCTTGATACGGTGTTTTTTAGAAGATGCCTTTTAGGTGTCTGCGTTCTGGTCATTTAATTGTCCCCTCAGCTCGACTGGTCCTATTGCTTCTTACATCAGCCCTCGTAAACGTTTAAAAAGTATTCGGTGAAAGAAGTCTTAAGCAAATTTGTCTCTCTTGAAGTTCCATCCCTCTGTGTTGTCCCTGTTCTCAAAGAAGGGGAGACGGGTAGGAAACAAGGAATTGGTGATGTCTATAGGTGCAAATAAAGAAGACGAGTTGAGCTTAGTTATGGTCCTTCCCAAGGGCACAGTCCTGTGTCTGAATAACTGCTTCATGTATAACCCAGTGCAGCCCATTCTCCAAAGTCAGCTTAGCATGTTATGTCGCTCGGGTGTAGCAGTGGAAGAAATGGACATGGAGGAGGCAAAGACTGTTTCTTCAGACAAATATCGTCAGTATCAAACTGAACCCTGTGCCAGTGTCTAAGAGTCCTGTGGCCTTATCTGGTGGCCAAAATGCTGCGCCTAAGTAAGGAATGTCTTCATCTAAAGAGGCCTTTTGAGTGATTCAAGGTGAACTTTGTGCTGATGCGTGTAGCAGTGATCCTGATGTGTTGAAGGACAATTCCTTGACGGACATTGCCATTCTCATGGAGAAAAATTGAGTTATGGAAGCTAATTTAAAGTCACCTGTTGCTTAGCACATGGACTAAGAGGACACCTTTGGACTGTCCTCTTAGTCATCCTCCATTACCGGCTTTGTATAGCTGTATGCCTTTTTCAAGGGTCTCTCTTTTAGGTTCAATATAATCCCTGAATTGTGACCTCTCTGTATCCACAGGAGCTCATACCTTGTGCAGCCATCAAATTTGGAAATCGATAGGACAGGTGGGGGAGGACCCGCTCTAATATCTTACTCTCTGTACAGCACCTCACCTCCTTTGGTTTACATCTGGGGAAGAAATAAAGGGGCATTGACATGAGATCCCAGGCTACCCAGACTAATATAGTGGCATTAAATGGGGTGGTAGAAATTGGAGTCCAGGTGGGGAATTATGACTGTCAGGAAGCTACTTCCTCTGGGCAATCCAATGATATTTTCACGGCCACTAGGAAGAGTGTCAATATGCCCTGTTCTTTCTTCCCAAACCATGAAGCTGCGGATCAACGATTGGCTGCCGAGGGGCAAATGTAATCGTATCTGTACTTGAGAATACTCCTTCCATCTTCCCGATATTTAAAAAAGGGGTCCTCCTTTCTCCTGGGTCTGTAGTTTCACAAAGTTACCCTCCTTGTGTTAAACTATCAAGTGCTAAACAAGATGGTGTATCTCCTGTGAAGGGATTCTCTCCTTCGGGTTCTCATAGGGTAATATCCCGGAAGGAGAAAAAAAAAAGATCCCGCGCATTAGGAAGCACAAGCCTAAAAAAACTGAGATTTTCCAACTTCCTTGAAGAGTCAGATCCCATTGCCCAGCCCCAAAAAATAACAGGTCGGGAGTCTGTCTCTCCAGAAAAACAATCTACCCTCTTATTTTATTATATCAAAAGTACCAATTCCAGTGTGCCATGAACAGGAGAAGGGTCTCACGGATACAGGAGTAATCACCTACAATAACTGTGGTGGGTGGAATACGGAAACTATGAAGGATTCCATCTTGACTCAACGGTTGTCGAACGCTGGCCTGAAGAACAAAGCCCTAGATTGGATAAGGAGTTTCCTAACAGATCGCACCCAGACAGTCACCATGGGTGCATTTCGCTCAGCGGAAACCGAGATCTCTAAGGGGGTGCCACAAGGCTCAAGCCTGAGCCCGACGCTCTTCAATATCTATGTGGCACCCCTGGCAGGAGTGCTGCGTAGATACGGGTTTGTTCCCGTATCCTACGCAGATGACACACAGCTCCTGTTTCCTTTTAGAACTCTTTCCGCTGAGGTTAGGAACTCCTTCTCATCTGGCATGGAGGAAGTGGCCAATTGGATGTCCAATAACTACCTCTAATGTAACGTCAGCAAGACGGAGATCATGCTATTTAGGGAAGCTAAGATACTTTGGACCCCTGATTGGTGGCCAACAGAGCTGGGAGCAGTCCCTGAACCCAAACAGGTCGTGAAGAATCTTGGAATTCGACTTGATCACGACCTGTCCTTAAAACAACATGTCACCTACGTTTCAGGGATATGCTTCCACACCATTGGTTTACTCCGAAAAAAAATTCCACTCTTACCCAACTCAACAAGAAAGATCCTGGTTCAGGCACTTATCCTGAGCCGGATTGATTACTGTAATGGGTTGTTACTCTCAGTCAATGAAGGGCTATTGGATAAATTGCAGGTTGTGCAAAACACGGCGGCTCGCCTGGTCCTGAATGCCCCCCCAAGAACTGCATCCAAACCCCTCTTTAAGCAATTACATTGGCTTAATGTTAGTCAAAGGGCAAAATTCAAGATATGCTGCCTAATCCACAAATGCTTGAATGGACTAGGACCCGCCTACCTGGAAAGGAAATTTAGACCATACGTCCCTTTACGGTCCCTTAGATCAAGCAACAACTTTCTTCTTGTGGTGCCGCATATCAAAAACGTTAGACATGGAGGAAGAGCCCTGTCAACTATGGGCCCCAAGATGTGGAACAAGCTTCCGTTGGCCCTAAGGTTATGCAAAGAGCATTTAACCTTCCGAAAACAGCTAAAAACTATTCTGTTTAAAAACGAAATTTAATCGTCTTCCACTGTGTAGTTGCTAATTTATTGGGCATGAAGCGCAGAGATACTCCTTACGGAGTGATTCTAGCGCTATATAAACTAATAAATAAATAAATAAATGCTGGGGCTAAGATCCTTGAATCGGTAAGCACAGATGTTGAGGCTAATGGAGCTCGCTAAGAGGCAGGGTGGATCTCAGATAGATTTCCCCAATCCTCTCTTGTTTGGAAGCTCCCCCTTTTTTCCCCCCCAACTCAAATCCTTAAATAGAGAGCTGGGCCAAGGCAGAGTAATAATCCAGTTGAAGAACCGGAGCCTGGCTATTTTCTATTAGCCTGAATTTTGTTTCCCTGTTTGATAGGGAAATAGGCCCACTGAACAGAAGCTTTATCCTCCAGCTTTTATAAGATATTAAGGATTTGTGAATGGTATCAAGTAGAGATATTGAGCGGGTGCTCCTGGATTCTCAAAACAAAATTCCAGGTTCAGAGTAACATTGAGCTCTAGGATCGTTGTAATGCTAATACTGGCAAATGCTGACCATTTTCGGAGTAAAGGTATTGATGTCTCTCATTTTAATGAGACTGTGGACGCTCAGTTATATATCCGCAGGGCGGGCACTCAGGGCCCGATTAGAGTTGTTTGCAATATTAGGGAGGTTGTAAATCCAAAGGATATGTTAGTCTCTATTGGTAGAGTCACGGGGAGAAGAGTGATAAATATTGTGGGACATGAGGAACAGACGGTTCCCTGGAGTTGGATAGCAGGTACACTGAATGCCTCCAAAGAAAACATAAAATGTCCAGTGTTACAGAGGTAGCCCCTTAGGTAAAATTCTCTCCTGGAATATGGCGGGCATAGGACAGTCTATTTCCAAGCTAGACTTATAAATACAATTTGATCCAATGATAATTTGCTTACAAGAAACTTCGATTTGTTCTAATTTGAAATATGAGAATTATTTTGTTTTCTCTTGTGCAGCACAACTGACAGTAAGGTGTCATGCCAGAGGAGGTTTATCTATTTTACTTAGTGGCCTTATAAACTGGAATGCCAAGGTTTTTGTCCATCCCTCAAATCTTGGTATGTGCATACAGTTGGCCCTGGGTGATAAAATAGGAGGATCGTATTCTTCTTATCTTTTGGTAAATGTTTATATTCCCCCAGGGAGGTCATCTGACTCTCTAGTTGAGTCTATATTCTCCTTTGTACATAATATTAGCATCTTGGAAGAATGCACCCTGATAGTTATGGTGGGAGATTTTAATGCTAAAATCTTAAATTGCTCTTCTGTAACCTTTGGAAACCTGGAGTTGGAAGAAGTATGGAGTATCCCAGAGGCAATTTTGCCTGGTAATATTAGATCAGACAGACGGGGATTATGCTTTTTGGATTGCTTGAGAACCGATTACTTTGTTGCTCTAAATGGCAGATTCCCAGATGATTCCCCAGCCTCTTTTACGTTTCATTCTTCTCGAGCGTATTAATTAACTGATTATATTATGGTTTCTTACCAAATGTGTGGTGCCTGCACACTGTTTAAGGTATTGAGGACGAATCTGAGTGACCATAGTATTCTCTCAGTGGTTATCGATTTATAAATACAAGAGAACCCTATTGCTTGGTTTGAGAAGCAGTTGTCTTTATTTCGATCATGTGGGAGTAAGAAACAAGCTACTAGTGCTAAACCCTTGGTGGTTAATTCTTGGGAGGTAAAAAAAGTAAATTGGGTGCTAAATTCCCAAGTAATGGAACAATTTAAGCAGGCATCACCACTGAGGTTAATGGAAATCAATCAGTCGAAGCGGGTGAGAATGAGACTGAAGTTGTCTGAACCCAGAAGGGAAGAGGATCAGAAATGGAATAAGCTGAGAGAAGTTGCATTTTCTGGTGATACGCATAAATATTGGTTCTTAATAGCTGAATATTATGATTGTAGAGTTAAGGCTGAAGCCATTTTAATACCAGATGCAGAGTGGCGTCGAATTCTAGTGGCAGGTTTTTATTGGAGTCGATTAGTGAGTCTCCCACATTGAATGTATATGGCCCTGTTTTCTGTGAGGAGATAGAGACATTAAGGGTGCTATGTAATCTGGGACTATGGTTCCAGACGATCTCCCAATGTTGCTCATTAAACAAGATGTTTCCACATGGCCCTTTTGTCTCCACTCGGTGTTTCGAATATTGTTTTTCGCATGGGACCATATCATCCTCTTGGAAAGGAAATAGAGTGGTGCCTTTATTATTAAATCATCTATATTCGATTCACAGAATCATCAAAGCATCAAAAAGTACTAAGAACATTGTTAAAAAAGCATATACAGTACATTGATCCACATGTTGGTTACTATACAATACATAAAACCTATTATTTACAGTTAGCACCAATGTGATGAGTTCCATGAAGTGCAAAGTGCAGAGTGCAATATCATCAAGGCTTCTTTAACAGTATACAATTCAGAAATTAAAACTAGTTTTACGCTGTCATTGGCTAAATACATCATGTACATTTAAAATTCATATGTCTCCCATGAGGAATATAATCCTAAAGATTTTTTTAAATTTTAAATGTAAGCCCTTGTTTCCTCCCTATAAAATCTGTAGCCAATACAAATCTACTGACACCGAATACAATAAGCTTGGAGCTATCAGTTTTTAATATACGCAGCATTTCAGTGTATTTCCTACTACTCAAATTCCTACCCAAAGGTTTTATCCATTTTCTTCTAGGATTTGCATGAGCAGAGCATAAAAATAGGACGTGTGCAATGTCCTCCTTACTTCCTAAATGGCACTGGGTACACTTACAATCTTTTCCCCCTTCTTGTATCATTCCCCACTTCGATGTAAAAGCCTTTATCTGGAGAGTACCATATCTGAACTTCAGATACCGTACCTTAGCAAGTTGAGGTTCGATTTCATCTAAAAACGATTCAAAACAGAGGGTTATTTTGAACATCAGGAATTGAGTTGTGAGCGTACCAGATCTACAATTTAAAGTGACACTGCGCCTAATAAAATTCCAATAAATGTTTTTAATTTCCCGCTTTGAGTCCGGGGTCAGCATACTCGGATGTTCCCAGAATCTACTCAAGCCCAGATCCAAGAGCCATTTGCAAATGTGGGCCAACCACGGGAAGGTGACATAAATGTCAAAAACCAATAATCCACTCAATGCTTGTCTATAGGTTTGCTATTCCTCAGTGGTCCATATTCTAATCCAATATGACAAGATCATCTAAACCGCCCTTTGTTCAATTTGTTTTATGCCCAGGTCATACATTAGGGGGATCACAGGTGTATTTTGAGGAAGGGCCATTAACCTTCTTAGAACCTTATTTTCCCCCATAGTTAGAGGGGAGACTAATTCACCCACCCCCCACAGCTCGGAGCCATACAAGGCAGCAGTTTGAGCCCTAGAATTGTAGACTTCTAGGGATGGTGTAATAGCCTTTGTCATAGTTGCAAAAAGCTTTTTTATAACTGGTGCTGAGTTTTGCATTAAAATGGATCTCGATTTCTTTATCTGGGGGTTCCATGAAAGTTTTTAATCAATGGTTACCCCGAGATAAACAAAACTGGAAACGCTCTCCAAAATAGCTCCATTCAACGGTATATAATTTTTAAAACACTTATAGGGCCTTATAGACATGTATTTAGTTTTTACTGAGTTTATTTTCAAGCCTTTTAATTTTCAATATTCATCATGGGTATTTAAAAGATTTTGCAGGCCCTTTGGAGTTTGTGACAACAAGATTGTGTCGTCTGCAAATGTTAATGCGCAAATATGGTTCGCTCCTAGTTTTGGGGAATCATGGTTAGATTTTTGCAGGAACTCAACCATATCATTAACATATAGGAGAAACAAAGTTGGCGCCAGGACCCAGCCCTGACGCATGCCTCTCTTAACTGGTATCTCGTCTGTGATTTCCCCCCCTTTGCCCCAACAGACTTTTGCAAAATTGTCCTCATGAAGCCTAATCAACTGGACAAAAATATTTTTTAGTACCCCCTGCTGCAATAAATGTATCCATAACAGATCTCTGGGGATTGAATCGAATGCAGCCTTTAAATCAATAAAGGCCACATATAAGTGGCCAGATCTCCCTTGTGTATTTCCAGGCTAGAGTTATGAGCCTGAACACTTGATCTATGGTACTAGTTCTCCTTCTAAAACCCGCTTGACATGGGGAAAGTATACCATTTTCAATCATCCAGTCATGTAAGATCTGTTTGGCATAAACCTTTTGCATTATATCTATCAAACTGATAGGTCTATAATTAGCGGGATCGCCACTGCTGCCCTTCCTGTATATCGGGACGATCTCCGCCCCCTTACAAGATTCTGGAATGGGCAGCCCTCTAGCAATTGCATTGCATAAAAGATTAATATATGGGGGCCACACCTCAGGCGCATGTTTAAAGAGGTCCCCAGGTATTTTATCTGGGCCAGGAGCTTTTGATGAATTATTAGCAGCAATGGCCAGTGTGGTATCTTCTATGCTGAATTGTAACGGTGCAATCTCACTTGACGTCATGATCTCCTCAATATTACTTGTAGGATCTCTGACTATTACAGCCGGAGGGTCATATAGATGGACAAAATGTCTTTGCCAAGTGCAAGGGTCCAAATTATAATCTTGGACCGGATTACTTAATTTATTACCATTAGCAACGATCCGCCAAAACAGGGATTGGTCACCTCACCGGAGGCCACAGCCACATCACCGGACACCTGAGAGACCTGCACTGGCTCCCCGTCAACAAGAGAATCACGTTCAGACTCCTCACCAACGCCCACCAGGCTCTCCACGACCTGGGTCCCAAGTACCTCAACGACCGCATGACCTTCTACAGGCCCACCCACCAGCTACGATCGACCAGCCACGCCCTCGCCACCGTACCGCGCATCCGCAGAGCCACCGCCGGAGGAAGATCCTTCTCCTACCTGGCAGCCAAGACTTGGAACTCCCTCCCCACCCACCTTCGGTGAACCCAAGACCATCTCTCCTTCAGGAAGCAGCTCAAGACCTGGCTATTCGAGCAGTAGCATAACCCTCTCCCCCAGCGCCTTGAGACCCTCCCGGGTGAGTAGCGCGCTTTACAAATGCCGTGATTGATTTCTACGGGCTACTTTCAGAACTTTATTATATGCGTTTCTTTCTTGCCTAATCAAAGCTAACTCCTTAGTTTGCACAGCCCTAATGAGGCGTTGTTTGGCTGCTACACATTCTTTGTTGAACCATGGGTAAGATAACTGCATCTTGTTACTATGTTTTACCTTCCCAGTCTCAGATTTGGTTAGGTAGGGTTTTATATTTTGTACTAGCTTCTTGGGAATTTGTGTTATAGGTATGGCTTCAGGGCACACTTTAACAAAAAAGCGATACGAGGTCACTAAAAATATTATAAATACAAGTGAGGGGTTCTACCTTTTCCAGTATAGATGGCCATTTTACTGCCCTCCTATTGTTGCTCACTATAGGCTGCATAACCTCTAGTGCCCATTCCAGGTTGACTCAATGAGTGTAGCAGGAAATATTACCTGTGAGATTTAAACACAAAGGGAAATTATCGCTTTCTATTCTGTCATCAACTTTAAAATCCTGCACGTAAACCCAATAAGCAACACTTATCATAATGTGATTTATCCGGGATGAAGAAAGATCTCCCGAAAAGGTATTAGAACATTCAAGATCTAAGGGGGATCTGCCGTTGCAAGACCTTAGTCCTTTCTCTATAGTAAAATTAAGTAATTGCATTGCAGAGACAGAGCATCCCAAAGTATTTTCTGTCCTCAGGAACAGAATACCCATTGCTAGGTATTCTTCCTCAAAAATTGTATCTAATCCCGACAATGGTTCGTAGCAGCAGTTAAAATCGCCTCCAATTATAATGGGCCAGTTGGATTTAATACAGTCAAGTACTTCTTCTAAATGCTAGATTAATGGTGATTTTTTTTAACGCTCTCTCAGTCTTATACATATATATTGAATAAGTACAGCCATGACTTGTTTGGTAATTTTAAGCTTAAGCCCAGTATGTCATCTGTGACAGTAGGTAAAATTTCTATGGACGTATGGACGCATTTACTTGATTTTTTATCCAAATTAAGAGGCCTACTGATGGTCTTCCTCTAGTTGATTGTTGGGCCTCTATATTAAATGTTCTATAGCCTACTTTATATAGTGGTTCCCTTGCCCAAGTCTCTTGAAAAAGACAGAGATAAAAATTATCGATATAATCCTGCCAGTCAGGATCTTGAAGGTTTTTTAAAAGGCCGGCTATATTCCAAGACACTATCTACACACAATCTAAAGTTGGACATAATGTTTATTAATGGGGCTGCCACAATCTGATGTCATGTATACTGGTTTATCGACGGGGCAATCTTCATTATTTATACAATTAAACCCTTCTGACCCCAGAATATTGGTTGCTTGGCTTTCATCTGGGCTGTGCCCTTCATAAAAGCATCCGCATTAAGTTGATCATCCAATTCAGTTACATCTTGGTCCCCAGCAATTAGGTACGATTTGTACCCCCCCTGTAGAATACAGTTTCCACTCCAGGTTCAGTCAATCTACAGCTTCAAGATTGCTTTGCCCCCCTGGAATGTGTGTGGCAGTGCTACATCTGTCTATACCGGTTTTGTTTTGCCTGAGACAGATTTTAGAATTAAAAAAAGAAGGAGTTCTTAGGTTCATTGTTATTAAGTTCTCAGCAATAGTTTTAGAATAAAATGTTAACCTTATGTCATCTAGATCCCCCTCATCTTGCTGTACCCGTTCAGCACTTTTTATGTCAGATCTTATTATGGAGAGGCACTGTCGTTTTGTCCTGATCCAATGTGTGACCCTATTTACAAGGGAATCCCTGTCTTCCCTGGTACCCGGCTTTAATATTGGGACATTGGTAAGAAACACGTTGTAGGAATTTAGTTTCTCCTTAATCAGATGGTGAGATGCCTGGTATAGTCCATGTTTCCACTCGGGACCCCTATACTCCCTCCTTACGCCCTGAGCGCCCTGTAATGGTCTATTTGGGTGTAGAATTTCTGGATTTGCATTAATGCATTGCGACAGTTGGTGCAATGTAGGTAATCTAAAGTGCTCACGCATATTAGTCACATGGCTCCCCAAAATAGGTGGGGGCTAGGATGTTAAAGTTGTATTTTTGCTCTGATTTAAAATGTGATTTAGGGTTTGATTTAATGTTGCTTTAGATGGCATTCTAGTTAAAGTATTCTCTACGTTGTTATGATGAGATTTCTTCTCTATATATTTTCTGTTCCCTGATACATTATTATGTAGATGAGTAGTTAGTACCCTAATCATCCTTTCAAGTGTCATCACATCTTCTTGGACTGCATTTAGTTTTGTTTAGAGGTCCACCACAAGTGTATGGGTGTCATGTGGCTGTACTTGCGTGTGAGCCCCATTTATACTCAAACTAATAGGGCTACTTACATCTTTTCCAATTGTTTGCTCTGCTTGTGTTCCCTCCAAGCTATCTACTAAGGGTAAGTATCTATTAGAACACTCTACATTTATAGTCTACCTATATATTGGGCTTCCCTGGTTCTTCTCTATATTATCTATGTTATCTAATCTAGGGGGATGTCTTGCCAGTACCCAATCCTGTCTTTGAAGGAGGTGTAATTAATGGCTGCAACGGTGTTTTATTGTGGGCTTGGTGGACAATAATAGTTGGGCTGAGATTGCTTTGTCTCTTCTGCTTCAATAGGATGACATTTTACTTTTCCCCTTGGTACTGGACTCTTTACCATTAGCCAGCATATTGTCTACCTCTTCTTTTAAGTCATCAATACCAGCTAAAGTACAGTTCCCTGCTACAGATTTAGCTTGTCTTTGCGTCCTAGCTATCTTTTTCCTCCCTGTCGTTGTTTCCGCTGCTGTTGATATAATAGCCTAAGTGGGGATAAAGCTTCGGACAGCAAGCAATATCTATCAGCAGCTTGTGCAGTTTGGGGCAGTATTAGGAGCTAGAAAGAAATGTACTAAGAACTGGTACGCTTACATTCAATAGTTTAACCACAGTGGAATCAATATGAAAATATAGCAAAAATATTAACCCAGAATTAACACAACAAACTCTCCATATCCTTTGATATCCTCAATTCACATGCTTATACATGCTTGTACCGTACTAATGCCATAAAAGTCCTCAGCAGGTAGTTCGTTAAAATTATGCTTTATATAAAATCAGACTAACGATTGTTCAGTGGTCAAAGTTCGGTGTAGGTGCGATACGATGTAGTTCATGACTAAACACTCCAACTAAATGCCGGTAAAACAGAGGTTTTACTAGTGGGTAAAGAAACAACTGTCTGGGGGAACAGCTGGTGGCCAGAGACCCTCGGCCAACCACCTGAGTATAAAGACCATGTAAAAAACCTGGGAGTCTGGGTGGACGCTGCCCTGAACTTTACCCACCATACCAAGAAAGTGGCGGCCACCTGTTTTGGTATTCTACGCAATCTCAGGCCGATTTTAAAAAATTTCGACCACCAAACCCGCCAACTAGTGGTGCAGTCAGCAATCTTGTCAAGGCTGGATTATGCTAGCTCCCTCTTGTTAGACGCAAACGTAGCAGAGAAATCTAGACTCCAGCGAGTCCAGAACGCCGCCGCCAGAGCGCTGACCGGCCTCCCGCGTCATAAGTAGGTGTCCACTGTCCTCACGAAACTCCACTGGCTTCCCGTGGAAAAAAGGATCCACTATAAAACCCTATACCTTGAATTTAAAATCCTCAAAACTGCCCCCCCCATGCTCTGTCCACTTCTTTCATCCTACGTTCCCCGAGCACGCTGCATTCAGAGGGACAGAACTTAGCTGTAGTGCCCCGTATCAAATTAGCCAGGATGGGCGGCCGTGCATTCAGATACCTCGCTGCAAAACTCTGGAATGAACTTCCAATTCAAATCCGAGAAATAGAAGATCTACTACCCTTCAGGAAAGCCATAAAGACTCACCTTTTCTGTTAGTGTGCAATATCTCTACTATGACAGTACAAACACCTCCTGTCCGTGCAACTTCATGCAGCTAGCGCCGGGACGCCCCTTGGCTGGGGCAGCCGTGCGCGTTACAAGTCCAGTGGAGAAGTGTGGCTCACTGGTTAGAGGAGGCAGACCTGGAAGCAGAGGTCAGCCCGGGACCAGGGTTCAATTCCCGGCTCGGCGGGGTCTTGAGTCCTAAAATGTTCATGGACTCGACAATTCTCGCTCCGGTGCCTACTCGATTCACTGGTTCACACTCTGGGCAATAGCTTGCGTAATCTCCACAACGGCCCATCGCGGCGGGATGCCTGGCTTTCACCTTGCGGATACCCTGCCAGGGTTATCTCACAGGGGAATACCAGGACGGGTTCCCTAAGCAAGCGCTTAGAAACCGCTTGGTGATTTGCACTATATAAATTCATTTACATTTACATAAAACATTAACAAGTCCATATAACTTAAACATAGATAAGTAGTCTTACCGCAGAAATGCAAGCATACTGGGAAAGAAACAAGGGGGGTGGCCCAGCCCAGCCTTATCCTGTCTTTGATGGGCGCAGACGAGCCCGTCCTTGGCCCGGGCTTTGACCGCGCGTGTCCCGCGCTGCGGGAGCCCGCATCTGTTTTAATGTTTGTGAAGCAAGTGGTGGGCGCCAGAGAGTGCAGGCATGCAGTGTGGTCGTTGTGGTCTTCTTCCGAGGACCGGATGCAACAACCAAGATCCGGTGGTGGCAGAGCAGCAAAGACGGGACCCGTGCTGCGGTAGCCTGCATCCGTTTATAAAGCGCCTCCAGGCTCTGTTTGTGATGCTAGTGGTGGGCACCAGAGAGTGCAGGCAGGCAGTGTGTTCATTGTGGTCCTCTTCCTAGGACCGGAGGCAACAACGAAGAATCGGTGGTAGCAGAGCAGCAAAGACGGGTAACTAAAACTTCTCCTGCCAGCTTTAGGCAGATTTCATATTTGGATGCAATTGGTAAACTGTTCTCCAAGAGTATTCTTCTTCACCTTCAGGCCTGGGCATTTGATATTAATCTTGTCCCTGTGGAGCAGGCTGGCTTTCGTAAGCATTGTAGCACCCTAGACAATATCACAGCCCTTCAAAATCTGATTGAGAAATATCCAGTGGGCAAAGGCATGGCTTTATATTCTGCCTTTATAGGGTGCCCTTTCCTAATAGGGACTCGCACTTCAATGTAAGATTGTTTTGTGGCTGCACTCGCAGTTTTCAAATTTCAAATCGGTGTAACCCACTCAGAAATGGATAGGGGTCCTCAGGGGATCCCTTCCCCTTTGTGACTGGGATGGATATTTTTTAAGAGCAGGCAGTGGTGCCATGGATCACTGCCTACTCTTAAAAAATGAAACAGTAACGCTTAATTTTTCTTTCTTAAATGCATCCCATTTTCCATGCTGCAGACCCACAAGTAGCATTTAATTTACAGGCCAAAGGCACAGGTAGTGCCACTTTACTTGTGCCTTACAAGTAAACTTAATATGTCAATTGGGTATAAGCCAATCTCACATGTTTGAAGGAGAAAGCACAAAGATTTTAGCAATGGTTAGCAGTGATAAAGTATGCAGAGTGCCAGAAAAAACAAAGTCAGCAATAACAGGAGGTCAGGAGGTAAAACATGTCAGACCTGTTAAAACCCAGACTGGACAAAAGCACATCATTTGTGCCTTGAAGAATGTAGTTTGTTGGCCAAACAAGAAAAATGCAACTCGGAACCGCAGTTGGAGTTCAGCGGTTCACGAGCGGAATTTCAAGATGGCCACCGACTCGGAATAGGAGTTAGCGGTCTAGTTGTTGTTATGATTTCAGGTGTGGAACTCTAGGTGAAGCACGTGAGCCAATACTGCTGCGCACTTCACCTAATAATTCTGAGGGACAAGTTTGTCCGTTTGCGCTCCTGTCACCAGAGTTAGTTAGCAGCTTGCATCGCGTTTATTATTTTGAGTAGAGAGGTTTTTTTCTATACCGGACATTTCCCTAGTTACCTGTGAAGCCTGAACCTTGAGAGGTGCGTGCTAAGTGACTTCTCACCAAGTTCCATCTGTCGGAACCTTGAGGTCGGAGGTTCGTAGTCCGAGGTTCGAGGTGAAACTTTGCCACTGTGTAGCTCCTGCAAGGATAAGTGAAGAATACAGATAAGTCAATACAGTGAATTAATATAAAAAAGAATGAAACAGTAAATGTGCTGGCAGTAAATATCTGAGAGAAAGAAACTAAGTAGTTAAAAGACAGTACAATTTTAGTCTCCTCGCTGAAAAAATAAGAATAGAGACAAGAAGGTACTTACCCAGAATAAATTGTAACGACTTCTGGATACCTGAAAGACAAGAGAATAATCCTTTAATGTTAAAGAAATTAATAGCATCTAGAAAAAGCTAAATAAGATATCAGGAAGCATTGCAAGATCTCAGAGCTCATAATAGGAGGTGAAAATAGGAGTAGAGAGAAAAACTAGAAAGATTGGAAACGCTAATCATAGAGAACTAAGCACTATCTATATATATCTATATAGTAAGAGAAAGAAGAGTAGCCCAGCTATTGGTCTGTTAGGTAAGAAAACAGATAAATAGAATTTAAGTTATTAGAAGAGCTAGGGAGGTTGTCAGAACGTCAGGCAAATTGGAAGAAGCAGAAAAGAAACAGATCCAGAGCAGCCTCTTTTTGTTTGTTATTTTATCCAATTCCCCCTCCCCCTTTGGGGTCCTAGAGAGTCACGTTTTCAGATAAGGGACTCTGAGTATCCTGGAGGTGGAGTTGGGAAAAAGACACCAGCCTGTTCCTGTGCAAGTCGTGGCAAGAGAACATTATATCCTTTGACAAAACATTAGGGGGAAAAGCATTCCAAGAATGCAAGATCTAACACCCTCCATTTTAGACAGTCATTACTCTCTTGCAGTGTAGATGCTGTCTTACTAATGTCCTTAGCAAAAAGATTGAGACATGCAATTAGCTTAGGTGCAGCCCTTAAAAAAGACAGAGATCAGTATGTGTATGCCAAACCGCAAAATGTATTAGTCAATCCACAGAATCAGACAGAGACATATCCTCTTTAGTTTCAGCAGATATTTCAACTGAATTGGCTAGCAAAGGATCGATCCTAATGGATTGAGAAAAATACATCTCAGCATCCACAAGAGAGTAAGGTTGTGAAATATTTTGGGATAGTTTTCTTTGTCCAGATCAGGCCTTGTATGGGAAATTTGTTATTCTGCAACTGATTGTATATAACGCCCATCATATTACCTTAACAGTCCTCTGCTGGTAATAGTGTGGGGCTTTAGTGCTGCAAAAGAGATGGAGGATTCAATAAAGAAATATGGAGAGCCAGGACATGACCAGCCAGGGCCATTCAACATTGTTCTTACTACCTTTCTCCATTGACATCCTCAGATCAGGTCAGAGGAAGAATAATGCCTTCCACAGTGTCTGTGTTGACTCAATTTCAGATCTCTGGGTACTGAGTCTAAACAACAAAATTCATATTATCGAAATCGACTCAGTGCCTCTTGGTCAAGGGTGCGTCTTTACTCCAATCACCAGAGACCCTGGCCAGAGGACGGCTATGTGGGAAGGTGTTTTAGATCTAATATTGAAAAAGGCTGTCATTCTGGTTTCTGACAATGGGAAGGAGGGCCAATGAATGTATTTTATTCTATTCCTGGTACAGAAAGCAACTAGGGAGTACAGACCAGTTTTGGACTTAAAAAAGGTCACCCCTGGGTACAAACCATTCCTTTTTGAATGGTCGGAATCCACCAGATCATTACTCTGGTCTCCAACAAATAGTTTCTGGCTTGAGTCGATTTTCAGGACACATTTTGCATTTGCCTATCCACCGACCCATCAAAAATTTCTTATGCCTGATGAGGTCTCCTTGTTCAGCTGTGGCGTATGAATAAGAGTTCAAGTGGACTTGGCAGCGACTTTATGTCTGGTTCCCTGGTCAAGGTTCCATTAGAATATTCTAATGCACATTTGTCTTCATTGGGCTTCAGTATCTCAGGACATGTCAGTGAGAAATCCAGTGTCGGAGGCGATAAAGTCAGAACTAGTATGGTGGCTAAACCCAGTAAACCAATTTAAGTGTGGCCTCAGAGCCTGATCATCCTTACCACAGATGCAATTAAAGTAGACTGTGGAGCATGGACAGCATCACACCAAGTCCTGAGTGTGTGGTTATGTCTTCAGAGGAGTTGGTCTCCAACTGTAGAGAGCTGGAGGCTATCAGTTAGGCTCTCTTGACTTTTACCACCCTCTATTGCAAAGAACGGTTGTGGTCAGGGTGAACAATATGAGAGCAAAGTCCTACGCAACAATCAAGAAGGGACAAGGGTTTCTTTCCTTTTACCTATATCAGATCAGATCATGTCATGGGTTCTGTTGGACCTGGCCCTTTTTGCAGGGTGATCCCCAAACTTGTTGCCTTCTTCCTCCTATTTTTCTGTCTGTGTTTGTTGACTTTAGGACTCTGGACACTTTACCACTGCCGATCAGTGCTAAAGTGCATATGCTCTTTGTCTAAATTGTAATGGTGAATGGTTTAGCCATGATTGGTATATTTGATTTACTGGAACATCCCTAGTAAAGTGCCCTGTAACCTATATGTGTCCAGAGCTTGTAATTCAAATGCTACCAATAGGCCTGCATCACTGATTGTGTCACCCACATGAGTAGCCGTGCAACCATGTCTTAGACTCGCCACTACAGTGTCTATGTGCGCAGTTTTCACCTGCCATGTCGATCTGGCAAGTGCACCCACTTGACAGGCCCAAACCTTCTCTTTTAATACATGTAAGGCATGCCTAAGATAGGTCCAAGGTAGCCCCATGTGCAGGGTGCAGATTATTCAAAATGTTGGACATGTACTGGTGTGCTTTACATGTGCTGATAGCAAAATACTGCTAATTTTGATTTTCACTATTGCAAGGCCTATCTCTCCCATAGGTTATCATTGGAGCTGCCTTGAGACGTTTTAAAATGTAACTTCCAATTGGGAAGAGATGCAGATTTGGAGTTTGGGGTCCCTGAACTCACAAGTCAAAAATACATCTTTTAGCGAAGTTGGTTTTTAGATTGTGTGTTTTTAAAATGCCACTTTTAGAAAGTGGGCATTGTCTTGCTTTACCATTCTGTGCCTCTGCCTGCATCTGGAATCCATGTATGGTCTAAACTGACAGTGGGGCACTCTAGACAGTCGCACAACGGGAGCAGAGGTGTACCCTGCATACCCTGATGGCCCATCACTAGGCTGATGGGTCTTCCTGAGTTAATAGACTAGTGGGTGGAGTTATTACCGACACCTGAATAGGGCTGTGCCTGTCCTCACACAAAGCTGCCTTCACCCCCCCTATCCTGAAGGTAGTGTGACTGGAGTCAGGTCAGGGAAATGCAGGGTCCTGTGCACTACAAAGACTTTCCTTTAGTTTGCCTACTTCAAAGACAGAAACTGGTATAAGTCCTGTGATGCCATAACTTCAGAACATTTCTGGGCTAAGAGGAGATTCAGCTGAAACGAAGGGCTGGAGAAAAGGAGGGGAACTGCCACTCTGCTTTTGCTGTGTTGTGCTGGCTTAATGCTTGCTACTTTTGTCTTGGGCAGTGAAAGGAATGGAATTTGCTTTCTGTATCCTACTTGCCAATGTTCTCCAAGGGTTTGTGTGTGCTTGTCTCCTGTTAAGATGTGTCAGGGCCATCAAAGACTTCATCTTCAGCCCGTGAACTCCTCTGTTGGGCATTCTGGCTTGTAAAATGGTGCCAATTCCAGTTTTGGGCCCCTGGAGGTGGTTTTGCTGCAAAGGACTCAAGAAAATCCAAGCATCGACCTTCAGAGCCTTTTTTCCACATGTGCACCGCCATACAACTGAAAACCAATACATCACCGCTGTGCAGCTGAAGAAATGCCATAATGGCAGTCCATTTTCACTGTCACTGCATCAACCCAGCACGTCTTGAATTTTGATGCATTGCACATGTGTGCCAAGTTCTTCATCAACGGCGCCCAGCAGTAGGGAACCGAGGCACCATGTCTGGAAACTAACACATCACCTCCTATGTCAATAAGGAATCAACGCATCACCTTCCCTGTCAGTAAGGAATCAATGCATCACCTCCCCTGACAGTAAGAAATCGACATACATCACCTCCCCTGTGAGTAAGGAATCAATGCTTCACTTGCTTTTCCGGCGCTTCATCTCCCCTGCGCCTGTTTTCATCTTTGAATTTGATGCATCCCAGGTACTTTGTGATAAAAGTGACGCATCCACCGTATCCTAAGGATGGAACAATTTTGAACCTTTTAAAAGTGATATCTTTGCTTGTGTATGTTGGATTTTTGTCATTTTGTCAGATAAATACTGGTTATCTTTCTAAACTGGGGTGGTGTCCTTTGTACAAATGCTTTACACATTGCCTCTGAGATAAACCTGAATGGTTGTGCCAAGTTACAAAGAGAGTGAGCATGGGTTATCTTAATAGTGTAATCCCCTTACCCTGACTAGAATAAGGGTCCCTTCTTGGACAGGGTGCAAGCCAATGCCAACTAGAGCCCCCTGTTTCTAATAGGCTCCATCCGGAATTCTATTCACTAAGAGCACTTCACATTTAAGGATGTCTGAATATAGGGCAGACATGTTCATCATGTTTCTCTCCTCTCTTGTTTCTTCAGATTTGCCAGAGGTAGGGAAGGGGTGTCCAAGGGTAGAAATGTTTTTGACCCATTGAAATACTTTTCTTCTCCACTATTGCTTCAAGATTTGAGAGTATAAGAGCACAGATGCTCTTAATTGTCCATGGCCAAAGGATCTTCACTATGTCTTGGCTTCTTTGCCCCTAATTCAGTACTCTCTGATCAGGGTGAGTTTTGAGGAAGTTCATATAATCGTAATTGCCCCAGCCTGGCCTTAGTTGCCTGGTTTCATCTACTAACAGTGAAGAGGCTGGGCCAGGAATGGATACTGCTAGTGGTCCCAATCTTTCTGACCTGTCTGAATCTCCAGACTAACATACTCATAAGACTAAAGCTTTTGGCTTGGATGTTCAAAGGGCAGGCTTAAGATCTAGGTGGTTCTATGAATTTGTATCCTCTGCTATTCAACTGGCTAGGAGACTATTCACTCTGTCTACATAGTCAAAGCACTTTTAGGAAATGGTGCAAAAAGAAGAAATGTTTCCCTCTTTTGCCTACTCTCCCCAGATCATGGACTTTTGCAGGAAAGAATTTGCATTGGGGCTTATTTCCCCTGCTCGACAAATTCAATGGACTGCAATTAAGGCCTTTAAAGTGCCCTTGGGTAACATAGAGAATGGCCAAGACATGGTGCCAGGACTATTCTAGGTATTCAGTAACATTCCTCCTTCGCTTTGTCCTTCTAGTCTTGCCTGGGATTGCCAATTGTTTTTCCAGACCGTGAAGTTTCCACCTTTCGAGCTCCTTAACTCTACTGAGCTGCTGACCTTGAAAGTGTTTATTCTAATGCCCATTACTTCAGCTAGAAGGACATGTGAGTTCGTTTCTCCTTCCTGCTAACCACCTTTCTTTAAGGTTTTTGATGATTGCTTTGTATTGCGCCCAGGTCTCAGATTTTGAGCCTAAAATCAACTCTCCCTGGCCTTCTTAAAAAGAAGTGATCTTACCTTTCGATTATCCTGATCCTCAATCTCCTGAGGAAGTAAACTTACATTTTCTAGATGTTAGGATAACAGTACTAATCTAGCTGTGGAGGGTAGCGCCGTTTTGATTACCTACCTCTTTGTTAATAAACTTTTAAGCCATCTACTCAGACTTTGAGCAGGGAGATCAGGTCTTTCACTTTATTGGCATATAAGGATTATAGGATCCCTCTGCCTTTGAGGTGCGGGTTAAATCTACCATAGGTATGTCTACCTCTCTAGTGGAATTTCAGAGGGCATTGTTAAATGAAATGTGTGGAGCAGTGTCCTGGGCAGTTTTTCTATGCTTATTAAGCACTACAGGGTGGTGCAGGGTACAAAGATGGAGGTTGTCGTTTTTTCTAAAGTTCTGTCTGCAGTGAAGTGAACAGTAAAATAATCTTTTAGAATAAATGTATTTTTCATTCAGCAAACATGTACAGTTGTCCTGGAGTCCATTTCAACATGTAATTCATCAAGTTAAGAGGGATGAGGGGCTAACGCTTTGATTACTTACCGGTAATTAGCATTACTTTAAGTACAACTCTGACCTTGATGAATTACTCCCTCCCTCCTGCCCTGTCTTTGCAGTCCAACTGTGTTGTTATGTAGGGTTGATGAAAGAAACAAGATGTGTGGATGGTGGGATGAGTTTTTCAATTATGCATAGGAAGTGTTTCTAAGAAGCGTAGATGCCTCAGTATCTAATTACTCAAGGGAAGCGATGTACTCAGAGTAACACAATTACCGGTAAGTAGTCAAGGCATAACCCAAACTCTTGTTTGCTAATCAAGAACCTATAAAAAGAACAAGGCACAGGTGACCTTTTTCTTTACATATTCTCTTGCTCTCAATTTTATTTTATATTTTTTGTTGAATTATTCAGTTTAAATCGAATATTTAAATCAAAGCCCAAAGCAGAAACACAGCACAGTATTCATATCAATTAAGGGCTTCATTCACAAAGGTAAACTGGTATACAAATGTTTGCTGTTTACAAATGTATTTCACGAGCAGTATCTTTATGACTACGGACTCTTCAAGCATCAAAAGAAGATGTGCAGAGACTCCACAGTCATAAAGATACTAATTGTAAATTACCTTTGCGAATAGCAAACAATCATAAACGTACACAACACTGTAGGTTTACCTTTGTGAATCAGGCTCTACGTAATTTTTTATTAGAAATATTGATGCTTTTATTTCGGCATCATCAAGTTTAAAGGCAAATGTTAGGGAACCTCTGCAATGGAGTCCTTTCCTGGTGCATAAGCTTCAGATCATGGAAGCCATCAATGGTGGTAGCAAAAAGTAACATGGGCAAACACATCTTCTCTCTCGGTGCGGGTGTATGGATATAGCAAGATAAGACAGGTATCACCTTGTCATTACATTATCTTTTGGTTGGCATTCTGCTCTTTGCACGTGTGGCTGTTTTTATTGTATATATAGTTCTACTACAATTAAAAATAAAAAGTGTGCCCAGATTGCCTTAAATATAGGAATAACATTATGACTAAAAGACAATGACGCCTGGTGGCATTTGAAAGTGGTGGGGTGTAAAAAGTGGGTATGACTTTTATGTAGCGAGCGACATGATCAAGCTTAATGGACAAACTTGGAGTCCAGAGTGGGTTATCCTCCCAATACTTTTAAAAAAAAATATTGGCAAATGGTACATTTTAAGGCAAATTCATTTAGTGATAAACGATGGGTTATAAAGAAGTGGGAATGTAAGGTCTTGAAATATTAAACACGTTAATTACTGCCCCATATCTTACTGCATTAATGTGTTCAACAGTTACTGTAATGTGCAAATTGAACAGCGTGACCACTTCATGCCCTTTAAAGTGTCTTCGTGCCCAGTGTCTTGCACTACATACAGCATCAACCTTGGAAGAACATGCTCTAACCAAGCTTCTAGAAGCACCCTCAGCTGCTGGCTGCAATCAGCCATATATATAGAAATGTGTGCAGATAGGTCTTTAATTGGAATGAAAATAGTGGGAGCTCTCCAAAAAGGAACATGTAAAATGAATTTCTGATTCCCATTATTTGCCACCCGACTGGTAGTTTGGTTTCTTTCTGGGATGTAATTGCATCCAGATTTATAACAAAACAACTGGAATACACCCAACACTTTCAGTACAATTGCTTTTGGCAATTGTTGGTAACTCCGTAAGTTAAATGAGTAACAGCAATGACTTGTTAATTAATTAACAAGTCATTGTTAATTGTTAGTTAATTAACATTGGAAATGTTTCACTTCTGAAATTGTGAGTCTGTGAATTAAATAATATTGAGGCCTGTGCAAGGAGTTTCAGCCTTCAGTTATGTGCTCTTTATGTTAAATATGTATGCACTCTTTCTCTGCACATCTCGTCCATCAGCACATCTTCAACCGCCTTTCTTTCCTGTTCGGCCCCCTCTTTTCACTCTTCCCTGAATGTACTTCCTTGCATCTCCCTGACATCACCACTTCAAAACATATACTGCACTCACTGAAATTTAGGCACTTTATTAGCTTTTTCCTTGAAAATATTTGACATTTGTGTACCCTCTTGACACACATTTTCATATAATTTTAACTGCAACTGGAATTCATGACCATTGTTCTGTGTGCTCTGCAGAGGGTTCAACCCACTGACAGGCACTTTACTTTACTTTGCCTTTAGCCTCAGCGTCAGAGCTCTCAACCAAAGCCCCTCAAAACTACCTGGCACGACACAAAGTATGAGCTATACAAGGGTAATAAGATGCCCAAAATAATACAGAACACAACATGAAGAAATAGCTAACACTCTTGGGGAATGCTTGATTAAGTAAAACATGTGAAATAGGAGAGGAAGTAAATAGCTGGCAAGCATTGCCTTAAAGTTTTCAGCATTCATTGTTTCTAGATTAATCCATGTTTTTGGCATTAATGTTCAAAGCATGAAGATAGGGACAGTTTTATCGCCATACAGCAGATAACTGTCTTTACTGTAAGCACATATTTCTCTCTTTGCGCTTGACTCGAATATTTGGATATTCCCTACACTGCTACCAAGAATATGTATGTGTGACGTTTACAGAGAGGTCTGGCATGTTTTACATATGTAATTTTTCCTTTTAACTATAGGTTACATGCAGCTGGTGTTGGTAAAAGGAAGGAAATGATTCAGCCATTTTCTACTAGTTCACTGTATAACTTTAAATAGCATCTGGGGTAGAATCTGAGGCTGTGGTACTCATTTACATTTCTTAATTTTTGGGGATATACCAACAATTGTCCATGCCCAGGAAGCATTCTGTGGCTGGCAGATACTTGTCTCTGAGTTACCTTTGGTGGTCATTGCACTGTAACCCTACCCAGGTTCAGTTCTTTGAACCAGCAGATTACATATATTCCATATATCTGTGGCAGCACGAGTACGGCGTCTTGCAAGACGCCGTACTCGTGCTGCCACAGATATATGGAATACTAAACTGACTCGATTGCGGGACCGAACTTTGTCCAGACGAGGGTATCGCTAATCTTTACTCGAGGTGCTACTTCTTCGTGGAACACACTTTTGAACTTCAAATTTACTCCCTTATCGTGCCACTTGGAACTGGTAATTGGTGGCATCGCCAGCTTCGTAATTACATGTGCTGCCCTGATGAAGTCTAAATGCACCTTCTGCTAATTAGACGAAACATGTGTTGGCATAATCAAAGGGATGCTGTTGTGAACATTAAAGAAGAAGACTGTCACTTACTTTGGAATACGATGTTTTACTTTTAATCGATGATTTGTACAACTTAACTGTTCAATCCTGCTCGGGATATTTCGTGTTTACATTCAGCAACTAAAGTGAGTGCCCACAAGATATTTGAATCAATTTCGCAAGGGAACAAAAACACTGCTCGTCTTTTCGATCAATTTGGGGGGCAGCAACTAGAGCAGATCCCCTTCAAAGGGGCCAGTGAAGTGCAACCAGGGCCTGGGGTTTCACAGTGGGGAAGGATAGCATGGTGAGGGGCCTCAGCACAATATATATAAAACAAAATTAGCATGATGACTCTTACCATTACCGAGGACAAGGCACCAGATCACACTTGCTCGCATCTACTCCTACTTGTGATGAATTACAAAGGGTGAGATCAATGCCTGAATGAATGACGGACATCTGAAATCAATCAGGGATGGAGACTCCCACGCCCAAAACCATGATGCTAAAAGTACCAGTGGCCTATAGTGGATACTGCCATAGACCACAATGGAAATTAAGGGTTTTAGAAAGGTAGGCCCTAGGCCATGTGTCACAGTTCTTAAAGTTGATTTACTGCCTGGTTTCCTTCTCCTGCTTCAGAGCAAGGTGGGGCAGGCAGCCTGAGACTGACAGCCCAGGCTTAAATACATCAATTTGTTTAGAGACACAATCTAATCTCTAAATAAATTGATCTATTTCATATTTGTGTATAAATGTGTAGGAATTTCACTGGGGTGCAGGCCAGAACCTTAACGGAGAAACAGCCCTTGCTGAAAGCATATTTGTAGTTACTTGTATTTTTTTCCATTTATTTAGACATTCTAAAGTGTTTTTGGCTGCCATCTTGGTTGGGTATTTTTTTTTAATAAGTTAGTAGAATCTTAAAAAGCTTGTTTATTAAAATGTGTAAATACTGTTTTAATTGGGAAATATATTTTTATTATATTTAAATGTGTAAATGTAGTGAAAAATGTATATATGCATTAAAAATGTGCATTCAAAAGTTTTTTGACCTGATATTCTATGTACTTGTTTGGTAAAGGTATGTGGGCTAAAAGCATGCATTATAAAGGTGTTTTTAATATTAGTCCATGTACTTGCATGCTAAAGGCATGAGCTTTTGAAATATACATGGTAATGATAAGCTTTGTAAAGGCATGTGTAGTAATGACATACAAGCCAAACTGGACTCAATTGAAGAGGCCCAATCAGGCAGAGACCCTTATTGGGTTGATTATGTTCCGGTTCAAAGAGGAACTTGCTTGGCCAGTTGGGCTGGATTGTTCCTTACGGAGCAGGACCAAGATTGATTTGAACATGGCTTGGTCTAATCTGAAGTAGTATGGTAGGAAGAAAAACCTCTTTTGTGTGTTTGAAGCATCTATGGGCTCCCTGCACATTTAGTTCTCAGTGATCTATGTTTTTGGAGGCTGTCTGAAAATATGCAGGGACACCGAGGCAGTCTGCAGCCTGCCTATTAGTGACAGAAGTGTGGTTGTGCAGTGAGAACGTTCTGTAGGTGCATCAAGGACAAACCCATCCCCACAAGACCTGAGGAGAAGGCTGGATATGCTGCCAATTTTATCTTTTCCCAGCATCATGTCAATAGAGAAAAGGATCTTAACCCCATTGATGCTGCCGTCGGCTGCTGAACGTTCGGAGCACTACCTGGCTGGTGCTGCGAATGTTCAACGGCCGACGCGGCCCTCCCACTCTGAAGAACGCCCAGCACTGCGCCGAAATAACGACCGCAGTAAAGGGGTTACAAACTCCTGGGGACCTACTGGAAAGTCTATCTTCTTCACCCCACCTGGATATTGCACCTTGTTTAGAGGATTCAGTATTAAAAGTGGTGTTTGCACCGAGGTTGAACCAGGAATTAGCTTGCATTAACAATGACCTGACACCTCCATCTGAAATGGATGATGGTGATAATGAGCCTCATTCATTCACATCTTCGAATCTGAATGTGTTACTCACATTTACTTTATTGACGCTGGATCTCCTGTTGCTGATGCAAAGAACAATGGAAGGGATGATTGAAGTGTTGGCTATTGTTTATGAATATCAAGATACTCAGACTGATTTGTTTCATTGCTGTGGTATAGTTAATTCACGTATGACCTTTCTTGACCAACCAAAGTCCATTGTTTATTGTGATAACCCTGACCCAACTTATGGTGTTTCTATTCCAACACAATCAACTATGTATGTATCTTGCCATGCAGAACTTATAAGTACTTGCAAGAAAGAGGGAGGAGTGTCCTGTTCATATCTGTAACCTCTGCTTTACATTTTGCTGGCTGGAAGAAAAGGAATGAGCCCAAGCTAATAAAATAATGACGTCACTCTAAATTTCTAGGTTAGGTGGGTCAAAGCTAGTCGCAACTCGTTATTCAGTTGATGACATTTCTTTGGATTGCAATTAATATAGATAATATTATGAGAAAAAAAGGGTTCTAATTTCATAAGAAGACAAACTGTTAAACATACTTTGGCCCAGATTTACTAAGACGTGACGACACGCAGTGCAACAAGTAAAGTTACTAAACTGAATTGCATGAATGGGAAAGAGCAGAACAGAGTCTTGTCTATAGAAGTGGAGCTGTTCTGCTCTTTTCTTGTGCTGGTGCACATTAAGCTACCACACACCTATTAAGGCACCCTTTCAACATAGTGCTAGGGGTCTGCATCACAGTAAGCATAATCTTTGTGCAGGAGTGTGACGAAGCTGTCCGTCAAAGTTACAATGCATTGGTAGGACCTGCCATGATGGTTGTGGCAGGTGGCACCTCTGTCAGGGAAACAGAGTAATGTACTCTGTTTACCTGGTAGAGGACGTGTTGTCCACCAAATTATTAATCAATCCCTAAGTCTGAAATGTCCCCTTTATTGTGTGTAGGGCTGTGAATGTGTTGATAGAGATTTAAGGACATCAAACATTTTCCAAACTTGCAGTAATTAGGTCCTGCTATTAGATCATTGGCCCAGTAATCCATATATCAATTTTCATTAGTTTTAATCACTAATGAGCATATCACTTCACAGAAATGTTTTGGAAAATTTGCCATATGCTGAGAGTGATGGTGTGTTAATAAGATTGCTCATGAACTATTATAAAACCAAATTATTTGTAGCAGTAGTTCTGTGTTGAGGATTAGATCGATTTCCAATGCAGAAACCAAAAGGTGGTGTTGTATGATAGCTGTGTCTCCACTGATTTTTCTATTGGATACTCTTTTTTAATTTATAATATAATATTCATTGGGGAGGACAGCTAATATACTGTGGATTTAATCTTCTGAAAGCCACATTTATGATAATACAAAGATATCTGGGTAGGCATGGTATAAAAAAATCAAAAAATATTTTTTATATGTTGCAAGGGATCACATAATTAGGTAGGCAATTTGAATGCTTTCATGCCTCTCCCTCACTTTGACTCGAGCTAACTCTTTCACTTATTTTCAGTTCTTGGTTCATCAAAATAGTGTTCAAATCAGAAATTATTCAGGTACTTACAGGTCTCAGTTCTATAAGGTAATTTTCTGAGTAATTTGTTTGCTTGGCAAAGACTCTGGCAACTCTTATAATCTATAAGAAAATTTCCTTGAAAGTGCATGTGTAGAAAAATACTAAAATATATACAACAGCAATGGTAAAGCAACAGAGTAAAAATCAGGACGGTGCTCAATACTATGCCGATGCCCCCCAAAAATTGTCCACTTGGTGCCCAGGATCTTTGGCACTCAATTAAACAAGAATTTCAATAAAATCAGAAATAGAGGCTACTTTGCCTCGAATGGAAAACTGCCTACGTTCTACCCCTGATAAAGAAGAGCGACCACGACCCGTACGAGCCGAGCAGCTACAAGCCGATTTTCAGACTACCCTTTCCAGCCAAACTGCTTGAGAAGGCCCTGAATACTGAACTTATGTCATTTATTGACAAAAATAACCTTTTAGATTGCACCCAAATGGCTTCATAAAGGTAGACAGCACAGAAACAGAACTCATAACCGCACCAGAAGAACTGAGGTTTATCCTTGATGGAGGGGGTCAGCCGCTTTGGTTTTAGTAGATCTTTCTGCTGCTTTTGATATGGTCAATCATGCCATCTTGATTGACAGACTTGCTGAGCTAGGATTAGAGGTAACTGCTTTAAAACTGTTAACACCTTTTCCAGCAAACAGAATGAACCATTTATCATGTGTGACTTTATCTCTGAACAATTCTGTCTTCCTTGTGGGGTACCAAAGGGCTCCTTTCTGAGCCCTACTCTTTTTAATCTGTACTTTACCCCACTGGTGAAACTCATAAAATTACTGGGCTTCTCAGTGGTGTCTTCTGCAGATGCCTCCTAAATTGTGATATCCATTTCTCGCAACCGGGAGGCCACTGCTCTACGATTCATCTCCTGCTTGTCTCAGTTTCACTGGAGGAGAACAAATTTCTAAAACTGAACACAGGAAAGATTTAGGTCCTTCTTTTTGGCAAAGACATGCCTTTTTGGTCACCTAAATGGTGGCCACAGGACATGAGGGTCCTACCCTCACCGGTGCAGAAAGTTAGTAACCTGGGTATCCTCTTTGATGACAGGCTTCTCTATGAAGACCAGGTGAACTCTCTTGCCTCATCAGTTTTCTTTATTTTAAGAATGATCACAAGGATCGTTCCATTTATCCCCTCTGAGCTTCAAAAAACTTTAGTCACTTCCCTAGTCTTAGCCATACTAGACTATGGAAATGCCCTCTTCTTCGGCATCCAGAAAAAATACCTCCAAAAACTCCAGATGCTGCAAAACACCCCAGCGTGTCTTCTTGCAAGAATTCCAAAATATCAATCAGCATCACAGGCCTTGATTAAATTACACCGGTTTCCCGTTGCAAGGAAGATAGAATTCAAGATGCTCTGTATTGCTGTCAAGGCACTGCACAATATTGAACCTCATTATCTGCAGAACAAATTTGTCTGGTATGCCCCCAGAAGATGCTTAGGTAATCAGATGCAAGGCAGGAGTTTTTTCTTGAGGACCGCAAAACTTTGGAACTCTCTGTCCACTAGTTTAAGGAAATGCCCAGACCTATCATTTAGGAAATCTGTAAAAACGTGGCTCTTTAGGAAATAATGTATGCATATAATTCCCCTACTCTCCTCTCCTGTTCAGTACAGCGCAGCGCATAGACGCCCAGGGCATTCGAGACCACACAACATATAAAATCAAATCAAAATCAATATACCTCTGATTTTGGCTGGTGTTTGACGACGGCAGGTGGTGTAACATTTGGGCCAAGGGCTTTCTCTTAAGTGGGTACTCTAATTAACTTCATTGCATTATCTACCTTAAATGTATCTTTGTATTTTCTACTTAATTCAAGTCTTTCATCTGTATTTGTGCACTTTAAGTAGAGTGATGGTGGAGTCCCATTTTATGGTTTTGTGTATGAAGCATATCCTGCATTGAAAAGTTCCATAAAAAGGTTAGTCAGGTATCTTCTACTATAGTTGCTCCTAGGGTGTTGATTCTGCCACCTAGCCCTTCCCCAATTTCCAGGTTTGTGTCCTTCTCCATTACTGTTTTCTCAAGGATACACTAGATTTCCTGTATTGATTCTTATTTCTTTCTCTTGAGTAAGGTTTTATAGCTTCTCCTGGCTTTCTAGATGTCCTCTGAGTTAACCTCAGTACAAACAAGGCCCTTGAGAACTTCTTTTACATGAATAAAAAAGCTCTTCGAACCAGGCAACCTGATTTACTTTATTTGGGTGGCTTGCTGTTTTGTCAATTGGATTTTTTGCATCTAAGAGATTTATTGAGGTTAGTAGTGTCTCAAAGTTGGAAAGCCAGTTTCCTTGGTGGGTAAACTCTTTTATCAGCTTAGACGTGATTCTCTCAGTTGCTATCTGCTAGACATGTCAGCCTTAGGGTGGTCTAACATCAATAACATTTACCTTCACCCTCCAATTTTTCAGAACTTGATTCTGTTGGCATAAGGACTCTATGAACTTTACCACTGCTAACCAGTACTAAAGTTCTTGTGCACACTCCCTAAGACATTTTAAAATTGGATTACACCTAATTGGCACATTTCATTTACTTATAAGTACATAGTAAAATTGTATACCATATACCCTGTGGTAAATTACATGCTAATAGTGGGCCTACACATCCTGGCATGCGAAGCAGGAGAAGTGTGGCTCCCTGGTTAGAGGAGGCAGACCTGGAAGCAGATGTCAGCCCGGGACCAGGGTTCAATTCCCGGCTCAGCGCGGTCTTGCGTCCTAAAATGTCCATGGACTCGACAATTCTCGCTCCGGTGCCTACTCGATTCACGGGTTCACACTCTGCAACTCTGGGTAATAGCTTGCTTAATCTCCACAATGGCCCCTTGCAGCGGGATGCCTGGCTTTCACCTTGCGGATACCCTGCTGGGGTTATCTCACAGGGGAATACCAGGACGGGTTCCCTAAGCAAGCGCTTAGAAACCGCTCAGTGATTTGCGCTATATAAATTCCTGTACATTTACATTTACATGCCCACGTTTTGGGTGACTTTTATGCAATAAAAGAGGAGTTTAAGGCTCATCAAGGGAGTTATTTGCCAAGTTTAAAACGGCGAAATCACATAGGATTCTATGCCTCCAGCCTCAACCCAATAGAGATTTACAACTTCAATAAAAAGAGAGTAAGTCCAAACGTGGGAATCTTCACCGCAACTTTATCCAATGGCTCCCTGATGATGACGCCCCCTCATGGGAAACTACCTGCAGCCTTGCCCGAGTGACCTTTTCCTTTTCAGGACATTTGCTGAAATTTCTTCTAAGTTTGAATGTATGTGGCCCAATCCACTTCTTGCAGTCATCTATCATGGTCAGTCATATTTCTCGACTTATACCAAGTCTCGCGCAACAGGATATCTGTGGTTGACGCTTTGATCTTTTAGGCTCTAGTTTTTACCCTAAACTTTAAAAACATATAATTCTGGCTGCACTGATCGGATTTTTGTCATTTTAGTGTCATATGATTTATCAAGATTTACTATATTTTTCTAAATTAATAAAGTATTTTTCGTGTGTTTTACCTTTATTGTGTTTGCGCGCTGCAGAAATACTTCACATTTTTCCTCTATGTAAAGCCTGACTACTTTTGTGCCAAGCTACCAGAGGATCGAGAACAGGTTAATACTGAAACATTGGTGGTTAACCCCAACAGGGATTGTGGCTGTTGTTTGAGCAGGGTTCAGAACCCACTCAACAAACAACCCAACATCTCACATTGATGACAGCTGTGGGATTCAGTCCTTGTGTTTCTATAGTCCCAGATAGTGATTTGTGTAACACACCAGAGTAGACCACTTTTTAAATCCTCCCTGATTTGCTACCTTTTCCTTCTCCACATTCACTCCCACTCTAACTGTATGTGCTTGTGTCCCTGCTTGCAAGAATAGAGCTGGGGCTCAGCAACTTGGAAAGCTACACTGCAGCTAATTCTGCAAGGAAAGCGGGCATCCACTCAAAAGGACCTCAACAAGGAGAAACTTCTAAAGAGTCTCTGAGCCTTTGAGGAGGCCCACCAGATGCTAGGTGCATCAAAGGATGAGGAGGATGATATGGGGAGCCAGAGGAAACATACTTGGATGAAGGACTGGTGCTGCAGCACCCAGAGGATGAGAACAACTCACCCCAGGAGAGGAACCCGGTTGTCAGGGCAGAGAGCTTTTGGCCTATCCCCAGAGGAGCTTAAGGACAAGAAGGCTGACAGGGAACTCAAGCTGCAGCTGGTCAAGCTAAAGTTGAAAGTAGGCAAAGAGGAGGCAGCAGCAAGCCGAGCACTAGAGGAGAAAAGTGCTGTGGCAGCAAGAGCCTTGGCTAGGGGGAAAGCTGAGATGAAATAGGGCCTTATCTAAAAAATACATTTCTGCTGGATCATGAGACGAGCATAAAGAAGTATATGTGTTTTTGTAGTAGCATACAGTGATTTGTGTAGCACAGAAATACCATATCAATACTTTGACACCAGAGTTGAACTCTTTTTAAATTCCTTCAGATTGGCTACTTTTTGCTTTTACAAACTCACTCCTACTCTACCTAACTGCCTGCACCTGTGTCCCTGCCTGCAAGGATGGAGCTCATGCTCAGCAACCTTGAGAGCTACACAGCAGCTAAGCTCAGGAAAGTCTACAAGGAAAGGCAAACCTCAGAATCCATCAGCAATGGTGGCAGTAATACTTTAGTGTACACAGGAGAAAGGAGGGTTCACATCCTCAAGGATCTGGTGTCTATCTCTGTTATAGGAGATGACACAGATAAATGGTTTGAGGCCTGTGAGGTTGCTGTAGAGATGCACTGGGTACCTGAAGAGGATTGTGGGCAGTCCCTGGAAGCACATTCCCAACATGCTCTGTTAGCCTTATGGAAAAGGGACAGGATGAGGAATCCCCTCATGAAGGACACCCTCACCAGGAAACATGGGCTTACTTCAGAGAAGTGCAGGAAGAAATTTAGGGATAGTCTGAAGTTTCCCCAACAGTGGTTGGTAGCTTTTGCGGACCACTTTTGAGAAGTGCTTGATGGTTGGGTGAAGGGCAGTGGTGTCCGTGATTACCAAGGGCTATACAATATGATTGCCTTGCTGATAGTGGGCTCTCTGACCAGAGAGACGTTGCTAGGGAGTCAGATCGCAGGCATAGCACCAGGGGCAACAAGAAGGTATGTAGGAGGACTTCCAAAAGGGTGGTTATGAATCCCACCAGATCAAGAGGAGGGGGTGGGGTGGCATATAAAACATGGAAGGAGTTCCCTTAAGGCCCACAAAATAATTCTCAAAGAAAAAGGTCCCAGTCCCAAACCGACCACAAGAAACCTGGATTTGGGGTCAAGAGTAATGGTAAGTCTACGCACTCAAATGGTGATCCCATGTGCTCTGAGAGGGTGGTGTGCAGATACAGAGGTTTACCACTGTAGCACTTGGGGAGGAGGGGGCCTAGTTAGTGTGGGGAAGACAGCTGGGGTTACCCTTATGTCCATGGGTGACAGAGAGATGGAGCCCAAATGCCACATGCCTTTTAATTTTTCCAAGTACAGGCAGTGGGTTACCATCAATGGAAAGAGGGTGGAGGCTATGGAAGACATCTGAGCTAGCATGACTAATGCCAGGTGTCATCTGGTGTCCTTACAGCAAGTGATACCCAATACATTGCACCAGGATCTAGTTGTAGACAACCATATGAGACAGTACCCCATGGCTCTGGTTCCATTTGGATGGGGAGGATCTCATGTTTTCTTATGGCATATGTGAGCAATGTCAAGCCTGTAGATTGTCTGCTTGGACTTGATTGTTTGCTGATGGAAATGAAACTCAATTCACACCTGGAAATGTTAGGGCTAACTGATTGGGTCTTTAGGGCCACTAGGTCTATGGCTGCCCAGGAAGGGAAGTCAAGGTAGTCAGAAGCCTGGAAGAATGGCCCATCCAGTTGTCGAAAAAGGGAAGGGCAGAGGGCATGGGAAGACAGCCTCTGAAACCCCCAGGGTACAGGTGGATGGAGCACCAGAAGAGGCCAACCTGGAACCTACTGGGGAGGACATTGCCTCTCTAGAAGATCTGCCTGAGTTTGCTGGATGGAAAATGGAGGGTGGGCCTACCAGGGAGGAGTTCTACGAGGTCCTGAAAGAGTGAACAATTCTATAGGGCATATGGTGGCAAGCTGAAGCCCAGGCAGCACTGACACCTCTAGAGATCACCTCATTTAAAGGGAGAATGACCTCCTGTTTAGTCAGCCTAAGGCACCTGTGCATGGAGCAATACATGTGTTGGTGGTTCCCCAATGCTACAGGGTCTTCCTACTTGGGTTTGCTCATGAAATTCCCCTGGCAGGACATCAGGAGTCTTTGCCTGGGTTTTCTTCTACTCTTATTGGCCCGGATAAAAACATCCTCAGATAGATTCTTGAAGGACATGTTTCACCTGCCAAGCCAATTAAAGCTAAAGGCTCCCCTAAGTCCCTTACTGGTTGGCACCCCCTTTGAAAACAAGGGCATCAACATTGTAGGACCCCAGGACCCCAAACTGCTGTAGGCAACAGGTTTATCCTGCGTTTGATGGACTATGCCACTAGATACTCAGAGGCCATCCCTCTGAGGATTGTGACTGCACCTGCAGCTGCTACTGACCTGATGGAGATTTTCACCTGGTTGGGGCTCCGCAAGAAGTGGTATTTGATAGGGGAATCAACTTCATGTCAGCATTCATGAAGTTCATGTGGCAAGAGTGTGTGCTAACCTAAAGGTCTACCCGGCTGGGTATATAGATGGTCCACGTACAACCTCACATCAAACCGACTCAAGTCATTCCGGTATCGGCCCTCAGGAGAAAGACTCCTTCATTTAACATTTGAAGAGTCGCCGGTGTCAGTGCAACTCTTTGCAATAAATACACTCGAATAGGCGTCCCACCTTATCCAAATAGAGGACTGAGTATCACTGTGACATATCTGACATTTGACATTTAGCCTACGGGACACCACATGTGAGGGTTTTAGAAAATGCATTTTTGATAAAAGACATTGCTGCACATTATGACAGCAGTACAGTGGCCATCTCCATTGAAATAACACTTACATTAACACAGCATGAATCCCCTGGGTGTATTGTGATTCCTTGGTATCTGTAAATGTCCTGAGGAAGGTGGTCGTACTTCCTCTTTTATGCCACCGAAATGCGTGTCGACCTAGACTGTTCAGATCCTGTTGAACACAACTATCTCACATGGTCATGGAGACCCTGCAATCTATTGTCTCCCCTTTATCCAGATATATTTGTTTGTGAATGTTGTATGAGTCTGTATAGGTTTGGATGGTTTGGTTTGAGTATGTATGAATATTTGTCTTTTTGATGTGTACTTGTCTTCATTCAGAGGTTATTTGCTTAACAATGTACTGTATTTTCTCTTGAATTTCATGTAGGAATTGTGCTTATTTGTATGTATATTTATATAAAAAAAATTAAAAAAAGGAGAAAAAAGCAATGAAAGTTTTGATACATATACCTTTAAGGTTAAAAAAGAAGTTAAATAAACAACTATGGTAAAAATCTATTTTATATTATTAGTCTTGTTGATGTCACTACATCGTTGTAAAGCCCATGCTGAATTTAGTTCTATTTTGATGAAAGAAAGATAGGTCGCGAGGGAGTCCTTTATTGTATGTTCTGGTTTTCCCCTCTTTTCCCTGACCTTAAATTTTCTTTTTTAGAGGGGGTCCCCTTTTTTGGCATAAGTAACCTAAAGGTTCTCCACATACTACCATCTCCAAATCAATGGGATTGTTGAAAGGTTTAAGACATGAATATTGGCCAGCCTGAGCCCATAAGGCAGAAGTGGGACGTCCTCTTACCATGTCTGCTTTTTGCCTACAGAGAGATGCCACAGAAGGTAGTTGGGCTCAGCCCATTCAAACTTTTTATGGGCACCCAGTTAGGGGATCTCTTTGTCTGGGGAAGGAAGGGTGAGAGGAAGCTCCCAAGAAGTCCCCACAGTATGTGGTCAGCTACATGCTAGCCTTTGGAAATTAGATGACTAAGTTCTTGAAGAAGGCCTTTGAGAATATTGGAAGCTAGCCAGGAAGTCATGGAAATCCAGAATGACCAGAAGGCCACTTTAGTAGCGTTTCGGCTTGGTCAGAAGGTGTGGGCTATGGAGCTAGTGGAGCCCGGGCCCTCCAAGACCATTGACCAGGGCCCTATGAGGTGACTGAGAGGAAGGTGGAATCCACCTACTTGGTGGGCCTCAAGAGCCCCAGAAACCCTTAGAGGTACTCCATATCCATCGCCTCAAACCCAACTACGAGAAGTCTCAGGTCACCAAGCTGCTAGAGACAGATCATGGTGTGGAAGACGAGAGTGAACCTTTCCCTGACTGCCTATAATCTAAGGAAAATCATAGGTTGGTGGAATGGGTCAACCGTTCCTCTACCTTAACCCCAGAATGGAAAGATGATTTTCACCAGTTGTTTGGACAGTTTGCTCACTGTTTTCCCTTCATCCTGGGCTTATACACTTGTGTACCTACTTTATAGATGCCGAGGACAGGGACCTGTAAAAAATAAAATATAATGGCTGTCAGACAAAGTGATGGCCAGCGTTAAGGAAGAGGTCTTTAACCTTTTGGAACTGGCAGTTATTGGGCGCTCCAGTAGCTCCTGGTTCAGCACAGTGGTGGTGGTACCCAAGGCTGCCACTTCTGTGCCGCCAAGACCTCAGATTCTGTGTGTACTACCGGGGGCCCAACTCTGGCATCAAATGATGTACACATCATCCCAAGGGCTTATGAGCTCATAGATAGGTTAGGAACTGTCAAATTACTGAAAACTTTTAATCTTACTTCAGGGTACTGGCGAATAGCCTTAACCAAAGAGACAAATGAGAGGTCAACATTTCCTACTCTAGTGGGCCACTTCTAATTTAGAGTAATCCCCTTTGAGTTGAAAAATGCCCATGTCACCTTCCAGAGGTTGGTGAACCAGGTCTTAGTTGGGATGGAGGCCTTCAGTGCTGCTTACCTGAACGACATAGCTAACTATAGCAGCAGCTGGGAGGACTACTTGTTTCTCCTAGAGGAAGTGCCTCAGACACTGCAACAGGCAGACCTGACTGTTAAGGCTAGTAAGTGCCAGATAGAGCAGGGTTCTGTGGTGTACATAGGACAGGTCATGGGTGGGGAGAAGGCGCAGTCACTCCATGCCAAAATAGGGACTATCTTGGCCTGGGAGCCCTCTAAATCTCAATCAGAAGTAAGTGCATTCATGCTCCTCAATTGATACTACAGGAGATTTGTTAAGGATCATGGCACAGTTTATTGACATAAACCCATTAATTTTGATTTATGACCTGGTTCGGTTAAAGTACTTGACCTTACAAAATTCAGTTTGACAACCGTTTTGGCAAGTCTCTTCCTTGGTCATGGATTATAAAGTTGAACTTCCCCAATAGGGTGCTGTTTAGTTGCTCAGTTATTTTTGGTCTTGGCATCACCATTGATGTGAGATTTCTAGGGGTCTTCCAAATCTGATGCTTGTTTCTAAGGAATCTTTGTATAGGCATGTACCCCTGCCTTACATAATTGATGTTTGTCATTGGGTTTTCCAGTTTCGTCTTTGCCTTTGGTTTTGTGGTTGCTGGCTTTCTTCAGCTCCAGACAACTTCTTTATGATCCCAGTTCATCTTTACAGACACTGTTGCATGTGTACCTCTAGCCTTCCGTCTTTACTTTTTCCAGAAGGGAAAAGAGAAGTAGGTGTCCCCTTGAATTTTGTTTAAATCTTGTTCTGTTGTCTTATTTCTTTTTCATAATATCATTTATTTTAACGTTATTGTCTATGTGAGAGAGTTAGAGCGAATTGATACAGGTTTGATTTTATATTGTTGAGTGATTGGCCTGGTGCTGTCTGAGGTAAGTTAGAAGTGTGATGCCCTCCATGTGGTTGTTTCTAGGTTGTTGCTGCTAGAAGCTGTATTATGATGTTGCTGCCATAAGCCACTCTGTGATATATTCCTGTGCTCCGGTTTTGCAGTGTCTTTTCCCCCTGGTTGTATCATTTGATTTGGTCAAGTTGGATGGTGTAAACTTATTCTGGTTAAGATCTGACCCATTGCAGTCGGTCTCAAAATGTTGCAAGTTATCAAGCTCTATAGGCAGCAAGTCACAAACCTGAAACACCTACCTGCTCATCATTGTTAGCCGGTAGCCAGTTAGCCCATTTATGCATCTTTGACATATGTGCTGATGGTGGTGGTTTGGAGCTTGTTAGTAATTTCTGCACAGTTTCTTTAAGCTGGTCAGTCACCTCATGATTATCTAGTTGCTAGAGAATAAACACATTGCTAGAGGGGGTAATAAGGTGGGCAAAATCTAGGGAACAATAGGGCAGTAGAGTAGTATTCATACTACTGTGGTATCTAGGCATGATAGCTGGGTTAGCTTTCAAAATCTCTTTATATCCTCCTTGTATCCTCTTTACATCTCTTTACATCTTCATGACAGCATGTGCATCCCTGTGTCTTTCTTTTGAAGTTCATCTGCTTGCTGGTTCTCCTTTCTCCTGCCATCACCTTCTTCCCATCAGTTGGATTTGTGGCCTCTGTTTGTTCTGCAAATGCCTGTTGAGCCCAGTTGTCCTCAAGTGGCCTTTTGTATGCATCTTCTGGACCCCTGGGGACCGTTCTGGGAACCATACTCACCCTTGCATCCTGTTTGGTGGTCCTGAGCCACCCTGCACACCTCTGGGTAGTCCTGAGTTTTCCTATATAGGACCAATGTTGGCTTATAGCCCTGAGGCCTTGCCTGACTCCTGTGCTACCCTCCATATGCTAGCTTGGGCCTTAACTGGGTGGGTGTGAGGGAGGACTGAGGGGTTTGGGGTTTGAAGGTCTCCACCAGCCTCATGAGCTTTTACACCTCTCCTCCACCTCCTTTGACATTACTAGCTGTGCACCCTACCAGGGCCCCCACCAATTTAGTTGGTCCTCCGAAAAATGACGCAGCCTGCTGCTATGGTCAGTCAGCCCTAGCTTTTTTACCTCAAGCCCCACATCCTTCTTTGACTTTTTCTCTTGACCCTCCCCACCCCGTCAGACCATGGGTCTCATGTCAACCAAGTCCGGCAGCGTTTTGAGGAAAATACATTGTTGGCCAAGTTAGAGAAATGTCTTTGTGAGAAGGATTCCGTAGATTATTTGGGCTATGGCCTTTTTTCTCAGGGTGCAGCTACAAACTCTCATAAAGTTCAAGCAATCCTGAGTTGGCCCATTCCTTCTTCATTAAAAGATACTCAAAGCTTTTTAGGCATAACCAGTTACTATAGTAAACTCATCACAATTTAGTCTCTTTGATCACTGACTTACTTAAAAGGCAAGACCTTTTAGTGGACTCCTAGTGTTACCTTAGCTTTCGAAAGGCTTAAGAAAGAGTTCACTTGAGCACCTGTCTTACAGCAATCTGATACCTCAAAGCCTTTCATTTTTTAAACTGATAACTCAGACCAAGCTATGGGAGATGGCCTAATTAAATTTGGTCAGGACAGTGAAGAGCATCCCAACATTAACCTCCTCATGTTCATATAAAGAACACAAATGGTCTGATTTCGGTCCAAAATATACTTTTTATTCCATCAAATCATTCACAAAATCTTATACTTCAACTATGCCATGATTTCTTTGTCTTTGGACACAGAGGTTAAAGAGTCACTGAAGACTTAACCCAAAGGAATTTCCGGTGGCCAACTCTTCATCATATTATCACAAATTTTGCCAAGTCTTGCAAAATCTGTACCCAAAATAAACCTGAAACACAAAGAAAAGCAGGGTTATTATTGACTACCTGAAAATCTCTTCACCCCTTGGGAAATCCCCCTCTACAGACTTTATTGTGGATTTACCTCCATTTGAGAATTGTACTACAATTATGGTAACTGTGGATTTGTACATTAAGAGGGCTCATTTTTCTGCTCTTTCCAAATTGCCAACTGCATCAGAAATGGCTGAGATCTTCTAGTCAAACGTATTCAGACTTTATGGATTACCTTTAATAATGATCACTGACAAGGGACCTTAGTATGTATCTAAATTCTGGAAATCTCTGTGTCTTAAACTTGCCATTCAAAGATCACTGAATGTGGGCTTTCACCCACAAGCTAAGGGACAAACTGAAAGGGTAAACTGAATTCTTGAAGAACTCATAAGGTGTTACTTCTCAGTTGCTCAAGACAACTGGAAGACTCTATTACCTGCAGCGGAGTTTACATACAATAACTCTATCCACACTTTCATGGGTTCCTCTACATTTCTTGCTTTAACAGGACAGCCTCAATCTTTTCCAGACTCTGATGACCCTGTACCCGTAGCGCAAATGTCATTGCAAAGACTAAAGAAGGCCTGAGAGAGATTAGTCTAACATTTGCAGTCCATTAAATCAATACAAAGAATAAACACCAACTAGCATATGTGACTAGCCCATACTTACAAGATAGGAAACTGGATTTGTCTGTTCCCTGTCAATGTATCACACTCAATCAGTAAATCTAAGTTTCTCCTAGATATTATGGGCCTCTTGAAATTTCTAAAATCGTTAATCCTGTCTCAGTAAGACTCAAGCTTCCCCCTTCTTGCAGGGTTCATAATTCCTTTCATGCTCCACATTTAAAACCTTATCTCCAACCTAGAGGTGCGTAGGTTAAAAAAGAGACCAGCTATCATACCGATTTATGAGGAACCAAAGTGTGAGATTCAAGAGACATGTGACTTCTTGTATTTTGAAGGGAAGCTTCAGTATCTTATGGACTAGAAAGCATATAATTCTTGTGAGCATTCCTAGAAATCAGCGAACCAACCATGCTCCCTTCTGGTTAAGCAATTCTATGCTTAATTTCCAATACATTTGGAGTTCCAAAGAGAGCGCAGAGTGGCCCACCAATATAGTTGATGCTGCAGCATCTTTCAGGGCCATTTTTTCTTCCCTTGCATGTGTTGATCTTGGGCCCATACAGGGAATTGTGGTGCATATGCCATTACTGCATTCAGTTGAATCAGAAACACTGCTGCAAGAGAATTATCTAATTTATAGCATTGCTTAACGCAGTATTAATATGTGTAGAAAGCCTTGAAGCACACTATTGTTTGAATAGAACATGGATAATATTAATTATACTATTTTTTTAATGTTTATTCTTTAATGGTTTTTCAATCCAAGATGGGCAAGAAAAAATCTGGATTACATCACATCCTGTTTGGGACTATGTAAAAGGAACCCAGTTGAGTGTGATTGTGTCACAGTTGTATTTGCTTGATTGCTCGTTGGTGGACTCAATGGATTCTCCACCTTCTCCAGTTCCTTCTTTGTATCTTCTTGCTCTTTAGCTTGCTGCTTGGATTAGACAGCGGGAATATTTTTTGGGGTCCCCAGATTTTTCCCTTCCTACTGGATATTGGTCTCTGGAGCAATTCTGGACACCCAGTTCAATCTGGCATATGGGTTTGTTTCCTGGAATAGTAGGTGTTACTACACACGAAACAGACCCTATACATGGAACCAAGAAGGTCTGCTCTTGCCAATTGGAGCTGAGGATGCCATAGCTGAAGCTGACATCTAAGAAGGTGATGGTGAAGTTAAGAGCAGGGGAATGCATGGAGCAAATGGCAATGGAAGATGGGTGATGGATCAACAGAATCAAAGTTGAAAAAGCAGAAGTGGAGCAATGAGAGCATGCGGCTCTGGCCGCTGTGCTGGTCAGGTCTGCTGCAATGCTGCCCACATCAGATACCAGATGCTTAGCCTTAGCAGAGGTCATTAGCATGCATAAACTTCTTAACGTTGCCCTAAGAAGTAAGCCAGATGTGTTTTCCTTTGTAGAGCCTCTCAAACACCTACAATTCTTCAATAAGAAAGCCCTGCAATATAACATAAAATCTGGGTGTACTAGGCTTCTTTCTTAAGAGAGCACCCTAATCTTTTCCTGAGGATACTTGTCCTTCTAGTACCTCACATAATGCTAATCTAATCTAATAGCATAACCTAGAAAACTGTCTATGTATTTACTCTGAAAGCTTGAAGGAATCAAAGATATATGTGTATTTTAGCATTACTGACATTTTCAAAAAATTAACTCACCCAAAAACATTCAGAAAGCAGTTTTGCCAGGACCTGAACAAAATAAGGCAATCAATGTATGTCAATGGTTGCAGTAGGCTGAGACCAAGATACAATTTCAGGTCCACCATGATGGAGCTCAGATTCGATATTGACAAAGTTACCAAGCCCAACTTCAGCAAGAAATGTTGTCACTTTTTATGAATAACATTGATATTTCTTCTAAGTCCGAATGCAGAAATGAACTTTGTCATTTTTTTTAGAAGAACGATCCTCCTCACACGAGACCCTGCAGAAATTGTAGCTGTCTCCATAGAGCCGAAGGCCAGATAAATGAAGCAGGTTGTTCCTACTCGCACTCTGGAGTTTTGTCTCAACAGAGAAAGGAATTTAGTTGCTTAATTCGAGGTATGGGGACCTTTGAGTGAGATGAAGATGAAATCCAGTCCAATGCTTTTAGATACTTTTTCAGGTGGGTCCCACTGAAGCTCTGGGAAAAACAAAATCAACATTTCTAAAAATTATACGGCTGCCCAAGGAAGCACAGAAGAACGCTTGTAAGGCCTGCAGAACCTCAAGGGAAGCAGGGCCCAATCCAGATACAGATGTTACTGGTCAACTGGGCACTCCAAGAAAAAGGCCTCTTTCCGCTTGTTGTGTCCCTGTAGCCACAAAGGAGGTCAGCCAACTGGCCCTTAGAGTTCACTTCTTTGTATTGGGTACAAGTGCAAGGAGGTCCAGCCCTTGAGGCCTCCTCACAAGTCTCAAATTGCAGGAGCAGTCCTTCTTATATACTTCATACATATCCAGAGAGAGTTCTCCATAGCAAGCCTTGCAGGTTGGGACTAACTAGTAGAAAAGGGAGTCAGTCCTGCCTCCTCCCAAACCAAAATCTTAAAATTTCCTGATGACAACCCTATTCACATTCAAAACTCAAGGTGGAGGAACCCTTCTCAACTTGTATGGAGCCTTTGTGCTCACCCAGAAGTGTGTCAAGGGTAATGACCAGTACCCTTCTCTGAGGTTCCTCAAAGCTGGTTGTGGGGAAAGCTTTCCCCCCTCCGGGTTTGTTGCCAGCCTCACTATAGGGACAAAAGCATGTTTTTTCCAGATGTCACCAAACATTTTCTTGTGACACGACAGGCCCCTTTTAAGAGAGGATGTAGCCTTACGGCTAGAGCGGTCGACCTCAAAGCTGGGGAACCGGGTTTGAGTCTCGGCAACAATGCTCAACATCCGGTGATTCTGGGCAAATCACTTAATCTCCCAGTGCCTAACAAAAATGAATGTGTTCTCTCTGTAACAAAACTGGTGCTCATGTAAAGCGCACTGATACCCGATGTCTCGGGTCTAGTTTCCACTATATAAAACTCCCAAAACAAATACATTAAGTACCTGGGCCTACCCCAGCTGGTCATCCTGCCAGGAGAGTAAAACACCATCCTACTACCAGGCTGTCAACTCTGCTGTGGTTACAGGTTTTATACAGTCTTTCCACCTCTTTCAGGCCATGTACAGGCTAAACAATGGCTGGGGAGCTTTTGCAAATTAGCCTCTAGCAGCGCATGGCAGGATAAAGGTAACTTTCTATAAGTTGCATTTCGGGTATATTCAATAAAAATCTGACTTTACCATTAGATTGTTTTTATATTAAATATAAAAATAAGTCTTTAAATGGAGTCTATAACTGGTACAGGTCAAGTCATAAAGTGAATAATCACTACTTTGACTTTTCCAATGTGCTGGTTATAGTCTGATCAGTGACAATGTCATTTTGAGCCTAGTGAAGCCAATGGGGGAACATGCCATTTTAAAAATAAGACATGGTCCATATTAAATATGATGACAACTTCCTTGTGGGAAGCAAGATGTGCTTAGGGCTGACATATATTTTATTTTAAAATCAGGGTTTTCTACTTGAGAAAAGGGTGATTTTGACAGGTAAGTGCTGCAGGTTTTTAAGGTGCAACTGCCATGCTCCCCATAGTAGGCCTGAAGTCATGCTTTCCATGCTCACTCTGTGTGTGGCACAGTGCGTGCTGCAGCCCACAAGCGACTTCTATCTTCAAATATCTGGATACATTTCCTGTACCATATGCTATGGACTTATATGTAAGTTAAATATGTCAATTAGGAATAAGCTGATTTAATCATGCTTTAGATGTCAGGGCACATACACTGGGCACTGGACAGCAGTACCCTGAGTGCAGACTCTAAAAAACAGCACAACAATTCCGCAAAGAAAACAGGAGTGAACACAAAAATAAGGGCATTTTCTTATATAAATTAATGCTAAATTTTAGATATTAAATGTACAAACCTTGTGATTAGAAATGAATAAAAAATCTGGTTTTGTGTCTTAGCCATCCAGCATGGTAACAGTTTTCTAGCATTTTAGAACATTAGATATTTTAAAAAGAGATAAGCAAATTAAGAAGAATGTTAAATCATACAAAAAATTACAATGTTTTATAATGCATATACATATTTTACTTGAAAGAACTACTGCGCCCAAACGACATAGAAGGTGGACACTTGTGAGGGTATCTGTGAGAAATGTGGTTAGTAGTTGAAAGAGGTGGATGCACAAGTCATATATTAAACACCCCTTGTCAGGGTATACCACTGAAGTCACTAAATGTATCTGAGGTTAATCCTCTGGTAACTTAGCACAGAAGTGATCAGGGTTAACGTAGATGCAATTTGTAAAGTATTTATGTAGCACACAAACTGTAATAAAGTGAAAGCACAAGAAATATTCCAAATCAATTTAGGAAGAGAGAGTAAATGTTAATAATTAAAAATGCACCAAAACTAAAAAAACTCCAATCAGTAGAACTGGAGATATTGAATCTTAATGTTTTTAGAGAAAACAGTGCACAGAAGCAGAAAGCACCACTCGTGGCTATTTTGTCACGCTAAACTGGGAGAAAGTTCATGCTGACCACAATGGAGTGGCATTACCAGGAGTTGGTTAGTCCCAGGAAAAAGTTACCTTCTCAAATCTGCCACGAAGAGTTTCATTTAAGAGGGAGGAGGCCACATGGATGATGCATTTGGTATGAAGAGTGGGTCAACTGTTGCAGACGGTTGTTCTCGTAGTGCAAAGATTGAGTTGTCGCTGGTGCTTTGCGGTGACAGTAGCTGTCGGCATGAAGTGCAGGACTTACGTTACCCGTTGTCGTGGGCAATTGCTGTCGGTGCAAAGAGCAAAGCTCACTGGAACTTCACATTGCCATTCGTCACAGATGCCAAAGTCTTGACACAAACGGGTCTGTTCGCAGTCATGAAGAGCCCAAACATCAGAATACTCACCTTTTCTTCAGGAGGAGTATACTCTGATACCAACTAAAGGTCCAAGAAATGAGGGCTCCTTTTGGGAATCAGTACTCCCTCCAGGTGGAGGCTGGTCAGCTTGGCAGCTGCGACGAGGCCTCTCAAAGCTAGTTGTGTCCCCGTAACTCACACAGGAGGCTAGATAGCCAGCTCTTGGAGCCACTCAAGTGTTCCTGAGTTCAGGACAGCAGGGTAGGGCAGTAAGACAGTCCTTCTAACAGCAGGGCAGCAAGTCTGCCCACCTCCTGAATCTTCCACAGGTCAAGGAGTGATCTGATTTGGGGTCTGAGAGTGCCACCTTTTATTCCCTGTGCTAACCTGGGCGTGGGGATCTCCCCCATTCCGCCCCTTCCTCATTCCAGAGCTTGGCTCCAAAAGTCTGGGTTGACAATAGCAAGGGCAGGCCTGGTGTCAGGTTCCTTTGTGTGTTATGCAGGCAAAACACTCTGAAGAGCAAGTGGGGCTGGGTATAGATCATGCTTAGCCATCCTGGCAGAATTGCCCATCCTGTCCACACCTAGGCTTCCATTCTCTCATTATCTGGCATTAGCACACAACCCACAACAGCAGATCCATGTGACCCAGGCTTTCCAAAAAAGGCACAGTGAATTTAAGCACAAAAATGGCAACTTTTCAAAATGGCAGTTCGGGCTGGACTGTTCCCATGAGGCACAGGGTCAGACTGATTTGCATACAGCCATGTCTGAACTGGGGTGGCAGAGTGGGCTAAAGAACAGCGATTAATTAAACCCAGATCTTTTGACTGGGTGTGAGTGTTTTATTGGTTCAGATGCTCCGTCCATTACCACCCCCTTTTGTACCGCTTTTGGCCGCCATAAGTGTGGCTGTGTATGCTCAGACGTGAGTCCCTTGCTCACTTTGCCACTGGATTCAAGCAAGCCGGGCTGAAGACGGCTGTAATGCCAGAAACCGGTCCTCGGAAGCTTATTTCCGGTCCAGGGAAGGCATGGCTTGGCAGTTCGGGCTGGACTGTTCCCATGAGGCACAGGGTCAGACTGATTTGCATATAGCCATGTCTGAACTGGGGTGGCAGAGTGGGCTAAAAAACGGTGATGGATTAAACCCAGATCTTTTGACTGGGTGTGAGTGTTTGATTGGTTCAGATGCTCCGTCCATTACCAGCCCCTTTTGTACCGCTTTTGGCCACCATAAGTGTGGCAGGGTATGCTCAGACGTGAGTCCCTTGCTCACTTTGCCACTGGATTCAAGCAAGCCAGGCTGAAGACGGCTGTAATGCCAGAAACCGGTCCTCGGAAGCTTGTTTCCGATCCAGGGAAGGCATGGCTTGGCAGTTCGGGCTGGACTGTTCCCATGAGGCACAGGGTCAGACTGATTTGCATATAGCCATGTCTGAACTGGGGTGGCAGAGTGGGCTAAAGAACGGTGATGGATTAAATCCAGATCTTTTGACTGGGTGTGAGTGTTTGATTGGTTCAGATGCTCCGTCCATTACCACCCCCTTTTGTACAACTTTTAAAAATAGGCATTTTTACAATTTCCACTTAAAATGTTATGTTACCATGGAAAATGATGTCATATTACAATTCAGGAGTGACCAGGAAGTATTTTTAAATGGAATAATGCAATCTAGTGTTATTCTAAGGGTGAGTTTGGCCTTGCAACAGTGAAAAACAACTTTAGGAGTTTTTCACTGACCGGACATATAAAATGTAAACCCATATATCCCACTTTTTAAATACCATGAAACCTGCCTTGTGAGCGTTGAGGGTCTACCTTAGGGGTGACTTATAAGTATTAAAAAGGAAGGTGTAGGCCTGGTAAAAGATTTATTTTGCCAGGTTAGTATGGTAACTTCAAGCTGCACTCCTGCCACTGCAGTTGGCAGTGGCAGGATTGAGATGTTTTAAAGCGTTACTTCGGTAGGTGACACAATGATTGCTGCTGGCCACTGTTAGTATTTGATCATCAGGCCCTGGGTACATGGAGTACCACTTACTAGGGGCTTACATGAAAATTAAGTGTGCCAATTAGGTGTAAGTCAATTGTGCCATGTTTTAGAAAGAGAGCACAAATACTTTAGTACTGTTTAACATCGGTAAAGTGCACAAAGTCCTAAAATTAACAAAAGCAAATTCAGTAAAGCAGAGGGGGGTGAATGCAAAGGTTCTGCAGGGCTATTACCCAAGGTTGTCAGGTCTAACTAGTGCAAAGGCACATGAGCAAGCTTGCAGGAGAAAATACAACAGTGCCATCTAACCTCTTCGATGTGTCGGATGCCCCCCGGCCTTCCGACGCATTGGTGGACGTGTGCGTCGGACGGCCACGGGTTGTCCGTTCTGCGCAAGCGTCAGATTCCGAGCACCATGGCGGAATTTGCGAAGCGGCTACATTTCTAAAAGGGTAAGCACATTCAAAATATTTCCATAGAAAACATTTCTAAATAAACAAGGATAGGAATTTAAAGTTTTTACTGAAATATTTAATGCAGGAAAAAAATATTCTGTTGTTAAATCACGTGAGCTACCATTTGTTCGAGGTAAGTCTGTGAGGTAGCTGAATAATCCCAGGCTAGTTTTTTCGAGGGATCCACGGGGCTGTCTGCGGGGTTGGTTTTCCTCCTAGACAAGCGTTTCTTTTTCTGCGTACTCTTGGGGGCCGTGGAGCTACTCCCTGTGTCCGTATACTCCCCTGAGCTCTCCTTCTCAGTTTCTAATGATTGAGAGTCCTCATTGACCGAATAGAAGCGGTCCCGAGAAGCAGCGCCACCACCACCCCCATACTCACTAGGTATACCATGCCCCAATATTTGCTGTGGGGCTGTCAAATCTGTCCAATCTGCCATACTCGGTTTACTCCCCCAATCTTCCAATGCACCAGATCCACTTTGCTCACCCTCGGCCCCATCCGGACCTGATGTGTCGCCTGCTGTGGTACTGACTGAGTCTTTCAATAGACCTCCCCCACTGCTCAGCTCGCTAAGCCTTCTTTTAGGAACTTGGGTACTCACATTATCCCCGGTGCCAGGCTCTGCCGAAAAGACCACAGATCCTGACCCCGCGCCGGCTGCTGCTCTGACACCGGCGCCCTCACCTGCTCCGGTTGCTTAGTAACCGTTGAGCCGGCGTCCACGAGGACATTTCGCAAGTCAGAGCCCTCGCAGCTCCGCGTCTTACCGGCAGTGGCATCCACAGTTCCCGCAGGTCTGTTTGAGAAACTCTCGACCATCATAGGCTGCCGCATAGTGTTTTCTTTCGTCTTTAGCTTAGACTGGGAAGCGCGGGGGGAACGTTATTACGGGGGGCGCCTGGGGTTGAGGTTGGCGCTGCCTCGCTGCCAGCCCATGCCTCTCCTGATTTTTTCCCAATAGTCTTTTTCGTTATGCTGGCGGTGATACCAGCTGCGCCAGTTAGTGCTTTAGGGTCGTTCTTGCTCTTCTCCTTGCCAGTTAACTCTTTCTGCATCGCTGCATCTTTAGCCACTTCTTTAGCCTCACTTTCTTTGGCTACTCGTGGGGGCAGACTGTAGGCTCCTTTGGCCACAAGCGCGATTATAGCCGTTATCTTCCCCTGGGCTCGGAGAAGTGCTTTTTTAATACCCTCGCCGGTATGCAGTCGCCAGAATGCTCCAGCCCAGACGTTGAAATGGCAGCTTAGCAACCCCCTTGTAAGGCCACGGGAATCCGCTCTCATCACTGTGTGGTGATCACTCTCTACCCATCAAGAATTTGGAGAGGAGGAGGAGTGAGATGCGACTACTCACTGCAACCCATCAGCGGCCATCTTGCCACCCATTAAAGTGAGCTACCATTTAATGATGATCACTATAGCAGTCAAAAATCAGACTCTTCTGAAGCAGAAGGATTTATTTTCCATCAATAATATATAATAATTCACATTTACATATTCAACATTTTCTACAGATAAATATTTGTCAGGATATTTTAAAGTAATTGCTTTAAAAAAAAAACATATGGTTTGTGCTGGGACCGGTCAACGTAATCCCTACACATATAAATATTTAACAAAGAAAGAGTAGAAAAATAAAACTATTTTTCTACAGAAAAGGAAAAATAAACAGAAAACATTGTAATCACAACTTCTCAACCAGCAGACTCAGCTACCAATAAAAAAAAACAGAAGAAGCCGATCTTGAAGTAATTCTTCTCTGAATATCCCCCAATAAAACATTCAAGAAAGAAATAACGCAAAAGTTATGCTCCAGTAATAACTCACAATTTTACAAATGTATTTAATACACCATTGTTTTTGTAGTTCTCTATCTCAACAGTATTGACACAATAGAGAATATACCTCCTGCCAAGTGTTATTTTTAACCCTGTCTGTGCTCAAGACGGAATGGTTCTGTGATGAGCACCAGTGCTGCTGTGCTCATGACGGAACCATTCCGTCATGTGCACAGGCGCACAAAATCCCTCTGCTGCAGACAGCAGGGGGATTTCCTTTTTTTATTTTTGTCTTGGGAGGTGGGAAAGAGCTTCCCCAACCTTCCGAGGCTTTTTTCTTTTTTCAATGTAATGCCGATAGCGCGCGTGGCGCGCTTTCGTCATTACATGGAAAATAAAACTTCGTTTCAGTTTCACTGTTTCAGTGCTCGTGGAGCTATCTCAGCCCTCCGAGCACCGAAACACATGGGAGAGGTATCTTTGGAAAGGCCCAAAATGCCCAAACAGCCCAAAACGCAACGTGGACACATCACATCTTTCCAATAAACACTGACCCTTTTTGGCAATGTGCTTAGCTGTGGATTTTGGACCCTAGCTCAGCTGGCACCTAACATACATTTTTGAAAATTTGATACCCAGGGGAATCCAGGATGTGGTGACTTGTGTGGCTCCCACTAGGTTCATTTAACCTGAATCCCTTGCAAACCTTAAACTTTGTAAAAAAAAACCACATTTTTCTCACATTTCTGTGTTGGAAAGTTCCGTAATCTGCACAGCTCCACAAACTTCCACCCACCCAGCATTTCGCAAAGTCTCCCGATAAAATGTCATCCCACATGTGTGGTCAGGCCTACTACCAGTGACAGGAAACAGCCCAAAACTCAACGTGGACAGATCACATTTTTCCAGTGAAAACTGACCCTTCTTGCAATGTGCCTAGAGGTGGATTTTGGACACTAGCTCAGGCGGCACTTATGGAAACCTAGCAAACCTATACATTTTTAAAAACCATATACCCAGGGGAATCCAGGATCTGCTGACTTGTGTGGCTCTCATCAGGTTCTGTTACACTGAATACCTTGCAAACCTCAACCATGGTAAAAAAATACATTTTCCTCACATTTTTGTGATGGAAAGTTCTGGAATCTGTGAGAAGGCACAAACTTCCACCCAGCCAGCATTCACCAAAGTTTCCCGCTAACAATTGTACCTCACTTATGTGGGTAGGCCTAGTGCCCGTGACAAGAAACGTCCCAAAATGTACTGTGGAGACTTCAAAATTATCGATTACAAAACGACTTTGTTTTGTGAGGGAGTCACCTGTGTTTTTGATCTTGGGTTCGGCGGCCATCTAGGGAAACCTACCAGTCCCAGACATTTCTAAAAACCCGACACCCGGGGGAGTCCAGGGAAGTGTGACTTGTGTGGATTCCTCAACGTTTCCTTACTCAGAATCCCATGCAAACCTCAAATTTAGCTGAAATAAAACACATTTTTCGCACATTTCTGGGTGGGAAAGTGGTAGGCTCACTGGGCTGACACAAATTTTCTACCACCCCGCATTCCCCCAGGTCTCTTGATAAAAACGGTACCTCACTTGTGTGGGCGAGCCAAGTACCTGCGACAGGAAAGGGCCTAAAACGTATTGTGGAGGCAACAAATTGATCTATTACGAAACAACCTGGTTTTGCAAGGGGGTCACATGAGTTGTTGGTCCTGGGCTCGGTGGCCATCTAAGGAAACCAAAACCAGACATTTTTGAAAACTAAAACCTGAGGGAGACCAGGGATGTGTGACTTGCAAATATCCCCCCAACATTTTCCTACCCAGAATCCCCTGCAAAACTCAAATTTAGCTTAAAAAATCACATTTTCTTTACATTTTTGTGTGGGCTCACCCTGCCGGCAAATCAGTCTTGACCCTGTTCCTCATGGTCTGGCCATCCAAGATGTTGGGTGCTATTTTGACCTCAGAACTGTGTAAATGTAGAATAGTAGAACATTTCTTATTATCCTTTGGACTTCTACCTGTTTGTGGATTGCAAATGTAAGTCCGTGAGCATGAAAGAATATAGTTTGCAAAATGCCCTCTGTCACACATGACGATACCGGTAATCAAAATTTAGCGTTCCACAAATAACAACTATTTCTAAATGGAGTACCTTGTGCACATTCAAAAAATATATAGGTTTCGTTCATAACCATTTTTCATTCATTAGATTTCACAAATATGAATTACGGCATGATAGGTACACAATGAAAATTCATTATAAGATGCAGCTCAGTTGTGGGTATCACATGTTTTGGACAACCAACAAACTTTATATATCCCTGTGATCAGAAAGATATTATTTACATAATGGTATATTACATTTGCAAATCAGCCATTCAGCCATTGGGCAAACAACTGTAGATGAAATAATGATTGTTGTGTATTGCTATATTTATTTCTCCTTATTTTCATCAATATTTGTTTGTTGGAGAAAACCATGAGCAACCTACACAAATGACCCCTTGCTGAATCCAGACCTTTGTCTACTTTTCAGACTTGAATAGCTTTCAAGGATCACATGTGGGTTTCACACTTGTTCCCATCATAAACATTCTGTGGGTGAAAACAACAAAAATCAAACCAATTGACTGACATTTACAAAATTGCAAAAACTGTGCAATATCAGCATATTTCAGACCGTACACAGGATGGAGACCTATCATAACTGGAACGCTATTATCAGACGTTGGGAAACGCCAGAGGCTAACAGGACTACTGAGTTTATTGCGGCATATCGTATACTCTAAGGCTATTGGAATACTGGAAGTGGCGCCGGCCCATTAATGTACGCTGATTGAGTGGGGGCAGGGGGCCTGAATAGAATTGGTCTCACTTGCATTCATGTGAGGCTCAGCAGAGTGAGCTAATCTGTGCATTTTTTTTTATTTAAGTGATGTTATTAAAGCATGCCCCACCCTATTTCTTTTCATAAAACTTCGCTGAAGCAGTGTTTTGCGAAAAGGCTATACGCCCCAGGTTTTGGACTTCTGCACCTTGCAGGCCACCATCTCAGTGAGGCCAATCAACTGGAAGGTGTCACAATTAGCAACCTGGATAATGAATATTAATTAGGCATGTCATTTTGCGATCCCCCCCCCCCCCCACCGATTCCTTATTAGAGAACCAGTACATAGGCCGGTTCACAAAATAAAATACTGGTCACAAAACGTTGATGCACCATTTGTGACTCTTTGTGGACCAGTATAATGGGACACCTTTCCCTAGATAAGCACTGAATTGGACACTTGCACAGTATACTGCTGGTTTTGAGCAATACATCAATACTGATATGTTACAAATGGTCATGATTTCTGAAGAGTTATTTGTTTGCAACTGTGTGGTATCCCTTTTCAACCGATTTTAAATGAATATGCGAGCAGCTCTATATATTATTTATAGGGATTTTGTAAACCCTAAAAAACATTAATTAAAACAAAAACATGAATTAGTGTGAAGAGTTTAGGCATGGCTTGAGGTCATCATATGCACATGTATAATTGTCTACCTTTATTGATACTCTCATTTCCCAGACGGTGTGAGATGACATCTAGGTCGAAGGGTGTTTGAGGTCACTTCAGCGTCCCGAGCATTTGTGTCAGAAACTTGGATCACTTTGAAATCATAGGGCAAAGAAGTAACGCAAAGTGGTAATTGATTATAACATTCAGGTCTTAAGGGAAACACGTGGAATGCCAGGCGCTAGCTGCACATTACATTCGATGGATTTCAGGGGCAGTTCTTTATCAGCCAGAACACTGTGCAGGTGTTCACAAAGTAGACGTCCTATTATTAAATGCGTGACTTCGCTTCAGTGGAATACTGTGTCACCTTGAGTGAAACTAGCAGTCTGAGGCGGAACCTACAGATTTCAGAGCCAGAAACACTGACCCTGTAAATGCCAAGAGCTCTCCCATGCGTTTGGCCCTCCGGCTTTAGCTCGCCATGGGGACCAACGGACCGAAGAGCGCGTCGTTAAAACTCAAAGGGAGGGGACAGATGGTGCACGCAGCAAAGATGTCTGCCAAGAGGAAAGGCACGCCCCTGAGATCACTGTTTCTATCAACTCATTAGCGAAACTGTAACACATACATTAATATGTGGTTCTTTCCAAATGCACTTTGCAATGGCTTACACACATTCCGAAATAACATACAGCCGAGGGACACCGTTTAGCTCATTTTGAAGCAAGTAATAATTCATGGATTTGACCCAAAGCCTTCTGCTGCCAAATACTTTTTATAAACATTGCGAGGCAGCTGCAGTGTAAATTAATAGGAAACGCATTGCTTTTTTGTACCCTGATGACAGTATTTCACGTTAGATTCAGAACATGTTTATACGAACAGTTTTCAACGGTTTTCTAACATGATGTGCGCGATTCGTAAAGAGTTCACATTCCAACATGATGTGAGCTAGATGTAAAAATACCCGGGGCCAATGGGCTTTCAGAAAAACACTCTAGAAACAGAGAGCTAAAGAAACAGTGAAAGTAACTGTTTTATTTTATCACCGTGAGGTCGATCCCTTCTACTCATTTTCCTTCATGATTTAAACAGACAGAACCCATGGCCCTCCATTTACCCCCTTACTTACCTACCTGGACCGTAGTCCATAGATTGCTATGGCACAGATGCTATTTTGAAGCAAACATTCCGTATTGTATATTGCACTTGTGAGTGATGGAGATTTTTTCCAATGAATGTTGCACCTCCTGCTGTGCAAAACAACAAATGTTGGTCCAAAACTTGCTCCACATATACCGCGGTACTCGTACTGTCTAATTCAGAGATCTTGTGCAATGTGGTCACACATACTAGTTCACTACCAGTAGATCTCGATTTTATCTAGTGATTTTTTAGCTTTGACTCCAATCCCTCTGCTGCTAGGTTCTTTAATAATTTCACTGTTCTTACATTCACGGTGACAATGGAGAGAAAATCAAAGAAGGAAAAGAAAGTGGGGGCCGCTCGTCCCCCACGCACACATGGCTGTGCCCGGCCCCTCCCCCTGGCCAGTCCTGATGGGGCGTGCGTCCCGCCTTGCCCCGGAAGCAGTTTTGCGCTTCCGGGGCAAGGGGGCGGGACCGCGACATCCGTGGGGTTCAAGAGCCTGGGGAGCGCGGGAAGCGGCCTCTTTGTGCCCGCGCTCCCCAGGCTCGCTCCTTGCCCCGCGGTGGGGCTCTCTAATTTTCTTCTTTGTTTCCTCTACAGGTCTGGGGGAGATCAGCAGAAAGGTAGTCCTCACCTTCCTAACATGGAGTAGCGGCGCACCGGGCGGGAAGACAGAGCGGGCAGCTGATAGTTTTTTCAGCACAGCGACCGTGCTCGACACACAGCTCATCCCCATGGGATCGGGAGTTGGAGATCATAGTTGTGGCTGCTGCGGAAGGGATACGGCCCGTCATTGTGAAAAAATACACGGCAGCGGGCCTGACCGGCAGGGGTAAGATGCAGGAGAGCAGCTGGGCATTTCCCTGGTTTAAGTAGAGGCGCGCTGAAGGTGTTAGTGCGACCCTCTTTCAGCTGTTGCGGCTGCTGTAGGGGGCAGCTGGGTCCTTTGAGGGACCGGGGCCTGCGTGTTTTGAATACCCAATGGTGGCACCAGAGCGGCGTGTGAAAAGTGATGAGGCGTTTTGCCGTTTTTGTTGTGGAGTGGCCTGGGAGGCGCGCATAGTGCCAGTTACAAGGCAGTGGGCAACGCCGAATCTATTGCTGTGGGCTTACGTCACCAAGCATTTTGTGCTCCCCTAGGGAGATGGGAGTTAGCCACGTGAGCAGTCTCGGGCTCCTCTACACCCTGTGGCTGCCAGCAGCTTTCGGACACACGCAGCGCATTTCTGCGGCACGAAGTAGGTGGAAATGGTACCACAGCTCATCGCGCGTCTCGCTTGTGATCGTTGCAGAATGGTCGGCAGTTGGTTCGACTGCAAGCGCTTTTGTTATGAAAGCATGTCAGTTTGAGGTAATTAACCAAAGTTTAGACGCATAGAGTGCCCGCGCTTGGTACCTCCTCGGGGTCTTACCCGAATCTCTCTGCACTTTAGCACTGGCGGGGCACAGGGTTTGAGACCACCCTCTTCCACCCTGGGCAGCCGGACAGCCAGGCACTCGCAGGATGTTCATGAACTTTTCTTTTAATGCTGTGCTTGGAAATATTGGGTTCGAAGGCTGGCTTAGTTAGACTAACATTAAAGGCAGCATAAGAGTTCGGATCGATGAAAGGGATATTTTAAATATGCAGCACCGTTGAGACAAATAGTTTGGGTGACTACACACTTACGCCAGATGTGGATATGTGACACGAAGACTGATTTTCCGCTTTACAAGGTCATCGTCTGTGCATAGTTTCTCGGCCCGGTTTGGGGGTACAAAAGAGATGACAGACATTAACCTTAGTAATGGGGAGTACAAACGAAAATGAATGTCCACTCCAGCGCTGGAACAAGCAGAACTAAGTTTCCACAGCTGAGTATAATATCAGTCAGAAGTGTAGGCAGCACAAAAGGCCCAGTTAGATAACTATCCGTGGGCTTGAAAAGCTGCCAAGCAGATGTTGTTATTGGAGCTAGCCCAGGCGAGATTGGGCAAGGCAGATGCGAGATTGGGGGAGGTTTCACGAAACCAAGATGCTTTCCACGCAGCGGCTGGAGAATGGCGTGGGGTGAAAGGGCGTGCCGCGAGCCTCAGAGGGGGGGAGGCCAGGGGAAGGATGAATGGGTGGATAGACGAGCACATGTCGCAGCAGACTTCGAGACACTCTCCCCGCCACTCGTGCGGATTTCACAAGGAGCCCTCGTTGGATTTCAATTAATCAGGAGAGGGGCGGGACTGCTGAAGAGGGGGCTGGAATCGTGCTGTTCTTCCAGCGCTATCCGACTTCTGGTTTGCATTAAATCGACCGTGTGCAATCTTTCGAAGGCCTGTGGAGACTGCGCGTCGTGCCTATCGCTGTATGTAATGAGCAGAGCAGTGCTGACATACTCCAGAAATCACGGATTCGGCTTTATGACCAGCCATTGGGTTCTGGAATATTCCAGCAAAACACTTTAGCCGTTTCCTGTGGCCTCCCTAGGTTTTGTTCATGCGTTTCTTTGTAAATTAAAGAAAATAGAATGTCACAGAAGACTATTTGCAGAAATAAAGCTACTTAAGTCGCTGTCAGGTGTGGAAAAATCTTCGTTTAGCAACCTTTGTAAGCCAGAGGAAGCGGTTTATGATAAAACTGTGCTTTTTGAGCAGTCAGTGGTGAGATCAGGCCCAACCAGCAGGCGCTTGTTGCTCTCGAGCGGAAAGGGTGTCCTCATAGCTGCCAAATTTTAAAAAACCGAATTAATCATATGCATGCGTTAATGCAGAAGGAGGAGATGTGGTCCGTCCGCATAAACGCCCGACGCTGCTGCTAGAGATCAGGGTTCAAGCCTCAGGGCCGCGTATACATCCTGTGATTCTGGGCAAATCACTTCATCTCTTCTTGCCTGAATGTATTAGGTAAATACGGGCCGAAGAGGGGCAGGGAAGGGATAAGTGAACTTATTCATCATTGCAACCACAAAAACGGTGTATGCGTTTAATCCCCTTAGTCGGTAATCCAGCCACAAGGTCGTGCCAAGGGAATACTAGATTCACTTTGGCAGTTCGTTTCATTTTAAGCAATTGGGTCTGCAGGACAAATGTACTCTGTCTTGATTCACTGACACAGAAGCAAATGGGGCATCGTAACGGGGAAAATGTTACGATGGCATGGTTGAATTACTATCATAGTTTATATTGCTACAAAGGGCCATTGGTCGCTTCGTTTGTTTACTAATTGAATGATCAAATACAGGATCAAGCATTAATTAAGGGTGACAGGCCAAGCTTGGGAGAAGGGCCTGTTATTATGTGGCTAGATGCGACGTTATGCTATGCAGGCCAATTCCTTCGTGTTGCCTTTCTAGGCCAACAATGCTACAAATTCGGGTCTTACATTGATAATTTTCTCAAGATAAAAGCAATTTTATGGATAGACGGGTGGCACCAACCATTGATGCACCCAGAATCCTTGGCCCTGCAGAATTTTAATTCTGTCTGTACTACGAATGACTGATTGGCTTGTGCAGTTCTCAATCATTGCAGGGAACTACAAGCAGCACTGTTTTGGGGAATCTGGAAATGTTCAATGATGCTGCTGGCGAAAAGCTACAGTGAAAGGTATCTTCTTGTGGGTTGGTGAGTTACCTCAATTTTACGTTTCCACTGTGAGGTATTCAGGGGTAGTATATTTCCAGACGTAGCTAGCTTCCTCTTTATGGTATAGAATATCCAATGAGTAATCTCCTTCCCAAGGCTCGTGAAAGGCGTTATTTATTAGAAATTTTGCCAACTTTTTAAAAAATATACCTCGTGCAGCGCAACTGCTGCGCTGCTCTTATGGGTGGTTGATGTTAACGGGTCTGTTCGGATTGGGTCCGGCCCACGTAACCTGCTCATGCCCTTTCTTGGTGTCCTTGCGAGTAACACGTGTTTAAGTGTAGGGTTTGACAATGGTGCGAAAGTCAGTTTCCCAGGCTGCGCGGCACTCTCCTATGCGCAGACGTTAACCTAGTTCCATTGCAACACAAAGCAGAAAGCCAGACAAGGGACTTAATCATTTCATTTCAAAGACAAATAGCACAGCGGTAGGCTTAGTGGTGAATTCAATTTGGGGAACCATTTGTGCGTAAAAGTCTCAGCATCATGTATTATGACGGGGGTTCGAATCGCAAGGCACCTGAGGTGAGCAAATCTTGTGCGATGCTGATGATGAGAGTGCTTTATAAGGCAGCTGCTTTCCACCTAAACTGGAAAACTACCCAGAGTCCCCTGCTTTTCTTTTATTGCATGTTTTGCAGCACTGTATCTCTGAACATGTTGTGTTTGGACTTAAACTGGGTGGGCCTTGTTTGGGTAGGGACGGAATTATACGTCTCCGGGGGGGGCTCTAATTAGTGCGAAACACATGTCAGGAGTTATTTTTAATCATGTCAGGTTGGCTTAGAAGATAATTTTCCAAAAGCCAGAGCTGTAATTGTTGCCACTGATGTGAAGTGCGCTATACAGTAGCGTCTTTTCCTCCGAAATTGAGAACTTCACATTGGGTATCATCCTTAAGGAGTCATCAAGGCGCTATTGTATTCACTGTGGACCCCATGCACTGTCACTGCACTTCACACTGGGTACTATTCTTCAATGAAGGTCATTCTACAGGGCACCCTCTCCATAACACTAATGCAAACACGCCACATGGGATACAAACTGAGGCGATGCTAAACACTTCCAGTTGGAAGTTTTAATGAGAATGCAGCTGGCGCTAATCGCATCTAAACGTAGCATGTGAGGGCAATGTACGACAAGCACGTATACTGCTGTATCGCTGGGATGCCGGAAACACTAACCGTTTGTTTGTCTTTTCCATTTATGTATGGCCGGGTCCATGGTGGATATCTGTGAAGCGCTCCACACCGCAACAACTGCAACAGGTGGTCAGCCGAAGGGATGCGTACGTCAGGGAGATGATGGCAAGCAACGGCATCGGATCTGATGGGCGAGCGATCAAAGACGCCGGAGGTGACAACACTGGGTTGACTGTTTTGGTGTGTTACCATAGATTTGGCTGGCCGCAGTAATGTAGCGGAATGTTCGCAAAAAAAAATGGCAGTAGTTGCCTTAACCGGAAATTGTATTTCCACAGTAACGGCGCCTATGCTCGCAGGGCCACCAGTGTCAGCATGGATGTTCATAGGTTACCAATTGGTGGGGCCAACGATAGGGATGTGGCGGTGCACAAGGGTATGCATTGCTAGTCGGGGCAAACCCAGGGTAGTAGGCTTATGCAACACCTCAACACCACTTGTCAGGAAGGGGGGACTTCCATAGTAAAGAAGTAGACATACACGTAACATTGCCCAGAGCGGAGTGGGTAGGTGGGGCGGTTTGCAAACATCACGATACGCCAGGGGGAGCCTTTTTTTGGGGGCCTGTGGTTACCCGGGTAGCAATTTTTAGTTGCTCTGACAATGGGTGTCCGCATTTTTATCGGGCTCAGCAACGTAGGTCGGGTAGATATGTCTAGGGCCAGGATACCCCCGGTCACAGCAAGTACAGTGACCCCAAAGTTGGGGTCTCCCCACTTCCAGAGTGGGGAAGGTGAGGCACTCGATAAGCACCCCCTGCCACCCTTAGTCATTATCGGACTTGCGGGTAGCAACAAGGGGTTTAATTGGGCAGGGGGGTTCTGGTGGAAGAGATAATCGCAGTAGCAAGCAGGCTTGCAAAATATAATTCCCAGACTGCATCATAGGGGGTCTCAGTGGTTTCCCAGGCTGCAGGGAAAGGGGGGTTGGACTTTGTTAGTGTGCTGAATCACTCGGTGATGTATCACTCGGTAAAGAGGATCAACACTTGGATGGAGAAATTATTTCAAACTCCTCATTGCAGTATAATACACAGGGGTGCATCCGAGAGGGACAAGTTAAAGTAGCAGGGGGGCGGGGTTCACTTGAAGGGGAACAGCAGTGAGCGGCTGACAAAAAGGGTGGGCAATTGTCGGAGGGGTTGTCTCTACTTGCAGGTTAGGGGTCCATTTGAAAGAGTCAGGGAATGCCCTATGGATAGGGGACAAACTAACAGGGGTTGAGGGTTTTGATTAGGATGATATGACCTTTCAGAGTAGGCGGTTGGGGGGGCCAGATAGTCGGTCAACCAGGCTGGCCTGTGGCGGTAAGGTCATAATCGGTGAGCAGCAATTAAAGGTCCTTAGGTGGGGGCGGCCCCATTCACGAAAGGGGTTGTCCAGGGGGAGGGGCCACTGGTCTCTCCCAGAACTTCAGGGGCAGGATATCCGCTTGCTTGGGTGCGGGGGAGGGGAGTCAACGCTTTCCTCAGGCTGGTAGCCACCCCACACATACACTATGCACTATGACGCTAAGGGCGCGAGTGTAAGGGCCCTCCTGTTATGGTTAAATGGAGTTCAGGGAGCGCACGAGGGTAAACGGGCCCTTGTCGCGCATGCGCATCTTGGACGTGAGAGCGTAGCTGGGTAAAAGGATCTGACACCGGTTAGCGACCTTGCCGTAGGACAGAAATGATTAAAAATGCAAATTGATATCAGGATGTTAGATTCGGTTAGGAACCACGCTGTATTATACATTTGTTAAAGTTAGCCCACCATATCTGTCTAAACTGGATGTAAATCTAATGTCTGAATTTTGCATTTAATAATTATGTAAATGTTTATTTTATCAATTTTTAATTTTGTTTCATATTTTAATAAATACGGCCGGGGCGTCTCGGGCTCGAGACTCCCCGCCTTCCAAAGAGAATTCAGTGTTGAATGTTTGAATGTGTAACGGTGTTCTGCATGATATGGCAGGGGTGGCCGGCAGTCACAGACCATGAGGAAAGTGGGGGCCGCTCGGCCCCCACGCACACATGGCTATGCCCGGCCCCTCCCCCTGGCCAGTCCTGATGGGGCGTTCGTCCCGCCTTGCCCCGGAAGCAGTTTTGCGCTTCCGGGGCAAGGGGGCGGGACCGCGACATCCGTGGGGTTCAAGAGCCTGGGGAGCGCGGGAAGCGGCCTCTTTGTGCCCGCGCTCCCCAGGCTCGCTCCTTGCCCCGCGGTGGGGCTCTCTAATTTTCCCCACCCTCCATCCCCATGGTCCAGAATTCTGATAGGGACTTTGGTAGGTATACGGTTCAATGGTAAGCAATGGCATATGTATAAAGATTTCCTCCTTAGGCTTTTTCCCCGCGCATACAGGCAATGTTGATATGTTTACTTTCTGGTGCATTAACTATTTTTCCTTAGGCCTTTTTTCCCTCTTAGATTAGGATTGTCGTATTTATTATGGGTGTCTGGCGGTAAGGTCATAATCGGTGAGCACCAATTAAAGGTCCTTAGGTGGGGGGGGCCCCATTCACGAAAGGGGTCGCCCAGGGGGAGGGGCCACTGGTCTCTCCCAGAACTTCAGGGGCAGGATATCCGCTTGCTTGGGTGCGGGGGAGGGGAGTCAACGCTTTCCTCAGGCTGGTAGCCACCCCACACATACACTATGCACTATGACGCTAAGGGCGCGAGTGTAAGGGCCCTCCTGTTATGGTTAAATGGAGTTCAGGGAGCGCACGAGGGTAAACGGGCCCTTGTCGCGCATGCGCATCTCGGACGTGAGAGCGTAGCTGGGTAAAAGGATCTGACACCGGTTAGCGACCTTGCCGTAGGACAGAAATTATTAAAAATGCAAATTGATATCAGGATGTTAGATTCGGTTACGAACCACGCTGTATTAGACATTTGTTAAGGTTAGCCCACCATATCTGTCTAAACTGGATGTAAATCTAATGTCTGAATTTTGCATTTAATAATTATGTACATGTTTATTTTATCAATTTTTAATTTTGTTTAATATTTTAATAAATACGGCCGGGGCGTCTCGGGCTCGAGACTCCCCGCCTTCCAAAGAGAATTCAGTGTTGAATGTTTGAATGTGTAACGGTGTTCTGCATGATATGGCGGGGGTGGCCGGCAGTCACAGACCATGTGAGGAATTAACTATATAAAAGGCTATCCTCTTTTTTCGTTACAAAGCATCTGACAGGTGGGGTCAACAGCCATCGATCACTCTATTTAAGGTAGAATGACCATTACCCCCTCATGGGTCCTCCTCCTTCCAGTCCTTACAGAGTGAGGCAGTCTTGCCTCCAACCAGCCAATCAAAACGCTTAAAATTGAAATGCCAATGGTCACATAAACCCCTCCCACCAACGCCATGCCTGTTTTTTCTTGCTGTCTGACGGCGGTCGGAACATGGTGGTCCGTGTCTTGTTGTCAGTTCCGGTTTCGTCGTTATGTGTTTACGGTGCCTGGAGTTTGTATTTGCTTTTTGGTCTAAATCATTGTCTGATTCTACCATATTGTTGTCAATCTGTGTTTGATGATGTTTATCTTTCCTCTACACTCAGCCGCATCGGAGATCCGGTCGGCTGCACTCCTGCTCCTTGGCCAGGACGCTTCCTGCGCATGTGTTGGGCTGGGGCAGGGAACTTTTTTTGTTGTTCTGGCCTCGGGTCGTTCCGGCTCTGGGGGTTTCCAGTAGCATCCGGCCCACGCATCCATGGTGCTTTGTTCTGTGGCTGTGGGAGGAGATTGCAGTGCTGCCCTTTTGTGGTTTCCAAGTCTCGTGTTTCACAGGACTGGGTTAATTGGGGGCAGTATTTCATGGGATTTGCTGAGCACTTCCTGATGTGTGTTTTGGGCTCCCTGTGTGGTTTGCTATTTCTGCTCTGGCCATGAGTGATGGGGCTTCCTCTCCGGTGCCTGCAAAATCCTTGTCCAAGCAGCATAATGTCCAGGAGCTGCAGGAGGATGATGTCTTACAGATTTCTAGGGCTGATTTGCAGGAGTTGATTAATTCTGCTGTCCAGTCTGCACTGCTGGAGCCTGCGGCAAAGAAATCTAAAGATGATGATGAGAACATGGACAATTCCCCTAAAGGGAAGTACATTCAGGGCAAGCTTTTCTCGGACATGCAGGTCCATATTCGGGAAGTGCTGGGTTTTGACCCAAAAATCATTATCTAATGAGGGGTTTTACTCCCAGTATAGTTCCTCTGTGGTGGATGCCCTTCCCTTTCATGCTGTCCTGAAGGATATTCTGGCTAAGGAATGGCATGAAGTTGATAAGCAGGGAATTCCTCGCTTTCTGGGGAAGAGGGATCACCTGGCAGACTTTGACACCCAGTATCCTCCGGTTCCTAGTGTCAATTCTCTTGTCCTCCATGGCTTCTTCTTCGTCTTCCTTTATGTCTTCGGAGGAGGCTTCCCTGGCGGACCCAGTGGAGCGGAAGGTGGAATCCGCTCTCAAACATTCTTATGCTGCTTCTCATTTTGGGGTGCGTGCTACAATCTATGTGACCTATGCTTCACAGGTCCTTCTCAAGGATTTTGAGAAGTTATTTGACTGTTTACAGGATCAGGGGGACCGTACTCTTGTCTTGGCACAGATGTAGGTCTTGGCGCAATTCCTCTTTGATGCGACTTTTGATTCTTTGTGAGCCTTCTCCTCGGCTGCCAGAGCAGTGGTGTGTGGTAGGAGGTCTCTCTGGACAAAACCTTGGCATCTTGATGCTGTTCAGAAGGCCTTGGTCCATAAGCTGCCTTTTGAGGGTCCCCGTCTCTTTAGGGATGGATCCCTCCCGACACGAGAAAAAATGTCACCCAGGCCCCCGTCACTAGCAGACTCGACTACGGGAACGCCCTCTACTCAGGAACAACAACCAAGCTCCTGAGATGACTACAACGAATCCAGAACGCCTCGGCACGTCTGATCCTCGACGTCCCCGACGCAGCCACATCACACCCCACCTGAGAGGCCTACACTGGCTCCCCGTCAACAAGAGGATCACCTTCAAACTCCTCATCCACGCACACAAAGCACTGCACAAAACCGGACCCACATACCTCAACAACCATCTTTGCTTCCACATCCCCACCCGAAGCCCCTGCTCAGCCAACCTCGCCCTCGCCACAGTTTCTCGTATCTGAAAAACCACTGCCAGAGGCAGATCCTTCTCCTACCTCACTGCCAAGACCTGGAACGCTCTCCCTACCAGCATACGACAGACTCAGGAACTGCTGGCCTTCAGAGGACTTCTCAAGACCTGGCTCTTCGATCGGCAGCGCCCCCCCCCCTGCAGCTGTCTGCAGAGAAGAAGAAAATGTTGAAACCTTTTCAGCCTGTGCCTAAGAAGAAATCCTTTTTCCAAAAACAGTGGTTTCAGGGGGCGTTGTCTTAGCCCTTTCGTGGTCGGCCCAGTTGTCGGGGGGCTGCGTCCTATTATAAGTCCTGGCCTCAACAACAGCAGCAGCATCCCCTGGGTGCTGGACAAAAGTAACTTTGCCATGGTGGGGGCTTGGCTCCAGTTGTGTCAGGCCTGTTGGTCAGTTCTGATTTCCGACCAGTGGGTCTTGTCTGTCATCAGGATGGGTTACCAGATTCTCTTCTAGAGTTCTCCCCCTCTGGACTTCTTTCAGGTTACCCCGTTGTCAAGAGTTCATGTGAGGCGGTCTGCTATGTTGCCTGGCGTAACCATATTGTTGTCAAAAGGGGTTATTGTGCCAATTCCGGTGGAGGAGAAGGTCCTGGGCTTCTATTCCCATCTGTTTCTGGTCCCAAAGCCATATAGTTCGTTCCTCCCAATTCTAAATCTCTGGGCTTTGAACTAGTTGGTGTGGCTGGATCATTTTCGGATGGTCACCTTCCAGTCTGTCATTCCCCTCATCCAGGAGGGCGATTTTGTGGCTTCTCTGGATTTGGAAGACGCCTATTTTCAGGTTCCGGTCCATCCAGCTAGTCAGCGGTACCTGAGATTTGCAGTGCAAGGGATGCATTTCCAGTGTCAGGTTTTGCCTTTTCGCCTCTTGACCACTTTTACCAAGGTATTGGCTCCTGCTGTGAGGATTTGCCACATCAGGGTTTCTCTGTGTTCCTTTTATTGATGATTGTCTGATCTCTGCTTCCTCCTTTCCTAAGGCTCTTCTGGTGGTGTAAGCTACGTTGGCCTTGTTCCATGATCTGGGGTTCAAGTTGAATCTGGCCAAGTCTCATTTGCTTCCTGTTCAGAGGCTTCAGTTTATCAGGGGTCTGCTTGACACCACTCTGGGGACAGTGTTTCTCCCTCCTGTTCGGATCCTTTCCCTGCAGACTCTGTTGCGGGATCTGTTGGCTTGCCCCTCTGCCCCGGCTCGAGTTTGGTTGCGGGTCCAGGGGTTAATGGCTGCCACCACTGCAGTAGTTCCTTGTGCTCGTCTGCATCTCAAGCCCTTGGTTACTCATTTGTTTGCTCAGTGGGACCCTTCCTGGGCAGACTACGAGACTCTGGTTACTCTCTCTCCTGCTCTGGTTCGGGATTTGGACTGCTGGCTTTGCACTCCCAATCTGGAGAGAGGGGTGAGTTTTCATCTTCCTCTCCCGGTCTTGTTGACAAAGGATGCCAGTCTTTGGGGTTGGGGAGCCACACTGTGGTCCTTGTAGCCAAGGGTCCATGGTCTCAGAGGGCCAGCACCCAGGGCCGGACTGGCTACCGGGCAGTTAGGAAGGCTGCCGAGCTGCTGCCTGATTTTACTGCAGTGGGGGCTGATTTTGTCCATGGAGACCTGCGTGAGCTTCGAAATACGGAAAGCAAAACGAATTTCATTTAGCTGACGCAGGTCCCCCTTAACGAAATCAGCCCCCAGCTCAGCAGCATTCCTAACTGCCCGGTAGCCAGTCCGGCCCTGCCAGCACCCGTTCCTCAAACTGGCGGGAGTTGGTAGCCATTTGGGAGGTGGTGCAGGTCTTTCAGGTTCATCTCCATGGGACGAATCTGTTGGTTCGTACCGACAATCAGGTGGCTCGTTGTTACTTCAACCGCCAGGGGGGAGACCAAGTGAGCATCTCTGAATCTGCTGGCTTCCATGATTTGTCCCAGGGCAGAATCTCACCTGTTGACCTTGAGAGCTGTGTACATTCTGGGACAGCTGAATTTTTATAAGGGAGCCTTGAGCTGCAACCTTCCGTCCTCTGTTCAGTACCATCTCTCTTATCCTCTGTTCCAGGACTTTTATCTTTGGTTCAGGACTCCCTGGATCAATCTCTTTGCCTCCCCTCACAATGCTCTTCTCCCCATGTTTTATTAAGAGGTTGGGTGTCTTATGGCCTGGACGGTGGATGCTCTTTCGATTCCCTGGCCTTCTGTCTTCTGTATGCCTTCCCTTCTATTCCCCTCCTCCCGAGGATGCTACAGAAGTTTTGGGGCGAGAGTGTCTGTCCTGTTGATTGCTCCTTTTTGGCCTCACAGCCTTTGGTTTCTTGTCGTGATGTAGCTGGCGGGGGACCGGTTTGTCCAGCTTCCATTAGTTACGGCTCCACTTCAGTATCCAAACATGTCTCTGCCCTGTCTTTATCGCTTGCATCTGACGGGCTCTTGAGCGGTTGACATTGCAGTCTTTGGCCTGTTCTTCTGTGCTGGCCAGTGACATTCAGCTGTCGAGTCGTCCTTCGACCTTTAAGTGCTATGGTTGACATTGGGGCTCTTTTGTCTCTTGGTGCTCTTCACATTGTGTGGAACCTGTGCTTGGGGATCCTGCTTCTGTTCTTGACTTCCTCCAGGATGGTTTTTTGAAGGACCTTTCCCCTTCCACTTTGTCAGCTCAGTGGGCTGCTGTTCATGCTTGTCAGAGTCCGGGGCTTCCTTGGAGGTTGTTGTCCCTTTGGTGAGTCGACTTCTTCAGAGCTTTCGGCTTCGTCATCCGGTCTCTCCTATGATTGTGCCTTCTTGGGATTTGCCTACTGTTTTGCGGGGTCTGCAGTGGCCCCCTTTTGAGCCCTTTTTGGAGGCTGACTTGTTTTGGTTGTCCGCTAAGGTGACCTTTTTGTTGGCCATCGACTCTGCTCGCCTGTTGGGTGAGTTGGGTGCCTTGCTTGTTTCCTTCCCTTATCTGCAGTTCCTGCAAGATACGGTTGTTTCACGGCTTGACCCGGCTTTTCTGCCTAAGGTTTCCTCCAAGTTCCATTTGCAGCAGGAGGTGATCCTTCCTGATTTGCCCACGGAGGGGGATTCCTTTGTTCCTTCTTCTTTGGATGTTCACTGGGCTCTTCAGATTTACCTCCAGCGTTCCCCGGGGTTTCGGCTTTCTCCTGCCCTGTTTATCTCCTTTGGGGGTGTGGCTAATAAGGAAGAAGGTTTCTACTTCTACGATCAGTCGATGGGTGCGTTTGGCGGTCTGCCAGTCCTATAAGTCTGTGGGTCTGCCTCCTCCGTCTCAGGTGCAGGGTCGCTTGACATGTTCTGTGTCCGCTTCCTGAGCTGAGGCAGCGGGGTTCTCTTACCAGGAGATTTGTAGGGCTGCCACTTGGGAGTCTCTTCACGTTTGTTCGGCATTATCGCATTGATGTTTTACATGCCTCTGTTGACAGTTTTGCTGTTGGGGTTTTTGAACGCTGCTGTTCATTAATTACTTGTTTGATAACATTTTGTAGTTTTTGCAAGGATCCCTGATGACCTGCATTTTTTTATTCCTGGTTCGCTGCTTGTGAGTTCCTCACTCTGTCAGGACTGGGACGAGGAGGCCCCATGAGGGGGCAATGTCTTTTTTTCCCTTTAATCTTCATTACTCCACTTTGGGTCCTCCTCGTCCCAGTCCTCTTCCCTCCCTCCAGCTGTGTTTGTGTCTGGGACTTATTAATGACAAGCATGGCGGTGGGTGGGAGGGGTTTATGAGACCTTTGGCATTTCAATTTTAAGCGTTTTGTTTGGCTGGTTGGAGGCAGGACTGCCTCACTCTGTAAGGACTGGGACGACGAGAACCTTAATTGGGGCAATGAAGATTACCAGTAAGTAACAAGACATTACTGTGGATTCCACACCGCGGCATGGTAAATTACGGCTACTACAACATATAGTGGCCCTCACACGAAGATAGAAAACTCTATGGGCATTAGTGCTTTTGTTATTTTGCTTTTCACAAAGAAATCCCTGCTTTGAGAGTTTGCTTGTGAAAAACAAAACTAATGTTGAGTGGTTCACAAATGTGGTACCCACTTGGCATCCTCCTGTCTTCAGAGAATCCACTGTGCTGGCAGATGTAATGAAGCAATAGATAATCCCACAATGTAGGCAAGGATCTCAATGTATGGCAGGGGTCCTCCACCAGGGGAGCTGAGACCGGGGCCTCTGACGTGGCATGCTGGCTGGGCACCTTACAGATCTGAAATGGCGACCTTATTCTTTTTACAGAAGACATTTTGCTACCATTTGGATGCCCTAAGATCTAATTTTCAGCATTTTTTCAGGAGGCTGGATTTTTCTCCACAGTGTCTCCATACAGTATTAACATCCCAAAGTCATAAATGTTGAACCTTACACTCTCCACAGAACAGAAGGTGAAAATAGGGGATTTATTACAATTATCTTGGCCTTAAATAACTGTGAAGAATTTAAACATTATTGGGGTCATTAGGATAGTGGGTGAATCGTCACCGATCCACCCGCTAAAAACCACCGCCTGCATTGAAATATCCCCGACACATTACCATGGCGTGGGGGGACTCCGGCGAATGAAAAGACCGTCCGCAGCTTTTCTGCCCGGTCGGAGAGTCTACCGTGCGGAAAAGCTGTTAACATGGTGGCGGTGTCTGTGAGGGGGAACATCGTTTACGACGCGGATGTTACCCCGCGCTACCATTACGAAGCGTCTCTTACAACGCAAGTCGTAGCCACGACTTGCGCTGGAGGGCGCTCAAGGACAAGGAATAGTAATTTACTATTCCAACACCTTCCCTACTATCCACGGGGACTGGTGTTGGAATAGTAAATTAAACTATTCCTAAGTCCGCACCCTACAGCGCAAGTCGTTATAACGACTTGCATTGTAAAACACGCGTTGTAACGGTACGCGTGGTAATAGCCCGCGTCGTACCGTCATACATCCCTCTGTGAGACACCGCCATCCATATTATCATATCAGCGCCTTTCTGTGGCGGCAACATGGCCATGGAAAGGCAGGCGTTTTTCTCAATTGGGGGCACATAATGGGCCCCCAGGGATGCTGGGGGGTGGGGGTGCACGTGGGGGGTACCTATGGTACCCCCCTACAGTTTCATGCACAATATGGCATGCATCACGCGATGCCTGCCATGTTGTGCATGTAACTGCACGACATGCCTTCTTGGCATTGCGGCAGGCGGTGCTGAGAGCATTGCCTGCCACAATGTCTAGAATGCAGGATGCGCCCGCCAGTTTGGCGGGCGCATCCTAATGTCACCAACCGGACCCCCGCACCAATGGCCGGTGGTCCCATTCTACGAAAGGATGGTGGGGGGACAAAGTCCGCCCACCATCCTAATGATGCCCTATGAATGGAAGGGAAGTGAGATCATTAGGAAGGACTATTTACCATAAGCACTTAAAAGAGGCTACACCTGAGGTGAGTAGCTGGAAAGGCCAGTATGTATCATAGCTTGGTTGTTAGCTGCAGCAAAGATGATTATATTTGCAAAGCTGCCGTTGCTATATCATTTTATAGCTCTACAATGGCTAGAAAATAACTTCAAAGAGTACAAGGACTTATTTCCCACTAATTTGAATAGAGAAATGGAACAAGAGAATACACAAGCACCTACAATGCAATAGGTCTCACATTAGTAAAATGGAGAGCTACTGGCTTTGCAAATGGAAAAGAAATGCAGCGTCCGACTGCCTTTGTTTTTCTATTTATTGACTTTCGTGGCAATTGCGACAATCTGCACTTTTGCTTTAGATGTTGAAAGCGAAAGCACGGCATGCCGTCATTGCTAAAAAAAGTCAATATATAGAAAAAAAGTTGTGGGGCCGCCGTTTAAAAAAATATTTATTTACTATTGTAACAAACGCTGCATGCAGCGCTTAAGCTTTATATGTTCAAAAGTAAAGTGCGGCGTTGCACAAGTGCTATAAAAGTAAATACATGGAAAAGAAATACGGCATCTGCCAGCGTTTGTTTTTTCTTTTTATTGACTTTAGTAGCAATGGTGGCACGCCGCACTGCAGCTTTAGATGTTTAAAGCAAAAGCGTGGCCTGAGGACATTGCCACATCAATAGAAAAAAAAAGTTGTGCAGGTGCCATCTTTTTTTCTATTAATTTACTATTGTAGCAATCGCGCCAAGCTGTGCTTTAGCTTAAAATGTTTAAAAGTAAAGCATGGCCTGCCACGAATATTACAAAATTAAATAATGGAAAAGAAATACGGCACCTGCCCGCCTTTGTTTTTTTAATTAATTTTTTGTAGCAATGACCGCATGTCGCATTTTAGCTTTAGATGTCAAACACTAAAGGGCGGCGTGCCATCATTGCCACAAAAGTAAAAAGTTTTTTTTTTAAAGTTATGCATGCGCCATATCTTTTCAAATGTATTTACTTTTGTAGCAATCGCAACATGCCGCGTTTTAGCTTAGGATGCTTAAAACTAAAGCACAACATGCAGCAATTGCTACAAAAGTAAGGAAGTACTGCAAAGAAAAACAGGAAGGACAGCAACAATAATGGGAGGGGGATGCGTCTGCGAGCAGGGAGGCAACATATAGCTAGAGATAGCCAACAAAAGAAACAATCGGTGATGTCCCTTGGGAGGGAATTAAGGGCCAGATGTAGGTAATTCTATTTTACCGACTCATAAATACAGAATTTTACCGTATTTATGAATCGGTAAAATAGAAGATGGGAGATGTAGGTAAAATCGGTATTTGAAATACCGATTCTGTAAAAATCGGTATTTACCGATTCTGTAATTACAGAATCGGTATTTCCCATTGATTCCTATGGGCTTTGAAGCCCATAGGAATCAATGGGAAATACCGATTCTGTAATTACAGAATCGGTAAATACCGAATCCTGCAAGGGTGCAGGGGGTGTCACTTTGACACCCTCTAGCACCCCCAAATACAGGCATGTGTGCCATGTGGCACACAGACATGCCCTAAGGGCACATCTGTCTGTCACATGGCATAGGTGTGCATGCACACCTGGATTCGGTATTTTACCACCCAATTGGATTGGGTGGTAAAATACCAAATCTGTAAGGCCTTTGGGACTCAGAAGAGTCCCACCTACATCTGGCAGTTTCAGAATCGGTAAAAATACAGATTCTGTATTTTACCGATTCGGTAAATTTACCGAATCGGTAAAATTGGCCACCTACATCACAAATACCCATTTACCGGTCGGTAACAGCCGAAATTGTCCGTTACCGGTCGGTAAATGGCCTCCTACATCGGGCCCTAAGTACACAAAGGCAGGACAGATGGACACTATTGACCAACCACAGTAAAGGAATTTCCAAAAGGCAGACCAATCAACTAAACAGAAGCACGAAGCAGAGGTTGAAGTCCATATACTAAATAGAACATGTCTAGAAGAGACAGCACAATGCTGCCTAGGCAAGACCTAAAAAAAACTACAATGAACATTAACAAACAGGTGAAAAGCAGACAATGTGCAGACTTACTCTGTTGCCATTGTATAGAGCACTACTGGTTTTTAAGATCAATTAGAATGAATAACTGAGTGCAGCCTTACCTCGTGCCCATGGGCACAAAAAGACAAGACTAGGAATTAACACAATTGATTTATTTGAACCCTTTGGAGGGTAAAAGAGGAACCATTGACATACCACAGAAGGATGCATGTTTATTTTGTTTTGTTTCTAAAGTATCTGTCCTAAGAACATTCCAAAAATTGTTTGGCCAGGTTTTCCAGTGAGCATAAAGTGAGGCTTTGCGCTACAGGGGTGTCGTGTTGCTCCTTTAAGTTATGTTTCAGAATTGTTTTGTTTTAACTTTCTTTGTTGTCACAGGATTCTCTTCCAGCTTCTGTGCAGACAGTTGCTGGGGAAGAAGTCCTGCGTAGGTTGTATCCTACCTTGCTCCTGTGCTTTCCTCCAAAAAACTCACTTTTTCTACTAAATATTGAGTGGAATCAATACTACAATTTTGGCGACGAGGTCCAGGAAGCACTAGGAAACCCCTCGAACCCTGATGATTTTAATTTTTAAGGATTTTTCGTTTTTCTTCTCTTATTTACAAGAAGCGTTTTACTGAAGAATTAGTTCCTACACTAATTCCATCGTTATTTTAAAGATTTCTTCACTTCATTTCAAGAAGAATACCTTCGTTGATACTGATTCTACATTGATTTCCTGCTTCCTCCACGTTATCCATGTGAGTAAAGAAACTTTCTTTTATTAATTAATTCCAAGACTTCCGTATTCAAGCGCAACCGGATTTTAATGACTTTAAGCTCTTTCATTGTCTTTGCGCTGAGACGAAGCGCTGTGTGTAATTGTGCATCTTTTAAAAGCGTAGTGAAGCAGTTACCTACTACTTGGATCGAGCGTCTTCATTCTTTCCTTGCTCTCCTACTCTCCGACTTCCATTCTACGTTCTACTCAAGCGATGTGCATCATACCATGACGTATTACTCACATCGCGTGATGACGTAAGACGCTGGCAACCATTTTGGAGTTATCCATAACAACGCGACCAACTAACTCAGCGTTTGTTTTTCGTTACTCTGAAACATTAATCAGCAGCGTTTTGTTTATCTCGTCATTCTGAAGCATTATTCAACAGTGTTTTCGTTTAACTTTCACTGATATTTTTTTTTCAATATTTTTTGGGAAAGACTACACAGAATTGTCGTGATTTCCGTATTTCCTTCAGTTCTTCACAAACTGTTCATCATTTTAGATCAAGTAAGATTTTTTTCCCCATTAACCATTTTGTGACATTCTTTCCTTTGTTTAATTTTCTTTTTTGGATTTCATATTTCATATTTCTCTATGGCTACTCAAAACTTTACCATCCAATCACCGCAAGCCTTATGGCCTTCTGGGACAGAACCTTGCATGAAGTGGCTTCAATGGAAAGCATATTTTCTAAACTTTATTGATACTATCGACGAAGAAGGAAAAATGAAACCAGAAAGGAAGAAGAAACTATTTTTACATTCTCTTGGTGCTGGGGGTTTGAAAGTTTATGAGGAAATGTCAAAATGTACTGGTGGTGGGGAATCTAATGTTTTTAGTGATATTTTGAAGGATTTTGATAATCACTTTTCTCCCAAAGTGTGTATAGGTATTACCAGATATAAATTTTTTCGCAGGAAACAACAGCCTGGAGAAACTATTGATGTCTACGTGTCTGAACTAAAAAAAAATAGCAGATGATTGTAAGTTTGATCACCTTCAAGAACAGTTTATAAGGGATCAAGTAGTTATGCATGCATCTGATCCATCAATCCAAGACAGACTTTGGATTAATGGTGATTCAGATCTTAAAGATGTTTTAGCTATCGTTAGGAAAGCTGAGCTTTCTGGCCGCAGTGCAAAAGCTATCAAAGTGAATGACAAAGTTTCTTCTGATTCTAATGTTGTTTCTGAACATACTTTTTCTAAAGTTCAAGGTAAATCTAATTATAAACAGAAGTATCAAATTAAACCCAAGTCTAGTGATGTAAAAAATTCAGATAAGCTCAAGTGCTTCAGGTGTGGTAGCAGTTCACACTTGGCTAATTTTAAATTGTGTCCAGCCATTAAGGAAAAATGTTCCAATTGTGGGTTAATTGGGCAATATTCTAGAGCTTGTTACAGATCTAAGAGTAAAAAAGTTAAGGTGATTTGTGATTCATCTTCTAGTGATGAAGAAGATATTGTCAGAAAAGTTTTACATTGTTCTGTTGAAGATGAATGTATTAAAAAGGTAATGTGTTCAGAAACCGCTAGAAAAAGTTTATATTTTCTACATTAATGATTTTTTTAAGGGGAACATTCTCAAAAAACCCATTTGTAACATGTTGATTGGTGGGGTTCCTATTAATATTTATGCTGATTCTGGTTCTCCCTACACAATAGTTAATGAGGGAGTGTGGAATTCTGATTTTGCACAGTATTTGGGAAATGATTTTTATGCTTCAGACATCTCTCCTGAAGGATTTTCCGGGGAAAAGATTAATATGATTGGCTTCAAGCCTTTGAAGTTCAGATTTAAGGATAGGGAATCTCTGGGGAAACTTTATGTGGCTAAACGTGGTCCTTCTGTTCTTGGATGGAGAGATCAGAGGGATTTGGATATTATTTTGAATCCCAATAGTCCCGAACCAGTTTTAGTAGTTAATGATGGTGAAAAAATTGGTGATTCTATGTTTAAAAGATTTCCCAAAGTCTTTAGTGGCAAGATTGGTAATCTTCATGGATTTTCCCATCGCATTATCTTGAAGAGTGATGCGAAACCTAAAATTTTTAAAGCCAGGAATATTCCTATTTTGGTTTGCAGTGATGTTGAGAAGGAGTTGGAGAAATTGATTGGAGAGGATATAATTGAACGGATAGAATCCTCCGAATGGATTTCTCCAGTTGTAATCGCCAGACGTTCAAATGGCAAAATTCGGTTTTGTGTAGATCTTCGCCATTTGAACGAGAACATTGTTATTGATAAATTTCCATTACCTAAAATTTCTGAAATTATGTCTTCAGTTAAAGGTGCCTCTATTTTCTCGACCTTGGACCTTTCTGCTGCATACCATCAAATGTCTATGGATAATGACAGTAGGCATCTTACAGCATTTATTACTCCTATGGGGTGTTTTCAGTTTAAGAGAATGCCATTCGGATTAGCCTCCGCTGCTGCCATTTTCCAACGTATTATGCACCAACTTCTTGGCAAACATCCTAAAATTAGATTTTTTTCAAGACGACATTTTAGTTTATGGAAAAGATGAGGCTGAGCACAATTCCATTCTTGAAGAAGTTCTTAATATTCTTGAAAAAAAAGGTTTGACCATTGAGTTTTCCAAATGTCATTTTGGGGTTAAATCTGTGACTTATCTGGCTCATGTTTTGTGTTCTGATGGTGTATCTACCAAACCCAAGTTAGTTGATGCTATTAAAGAAGCACCTTCCCCAACTAGTAAGGATGATGTTCGATCATTCCTTGGAATGGTAGAATTTTATTCCAAATTCGTTAAGGGTTTTTCTAGTAAAGTTTTTAACATAAGACAACTATTGAAAAGTAAGGTCAAGTTTGAGTGGTCTGCCCTTTGTGAAAATGAATTTAATGGCATCAAATCCGACATCATCAATGCCCCAGCGTTATCTCCTTTTGCTTTGGATCTTGACTCCGTGATTACTGTTGATGCCAGTAATAAGGGTTTGGGAAGCGTACTTTCGCAAATTGATAGTTTTGGAAAAGAACACATTGTTGCATTTGCGTCTAGGGCTCTTTTTGTTCCTGAGGGTAAATTTTCGGTTATCGAGAAGGAAACTCTTGCTGTTGTTTGGTCTTTAGAACATTTTCGGAGTTTTGTATGGGGCAAGAGATGTGTAGTTAGAACTGATCATAAACCCCTTACCAAGCTACTTTCCACCGATGGTCTTTACAATGCCACTGCTCGAATTGCTAGGATGACTATGCGTTTACAAGACTTCATAATCAAAATTTAATATCTTCCAGGCAAAAGCAACGTAATTGCTTATTTTCTTTCGCGCATGCCTTCTGATTTGCAAGAATGTGTAGTAAATGAATAGGATTCTTTTCAAGTTGCTCTTATTCATGATGAGAACCCTTTTTGTATTGAAAAGAAAGTTTGGGTTGAAGAGTATGTGAAGGACAAAGTGTTAGTCTCTTGTTTCATCTATTCGTGAAGGATGGCTGGAGAAGAACACATTGTCATCTGATCTCAAACCATTCTGGGAGGTCAGAAATGAACTTACTGTTTTAGAAGATACGATTTTTCGGGGTGACAAAGTCGTTCCTCCTTTATCTTTAAGGAACTCCATTCTAGGTTTATGTCACAAAGATCATTGTGGAATTGTTAAGACTAAGCAGAATATCAAACAATGGTATTGGTGGCCTGGTATTGATGTTATGACTGAAAGAATGGTACGTGAATGTGTGGTTTGTTCAAATTCAGATAAAATGCTTAACACTTTAAAACCTGATATGTGTGAACCTATAGTTCCTGAGGGTCCTTGGCATACTGTTGCAATGGATAATATGGGACCTGTTGGGGACAGTCACAAATTTGTGATTTCCATTATTGATATTTTTTCTAGATGGCCTTGCATTACCATTGTAGATAGAGTTGATTCAGCCACAGTTTTAGAGTTTATTGATAAGGTATTTATGGAAGAAGGTCTACCTACTCAGATTATTAGTGACAATGGTGTTCAATTCTTGTCAAAACTTGCTAAATCTTATTTTGATAGAACAAGTATAATTCATAAAACCACTTCACTATATAATCCTAGTGGTAATGGATTGTGTGAGAGGTTTAATAAAGTTCTGAAGAATGCCATTCAAATTGCTAAGTTAAAGAGAGAAGATTGGGAAATTGGCATTCACAAAGCTGTTTGGTCCTACAGAACCAACATTCATGATGCTTTGAAGATGTCACCGTTTGAAATTATGAGGGGTCGCGTAGCTAGGAATAAGTACAATCCAAATTGGTTGCATAAGAAAGGTTTTTTGGACATTTGTATGAACAAAATTAGAGGCAATATTATCGAGAAACATCTTCAATATAAAAGGAATTTTGACAATAAATTTGCAACTTGTTCTGCGAATGTTGAAACTGGCATGTGGGTTAAGGTTAAAAAACCTTGGAAGGTTCGCAAGGGTGAATCTCAATTTTCAAAACCTTTAATGATTAAAAAAGTTTTACGAAATGCTGTTCTTTTAAGTGATGGGAAGGTGTGGAATTTAAGGAGAATTGCTATTTACAAAGGGAAGAAAGATTTATGTACTGATTCCATTAATTCTGCAAAATTTTTCTAATATTACTCCGAAATCTCAATTTGTTCCAAATGAGGATCATGGTGGGTTGTTTTTTTCTGAAAGTGTTTCTGTTCCTGTTAGTGTCTCTAATGAAGATATTCCTGGAAGTGTCAACAATGAAGCTATTTCAGAAAGTGTCAACAAGGAAGGGTTGGTTTCCACTGGAACTGTTAGTGATGATAACATTTCTGACGATTGTAGTTCACCAAATCAAAACTTCAACAATACCACTGTTAAAGATCCTAATTGTATTAATGATACTGTTATTGGAGAGAAACATGTTTGCTCCAAACCCAAATGGTTACAAGATTTTGTTTGTTGATTATTTTGTTTTTTCTTTTTGTTTTATAAGGAAGAAGATGTGTTGTGTTGCTCCTTTAAGTTATGTTTCAGAATTGTTTTGTTTTAACATTCTTTGTTGTCACAGGATTCTCTTCCAGCTTCTGTGCAGACAGTTGCTGGGGAAGAAGTCCTGCGTAGGTTGTATCCTACCTTGCTCCTGTGCTTTCCTCCAATAAACTCACTTTTTCTACTAAATATTGAGTGGAATCAATACTACAAGGGGTCCTGGTCCGACTTATCTGTAGACTTGAAAACAGAGCTACGAGATAGGCCCTGCACTGGATTTCAGCAGAAAGGGTGGGTTAGGGTGAGACACATACAGAGGAGCCTGTACTACACACCAGCACCTGAGATCGTTTAGGGTGCTAAAGCTGTAGATAAGGCCATGCACTTCACTGCAGCACTGTCAGTGGGTTAGGGTCAGACAAAAACAGGAGGTGCCCTGCACTGCACTTCAGCTTTTAGGGGGGGGTTAGGGTGAGGCAGTCACAGAAGGGGCCTGTACTGCACTCCAGCACCTGGGATGGCTGAGGGTGCCACAGCTGTAGACAGGACCATGCACATCACTGCAGCACTGGGGATCGGTTAGGTGACAGATGTGAAAGATGGGCCTTGAACTGCAGCTCAGTACTGTGGGTGGGTATGGATGAGACAGCTAAAGAATGGGCCTTGCATTGCATATCAGCACAGTAAACGGCCTAGGGTGACACAGCTAGCTACAGGACAGGACCTGCACTTCTTCACTGTGCTTCCGGTAGGATGCCAAAAAGTGATAGATGAGTGCATTCTTGACTGAGAGTTGGATAGGTGAACTGGTAGGCGGAACAGCCATGCACTGGAGTCCAGCATGTGGTCCAGTGGGGTTGACAAAGCTGCAAAATGTGCATCGCACTACAGCCCTTCACTGTGAATGTGTTAAGGTGAAAAACTGAAGGATGGGCTTTGTCCTGCAGTCCAGAACTGTGTGTGGGATGCAACGGCAGCTGGAAAATGAGCCGTGCACTGTACCTCAGCACTACAGATGGTTTAATATGCCAATACTGCATTATGGGTCCGCACTGCAGTTCAGCACTGTGGATCGGTTAAGGTGACAATGCTGTAGGATGGGCCTTACGCTGCAATTCAACACTGTGGGTCAGTTAGGGTGATAGTGATGCATGATCAACACTGCACTGCAGACTGGACTGTGGGTTGATTGTGAACATAAAGCTAATGGAAGGCCTTGCACTGCAGCTCAGCCGTGTGAAATGGCCTAAGGGGGCATGGCTGTAGGGTGGACCTTGATGTGCAGCCCCCCAGTGTGGGATGGCTTACTGTTACAAAGCTTCAGGATAGGCCTGCACTGCAGTTTAGCTTGATAAGCACTGCACTGTAGACCATCAACGTGGACATTGATTCTGTTGACAGAGCTACATGGCACCCTGCACTGCTACACTGCTTTGAATTATGATGACAAAACCTACAAGATGTGCATTTCACTGCAGTTCTGCAATGTGGTAATGTGGCATGACTCCCGAGACAGTGAAAGAAGGGTAGGTGCTGACTGTCTCAGCAAATTCTGTTAACTGACGCCTTAATTTAGCGTAATCCCTCCACCGTTGACTCGAGGGAAGCAAGCCATTTGTCCACAATGTGTTGGTCTACTTTCTACTATGGTACCTCACTGTTAGGTCATTATATGTTTGTTGGGCCAACAACATAATTTTACTAGTGGTCTAACCTTAGTGTAGATAAAACACTTCTTATTGGTCCTGAAGAATTGCTGCATGATCAGACTGACACGGATCAACGACAGAATATTGACAACCAAAATATCATCTGGACAGAATATCCTCGCCAAAATATCGATGGACAAAATATCATTTTTTTTAAAATATGTTAAAAGTAATATTAACCTAATTAAATAATCAAAATAATTAAGTAAAACATACTTAAAATTGTTTAAAAAATGTTAAAATTAATAAATAATATATCTAGGGCCCGATGTAGGTAATTCTTATTTACCACTTCTTAAATACCGAATGTTACCGATTCGGTATTTAAGAAGTGGTAAATATGAAGGGGGGAGATGTAGGTATTTCCAGATGTGTAAATACCGAATCTTTAAGATTCGGTATTTACCGAATCTGGAAATACCGAATCGGTATTTCCTATTGATTCCCATGGGCTGTGAAGCCCATAGGAATCAATGGGCAATACCGAATCTGTAATTACAGAATTGTTAATTACCGATTTTAGCAAGGGTGCAGGGGGTGTCACTTTGACACCCTCTGGCACCCCAAAAATAGGCTCGGTGCCATGTGGCAGGCATACATGCCCCAAGGGCAGGTCTGCCTGTCATATGACAGAGGTGTGCATGCACACATGTGCATGCACACCGGAATCGGTATTTTACCATCAAATTGAATTTGATGGTAAAATACCGATTCGGTAAGGCTTGTGGGACTCAGAAGAGTCCCACCTACATATCAAATTTACCGAATCGGTAAAAATACCGATTCGGTATTTTACAGAATCGGTAAATTTACCGATCGGTAAATTTACCGATTCTGTAAAATATGCCCCCTACATCTCAAATTCCATTTACCGGTCGGTAACGGCCGAATTCGGCCGTTACCGACCGGTAAATGCCTACCTACATCTGGCCCCTAATCTCTTAAAAAAAATACATCACTGTAGGATAGCGGGAGGGTAAAATGTACTATTCCCACTCCAAATAGTGGAACAGAAGGGAAAGCGTTGGATAGCAGGAGGGTAAAATGTACTATTTCCACTCCAGCGAGTGGAATAGTAGGGAAAGAGTTGGATAGCGGAAAGGTAAAATTTACTATTCCAACTCCAGTGAGTGGAACAGTAGGAAAGGTGTTGGATAGCGTAGGGGCAAAATGTACTATTCTCACTCCAGAGAGTGCAACAGTAGGGAAAGAGTTGGATAGCGTAGGGGTAAAGTTTACTATTCCCACTCCAGCGAGTGGAACAGTAGGGAAAGCGTTGGATAGCGGGAGGGTAAAAATTACTATTGCCACTCCAGAGAGTGGAACAGTAGGGAAAACATTGGATAGCGGGAGGGTAACATTTATATTCAAACTCCAGCGAGTGGAACAGTAGGGAAAACGTATGACAGGGTAGGGGTAAAAATTACTATTCCCACTCCAGCGAGTGCAACAGAAGGGCAAGCGCTGGATAGCGTACGGGTAAAATATATTATTACCACTCCAGAAAGTGCAATAGTAGGGAAAGCGTTGGATAGCGTAGGGGTAAAAATTACTATTCCCACTCCAGAGAGTGCAATATTAGGGAAAATGTTGGATAGCAGGAGGGTAAAAATTAATTTTCCCACTCCAGAGAGTGCAACAGTAGGGAAAGCATTGGATAGCGTAGGGGTAAAAATTACTATTCCCACTCCAGTGAGTGCAACAGTAGGAAAAGCGTTGGATAGCGTAGGGTAAAAAATTACTATTCCCACTCCAGTGAGTGCAACAGTAGGGAAAGCGTTGGAAAGCGTAGGGGTAAACATTATTATTCCCACTACAGTGAGTGCAACAGTAGGGAAAGTAATGATTTAATATTTAAATAAGGATAAAATAATTATCAATATAAAATAAAATGAATTACAATTAATTACCAAATTCAAAATATTTAATAATTAATTAATTATGAATACCGATAAATATGATGTATTAAAAAAGTATTTACCTATTAATAATAAATAACAACCAATCAATTTTCAATACCATAAATGTAATAAGTAATTGAAAAAATACCAATTAATAATTAATTAATAATACATTAATTATCAATAGACAAAGATAATTTCAACATTGAACTTAACTACAATTAAATTACTTCCCACCCTATTCCCCTATAAACCCACAACCCACTCCGAATAATAAATTAATACAATTAACATAATTATCAATTAATCACTTAATAAAAATGAATTATAAATTAAGAATTAATTAACAATAAATTAATTATCAATACTAATCCATAAATATAAATATTTTCTTACAGAACTAAAATGCTAAATGTATTTAAAAATAATTAATAATTCCTAAAAATTAATATTTAATTTTCTATAATTAAATTACTTCCCACCTCATTCTCCTATATACCCACAACCCGCTACGGAATTAAATCACGCAAAAATTAAATGACATAAAATTCATTACTTTCAAAAAAATATACATATATTACAAAAATAATATACACTTTCAACACACATACTAACATACAAAACACTTTAAAAAAATCGATATTATTAAAAATTCTATATATTTTAATGCCTATATTAAATACTTCGCTATTTTGACAGTCATTATTACTTACCTGCATTTCGATATTATTAGCCACTATATTATGTCCATTCTATATTTTGAATTCGATATTCTGTCCATTCTATATTTTTTTCTCGATATTATGTCTAGTTACCATCACAGTTAGGCAAGAAACATGTCGACCGCATGGCCACTACTGGACATTATTCCTTAAGTGGCCCTCAGTATCTGTTTTTTTAATGGGACCAGTGGGCCCATCTGATTACAATTTTTTTTTACTTTGGAGCACCCCTGGCTACCATTTTTAATCCTTATTCCTCACACCTCCACTACATCTTATCTACACCACCTGGCCCCTCACCCACACTGCACCAAATGGCTTGGGGCAAAAGATGTCAGACAAAGAGCCCCTCATAGGGTGCCCATCAGTCATTGCAGCACCGGCCTGATGAGGAGCATGCCCTATGATCAACAACAAAAAATGAATTGTGGAGGGAGAAGGAAGGCGTGATCCATTCAGCTTCCTTAATAATCAATATCTCAAAATCAAGTGGGGAAGGATCACTTGTCCTGCATAACCTGGGTATGTAGGTCGCGTACCGATTTGTCCCAAAATAAAAAAACCTTATACACGTGTTGGTCTTACGTTTGAGCGGTATATCTTGATTCTCCGCTGCTTATTCACGTGTTTGCATAATCACAGGGTTAGTAGTTATGCATCCTCACTGACCCTGACCCTGACCATGAGATCGAATTTTTACCACTCCAGTCCCTGCTTGGGCTCATGGTTACTTTCCATCCTCTTTCCCAGAGGATATCCACGGTCCACGGAATCCGAGCCTAAAGAATGTTATTAAATCAAATGTTTTTAATGCTCAAGCAATACCTATTTAAATGTCATTTCATCATCCAGTCAAGCATGGCAAAGTGAATGAGTGAATGAATGAATGAAGGCATTTATAAAGTGCAACTATCTTGGCGCTGAACTGCAATTGCAGTGGTGACTGGTATGTGGTAGGCAGAAATTAGACAGATATAGTGGGTAACAGCCAGGTTTTGATCATCTTCCTAAAAAGAGTTCTGTTATGTTGTAGACTGATAGAGATCGGCATTGTGTTCCAGGATTTGGCCGCCCGGTAAGAGAGGGTTCTTCCCCCCCATCTGGCTCTGTGGATTTTAGGGACCTGGACTAGTCCTTTATTAGCCGACCTCAGTTCACTGGACGGGAAATGCCAGCGAAAAAGTTGCTGAAGGCTCAGAGATCCTCCTCCATAAAATGCCTTGTGCACAAAGCAGATAGCCTTGAATTCAATGCGCTTCTGGACCGGGAGCCAACGGAACTCCCTAAGACTGTTGGAGATGGGGTGGTATTTAGGAATGTTCAGAAACAGCTGAGCCGCAGCATTTTGCAAGGCTTGAAATTTCAGTATTTGACCTTTGTCAATGCCAAGAAATAGTACATTGCAAGTATGCACATCTCAACAGACCTGAAACTTGATTTCACCCAATGAGCAAATATTGAAAGTACACAGGTTTACAATGCCCTGACGGCAAATACAAAACAAGCATTTGCAATGCGAAATGTTTTGCATTCACAAGAGTTTGACCTATTGGCATCGCAAATGACAATGGCTTTTATTGATTGTCATTTAAAATGCCAATAGCTCAAAGTCTGGCAAATATAAGACCTACTGCATTGCAAATGCGTGTTACTACAGTGGCAGCCGAGGAAAGCATGCCTACAAGAAGACAAACATCAATTGCAACACATTCAAACTTAGTACAGCTGTGCTGCCCTGAAGAGCTCGTCCCCTGTGCCCGCCCTCTCCCTGTAGCATCAGCCTAACAACCTGCACACAAATTGAAAATCGTGTGCCTTACTGTTAAACAGATATAATATTAAAAAGGGGCAGCGGAGAACGGTCCAAATATAAAACAGAAAGTGAAACACTCACTTGAAAGTGATGCCCGTCACATAAGAGGCCAGATTTCATAGCGGGAGGCAGAGGCCTCTTCACCGGGCTCCTCACTGATGATACACCCAGAGAAGTGGGCAGTAGTAAAGATAGAAGACAGACACTCTCTTTTGTGTATGTTTCTTCTCCTGCTGTGTCTGATCAAGGAGATCTGCATGAAAATTGTATCCCAGCAAGCAGCTTCCAAAGTAAAAATAAAGCACAAGCCAAGCCAGCGTATAGAAATGCACATCCACAGGGACCAATCGGGAAATAGGCACACGTACATACACGCCTTTTATCCTCACTTTGAGCCCAACCCTCACGAGACTGCTCCAACAGAGGGGATCGACAAATAATGTTTCCTTACGGCGCATTGGATCGCGTGCTTATGTTAGTGTAGACAACAACACGTCATCAGCCTGTAGAGAAGAGTGGCCAAAAGCTAGCAGAATATGCAGCAGAAGAAAAAGGAAAGAGTTCCACAAGCAATATATTAGCACTGAAGGTGTAAGGAAACTGTACTTTACTGGTGCTCCTTAGCCTTCAAAGGACGTGACAAAGCGGCTGTTTGAACCAGTTAGGATTCACGAAAGAAGAGCGTCACGAGGGTCAACCAATGGTAAATGCAGCAGGTCTTGCAGACGGCGTATGCGCGCTGTAGCTTGACCTAAAAATATTATCTGCAAATGCACAAAGGCTAAGGCCCTCATTATGAGTTGGACGGTAATAGGTGTGATATTTTTCACACCCAACAAAATACAAGTTTGCTGAGTCGGAATGTATTTGGTGTGATAAATATCCTCCATAATGGGGAATAACGTGGACGTTGGTGCTTTCTGCACCAAAATTTGCATTTCCGGGTAATTACCTGCCATTTTCCATAAGTATCAGCAGTTTTGGTCTCTCTAATGTATCCCGGAGATGTGATTTTTATTGCAATAGTCATATTTCCTATTTCTCTGATAAAGAAAATGCAAATTAAAACATTCAAAGCATGTCATTTAGGCTTCAGAGTGATAGAAGGGGAAAGATTGCATTAATTTCAGGTTACAAACTGGGTTTGAACTCTAGAAATTGAAAGAGGAGCAGTTGAGGAACTGACCAACTTTCAGAGACTCCTGCTACGGCTTGTGTGAACAAGCTGGTCGATGTTATTAATGTACTTTCAGGGGAAACAACCATTATAACGCAACTTTTACAACGCACTACCATTACAACGAAACTTTTACAACGCAAAAACCATTACAACGCATGTATTTACAACGCATGTTTTTACAACGCAGGTACCTTTACAACGCATACCATTACAACGTAAGTATTGGTAAGTATATAATTATATTTTAAATTTTATATGTTTGGGTTTTTTAAGGGGTATTTTTAGGGTTCAGGGTCAGTTTTCAGTTTTTGGGTAAAGGGGCATTTTTAGGGTTCAGGGTCAGTTTTCAGTTTTTGGGTAAAGGGGTATTTTTAGGGTTCAGGGTCAGTTTTCAGTTTTTGGGTAAAGGGGTATTTTTAGGGTTCAGGGTCAGTTTTCAGTTTTTGGGTAAAGGGGCATTTTTAGGGTTCAGGGTCAGTTTTTAGTTTTTGGGTAAAGGGGTATTTTTAGGGTTCAGGGTCAGTTTTCAGTTTTTGGGTAAAGGGGTATTTTTAGGGTTCAGGGTCAGTTTTCAGTTTTTGGGTAAAGGGGCATTTTTAGGGTTCAGGGTCAGTTTTCAGTTTTTGGGTAAAGGGGTATTTTTAGGGTTCAGGGTAAGTTTTCAGTTTTTGGGTAAAGGGGTATTTTTAGGGTTCAGGGTCAGTTTTCAGTTTTTGGGTAAAGGGGTATTTTTAGGGTTCAGGGTCAGTTTTCAGTTTTTGGGTAAAGGGGTATTTTTAGGGTTCAGGGTCAGTTTGGGGTTTTTGGGTAAAGGGGTATTTTTAGGGTTCAGGGTCAGTTTGGGGTTTTTGGGGTACAGGGGTATTTTTAGGGTTCAGGGTCAGTTTTGGGTTTTTGGGTATAGGGGTATTTTTAGGGTTCAGGGTCAGTTTTGGGTTTTTGGGGTACAGGGGTATTTTTAGGGTTCAGGGTCAGTTTTGGGTTTTTGGGGTACAGGGGTATTTTTAGGGTTCAGGGTCAGTTTTGGGTTTTTGGGGTACAGGGGTATAAGGTAAAAATAAAATAAAATTAAATTTAAATTAAATCAATGAAATAAAATAAAATTAAATTAAATTAAATTAAATTAAATTAAATTAAATTATTTTCAATTATTTTAAATTTAAAAAAAATAATATATACTTACCAATACTTACGTTGTAATGGTATGCGTTGTAAAGGTACCTGCGTTGTAAAAACATGCGTTGTAAATACATGCGTTGTAAAAGTTTTTGCGTTGTAAAAAATTCGTTGTAATGGCATGCGTTGTAAAAGTATGAGTTGTAACGTCATACATCCACTTTCAGTTACAGTTGAGGTAAGGATGCCCCAGCTGGAGAGAAAATGGCCTCTCTTTGTGAGGAGTTTCGGAAGGGCCAGCAAATGAATGAGGTGTGGATAATGTCAGTGGACATGAAACCGCCATCTCAAGGTCTGGTGGTGCACACACAAAGGGAGTTCTTTATCCCTTCATTGTAGTGCAAGGCACATAATCCACACTGGTACAAGCCAGTGGGGTTAGCTTTCAGAGAAGGCAGGTCTTTAAATATGAGGTTTACAGAGTTGAATTTTGAATATTTGTAGCTGGACACAATGGGAAAGAGAGAGCTCTGGATAAGGTGGGGGAGAAGAGGTGAAGGTTATAATGGGAGATCTAGGAGAGGAACAAGCCTGGAAGGCACAATGGAAGGTGGAATATGAAGCAGTCTTGGCCTGGTGTAGACTGGCAAAAAAGAAAAGGGGAATAGTTGGTGATAAATTAAGTAAAGAGGTGAGTTTTAAAGAAAGTGTGAAAAAGATTGATTGCTGATTTGAGGGAAAAAGGTTGTAGAGGCACTATGGGTGTAAATGTTATTGTATGTGCTATATGCTTTGCAAATATACTAGGATTAGAGTGTACAGTGAGATCTTACCTCCAATAAAGGGGTTTTTGCTTTACAAAATGTGAGTCAGGAGTGGTCCCTCTCTCAAGGAATACATTCAAATACTTTGTTGTGCTGGTGGGAAGTCGGATTGGGGTTTTACATCTCGGAATAGGGATGTATGAATCCACACATACGATTACAGCATACAGCAGAATGGGGTGAATTTAAAGCTTCTTTAAATTCTTCACCCCGTGTATGATGACGCAAATAGCTGCGGGGAATGAAACATGTGCTGGAAAAAGTGAGAAGAGACCTCATAAATAGAGGTGTGAGTATCCTAGTCTAACCTCTTTCTGACAACATGCAAGGGATACTATTTTAGTGATCTTTGTATAACAACTCCAGTTGACATTTATATAAATCTCTTTGGAGGGAATGACCCAAAGCATGCCATACAAAATATGTCAAGTGGAATTATGTATAGCTAATTGCAAATGACAGCCACACTGCTAATTACTATTGATGTAGAAATAAGGTAAATACCCATTGGAAAACTTTGTCTATGCTGTGAGGGGAATCATTGGAAAATTTGGTAAAATATATGGGCCCTTTCTCTCAATAAGGACACATTTAATGTTTGTATAATGTGTTGAGAGATCTAAAGGCAATACTTCTCACTGGTGCAATAAGCATAGGCTCATAACAGCTGCACTCCATTCAGCTTGTGTGAAACATTGCTAAATGGCTTGATGCCAACCCATCCTACCATGGAAAGTGATGAAGGAAGGTTAACTTAATACATTGATAAGCATAGAGATAACATTGATGGGTAAAAGGGAATACATTAAAATATCATATTTACTAAAAGCAATAATGTTTCAATAAAAAGAGATATTGCATCTCTCCTATCTAAAATACCTTAAATCCACTAGAGTCTTTTTTTAAGCCATTGACTGACTGGATCCATAGGACGTTTTGTCAAAGGTTATCTTTTGATTCAAGTATGTGGTGTTTTTTAACACTAATCCTATGGCATACTTTACCTTTAAAAAATGCATAATCGTCTCCATCTTCGTAATTCCACACTATTGTATGATATAACTATATGACTGTGCTTACCCTTGTACAACCTTTCTATCTGTTACTACACTAGCAATCATATACCACCACTGTCATGGACTATCTATTAGCAAGATCCTTTGCACATTGGGGTAGGCCATGGTGTTTGTCAGTGGCATCCTACAAAGCGGACTGGTTCTGTAAGGAGACATTTTACTGTTTGACCGACAGGCACAGAAAACATACATCCCAGTTTCCTGATACTGTGGAAAAACCTTTAGCTGTGTCAAAGACTCCATGGTTTCCCGAACTCAGCAGGTGTTCCACAAATTCTCTGGGCATCCAGAGAGATCAAACCTTTGTGTGTCTTCCAGGGAGTATATAGGTTACATGATCCCTTGTCTATAGTCATGTCCTCTAGTGTAACTGACCCAATCTAATTGCACCTTTGTATTACAAGTACTGTGTAGGGGACCTTGTTCTCTGTATGATCCCGCTTGTGCTAATGATATGCATTGCATTTTCATTTGGACTAGAACAATTGCACAAGTAGCTGGTACCTGGACACCTAATGTAATGCCCGTGCTAGATGCAGCCTTTCACAGTTCTCTGGGTGTCAATTCTATACGACAAGTTCACATTTGCAAAACCGATACCTGAGATTACCAAAATCATGAATAGTACTTTTAGCGGCTATTTCAGAAGAAAAATTAACACATCTGTAAAACTAGAACTTGCAAGTGCTCTTGGAAGATGGGTGCCTCAAGCTCTGCTAGTAGACATTTAGTATCCTATATACGAGAGAGGTTTGTGTAATGCCCCCTTAGACACCTGTTGTATCCATTTAGCACTGGCAAGGACTGAGAGGATGTGTTATAACAGAATCAGTTTAGAAGAGCTTACTGTCTTGAACTGACTAGCAATAGTTGCCAATAGGTCCCTTGTCAGGGGTGTGACTTTCACCCTGCCCTGCTTTTTCAGCCAAATGCTTGCGATGCTAGAACTTGTAGATTTACAACTATAATCTGAAAAGTGAGTTCTTACTATTTGTGGCTGAAAAATTCCACTTCCTGAAGGACAACTTCATGATGTAGGATCTGTGTAGTATGCCTTTGCTTCATTTATATTTTTAGGTTACATTGTTTCTTCATAAGAGCTGTATGTATTTAATTAAATGTACTCTACTCTGCATTCTATTTCTTACAAGGCATTACATGCATTGACTCACACATTACTGCATTTCTTTGAACAAATCAAACATGGCTATGGGGTGCAATATAAAAAAAGTCTTAAGGTATCCACTAATAAGACACTGGATGACTCTGGCTAAAATCAAAATGTATGCTAGTAGATCACTCACGGCCATTGAAAAAGGTTCATTACCAAAAAAAAGGATAGGTATATGCTCTCTGACATATATAAATTCCTTAGGTACAAATCCCCACCAGGGGAAACTGCAAACATCGATGGGAAGTATAACTAGAGCATACACTCTCAGATGAAGACAGGGCCAATATCTAATACAGAGCTTGTACCTTCAGCGACTAAACATCTGGTAAAGAAGTAGTGTTGAAATAAAGAACCAATGTTGAAAAACACACTACACTGGTACTACCCCTCACCACGCATACGTACTTGCAACCCTATGAAATCCCCAGACTGCTTGAGGCGCTGTGGTAGTGTAGTGTAGTTCCTATTATCCCAATAGGCTCTGCGCATTGGAATAATACCTTCAATAGTATAGACCCAGGACTGAGGTTAACTAGGTCTTCTACTGACGATATTAGACTTAAAGTTTTGGGTTTGCCAGCTAGCTCAGAGTTCACTAGAAACTTTCTCGAATAGGCAAGGAGGAGTTTAACCTCCCTGGATAGACAAGAAGGGATTTAGTTTCTGACAACCATAGCACATGACAACTTTGCTCTCCCCTAATCAAGAGTGTATCTCTAGAGTCGTGTGAAAACAAAAGACAACTTATTTTACTCAGTCAGTACATGCATTCTTAGTTTCACCAGATTGTAGAGAAAAGGAAGAGACGGGCGTGTTCAATAAAAGATGTTATTTATTGATCAGTCTCTTTTCTCGTACAAGAGAAATGAATCGATAGTATTGCGATACCTATTGTTAAGTAAAGTGCATATGATAGAAGCAGGAGTATAAAATAATACTGCAGAAGCATTGATATGGTTTCTAAGACATATGATATTTAAAATCGATAAAATAGATACATACATATATACATTGACTAATCGTACTCAACTGGTGCTTCTAACCACGCCTACCCCAGTGTACCTGACCTAAGCCTAATACGTGGGCGGGAGTAGATAAGTAGCAGTTTAAGTTAAGTTTGTTTTGCCAAGTGACTGACTCAAGAATTCTCTGCAAGGGGTTGTTCAGTTCTGTACCTGAGATCTAGAATGGTTGAGGGCTGGTATCTCTCGTCTCTGGGCTTGATATTCCAGCGGCCTGCGAGGGCTGCTTGGAAGCGCCGGTGCTGGATTTCTCGGCAGGAGAAAAGCAGCGTCTCGTTCTCAGCGCGTCAGGAAGGCGTGGCAGCGCGTGTGGGCTTCGCTCTCTGCTGGGCTCCTCAGCACGTCTCGCTGCTCCGATCTCGTCACCACTGCATGTGTTTGCTTAAGGCAATGTCGGTAATATTTATACCTGTAAGGTGTCGAGATTGACGTAAGGATGGACATAGATACGTCAATAAGGATGTCATACGGACTGGTCGTTAGCACATTCTTTACTGAAGTTCTTGGTGAAATCAAAACAATGGTCGCAGGGATTTTCCCAGGTTGTCATAGGTTTGATTTGTTTTGAGAACTCCGTATACCTTATCAGGGGCTGGAGGAATAGTGCTTGTCTAATTAGATGGCAAGCGTTATGACCTAATCAGATAACGCGTTCCTGTGCCGTGGTGTGGCTTAATCAGATAACGGTTTTTGCACCGTGGGATGGCTGCTAGTTAATTATTAACCAGAACAGGGTCAGGAATAGGGGGATCGATACAGAACCTATAGGAATACATCACACCCACTCCACGCTAACTATGTCCATATTTACAAGATCTAGGCATAGTAACTATACAGTAGTGTATGTGTATACCGTACCACCCCAAAATACATCCATATGCATTTTGAAATTATGTAATATACGAGAAAAAAATAATCATAAGCATTATATGCACTCAAGCAGTAGAGAAATGCTAAATTAATCACGCATATTCATACATCATTATTAATAAAACATTGAAAATAACACATGAAATGGCTCTTAATACGGAAGAAAAAAGTGTGAGACCATTTCATCACAAAATAAAATATTTATGAACAGGCCAGAGGGCAGCTAATGTCTCTAAAGGTCCTAAAATAGAAATATAGTTCTCTAAGAATAGTTTCTACTTTAAGCAGAAGATAAGTGTCCCGAAAAATTGCAAAATATTTTGGGGCCGCTGAAAAATTATGCTTCGCTGTCTGTAAACTGGAAAAAAATTGTTCATGATGCTTTATTATCAAAGTTGAAGGCCAAATTCAGGGTGTTGGGAACGCCTTGTGCTAGCTTGCTCAAAAGTCATTATTTCTGCTCTGGTGAGAACATCATATCATTTAGACTCTCGAAAAAGCTGTCAACAGCTTCCTGTGAAAGTTCCATTAACTCGGAAAAAGATGTTACCATGCATTCATGAGCATGATTGCCTTCATTGATGTTTCGATCAGCATAGCTGACAGAAGGTCGTACCTGATCGATGCTGCTTTCATCTTGAACCTCACTACTCCTCAATCGTAGTGGTGAAGTCTCCACGAATGCCGTCATCAGGATTGGTAGCCGCTGGGGGCAGCACAATGCATGAGCCGCGACCGGACCCAACAAAGTTTCTGCATCCATTGGCGCATCCGATTGTAGCGTCAGACAGGTGTCTAACATGCATTCTTCTCCGCATAGCAAGCACCTTAATACAGGTAAAACACAGCTTTGCCACATAGGTCTAAACGAAAGAAGCCAAGTCATGTTCAGGTCTCTAAGCCGGGATAGTCCAAGGATTTTAGATATCCGGTCCCGGTATCCAATGGCTAGGATTGTTTCTTCCCTTGTCGCAGGTGTTTTGTCTGTGGCACGGTTTGCCATAGCGAAATAACAGAATCAAAAATATGATTTCTGCCACTAGTCCCAAAAGGAGAGGAAGTCCACCAAAGATGGAATGGACAAAGTCTGGAAAAATACCCAGAATGGCTTTAAATGGTGTTAGAGCCCCTGAAAACACTGTCTTAAATACATTTGAGACTCCACTGGTATCAGAAATATTTAAGATTTCGCTCAGGATTTCTGCGAAATGTATGGGGGAATTAGTTGATAACAATGAATGAATCTCTGCCGTCGTCCTTGCAACTTGGAGATCATACGTTTCTTTTGATGACGTGAGCATGGTTGGCGTCTGAAGGAGCACAGTTTTCATTCTGCTTAAAGTATCAACTCTAATGGAAGAAATTTTCAAATTCGGCCATAACCTTGCCTCCCTGTCTGGCATTGCGCTGGGGAACAATACTCGTTCACAGCACATGACCTTCGCAGTCGTACTTATGAGATAAGGTATTCCGGGCACCAAGCTACAACAGCTGCGGTCTACAATTATAATGTAACTCCCGTTCGATAGTCTCCTAAAGAATGGTTCTATTTGTGTCGCAGGTGTGCCTAGCTGGTGACATGAAAGGTTATTTGAGGATCCTTCACAGGCTCCATGTAAACTAATACCATTACACAGAAGTGTACCGCTTAGTGACATGGCACAATTGTTGCCACTAAGAAACACTTTCCGGCCTTTATTACTGACACATGCATGTGAATAGGGCAAGTTCCATGTTGACTTAATGTACCCTTTACCCAATTTTTCGTACATGCCAGCCTGTATATATTTTTGGCAGTATTGAAACCTGAAAGTAGATATTGGAATATTAATTATCCCATGTATTATCCATTCACTGACAGGTCATTCTGACATTGTCAATGGTAATCTCTCGAGTTTCTCAATGCTCAGGATTGTATAATCAGCACCCTTCTGTGCCATACTGATTTGTTTATCAGTGAGGTTAAAGATATTGAATAGTGACGTTGTGTTGATTAAACGCCGAGGCACATAGCCTGAACGCAGATTTTGTAACGTCCAGCCAAGTTGTACAATAGAACGCAATTGGGACTGACCGTGTTGTAAAAACAGTAAGTCTTGCGATATTATGTCGATTGCTGAAGACACAATGCTGTCCAAAGAGTATATTCTGGAGGACAGAGTCATTAACCCATTGTCCACTACAGAAAGTGATTTTTCCAAATTAATACGGTCAATTTCCCGTATTCTTTCTGACGTTTCAATTTGAGTTATTTTCCAGGCTTCGTTGTAAGCTGCATATACAGAGGCTGCTATGAAGCGTTTTTGACGCTGTTTGCGCGGTCCCATAATGAAATCACGCAAGTCAGCACCATCAGTAAGTAAAGTTAGGTGTTGCTTAATTTCTGCCAGTGTGGATGTTTGTAGCCATTGAAGGCAGAGCTTGCCCACACTGTACGTGGTAATTATCCCTGGGTGTTGTCTTTGGGAATATCTAGGGTCTGGCCTGGTCAATTTGAACCCTTGGATTTTGTTCAGGAATCTGTCTTGACAGTTATTAGTATCTGTGGGCCAGATCAACCACTTTTTCCAATCTGGATGTGTTCTGTTTTTGCTTAATATATGGTTTACGTCTATCTCCTCATGTATAGAGCTATTACTGTTCATTGTTGGCTTTGGAATAGACGGTTTGTTTAAGTCTTTGATTTTGGCTAGGCCAAGACAGGTAGTTTGTTGAACAGTGTCATTCAAAAATATAATTTGTTCTGGGATCATGCAGGCTCTAAACAAAGATTCTATACCTTGTACTTGCCATTCCTTTGTACCCCAAACACTTTTTACTTCAACATTTTTGTCCCAGTAATCAAAACCCAATGTACTCATATTTGTTCAAAAAACGAGTCTGAATATATCAATTTAGTGTTTGTAAGCATGGTCTTTGTACCTGTCTTATTTGATAACTTGAAATAAAATGTTTCTGCATTACTTGTGTTGAACCCTGAAAAATATGAATATTTGTCATAAAAAGTTCTTGAGCTCCCTTTTGGAGGGTTGCACAGTGTTCCCATTGATTAAAATTTAAAACATTTCTAGGTTGTGCAGATTTATGCAGATAATGATTACTATAGTGATTATAGCAGAACATTTTATCATAATTAGATGAACCCTGCAAATAATCATGTTTTGTAAATTTAGCAGACATCACTAGGTCAGACATCATATTATTAATGCTTTCAACATCCCAATCATCAGCAACTGAGCTCGGTTTTACAAAGTCACTCAATGAGATCTTGATTTGGTGTGGATACTTCAGGATTTCAACCGGACCATAGATTTCATAATCAGTATTGTCCCATGCCACCCCACCGGGTATAGGATTGGCTGTGAAGTTGACTGAAGAAAGTTCTCTTTTCTCGACGTGTGAGGACGTGTGTGGTTTGAGGACCAAGTTGATTTTCTGGCTTGCTGTGTCCATTTTAGCATATTTTCCCTCAATGAAGTGTCCCAAACATAGTACCATGATGAGCCAAAGTATGAGGATAAGTGCACCTAAGGCCACCCAGAATTCAATCCATGGAGAAATCAGATAGGTTTCTTTCAGATGTTGAAAACGTTCCTTAGCTTTATCTTTAAAGGTTTTTGTTGATGTTTGTTCCTTTGATTCACTCAGGTTTTCAGATGAATCACTGAAGTTGATGAAATAACCGGATGCCGTTCTGTCTATTGTTCCTATTGCTTCAGGATTGCTGTTTGCTTTATCATTGTGTTTTGTTGCAGCAGCATAGTCATTTGTTACTTCATTGTAGATTGGTGTGTCTCTGCTAAATGTTTTTATTTGGGTTTTTAGAGGTTTAAGTTCCATTGCATTGTTGCATAGTCCTTGTTGTTGTTCTGTTGGCATTTCAAATGTGAGTAGCCTCTTAGTTTGAACCTCTGTGTTTGTAGCAAACCTTGGTGTTCTACTACTCTTCGGGAGTCCACTTGGCCTACTGTTTGTTATCGGCCACATGATTGTGGTTTTATCAGGTCGATTGATACAACTCTGTTCTCCTTTTTACCAGCAAGGGGCGGTAGTACTACTGATCTTGTCCCGTTGATAGACAAGACAGGAACTGCTTTTCTGTAAGAAGGCCCAAATTCCTTCTTGACAGCGATCTTTTCTCTGACTAGATCCCCTACTTTTGGAATCCAGACAGGTCTTGCTGGGACAGGTGGTTTTTCTTCAGTGGTCGTTGGCTGTTGTTTCAACTTTATGTTGCTCAGGTCTTTCCTTGTTTCGTTTAAGTCCTGTAAAATAGCCAAACGATCTTTGATATCAAAGCTTTTTTCTTTAACCACTGAAGTCTGACTGTCAAGATCTAAGACCATCATTCTAGTTCCAAACAATAATTCGTACGGACTGAATCCCCTCAGAGAATTTCTTGGCAGGTTATTTAGACTACGTTGGACACTTATTAGATGTTTGACCCACCCAGCTCCCGAACCTAATACCTTTTCCGTTATAGATTGCTTTATGTCTTGGTTTTTTCTTTACACCATCCCGTATCCCTCAGGAAGGAAGTGAGAAGAGTCCCGCTATGCTATGCTCATTTGGCCTTGCTTCCCCATAAGCTTGAAGGCTAAAGGGAATACATTAGTCAAAACGTAGCATGCTCCTAGCGTATATGCCATTATAGACTCGCAAATCTTTTTATAACAGTCCAGACGTCAGCCGAGCGCTGGGGTCTTACATCATAAGTGAAAATTAGTCTTTTTATGTTAATATAACGCTTTTTCGTGATGGGTACTTTTTTATTGTTGTTGTGTTTCTGGAGCGAAGTGCCATGGTAATAGTCCTCCTCGCTCGCCACTGCGATCTCTATTGCAGTCTGGGCAGTTTTTTACAAAAATGTGATGATGCACGCTCATGCCTGGCCACCAGTACACTGATTGTAATTCTTCCAGAGAATCTTTTTGTTTAAGGTGTCTGAGACCCTCACCCATATGTGCGTCTGCTATTAACAAGCCTCTCCTGTCCGTGTTTGGAATCACTCTATCCCCCACTCCAGGGATTCGAGCAAAAGGGACTGAGTTTGCATCGATTATGTATGTATAATTGAGTGGATAATTGATCGGTAGCGCCGAACAGTCGCCTTTTGATGACGTTTTTACTGCCAGCACTGTTTCACCGTCAATGTATTTTACTGCACGCTTTTTCTTGACTACGGAAGCCGATTCAGTTGCTGCCGTTGTGGCTTTCTCAGCCAATGAATTCCCTGCAACGTGAACGCCATCACGCTGATGACTCACTGAATGTATCACGTGAGTTTTTGGTAGTTCTTTCTGTAAAACAGCTACTTGTTCCCAACGCACTTTTTGCTTTATTGTTGCACCTGTGTCATCTTTGTAACCGTTTTGAATCCATTTCTGTAAATCATTATTGTATGATTTGACGCAGTAATACGAATCGCACACAATCAGTGTCGGGAATTCGCGATCGGCATTATCTAGCGCCATTTTCAACGCTATTATTTCAGTTTGTTGTTCTGAATTATTTTCCACTGAGTGTGTTTTTGTAAGTAGAGGTCTTAATTTACCTCCGCGCCACACTTCTTTTACAATTTCGCATGTGACCTTGTAAGCCAGCTCTCCCCAAACTGAGGGTTGAGCATGCCCGTCTGTATGTATTACACAGGCGTATAGTTGTAAAGGCAGAATGTCGATTGGCAGAGGGTATGTCATTTCATATTCTAGATATTTTAATTCCTTTAATTCTGGATCAAAGTAGTATTTTACTCTGTCCGTTGTAATTGAATTCACCCATTGTATCCATTCTGGATTCAACGCTGTTGTTGGTAAATTACATGGGGTTGTTAATGCCTCAAAGGCTGACTCCGCTGTTCTGACTGTGATACGTCTACCGTCAGCGTTGTCTTTTTCTCTTGCTATAGCCGTTTGAACTGCATGAACAATGTTTTCTTTAATACCGTACTTCTTTTCAGCTTCTGTGTACAAGTGTGATTTGTATGCAATTGGTACCTTTTCTCCCTCATTAGAGGTCAGGTATGTGAATCCGCATCTTCCTGGGATGACTCGAATCACAAGATTACGTGTGTTATCACGTGTTTCTAATTTTGTTTTAATTAGCATGTCTGTTTGTAAAGATCTCAAAATTTCTGTGTGTTTTTGAGTCCAATTGATTCTTTTAAAATCTGGTTTTATTAGATCATAAAGGGGTTTTACCCTTTCTGCGTAATTTGCAATGTATGTTCTTCCGAAATTTAGGAAGCCTAGAATTGATTGTAAGTTTTTTAGTGTTCTAGGAGCTTGGAGTACAGCACATTTCTCTAGGAAATTGTCAGCCAGGCTTTTGCCTTCACTTGATAATTCATATCCTAAAAACAGGACTGTTAGATGGGCAATTCTTGATTTTTTAAAGTTGAATTTGTAACCCTCTGCTGCGAACCCAAGTATTATGGTGTTCACTCTCTTCAAGTGAGTATCCAAGTCATCATCTGTTAGGTAAATGTCGTCGACATATGATAATGCCTCGTCATCGTATGTTTGTAGTAATTCTGTTACTCTCTTTGAGAATAATCCTGGGCTATTCTTGTGCCCCTGGGGTAAACGGCAGAAACTTTTTTGCGAGCCATTTACCGAGAATGCAGTCAAATATCTGCTCTCTGGTGCTATATTTTGACAAAAGAATCCATTAGAGATGTCTAATGTTGTTTTGTATTTTTTGCGCACTATGTTATTCATTAGTGCAGCACTATGTGAGTTTTGTACTGCAAAAGTTTTGCAACATGAGTTAAGGTGCCTGTAGTCCAAAACTAGACGATATGAGTTGCCTGGTTTGGAGACAGGAAACAATGGATTGTTCATTTGTGAGGTGCAAGTTTCAATCACCCCCTGGTATTCAAGTTGATCTAAGATCTCTTTTACCTGTTTTTTAGCTTCTTGCTTAATTGGGTACTGCCTCTGTGCAGTAGGTTGTGATTTTAACTGGATTTTGTGAGGAGGAGAGTCCTCATCCCATCCTAAATGATTTTTATATAAAGCAGGAGCTTGAGCTACTGCCCACTTTCTAGCAAGTGTATATTTTTTATGAATTGGAATATGATTTGAGAAGGCAGGCATAATTATTTCTTCGCCATGAGGGCGCTCCCTGACAAACTCTGGTGGCCAGTCTCGTTCGGCTAGAAGGATGTCATAGCCCTTGGAGAGATTATCCCAAAATAAACCCCTTATTTTTCTAGTCTTATCCCCCTCTATAGGTAATGTTATTTCATATATTTTGTGAGGTTTGCTAACTCTGGTGTCTGCAGTTTCCACCTGAATGTATTCATTCGTGTCTACTGTCTCCAGATGATTCATAAGGACTTTGCGAGCTATGCTCACTTCTGCTGCGCTGTCTAGCATTGTCTGAGCCCATTCTCCGTTTTTCAGCTGTGTCCTCAGTATTCTCGGCATCTTTAACTACCTTAATACTGGCTACCTTCTTTTTTGGAAATTGTAACTTTTTATTTGGATGAGCAGGTTCCTTGTCTTTGGACTTGACGCGCTCTTCCCTGTGTTCTGATCGTCCTCTTCTTTCCGATTTCTGCAAAGAAGTCTGAAAAGATTGAGAGGGACGTGTATCATTATCTTGATATCTATCAGCTTTCTTTATATTATCCCTATTTCTAAGGTTGTATTTTTTCCCAGAGGGCTCACTTTGGGGAGACCTGCGTCCTTGGTTCGGAGATCTTTCTCTCCGCCGAGGAGACCTTCCTCTGGACTGGAATCTTTTTTCTTTAGGATTGGATTGTTTGTTTCCATCCCAGCTCTTTTTTTGAGTGTTTAAATTATTTTTAATAAATACCTTCTCAGGACTTTCAATTAGTTGAGGTTTTACCGGTATTCCACCCAGACTATCTCTTCCTAGTTCTTCATAGGATTTCTCTATGATTCTGGCAATTTCAGTTGGTTGGTCTGCTATATCTGTCTCTTTTAACCTTTGGCGGATCGCCACGTTTGCTGCTTCTCCCTTTATGTTGGCTAATAATATAGCCGAGACCTGCTTGAAGTCTTTCAGTAATTTCATACCAAGAGTTAAAGCGGGTTCTGGACCATATTCATCTTGAATTTGTTTTAGCACATCTGGTATTACTGACATGGATGGTACACCATGTGTTTTTGTGTATATGGAAGCAAAGACTGTACCCCAAGTGTCACAGTCCTCCATGTGTGGTGCGATTCCCATTGGAAGACAGATAGTCAGAATCCTGTGTTTATCCACAGGGGTGGTGTCTGGAAACACCGCCTCTATTTGAGTGATTTTTTGTGCTAGCCAGAAAGGTATTTGTTCCCGTTTTGCCGGTACTTTACCTAGACAGGACTGTATGTTCTGCGGTGTAATTTTATTTGTGTTACCCTGATGAGGGTTCAGCTGTGGGATTTTACTTGCTGGTTGGACTGTTGAAGTCCGCATTACATATTGGACTAATTGTCTATGTATTTTGATTAGTTGTTTTAGCTGTATTAAAAGCTCTGCTGCAGGCATTTCTTCAATGTCTGGATGTGGTGTGTATCCGGCTAGGACCGGCCACGTTGCTCCTGGTCTACCTAGTGGACCGAGCATGGTGATGTGATTATTATGTTTTAGGGCGCCATTAAACAAGAGCAGGTGCTCTTGGAATTTGAGTGGTACTTCTACCACCTCGAAAGGAGTGTAGGTATCCGGTGGTTCCTCTATTTTATTATAGTGGAACTCTTTTTTTACAGCGTTTGCTGCTGGAAAGTTCATCCATGAATAGAATACCTCTGTCTGCCGATATTCGTGTGCCTCAATTACGAATATGACTGTACCACCTCTCGATATCAGTCCATTTTCTATAAGTTTTAAAGTTATAGTTTTTCTTATGTTGACCGGGATGAGTTTTATATCCGGGTCATTTTGTAGCAGAGTATTATCAGCTACTAGAAGTTCAGCTGCTAGTCTAACTGTCTCCCTTTCTTCATCACTGTCTATCATTTTACCGACAGGAAGGTTATTTTGTTTGTTTGCAGATCAGGTTTCTATGGAAACAAAGATTAGATGCACAATATTTTGGAACAGTGTATCCTTCAACGTTGACTAAACCAAGAACCATACGTAGGAGTCTCCTCCTGCGAGGTTTGGCGGATATGACCTTTCACCCACTCCAGACGTCTTTGGAGTATTATGGGAAAAAAAGGGGTTCTGTGTGAAAAAGCATGACTGAGTTACTCTAATGTCTTGCGTTAGTTTTACCGCCTATCCAAACGTTTGGGCGCCATGTAGTGTAGTTCCTATTATCCCAATAGGCTCTGCGCATTGGAATAATACCTTCAATAGTATAGACCCAGGACGGAGGTTAACTAGGTCTTCTACTGACGATATTAGACTTAAAGTTTTGGGTTTGCCAGCTAGCTCAGAGTTCACTAGAAACTTTCTCGAATAGGCAAGGAGGAGTTTAACCTCCCTGGATAGACAAGAAGGGATTTAGTTTCTGACAACCATAGAACATGACAACTTTGCTCTCCCCTAATCAAGAGTGTATCTCTAGAGTCGTGTGAAAACAAAAGACAACTTATTTTACTCAGTCAGTACATGCATTCTTAGTTTCACCAGATTGTAGAGAAAAGGAAGAGACGGGCGTGTTCAATAAAAGATGTTATTTATTGATCAGTCTCTTTTCTCGTACAAGAGAAATGAATCGATAGTATTGCGATACTTATTGTTAAGTAAAGTGCATATGATAAAAGCAGGAGTATAAAATAATACTGCAGAAGCATTGATATGGTTTCTAAGCCATATGATATTTAAAATCGATAAAATAGATACATACATATATACATTGACTAATCATACTCAACTGGTGCTTCTAACCACGCCTACCCCAGTGTACCTGACCTAAGCCTAATACAAGGGCGGGAGTAGATAAGTAGCAGTTTAAGTTAAGTTTGTTTTGCCAAGTGACTGACTCAAGAATTCTCTGCAAGGGGTTGTTCAGTTCTGTACCTGAGATCTAGAATGGTTGAGGGCTGGTATCTCTCGTCTCTGGTATTGATATTCCAGCGGCCTGCGAGGGCTGCTTGGAAGCGCCGGAGCTGGATTTCTCGCCAGGAGAAAAGCAGCGTCTCGTTCGCAGCGCGTCAGGAAGGCGGGGCAGCGCGTGTGGGCTTCGCTCTCTGCTGGGCTCCTCAGCACGTCTCGCTGCTCCGATCTCGTCACCACCGCATGTGTTTGCTTAAGGCAATGTCGGTAATATTTATACCTGTAAGGTGTCGAGATTGACGTAAGGATGGACATAGATACGTCAATAAGGATGTCATACGGACTGGTCGTTAGCACATTCTTTACTGAAGTTCTTGGTGAAATCAAAACAATGGTCGCAGGGATTTTCCCAGGTTGTCATAGGTTTGATTTGTTTTGAGAACTCCGTATACCTTATCAGGGGCTGGAGGAATAGTGCTTGTCTAATTAGATGGCAAGTGTTATGACCTAATCAGATAACGCGTTCCTGTGCCGTGGTGTGGCTTAATCAGATAACGGTTTTTGCACCGTGGGATGGCTGCTAGTTAATTATTAACCAGAACAGGGTCAGGAATAGGGGGATCGATACAGAACCTATAGGAATACATCACAGTAGGTCAGGCACGCTGGTGCATACTATGGCGCTGACCTAAGTTCATCAGGCACTGGCAGATAGTGCTCTCCAACATAAACACATTTCTGACACCTACATCGCCCAATTCCCAGCATATGTACTTTTTTCGACCAAGTATCCACTACGCTCACCTCAAGGGGAGAACTATAGTACTGGCACTTTTATCATCAAAACAGGCTATTAGCCTGTTGGGGAACGTATATGGTTCCTAAATATAGAGACTGGCTGCACAGAACGTGGGATCTCATAGCTATGGGTAAAATATCTGAAACTTTGGAAGTACGAACATTTCAAAACTATTTCAGGTTCTAGAATTGCATTCCTGGCCCAAGAATTCAAGGAGCTTACATGCACCAAATACCTGAGAGTGCTTACAGAACAACCCTTGGCAGCATAGCACGAATTTAACTAGCAACGAGGAGGCTTGACTTTTGAACACAGGGGAGGTCCACCTGATTACTTCTGTGGTTTGTCACACTTGGTTCTACACTGCTATCTTGCTGGGGAAGGGGAGAAGATGTGATCTATTGTGGGAGACCCTCTTTATTTACATAAATGTTTACAGTGTTGAACTGAAGCTTCTGGTTGTAGTTGGGAGTATGTCTTAAATAGAACCAACAAAAAAAGAATTAAACCACAAATACATTCAGATGAATTTTTGGTCTTCATTCATCCTGACACCAAAATGTCAAACTGCACAATCTCAGTGTGAGAAATGGAACTTGAATTAAGTGGCAAAATGGAATAACTGGAAATGATAGAAAGCACCATGATTCCGCTGGGGCAAGTGTTGGAGAGAAACTTGTGAAAAGGGGAGTTTCAAGGAATATATTATTACAATTCATGGTATCTTGTATACAAGATCGTCTCTTATGTCCTTATTACAGTTGACTCGTGATATGCCTAGTCACCTGTAATAATAAAAAGACGTAGCCATTCAACTGTAATCATTTTTTACAGTTGAGTTCTGATGTCAGCATGCCTAAGCCAGAGCCTGCAACCTGAGAGGAAAGGCAGGACACAGCATAATTAAAGCTGCAGTTTCAAAAATTAAAATGAAACATGGCTTCTCCTTATTCTGCGTCCTTTTTCTAGATGAACTGTGATAAGTAGAAAGGAGATATTTATGGCAATGTTTATTTTCCCAGTCATTAAGTAATTATAAGAAAGATAGAATTTCTCTGCATGTCTCTATTCCCTCTGAGGTACACGAATTTTGTTTTATATCTGACTTGTATTAAATTGATTATAACAACTTTTTGTAAGAACTATCTAATAGCTTTTTGGTGTGTTTAATTTTGCACTACACATTCGAATTGTCTTCATGTTTCCAAATATCCTATCTCTTTCACATGAAAGTGTGGCAATGTCTTTTAAATAATAAAGTACATTCTGCCATTCATTATATGGATATTACAAGTCACCTTGGAGTTGTATCCTTGTTTTCACGCAGGGATGCAACACTTTTCATAAATGAGGCCCACAAAGTATATTTTTTTTATTCCGTTTATGACTTACAAGAACTAATCTCTACATGATGGACATCACCTGCTTAAATTAGAACCCAGTAAAATCCCATAAATTCACTTATCATCATCTTTTCCCTTATCCGTGACTAGCTAATTAGCGCTATATCAACAGCTCATTAAGAATGGACTCAGCACCTAATTAGGTGCGGTTTCAACAAGCTTATACTACAGAATGGTTCGTTGTTAGTACACACCAGCAGCTCATTGATTTGGCCATCGTAACGGGTAATTATTTCCCAAAATGCGGCCCAATTATTTTTATTAGCTGTTAGTCATTAATTGATCTCTTTGCGTTGATGCATTCTGATTAGCGCCACATAGGGTGTCAACAATAGGCCTCATATTGCAAACGCGGTTGCTACAGTTTTGCTCTTTACTGTTGGTCAGGAGTAAAATTCCATCCCCTCGACAAACCCTGGACATATTATCAAGAACGGCGTTAAAAATTATCGCCGGTTTAGCGGCAGAAAACTGCCGCTAAAACGGCGATAATGGGCTTGATAATATGCCCTTGAGAATTCCAATAGAAGTCCATCTTCTGGTGTGAACATGTGCGTCTATTGGAATTCTCCAGGGCATAATATCAAGCCCATTATCGCTGCTTTAGCGGCAGTTTTCTGCCGCTCGACCGGTGATAATTTTACCGCCGTTCTTGATAATATGCCCCCTAGTTTCTTACATGTTTTGCGTAACAAATGTTTACAATCTGTCTTTGGCCCACACCCAAAAAATCAACATCTCCCACCCCTCACAGGAGGCAGCCTGAGTGTGTAGGCGTAGCGTGTGGATGGGCTGCTGGCAAGGTCTAGGATACAGGCCAATCTACTGCTCACTTACTGCATTCCTATAGTTCATATGCAATACCAATACCATTGTATCAAACAGACATCATCTCTCTAGGTTCTATGAAATGGGACAACCTTTATTATTTTGGTATGCGCATATCACTGTCATGAGAACAGGTCTAATGCTGTCCGCATAATGAGTGAGATTTTCAATTAATGCTGGACTTTAATAGGTTAAATATTGCTTCTGGTATATTTAAAAGTAATTCCAAGCCCAATGAAATGTTTTCAGTTATGATTGAAAATACAACAAAGCATGGAACTTTGTTTTTCTGAAAAGAGGAGTTCGGTATCTTATTTGAGGCTTTTTAATAAAATGCCTGCTTGAAAGCTTCTAAAATAATTTCGCTTCTGCTTTGTACCAGATTACATACAGCAGAAACGTTTAAAAGCCAACGGGAGCAATACTTTTCAGTTCCAAAGCGTATTTCAAAAGCTAATTAGCTACCAAAAGCCCAATTACTGCAGCTCCATTGTTCCCAATGAGATACACAAAGAGAACATTTGATGTGAACACTAACCATCTGCATATAATTAAAGCCCTTAGCTTTGAGGTGTCTGACCCACAAAATTCACTCCTGGAACTACCGAACACAATGTGAAGCCGTATGCGGCACCTTTTATATCGTCCTTTGGGTTTTGTACAAAATACTTTAGTTTTATATTGAAATGTAGGTAGGCACATTTTAGTTACATTAAAGTTTTCAATTTTTTTTTAAAGTATGCTAAAGGCATTACTTGGCAGCAAATACCGAAACAGAGTCGCCCCGAATACAAAAAGATATAATCTCATTATCTGTGCATAACTATGAATTTGAAAACAGGCAGATTGAGGGAAATTGCATACAACAAAATCTCAATTGATGCAAAAAAGTAATAAAAATTTAAATCAAATAATTTATACTGTATAACATTTAACATTAAAAATACTGTCATTGAATCTTCCACGGATAGTGAGGTGGTAAAGGAACAATTTATAACCTTATTTTTAAAATCACTTATGGTACAAGGTATATAAAAATCCAATTGTAATCATATTGGCTTTATTACCATTTAGAATAAGGGTTTATTTATGGGGATGAAGGAGGGAAACAAGCCCCCTTTTCACATACCATGGCTCGCATTAATAAAACAGAGCTAGTAAAAAAAAGCAGAGAAGAGAAGACAAGACAAGGGAAGACAAGACAAGACAAGGGAAAGGAAGGTCAAATTGTGGAAGAGATCATGTATGAAGGCTTTGAGTTTGTTTATCTTGTGAAAACAGAATTGCTGCATAACTTTTACATGTACTGTAGCAAAATGGGTTCCTCCCATTTAGTCTGTCCACCTTTTTTGCTTTTCATCAGCCCGGTATTGGAACTTTACTGTGGGTGAATTTCGCTACCAGAATCTCACTCTCGCTAATTATCTGGTAATAGGACGGCATGTGTCTAACGCCAGTGTCCATCTTTTAAGATAAGGCTGTTGTGATGCAGCCAGGGTAGAGACATTGGGCTGGTTGCACACTTCTGTGTGCACATGTGTTGTTTTCATGTGTAAGGTGAGGTAATTGTGTACAGGTAGCCTGGCGCAGAAGAGACCCTGCCAGGCTAGGTGCTGACTTGGGGTAAAGCTTATAATATATATGTCAGTAGGGTTACTGAAATATCTGTATTGCCACTGCATTGTACATGTTTGTGAAATCTTCCTTAAAGTGCAGTTTTGCTTCACTTAGACCTATAGAGTGATGAGGTGTCAAACTGTGGTAAAACATGTATGCTGAGTTTGAATATGCAGGACCCAAGAAACATACATGCGCATCTAAGGGGTCAGGAGGCTGTTGAGAGTATTTGGGATTCTGCCTCATTTCCAAGTAATTCCCCTGCGTAGGGCCAAGCCTCTGGTGGGCTGATGAAATGCTCAATTTTTAAATAATAATGAACTTCTCCAGGGATGAGATGTGCATGCGGTCCCCTCCCCAGAGAATTACTAGGACAAGGGACCATATTTCCTCTGGTGCGCAAGTTTGGATAGGGTCAGGAACCTATCCCTAGGCCCTCAAAGGCCAAGGCAGACTCAGGGAACCCATTCCCCGGGACCTTGAAGGCAGAGGAGGTGATGCAGTTTTTTCCACTCACATGGACTGTGGTTGGGAGAGAGAAAAAATGCTGCTACTCTACCCCACTGGCACAGCGCAGTAAGGGCCGGCAGGGAGCCGGCAGAGCAGCGTTAAGTGGGCTCCGAATGTTTGCCCAACCATTAAAGATGGCTACCGGTGCCACACATTGAACCGATGCACCCAATCTACAAAAAGCCACAAAGGAAAAAGAGACACGCAGCACAAGGCAGTGCTTGTAAGCAAAGTGGCGGAAGTCTCTAGAAAATGCGAGCAGCACCCCACTTCTTCTTGTTCTTGTTTCCATGCTTCTCCATGATGTCCCAGGGAGGGGCAGGGACACCACCAATGATTCCATATAGTGCACTAGGGGGCTGCAGGGAGTGCAGCGACACCCATGAGGAATCTAAGTAAATACTCACCCTATGTCTCTCAAGCCACATAAAACATGACCTGGGGAATCTGTTGCCATGTTTTCAAAGTACTCTCCGGGTTGGAGCTTTTGCTCTACAGCTGCGGTTTGCAGGGTTCCCTCGCGATTGGCCCTTTGGCTACATTGGATCAGGACTGAGTATATAAAAGAGTCAGACACATGTTATTATGAGTTTCAGTTATTCATACAAACTATATAACAGTGAAATATGTAAACATTACAATGCGTCCATTATTATTAATGATTGTGTTTATTTATTCTAGTGATATTTTTATTATCATTTTGCTATTTTTTACATGTGATTATTGTTCCTAAAATGTGGTGACCTCCTGAATAAGCTAATACGCCTGTATTATCTCAAATTATCTATCTAGTAGGAGGTGGAAGTGTTATGATTACTGAGCTCATGACCCATGATGGATCAAATGTGATTTCAGAATATAACCAAGGTATTTTCAACTACCTTATGTATATATTTGCAAATTAGTGACCAGTATTTAGTAGTGTGTGTGTACTACATGTACATTTCCGTTTTCAAAGAAAACACACTGACTGGAGAATGATTTTCTGAGTGGTGTTATTGTTTGCCAGCGGATTGAGATAGCTATCCCGCACCACCTTTCTTCAGTAGGCCTTGGACTGCTCTGCTTCTCTATCCTGAAAGGATCAGGGGCTACACATGGGTGCTTGGTTCCCAGTAAGGAGACAATTGTGAACCAATTCTTGCATAGGACTCTCATCCTGCCCAACTAATGACCGTTTACATGGGTCCGGGCTCACCCATCATCTGTGTGTCTTTCAACTAATAAGCCAGTTCCTTACATGAATGAGCAGAGAAACTAACCAATGTAAATGCAGAGCACTGAAGGTCCATCAGTAAATAAGCAGATTCAAGTGAAGCATTAACAGGTAACTAAAGAGCTTGGACTTATGAGAGGGTAGCCCAGTTCTTTTTTGTCTCTCACTATGGCATCGCAAAAGACCACTGAATGATAAAAACATGATCATACAGGTAGTGCCAATTAATTAAGTCACTAAAATCACTGCAGAGGATTCCATAATGATGCAGTAACACTTACGGCATATATTATTGGAAATGCACGAAATGCAAGTGCTCCAGTGCAAAGTGAAAACAAGCATTTGCAATGCAATAGGTCTCGCATTAGGAAAGTGTTAGCTATTGGTATTGTAAATGACAAATTTTTTTGGCTTTGAAAGTATATAAATTAACAGCACCATTATTCACAAAGCCAATAGCTTACACTTTCCTAATGCGAGTCCTATTGGCTATGGCAATGCTTGTTGGTAAAAAGCAAGGACAGTGCTGTTGTGGTGCTAAGTGATGATGTGGTTGGGCTGAGTGATGTGGTGGTGTCCACGAGTGATGTGGTGGTGTCCCCGAGTGATGGAGGGTGGAGTTGGAGTTGGAGGGTGGAGTTGGAGTTGGAGGGTGGAGTTGGAGTTGGAGGGTGGAGTTGGAGTTGGAGGGTGGAGTTGGAGGTGGAGTTGGAGGGTGGAGTTGGAGTTGGAGGGTTGAGTTGGAGGGTGGAGTTGGAGGGTGGAGTTGGAGTTGGAGGGTGGAGTTGGAGGGTGGAGGTGGAGTTGGAGGGTGGAGTTGGAGGGTGGAGTTGGAGGGTGGAGTTGGTGGGTGGAGTTGGAGTTGGAGGGTGGAGTTGGAGGGTGGAGGGGAGTTGGTGGGTGGAGTTGGAGTTGGAGGGTGGAGTTGGAGTAGGGGGGTGGAGTTGGAGGGTGGATTTGGAGTTGGAGGGTGGAGTTGGAGTTGGAGGATGGAGTTGGAGTGGAGTTGGAGGGTGAAGTTGGAGTTGGAGGGTGGAGTTGGAGGGTGGAGTTGGAGTTGGAGGGTGGAGTTGGAGGTTGGAGTTGGAGGGTGAAGTTGGAGGGTGAAGTTGGAGGGTGGAGTTGGAGGGTGGAGTTGGAGGGTAAAGTTGGAGGGTAGAGTTGGAGTTGGAGGGTGAAGTTGGAGGGTGGAGTTGGAGTTGGAGGGTGGAGTTGGAGGGTGGAGGTGGATTTGGAGTTGGATGGTGGAGATGGAGTTGGAGTGTGAGGGTGCAGTTGGAGGGTGGAGTTGGAGGGTGGAGTTGGAGGGTGAAGTTGGAGGGTGGAGTTGGAGGGTGGAGTTGGAGGGTGAAGTTGGAGGGTGGAGTTGGAGGGTGAAGTTGGAGGGTGAAGTTGGAGGGTGGAGTTGAAGTTGGAGGGTGGAGTTGGAGGGTGGAGTTTTAAAAAAAAAGATTTTCTCTGACATTTATAATGTAATTTCGTACATTTTGTAGGGTGGAGTTGGAGTTGGAGGGTGGAGGTGGAGTTGGAGGGTGGAATTGGAGGGTGGAGTTGGAGGGTGGAGTTGGAGGGTGGAGTTGGAGTGTGGAGTTGGAGGGTGGAGTTGTAGTTGGAGGGTGGAGTTGGAGTTGGAGGGTGGAGTTGGAGGGTGGAGTTGGAGAGTGGAGCAAGTCAGACAAGGCACACTTTTAAAAAGAAAGGTGCGCCTCCACTATTGCCTACTTTGACGAATACACTGGAGCCCACTCACTGATTGGAAGGGAGGGGGAGGGAGAGAAGAAAGGGAAATGGAGGCACTGGGGCAATGACACAACAACGAAAGCCAAACCAGCTTGTCTTGTGAAATGAGTGCAGCACTGTTAGAAAGAGTTTATACTGCAGCTGTCTGCGGAGACCAGAGCAAGTCCATGGCCAATTAAGGGCAAAACTGAGCATTAATAAAAAGCAACTAAGAACAATAAGGCAGATGTGGCCTGTGGCTGTTTCCCCCTGCCTGTGTAGTATGCTAGCTATTCTATTTAGCTATGCTATAACGCTAATATCACGTGGGCTTTAAGAATACTGCATATAGATAGCTGAGAAAAAAACACCAGCTAAAACGACACCAGGAGTTCATGTGAAACAATGCATGTCCCCGATAAGACGAAAGCTCTGTTTAGTTCTAAGAAGCCACACCAAAAAATGTATCGCCGCTGTTTGACAAAGTGAAAGTGCCAAGAAGATTTTTTAAAAAAGGCAACTACACAAGAATATACATACAGGACATGCCGAAGTGAAAGCACCATGGAGATAGGAGAAGGTACATACAAGACAGCGACTGTAAAAGTAACCAGGAACTAACGGGTAGATGTGGCCTTTGGCTGTTTCCACCTGGTTGATATGGGTGGTATGTACATATGCAGCATAGCAGATCACACGCTGATGTGTTAAAATGGAAGCAACGTGAAAAAGGAAGAAGCCACACACTGTAGAACACCAGCCATAACTGTAGCATGAGTTGACTTAATACAATGCCCGGTGTTAATAAAGCAAAAGCGCTATAAAGATGTAAGAAGCCACAAAGCGAAAATGAAGCGCTGCCGTTTGGGAAAATGAAAGCGGCAAGAAGATTTAAGAGGCTGCAACAAAAAAATTTAGTCACCGTGATGTGTAAAAATGGAAGCGCCATGAACATGGAAGAAGCCACACACAGTAGAACACTAGGCAGAACTGTAGCATGAGTTGACCTGATACAATGCCTGGTGTTGGTAAAGCGAAAGCGCTCTATAGATCTAGAAGGCACCAACCCAAAATGAAGCACCAGGGCTTGGTAAAGTGAAAGCGGCATGAAGATCTAATAGGCCGCTACCAAAAAGCTATTCGGCGAGATGCAGTAAAATACAAGCGCCACAAAAATTAAAGACGTCACACATCAAAAAATAAAAGTCTGTGATTTTTTAAAGTGAAAGCAACATGTAAATCTAAAAAGGCAAGCCGCAAACCCAAAATGAAGCGCCGCGGTTTGGGAAAGTGAAAGCGGCAAGAAGATCTAAGAGGCTGCTACAAAAAAGTTAGTGGCCGGGATGTGTATAAATGGAAGCGCCATTAAAATAGAAGAAGCCACACACAGTAGAACACTAGGCAGAACTGTAGCATGAGGCGACTTGATACAATGCCTGGTGTTGGTAAAGCAAAATCGCTCTAAAGATCGAAAAGGCACAAACCCAAAATGAAGCGCTGCGGCTCGGTAAAGGGAAAGCAGTATGAAGGTTTAACAACTGGGACAGAGAAGTTAGAAGAAGACGAGGGCACGAGGGGTGAATAGGGAGTGGGTAGTAGAATGGGGAAACGGTGAGGGAGGGCACAGAGACGGAGGGAAAAAAAAGCACACAAAGAGGCCACTAAAAGAGACGCTGCCGAGGATCGTAAAGAGCCAAAGAAGCTCTTGGCATTGCTGTGGCGGGGAAGCATTCCTTGGAAGACCGATGCGGCGGGCGGGGGAGCGGCAGCCTTTCTTTGAAGTCTGATGTGGCAGGCACGCAATAGGCTGGCAGCACTGTAAACAAGTCTTCGGTGGAGGGCTGATTCTGCGGAGCGCGTGAAGTGGCAAACTGGCATTGCGCAGATGGGGGCGGGGGAGAGCATTCCTTTGAAATCTGAAGCTCTCGGCATTGCTGTGGCGGGTCTGATGCCATGATGCGAGGCACAGACAAATGGTGGTTTGTGACGTGGCTGGTGTGTCGGGGGAGTGCGGTGGAGCAGAAGGGATTACTTTGAAGTCTGATGCTGAGGCTCGGGGAGCAAATGGCAAGCGCGTGCACGGAGCACATCCACTGTGCGTAATCCGCCTGCCAAAGCCCTCTTGGTAAGCTTTGCTGATGCACCTCTATATGTCTCGAACTGCAATGCGCAAGCGCATTGGCAGGTTGAGACCTAAAAATGAGTGATGGCAGCCACCCACATCCCAGCAAGTTTCTCACCTGCATGGGGTTTGTCAAGGTCACATTGTGTACGTTCTTGCTCCTACTTAACAAATAACAAATTAGCCAAAGCTTCCAACCATTAGCATAAAACTCATAGTGCACATGAAGTGCTATTTTGAATGCATCTTGAGAAATTACCTCCATATTGTAATATAGAATCAGCCTCAGATAAATCCAAGTTGCAGCATCACAAGTTGAATCAGAGGCCTGTCTGAAGTGGAAGCCTTTGAATAGTGTTTGAAAGCCATCCGATTTATTGGAAGCACCCCAGTTCCATACCAATTGTAAAATGAGCGCTACACATGAACAATTGCACAAATATTGTTCCACAGCTCTGTCCTACAAATAATATAAGGTTATTGCTCATATCTTCAAAAATGTATTAATAAATATAGCCATGGGGGTGAGGGGCCTGAAACTCTTCATAAGTGGCAGTAATAAAAAACTTCAACAAATTAAAGATCCATGACTGCTAAGGAGAGTAAGATGTTCCTTATGGAGCAACCCATCAGTGATCTCCAGGATCCTACCACTAAGATTAACCTACTGGAGCAAGAGACCCAAGAACTTAAATTGCTACCGAGTACCTAGAAAAAGAAACAGACGCAATGATCTTTGTCTATATTGTATTCCAGAGAATTGGGAGAGTCCTGATATTCTCGCCTGCTTGAGAATATTCTTGCGACCACCTCTGAATCTTCAATGGGCCCTTATTCTCGGCCGGCTTCAACTCCACTCTACCGAACACAGATGCATCATTATGTTATTTTTAGAATTCACAGTCCTGATGCATGTTTTAAGGCGAGCAAAAGAAAAACAACATCTTATCTGGTCTGTCCACAATATCTACATATCTCACGACCTCTCCAATGCTACTAACAGCAGATGAAAACTGTTCCTTGCTCTTCAGCCCCAAATGAGACAGTTGAAGATTTGCCATGGTATTTTGCATCCATGCCTTTGTAAAATTACTTACGAAGGCTCTACGTGATTCTTTGATGACCCTGTGAAACAAAAATCATTTATTCAAAGTGTTTCATGTCAGCCTATGAATACTACAGCTCAATGTTCTTAATAATTAAATTTTGTCCTATATCTCCCCTATCCTTTATTTCTTTCCATAATTAACTCCTCTGGCTGTCTTTTATATACGCCATTCTTTCTTCTGCTATTCTTATCCTTGGTGCTGTAACGTCCCAATCTCATTTGTCTTGCTCTTTGTCCCGAATCCGGATTTCTTTCTTTGATCTGTTGCCTCATCTTATTAACCTCGTTTCACTTTTTCTTCCTAGTCTTCTGCTCTTTTCCTGTTTTTCAGTGAGTGCTTCTTGCTCTCTTTTTGTTACCATGTTTGCATTGCTTATGTTTTGTTGTTGTTCATAAATGGTGTTTTTTTATTTATCTTTTACATTTTTGCAGCTTGCCATCCATGTTACTGTTGCCATACTGCCAACCCCCAATATGTTTACCGGTGTCTTGTGGAACTTTCTTGTTTTGGGGCATCCTGTCAAAATGCAAAAGGTACTTACTCATTTGTCTAAGCTTCAATCACATGTTACTTTTTTTTTACAAGAAACTCATTGTAACAATGCTGAATTACTTATGTTAAAAAGACAGTTGGTAGGTTAGGTTGTGTGCTCACTAACTATCAATCTTAAAGGTGGTGTAGCCTCAAATCATTAGATGCAGAGATGGTATCAATGCAATGTGATACTAATGAATGATGGGTACTGGTTATGGTTGCAGTTCATAAGAGACAGATTTCTTTGTTTAATATTTATTGTCATGTTAAACCTGATCCTGATTTTGGGAACAATATCAAAATACAATTGGCTTCTCTTGATAATCCTAATATTATTGTGGCAGGTGATTTTAATCAATGGCTAGATCTTTGTACTGACGGGCATTCTAAATGCAAATTTCATCCTTATAATTCCCATAAGTCATTCCAATTTTTCATTGCTAGTCGTCCATTATTGGATGTTTGAAAAAATTGTAATCCTGATATTTGTGAATTTACATTTTGCTCTAATGTACATCACACAAGATCCAGAATAGACTATATTTTGGTTACTAAATCCCCCTTCTCTCTATTCAATCCTTAAAAATGGGCTCAATTGTTATCTCAGATCATGCTCCAGTTTTATCTTCTTTTGATTTCACTCTCGGCAATTGTAAGGGTGGCTATTGGAAATTCAATAATTTTCTTTTATCTGACAATAATTTAATGACAGAGGCTAATGCTTTCATCAATGAATTCTTTAAATTTTATCAACCTAGTAATGCATCTATTCAAAACAAATGGGATACTTTCAAGTCCTCTTTTTGAGCCTTCACTAATTCTTATTCAGCTAAGAAGAAAAAACAAACAAATGCCCAGTGCAATACATTATTGCAGCAAATTGAAACATTGTAGCATAATTATTTTCCTTTCAAATCTTTGTCATTGCTACATGAACTAATGACTGCCAGGTTTGCCGTCAATAAACTCGCTGCCATTGAAGCTTGGTTTATCCTCTTTAAAGTTAAATCAAAATATCAAGGAGGTCAAAATAAAGCAGGCAAACTGCTTGCTAATTCTTTAAGAATTAGATCAGAGCGTAAAAACAATCAGAATGAATTCAACAACAACATTGTATCTTCAGATGCTGATATTTCTAAAACTTTCCAAGACTACTAACATCATTATATTCAGTTGACACCAACCCTTCGTAACACAGCATACATACTTTGTTTGATGGCATTTGTAAACCTCGCTTCTCTTCCAGACAAATTTCAATCATTAAAAGCTGGCATAGCTCTTCAGAAGGTCATAGATACCATTACATTTCTAAAAAAAGCTAAAGCCCCTTGACAAAATGGATTTTCTGCTGCTCTACTTTCATCTTTCTCCTCAATTTTTGACCTAATTTACTTGAACTTTCTAATTATTTTCTGTTGGATTCATAAGCCACTAAATCTGTTTTTAGAAGCATTAATTGTTATGATTTCTAAACCTGACACACATCATACACCTTTTTATGTTAATTAATTGTGATTGTAAAATATGTGATCAAATGTTAGCATCCCACTTCAGAACATTGTTCCCCCTACTTGTCAAACCTGACCAATTTGGCTTTGTTAAGAGTAGACTTACTACTGACAATGCTAGAATGTTCTTTAATATTCTCGCATTTGGTTATAAATATCATCCCCTCTTGCTGCACTATCTCTGCCGAAAAGGCTTTTGACTGCATCAACTGGCAATTTATGTTCACCTCTCTTCATTGGTTAGGCTTTGGCCCTGAATGTATTTCTATTTTATAAAACTGCTGTACTCCAACTCTCATGCCAGTGTTATTGTTAATGAAAATATTTCCGCTTATTTTCATCTACATAGAGGTACTAGAATAGGTTGTCCCCTCTGTCCCTTGTTTTTTTCCTTTGTCTAGAAACGTTTCTCAAACATATTTGTTGTAACACACTTACTTTAGGTTTTAAGCATAATGCCTTTGAAACCAAGTTATCAGCTTATGCTACTAATATTTTAATATACATGTCTAATCTTATCTCCTCCACGTTTTTTTTTGTTGAAGAAATTAAATTCTACTCCAATATTTTTGGTTATAGATCAAACTGTTCTAAGACTGAAATTCTATCATTAAACTCCTCCTATTATCAATATATGTTTGCCGGTACTCATTTTTCCAGGTGCCTTTCAAAAATAAAATACCTTGGTATTTGGTCTTCTTCCACTATTCTGATCACTATCAGTTACACTTTTATTTCTTTAAAACCCAAACTCCAGAAATTACTTTCATCATGGTCCCCCTTCATCTATCATGGTGGGGTAGACTAGACACCATCAAGATGATGTTTGTACCACATGCCCTTTATATATTGTCTGTGCGATTTTAAATTGTACCCCTCAGCCTTTTTAATTTGACAATTTTAAGCTCTAACAACTGACTTTCAAGATTCTCGAACACCACAATGGATTGTATTTGAAAATTCTTTACTGAAGGATTTTTTAATTACTGATGTGATTTATATGACCGTTTGCACTTTCATTTCTACAAATCCTATCCTAAAATATTCTCACCATCTGTTACATTCAATGTTTTGTCAGGTTTTGATTTTAATCAATGTTTTCTTGCCTAGTGTCTTTGGTGCAACAAATTTATCAAATTTCGACGCAAATCATTCTATTTTAAACATTGGAAATGGAAAGTTATCAAGTTTGTTCATCAACTTGTACCACATGATTTTGGTTTTCCTTTTCCCCACTTACATACAGAATACAATCTACCAAGCTCTTTTTTACAGGAATGTGCTCTAATATCTTATGTTCTTCAATCCTTTCTAGCCACTAATAATTTACCTACTGACTCTTTACAACTCACTCCCTCGACATCATCACATAACATTCCTCAAGACTCTACACCCAAAGCTGTTTATTTATATAACATGTTATTATTATCTAGGACTATAAAACCCAAAACTTCTATTGAATTACTTTGGGAAGCTGACCTTTCTATCTCAGTCCCTATGCACAGTTGGGATAAAATATGGCTTAAAATATTTAAAACACCTAAAGCGGCACATATTACCCAATCTCTCTTTTTAGTTTATAATAAAGCTGTTATTACCCTCAAATTTATTTCTAAATTTGTTCCAACTTCTCCACTATGCTGGTTTTGTTCTACAGCTAAAGGTACTTTATCTCACTTACTCTATCATTGTTCTCCAGTGTATACGTTTTTGGAAATAGTTTGGTTAAAATGTTTAAAGATTTTTCAAAGCAGTATTCAACTATCAATTAAAAATGTTTTCTTTGGGACCATGTCACCTGCCTTTGAACATTTTTCATCTGAACCTAAGCTCTTTGGTCTTTTTATAGCACTTGCCTTTAAGGTTATACTTTCTTGTTGGAAAGATATGTCTAAGCTGCCTTTATTAACATGGTGTAAATTACTTTTTGTGATAACCATAGAATAACCACTGTTACATCCATGTCAGTGCAACAGAAAATTAAATCTGATCTGTATTGACTAGCTTTTACTACATACCTCTCTTCTCATTCACCTTGACCTTAAATATCCTTTTCACATCCTTTTTATCCTTTCTATATCCTTTTCATCTTCCTTTGTATCTCTTTTCTGGACTCTCTTCATCTTTCTTCCTTCTTCTCTTTCCCTCTCTCTTTCCCTATTATTCTCTCCACTTTTCTCTCTTTCTTTCCTTTCTATTTTTTTATATAAAATATAGATCTGATTTTATGTATTCTTAGATTCTTACTACCAGTTTTTATATTGTTAATATTCCTATTATATAATTTAAATGTTATTGTATGTATATTTTTCCTTTAAATATTAGTATTGTTGAGCTTCTTCTTTTCAAACTTCAACAAAAAATATCAAACCAAAAACAAAGAAAAATAGTTTGTAGTGGGATGGTTTCATGAAGTATTTAAACAGGCATGTTGTGGCTCTCTCTGCATACCATATTTCAGTGTGCCTATATGCTTTCAATATGTCAGTTGCTTTTCTGTAATTTGAATACAAAATCAATGAGTAGCATAAATATGCTTCTTAATATTTTTCTTAAGTTCTTGTCTTCTTATTTTTGTTATTGTTTTTAGCTGAATGAGACATTGGAGAAACAATGAAATATGTTACTTCTACCGGTTTTACAACCCGTTTGGTTGTGAGCTAAAGCTATGGGGAAAAGTTGACGGACATGAAGGGAAAAAAAAATAATGTCCTTGGTAAAAAGTAGCATCTGAAGTCAAGATTGCAGAGTCGCCGTTGAGGCCTCATGTTCTGACCTAGAAGAAAATTCTGAATTGGACATTGTAAATCTGGCTACAGACAGCTTTGTTTAATTGTCAGCAAGGCCTCTTGCTACCACACAGCACACACATGTACACCAAAAACACAACCCACATACAGCGCTCACAGAGCCAAATAAGATACAGAAAATAGTTTTGGGTCACCCATCTTCAGCGTTAGTTTTTATTTGGGTGAACTCCCATTAGGCACAGGCGCAGGCTCAATGGGCTGTCCTTCATGTTTAGGATCAGCCCATGCCATTTTGCAGCTTGTCATCTATACTACCATTATAAAGAGAGAACACGCACCTTTGAGCCAGGTAAACTCGGGAACCACAGCGCCAATCCACACACCCGATACATTGTAGAAATTGTCAGGGTGTGCAGATGGACATAGGCTATAAAAAATAAAAAATAAACGTACATTTAAAAATATAACTTTTAAAAAAAAGTAGTGCCCTGAAAGTAGCGCCGGCCGCGACGCTGCTCTGGCCGCGACGTAGCGCTGGCCGCGACGTGCGTGATGACGAGGAGGAGAGACATGGAGCTGCGGTGAAGTGAGGAGCGTGGGCGCATCATGGCGAAGAGGAGCGGCGGTGAACTGAACATCGCGGCAAGGAGCGGCAGCTCAGGTAAAGTAAATGCTCGATTTAATCATTGAAATAGAGGCGGGAGGCGTAAAGTAAATGCTCGATTTAATCATAGGTAAAGTAAATGCTCGATGTAATCAGTGAAATAGAGGCGGGAGGGGGGCGGGAGGGGGGCGGGAGGCGGGAGGGAGCGGGAGCGGGTGTGCACAGAGGGACAGGCGGGAGGAGTGGGGGCGGGAGGGAGTCGGGACGGGAGGGGGTGTACTGCCCCCAGCCCCTTTCTGCCCCAGGCAACGCTGGGGCGGGCTGCTAGTATTCCAATAATTAGCTCCTTTTGGTGATGCCAGCTGTTTAGCATGTTCCTGAGAAAGGCACTAATAATGGATCTGTTGTTTCACACAAGCATCAATGGTGCTCAAAGCAGTTGGAAAATAAATCACTTACTTTGTGCATACCGTAAGAGTTTAAAATGGCACTGGCATCTATTCACAGGATGCAAGTCACCATTTTGTACTAATCACACTGTGGTGCCTATCCCACTGAACATGAAGAGACTGCATTGTTGCTTTGGAACTAATTGTTCCTGCAACACAGGAAGCCAGTGCTCCATGCTGCCTGCCGTGCAAAGGCCCCCTGCCCTTGGTCATGTGAGTGCTGCTTTTGTCATTGCAGTAGCTAGAAACTTAGCACTTGTCTCTCCCACAATTGGCTGCTTTATAACATTACTGCTTGATCTAGAGCAGGGCCTTTACGTTCCTCTGAAGCACAAGTCTGGTAAGGCCCAACGTTAACTACTTTCCTGCAAAGAAAGTAAGAAGGAGTGGGGCCTGTGGTGCTGTCCACTGCTACATGCCACTTGACAGTCATGCACGGAAGGCATGTAGCCAAGCAGCTGAAGATGCAGACTTTGGAATCCGGGGACCCAGGCTTGAGTCCTCTATTCTGTGCCTGATTCAACATTGTGATTCTGGGCAAATTACTTAATCTCCTTGTGCACCAACGTTTGAAATGTAATGTGTGAATGGTTTTTGTGCAGCCCCAACTTGATATACCCGATCTAATAAGTCATCTCTCATTCCCCCAAGTACAGTACAGTGCTCTGTTGCTTCTGGGCTAGGTTTGCACTATATAAATGCCAACTGTTTGAAATGGCCCTTTTTGCAGGATCACATCAAACCTTTTGCCTTCCTCCTCTTACTATTTGCTAAATTCATATTTGTTGGGCTTAGGACTCTGTGAACCTTACCACTGCTAAACAGTGTTAAAGTACTTGTACTCTCTCCCTAACACATGGCAACATTAGCTTATACCCAAAGGGCATATTTAATTTACTTATATGTCCCTAGTAGAGTGGTATTACATGTACCCAGGGCATGTACATTAAATGCTACTAGTGGGCCATCAGGCCTCATTGTTCCACTCACGTAAGTTGCCCTTTAAACATGTCCCAGGCCTGCCTTTGTAGAGCCTGTTTTTGCAGTATTAAACCGTATTTAGACCTGGTAAAATACACTTTTTCCCAGGCCAAAACCTTCCTTTTTAATACATATAAGTCACTGCCAGGGGAGGCACTGGACAACCCAGAGGGCAGGGTGCAATGAATTTAAAAGGTTGGCCATGTACCTTTAAGTTTTACCTGTCCTGGTAGTGAAAAACTCTTAAATTCATGTTTTACTACTGCAAATCCAATCTCTCCAATAGGATAACATTGGAGTTGCCTGATTACATTTTATAAGTGTAATTTCCAAATGGGAAGAGATAACTGGGTCAAGTTTGGTGTCTCTGGAATCCAAATTTAAACTCATGGTGAAGTCGGATTTTAAATTACAAGTCTATGCCACTGAAGTCAGGCTATCCTAGCTGATGAGGGCTGAAAGCCCGAAACTGGTCCTAGGATACTTGTTTCCAGTCCAGGGAGGACCTGGCCTGGCAGTTCGGGCTGGACTGTTCCCATTGGGCGCAGAGTCAAGACTGATTTGCATATGGCTGGGTCCAAATTGGCATGGTGAGCTAAAAAACGATGGATTTAGGCCCAGATCTCTGTACTGGGATGAATGTATGACATTGTTCTGCATTCTGTCCATCAATTGCTCCTTTTTACATTTAGAGATTTGGCATTTTCTTGCCATAGTCATTTGGTGCCTGCAGCCTGTCTCTGGTCACATGACTTGGCTTTTTGGCAATTGGCTGTGTGTATTCCTCCTTGACAGCCACAAACAATAGCGGCTTAGGTGTGACTGAGTGGGCCATCACTGGCAGGATGAGAGTTGTTAGATTTAAAATTCCGTTTCTAATAATGCCTTTGTCATGCTGTTTTAGGTTAGCAGTGTGTGGCTGAAATACATGCATTATTTGTATTCATGATATGCAAGCAATGAGTTATCCTTGCAGCATGTAAGCGTTAGTTAGCCAATGTGCATCCATCTTGTATTTCGCAATTCATATTAGACTGTGCCTGGGTTAGGCCTCAGTGCTCATATTGCTTGCCTCAACACAACACTGTGTTTTTTTATTATTTCTCCTGCTTTCCAAGGCTGTTTCCTTGAATTGCTAATGAATAAAGTATTCTGTCATCATAAGACTGTATGAATGTGAAGCTTCTGCCCCCACCTTAGGAGATGCTGAAGCCCAAAACCGGTCCTAGGATGCTTGTTTCCAATCCAGGGAGGACCTGGCTTGGCACTGCAGTTCGGGCTGGACTGTTCCCATGGGGCACAGGGTCAAGACTGATTAGCATATGGCTGGGTTCAAACTGGAATGGCATGGTAAGCAAATAAACTATGCATTTAGGCCCAGATCTCTGTACTGGGGTGAAGGTATGACATTGTTCCACATTCTTTCCATTAACTGTTGTTTTTGCACTTCTCACCCCGAGTGTGACGGGTATGCTCAGACGTGAGTCCCGTGCTCTCCATGCCACTGGAATCAAGCTATCCTGGCTGATGAGGGATGAAAGCCCAAAACCGGTCCTAGGATGCTTATTTCCAGTCCAGGGAAGACCTGGCTTGGTAGTTCGGGCTGGACTTTTCCCATGGGGCACAGGGTCAAGACTGATTTGCATATGGCTGGGTTCAAACTGGAATGGCATGATGAGCAAAAAAACAGTGGATTTAGGGACAGATCTCTGTACTGGGGTGAAGGTATGGCATTGTTCTACATTTTGTCCATCAACTGTTGTTTTTACATTTGTCTCCCCGAGTGGGACGAGTATGCTCAGACGTGAGTCCCGCGCTCTCCATGCCACTGGAATCAAGCTATCCTGGCTGAAGAGGGCTGAAAGCCCAAAACCGGTCCTAGGATGCTTGTTTCCAGTCCAGGGAGGACCTGGCTTGGTAGTTCGGGCTGGACTGCTCCCATTGGGCACAGGGTCAAGACTGATTTGCATATGGCTGGGCTCAAACTGGAATGGCATGGTGAGCAAAAAAACTAAGGATTTAGGCCCACATCTCTGTACTGGGGTGAAGGTATGACATTGTTCTGCATTCTGTCCATCAACTGTTATTTTTGCATTTGTCACCCTGAGTGGGACGGGTATGCTCAGATGTGAGTCCCGTGCTCTCTATGCCACTGGAATAAAGCTATCCTGGCTGATGAGGGCTGAAAGCCCGAAACCGGCCCTAGGATTCTTGCTTCCAGTCCAGGGAGGACCTGGCTTGGCAGTTTGGGTTGGACTGTTCCCATGGGGCACAGGGTCAAGACTGATTTGCATATGGCTGAGTTCCAACTGGAATGGCATGGTGAGCAAAAAAACGATGGATTTAGACCCAGATCTCTGTACTGGGGTGAAGGTATGACATTGTTGTGCATTCTGTCCATCAACGGTTGTTTTTGCATTTGTCACCCCAAGTGGGACGGGTATGCACAGACGTGAGTCCCATGCTCTCCATGCCACTGGAATCAAGCTATCCTGGCTGATGAGGGCTGAAAGCCGGAAACCGGTCCTAGAATGCTTGTTTCCAGTCCAGGGAGGACCTGGCTTGGCAGTTCGGGCTGGACTGTTCTCATGGGGCACAGGATCTAGACTGATTTGCATATGGCTAGGTTCAAACTGGAATGACATGGTGAGCAAAAAAACGATTGATTTAGGCCCAGATCTCTGTACTGGGGTGAAGGTATGGCTGTTAAGCCCTTTATACCTACTGTAACCTGTTAGGAAGTCAGTCCTCTCAGCGTCCATCTTAGCATGCAGGTCTGACCGGGGCTCTCTCTTCAGAAAACTACTAATAAAGCCTGTTTATATCCTCTACTGTCTGACCAACTCTTCACTTAAGAAGGCATAGTAGGTGTTTGTATATATAACCCAAGGGGCCCTTAGAGGGCAATTTCCTTCAGTGGGAGGAGCTGGGCCCAGCCTGACTTACACCTGAAAGGGTTGTGTCCTTTCTCCACACAAAGGGCTGCATACCCCCTGTAGGTAGTCTGGAAGTAGGGCAGGGAAGGCAGGGCATCTGTGCACTGCAAAGGCATGCCTCTAGAAGCGTATCTCTAGTTTAAAGTTACAACTGTGTATAAAAGAAGTACCTCAAATACCACCACTTCAGAACACTTCTCGACCTGTGGAAACCGCTACCATGAAGAAGAACTGCTGTTCTGCTGAAAGTACTGCCACTCTGCTGGACTAATGCACTGAAAGAACTGCTGCCCTGCTGTGTTGATCTGATGCTTTCTGGTCTCTTGTCTGGGTGAGAAGGACTAGATCTGCATTTCCTGAACCAATAGCACAGAGTGACTCCAAGGGTTAGTTGGCAAGTGTCCTGAACTGAAGTCTCAGGGGCATAACTGTCTACAAACACATGCACCTGGACTCTGTCATCTGTGAGTCTACCCTGCCAATGGGTGCCACTTCAGTCCTGGATCCTTGGAAGTGGGCCTAAGGTGCTTGTCGGCAGAAACAACGCATCTCCTCTGCTGAGCGACACATACCCCACCGGAACCGATGCATCTCCTAAGCTGAGCTGTGCATCCCAGAAGCAGAACTGATGCATCGCCACTGCTGTGTGGATTGGCCGACTGCAAAAACCCACAATGCCTCCACAGCCCTTGGTACCAATCTTTCACCCCGATTGTGCAGTGCTTCCACAGCCCCAGCACTCATATTTCTCGTCACCGGCAGCCTCAACAACAAAGCCAAACTTCGCATTGCAGCATCGCCGCTACTCAGAACCTATACATCGCTAGCTATATGCTGTATGCCCGACTCCAAACATTACAGTGCAAGCCCTGTCGATGGGATCCTTGCCAATGATCCAACAGGACCTCACCTTGCAGCGTCACCACATCTCTGAATCAACGCATCACTTCAGCTGTGCAATGCATCTTCAACACGAATCCATGCAACTCTTCCCAACCAGGATTTAAGTTACTCTGTTCAGTGGGCCTAACTGGGTCCATCCTGGTCGGCCAGAACATGTGACTATGTCCCTGGCCAGTGCAACCAGATATCCCCAGTTGGCGCTTTGTGCTTTTTGAAACCATATTCACTAAAAACTCTAAAATACAATGTCACTGGCAATACTAATGGGATTTTTTCTTTCGTTTCGGTCTTGTTTTATCAATAAGTAATTACTCTATTTTTCTAAAACTTTTATGGGCTCCTTTTGCAGTGTGTTTTCACAGTTTTACTATCTGAAGGGTTGCACAAATACTAAATACATTGCCTCTAAGTTAAGCCTTACTGTTTTTACCAAGCTACCAAGTGGGTGAGCACAGGTTAATTTGGGGTTTGCTTGTGCCTTACCATGACAAGGATTGTGGCTGTTGCTTGACCAGGGCTTACACCCTAATTAACCAACAAGCCAATTTCTTACACCAATGCATACCAATACATACATACATGTTACAGGCTGGGGCTGACAAGTGGTGCTGGAGCTCAGTCAAAATGTGGAACTTCTGAAATGGAGTGATCCCACACACTGGCAGAACAATGCTTCCTATCTGCCACCTACCCATCACTCCAGTTCACTCTCTGACACATTGTAAGAGAGGTACAGGACCTACCTAGATCTCCCATGCAGCATGTGCAGAACTCTGTGACTGCAAGACCAGCCAGAGAGTCAAGGGTTTAGCCAGGAACAGGTATCTATGCCCACCTGCTGTCTGTGGTGCTTTTGACAAGGCATGTCTACTCCACCTGTGTTCAGCCATCTCCCACAGCTCTTTGAAATACTGCAGTTGCCAGTGGAATAGTGCAAAATTATGCCCCCCCCTTGCAGAATAAGAAAAGTGGCCCCTTAGCCTCCCATAGCTCACAGATATATATCGGTCATTGCAGCCCTGCAGATGGTATTTCCCAACCCGCCCTTTGTAATACTGCTAAGACATACTCTTGAACTGGCTGTGACACCTGAGCAACCTCAAAGCCAAGTGCTGAATCCCTTGACCACCCCTTTTGTTGTTGTACAGGCTGCTCAGGCGTGGCAAAATGATCAATATTAACTGCTCTAATTTCCTGTCAGAGAAGAGATAGGTTTCTGACTATGCAATAATGACCTGAACTTTATCTGATACTATGCCTGTGTCCCCCTTTCTCTGAAGAGAGGACAGATACTCTCCGGCACACAAGTGGATCTTTATTTTATCATGGAATATTGCAGGCCTAACTAGCAAAAGGAACAATCGGGACTGTGAGTGTTTTATAAAGTTATACTATATTTGCTGCCTATAGAAAACTGGGTTCCAGACAGAGCCCCATGGATGGCTTCCTGGAATTTAGTGAACTAGCTTTTGCCCGAGCCTGGGTAGACCCATGCGGAGTTCTCTCAATATGGGTTTTCGGCAATTTGAACTACTGGTTGTAACAAATTTCTGTAGTGGGCTGTCTTTCTAACCTCCTGCATGTGAGACTAATGGGTATTGGCACAGGAGTTAGCAGTTCAGATATTCTTAAAGTTTGCATTCCCCCATGTTGGGTCTCAGAAGTTCAGGTCATTTGGAAGGGGTGGGAGGAATATGTGAAAGATCTCAGTGCTGAATGGGTATTTAGTGATAGCAACCTCTGGCTTATATGTAGTGACGTTAATACTTTTCTCTCCCTTGACATGAAAAATAACAAGGTTATTGAAGAAGATGCATACCACCACCATTTATACAGTGGAAGCACTCCTCAATGAAGGGGAAAGCTTTGACCCTATTTCTCATTTAAGAATACTTGTGATTCTTTAATGGCCGAACTCACTCAGACTCCTCATGCTAGTAATACTTTCAATCAGGGGCCCATTGTCTTTCTGATTACGTACTGTATAATTAATATGCAAGGCTGGGAAAGTCCATTGCCTTAAAGGGGTAACTGGACATAATATCGACTACATAATATCGAATGGACAAAATATCGACGGAAAAATATCGACATTAACAAAATATCGACTATAGGAATATCGTAGAAAAAAATATCGACTGCAAAAATGACCCAAAAATATCGAATACAAAAATATCGACTTAAAAATATCGACTAGACAAAATATCGAAATATAGTGAAAGTAAAAAATATCGAGAAAATGTTAGAAAATATTGATTTTATAAAATAATATATATATAATATATAAATAAATAGTACCAAATGTTTAGGAGCGGGTTGTGGGTTTATAGGGGAATAGGGTGGGAAGTAATTTAATAATAATTAATTAGTTAATATATGTGTGGTAATTGTTTTTATTAGATTTTAATTGGTAATTAATTAATATTAATTAGTTAATTGTTTAATTGATTAATTAGCATATAATTTAATTGATTAATTGATTAATTGATTATTAATAATTAATATTTTTTTTAAAATTTTGTATATGATTTTCATTGATACATTGGTTATTAATTAAGAATAATTAGTTATTTATTAGATTAAGAATTAGTATATTATTTACATTTATTAATTGCTAACACATTATTTATAATTAGTTAATGATGTAATTAATATATTGCATATCATTTAAATAAATTAATTGGTAATTAATTTATAATAATGACTTTATTACATTAATTATATACATTTAAATGTAATGTGTTAATTAATGTTGATGTTAATTAATTAATTGGAATTAAACAATATTAATTAATCTAAATTATTATTATAGCTAATGTGATAATATATTTTATAATAGTTTTTTGAAAAATATTTGTTTTTTGTATATATTTATGTTTAATGTTGTGTTCATTATTATTTATAGTGTTCTGGCTTAGTTTCATAGTTTTTGTTATAGGTTAATTGTTTAGGGTTCAGGGTAATTTTGGTAGTCGTGAGTGAAGGTGTATTTAGTGGGATTTGGGAAGTTTTTAAGTTTGTGGGTAAATGGGTATTTTTGAGGTTGAGGGTCAGTTTTCTGTACTTGTGTAAAGGGCTATTTGTAGAGTTCAGGGTCAGTTTTAAGTTTGTAGGTAAAGGGGTATTTGTAGGGGTCAGGGTCAGTTTTCAGTTTGTGGGTAAAGGAGTTTTTTGGAAGTTCAGGGTTAGTTTTCAGGTTGTGGGTGTAGGGGTATTTGTAGGGTTCAGGGTCAGTTTTCAGTTTGTTGGGAAAGGAGTATTTGTAGGGTTCAGGGTCAGTTTGTAGTTTGTGGGTAAAGGGGTATTTGTAGGGTTCAGGGTCAGTTTTCAGTTTGTTGGGAAAGGAGTATTTGTAGGGTTCAGGGTCAGTTTTCAGTTTGTGGGTGTAGGGGTATTTGTAGGGTTCTGGGTCAGTTTTCAGTTTGTTGGGAAAGGAGTATTTGTAGGGTTCAGGGTCAGTTTTCAGTTTGTTGGGAAAGGAGTATTTGTAGGGTTCAGGGTCAGTTTGTAGTTTGTGGGTAAAGGGGTATTTGTAGGGTTCAGAGTCAGTTTTCAGTTTGTTGGGGGTATTTGTAGGGTTCAGGGTCAGTTTTCAGTTTGTTGGGAAAGGAGTATTTGTAGGGTTCAGGGTCAGTTTTCAGTTTGTGGGTAAAGGGGTATTTGTAGGGTTCAGGGTCAGTTTTGAGTTTGTTGGGAAAGGAGTATTTGTAGGGTTTAGGGTCAGTTTTCAGTTTGTGGGTGTAGGGGTATTTGTAGGGTTCAGGGTCAGTTTTCAGTTTGTTGGGAAAGGAGTATTTGTAGGGTTCATGGTCAGTTTTCAGTTTGTGGTTGTAGGGGTATTTGTAGGGTTCAGGGTCAGTTTTCAGTTTGTGGGTAAAGGGGTATTTGTAGAGTTCAGGGTCAGTTTTCAGTTTGTTGGGAAAGGAGTATTTGTAGGGTTCAGGGTCAGTTTTCAGTTTGTTGGGAAAGGAGTATTTGTAGGGTTCAGGGTCAGTTTTTGGTTTGTGGGTAAAGGGGTATTTGTAGGGTTCAGGGTCAGTTTTCAGTTTGTGGGTAAAGGAGTATTTGTAGGGTTCTGGGTCAGTTTTTAGTTTGTGGGTAAAGGGGTATTTGTAGGGTTCAGGGTCAGTTTTCAGTTTGTTGATAAAGGGGTATTTGTAGTGTTCTGGGTCAGTTTTGGCCTTTAGGGTCAAGGGGTCTTTTTAGTGTTTTGGGACAATTTTGGGTATTTTAGAGTGCTGATGTATAGTTTAACTTAACAGTGATACATAAAATTTATTACACGAAAATAGATATTATTATAACTTTACATTAGTATACTTTATTTACATAAAAACAATTTATGTATTAGCATGTTTCCAGACAGTAGCTAGAGTGGAGTTGGAATTCTAATTATTAATTGGTTGGTGTCCAGCAACATCAGTAATATTACCAACACTGGAGTTGGATTAATAAAAATACATTGGTTAGTCTCCACCACATTTTATGGTATTACCTTGAGTGTAGTAGGAATAGTAAAAAATTTTTTGCTAGTGTCCTGCAGCTTCTATGATTTTAGATTGACTGGAGTAGTAACAATACATATAAAATTGGTCAGTGTGCAGCACATTTGTATAAATTTGTTCATTACTGTATTTTAATAATAAATAATTATGCAACATAGATGTTTTCAAATTAGTTTATTAAACAATTTTTATTTTTTTTATTGTGTACTACAATAAAATCAAAAACAAATATAACATCACATTTTTTTTTACTTTTATTATTCACACAATAACATATTTACATTTATATACATGTGGTAAATGTAAACAATAATTTGGATTACTAGATTCTTTCTGTAAATTTTACATATTCCCATCAGTCATTTACAATTTAAAGTATTTATATAGAAATAAATTAAACAATGATTTGTTATATATTTCTTACATTAATATTTAATAATGTTAATATTAAATATTAATATAATAAAATATATCATACATATTTCTTTTTAACAAGTAACATGACTATTATTACATTTCTTAGGATAAATTGAAAAACCAAAATAAATTTTATTGGTGTATATTTTACACAATGTTGTTTTTACATAAAACATATAAATTGCTTTGGTTATAAAGTTTATAATTGTATAGGGAAACAATATGTTTAATTATAATATCTGGTATTTATCAAATATTAGTAAAGCAATTATATAATTTTGTTATAATTAGAAATAATTATATAATATTTTTTTAATAATTAATAAAAATAATAATTATTTTAATAATTATTATTATTATTAATTAATAAACATAAACATTTATTGATTATTAACAAAAATATATATATTCACAGATAAAATAGAGACTTTTTTCAGGGCATTCTTTATGTACTAAATGGTTATTATTATTATTTATTATTATGTTTCTTATATAGCGCCTGAATCGACCCCCGAAGGGGTATCTCCGCGCTTGCCTTGGGAACCCGTCCTGGCTTTTCCCTGTGAGATAGCCCCTACAGGGCATCCCCAAGGTGAAAGCCAGGCATCCCACCGCAGGGGGGCCGTTGTGGAGATTAAGCAAGCTTAATGCCCAGAGTTGCAGAGTGTGAACCCATGATTAGGTCAGGCACCGAAGCGAGAATTATCGAGTCCATGGACATTTGAGCTCAAGACCCTGCCGCGTCGGGAATTGAACCCTGGTCCCGGGTCTGACCTCTGCTTCAGGGTCTGCCTGCTCTAACCAGTGAGCCACACTTCTCCACTTCTACTTCTACTTCTACTTGTTATATTAATAATAATAAATAAGTTATATTATTTATCATTATTAATTATTCCCATAAACATTTATAATGTTTTATAAAAATTATACACAAAATTATTCATATAAATATACAGAATAACAAAATATTTACATCTTTTATTCAAAGTTTTACATAATTATTTTATATTATTAATATATAATACATATTATATATTAATTTATATTAAATATAGTATTTTTTGTTAATAAAGGAAAATTGTCATGAGTATAGTGTATTCATTTGTTACATTATACATGTGTATGTATTATATATTTTTTATTTTACATTGTTTATTCTATTATCCTTTTACACAAATGGGTTAAGGGGACTACTTTTTTACCGCGTAAGGTTATTGCGCTCCATTCAGGACTGGAGAAGCTCGCGGTTGGGAGTTGCTTCGCGTGGAGAGAGGTAAGGTTATTTTTTATTACAAATTATAAGTAAGTGGTCATGTTTGAGGGTGTAATCAAAGTCTGTAGTGTTTTTTGGTGTATGTATTATTAGTTTAAGTAGCGTTTGGGTGAAAAGTCTGCGTTATAGATGTGTCGTGCTTTTTTTCCTTCAAGTGTAATTTTAAGTGTTCGGAAATGTCTTCTTACATAGTTAATGTTAATTGTTAGTATATTTACAAATGTGAAGGGGGTATTTGTGGGTGGCTTTCGTTATGTATATTATTTTACAGGTTTCGGTTCCTCGCATGAAAACTACATGGAAGGAAGCGTGTTTTTTAACGGAGAAACAAATGTTTAAGTTATTATGCTTATATTTTGACTTTTATCTCCTATTTTTCGGGTTTGCCTGGAGCGGTTTTTTCACTTTTAAAATCTTTTTCGGGTTTTTTGGAGGGTTTCGAATCGGATTGATACTTTGATATGCGTGACCGTTTTTTTAAAATTGTGTGTATATAACTTTAAATCCTAACGTGTACACACTACTGTTTTCGGGATTTCCTGGAGCGTTTTTTTACGTTTTATAATTTATTTTCGGGTTTTTGAGGGTTTCCCATATTGGAATAGTAAGAGATTGGATTGGATTGTATGGATTGATTTTTCCTTGATTGCGTCTCTCAATTCCAAAAATTGTAAGTATTTATTTTACAATTTTGATTGGGTGGGAAATGTCTATTTCTAATGTTATGTGTATGTTATAAAAAATTATAAACATTGCATATTTGTTACGAATTTTTTAACATATTTTTAAAAATTTTGTCAAACAAATATGTTTTATTTATAATTCTTTATATATGTTTATGACATGTTATTTTTATTAGTATTGTAAGAAGACATTCGTATATTTACTTGACATTTTTATAGAAGACTTTTTGCTATTATTGCCAGGTATTCTAAACCTCTAGTTGTAGGGTATAATGTGACTTGACTTTGAAGCAGTCGGAACATTTGTTGGGTTTGTTTAGTGAGTTTGGGCCCTATTTGTGACACTGATTGTTCCATTCTTAGTTCTTGATAGCTTTGTTCTTTTTTCAAAGCTTCAAGAAGGTTGTGGAATGTGGGTTTGCCTTTCTTTGTAGTTGCTTGGAAAGCATTATGCCACCCTTCAACACTGTTGTTTGTTTTCGCCTCCTGGTTTAAAGTACTGAGATAGACATTCCACCAAGGGATTTGGAATTTGGGCTGGCGTCGATGTCCTGATCTGTGCAACCTTCCCACCCAAGTGTCTTCAAAATAGTCTAGCAATGGTGTTAGCTTATCCTCATTCCTCTTATAATATGCGCTGTCAATTAATAAATTGTAATGTTCAGCAACATCTGTAACAGGGACGTAGGCCAGGGCTATTAACTTTTTAACTTGATAGGCAAAGGTGCTATCTGTAGAGTATAGTACACTTAAAGTAGATTTTTGGAGATGCCTCCATATACTCTGATTAAAATGATAATAGCAACCCTGGATTGCTGTGTGGGGAAATGTTCTCAAAATGCTATTTATCATAGCTAATTCGAAATCAATAATTATTTTTTCGGGAAAATAATTATTGATTTCTGTTTTGAGAACATTTAAAATTTCGGTGTATGTTGTTTGCTGTTTGTTGGGTAGCAAACAGTAAATGAAAGGTATGTTAGAATGATGGTATAAACCGTGGATGGAATACAGTTGGTAAAAAGGTTTTGGGCAGGGTTTAAATGTTCCGTCCATCATCCATTGGGGACACTGTTGGATTTTTCGTAAATTACTTGCAGTTGCAAACATAATTATTCTGTTTGTACTGCTTTCATTATCAAAAAGAATAAATTTATCTTTATTGTGTGTGATGGACATTTCGGGTGAAATAATAATTTCTTCAAAACAAGTTGGGTTGGGTTGGGTTGTGCTAGTGAGTCGTTTGGTGCGTGCAATTGTGCGTTTCAGGGAATCAATAGAGGGTAGTTGACCTGAAGCATGGTGAGGTATTTTTACCAGTTCTTCTTTAAGTATTTGGGTGGTGGGTTTGTCACTTTGTGTGCTAGCACTTTTAATACTTTCTAAGGCATCTCTAATTTCAATTTCGGTGACATTTGGGGGATGATTATGTTCTCTAGTAAATAGCACATTAGTTTCCTTGGTAGTGGCCCTCCCATAACATTTGTTGGAGTAATATTGTGTACACTTCCAAAAAACCTTTCTACCACTTTGTCTCTCCTGATTATACACATAACCCATGTAGCATAATAGCAATTTATTTTTCTGAGACATGACAAATTCTGCACCTTCAGTCATTTTGATTTACTTGTTCTAGGAAAGAGTAGAAAGAAACAAAATCAGTACACATTTTTTTAATTATGTGGTGCTAACATCATTAGTGATGCATTTATACTTACAGTTAATCAAAGTAGTAGTCACAGAAGCAGAAATGTCTTTTGAATGATGTTCTTGTATGTATGTCTTTATTTGCTGTTGGTATGAAAATATAGAAAAACAACGTTAATGTTTATATATAACAAATGTATTTCCTACTCAAAAGCAGTTGTCATTTTTGTCTACTAGTGCATTTGATGTAAACATTACATATACTTACTTGTTTAAATAGTAGAATAGTAGTAATTGCTGGAGTTCATCAATTTAGTACAGGTATGATCTGTAGAGTAGATAGAAGAAATAAAAGCAAAATATTATAATTTTAATACTGAACCGTTTGGAAATGTAACAGATTTAAACGTATACTAACTTCTAAATATGTCGTTTTCTTTGTTGTAGGTAGAATAGCTGTATGATGTATTCAGAATATCTGTAGAGGAAATATAAAATAGATAAGATGTTGTTAAGAACATAGACTGTGTTATTTTAGGCAGTTTTAGAGAAATGATAAATATACTTACATTTTTTAAAAGGCGATTCTTCTATATTGGTATATTTTGTGTACGATGTTTTCATATGATATGTAGAATAGATGTATGATGTTTTCTGAATATCTGTAGAGGCAATTTAAAATAAATAACATGGTGTTAAGAATATAGTTAGCGTTTTTTGTGCCAACATTTTAGCAAATAACAATTATACTTACATTTTTCTGAAGGGTATTTTTGTGTTTTGTTATAGTTGATTTTGGATTTTTCAAATGATCTATAGGGAAGATGTAAAAAGCAAGATATGTTGTTTAAAAATGTGCATTAATGAAATTGGAAGTTTTATAACAAACACATCTATACTTACATGTGTAATTAGGTTAATTTTATCGTTTTTGCTGTAGAAATAGAACCATTTCTGTATATCTGTAAATATAATGTCAATTAAAAATAAATACTCTTGTAAATTAGTGTTTAAACAAAGCAGTTGGTGTGTAATAGAGAATTATTATATACTTACTATCTGATTTTGCACATGAAGAAATATGACCATGTAATAGGAATTGTGTTGGAGCAGTTTCTATCAGAAAAGTAGGAAGACATGAAAATAAAATAAGTCTAAGAGTTAGGATATGTAAGGAAAATAGTGCACTTCTAGTGTAGTTTTCTACTAAAATGCTGTGTTACTTACTTTAGTAATTAGCTAGTAAGCTGGATCTTTAAAGATGTTTATTCTGCAGCAAAATCTTCAAAGTGTTGGCATCTACTTTCCAGATAGGTAGCAGCAACAAATGGTAGAATGCATGTAGCCCTTTTATAGTATATGTGTTATGTGTGCTTTGATTTGATTGGTTTTAGGATGTAAGGAAGCATAGTATAGGCTAGTTTAAATTTTTTTAAGTTAATTGGAGTGTTTGTTGATGTGAGAATGGTGGTATGTGGTTGTTCCCGCATTAAAGCAGGTTCGTGTTTAAATGAAATATATTTATATGTGAAAATAAGTAATGAAAATGTTAGTTAAATGCAAATAATAATAGAAAATGATAAAATGCATGTAATAGAATGTATAGTAAATGTGGATTAATAGTAATTTTATGTAAGAAACAGGTATTATATGTGAATTTTTTTTTTTACTGAGAAATGACTTTTATTGATGATAAAGATGGTATTTTAGAAAGAAAAGTGTGCAAGCATGAACTCGATATTATTTTTTTAACGATATTGTGGTAGTCTATATTTTTGTAGTCGATATTTTTGTAGTGTTAGGGCTAATTTCATGTCCAACGATATAATTGTAGTCGATATTTTTTTAAGCGATATTTATGTATTCGATATAGTTAGTACTCGATATTTTTTACTCGATATTTTTGTAGTTTGTGTAATAAGTATAGTAAGTCGATATTTTTGTTGTCGATAATTTGTCAACGATATTTTGGTAAGTCGATAATGTGTCCGTCGATAATATTTCAGTGATCCCCTTAAAGGTGTTGGCAATGGTGGAAAGTGACCATGACGCAATTATAGTCAGTTTGATTATAGGTATTTGGGGGGGATCGTGTCCCAAGTGACATTGAATCATTGCACTACCCTTATGGACAAACTCTACAAACTCAGGGCCAGACGTAACCAAAGGGTTTTACCCATTCTTTGCCTGTGGGAAAGTGCTTTCATACATAAGGCCATTAGGTCACTGGGACCACACCAAGTACTACAATGAGATTGACTGTTTAATGGTATATGAACCAGATTCTATGACTCTATATCAGCAGGCAGTAGTAATAAGGCTAGTATCAGGGTTAATGGTTCTTTTACAAAGATGGTGCAACAATTGAAAGCAATATGGTCCCACCAGCTCAGGAAACCTTATGCCAGTCCGTTCATATGAGGATGCACAGTGTGGTTTGATCTTAAGTGTCTAAGTATAAAATCTAAGGTTTAAAAAGCGTTCTTTTCACAGCACCTTTCCTCGTTTTATGAGATGGCATTCCAGCAGCTCAGGAAGGAGTACAAATGTTTGTTAAAAAGGAGAAAAACTAGAGGCTAACCAAAAGTTGTGGATAGAATTGATGGAATCATCTGTTAGGAAAGAAGCAAAGAGATTCTGGAAAATAGTCACTATAAGGGGTGCACCACTAGTGTTGCGGGGATTCTGCACACACAGAACTATGCGCAGGACCTCGGTATGTAGGGGCTAAGCCTTCCTACCGCCTCAGTACCCACAATCCCAGAACCAACCAGCTATAATGTCTCATTCGTTATCCTACATAATCATGAAGCTACAAATGATTAGACAACCCAAAACACAACTCTACCGACTCTCTCAGGAATTGGGGTAGCAAGACAAACCCTTTCGTTCACTCACTCTTACTTGTCCACAAAAGGAATAAACAGAGTCACGGTTATAGTTCAAAATGTTTATTTTAACTTTTGTGTTCTATAATGCGGTATACAAGCCAATACCAGCAGAAAAAGACATTAGCCTAAAATAGTTAGCACTGTAGCAAGTCCATAGACTATGGATATCATATTATACCGACAGTGGATAAAGGACTTTAAGGCCTAACCACCCTCCCCTTGGCTAGAATTTTTTTATTATATAAAGGAACTTCTGTAGGCTTTGTCAGAAGACCCCATACCTTAGTGCCTAGATAGTAGTTTTTACATCATAGTAACTGCAGAGCTCTTCTCCTTAGAAAGGTCCCTCTCCAAGTGTGTGTTAAACCAACAAGCCATCCCATAATATCAAAGCACAGGTTTCTAGCATCTGCAGCTGTTTAGCAGGTTTTGTCTTAGTGCTAGGTACTGGCCAGAACAGAATAGCAAGGGGCATTGTTTATCAACCTTGCACAGTGTGTTCAGACTAAACTCCAGGAATAAGCAGAGAACGCAGAAAGTAGAAAGTTCTCATGTGAAAGGCACAAACAGAGTCTTTCAAAATAAAGCCATGTAGTAACGTGCGCAAAAGCAGCAGCAAGGCAGCAGAGCTCATGCTAACTTAGCAATATCGACAATGACCCTAATGGCCATACTACACTAGCTTGTACTACCATATGGTTCCCAAGAAATGGATATGTCATTATAAGCAATTATGTGATAAAGAGCTCAGTACCGATATAACCAATAGACAATTAGTGAGGGCTATTTGGGTGAAAAACATGGCGAAAAAGTATTGGAGGTGGAGAGGGCAGTATCTAGTGTGAACCCAATACAACACTGGGTAAGGACCTGATTCCCTCTGGTCTCTTCCACAAGGATCCTAAAGTCTTAGCTCATATCTTCACACAGGTGTTTAATGCAGCAGTTGGGGTGGGTAGTATGCTGACTTCATTGCAGTCAGCTATACAGGAGCCAATCCACAAGAAAGGGAGCAGGAAACACCCGACCAATTACCATTCGATTTCTCTGTTACATAGTACAGGGAAAACATTGGGTAACGTACTATTAGATAGACTCCAGGGATGAATTGACAATAATGTTGTATTGACGGAGGCACAGACTGGCTTCAGATCAAAAACCAGGATGGTGGATTAAGCAATCCACGTATACCTGATTATTTTCAAGTACAGAGTGGTTAGAATGCCACATTGTATTTGATCTTTGTGAATCTGAGGACTGCCTTCAACCTTGTTGACACAAAATGCATCACATAAGTTACTGGATGCATTTTTGGATTATTGCACAAAGAAAGATGTAATTATTAATGTTGCAAAACCAACATAATGGTAACCATGCCAACTGTTAACCAAGAATAAAACTTATGGCGTATGGTGCTCCCTTGGAGGAAGTTCTCATGTACGTTTACCTGGGGACCTGCTTCAAAGAGAAGTTGAGTTGGAAAGCACAGATAGCATGGTCATCTATCCGCCTTTCGCACAATGCAAAGGCGATTCTTTCTGTGATAAACAATGTGAGGATAGAACATTGAGTACCATTCTGCAAATCTATCGGCAGAAAGCTGTGGCTCTAGCCTTGTATGGGGCAGAATTATTGAATTTCGGAAACGTCAAGTAGCTTCACGTTGAAGAAAATAACATTCATAGGACGCTACTGGCTCTGGGTCCTGGAACCCTTTTGGTGCCTCTGTATCTAGAATTGGGTATTTCTTCCATCACAACACAAGCTGGACTACATCCCTTATTGTATTGGTTGTGTCTCCATGTAAATTCTGGTGCATCAGTTTATATAAAATCCAAACCAGAAATGTCCCCCCGTTTTGGTAAATGTGACAGTAACTAATTATGCTATGTCAAGAGCCTAATGAAATCACTATGTCTAGATCACTAATGTCAGGCCCATATTGTATTGACCATGGCTCTACTTAACTGAGCTTGATAAGCCACAGTATTGCTCATACACTGAAGGAGAATTGATGAAAAAAAGTGCTAGTAGGTGGTCTATCAACTAAATATCTCATCCACAAGCCGATTGGGGGGCCTCCCAGCCTATCACACCAGGGGCACCCCTAGCACAGCCTCCGATCTGGCAGCCACCCAAGGGCAACCACAAAGCAAGGCCATAGAAGAGACTCAGTACGGGGAATGGGAACATATAGGGACCACAAGCGAGAGGGATATCTAAGAAAAGCAAAAAAGCTGAGGAAAACTGCAACGTGGTACACACCCCCGGAGTATGCAGACTCCTCACCATACCGTCTGCTACACCAATTCCCCCACCAACCAGCCCAGGCACACACCACCAGCCACTGTGCCTGGGCAAGAGTCAAACTACCACACAGGCCACCAGGCACTCCAGGGGCACTACCAGCACAGCCCCGAGCCACCAGCCACCCAAGGGCAGACGCCACACAAGGCCAGAGAAGTTGCTCAGCATGGAGAAGGGGATCACATAGGACAGGAAAACCGGGCAATCCCTGGCGGACACCTCCATTCTGCTGGAACGTCGACCAGGGTAGGGAAGGACGTCCACTCAGCCGCACAAGAAGACAAAGCAGAGTCATAGAAACCGTGAGCATCTAAAACTACCCCCCCAGGAGGGAGGCCATAAACATTTGAGAAAATAATTAACAACTAGAGGAACAAGCTCATGACCCTCATATTATGAGACTGAAGCACTGCCTACATAAGGCTGTACAAGGGCCGCAATGCAAAAAGCAAGAATACAGACAGCATAACTGCTATGCAGTACTTTCCCCAGTGCACGCAGACTCCCAAGACACTGACTCTCAAAACAATGCCCCCAAAGCCAGCCCAGGCGCACACCACATTTCCGTGTACCTCGGACTCTACTCTGCGCATGCCTTCCCTGGGTGTAGACTAAGTCGTGGAGTTGGCATAGCAGTGCAGGCTGCTTGGCTTCCTCCCTTGCTTCCCGGACCCTATTTATTGTCTCCTTGGCCTTGTTGTGGCTGGTTCCTGTAGCTTTCTCTCTGCCCTCATGGTTGGGGGGTTTCTGGTTTGTGGCTGTTTGGCTCTGGGCTGCTCTTTCCGGGCCTGGTGGGGCGCCGTGTTGGGAGCCTCCTATCTCTGCTTGCTGGTCTGTGGTTCAGTCGGCTGGCTTCTTGGGTGCATGTTGGGACATCGGCGTGATTGGGCTGTGGGCTGCCCTGTTTGTCTCTCCTGTTCTTGTGGTCCTTAAATGGGTCTTATTTTCCTGCCGTTTTGCCCTGGGACTCTGGGGACGTTGGCTGTCTGTGCCTCCATTTGCTCTGAGGCTGTCGTACAGTTTTTGTTTTGGCCCTTTTGCGGCTAGTGTGGGACTTGCTTGGGTGGTTCCTTGGTGTTGTCCTTTGCCCTCTGGATAAGTCGGTGGGCTGATTGTTTGGTTGGTAGTTTCCTCCCTCCCGGTTTCTTGGGTGGCCGAGTGTCCCGTGGCCCTTGTCCCGACTTTGGTTCTGTGGTGTGCGGCGGCTGTTTGCTGTTTAAGTTGTTCAGTGTTTTGGCTTATCTCTGGTGGCCCGTCGGTGGGTCTTCTGCGGTTCTGTTTTTTGCCGCATTCTGTTGACTCCAGGATTGTGGTTGAAGGTGTTGTTCTTGGCGTGTGTTGTTTGGGGCGCGATCTTCCCTGTTGTGCCTGTCTAGTCTTTGGGTTCCCCTTGTCTCGGTGGCCTTGGAGGTTTGCCTCACCCCGCTTTTGGTTCTCTTTGGCTGATGTGCCCTAGTCCGGCTCAGTTCGGGGTCTGGGGTTGTCTGCCCCTTGGATTTCCTTGGGTGGGACCCTGTTGTTAGCCTCGTTCCTGGTGGGGTGTTGTGCTTCGCTGGGTTCCGGCCTCGGGCTATCCCCCTGCCTTTTCCTCTCCGGTTGGACTATGTGTTTCTGACTGCTTGGTCATTTTGTTTGGTCTTCAGGTGGCTGGTTTTCTGGGGCTCATCGGACCTGCTTTCTTCTGGCTGCTGTGGTGCCTTTATTGGGATGGGTTCCGGGTATTGTCTCCCAGTGTCCTCTGTGTTCTTTGTGTGTGCCTTGGTCTTGGCCTGTTGACCTGTCCCTGTGCTCTGGCTGCTTCTCCTGGTGTGGGTGCATTGGCGGTCATCCTGTGTCAGTGCTGGTGGTTTGTGCTGGACAGCCCAGGGGCCTGGTCCTCCCCTGTGGGTTTCAGTGGCAGTGTCCTCTGGGATCTCGGGTGGCTGGGTCCATCTGGCAGGTGGGGACTTGCTCTTTGGTTGATGCTTTCTCCCTTCCTGGTTTGGTCTGTGTGGCCCTCCCCTTGGTAGGTCCACTGAGTTTTTGCCTTGGCACTGTTGGCTTGCCCTCACCTCTTCATTTGGGCTGGTCTGCTTTGGGACTCCCTGCTTTTATTGGGGTATGCCCGGTTGTTGGCCCTGTCACCCTTGGTTTCCTGGTTGGTGAAGGGGCTGTTGGGTACTCCCTTGCTTGCCCTCAGCTCTCATTTGGGGTTGGTTGTGTGTCTTTTCAGCATTGTTGGGCATTCTTTCACTTGTCTGCTTTGGCACACTCTCTGTTGGTTCTGCTGACGGGCCTTTGGGGAAGTTAGATGGTGCTAGGCGTGGCGGCCTTATGGTCAAGGGATCTCTGCGCACCCTGTAGGCTGCTGTGTCTGTTCTGGTCTTCCTTGTGCCTGTTCTTTTGGGTGGTGTTGTTCCTTTGCCCCCATTTCCCTTCTGGAGCTTAGCCTTTGGGCTTGGGCTCTCTGTGATGTGCCTCCTTTCCGACCTAGGTTTTGTTTGCCCTTGCCTGGCTCCCTTCCACTTGGCAGTTTGGGGGGTTGGAGTTGATGGGGCCTGGGTGCCCTGCTTGTCCTATTTTGTTCTGTGGATGGCTGCCTCCATGATGTAGATGGTGCCTTCTAATTTTAAGGGTCCTTGTTCTTCTGGCCCTTGGCTGTGTCCCTGTTGGCCTGTTCCTGGCTTGCTGGTGTGTCTGGTCACTTGGGGACTTCTTTCCGTGTGTGGCGTCCTCGCTGTCCTTCTGTTGATGGCAGTCTCTGGTGGTTCCTTGATGGGTGCTCCTCCTCCTGGTTAGTTTGTGGGTGTTCCTGATGTAGATTGGCTGCCCTCTGGCTGGTAGCACCGCGGATTAACAGTTTTTTTTCGCAGTGGTCCTCATCTGTCTTGTTCTGGCAAGTGTGACAATGTTGTTTGGTTGGAAGCTTTGCGCGCTCTGTGCTCCTGCTTGTTTTTTCCAGTGGTTCCCCCAATAGCTTCGTTTGGGATGCTGCTTTCAGTGTGGTGTCCAGGGTATTATTTGGTGTTTTGGAAGGCTGGGTTTCTGGCTTTGGTATGCTCTATAAGTAATGAATGGGACGAGGACTGGAAGGACTTGGCTATAATGCCCTATTATTTACGGGTAATCTTCATTACTCCTGGTCCTTTTGTCCTCGTTCAATTCATTACACCCCTCCCTCCCTCCCGGCCGGCCGGCCTTGCTGTTGGTGGCTTGGTAGTTCAGGCAGAATGCTGGGTGAGTACTGGTTCAGTACTGCCAGTGGGATGGGGTGGGGTAGGGATGCTAGCATTCCTCTGTACTTTTTTTGTCTGGGAGATGTTTATCTCCATAAGTTATGAATGGTACGAGGACAACGGAACCAGGAGTAATAAAGATTACAGATAAGTAATCGAGCATTACACATTCTATACTACTCTGCACTAAACACACTCAGGCACAGAGCCGCTGGCTACTCTCGTTATTTAGGTCAAACAATACTCAAACTACGAGGAAGCAATGGCCCTTTGTTTAAGAACTGATGAGGAATATATTGTGCTTTCAGTGTTGGCTTATTTATGGAGAACTTGGCCTAAAGTTAGACCCCAAATCGTACCTCAATGAGCTGACAAAGAGTCAGTAGGGGACAGTGGTATTTATGTCACTGTTGTTGTTTTTTAAGTATTTATACTTGCATAGGTTTTTATTTGTTTGGGTATTCTCTAGTTGGTCATTCGCCTAGTACATGTATCACTACTGTTTTAACTGTTATATAATGTTGTTTTGTTGAAAAGAGGGAAAAGCCTCTGAGGATTGTTTTGGTGCAGGAAGGTATCCCTTCCTGCACAAAACAATCCTTGCTCTAATGGCACAAGAGTGCCTGCGTTTGTGCTAGGCAACACTCAGAGCATTAGTGCAGTAAGAGAGCAGGAGGAATGTGCCATATCTTAGTAAATAAGCCACATTCCCGCCCTCTCCCTGTCACACAACACAGAGCTGAAAGTAGTCTTGCTGTATTGCTTTGTGTAACTTGTTAGTAAGTCTGCCCCTCGGAGCATATTTACAAAGAAATGACATGGGACAGCTCGGCAAGTAATTTTGCTGTGCTGCCTGATGCCAATTCGAATGGGCAGGAATGCACCGTATTTACAAGATACCATGCATTCCTGTCATTTCAGCCAGCGGTAGTGCATAATTAGCAGCCGTGCCCCAACACAGGCGCCTCTGTGTTGTTGGCATGATTGTTTTTGTGCAGGAAGGGACACCTTCCTGCACAAAAACATCATTGGAGGTGTTTTCCACTTTTCATGTGAGCCGCATTATGCAGCACACATAGAACGAGGAAAAACAAGGAGAAATAATGCTGTTTCTCCTTGTTACTCCACCCCAGGGGAGGCACACAGTTTTAACACATTCCTAAATTTACACCACGTTGTAAATCTGGGAATGAGTCAAAACCTATGTGCGTTGCGTGGGAACTCCCACTGCAACACCCATGGCACGCCCGCCCTACTCAGTTGATGCATCGGCTTGTGCTGTGTTGTCTCAATCCATATTTACAAAGCCATTAAAGGTACACAGGGTGGCTTCACGTGGCCTTGTACAAATGGCTATGCCCTCTGCGCCACCGGAACGTCACAAAAAGTGACGTTCCTGCAGCGCACAGGCTTGTAACTAAGCCCCCTGGTATATGTATCACGCGAGACATAAGCACCTTTATGTTGGCGACAGTGGTAAAACGAAGGAAATTTACAAATTGAAGGGATAATGTCTTTTATTATACTAGTCTCATATTCTACATCCATAATGTCATGCAAAGTGAATTGCAAACGTATCGTATACTGACAAGCCTGCCGAATGATGAGCATCAAATACCTCTCTGGACTTTCACAGGCATCTCCTTCCTGTCAAAAAGAGACAACACCACGTGAATTAAACGTGTCAACACCTTTCTGTAATGCATTGCAGCTGTGAGCGTCTGTTGTCTACTGACAGCGTGTAAGAACATTCGTAACACATTAACTACTCAAGTGCCTTCTCCGCGCGGAGTATGTCACAGATCTGGGGGATTGTCAACAACACTTCAGCAATGTGATTTGTCAAACATTGAGCACAATAATGATCCTGCTTGTAATATTTCCATGTTCCCTGTTATTTTCTGCAATGCCTCTTTTCCGTGTTTTTAAACATGCTTTGTTTACATTTTTCGGTCGATGTTAACACTTTATGCAAAGAAAACCGTGGCACAAAAACAGTGGGTCCCACACATTTTAGAACCACGACCCACTTAATGGACATGATGCTGGACGATTTTTAAATGTAACTAAATGATCGTGTGGTAGCACATTTTCATTTACACATTTTCCATTGAAATTGCCTCTAAATTTACACAGTTTTACCGATAAATCTCTATTAAACGCAAATGACTATGTGTGGAATTAGGGTTTTATAATTTGTGCATCACCAAGTAAATTGTATTGAGTTGTTTTGATCCTATTAAATTTCTGTTTCCAGGACTCTTAAGAATTACAAAAAAGAATTGCTTCATTTTTTCTTTCTTGACTACTAAATGAATACAGTTAATTTACAGATGTGTACATTCTGTTGTGCATTGCGAAAAAAATCCTCCAGCCTTTCCTTTCACACTCCCTGTACCCCAGCAAGACTGTCACATATTTCCCTTTAGAATATCCTCTCAATATGTAGTTAGAGAAGAAAAGTAAACATCAATACAATGTAAAAAGAATAAGCAACAATTGTTGAGAAAACATAGCCTGACACTGGACCTCTAGCTTTGAAGCACTGCAAATGTGACAAGAAATACACAGAATTTAAAGGCATTTTTAATTATTGTTTGGAATTTCCTGACTCACCAAAAATCTGGTAGAGGCCTGCCAGTGGGACATGATTGACAGTTAGGGAAAAGCTTGTATAGAGAATGCACAAAGCACTAACAGCCAGATTCATCAAAGCAGAATCGGCTTGCAAAGGGCCAGATTCTGAGAATCTGGCCCTTTGCAAGCGCTATTTTTATATTTGGGATTCATTATCCCAAATGCAAAAATCGCAAATCTAGAACTCGCTAAATTGCGACGAATTGCATTTAAGGAATCTCAATTTGTGATTCCTTAAATGCAATTCATGAACCATTTCAAAATTGTGAATTCGCAATCTGGGGCCGCTATTTACCGCGAAGTATAACTACGTGGTAAATAACGAAAACTTAGAAAAATGCACTTTAGTGCATTTTTCTAAGTTATATGTTACACACACACATGTGGACATGTGTGTGCGCAACACCAGTGTACATGACCATTTCAGGGGTGCTTCAGGGTGTCCTTTGGACACCCTGGCACCCTTGAAATCGCTTCCTTATTTGCGATTCGCTAATTGCTAATCGCAAATAAGGAATGACTCCCCATTCATTCCTATGGGCCTTTAGGCCCATAGGAATGAATGGGAAAGCCATTCCTTATTTGCGATTAGCAATTAGCGAATCGCAATAAGGAAGCAGTAGAAATCGCAAAAAATATTGCGATCTCTACATGCATCCCGTTTTGCGAGTCTTTAATAGCGATTCCTTAAAAATCGCTATTAAGGACTCGCAAAACGGGACATTGATGAATCTGGGGGTAAGGGTCTTGCAAGGATGGGAAAGTGCTGTATAAATGCCTGTCCAAGAATTCTTCAAACTACTAAAAATATCGCTATTGCCTTACCAGGATTCTCTGTTGAACAGTCAAATTGCTTTGTGATAATAAGCTAGAACGACAATACAGCTTACCCCCTTGTATTTTAGTGTCTCTAGTTTTCATAGCAACAGGCACATCTTCCTGCTGTCAATCATACCAAGTCAGAAGGGGCTTCCAGATTATCCAGTGGTAACAGGTGAAACCAATCCAGATGGTCTTCACATTATGAGGGAATTCAATCCATGCCTCTTTCTTATTAGGGGCACAAGTCGAGTCTGTGAGATAATCAAACTTGTAATCTGATCAAAACTTGGGCAGCAAGACTATGGAAAAAACTCAAAGTGATAACCAGGTATTCAATTTACAGCTCTTCAATTCAGGTTAATACATATTGTACACTGTTGCTGATGGATGAGGTGTGACTGATTACTCTTCCAGATCTCCTGCTAGGTTTTGTCACAATAGACCTTGTCCCTGATTAATAGCTTAAATGTGATTACTTACAGAATACAGAGGACATGACTATATCATCCTCCACATTCAGAGGGAAAATCCATCCTGTGAAAGCAGCAGGAGGATTTTCTTTTTGGAAAATAATCTTTGGACACAAGGCATGACCTTCCTTAACACAGCAATTTTAATTTTTATTCATTCAGTAGTCTTTCTGCCTCCCCATTTCAGGAGGCAGAATTTTGGGATTTATCTCATAATGCTCCCAGGGGAAGTGGGTGGGGGGTGGTAGAAATCCAACTAGATGGTTGTATGTCGAAATCACACAAGCTATTAGAATGCATGGCATTATAACTTGAGGGCATATCATCAAGGCCATGAGATACTTATCGCTCAGCGCTCTTAGCGCGAGGATAATTATCGTCGGCCAACTCTGAATTTTATCGCGGAGATAGCATGCTATCAGCAACGCTTATCTCCAAAGCGATAAAATTCAGAGCGCAAACTGCCAATGATGCGAATATCGCTGGAAATACAGCGATAATCGCACAAGGTTTGGTGAAAGCTTGCTGATAGGGCAAGGCATACTTAGCCATGATATCCACCTTACATAGGATATCATGGCTATGTTATGTTATGTTATGTTATGTTATAAAATATAAAAATATATTAAGTTATGTCAGGACAGGAACGCCCACTTTGGATCTCATTAGAGATGCAAAGATGGGCGTTGGGGAAAGGGCGATAATGCAAGGATTCACACGATAGCTTGACCTTGCTGATAAAGCGTTAAAATGATCGCCGCTTTCCATCCAAAAACGGACGCTAAAGTGGCGACAATTTTATCTCCGGGCCTTGATGATATGCCCCCAAGCCTTTACAACAACCTGTTTTTACCAATGCATTCCTTCATCGTGCAAGTCTTTACAAAGAGCAACAACTTGCCTTCGGGAAAAGAGCTAGACTTGGAATATTATCAATTACTATTCCAACTCCAGTCTGCACAATTCAAACGCGGCTTCCCCAATGGCAAGTCGTTCTGAAGAGTCTTATGGCAAAAGAATGCAGTGGTAATATTTTGTGTATCCCCCTGTGTGACAATCTATGTTACGATGCTGTTTCCCGTGACAAAGTACACTGAGAAGTGCTCCATGGAACAATGTTGGTTTGGCTTATAATTTTATTCACATTTATGTAGAGCTTTATAACCCTGATGAAGTGTTTAATTGTTTTATGCAGGGCAGCACACTAATCCAGTGGTTATTCATTTTTGCTGGTTATAGGGATTAATTGTGTGTTCAGAAGGAGACCATTCCATGTCTTTACTCATGTGCCTATGTGGTGAGTTAAATTAGTAGGAGTTAATTGTGATCATTTGTGAGGAGGTATGAGATGGTTTGTGGGATTAGTAGATGAGCTAGAGGACAATAAGTATTGCTAGGCTACAGGGTATGACTTTGAAAGGAGGATAGATTATGATCTTTGAGTTAAGATATAGGGAATTTGCAGGAACAATAGAAGATATTAATACAAATTTGCATGACTTAGAGTTGGTTGTACTCAGAAAGCAGAGGAATGCACAGAATGGAAAGGAAGGAAAGGGTCATTCATAGAAAAAAGAGGGGACAATCGGAAACTTTAGGTGAAAGTCATCATTTTCATGCCGGGTTTTAGGAGCATAGAGAAGACTTCTGCGGTGGCATACATCTGAGGATGTAAAACTGTAGAAAGGACATTATTATTTGCTTGTGAGATAGTGATATATTAGGTACTTTTGACTGACCCTAGAAAAAGGCAAGCAGTCTGTTCACTGTCACAGGTTGGGGGTGAGTATAGCTTCCCGGATAGTGAAAAATACAATTGAAAGTCTACGTTTAATAAATACAACTTAAATCTTGATATATTACCTTCCTCATACTTGTATACCCTCTATGTACTTATGTACCTATATATTTATTACTTTACACCTACTGTAAAAAAACAGTTGAGTCTCTACAGTGCACTACCCTATGCTTCACCCTATACCTCTCTCAATATATCCTCTTCCTCCACCCTCTGACTCGTCCCAAACCTCATTCTACTACTATGATGTTGAAAATAACCCTTTCAAGACTCTCCCTTTCTCTATCCCTCCTTGGATCACCCCAAATCTCATTTGGCTACTATGATCTCCTAAAAAAAACCTTTCGGAATTCTTCCCTCATGTATCTCTCCTTAGACTCATCACAAAACTAATTTTACTAGAATGATCTCTCTAATCCATTTCTAGAGACTCATCCATCTTCCATCTCTCCTCTACCCATCCCAAACGTCCTCTTACGTCTATCATCTCCCAATAAAAGCTTTCTAGACTCTTTCCTCTTCTATCCTTGATTATCCTTTTCAATTCAACTAACAGATTCACACATGTCCACCACTCAAATTAATTCATATTTCCCTATGCTAATTCACCACTAATTCTTTATGTGTTCTGGAATAGTTTGCTACTCGCCAAAAAGTGCTTTGATACATCGTGAGGGATAGTAAGCACATTATAAATACAATTACAAAAATGTGCTTCTTGCATTCCTGTGGCTAGGGGGAGGAAACACTGAAGTGGGGAGGGAGGGACCAGGCTTCCTTTTGAAATTCGAAGAGTCCTTTATATTAATAAGGAGATGCAGTTTAGTCTTCCCGAGCACTGACATTTGGTGAGTGGATGGGGTGAAAGGTGGGATTGCAGATTCTGTTTTTCTAGAAGAGGAAGTTTCTAGTCCTGTCCTTTTTGAGTAACAGATTGATTCTTCAGGGCTATCTCACACTTAATTGTGCCTGTGTTGTGGGTGTTCCAGCTTGGAATCAGCAATAGTTCTTCCTGCTGTAAGAAACAGCACTTTACAAAAAGGTGGTCTCTAAGGCAGCCTAAGATACATACTTGAAACTGAAACACCCCCACCCCACCTCCCAATGTACACTGTACAAAACTAAAAATACATGTAATCACACAGTAAAGTGAAAAAGAAGTTATAAGCAACTATTGATAAACTGCAAAACTAGAGTGAGGATACTGTCCATGCTCAGTGCTTGCACATTATACCCATACTGTTGCAGTTTCGAAGCACTCAACATTTGATTAAAGGGACATTTGCTGAAAATAAAGCTGTCTGGTACCTGTTATTCAAACCTGCCTTCCCATCAATGCCCAAAATTATGGATTCCAGTCTGCATCTGTTAGAAATTGGGTCTCTGGTTGACAGAGGATTGTACCCTGTCCAAGTAGGGTCCACAATCATAGTCAGGGTAAGCTAGATACACACTAAAAGATAACCTGTGCACACCCTCTGGTAGCTTGGCAGTGAGCAGCCAGACTTATCTAAAGAGGCAATGTGTAATGTATTTGTGGAACACACACACACAAACACAGTAACACAATGAAAACACCACGAAAGACTCTACACTAGGAAAAAAGATAATATTTATCGGGGTAAAATAAGACCAGTAACGACAAATATTGGATCAGTGGAAATCGTGTTCTGAATTTTTGAAGATGAAATGAAAAAACTAAACTTTGTTTACCCCAAGTTGGCAGGGTATGCCCAGACGTGGGTCTCGTGCTCACTTTGCCACTGGATTGAAGCTAGCCTGGCTGATGACGTCTGATTAGCCAGAAACCGGTCCCAGGATGCTTGTTTCCGGTCCAGGGTAGACATGGCTTGGCAGTTCGGGCTGGACTGTTCCCATGAGGCACAGGGTCATACTGATTTGCATATGCCATGTCTGAACTGGGGTGGCGTAGAGAGCTAAAGAATAATGATGGATTAAACCCACATCAGTTGACTGGGGGTGAGTGCTTGCAATGTTCAACACTCCGTCCATCATTCTCTTTAGTTTTGCTTTGTTCGCCCTAAGTTGGCAGGGTATGCCCAGATGTGGGTCCTTTGCTCACTTTGACACTGTACTCAAGCTAGCCTGGCTGATTAGCCAGAAACCGATCTGAGGATGCTTGTTTCCGTTCCAGGGAAGACATGGCTTGGCAGTTCGGGCTAGACGGTTCCCATGAGGCACAGGTTCAGACTGATTTGCATATGGCCATGTCTGAACTGGGGTGGCGGAGTGAGCAAAAGAATGATGATGGATTAAACCCCTATCTGTTGACAGGGGGTGAGTGCTATGTGGTGGCAGGGTGTTAGCCTTTTTTGTCAAATACATCCACTAAATCACTATATTCATTTGGGACTCCTTCAATTACCTAGACATGTTTTGACTCTTTTGGGAACTCATATCCTGGTATAAGGAGTTCTGAAATCTGATTATGTTGGAGACACTTAGTATGGCAATAGTCGGATTTGAATAGCATGGTTCTCTGTGTCCAGTCAGTATAGGGGTTGTGAAGTACCAACCATGGGATACCTAATATCCGACTAAACTGAGGTGGGTCAATATTATCGAAAGATATTTCCTCAATGTGTTTTGTGGCACGTCATGTTTAACTTCTCTGTATGGTATTGTATGGGACCTGATGTTAATTCCTTTCAGTCAACAGCTTGCACAATTTCTGGATTTTCTTTTAAGATCTTTTTCAGACCTAAATCTAATAATAATTGTTTATCAATAAAATTGCCTGTAGCTCCGGAGTCTATCAAAGCATCCACAGACCAGGATCTAGTTTTATCATCTTGAGATTGTAATAATACTCTTATAATAACATGGCATTTAGACACAGAATGAATTGTGGAGGTCAACTGGTTTGTTCACTCGATAAACTGACCTCTTTATCTATCGAGTTCTTTAGTTTTCCGACTGCTGTGTGAAAGCCAATTCCGATTTTTCGGTTTTGTCTTATTAGGTCGAGTGGGCATTCCTTTACAAAATGTCAAGTTTTACCACAGTATAACATTGATTACATTTTTGGCATTTTTCCTTTTCTTCCTTAGTCAAGCCCTCTGACTGTCCCGATTTGCATTGGCTCTCCCATATCTGGTTTGTTAACTGAATCACTCTTAATGCTAGGTCTTTCTATAAACAGAAACATTCTGTCATCCGATCTTCCCTTTTCTACCTTTCTTTCAGATATTCGGTCATTTAATTTTACTACCAGGTCTATAAAATTCTCACAATCAGTTGGAGGGTCCAAAACTTGTGTTACCATATATTTTAATTTGTCCCTTAATCCACAATAGAATAGAGAAACTCACTTTTCCTCTGGCTTCGATTACCAATCTATTAAATAGTGAGATATAGTGCAACAAATTTGAAGATCCCTGTTTTAAAATAAGTAATTTGTGATCTGCTGATTGCACGAATATCTCATTTGCAAATAATTTTTTTATAGTGACTTTAAAGCGTCGAAGGTCATACAAAATTGGGTCGTCTCTTTCCACATAGGATACGGACCACAACGCCGCATCTTCTCCTAAATATGACAAAATAAAAGCTACCTTGGAGGAATCATCAGGAAATGCGGTTGATTGGCTACAAAATGAAAGTGGCATTGATTTAAGAAGATAGTAAATGTATTACTATCTCCATAAAATCATTCTGGAGGAGTCAAAGGAACAGAGACAGGTGTTACTACCTGAAGCGTTGTTGACGCTGGGGTAGTATTATCATTATACAATGTTTGCTGAAAGGTGGGTGTTTTAGTATTGTTTTCTTTAAGGATGGACAATTCCATGTAGAAGGACTGGCAGTAGTTGTTGTTTTCATATTAGCCTGTAAAACTGAAATATCTCTACGTAACTCCGCATTTTCGGATTTAATATCGGCTAACATTGTAGCGATATCTTGCAAAGACACCTGTGATGATTGCTCCATAGCGTCTGGGCGGAACTGTATACGTAGGCTTCGCCTTCTGTCAGGGTTTCCAATGCACTCTTACCTGAATATTATTGAAATCTTACCTGTAAGGTGCTTGGTAGTGTTTCGCAGAGATGCTATGGGCCAGACTACCAGGAACCCTATCCTACAACCAGTGATTTATATTAATACACTAAAGGTTAGTGATAGTAATCAGGGAGGAGGGCCGGATTCGGACGCTAATGGAGTTCCTGTCGTCGACATGTGAGGCAACAAGAAGCACCCTTAGAAAGTGGTTCAATTAATTGCTTTTAACTACTTATTCTATCCTAAAAACTATTTTCTAAGATTAGCAATGCCATAAGTTTCCTACCTGCCAACTACAGGGATTGGCTTCGCGTCCTGGATGTCGTCGTGAGTCGAGTCAGGAAGTTGGGATATTGTCTCTTGTGGGAGTGTTCAGTGTAGTGGAGTTATAGTTGCGAATTTTGAATGTTAACTCCTTTCTGAGATTAAACAATAAACTTGGATTGGTGTTTATACTTCTTTTAGTTTAGAGCCGCTTTAAAACATAATAGTACACCTTTATAATCACTTCTCTACATTCACTTACTTCACTTGTGCCGACATTCCAATTTCCTCACGAAATGCTAGAGAAGAAAAAATAGAGAATACGAAACATACACACAAATAACTTCTCTTCAGAAGTTAAGCTTTCTTTGTGTCCAAAGTGCCTTTTCTACAAAGTCTTTGAGTCCAAAATGCCTTGTTTTCCAAATAGAAAAGTGTTTCCAAAAATTGTTCTTTGATTCTATAGTTGCACGCTACTTGGTAACTTTCTTGCGATGGGTGACTTTAAAATAAAAGAATAACACTTAGCTTTCCTTCTCTCTCTCTTTCAGATATGTCTTTCCGTCGTGAAGATCAAGATTGAAGATTCTGGAGGCCTTGATGGAATCAGGTAAGCGTATATCCAAGAAAAGTTGCTGCCGCGATGAAAACCGGAAGGCTAAGCACCTTCTAGAACTTGGGTGTGGCATTATATTACTCATGCCACACCCAAGGACGTCCGCTAAACCAAGCGCATCCCTACGTCTTTTGGCTGTGTTCCTGGTATTAGCACAACGAGTGAGAGCGAGCGAACTCGAGCATTTCAAAAACGCTGGTCTGCATTTTAAAGTTAGTTACAAGAAAATAACACACAAAGTTCACCAAGCTGTTGCAAGTAGGAAACTCTTATTTTATTCTTGAATCTAAACAGAGTCCAACAACAAGCATTGGAAATTCCCACCATTTAGGCAATAAGCATTGGTAATTTCAACCGTCACAAGAGTACAGTACAGTTTAATAACCAGATTGTTTCATAGTGTAATCACACATTAATACATAACACACTTGGAGTGCAGGATGCACGGGGCAGGGGTGGGTTTTAATTTGGGAGAATATGAATCATGAGGGCCAAGGAACCTCATGAGGGACAGGGAACCTTGTATTGTACTGATACTATGTCCGTGTTGTTCTTGATAAAGGTAGGGCCGTGACAGACAGAACCAGTTGGTTACATCGAGGAAGATTGCTTTATATAAAAAGAGAAGATTATGAACAAAGGAAACAAATTTTAAAGGAAAATCAAGACGAAGTCTGTGCATTACGTTGTTTAGGTATAACAATCGAATAACTCTATTTAACAGATATGTATGTTATTTATGGAGTTTAGTGGGTGCTGAAACACCTCGTTGTCAGAACTTAAAAGTACATGTCCTACCTTTTAGTTACACAGCACCCAGCTCATAGGGCTACAAAGGGCCTACCTTAGGACAAAGGTCCTACCTTAGGGGTGACCGATGTGTAATAAAAGGTATGTTTAAGGCTCGTCAAATGGTTTTAAGTGCCAAGTCTTAGTGGCAGTGGATTAGACGCCACATCGCTGCAATTACGCCAGCATTTGGACTCATTAGAACGCTTTTAAGCGCATTTTTTAAACGTCCCGTTTTGTCTTTTATTTTATTCTTTCACTCACAGTTATTCCCTGTTTTTATCCCTGATCGCATTGCCTCACCTTAAACTGTGCCTCCACCGCTATTTCTGGCGGGCCGGTCCCTCGCGCTCCTGTACCAGGTGGGCGCCATCTTGGGTGGGTGTTGGAAGCGCTGCATTGAGGCGCGCTCTAGCAGTCAGGAGGACTGTCTAGAGGCTGCTTCGTGTTCATTACTGCCCGTGCTTACTATATAAGGAAGGCAGGAGGTAGGCTCTCCTTGATTAGACGCCACATCGCTGCAATTACGCCAGCATTTGGACTCATTAGAACGCTTTTAAGCGCATTTTTTAAACGTCCCGTTTTGTCTTTTATTTTATTCTTTCACTCACAGTTATTCCCTGTTTTTATCCCTGATCGCATTGCCTCACCTTAAACTGTGCCTCCACCGCTATTTCTGGCGGGCCGGTCCCTCGCGCTCCTGTACCAGGTGGGCGCCATCTTGGGTTGGTGTTGGAAGCGCTGCATTGAGGCGCGCTCTAGCAGTCAGGTGGACTGTCTAGAGGCTGCTTCGTGTTCATTACTGCCCGTGCTTACTATATAAGGAAGGCAGGAGGTAGGCTCTCCTTGATTAGACGCCACATCGCTGCAATTACGCCAGCATTTGGACTCATTAGAACGCTTTTAAGCGCATTTTTTAAACGTCCCGTTTTGTCTTTTATTTTATTCTTTCACTCACAGTTATTCCCTGTTTTTATCCCTGATTGCATTGCCTCACCTTAAACTGTGCCTCCACCGCTATTTCTGGTGGGCCGGTCCCTCGCGCTCCTGTACCAGGTGGGCGCCATCTTGGGTGGGTGTTGGAAGCGCTGCATTGAGGCGCGCTCTAGCAGTCAGGTGGACTGTCTAGAGGCTGCTTCGTGTTCATTACTGCCCGTGCTTACTATATAAGGAAGGCAGGAGGTAGGCTCTCCTTGATTAGACGCCACATCGCTGCAATTACGCCAGCATTTGGACTCATTAGAACGCTTTTAAGCGCATTTTTTAAACGTCCCGTTTTGTCTTTTATTTTATTCTTTCACTCACAGTTATTCCCTGATTTTATCCCTGATCGCATTGCCTCACCTTAAACTGTGCCTCCACCGCTATTTCTGGCGGGCCGGTCACTCGCGCTCCTGTACCAGGTGGGCGCCATCTTGGATGGGTGTTGGAAGTGATGAAGCAAAGCTTCGCATATTTGCGACCTTGCTGTATTCAAGAACCTTGTTTATGTGTAACAAGGTAATAAATGTACGTCTTACTAACATTTATATTAAGTTTGAGTAAAAGTTTATGACGCTTGCTTATGTGTATTTCTAATGCATTTAATCCGTGTACTTAAAATATGGCCGCCGCTTGTAATTTAGTTACTGCGCATGCGTCAGCCACACTCACGTGTCCTGACGCGTCTGCAGAGTTGGAGGGAAAATTATGCGCATGCGTAATACATAGCTGTGCCCATCATGTGGTACTGCTCGTGCCACTGCTCTTGTGCCTGTTTCCATGTAGCTAACATTTAGACTGCATAAGTATATGTTATAATGATAAGTTGAAAGTACAACCCTGTGAATGTGATTTCATAACGTTATTTCTGTGTATTAATTTGTTCTCGCTTACTTTTCATGTACCGCGGGGAATGGGGGTCCAAACTGATTGGGAGCCATACTGACGGTCTCTTCTGCGCATGACCAGAGAATACTGAAAGGTGGCCACTTTGGACAGTGGAACTCAGCCAGCTGGCAGCCACAGTCAAGATGCGCCTGGGAAAGCCACCTCTGCGCTACGAGAACGGCGAATGTTGCTCCTCATGTGTTACAATGTAAATTTTCACTCGTATTTCTGCACAGTTCTCATGAGAACCCCAATCTCTCTAGGCGGTACCCAAGTATGCTAATATAGGCTCGAATTAGCGTGTTCTGATTGGTGTGTTACCCAAATCCTACTTTAGGACCAATCAAAATTGAGGGATTCTGACACTTTGCAACATTGGGGGGGTGGTACACCGTCCCAAAAGAGTATATCTACCCTGGGTTTACCTAGGGAATTGTCCGACTTGTCTGGTTTAGCTGACCTGTCACTGACCCATCGTACTCAATAGGTGACTGAAGATACAGAGAGCTGCGGAGCACTCTGTCCTAAATTGACCATAGACTAAGGTTCTACTGAACCTTAAAGTGCTGGCGAAGCACTTTGCTGGGAGTTCGCTGACCCAATCGGGGTCTTGATCGATAGCTGCAGAGAGGGTGGAGCGCAGGCGTTGCTTCCAAACTGCGGGTGCGGTCCTGTCCTGAGCGGTCCTGTCCTGAGGGTTTGCTGTCCTGTCCTGAGGTCCTGTCCTGATTCCTTATCTGAGGGTATCCTGTCCTGTCCGGGGTGTCCATTCTGCACCTGCTGTTCTTTGAGGGGTATCCTTCCTTGAGGGTTTCCTGTCCTTAACTGACCCGTGGCCAGGGTTTGGTTTCCACACCAGTCTAGGTAAATACTGCTCTAAGTTCTTTAAAACTTGCACCTTTCTATATTTCTACCTTTTGCTATAATAAAGTGACACCTTTGCATATGTTGATTTTCCATGCTTTTACCGCAAACTATTGAACGAAAGTCATTTGCATATTTTTCATGATATGTTCCCATGTCACCCAATCTTTTAGAGATTATATTTTGCATTGCTGTTTGTCATTTCCTGATATGGTCTAGAACCTCCTTACCTAGGCTGTTTAAAGGTCCCTTTACTTTAAGCTTAGCGTGTTACTCTTTATAGGCCTTCCTATAGTTACCCATGCATAGTCTGTCCGTGCTTGAAGATTTTGAGATTGTGTAGTATTCTTCATTTATATTCAATAGAAATTTTCAATGATTACCCTGTCATTATTTCTTTATAGTTATATCATTTACATTTTACTAGTCATTGAATGTCTCATTCTCGTGTATTTGATGCAAGAAAACAATGAACTTTAGATAAACATTTTAAAACTTCCAGTTGTCCGTGGTCATTTAAACAATATTGAATGTCATTTGAAATTGCATTTCGCTGCCTTTCCTTTTACAGCTAGGCCCCTGATTCATTGATGTCATAGGTACCCGTGTTGGTGGATGGTAAGTCGGGTACACTGAGTAATCACAGTAGGGAACACACACAATTGGTAGCAGCCCGTGAAGTCGCCAGGTCAATGAATAGTGTGAATTGAAAGTATATGGGCCCTGAAGCCGGAAACGGCGGAATCATTGGCTGGTTGACCTCGCGCGCTCTATCAGTTTTCTGGTAGATCAGAGGATGGTTAGGGACTAGCTAAAGGTTAGGTAGAACTAGTTAGACTAGTTGAGTCGGAAGCTGCTAATACATTAATGCTGCTATAAGAGCGGCTGTTCCGGGGGGACTGATCACTCTCTTGTGAATACGCTGCTGAAATCAATGAACTGTTTTTTCATTATTATTCTTGTTCTTATATTGTTATATGTATTAATCCATGCGTTTGTCAACCGTTTAGTTTCTTGTTGTCCGAACTCCCCGGGGAATTGAAAGGGCAAGTGGTGAATAGAATCCATTGTCCTGAGGTCACAGGCTTAAAGGAAAGTTAGGTGCAGGTTAGGATAACCGGGAAGCACTAACTAGGGTTTTTCTGAATACATGTGTGAATAAATGTCAGTAACGAGGTTCATTGGCAAAATTCCCATAGTGGCGTAACCTAGTAAGGGTCACATCGGAAAAGTAGCAGGTTCCTCGGAGCTTGGGTGAAAGCAAAGGGGTCCGCTGAGAAACCTTAGACTCGGAACATATCCCGGAAAGAAGTGGATGAGTTTAGGGGAATAACAGGTTCACTGATGCTAGAGTGAAGGGTAGGCGGAAGAGATCTGCCCGCAGCGCGTGAAAAGTAAATGGAAGTAGTTTACTTGCAGCGAAACAAAGCTATACTGTCTAGACACTTGAGCACTGTGGCGAATGTGTATTTGTTGTAAAATAACCAAGCACTGAGCACTTTAAAGGAAAGAAAGTTTCCGTTACCTTGTGAAGGGAGGGAGTCAGTCGCGAAGCGTCTCTGACGTCACTCCGTGCCGCGCTGGGATTGGTAGAAACAGCGGGCGGGTAGCGGGGCTGGAATTGTAAAGGAGGGGTGAAGCGCCGAGGAGTGAGAACTATCTCACGAAGGGGCCGCGCACCCATTGGTCGAAATTATTTGAACGCGTGCACCTCATTGGTCGCACAGAATTGCAAGGCGCGTTCTGATTGGAGGTAGCTTTGTAAACAAAGTTAAGCGTAGAAATCGTATGTGGCACTCGTATTGTCCAGAGACTAGACCCGATCCAAGAAACCAAGGGTTCGAAAGGGATCAGTGGAAAGCCAATAGATACGATATTATGTACGGAGGAAAGAGAAAGATGTCCCTTGTAAGTAGGGTAAAGAATTATTTCAAAACGGACAAACCGATTAAATCTAGGGAAGGCGTTGTTGTCCCGCCACCGAATACTCCTGCCTCATTCATGATGTTTGACCGAGGGTACAACACCTGTGTGTGGTTGGAGAATTGGGTGAAGTACACAAAAGATGACGGAGTATTGGCTTTTCCGTTAGACGGTACTTTTAATGGTAGGATTTTATTCAATTTGAGAACCCGCATGAATGAATTACATCCCAGACCGAGACTAACGCAGTATGAGGCATTAGAGGAATGGGAAATTGAGGCTTTTGAAAGAGAGAAACCCCGAATGGACAAAGGTCTGACCAAATGGTACCCCAGGCTGAAACAAGAGACCAGGGATAAGAGGATGAAACAGTGGAGGCAGAGCATGATTGTTGAGGGTCTGTTTCCTATGATGCCAGCATGTACCCCGGCGGGGGGAGAAAAAAGGACAGAAAAGTGTAAGCATTGGGGAGCTCTTGGAGAGTCAGATGATGATTTGTTAGATGACATCTTTACGAGAAGTCCGCCCCCTTATAATGAGGGAGCCCGAACTTCCAGTACAGGAGAGAACCACCAGCGTCCATCTATTAAGGAGGAGGACAGATCCCTAGGTAGGGGGGGAGGGGGCCAGGTATTGCCCTATTTTGAGAAACCCGAGCCCCCGGAGGTACGCAATATATATCCTAGGATGCCCGAGAGCTCAGAGGAAAAATATTCCCGTGAAAGAACATTTTACCCCAGACCTCTTTATGAGAACGAAGAAAAGCCAGTAGGTTCAGGGGTACCCTTTTTGCAGCCTCCATATGGGGAAGAGCGCAGGTCGTTGGGGACAGGAACTTTGTTCCCGAAACCAAATTATGGTGGAGGACCAAGTGAGACGCATCCTACTGCCCCGAGTTTTACGCCTCAACTGACCCCACAGATGATACCTGACCGAACATTAGGAAGAGTGTTAGATGAAAGGGAGCAAGAGGCCATAGCTAAACAGAGGTCAGAAATAATTCAGAAAATTTCCCAGTTAAATACCAGTCCTGAAGCTTTGACTATTCCGGTAACAATCGGACCAGTGGTTCCATTGTACGGGAATAATCAAGGAGGTCTGAACCCTCCAGTTATGAACCCGATAATGGCCCCGCCGAGGCAAGAGCCCTTACTAATAGACGATCAGTCCAGTGAGTGTGAGTCTGATGTTGTGTTCTTGGATCTGCCAAACAAACAAACAGGGAAGGGAGTGCAGAAGAGGCATAATCCTTTTGATACGAAAGAAATTAAATTAGAGTCAGCAACAGGTACTAGGAGTGTCTCTTTGGTAACGCCAGAAGAAATTGAAAATTGGAGTCGTGAATTAGAAAAACAGGCTCCGCAAACGAAACCTTTAGACCTCTACAAACTGAGAGTAGAAATAGAGGAATTAATGGCAGGAAATGTGGGGTTAGACAGATTGAATACCTATTCTGAAGAAGAGTTGCTGTTTATGTGTAAAAGTCTTACCCGGAGTACTAGGGTGCTCCATGAAAAACTGACCGACACTGCAGCTAGTATGGGGATAGATATATCAAGATCGAAGCCCTTGCAGAAACCATACCGAGCTGAGTTTTCCGACAAAGATTTAGAAAGTCTGAATGTGTCAGGAAGAAAATTGCAGATTAAAGAATTGCTTGCAATCTTGCAAAAATGGGGAGACGTGGAAAAATGGAAAACAAGGTGGGCACATAAGAAAGAGGAGGCCCGCTCCAGACAAGCTACCCCTGAGTTCCCTCTGAGAGAAGTAGACAAGCCCGAAACTTTATGCCCCATGCGCGAAGTACCCGGTGGGAGGTATGTGCACGTTCCGTGGTCCAGACAGGATATTGTGTCCTTTACTAACGATTTCCCAAAATTGCGGGAGAAGCCAGTTGAATGGTACCGGCAAGTGGAAAGGTTCGTAAAGGTACAGAAATGCCTGTGGAAAGACCTGGATGGGTTTTTCGACATTGTGGTCCCAGTCGATTTATGGACCGAGTGTAAAATAGCTATAGCCTGGCCTAGCGAGGAGTACCCGAGAGATGAAAAAACTGGGGAACCATCGAAAGAAGTGATGAGAAAATATGAGCAGGTAATTCAGCATCTGAAACTAAAGGTCCCAGCAAAGGAAACTGATTGGACCAGGATAGATAGAACAACGCAGGAAAGAGAAGAGACAGTGCACTCCTATTATGAAAGGCTGTTACAGGTGTTCAAAACATACAGTGGTATAGATAACATCGAGATGAAGGACATGACGCACTTCATTTACAGGTTTGTAAATGGTTTAAGACCTGAGATTTGTCAGTGGATAAAAGATAACAAAATCTGTTGGCACTCCAAGAAGGTAGATGAGGTCCTGCGGTACGCCAAGTACTGCGAGGACGAGATGGCAGAAAAGAAAAAGGCTCTAAAGGAAAAAGTGATGTGGGCTCAGGTGAAGCTCGCAGAGCAGCAGGAAAAGCAGTTGAGTAACATGGTCAAAAATGCTAAGAATGAAGGCCCTGGGGGAGGGGGAGGAGGCAAGCCCCGGCCCAAAATGAGCAGGGAGGAGGCTATGAAGAAATTTCCCTGCCATCAGTGCGGCGAAATTGGACATTGGCGTAACGAGTGTCCTTACTTGCCCGAAGATAACTCCAAAACTCCTGATTTAACTCCACAGACGCAGAAAGAGAGACCGAGAAAGACTCAACCACAGGTAAAAACAGTTCAGGTGCCCCGAGCACCAAAGCAAGTATACAGGGGAAAACAGGCAGAGGGAGATGAGATAGAAGTCTGGGAAAGCAATGAGAACAGAAATGCAGCAACTTCGCAGTATCTTCTAAATGATACCTTCCCTTGTGATGACCAGTACTGACGGGGCCTGAGAGGGGAGGACGAGGAGTGCGTACTTGGCGCCTCCTTGCCGGTAGACCAGTCCGGACCATACATTGAAGGAAAGGTTGACGGAAACGATGTCACCTTTCTGTTGGACACTGGCGCTACCCGTTCTACTGTGAGAACAGTGGACGTTCCAAACCTACCCCTCTCGGGAGAAGCCATCCAAGTAGTGGGTGTATCTAATCAATTGATTAGTACTCCTCTTACCAAGCCCATGGAGATCTCAATCGGAAACTTTAAGGAAATGCATAGATTTGTAGTTTGCGACACCAGTTCAGTAAACTTACTGGGACGTGATTTGTTGTGCAAAATGAACTGTACCATCTTTTGCACACCAAAGGGTGTTGAAATTCAGACCCCAGATGAAGACGGCATTTATAAATTAATGTTAGTCCGCCCTGACTCGGAAATTAAACGAATGACCATGCAGGATTTACCCAAAGAACTCCAGGAAGCAGTGAAGCCGGAGGTGTGGGACTTTACTGGGAAAGATGTAGGGTTGATGAAAAATGTGGACCCCATACAGATAGCAATAAAGGACAATGCGGTATACCCCAATACTAAACCCTACAGGATGAATGCAGAAGTGAAAGCTGGTGTTGCTGTGGAAATCAAGAAATTGTTAGAAGGAAACATCATACAGGAGGTGATGAGTAGCCCATGTAACTCTCCGATTATGGGCATTAAGAAACCTAGTGGCAAGTACAGAGTAGTGCAGGATTTGCGAAAAGTTAACAAAATAGTAGTTCCCTGTTGCCCTATTGTCCCGAACCCGGCAGTGATTCTGTATCAGATTCCCTGGGATGCTGAGTGGTTCACAGTGATAGACTTGTGTCATGCATTCTTTTCCATTCCGTTGCATCCAGATAGCAAATTTCTTTTCTCATTTGCCTTCGAAGGTCACGTATATTGCTGGAACCGGGTCCCTCAAGGGTATACAGAGAGCCCCTCTATCTTTAATCAGATCTTGAAAAAATGTTTGGAAACTTTAGTCCTACCTGGGAACTCTGTCTTAGTGCAATATATAGACGACCTCTTGGTGGCGTCTAAAAGTCATAAGGATTGTGTGATTGACACCATTGCCCTACTGAATCACCTGTGTGAAAAGGGACATAAAGTGTCCCCTGACAAGTTACAGTTTTGTGCAAAATCGGTGAAATATCTGGGGCACCAGATAGAAAAAGGTGTCAGAAAAGTAACATCAGAAAGAGTGAGAATAATTCAAAAGATGCAGTTGCCCCGTACTCAGAAAGAAATAAGAATGTTCCTGGGTGTGATAGGATACTGCAGGCAGTGGATTCTGGGATTTGCAGTCCTAGCTAGGCCCTTGATAAAAATGACCAAGAGAGGAACACCCGAGATTGTAGAATGGGATGATGAAAGCTTAACGGCATTCACCAAACTGCGAGATTGTCTGTGTACAGCCCCTGCATTGGGAATGCCAGACTATTCCAAAGAATTTGCCCTATTCTGTGACACTCGCGATAATTGCGCGTTGTCTGTCCTAACTCAAGAACATGGCACAACCAGAAGGCCTGTGGCATATTTATCTGCCACCTTAGATCCAGTGGCTGCTGGATTACCAGGTTGTCTGAAAGCAGTAGCTGCTACCTGTGCCAGTTTAGAACAGAGTGAGTCAATTGTCATGGGACATCCGGTAACTGTGTATGTTCCGCATGGAGTGGTAATTTTGTTGACCAGAACTAAAACACAGTATCTCACCCCTAGTCGGCTGACTAAATATGAGAGGATTCTTGTGGGTGCTGCAAATGTAAACATTGTTAGGTGCAGTATTCTGAACCCAGCCACTTTACTCCCCGACCCAAAGGATATGGAAGGGGGGGTGGATGATGAACACGATTGCATAGACTTAACTGAATTCAACACCAAGCCACGCCCAGACATAAAAGAAACGCCCTTGCCTGAGCATGACAAAGAATTATTTGTAGATGGTTCATGTCTAAGGCATGAACAAGGAGGCCTGAGTGCTGCCTATGCAGTAGTGTCCTTCGAGAAAATTGAGGAAGCAGGTTATTTATATCACATCAAGTCTGCACAAGTAGCCGAATTGATTGCTATGATAAAAGCTTGCCAAATTGGGAAGAACATACGCATAACAGTGTACACTGACAGTCAGTACTGTTATGGAGTCGTGCATGACTTTGGCCAATTGTGGCTACAGAGGGAGTTCCTGACTTCATCAGGTACCCCTATTCGAAATGGAAAGGTTATTCAAGACCTTTTAGAGGCAATCCAGTTACCAAAGGAACTGGCAGTGGTAAAATGTGCTGCTCATAAGAAGAGCATGGACAAGGTATCACTGGGAAACGATTATGCTGATCGAGTGGCCCAATGGTGCGCAAGAGATCGGTATATCGTGAATCCAAAACGAGGGGGGCCAGGAACCAGCTGCCAACTTCAGGTGTTTGAGGAAGTGCCTACATGGGATGAAGTGAAAGAGTGGCAGCAGGCGGCACCTTGGCAAGAAAGAGAGAAGTGGAAGGATGATGGGTGTCGACCAAGACGTGTGGATGGTGTCATCTTAGGTCCGACTGGGATGCCTGTATTGCCTAGACACTTACTTAGCACAATGGCGAGGTTGATACATGAAGGATCACACATTGGTAGGGATGCCATGATTCTAGTGTTCCAACAGACTTGGTACAGTAAAAAGTTCAGGAAAGTAGCAGAATCCCTCTGCCAGAGGTGCCTGACATGTCAAAAGATGAACCCAGGGAAAAAGACTGTAGTGGAACTGGGAAAAATTGGGAGGTCCGGGGGTCCCTTTGTAAGGATACAGGTCGATTTCATCACCATGCCCCGTTGTGAAGGGAAAAGATATGTCCTTGTCATGGTCTGTTTATTTTCTAAGTGGGTGGAAGCTTTCCCTACTCCCCAAAATGACGCAAAAACAGTAGCTAAGTGTTTATTAAAAGAACTGATACCCAGGTTCGGGGTTCCAGTCACTATTGAATCAGATCAAGGCTCACATTTTCAGAATGCAGTGATCGATGAACTCTGTAAGGCCTTTGGAATTTCCCAAAGGCTTCACTGTGCCTACCGTCCAGAGGCTTCTGGAGTAGTGGAACAAATAAATGGAACTATCAAAAACAGACTAGCCAAACTGTGTGATGCAACTAAATTGACCTGGGTAAAGGCCCTGCCCTTGGTCCTGATGGGACTCAGAAGTATCCCTGATCGCAAAACAGGCCTAAGTCCCCATGAAATCATTATGGGAAGAGTGATGAGACAAGCATGGGTGCCTGGAAGCAAACTGTTGAGTATTACTGATGATTTGGTACTTGAATACTGCAAGAGATTGGGTGACCAAGTGCGTTCTATCTCTCGCCAGATCGGAGAAGACGCCATCCTCAATCCAACGACTCCTCTCCACAAACTGGTCCCGGGGGACTGGGTGAAGATAAAGAAGCACACTCGGAAGACCTGCCTGGAGCCAAGGTGGGGAGAAAAACGTCAGGTGATTCTGGTTACTACCACAGCAGTCAAGTGTGCCGGGGTTCCGCGTTGGATACACACCAGCCACACCCAGAAGGTACCACCAGACGAAGTGCCTGAAGCAGAAGGACGTCCAGCAGAGGACTCTGCAGGAGCCAGACCAGAGGTAGCTGACAGCGTACAGCCCAGTACCAGTCAAGCTGCAGAATCAGCAGACGTTGGCCCAAGAATAGTTGACAACGAACTACCAGGAGCCCAGCCTGCTGAAGGAGTCCAAGGAGCTGAGCCAGAAGTAGCTGAAGACGAGCTGCCAAGCATATGGCCAGAAGAGTGGATTCCATTGATTGACCTCACTGAAGACCCTATTCGAACAAATGAAAGACTTTGGGAAGGTAGAGAGTGGACTAGTCAGGAAAAGCAAGGCATAGGCGAAGAGCCTCAGAATCTTGAGATTCACATCAAAACTGAGGAAGGAGAAGGTCAGACAGGGACAGAGCACGTGATTGATACAGAACAAGTGAATAAGACTGAACAAGTGCCCGATACTGAACAAGTGAAGGATCTCGAACAAGAGAGGAATACAGAACAAGTGATTGATACTCCACCACTGACACCTGATATTGGGAAGGGACAGACTAGACATAGTGTAATAATTCGAGCAGAAGAAAATCAAGAGATCGAAGAGCTTGAACAGGATCAGATAGGATTAGGAGAAAGTGTTCAGGAAATAGAATCAGAGACACTTGAAGAGCAAACACACAGTATACCTGAACAAGGCCAGATTAGTACCCAGGCAGAAGAAACAGATACTAGCCCTGGAATTAGTCAGATAGAAGAAGAGGAAACTGAAGCAGAATTGCCACAAGCTAAGGAGAATAAAAGGGCAAGAGAAGGAAACGAAGTCCAAGTACCAGCCAAGAGACTTAAGAAAAGAAAGCATCTTGAGCCTAAATACATAAAGAAATTGAGATTGAGAATAAAAACAGTAGAAGAAAAACGTGCAGAAGAAAGGAGAAGTGCTCGTATAGCAGAACAACCAGAAGACTCTTCCAAAAGAAGGAGTGATCGGATAAAGAGACAAAACAAAAAGTACAAGTCACCTGAATGGACACTTGTGTTAGAAGAGCTTGAAGATCTCGACATCACTGACGTAAGTGACGGAGAGCCCGTCCCTGAGTACTCTGACGAAGAGGAAGAAGAGCCACCGTGAATTTGCACAAAGTAAGATACTCGTGTAAAGTCACAAAGAGGGGTCGAGAAACTTCTTCTGAGCCATAATGTCTGATTCAACAGTGAATGGTAGACCTAGTCGCAGCTGTTGCAAAACTTGCTGCAAGGTATGTGTCTGTAGTGTAGTTGTCCTGATATTACTCTGGATAGGACTAACAATCTTTATACCCTTTGCTGTGAGTAAAGATACTAACATTGTCCCTACTGAAATTGTAAATACTGACAGTGAATAGCTGACAACACAGAGTGTAGCTAGACATGAAAGAGCACTGAGACAAACAAAACAAGACTTAGAAGCATCAGATGAGGAACTACATTATCATAGAATCAAAAACAGGACACGCTTAAATGTTTTCGCAAACTTGTTAATACACTATGTAGAGACTATGGAAATTGAAGATTGCTATGTCTGCATGAAGCTACCTACTTCTGTGGCTGAAGGCGTGACATACCATCACTTGCCACTGACATACGGAATTTCCTGTAGCATTTTAGCTAGCTTATTTTACAAAAGAGGACCGTTACAGTACTATTACTCTAACAATGACGTGATCTTTTCTGAGCTTCCTATACGTGGGAACTTGAATCCTGTACATACCAAAAGTGATGCAATACGATACATGGGAGATTATTTCCGGACTATAGGTAACATTGACATAGCGGACGCACACAGAGATAACTTGACTTGTTCTTTGCATGAGCAGGAAAAGATGTTCCTAAACATGGCAGAGAAAAGGAGAATTAAAATACAAAAGAAGGCTAATGACGAAAGTCAGAAAAAGCCAAAGTGGGCAGAGAACATGGAAGGCACCTCAACTGGTGGGGCGGGTCCTGCTCTGTTGCTGGATTTTGAAAAGAAAGGCAAGCTATGTCTTCACCGCGAGAAGACTAGCTATTATAATAACATTTTCATTGGTTCCAGTGAATGCGAACATAATTACAAGGTAATTGGAGGTTGGGGTTTCAAAAATGGGTCAGAGCCTGTGTTTCCTGGAATTTATTATATTTGTGGGGACAAGGCTTATTTCAAATTGCCGGATCACTGGTAAGGAAGTTGCTATTTTGGCATTGTCTTCCCGAAAATATACCATGTGAATGGAGGCGCTGGAAGCAGTGAAAATACTAATGGCTTAGTGCGTAGTAAAAGAGAAAGTATAGGTGAAATTATGGGTAGTATTTTCAGTGCACTGATACCTGGAGTGGGAGTGGTTCTGAACACTCACAGAATTTGCAAATTGTCTACTATAGTGGATGTATTGTCTACTGAGACAGCTCATGGATTTCTGCTGGTCAATACTGAAATGGTTGCGATCAGATCAATGGTTTTGCAGAATCGACTTGCTCTTGACACCTTATTAGCAAAAGAGGGCGGAGTCTGCCGGATGTTGAAGGCGCAACATTGTTGCACTTATATTCCGGATAAAAGTGTACAGATCAAAAGATATGTGAAAAATATTACTAATTTGGCAAAGGAACTCAGACCACTCGAGGTTGATAGTGCCTGGAAGAGACTGGTAGATGGTCTCTCAAATGTAGGTCATTGGTTCGCTAGTATAGGTAAAGGCTTATTGCTCAAAGTACTGATGCCAATTGGGATTATAGGTCTCATCTTATTTTTCATATTTGTCTGCTGCAAATGCCGCAAGCGCACCGGAAAGCATGAAGTAAATGCCAGAGGGGTGAAACGAAGTGTGGATGAGATTGAATTGGAAGAAGTGAATGATCAAATATACAAAAAGGTGAAGACTTCTCACCCTACCAAAACTGAAAGAGAGAAATTGGAACGATTGCTGGAAGAGATAGAATTGTATAAAGTGTGAAAGAAAGTTGGCATCTGGTTCCATTTATTTGTGATGATAGTAAATATCATCAAAGAGGGGATTGATGAAGCAAAGCTTCGCATATTTGCGACCTTGCTGTATTCAAGAACCTCGTTTATGTGTAACAAGGTAATAAATGTACGTCTTACTAACATTTATATTAAGTTTGAGTAAAAGTTTATGACGCTTGCTTATGTGTATATCTAATGCATTTAATCCGTGTACTTAAAATATGGCCGCCGCTTGTAATTTAGTTACTGCGCATGCGTCAGCCACACTCACGTGTCCTGACGCGTCTGCAGAGTTGGAGGGAAAATTATGCGCATGCGTAATACATAGCTGTGCCCATCATGTGGTACTGCTCGTGACACTGCTCTTGTGCCTGTTTCCATGTAGCTAACATTTAGACTGCATAAGTATATGTTATAATGATAAGTTGAAAGTACAACCCTGTGAATGTGATTTCATAACGTTATTTCTGTGTATTAATTTGTTCTCGCTTACTTTTCATGTACCGCGGGGAATGGGGGTCCAAACTGATTGGGAGCCATATTGACGGTCTCTTCTGCGCATGACCAGAGAATACTGAAAGGTGGCCACTTTGGACAGTGGAACTCAGCCAGCTGGCAGCCACAGTCAAGATGCGCCTGGGAAAGCCACCTCTGCGCTACGAGAACGGCGAATGTTGCTCCTCATGTGTTACAATGTAAATTTTCACTCGTATTTCTGCACAGTTCTCATGAGAACCCCAATCTCTCTAGGCGGTACCCAAGTATGCTAATATAGGCTCGAATTAGCGTGTTCTGATTGGTGTGTTACCCAAATCCTACTTTAGGACCAATCAAAATTGAGGGATTCTGACACTTTGCAACATTGGGGGGGTAGTACACCGTCCCAAAAGAGTATATCTACCCTGGGTTTACCTAGGGAATTGTCCGACTTGTCTGGTTTAGCTGACCTGTCACTGACCCATCGTACTCAATAGGTGACTGAAGATACAGAGAGCTGCGGAGCACTCTGTCCTAAATTGACCATAGACTAAGGTTCTACTGAACCTTAAAGTGCTGGCGAAGCACTTTGCTGGGAGTTCGCTGACCCAATCGGGGTCTTGATCGATAGCTGCAGAGAGGGTGGAGCGCAGGCGTTGCTTCCAAACTGCGGGTGCGGTCCTGTCCTGAGCGGTCCTGTCCTGAGGGTTTGCTGTCCTGTCCTGAGGTCCTGTCCTGATTCCTTATCTGAGGGTATCCTGTCCTGTCCGGGGTGTCCATTCTGCACCTGCTGTTCTTTGAGGGGTATCCTTCCTTGAGGGTTTCCTGTCCTTAACTGACCCGTGGCCAGGGTTTGGTTTCCACACCAGTCTAGGTAAATACTGCTCTAAGTTCTTTAAAACTTGCACCTTTCTATATTTCTACCTTTTGCTATAATAAAGTGACACCTTTGCATATGTTGATTTTCCATGCTTTTACCGCAAACTATTGAACGAAAGTCATTTGCATATTTTTCATGATATGTTCCCATGTCACCCAATCTTTTAGAGATTATATTTTGCATTGCTGTTTGTCATTTCCTGATATGGTCTAGAACCTCCTTACCTAGGCTGTTTAAAGGTCCCTTTACTTTAAGCTTAGCGTGTTACTCTTTATAGGCCTTCCTATAGTTACCCATGCATAGTCTGTCCGTGCTTGAAGATTTTGAGATTGTGTAGTATTCTTCATTTATATTCAATAGAAATTTTCAATGATTACCCTGTCATTATTTCTTTATAGTTATATCATTTACATTTTACTAGTCATTGAATGTCTCATTCTCGTGTATTTGATGCAAGAAAACAATGAACTTTAGATAAACATTTTAAAACTTCCAGTTGTCCGTGGTCATTTAAACAATATTGAATGTCATTTGAAATTGCATTTCGCTGCCTTTCCTTTTACAGCTAGGCCCCTGATTCATTGATGTCATAGGTACCCGTGTTGGTGGATGGTAAGTCGGGTACACTGAGTAATCACAGTAGGGAACACACACAATTGGTAGCAGCCCGTGAAGTCGCCAGGTCAATGAATAGTGTGAATTGAAAGTATATGGGCCCTGAAGCCGGAAACGGCGGAATCATTGGCTGGGTGACCTCGCGCGCTCTATCAGAAGCGCTGCTTTGAGGCGCGCTTTAGCAGTCAGGTGGACTGTCTAGAGGCTGCTTCGTGTTCATTACTGCCCGTGCTTACTATATAAGGAAGGCAGGAGGTAGGCTCTCCTTGATTAGACGCCACATCGCTGCAATTACGCCAGCATTTGGACTCATTAGAACGCTTTTAAGCGCATTTTTTAAACGTCCCGTTTTGTCTTTTATTTTATTCTTTCACTCACAGTTATTCCCTGTTTTTATCCCAGATCGCATTGCCTCACCTTAAACTGTGCCTCCACCGCTATTTCTGGCGGGCCGGTCCCTCACGCTCCTGTACCAGGTGGGCGCCATCTTGGGTAGGTGTTGGAAGCGCTGCATTGAGGCGCGCTCTAGCAGTCAGGTGGACTGTCTAGAGGCTGCTTCGTGTTCATTACTGTCCGTGCTTACTATATAAGGAAGGCAGGAGGTAGGCTCTCCTTGATTAGACGCCACATCGCTGCAATTACGCCAGCATTTGGACTCATTAGAACGCTTTTAAGCGCATTTTTTAAACGTCCCGTTCTGTCTTTTATTTTATTCTTTCACTCACAGTTATTCCCTGTTTTTATCCCTGATCGCATTGCCTCACCTTAAACTGTGCCTCCACCGCTATTTCTGGCGGGCCGGTCCCTCGCGCTCCTGTACCAGGTGGGCGCCATCTTGGGTGGGTTTTGGAAGCGCTGCATTGAGGCGCGCTCTAGCAGTCAGGTGGACTGTCTAGAGGCTGCTTCGTGTTCATTACTGCCCGTGCTTACTATATAAGGAAGGCAGGAGGTAGGCTCTCCTTGATTAGACGCCACATCGCTGCAATTACGCCAGCATTTGGACTCATTAGAACGCTTTTAAGCGCATTTTTTAAACGTCCCGTTTTGTCTTTTATTTTATTCTTTCACTCACAGTTATTCCCTGATTTTATCCCTGATCGCATTGCCTCACCTTAAACTGTGCCTCCACCGCTATTTCTGGCGGGCCGGTCACTCGCGCTCCTGTACCAGGTGGGCGCCATCTTGGATGGGTGTTGGAAGCGCTGCTTTGAGGCGCGCTTTAGCAGTCAGGTGGACTGTCTAGAGGCTGCTTCGTGTTCATTACTGCCCGTGCTTACTATATAAGGAAGGCAGGAGGTAGGCTCTCCTTGATTAGACGCCACATCGCTGCAATTACGCCAGCATTTGGACTCATTAGAACGCTTTTAAGCGCATTTTTTAAACGTCCCGTTTTGTCTTTTATTTTATTCTTTCACTCACAGTTATTCCCTGTTTTTATCCCAGATCGCATTGCCTCACCTTAAACTGTGCCTCCACCGCTATTTCTGGCGGGCCGGTCCCTCGCGCTCCTGTACCAGGTGGGCGCCATCTTGGGTAGGTGTTGGAAGCGCTGCATTGAGGCGCGCTCTAGCAGTCAGGTGGACTGTCTAGAGGCTGCTTCGTGTTCATTACTGTCCGTGCTTACTATATAAGGAAGGCAGGAGGTAGGCTCTCCTTGATTAGACGCCACATCGCTGCAATTACGCCAGCATTTGGACTCATTAGAACGCTTTTAAGCGCATTTTTTAAACGTCCCGTTTTGTCTTTTATTTTATTCTTTCACTCACAGTTATTCCCTGTTTTTATCCCTGATCGCATTGCCTCACCTTAAACTGTGCCTCCACCGCTATTTCTGGCGGGCCGGTCCCTCGCGCTCCTGTACCAGGTGGGCGCCATCTTGGGTGGGTGTTGGAAGCGCTGCATTGAGGCGCGCTCTAGCAGTCAGGTGGACTGTCTAGAGGCTGCTTCGTGTTCATTACTGCCCGTGCTTACTATATAAGGAAGGCAGGAGGTAGGCTCTCCTTGATTAGATGCCACATCGCTGCAATTACGCCAGCATTTGGACTCATTAGAACGCCTTTAAGCCCATTTTTTAAACGTCCCGTTTTGTCTTTTATTTTATTCTTTCACTCACAGTTATTCCCTGTTTTTATCCCTGATCGCATTGCCTCACCTTAAACTGTGCCTCCACCGCTATTTCTGGCGGGCCGGTCCCTCGCGCTCCTGTACCAGGTGGGCGCCATCTTGGGTGGGTGTTGGAAGCGCTGCATTGAGGCGCGCTCTAGCAGTCAGGTGGACTGTCTAGAGCACTACTTAAACCGGATAATATGGCGCGCAGCAAGTGTGCGCTGCGAGTGCGCCGCAGTGATGCCGGAGTCACGCCAGAGTCCAGCCCGTCTGCGCCCGTCCGCGCTGAGGACGGACAGGACGGCTGGACGTCTGGCCCAGGGAATGCTAAGCCCTTTAGATATTCGACCCATACCCTGCTCGCGCTCAAACCCCCCAGACTTACATGCTTCCATACATGTTCCCCTGACGACATTTTACGCCCGCTATTGTGCGGTTGCCGGATGATACATATGGTAAGGCCCTCATCCTCTCTATCTAGATATATACCTAAATCATCCACCTTCCCTAGAGCCAGGCATTTAAAGGAAAATGGTATCCTTTTAAATGCTCGTTCACTCATTAAAAACAATATTTCATTTAGGGAATTTGTATTAGACAGGAAGCCCTCCCTGGTTTTTGTTACAGAAACCTGGGCAAAGGAATCCTCCGGTCCAGATCTTATTGAAGCCATTCCAGAGGGATATCACCTGGCTCGTCAAGATAGACTGGGTCGGGTGGGAGGTGGGCTAGCTATTCTCTATGAGGACCACCTTCAGTGTCACACTGCCTCCATTACTGTCCCTATGGATAGTTTTCAAGCTCTTTACTTCTCTATAAAAGATGGTCATAGAGCCTTCTTTAATGGAATTTTGGTATATCGTCCTCCGGGCTCACGCTCTGATTTTGGCCAACGGCTCCTCCATGTCCTAGAACCTTATTTTGGTCGGAAAGATCTTACAGTTCTTGGAGACTTTAATTTTCATTTGGAGAACTATGATAGTAGCGATACTATATCCTTGCTAGATGCTATGTCATCTTGTGGATTTGCCCAATTAGTTAAAGGGGCTACTCATCGAGCTGGCCATACGTTGGACGGGATTTTTTCCAATGATGAGAGGCTCTCGATCAATGACACTATCTCTTTGTCATGGTCCGACCACCTGGCTGTCTCATTTGAGTTAGTCTGTCCGCCTACTCAAACATTTAATAATATCTTGAGCAAAAAGGAAAGCCGCAGAAATTTTAAAAACATCTCTAACAGCTCCTTTACCCCATGGGCCCTCAATTTGCTTTCTTCCCAAGGGGAAAGTGTTTCCACAGCTGTCCTTCAGTATGAAAATACAGTGACTGAGGCACTGGATGAATTAGCCCCGAGCCGACTATGTCACCGAGCCAGGAAAAGGACCTCTGCCCCTTGGTTTTCGGAACACCTTAGACTCCTTAGACAAGAAGTGAGGAAGCGGGAGCGACTGTGGCATTCTGGCTGGGACCTAAAGGATAAGGAATTCCATAAGACTTTGCTGAGGAAATACAAGGCGGAAATCATAAAGGCCAAACAAGAACATCTCACGGCTTTGATTACTTCCTTGACGTCGCCTAAGGAGCTCTTCAGGGTAGTCGATTCTCTTATAACTCTTCAAACCCCTGATCCCGTTGTAGCTTCCCAAGAGCTGTGCAATAATATTGCCTCTTTTTTCCAGTCTAAAATATTGGACATTTATTCAGCCTTGGAGCTTCAAAGATCTTCTATCATTGAGTCTCCCGCCCTGGGGAAGATGGACCATGCCCCTGCAGATATACTTCCCATGGGAACCCTAGACGCTTTTCCTCCTCTCTCCCTAGAGGATCTAGATATCCTTCTCAACAAAACTAAATCGGGCTCTCCTCTGGATGTATGCCCCCTCAGGATTCTTAAACAGTGTAGGGATACTCTCCTCCCCCCTCTGGTCGATATTATGAACAGAGCAATGAGGGATGGTCATTTTCCCACTCAATGGAAAAATGCAGTGATAAAACCTTTACTTAAAAAGGCTACTCTGGATCCTGTGACTCTAAAAAATTATCGCCCCTTATCATTGCTTCCAGCTCCAGCAAAGATGCTGGAAGCACATCTTAATAAACATCTTGCCGCATTTGTAGAGAGCTCGGGTTGTCTTGATTCATCACAACATGGTTTCAGGAAGGAACACAGCACCGAGTCGGCCCTCACCATAGTGTTGGATAATATCCGCACGTGTGTTGATGGGGGCCAGACCACCCTCCTGATCCTTCTGGATCCCACGGCAGCTTTTGATACCCTCTCTCCCTCAGTGCTAACATCTTGCCTGAGGGAGGTAGGGGTGCAGGGACCAGCCTTAGCTCTACTCACTTCTTTCCTCAGTCATCGAGTGCAAAGAGTGAAGTTGGGGGAATATCTATCTCCATCCCGACCTGTGCAATGTGGGGTCCCCCAGGGGTCGGCTCTTAGTCCGACCCTATTCAACATCTATGTGACCCCACTTGCCAGGCTTATTATATCTTATGGGATGGAGATAGTATCCTATGCGGATGACACTCAGATCCTCGTCTCTCTCTCTCAGTCAGGTGCTCCGACTGCCTCCAACTTTAGATCTTGCATGGAGGCAGTCGAACAATGGATGATCCATAATTCATTGAAACTGAATGGAGAGAAGACAGAGGTGATGGTGCTTGGGGGAAAAGATGATGTGTGGTCATCTTCTTGGTGGCCAGACTCATTAGGAGCCTGCCCCACCCCTACCTCCGCGAAAAATCTTGGGGTCATGATTGATCCTGCCCTCAATCTAGGTAAACAGGTTAGTAGAACCATCTCCACTTGCTGGGGCATTATCCATATCCTGAAGAGGATAAGGCATTATCTATCTCTACAGGCAAGAAAACAGCTTGCAGTTGCCCTCATTGGTTCTCGTCTGGACTACTGCAATGCGCTGTATGCTGGACTGAGTAAAAGCCTACTACGGCGCTTGCAGGTAGTCCAGAACGCTGCCGCCAGGTTTGTGCTGGATCTCCCTAAACGCGCCTCAGTTTCAGCGGCCAGAAAGCTATTACACTGGCTCCCTGTTGAGGATCGTATTCATTTCAAGATCCTATGCATGACCTACAGGGCTCTTTCAAAAAATAGTTCCACTGGCATAGGATCTATCCTGTCCCGCTACCTTCCTTCTAGGGACTTACGTTCCTCTAGTAAATCTCTTCTGTCCGTCCCTCGCTCTAGAAGAGCAAAATGGGGTGGCAGGGCATTTTCCTCCTTGGTGCCCAAGTGGTGGAATGCCCTCCCATTGGAACTAAGATCCCTATCAACCCTCCAGGCATTTAGAAGTGCTTTGAAGACACATCTTTTTGTGCAGGCATACTTGTAATGGTGTCAGGTCTATAGATTCAAAATATATATTGTTAGGCGCCTTGATGCCTTCGGGTTACTGTTTGCGCGTTATAAATTTTATTCAATCAATCAATCAGTGAACTGCACACACAGGCCCTGCAATAGCAGGCCTGGGACAGGTTTGAAAGGCTAGGGCAGGGGGCCACCAGGAGTCATCCCAGGTGGAGGGGGATGATCCCAGGATGAGGACTTCCATCTTGTCTGAGTTCAGTTTCAGGCGGCTGTTCTACATCCACTCGGCGATGTCTTTCATTCCTTCGTGTAGGCTGGCTCTGGCGGTGGCGGGGTCGTTGGTGAGGGAGAGGATCAGCTGGGTGTTGTCGGCGTAGGAAATGATGTTTAGGTTGTGTTGGCGTGCGATGGCCGCGAGGGGGCTCATGTAGACGTTGAAGAGGGTGGGACTGAGTGAGGATCCTTGCGGTACGCCGCAGGCGACATCGGTGGCCACGGATCGGAACGGGGGGAGGCGGACTCTCTGGGTTCTTCCGGCAAGATACGAGATGATCCACTCCAGTGCCTTCTCTTGGATTCCGGTGTTGATGAGGTGCTGTATTAGTGTGCGGTGGCAAACTGTGTCGAACGCTGCAGAGAGGTCCAGGAGGATGAGGGCAGCTGTTTCCCCGTTGTCGAGCCGGGATCTGATATCGTCGGTGGCTGCGATGAGGGCGGTCTCAGTGCTGTGGTTCGCTCGGAAACCGGACTGTGAGGGGTCGAGGGATCCGTTCGTCTCGAGGAAGGCGGCGAGCTGTTTGTTGACGGTCTTCTCGATGACCTTGGCAGGAAAAGGGAGGAGGGAGATGGGGCGGAAGTTCTTGAGGTCGCAGGGGTCCGCTGTTGGTTTCTTCAGGAGGGCGCTGAGCTTGGCATGCTTCCAGCTCTCCGAGAAGGTGGCGGTGGTGAAGGAGATGTTGATGATGTCCAGCCAAGTCAGCGACCCCAACTGCCCAAGGACCAGCATCAGGACCAGAAAGAAAGCATAGGCAACCTGCAGAGACCAAGATCGAATCAGCTAAAATCCAACCCCAAGGGTCTAACACATCAACAGCCCCTGAACCACATTGAACTGACATGGCCCCCTAACCAATGTCGACCAAGGGCACCGCTAGGCCGAGCTGCAATCAATGGGAACCAGGGGAAAAGAAGGCCAAAACAGGAAACCCATGGAAGAACTCGTCCAGAAACAGCATGCACGAAGGATGACACCCACATCAGGAACCTCAAGAGGCGACATCAACGTAGACAGGGCAGCCTCCAAGAAATGAGACCACCCAAGAGGCTAAAGGAGATGACTTGACAACCTGAAACACCCAACAGTGACCACCTGTAGCACGCCCCTGACCCAACCATTCCGGCAGGAGCAAGGATCAGGGAAGACAAGACCATCCAGTACAAAGCATAATGGACACCACAACCAACACAGGAGGAGCGGACCACGTGTCCAGGATGGCAGAGGAAGAAACAAAAGGCTTCACCCTAATTGACACCAAAGAAATAGGGCCAAGAGGAAAGGCCAAGAATCGAAGCAGCATAAGTGTGAAGCGGGACCCAAAGGAGCCCCTAACCAGCATCACCAAAGAGCTCCCATACCAACAAGTACCAGGGAACTAGAAAACATACCAGTCAAGTGGCTTGGCCAACAACCCAATTCCGCCAATGTGCCCACAAAAAAAAACCCACTGGAGCAACAGAAAATAACCCAGATTCCACTGTAACAAGTGGCAGAACACACGCCCATCCAAAAGAGACTGAACGCAGGACTCTCTTCTAGTCCAACAGACCTCCCTTTTAGCATTTGCTAATTAATTTTACTACTATGGAAAGCTGAACTCTCTGAATTAAGTAATGAACATATTCCAAATGTAATCATACACCATCAATACTTGAAAATGCCCTCGTCAATGCACATCAAGTCCTGGATATCCTGCATCATCATGGCCTTGTTCTTAGAGTCGTGTGATAGGTGTTTGGGGTGAGGTGTTAATGTTTGCACACAACAGGCATAGCAGGCAGGAAGGCAGTGTATTCACAGACAACATGTTAAAATAATACCAGCTATGGCGACCAGGAAGATGAGAATCTTTCAACTCCAGGACGTGAAAAGGCCCCAAAACAACCCAATAAAAGCCCATATACCATTCTCTTGGTGTATGTCAGAGGCAAGCCTTTGGAGCTTCTGTATAGCAGCATACATGTTTGGAGCATGGTCTAGTATGTATACACAGCAGCTACTGTTGATGATGTGGCAGGCCCCACCCCGGTCAGCAAGGATGACATCTAATACCATCCAGTTTTGAAGGGCAACGAGTCTCGTAGCCTGGAGCTCAGCTGTAATATTAGTCAGAATACCAGCAGTTACATTTATTACTCCTTTCCCCACCTTGATGAGTCTACGAATATTGAGACTATTGGCCATGGGGCCCCAAAAGGGAACAATACCTTTCATGGCATCAGTGAACTGCTGCAGTGTGGTGTCCGTCTGCAGTGTCAATAACACCCCTACATTGTTATCGGTGATACCTATGGTAATTGGATGGTGCTATGTTAGATCTGGGGGTCTCTAGTTGGCAGAGGTAGGTACCACTGTCCAAATAGGGACCCTTTCTTCTAGTCAGGGCAAGGAGATAACCCTCTGAGATAACCCCTGCTCACCCTCTAGGTAGCTTGGCACGAGCAGTCTAGGCTAACCAGAGGCAATGCGTAAAGTATTTGTACCAACACTCACAGTAACACAGTGAAAACACCACAAACTGACCCCACAACAGTTTAGAAAAATAAAGGTATTTTTAATCTAAACTACACAAGACCAAAACGACAAAAATCCAACATACACAGTTCAAGAATATGGTTTCGAAAAGAGTTCTTAAGGTTGCGTTAGAATTCTCTACGTTGCGATAGAATTCTCTACTGATGCGTGAAAAGTTCACAGTTGTGTCACGTTTACTCACAGTACCTTTTAGTTGCAACAAAGTTCCAAAAGCAGAAGCTGGTGCGGTGGAAAACAAGCGGTGCGTTGCTCCTGAGACCCTGGGGAGGCGATGCGACAGCCCCGCTGCAGCAGCGGGTGTGTTGCGACTAATCCGGTCTGTATGGGGAGGAAGGCCACTTGTGTGGATTCCGGTGCGTAGGTTCCGTAGGAAGTCTGTTCTCGCAAAGGCACGATGCGACGATCTCGTAGGGGCTGCGACGATCTCCGGGGCGACGATGCGCGGTCCAGTGGGGATCCTCTCTCTCGCAGCTCCTCGATGCGTTGATTCTGCGATGATGCTCGCAGCGACGTGATGCGGTCCGCAAGCAAGCGGTGCGGCGTTCTCACCCAGCGACGACAGGCTCTGCGACGATACTCGCAGCGATGTTCGATTCTCCCGCACCGGTCTGGTGCGTCCCGCAAACGAAGGATGCGACGTCTCTGGCAGCGGCGTCAGGCGCTGCGACGATCTCGACCTCCGTAGCGGCGGGAAACTTCTCGCACTGTCGGGGATGCGCTCCGCAAGCGAGCGATGCAACACTTTTCAGTTTCAAAAGTCACTCAAGCTTAGTTTCAATCTTCCCAGCTCAGGTCCAACCTCCAGAGGCCCCACAACTGGATCAAGCACTCTAGGAGGGACAGAACTCTCTCAGCAGAGTTCAGGGAAGCTGGGGGTGAAGTCCTTTTGTTCCTGGGACTTCAAAACAGGGAGCCAGCTCTTCTCAGGCCCTTGGAGATTCCTTCAAGACAGGGGACACAGCTCAGCAGCAAAGTCCTTCCCCTCTCCTTGGCAGCAAAGCAACAGGTCAGTCCAGCAGAGCAACAGCAGGACAATCTTCCTTCTTCACTTTCAGCTTTCTCCTTGGCAGAGGTTCCTTCTTGATTTCCAGGATGATCTAATTTTCTGTTGTCAGGGGTCCTGTACTTATACCCCTAAAGTCTTTGTTCTCTTGGTGCATGTGGGCCCTGAGCCCGGTCTGAACCAGTTCTGGGTGGATCCTGAGCACTTTGTTTTGCTGGCTGCATCTTTCCTTTCAGAGTGAGGGGCAGGGTCCTCAGCCGCCCAGCAGGGGGGTGGAGCCAGCATTGTGGAAGGCAGGCACAGCCCTATTCAGCCCAGGTGCTAACTCCTCCCACCACTCCAGTTGCAAATGCAGTCATTCAGCCTAGTGCTGACTCATCCATCCTGCTGGGGAATTCCCCAGCCCCTGTCACTCACAAACCAGACAGTCAATACACAAACAGGCCCAGGCACACAGAAGGGTCAGACAAGAGAACAGCAACTTTCTAAAAGTGCTGTTCTCAAACCCAGGATTTAAAAACAACCTTTCCTAAAAGATGTGTTATTAAATTCTGAGTTCAGGGATACTAGATACTTATGTCCTATCTTGTTCCTATGGGAAGAAATGCTGTTAACCACTGTAGCCAGCATCCCCCATGTTAATCTATGGAGCAAGAAAGCCTTACAATAGTGAAACACGAAAATGGCTGTAATTCACTACCAGAACATGTTACCTGCACCAGTACATGCTCTACTTTTCACATACACTGCACCCTGCCCAGGGGGGTACCTTGGGCCTTCCATAGGGGTGGCTGATGTGCACAAAAAGGGAAGGGTTAGGCCTGGTCAGTGGGGACACTGACCAGGAGGACATGGTAGTTCTAAACTGCCCATAGGCACTGCAGTGGCAGGCATGAGACACCATTTTAGAGCTACTCCTGTGGGTGGCACAATCTGTGCTGCAGGCCCACTAGTAGCATTTGTCATCACCAGCCCTGGCACACCCCGTGCACTTTACTAGGGACTTCATGGTGATACAAACATGCCAAACATGTATATCCAATCAGAATAACAATTTACACAGGGAGCACTTACACTCTGGTCTGGCACTGATCAGCAGTGGCAGAGTGTCCAAAGCATCTAAACCAGCAAAAAACGAAATCCAGCACAGCATCAAAAATACAGGAGGTAGAGGCAAAAAGATAGGGGAAACCACGCCAAAGATGCCAGGTCTAACACGTGTCCCCTCCAGCTGAAAGTGGGGAGAACTACCCACCCTCTTGGGAGTTCTCTTCACTAAGGCGGAAAAACCTGGACAGACCATCAGCGTTGGCGTGTTCTGTACCAGGGCGGTGTTCCACCGTAAAGTCCATTCCCTGTAGGGAGATGGACCACCTCAACAGCTTTGGATTCTCACCCCTCATCTGCATTAACCATCTGAGGGGCCTGTGGTCGGTCTGAACACGGAAGTGAGTCCCAAACAGGTAGGGCCTCAACTTTTTCAGAGCCCAGACCACAGCAAATGCTTCTCTCTCAATCGCACTCCACCTCTGTTCCCTGGGGAGTAGTCTCCTGCTAATGAAGGCTACCGGCTGGTCTCCTCCCTCCTCAGTGATTTGTGAGAGTACTGCTCCCACACCATGCTCTGAAGCGTCTGTCTGAACTATGAACTCACTGGAAAAATCAGGTGCCTTGAGCACCGGCGCTGTGCACATAGCAGTTTTCAGGGTTTCAAAAGCAGTTTGGCAGGCGTCAGTCCAGTCAACTCTTTTGGGCAACTTCTTGGAAGTGAGTTCTGTCAAGGGGGCGACAATGGTGCCATATCCCTTGACAAACCGTCGGTAATACCCGGTGAGTCCTAGAAAGGCCCTCACCTCTGTCTGGGTCTTGGGGGGCTCCCAAGCCAGAATGGTATCAATCTTGGCCTGTAGGGGCGCCACCTGGCCGCTCCCCACCTGGTGTCCCAAATACACCACAGATCCCTGCCCTATCTGGCACTTGCTGGCCTTGATAGTGAGGCCTGCCCTTTGCAGAGCCTTCAACACTTCGCAGAGGTGTTGCAGGTGTTCCTCCCACGTGGAGCTGAACACAGCAATGTCATCCAGGTATGCGGTGCTGAATTCCTCCAGCCCGGTCAGTACCTGGGTAACCAGTCTCTGGAATGTGGCAGGGGCATTCTTCAACCCAAAGGGCATGACACAGAACTGGAAGTGCCCCTCTGGCGTTGAAAATGCAGACCTCTCTTTGGCCCCATCAGTTAAGGCAATCTGCCAGTACCCCGAAGTCAAATCAAATGTACTGAGATACTGGGCAGCTCCCAACCGATCCACGAGCTCATCAGCTCTGGGGATGGGGTGTGCGTCAGTCTTCGTGACCACATTGAGCCCACGGTAGTCCACGCAAAACCGGAGTTCTGGAGGGCCACCGGGGGTAGCAGCTTTCTTGGGTACCAAGACCACTGGGCTAGCCCAGGGGCTGCTGGAGGGCTCAATCACCCCTAGCGCCAACATCTTGGAAACCTCTTCCTTGATGCTGGCCCTGACCTTGTCAGCTACCCTGTAAAATTTCTGTTTCACAGGCAGACTGTCTCCAGTGTCCACATCATGGACGCACCAGTTGGTGACTCCTGGGGTCAGGGAGAACAGGGAGGAGAACTGACCCAACACTTGGCGACAGTCACTCTGCTGTTCTGGGGTCAGGGTGGGCGAGAGGACCACACCATCCACTGACCCATCTTGCTCCTTAACTGCCAGGAGGTCAGGGAGAGGATCACTATCCTCTTCCATTCCTGCATCTGTAGCCAGGAGCATGGTTACTTCAGACCTCTTAAAGTGTGGTTTGAGGCGGTTCACATGCAAGACTCTCAGGGGTTGCCTGGGAGTCTTCAGGTTAACCAGGTAGGTTACCTCACTCTTCCTTTCCACCACCTCATATGGCCCAGTCCACTTGTCTTGGAGCGCACAGGGCTCCACTGGCGCCATCACCCACACTTCCTGCCCAGGTTGAAATTCGACCAGAGTGGTATTCTGGTCGTACCATCTTTTCATTTCTTCCTGGCTTGCTTCCAGGTTCGCCTGAGCGAGCTTCCTGAAGCGTTGTGTCTGGTTGCGGATGGCCAGCACATAGCTGAACACATCCTGGGGGGTTTTCCCACGGGACTTTTCCCAACCCTCCTTCACCAGTGAGAGAGGTCCTCTAACAGGCTGGCCATACAGGAGTTCAAAGGGACTGAACCCTAGGGACTTCTGAGGCACCTCCCTGTAGGCAAACAACAGGCATGGTAACAAGACGTCCCACTTGCGTCTCATGGGCTCCGCTAGGCCCATAATCATACCTTTCAGGGTCCGGTTGAACCTTTCAACCAACCCATTTCCTTGAGGGTGGTAAGGAGTGGTGAACTTATAAGTTACCCCACACTCCTCCCACAGAGACTTCATGTACTTAGAGATGAAGTTGGTACCTCGGTCGGAGACCACCTCTCTGGGGAACCCCACACGGGAAAAGATCCCCATCAATGCACGGCCCACCACGGGTGCTGTGATTGTCCTGAGAGGGACTGCTTCCGGGTACCGGGTGGCATGGTCCACCAAGACCAGGATGAACCTGTTGCCTAAGGCTGTCTTGGGGTCCAGGGGCCCTACAATGTCTATGCCCACCCGCTCGAAAGGGGTGCTCACTACTGGGAAGGGTTGAAGGGGTGCCTTCAACTTTGTTCCAGTCTTGCCACTGGCTTGACAGGTGTGGCAAGATCTGCAAAAGGAACCAACGTGCTTTCTCATCTGGGGCCAGTGGAAGTGGGTGACAAGCCGGTTTAGGGTCTTGTTTTGCCCCAGATGTCCTGCAAGAGGTACGTCATGAGCCAGACCCATTAGGAAGTTTCTGAAGCGCTCGGGTACCATCAGCACACGGGCTGCACCGGGCTCAGCAAACTTAGGCTCGCTATATAACAAGTCATCTTCCCAGTAGATGAAGTGATCTCTGGCTGCTCCACCTGCTGCCTGATCTACAGCCTGTTGCCGCAGACCAATTAGGGAAGGGCACTCCTTCTGCGCCTTGCAGAATTCCTCCCTGGAGGGACCACCTTCCTGCTGCCAATGGGTCAGCTCAGGCAAGTCTCCTAGTTCGGCTACCTGTTCCCCTATAGGTTCCAGGGCATCCCCCTCAGGTTCTGCTTCCTCCTGGACCGTGGGAACGGCTGGGGCTGATATCCCGCGCCCTCTGCCTCTTCCTCTCCTGGCAGGTCTCTGGGCCACTGTTTCAGGCTCCAGTTCTGCTGACTCCCCCCTACTGGCTGTCATAGCACGTGTGGACACACAGATCCACGCAGGCAAACCCAACATCTCCAAGTGAGTTCTGTGTTCTACATCCTTCCATGGAGAACTCTCCAGGTCGTTACCTAACAGACAGTCTACAGGCAAGGCATCACTGACAACTACCTCCAAAAGGCCAGAGACTCCCCCCCATTCAAAGGGAACACGCGCCAGCTTGCTGAAGCGCACTGAACTGTCAGCTGCCACTACAGGGCGGAGTACACCAGGGACGATTTGCTCTTCAGACACCCACTGACACCTCACGGATGTCACGCTGGCTCCTGTGTCTCTCAGAGCCTCAATCTCCCTCCCATTGATGGTCACCTTCTGCCCATATTTCTTAGTGTTAGAGGGCAGTAAGGTTTCCTGGACCACCTCTTGGTCTCCTAGAGAGACAAGGGCCATAACTGCTAGCTCCCCCCAATCACTAGAAACCAAATCCCCCCCCCAAAGCTACACTAGCTAACGCTGGGGCGGGGGCACCAGTGGGTGCTTGCTTCTTCTTGGGGCATTTTGGAGCTATGTGGCCCACCTCATTGCAGTGATAGCAGGTAGGTGGGACCCTGTTGTCTTTATTGTCCCGCCTGCCCTTAGAGGACCATGGCTGTTTAGGTTTGGGGGTTGGGATTCCTTTCCCTGGGAACTATTTTGGGGCCCTTCTGAGAACTCCTTTTGATTACCCTTGTCCCCCCCACTCTTCTGCTGGGGACCCTGCCCACCTTTGGCTGTGGTACCCACAATTCCTCTGTGGACCCTGGTACTGGTCCAGCGGTCTGCCTCCTTAGCAAGCTCAATGGGGTCTGTCAGCTTTCTGTCTAAAAGATGCTGGCGCAGCTCTGGAACACAAAGACTACTCAAGTGCTCCCAACTGATTAAATGCAACAACCCCTTAAAATCAGTTACTTTACTGCCCTTCATCCAACCTTCCAGTGCACGCGAGTACAAATTCACACACTCCATCCATGTCTCAGACTCTCTCTTCTTGGAGTTCCTAAACTGCAGTCTGTACTGCTCTGGGGTAAGGCCATACCTGAGACATAAGGCCTCCTTCATATTGGGGTAGGTCATGGCACCTGCTAATTCTAAGGGCTCTAGAGCACTCCTCCCAGAAGCCTCAAAATGTTTCCACAGGCCCGCCCCCCAATGCTGATGAGGCACACCATTCATCTTCAATGCAATTTCATACGAAGTGAACCAGGCATAAATATCCTCACCCCTATGGTAATTCTGTACCAGGTCCTTGGGAATATATACTTTACCCCCATGCACTGGCTGCGCGCTGCCACCATTTGAACTTGGAGTTGAAGCCAGACTGCACCATAAAGCATGTCTGTCCCTCGAGACAGATGTGTTTTTACCATTGTATATAACACCATGCAGCCCCAGTTGGCCACTATACTATGTATAATAATGCCACATCTCAGCGGAATGGAACACTGAAGCGAGCGTTGAGAAATGTAAGAATATGGCATACATAATGAAACTTTAGGAGTTGAAGCCAGAATGCACGACAAAGCACGTCTGTCCCTTGAGACAGAGGTGCAATTACCATTGTGTAGAACACCATGCAGCCCCAGTTGGCCATTATACTATGTATAATGACGCCACACTTCAGTGGAATGGAACACTGAAGCAAGTGCTATTGCAACTCGTTTGCCCGTATTGATAAAGTTTTGGCATAACTTTCATGTCGGAGCATTATCTCTTTAAGAACAATCAGGAGGCTCTATGACGTTGGAGTCACGTGATAGAGTACATGCCCAATAACGGTGTGTGTTTCTTCAGACTGTTATCGCACACCACGGCAGTTCCAAAGAGAGGAGACAAATTCATTCACTAACGGTAAGCGGGAACGAGGTGCTTGACAAAATCGAGCTCTTTTAGCAGACAGCCGCCAGGATTAGTTCTAAACCCCGTGCGTTGTTTTCTTTTCTTGTGTGCAGGCAGCGGGCAATTTAACTTCGAGCACGCTGCTCCCGGTTTTGCAAGAAGTTTATAAAACATATGGTGAGTGGCTTTCCTCAATCCTTCTTCGTAATACGGCCAGAAAACAGAAAGCATTGCAAGTTCTGACAAACATTTTTTCTTTAACCTTCAGATATGGCTACTCACTTCTTAACATAGGTAAGTGGGCGCTTTGACCACATGAGTAAAATAGAGCACTATTAGCTATGTCATATGGTAGCTGTGAATAGATGTGTCCATAAAATGCATGTTATGTCTTCTCATTTTTAGCTGTCTATCGTCTACCTAACATCCATTGGTGGAGTACTTAGTTCACTCTCTTAAAGGTATGTTGAGAGGTGCTTAACAGGAGGCGCGAAATTACTAGCCTATTCTTGAGAAGGTTTTTTTCAAGTAATGACACTTAAAAAGCTTTTTGTTTATTTTCTGTAGATTGTTGGTCCTGAGGAGAACTCCGCATTGGGGAGTTCGAAACGCGTCGACCCGGTTCTGGGTGCTTTTGTCAAAAATAAAATAGTGCTTGTAAATAGGGTGTACTAATAGGTTAAGTCCTGTGTATTTTACAAAGTATCAATCAAATCACCTGCAAGTGTATATATACAACGACAAAAGTATATATATATATAGTTTTTTTGACATCAGACCCTGTATATTTGCTTTGTTGTTTTGTATGATTGTGGATGGATGAATGGTTTGGCCAGAATGTAAGGTTGGATGTACTGTAAATTTTGTAAATTGTTATTGTAGAAATTATGTGTAAATATTAGTGTGCATTTTTTCGTTCTATTTGTATATACACCATAATTAAGTTGGTTGTCAAAGAAAAAAAGTTCCCACTAGTGTTAAAATAAATAAATAAACTAGTGATGTAAACTCAAAAAACGGACCCTTATGCTTTCTTTCGTATAGGTCTTTTTCAAATTAGTGAAGTCTCATCCGGTACTGGCACTTGTTTTGTTGTGTACTTAAATTGGGCTCAGCCTTACTGGTACGGAGTCACGACCCTGTGTCATTGTTTTAGGACCATTTGAACTGGCATCCACCTCCTTGGCTTTAAGATCCAGTTCTTTCATGCTCAATTCATGAGCCAAAAGCAATTTCTTTTCCTCTAGGGCATGAGCCTCTCTCTTGTCTTCCGCTGCTCTTTCTTTCTCCAATTCCAATTGCCTCAGTTTCATTTTCATGACTTCCAAGTCATATTCTCTCATTCTCTGATTTTCTTGTAACTCTTCTGGGGTGAGGCCCCTACCGGAGTGGTTGCTGCCAGCTCCTGAGCCTACTCTGCCCACTGGCAACTCTGTGCTTTGAAAACCATTTTCTACATCCACATCATCTCCCTCTTGTGCCTCCCAATGGGCTTTCAAGATTCTCTGCAGCTCCTCCTTTCTGTAGGCGCTTTTTATGGGGCACTCAAACTCAAGGCAGAATTTCCTCAGTTGCTCAACTTTGTATGAACACAAATCCTCAATGCAAAACTCTAATTCTGCTTCTGCCCCCTCACTGAGTGCCTTTCCTTTCGCAGACATGATGCTTTGAAGAGTTACTCAAAAATAGAAAATCAAAACCAAAAACCAGTAGTATGCGGTGGCGTAGTGGTCTGCCCTCACTAGTGATGTACACCAATTACTGTGGGTCAAGTACAAATACAAGTTCAAATCCCACCGCCTGACCACCAATGTTAGATCTGGGGGTCTTTAGTTGGCAGAGGTAGGTACCACTGTCCAAATAGGGACCCTTGCTTCTAGTCAGGGCAAGGAGATAACCCTCTGAGATAACCCCTGCTCACCCTCTAGGTAGCTTGGCACGAGCAGTCTAGGCTAACCAGAGGCAATGCGTAAAGTATTTGTACCAACACTCACAGTAACACAGTGAAAACACCACAAACTGACTCCACAACAGTTTAGAAAAATAAAGGTATTTTTAATCTAAACTACACAAGACCAAAACGACAAAAATCCAACAAACACAGTTCAAGAATATGGTTTCGAAAAGAGTTCTTAAGGTTGCGTTAGAATTCTCTACGTTGCGATAGAATTCTCTACTGATGCGTGAAAAGTTCACAGTTGCGTCACGTTTACTCACAGTACCTTTTAGTTGCAAAAAATTTCCAAAAGCAGAAGCTGGTGCGGTGGAAAACAAGCGGTGCGTTGCTCCTGAGACCCTGGGGAGGCGATGCGACAGCCCCGCTGCAGCAGCGGGCGTGTTGCGACGAATCCGGTCTGTATGGGGAGGAAGGACACTTGTGTGGATTCCGGTGCGTAGGTTCCGTAGGAAGTCTGTTCTCGCAAAGGCACGATGCGACGATCTCGTAGGGGCTGCGACGATCTCCGGGGCGACGATGCGCGGTCCAGCGGGGATCCTCTCTCTCGCAGCTCCTCGATGCGTTGATTCTGCGATGATGCTCGCAGCGACGTGATGCGGTCCGCAAGCAAGCGGTGCGGCGTTCTCACCCAGCGACGACAGGCTCTGCGACGATACTCGCAGCGATGTTCGATTCTCCCGCACCGGTCTGGTGCGTCCCGCAAACGAAGGATGCGACGTCTCTGGCAGCGGCGTCAGGCGCTGCGACGATCTCGACCTCCGTAGCGGCGGGAAACTTCTCGCACTGTCGGGGATGCGCTCCGCAAGCGAGCAATGCGACACTTTTCAGTTTCAAAAGTCACTCAAGCTTAGTTTCAAGCTTCCCAGCTCAGGTCCAACCTCCAGAGGCCCCACAACTGGATCAAGCACTCTAGGAGGGACAGAACTCTCTCAGCAGAGTTCAGGGAAGCTGGGGGTGAAGTCCTTTTGTTCCTGGGACTTCAAAACAGGGAGCCAGCTCTTCTCAGGCCCTTGGAGATTCCTTCAAGACAGGGGACACAGCTCAGCAGCAAAGTCCTTCCCCTCTCCTTGGCAGCAAAGCAACAGGTCAGTCCAGCAGAGCAACAGCAGGACAATCTTCCTTCTTCAGTTTCAGCTTTCTCCTTGGCAGAGGTTCCTTCTTGATTTCCAGGATGATCTAATTTTCTGTTGTCAGGGGTCCTGTACTTATACCCCTAAAGTCTTTGTTCTCTTGGTGCATGTGGGCCCTGAGCCCGGTCTGAACCAGTTCTGGGTGGATCCTGAGCACTTGTTTTGCTGGCTGCATCTTTCCTTTCAGAGTGAGGGGCAGGGTCCTCAGCCGCCCAGCAGGGGGGTGGAGCCAGCATTGTGGAAGGCAGGCACAGCCCTATTCAGCCCAGGTGCTAACTCCTCCCACCACTCCAGTTGCAAATGCAGTCATTCAGCCTAGTGCTGACTCATCCATCCTGCTGGGGAATTCCCCAGCCCCTGTCAGTCACAAACCAGACAGTCAATACACAAACAGGCCCAGGCACACAGAAGGGTCAGACAAGAGAACAGCAACTTTCTAAAAGTGCTGTTCTCAAACCCAGGATTTAAAAACAACCTTTCCTAAAAGATGTGTTATTAAATTCTGAGTTCAGGGATACTAGATACTTATGTCCTATCTTGTTCCTATGGGAAGAAATGCTGTTAACCACTGTAGCCAGCATCCCCCATGTTAATCTATGGAGCAAGATAGCCTTACAATAGTGAAAAACGAAAATGGCTGTAATTCACTACCAGAACATGTTACCTGCACCAGTACATGCTCTACCTTTCACATACACTGCACCCTGCCCCGGGGGGTACCTTGGGCCTTCCATAGGGGTGGCTGATGTGCACAAAAAGGGAAGGGTTAGGCCTGGTCAGTGGGGACACTGACCAGGAGGACATGGCAGTTCTAAACTGCCCATAGGCACTGCAGTGGCAGGCATGAGACACCATTTTAGAGCTACTCCTGTGGGTGGCACAATCTGTGCTGCAGGCCCACTAGTAGCATTTGTCATCACCATCCCTGGCACACCCCGTGCACTTTACTAGGGACTTCATGGTGATACAAACATGCCAAACATGTATATCCAATCAGAATAACAATTTACACAGGGAGCACTTACACTCTGGCACTGATCAGCAGTGGCAGAGTGTCCAAAGCATCTAAACCAGCAAAAAACGAAATCCAGCACAGCATCAAAAATACAGGAGGTAGAGGCAAAAAGATAGGGGAAACCACGCCAAAGATGCCAGGTCTAACATGCTATATACACTGGGGGAAGTAGAACGGAGAGATAACATATTCCAAACCATCCACGAGGAAACCAAAGGTAGTCCTCGGACCCGCAAACAAAGTAAACATTGTGAGGGGGCAGCAGGGGTGGGCTATTTGCAGTGCTCAGAACATAAGTGTAATTGCAATTATTTACTCCCACCCCAACTTTTCCTTTACCTTTAACACAGAAACTTGCTGTCATGTTAACTATCAGCCATGGCATTGCCACATCATGAGGACTATTACACAGTTGAAGAGACTTGAAATATTCAGTGCGATGAAATCCCAAAAATCGGACATTTCATTTTGAAGCCATGTTACATTTTGTTCTCTTTCATACACATTCATGCAGGCTGTCATGGACAATGAATCCCGAGTAACTCGTTCCCCTGGCATAAACCCTTTATGTACACGCATGTACTCCAAGACAGTTTCATAATCAATTAACGTCATATTCATAGAATCAGAATGATAATGAGTGTATACCATAGTGAAAAGTTGAAACCATCCTTCACAACTCCCGAGGTAAGAAAAGGGCATGGACAGTAACACATCATTCTTGTGTGTTACAGAAGGAAGCAGACCACATATCCAGGAGTTTGTGACATTGGATGAACCATGGGCCTGATGCAACATTTGGAGGAACACATTATCTACATATGTCTTTCTATGTTCACATTTGTGAGGAGCCAATGTAACAGACATATGCTCAGGGGGAACAGGTGTCGCTTCAATAAAAGAGTGCACATGGTATTTCTCTCCCAGGAACAATACTATTTTTCCCCTTTTTGACCAATTGGACCAACCAACCCCATCCCTCACCAAAAGCGGTAGTGCAAAAGGCTGTTCCTCCTCAACAAGGGGGCGATCAAAAGGATACATGGTGATTAGAGGGGACAAAATGCAATACAATGGGGCTGGCAACAAGGAAACAAGAGGATTGGCAATATTGTTCCCAGTGTCCTTCAGAGCCTCGCTGGCAGACTACTATTGATCATCCACGGTGCTGCTATTGAGCACTTCGGTGGGGCAGCGCGATCGCGGCCCTTGAGGAAATCCCACATCTTCCAGGAAAGGGCACCGTTCCTTCTGGGAAGACACCCACTGCTTATCCTGTTCAGTGTCTTAGACAATGCACCAATCTCCCTTTCCCTTAGCTGTTGTTGGTACCGCAGACATGGTACCTGTACCCTATTCTTCATCCTCGAAGTCCATCCCTATTAATCTGACTTTTCCTTTGGTGCAATGTCACTCCGCCAGGGGCACAAATGGTACCTAGCCACCCCAGGCACAGAGTGATTACTAAAAAGGGGCTCAAATTCAGAGGGGCCGAGGGACTGGGGCTCAAGCACTTGTGGGCCAGTTGAAGGAGAATCATGAATGGCATTTATTTTCTGGGGCACTGCCTCATTTAACACCCCGTTGTTTTCCTCCGCTGTGTGCACCCACGTCATTCGGGCATTCGAAAAAGGGATGAAGGGTGGCACTTGCGCCATCTTGTGGTCACCAATGCCATTGATTACCCACTTGTCATAGGGGAGTGTGAACGGTACCTTGCGGCAGTGATTTGTATGTATCCAGTTCTTCCAACTGGTTACCTTCACAGCACTTCTCGTGGCGATGAGCACTTGCTGTGGCCCCTTCCAGCGGGGCACCAAACTTCCTTTCCCAGGAAGTGCCACACAAGGATAAAATTGCCAGGTCAGATATCATGCCAGGGCCCCGCTGTTTGCGGTGGTAACGTCTCCTGAATCTGTTGATGAATAGAGCGCAAATTTTTTGTCAACTCATAGAGATAACCCACAAACAGAGGATATTCAATGTCAGAAAAGTGCTTTGGTCGCGGGACTCTCCACACATTTGCTGGGCAGCCGAAAACGACCTCATACGTTGACAACCCTGTCCTAGTGTGAGCCGTAGCCCTAGTTGCCAAAAGAGCTAAAGGTAAAGCATCTGGCAATTTCAATCCTGTGCTTTTTTGCCATTTTCAGTTTGAGAATACCATTGTACCTCTCAACCAAACCTGCTGACTGGGGGTGGTGTGCAGCATGGAAATTCTGCCTAATGTGTAGGCCATCACGCACCAGCTGGATGACCTTTGAATTGAAGTGACTGCCGTTGTCACTCCAGATCAAATGGGGCAAACCGAAGCGAGAAAGAAACTCCTTCAGGAGGGCTTTCGCCGTCGCCCGTGCTGTGTTCTCCTTAGTGGGATATGTCGCAACTCATTTACTGAACATGCAAACATTCACTAACACATATTTAAAATTGTTGATCCGTTCCATCTCAATGTAGTCCATATGAAGGACTTCAAAAGGGAAGGAAGGGGGTGCAAAATTACCAGGAGTTGTAGGATTACCTTCTCCAGGATTATTCATCATGCATACCATACAATATTTTATCAAGTGAACAACTGTTTTGGGGATGTTATCATTCTTCCGCACGGGGTCTAGAAGTTTGCATTTGCCCCTGGCGCTAATGTAGCTGGCCAGTGCGCCATGGTGACTACAGGGAGGACATAGGCATCCAGCAGCATCCACCTTTGCTTTCTGACTTATCCGTCCAGCACCCATCCTCGTCTAAATGTGTTGTGCTTTCCTGCCATATTGCTAACTCCTCAATCATTGCCTTGCTCTGTATCTCTTTCACACTGTCCAGTGTATCCTCAAACATCATAACTTTGGGTACCCATCTGCAGGAACTGCCACAAACATCTTTCTCATCTTCGTTTGAGCTGTCTCCTTAGCTGTTTGATCTGCAAATGCATTTCCCCTTCCCACATCACCAGTAACTGCCTTTGCGGGACTGCACTTCACTATGGCTAACGTCTCGGGGAGTGTTAGTGCTGATGAAAGCCTATCTATCAATGGGCCGTTCTGTATCTTTAACCCATGTGAAGTCAAGAATACTCTCTCTGCCCAGAGCCGCAGTGGGCAACTCCAAAGGTGAACTGGGTGTCAGTATAAATATTGACAGTCAGTCCCTCACTTAGCTCACAAGCTCGAAGAAGGGCAACTAACTCTGCAGCTTTGGCTGATTGATAAGGAACTTGTGATGTCTCGACTACTGTGTGTAAGGTAGTTATCGCATACGCCGCAGTTGTTGTGCCATCTAGTAATCTAAAGCAAGAGCCATCGACGTATAGTTCCCCTTGGGGTTCAGATAGGGGAACATCAGTTAAGTCTGCCAGTCTCTTTGCCTCTTTCTCAGTCCGGAAAATGCAATCATGTATGTCTATTTCCTCACTTTCAGAAGGGAGGGGTAGTAACGTGGCTGGATTCAGGGTGGCACATCTTTTGATTGTGACATGTGGTGCAAAGAGGGTCAACTCATAACCAGTCATACGCGCACTGTTGAGGTGCTGTGTCTTTGTTTTGTTCAAAAGTGTATCCACAGCATGAGGTACCATGACTGTGAGATCGGTATCAAGGACGAGCCCTGCCGATTGTCAGATAGAGACAGCCACGGCCACAACCACTCTTAGACAGCTCAGGAGGGCTCATGTGATGTTGTCAAGCAAAGCAGAAAAATAAGCACATGGCCTCTGCTTACCTCTAAAAGCTTGTGTTAAAAAAGAAAGCATGCATCGAGCCTTCTTGTGTACATACAACACGAATGGCTTAGCATAGTCTGGCGTACCAAGCACAGGCGCTGAGTAAAGCACAACCTTTAATTGCTCAAAAGCTTGTTGACATTCAGGCATCTAGGGCAAAGGTTCATGCACATCTTTAGTGGTTAGCTTCACCAGTCACTTTGTTAGTAAGGAAAAGTTAGGAATCCAGTGCCGACAATACGAAGTAAAACCAATCAAAGCTCGCGCATCCCTTTTAGTCCTAGGTATGGGCATTTTAACAATAGCACTAATGTGTTCAGGTGTTAGTCTCCTTTCCTCCTTCGACAGTAGGAGACCCAAATAGGTGAACACCTGTCAACAATATTGGAATTTTGAAAGGGACACTTTTTGTCCATGCTGTGCCAGATGTGACAATAATTTGACTGTTGCATCTTTTCAACCTTCCTCAGTATCAGAAGCAATCAAGAGATTGCCCACGTACTGCAGTAATACATTACCTGGGGGAAGTGTAACGGAATCCAATTGACCTTTTAAAGCTTGACTATATATGCTAGGACTTTCAGTATAGCCCTGAGGAGCTTGACAGAGTCTAAAGCTCCTGCCCACTAGGGCAAATAAAGCTGCATGGACAGCTGGGCCCCTGGTAATGATTTTTGATTGTATGTGGACCTAGCCCTGCCTCATGGATGATAATGCAACCTTGTTTGACCGAGAGGAGTAGACTAAGCTCTACCCTCATGATTGTAGAGGGATATTCTAAATACAAGGATTTAAGTGACACAAGCGCAGCACTGACAGAATGTTATTTTATAGCGAACTGCAGAAGTGGTGCCTATTCTCCCACTCATGTAAAGTTCTGTGGTTGTATACTGTTAGAAATTGGGGTCTCTAGTTGGCAGTGCACCCTGTCCAAGTAGTGACTCTTTCTTCTGGTCAGGGTAAGGTAGTTACACACCCAAGTAAACCCCTGTTCACCCCCATTGTAGAATGACACGATTAGTCAGGCTTATATAAGGGGCAATGCATAAAGAATTTATACATAAAACACACAGCAACACAGTGAAAACACTGCAAATGGACACCACACCAGTATCGAAAAATAACCAATCTTTATTTTTAAAAAAACAAGACCAAAATGACAAATATCCAACACACACAATTCAAGATATCATTTTTTTAGCGTTTAAATAATTCAGTCCATAGAACTCTATGGATGCATTGATTTTAGCACAAAGCACCTTTAATGTGTCACAATCCAAGATGGAAAACATCAGTAAAGGAGGGAAACGTCAGAAAACACAGCGATGCATCAATTCATGAGTCCCAGGGGAATTGAGGCGTCAATTCTGCTGCACACAGGAGAAGTGTTGTGTCGATTCCTTACTCCAAGGAGAAGTGATGCGTTGAATTCCAAAAGTGGCTCCTTACTGCGGGGCAATAGAAACTTGGCACACAAGTGCACTGAGTGGAAAATCCAGGCACACTGGGTCAATACACTGACAAAACAGGCGCTGCATTGATTCTTCAAGCTGCAGGTAGGTGATCCTGACAGCAGGGCTTGCGTTGAAGTTGAGTCTCGGACGTCAGAGACACGGTGCTCCGGTCTCGGGCTGTGTCAGTTCTACCAGCTGTGAACAGGTGCTGTGTTGATTTTACGGCCGCACAGCGACAATTTGTTCATGTTTCTACCGCACAGCAAGCTTGTGGTGGGGAAAACAGCACTGAAGGGTGATGCGTGGATTTTAAGCTCTCGAAACAGCAAAACAACCCACAAGGGCACAGAACTGGAGTTGGCACCACTTGACAGGTAAGAGCTCCAGGCAATAACAAAGGGGATGATGGACGGAGCGTTTGAGCAAATCAAACACTCACCCCCAGTCAACTGATCTGGGTATAATCCATCATCATTCTTTAGCTCACACCCCAGTTCAGACATGGCCATATGCAAATCAGTTTGACCCTGATCCCCTCATGGGAACAGTCCAGCCCGAACGGCCAAGCCATGTCTTCCCTGGACCGGACACAAGCATCCTCGGACCGGTTTCGGGTTCATAACCCTCATCAGCCAGGCTATATTGAATCCAGTGGCAAAGTGAGCAAGGGACCCATGTCTGGGCATACCCTGCCAACTTAGGGCGAACACAGCGATATCAAAGGGGATGATGGATGGAGCGTTTGAGCAAATCAAACACTCACCGCCAGTCTACTGATCTGGGTTTAATCCATCATCATTATTTAGCTTACTTCACGACCCCAGTTCAGACATGGCCATATGGAAATCAGTCTGACCCTGTGCCTCATGGGACAGTCCAGCCCGAACTGCCAAGCCATGTCTTCCCTGGACCGGAAACAAGCATCCTGGGACTGGTTTTGGGTTCATAACCCTCATCAGCCAGACTATCTTGAATCCAGTGGCCAAGTGAGGAAGGGACACACGTCTGGGTGAACCCTGCCAACTTAGGGCGAACAAAGCAATACCAAAGGGGATGATGGACGGAGCGTTTGAGCAAATCAAACACTCACCCCCAGTCAACTGATCTGAGTTTAATCCATCATCATTCTTTAGCTCACTCCACCAGCCCAGTTCAGACATGGCTATATGCAAATCAGTCTGACCTTGTGCCTCACGGGAACAGTTCAGCCTGAACTGCCAAGCCATGTCTTCCCTGGACTGGAACAAGCATCCTGGGACCGGTTTCTGGTTCATAACCCTCATCATCCATGCTATATTGAATCCAGTGGCAGTGAGAGGCCTATAGTCTATCTGAACCTGGAAGTGAGTTCCAAACAAGTAGGGTCTTAGCTTCTTCAGCACCCTGACCACAGCAAAGGCTTCCCTTTCAATTGTGCTCCACCTCTGTTCCTTGGGAAGTAACCTCCTGCTAATGAAGGCTATAGGTTGGCCCAGACCTAGAAAGGCCGTCACTTCTGTCTGGGTCTTGGGGGACTCCAAGCCAGAATGGTGTCAATCTGGGCTTGTAGGGGCGCCGCCTGGCCACTTCCTACCTACCTGGTGTCCCAAGTACCCCACAGACCCCTGCCCTATCTGGCACTTATTGGCATTGATAGTGTCAACACTTCTGCAGGGCATTCAACACTTCTCACGGGTGGTGCAAGTGATCTTACCAGCTGGAGCTGAGCACTTGAATGTCAATCACGTAAGAAGGCACTGAAAACCTCCAGTCCAGCCAAAACCTAGTTGCCAACCTCTGAAAGGTGGTTAAATACAAAAGTGGTTCTGTTGGGTGGGGGGAAAGAACATTGCTTTGAGGGAAGGCTAGATCAGCTCAATACATATTGACAAAACCTCTCTGAGAACAAGCAATATAGGAATACGGTCTTTATGTTTAGTAAAAAGCAATCACGATACATAAGAATTACTTCATTCTATGATGCCACAGGTTTCAATAAATGGTAAAAACAATCAGGAAACATGTGCTGAACGTGACTGTTGGTGAACAAAGTGATCAGTGCAATAAATCCAGTGACACATATATACAAATTATACATAGGGAAGTAGGATGGCCAGAATGTTCATTTAGCACTCCAAGGAGACAAGTGGTTAAGTATGCAAGCTCCTGGAGTGTCTAGACCAGTGGTGAGCGTCGACGTTTCGACCCTGGTGTGCCCCAGTTGGTGGTCGCGGCGGGTCTTTATCAAGACATGGGACAGTATGGGAGACAGGTGGAGATATCGCAGCCTGATGGGTAGCCAAATGGCCAAACCCCGTAATAAGGTCACGCGAATCGAGGAGTGATACGATACGCTTCCGATCACGATCACTACCAGCTTGTTCTCAGAGAGGTTTTGTCAATATGTATTGAGCTGATCTAGCCTTCCCTCAAAGCAATGTTCTTTCCCCCCACCCAACAGACCCACTTTTGTATTTAACCACGCTTACCCAGGTTCTAAGGGAAACAGGGTTACCCCATTTGTGTAAACCAACCTCTGAAAGGTGGCATGGCCATTCTTCAACTCAAAAGGCATGACTCGGAACTGGAAGTGCCCTTCCAGCATTGAGAATTCTGACCTCTCTTTGGCCCCATTGGTTCAAGGGAATCTGCCAGTAACCAGATGTTAAGTCAAATGTACTGAGGAATTTGGCAGCTCCTAGCTGATCTTTGAGTTCATCAGCTCTGGAATGGGGTGTACATCAATCTTGTTGACAGCATTGATCCAACAATAATCCACACAGAACCACAGTTCTGATGTTGCACCGGGTGCAGCAGCCTTTGGGATCAAGACCACTGGGATGGCCCAAGGACTGCTGGAGAGCTCTATCACCCCTAACACTAGCACATTGGAAACCTCTTGCTTGATGCTGGCTTTGGCCTTGTTAGTCAACCTGTAGATTTTGTGTTTCACATGTGGACTATCTCCAGTATCCACAACATGAGTAAGTGTGGGCAGAGTTGGCGGAGTGGTACTACGCTGAATTCCGCAGAGTTGCCTAAAACTTCAGTGGAATTCTGCGGAGCTCTGTTCCACCCTAAGCAGAAGCAGATTCCAGACCTGGCTGGGCAGCGCACTCCACGTTTAATATGGAGGGTTCCTGACCCCCAGACTGCCACCTGATTTTACCAACTTACCTCTGCCGTGGTGGTGTTTCTTCTCCAGTCCTGAGCTGTAACTAATGAAACCGCTTCTCTGCAAGACCTGTGAGGACTGTGCATGTGCAAGCACGGAGAGCGGGTCCTCATGAATCGGCAGCAAATGGTTTTCATTAGTTAAAGCCCAGGAGAAGAAATCTGCACCGCTGAGGACGAGGAGACAGCCCGGGCATGGAGAACGCCATGATGAGCTCCAGGTAAGGACTTGAGCAGTAGCAGGAATTGGTGGGCGGCAAGGGCAAACTCCGCCGCACAGTGTAATCAGATTATTTCATGCTAAGCTCCATACTCCCAGCGGAGCACTGAGTTGGCAAAACTCTGCTGGCAAAGCAATGTTCACCACCCACCATTAATCATGAGCACACTAATGGGTGACTCCTGAGGTCAAGGAGAACAGAGAGGCATACTGCCCCAGAAACTGGTGACAGTCGGTCTGTCATTCTAGGGTCAGTGTAGGGAGAGATTCACACCCTCCATGGACCAATCCTGCTCCTTGGCAGCCAGGAGATCAGAAAGAGGTTCACTCTCCTCTTCTACCCCATCATCTGTAGCCAAGATCATGGTCAATTCAGACCTCTCAAAGTGTGATTTGAGGCGTTTCACAAGTAGGACCCTAAATTAATTCCTTTGAGTCTGCTGGCCCACCAGGTAGGTGACAATACTCATGCGCTCCTTCACCTCAAAAGGCCCGATCACTTGTCCTGTAGAGCACAGGGCTCCAATGGGGCCATTACCCACAATTTCTGGCCAGGCTGAAACTCACCCAGACTGGTATTCTGGTCATACCAGTGTTTCATGTCCTCCTGGCTTGCTTCATTGGTCACCTGAATGCATTTCTTGAAGAACGCAGTCTAGTTTCTGAAAGCTGGCCTGTAACGGAATACATCCTTGGGGCTTCCTGGAACCTTCCTCCCAGCCTTTCTTCTACAGAACAAGGAGTCCCCTCACATGGTGCCCATACAGCAGCTCAAAGAGGCTAAAGCCAACACTCTTCTGCGGTACCTCCCTGCAAACAAAGACAAGGCGTGGTAAGAGGGTGTTCCATTTACACCTTCTAGAGTATGACTGACCCCCAATCATGACCTTCAGCGTACGGTTTAACCTTTCAACAAACCCATTACCTTGGGGGTGGTAAGGAGTGGTGAATTTGTAGTTCAACCCACACTCCTCCCACCTTGCCTTCATTTATTAGGACATGATGTTGATACCCCGATCAGAACCCCCCTCCTTGGGAAACACATGCGGGTAAAAATCCCCATCAGTGCCTGGCCCACCATGGGCACGTCACTGTCCTCAGAGTAATAGCCTCCGGGTACCGGGTGGCATGGTCCAGCAAGACCAGGATATACCTGTTGGCTATGGCTGTCTTGGGCTCCAGAGCCTCCAAAATGTCGATGCCCACCCGCTTGAAAAGGGTGCTCACGACAGTGTGTGGTAGCAAGCCACAGCCAGGCCTACTAGTGCAAGGGATTCGCCCTTCTCTGCGCAGAGTCCTTGGACCAATAGTAAGAAGTTGGCACAGAAACTGGAATAGAAAAGACAGTGTTTATTAAACCTCATGAGGTGGAACTACATTCACACAACACCCTTTGGTATAGTATGAGGTAGCACACTGACTCAAAGGAGCTGGGTCCTTTTATACACACACACAGGGGCTCAAATGAAGGCAGTACAAGTACAAGCTGCTGTTCTTAGGCACATACAAGGTCATACAGAAAATGCACAGACGACAAGAGGGAGGAGCTAACAGTTAGCTAGTTGAAGTAAACATATCCTGACAGTTACATTCTAGGGACAGCTGTATGCTCTTCTGAGCATGTGCAAAGTAGAGGAGACTAAACATATCTTGTCTCTAGGCAGATTTCAAGAGAAGTTGACAGGGAGGTAGGACAGAGCTCATGGCATACAAAATGGCCGACATGTCTTCTGCTAATGCTTAACCCAATTATTGTTAAATTACAACAAGTGAAAGTGTAGCCTTACATCTCCTTCCACTTGTGCCACTTGCCTGGTAAGTTTGGCAAGGCCTGCAATGAGCATCAGAGTGCCTTCGCATTTGGGGGCAAAAAAAGTGGGTTAATAGTAGGTTATAAGCAATGTTCCCTCAAATTCTTTTCTTCTGTGTGCGGCAATATAAGGTCTCTGTGCGCTGCTGCCAAGGCTATGTGTGCCAAGAACCCAACCGTGTTTGTGGGTGCAGCGACAAATGTCAGTGCAAATATCACTCGAACATTTGCTGTGAAAATACTGTGTATTTCTACACAATTTCTGTATTTCTGTAGCACCACATTAAGGGTCTTAAGGCTGGTTTGCAAAATACAACAAACATAAAAACGATACAGTATTCAAACGCATACTCTCCATTAAAAGTATTTTAATGTAATAATGTGTCCCTTACTATCACTTGTCAAATGTGAATGATACATCCCTGAGAGGTGTCTGTGTTATTTAAGATCGCACCTCAATGGAATTTGTGAAAATGCATTGTTGTGTCCTATCCTTAGCCAACCACAGAACATTCCTTTTATGCGTTTTATCCCATGCTGCATTTCTTGCATGCCTTTTTCAGCCCTGCCAAGTACCACGCTTCAGGCTTAGTCTAATGCATTTTAGTGTGGTGTTCTGCATCACCAGACTAAATGCACTAATCACACATTTGTAGCGTCTTGACAACACCTGATTGCTGTTAGGGAGAAGCTGGAACTGCAGCTGCAAAATGCACGTCATGTGCACTATTGCAGTAGATAACTGCTTTATTCAAGCTGCCAGTTTATGGTCTCATTGTGCAATATCATTTTGATAATCCGGATATTTTTTCTGCTACCACCACCACTATACCAGTAGGAATAATCGGGAACAATGAAACAAATGGTAGCCGTATCTAACCACCTGCATACTTTCATCTTTTTTCCAAATCGCACAGAAGACATACTGGCTGTTGGATTACAGAAAATGCTGTTAAAAAAATAAGTGCTGGGGTGACATTCGCAAACAAAGGAAGTGTTGCTGTAGAGAAGTAAGATGGTTGCTATGCAGCTGCGAGGTTGACACCCTCATCTCTTTCTTTTCTGGTCATGTGGGCGGCCGAGGGCCTGGAAGCAGGCATTTAGGACACTTGCATCTGTCTGAAAGGGTAGTTAGTGCCCTGGTAGTGATGAACCACTAGAAGCATCATGCTGCAAATACATGAAAGGTAGCACTGCAGGAGAGGGACCCCTCTGCTGTGGGGGACGTGGTGGCCTGTCACTTGGGGCTGCTCAGTGAGTGAAGCGGACTCGGGTCCACTGGGGCCTCCCCTGACCCCACACTTTGGGTGAGTTAGAATGGAAGGACCCATCAGGCATTCCACTCACCTCCTGGGTGCAGTGCCCTAAAACAGCTTAGCTGTCTGCTCATTTCCAGCACCACTGTTTCCAGGATCACTCAGCTGCGGAGCTCCACTTTGTTTGGGGACAATTTGTATTGCTCATTGTATGGCCCACCTGGAGAACTGACAGTCTTTGGAATGAGTGAGTGCCTGATAGCCTCTTAGTGAGAGAGCAACAAGGAGAGCGGGCTATTTTCCCACAGGAGGAGGAAAAGCACACAAGGAAAAAAGCAAGGAGAGCAGGGTGGTGTGAGAGTTTGAAGGTAAGAGAAACACAGGAGTGAGAAAGCAGCATGGAGCACTTGGGATTGCAGAGAAAAGCACAAGAGGGACAGAGAGCATCACGGAGAGCAGTAGGGTTTTGCTGATGGAGAAACACACAGAGAGGAAAGCAACATGGAGCAGGAAAGCATACAACGGAAGGAGCAACACAGAGTGCAGGAGGTAGTGCCTCAGTGACTCTGCTTTAAAATGTGTTTTAAAATGTAATTAATAGATCTAGCACGCCGCAGTGGTGCTGGCCCGACTACCTCATAGCTTGATTTTGCTCGTGAGAAAGTGTCACTTATAGTCTCTGAAATGGCACTCATAATACACTGAAATTAAGAAATGTTACACATAGCAATCTGAAACTTTGGTAGTTATGCATTTGTTTATAAAGTGTAGCAGATTGTGTGCCTTTTTGAAAGTTTTCATGTTAATTTCAGCGCCCATCTTGCCTATACACAGAGCTGCAATTAACTTGAATACTTTCAAAAAGGCACCTAATCTACACCGCTCTATCAATAGGTTGACCATACGTCATTTGATGGGGCAGTCCTGGTTTTTCACCACCTGTCCTAGTAGATTTCGGTAAATTTGGCTCATATCCTGGTTTTTAGAGCGGGTTAACTGAATACGGTGGGAGGTGCCTTTTTATGTTTTTCAAAGCAAGGCCGGTTGCAAAATCAATGTAATTAACTGACATGATACTGGCTTTAAAATCTTCCTTTTATCAATGTTTTTACTACCTCTTCTGTAATTCTATGCTGATGAGCGCTGTTATTCTGTGTGCTCCATTAAAGGAAAAATTGTAGTCAGGCCTGCCAAGTCCCATGCATCAGGCGCTAGACTAACGCATTTCAGTGTGGTGGTCCGCATCACTGCACTGAAATGCTAAGTCACGCATTTATAATTCCTCCTCCGATGTCAAGCAGTGTGCCAGCTGGTACTTAGCACCACTTACAGAAAGCTGGCAGCGTGCGGTCAGCCCCTCATGCTCGGAGTTGGGTGTTGGCTCAGCTAGCTTTGGGCTGGCTTTAGGGGCTACAATGTAACAACTTCACCTGTAGTGGGCTTGCGCCGCATTCAGCTTCACTGACCTCACGTGACAACGTGAACAAATCAGTGTCTGCGTAATTTAACCTGCGCCCAATGTCCGATAGACTCAGACCAACTAAGCACCTACCTATAGGCACCCTGCCGCCTGTGGTGTGAGAGTGCGGCACGACAGTCAGTTTACATTTGGCAATAGGCACCCCGCATTGTTGTGCCGACCAGCATGGCCCTAATGTGCCTATGACCACCTGCCACCCGACCTAGACTGCGACCGCTGCGGAAGTGGTGCTACTTCATGTTGAGCAGACAGCCTGCATTAGTCGTCACGTCCAGGCTGTGACATCTGCCCGCAGCCTGGACTGTGCAATGGGAGTTTTCGCTGCGGGCTGCTGGCATCTTCAAAAGTCACAGGTGCGGCCCCAGGGTACAACTAGCGTGAGTGTGGTATGTTGATAGTAAACCCTGCCCACCCATGTGCAGGGTTTACATGGTATTGAAGCGGCCTAAGGAGGTTGTCCATAACGCAGGCTGTGAACACAGAGGACCGTGCTAAACATTTCCAAGCACTGTGATATTTAAATAAACAAAGCACACTTGTAAATGCTTTATCATGTACAGCCTGCAATGCCCGTCACTTGCAGGCCCTTGGTAGACTCTGCTGGAAACTGAGGAAGTGTGGCGCAGCTTAGGAGGGCGATATGAAAAACATTTAATTCAAATTGTACCTGCTCATTTCCTCAGTTCCCTGCAGCCTCACAGACAGGTTCATTTTGCCAAGCATTGTTCAGTTGTTGACTGGACAACCGTTCAGCACATGCCCTTTTTCAATTGTGTGACACAGTTACAGTGTACTTGCACCAGGGTCACCATCATGGCCCGGGTTACGGCGGGCTGAGACTTAGAACTACCCAGTGTTTTTGATAGGACTCGGACTCAGCGCAGCCCCTAGGACACACAGACAGCAGCCCCTCTCTTCTCACATAGACCAAAGGCTGGTGTAATACCCATAACAAAGCACCATACAATCCAAGGCCAGTCCTGAAAGGCCAAACCTGCCTCTCTCCTGCAATATTCAGCAAAGCAACACCAATGACACCTAGCCCCATCTCAACCAGGCCCGAGTCTTGCTTGGCACAGATGAGCAGAATGCTGCAGATGTGAATATGGTTAAGATGGACTGCGAAGGAGCAGGTTGGTTCTGGTGGATATGAATGGAGTTAGTTCTAATGGCTGTGTCGTGTTTAAATGCACTGTGTGGGGCAGGTTGGTTCATATTTGGAATGGCGTTCTAGTATACTGGGTGGAGCCAGGCTGATTTTGCTCTCAAGAAAATGTCAGTCAAAGTCATTGAAATGTCACTCATAATTGCACTGAAATTTTGAAAATGTCACATATAGCAATCTGAAACCTTGACAGTTATGTGTAGTCCATTTTCTGTTTGTGTGAAATGTCCCGGTTTTTGGCTTTAAAATTCTGGTCGCCCTATCTATCAACAAAAGGCACACAAGCACATGTCATGCTGTTCGGCTTTTGTTAATAGAATGCAGCAGATTTTGTGCCTTTTTGAGAGTGTTCATGTTAATTGCAGCTCCCGACATGCTTACACAGGTCTGCATTTAACATAAAATCTTTCAAATAGGCACATAAACTGCTGCACTCTGTTAAGAAAAGGCAGGGAGCAAGCCCAACAGCATGACATGTGCTTTCACAATCACTAATACATATTAGTGATTGTGAAAGCACACGTTGTGCTGTTAGACTTGTTGCATACCGTTTGTTAATAGAGCGCAGAAAATTGTATGCCTTGTTGAAAGTTTTCAGGTTAATTGCAGGGCCCGACATGCTTACACAAGGGGCTGCAATTAACATGAAAACTTTCAAAAAGGCACATAAACTGCTGCTCTCTGTTAAGAAAAGGCAGGCAGCAAGCCCTTTAGCACGATGCGTGCATTCACGATCTCTAATATATGTTCATGATTGTGAAAGCACACGTCGTGATTTTAGGCTTGCTGCATGACTTTTCTTTATAGAGCGCGGAGCCTGTTTTTCTTCACGTTTTCATGTTGATCACAGAGCCCATCATGCTACTACAGGGCTCTGCGATTAACATGAATACCTAACTCTTGTGGTGTGTGCGCTTCAAAGAAGTCACTGCGCACTCAGATTACCATAGGTGGTTGGGCGCGCACCTTACAGGAACAGAGGTTATAAGCCTTTCAAAGGTCTTGTCCTGCCCCAAATGTCCTGCCAAAGGCACATCATTAGCCTGCCCAGTAAGAAGGCTCAGATGAGCTGGGATATCACGAGCATACGGGCTTCCCTAGGCTCAGCAACCTTAGGTTAATTATATACGAGACCATTCCCCCAGTAGATTCAGTATGATCCACACTCCTTGCCAGCTACCTGGTCTGCAGCCTGCTGCTGCTGATGCTCAAGAGCAGGGCACTCCTGCTGCTCCTTGCAGAATTTGTTCCTGGTGGGACTCCCTTCTTACTGCCAATCGTGTGACACAGTTACAGTGTACTTGCACTCGGGTCACCATCATGGCCCGGGTTACGTCGGGCTGAGACTTAGAGCTACCCAGTGGAGTTTCAATAGGACTCGGACTCAGTGCTGCCCCTAGGACACACAGACAGCTGCCTCTCTCTTCTGACACAGACCACAAGCTTGTGTGATACCCATAACGAAGCAACAAACAATCTGAGGCCAATCCTGAAAGGCCAGGCCCGGCCTCTCTCCTGCAATAATCAGCAAAGCAACACCAATGACTCCTAGCCCCATCTCAACCAGGCCCGAGTCTTGCTTAGCACAGGTGAGCTGAACACTGCGGATGTGAATGTGGTTAAGATGGACTGCGAAGGAGCATGTTGGTTCTGGTGGATATGAATGGAGTTAGTTCTAATGGCTATGTCGTGTTTGAATGCACTGTGTGGGGCAGGTTGGTTCATATTGGGAATGGGGTTCTAGTGTGCCTGGTAGAGCCGGGCTGATTTTGCTCTCAAGAAAATGTCAGTCGAAGTCATTGAAATGTCACTCATAATTGCACTGAAATTTTGAAAATGTCACACATAGCAATCTGAAACCTTGGCAGCTATGTATAGTTCATTTTCTGTTTGTGTGAAATGTCCCCGTTTTTAGCTTTAAAATTCTGGTCCCCCTATCTATCAACAAAAGGCACACAAGCACACGTCATGCTGTTAGGCTTGCTGTTAGATTTGTGTAAATAGAGTGCAGCAGATTGTGTGTCTTTTTGAGAGTGTTCATGTTAAATGCAGCTACCAACATGCTTACACAGGTCTCCATTTAACATAAAAACTTTCAAAAAGGCACATAAACTGCTGCACTCTGTTAAAAAAGGCAGGGGGCAAGCCCAACAGCATGACGTGTGCTTTCACAATCACTAATACATATTAGTGATTGTGAAAGCACACGTTGTGCTGTTAGACTTGTTGCATACCATTTGTTAATAGAGCGCAGCAAATTGTGTGCCTTTGTGAAAGTTTTCATGTTAATTGCATGCTTACACAAGGGGCTGCAATTAGCATGAAAACTTTCAAAAAGGCACATAAACTGCTGCACTCTATTAAGAAAAGGCAGGCAGCAAGCCCTATAGCACGACGTTCGCTTTCACAAACACTAATAAATGTTAATGATTGTGAAAGCACACGTGTTGCTTTTAGGCTTGCTGCACTATCTTTTCCTGATTGAGCGCAGAGGGGGGCAGATTGGCTGATTTTCTTCATGTATTCATGTTGAACACAGAGCCCCTCATGCTTCTACAGGGCTCTGCGATTAAACATGAATTCTACTGAGGACTCTGCGGTCGGCTGTGCTGGCCAAGGCTGATGTCCCACCCATCAGACTTGCTCGGATGGGAGGACGGTCTTTCCGTTATCTGGCGGCACGCGGCTGGAACGAGCTCCCTGTCACCCTTCGGAAAGCCAATAGCCTCCTCTCTTTTAGAAAGGAGCTGAAGACTTGGCTTTTCTCTGTATGATTCTTTGACCACTGTGAGTTGCTGTGTCTTTGTGTCTTTTAGTCTCAGGTCTCTTTGCCAAAGCGCTGGGACACCCTTCGGGGTAGCCGTGCGCTATAAAAGAGTTTGCACATAACATAACTTAACTCTTGTGGTGTGTGCGCTTCCAAGAAGTCACTGCGTGCTCAGATTCACATACGTGCTTGCGCGCGCACCTTACAGTAACAGAGGTTATAGGCCTTTCAAAGGTCTTGTCCTGCCCCAAATATCCTGCCAAAGGCACATCATAAGCCTGCCCAGTAAGAAGGCTTGGAAGAGCTGGGATATCACCAGCATACGGGTTGCCCTAGGCTCAGCAACCTTAGGCTAACTATATAGGAGACCATTCCCCCAGTAGATTCAGTGTGATCCACACTCCTTGCCAGCTGCCTGGTGTGCAGCCTGCTGCTGCTGCTGATGCTCAAGAGAAGGGCACTCCTACTGCTACTTGCAGAATTCCTTCCTGGTTGGTCTCCCTTCTTACTGCCAATAGGTCAGCTCTGGTAAGACTCCTACTTTGGCCACTTGCTCCCCTGTAGGTTCCAGTGCGTCCCCCTCTAAGTCAGCCTCCTCAGGGACCTTGGGAACTTCTGGGGTGAGTTTCCCATGCTCCCTGTCACTCCTCTTTCTGACAGGCAACTGAGCCACTCTCTCATGCTCCAGGTCCTTCTAATCACCCTTACCGGCTGCCATAGACCCACTGCAGCAAAACAGGCACTGCATGGATTCTTCCAGCATTGGGCAGGTAATGCGTCGATTTCTTCAGCCGTATAGCAGGGCCTGCACTGAAGTCAGGGCGGGGGTCTTGGACATCGGGGAGGCAAGGTGCTCTGGATTAGCGCAGCGGTGGTTCTCCCTGCCGCGAACAAGCATTGCATTGATTTTTTGGCCGCACTGCTGCGATGTGATGGTTTTCCAACCGCACAGCAAGCTTGCAGGGGGAGGGGAATCTGGGTTATAGCTTTATGCATTGATTTTCAACTCTTGAAGCAGCAAAACCACCTTGAACGGCCCAAACCTGGAGTTGCCACCAATTGGCAGGTTAGAGTGGCGGCAGAGGAGTTCAGATGAGCTGCAGATGAAATCTGTGATGGCCCTGAAACCTTCAACAGGAGGCAAGCACACACAAGCCCTTTGGAGAACTTGGAAAGTAGGATTCCAGAAAGCAAAGTCCAGTACTGTCACTGCTCACAAACAGAAGCAGCAACTGCAGACCAACCCAGCAAAGCAACACAGCAAAGCGGCAGTATTCCTCCTAACAGATTTTTCAGCTCTTCTTCTTGGCACACTCTCCAGCCCAGAAGTGTTTTTAAAAAATGTCCAATACTGCTACCCTATTTCACCTTTGAAGAAGGCATACTTCAAAGGATAGTCTTTGTAGTGCACAGATCCTGCCTTGCCCTGTCCTGGCTCCAGACACACTACAGGGATGTGGAGACAGCACTGTGAAAGGACAGGCACAGCTCTAGTCAGGTTTCAGTGACAACTCCTTCCACCACTCTAGCTTAGGAAGGTCCATCAGCCTGGTGATGGTCAATCAGGATATGCAGTGCACACCTTAGCTCTCTTTCAGTGACTGTCTAGAGTGACTGCACAAACAGCCCAACTGGCAGTCTAAACCAGACGTGGATTCCACAGGCAGGTAGAGACACAGGATGGTAAAGCAAGAACATGGCCATTTTCTAAAAATTGTATTTTCAAACACACAGTTTAAAAACCACATTCACAGAAAGCTATGTTATAAAAATTCTTAGTTCAGAGAACCCAAACTCCAAATCTCTATCTCTTCCCAATTGGAAGTTACACTTGTAAGATGTTACAAGGCAGCTCCAATGAAAACCTAAGGGAGAGATAGTTCTTCCAATAGTGCAAACCAAATTAGCAGTATTTCACTATAAGGACATATAAAATACAATACATGGCCTACCTTTCATATACACTGCATCCTGCTCGTGGGGCTACCTTGGGTCTACCTTCGAGGTGCCTTACATGTAATAAAAGAGAAGGTTTGGATCTGCCAAGTGGGTGCACTTGTCTGGTCTACATGGCAGTTTAAAACTGCACTTGCAGACACTACAGTGGCAGACCTGAGAAATACTTGCATGGCTACTCATATGGGTGTCACAACCAATGCATCAGGTCTACTAGTACCATTTGATTTACAGGCCCTGGGCAACACAGTGCACTTTACTATGGACTTACTAGTAAATCTAATATGCCAATCATGGAGAACCAATCACAATCATATTTTACATAGGGAGCACTTGCACTTTAGCACTGATCAGCAGTGGTAAAGTGCCTAGAGTGCAAACATCAGCAAAAACAAATTCCATGATACAGTAAAAAATACAGGAATCAGGAGGAAAAAAAGACAGGGGAATCACACCAAGGATGCCACGTCTAACATGTTCCTAATTCACCCTTGGCCTTCATGGATTGGCTGTATCATCGGACAACGCTTGATACTTGCGTCTAAGTGCTGGGATATGTGTGTGCCCATATATGGCACATAACATGGAGGCCTGTGGGTTCCATTTTGGTAACACAGAACCTGGAGAAGCTAAGAGGGGTAAGGACTTCAACCCCAAACAGGAGATGTGTTTTGCTGACATTGATGAGGGCTATATGAGGCATATTTCAGTGGGATCTGATAGTCAGGTGTTGGTTATTCCCTTGCCCTGTGTTGTAAGTCATTCAGAATTGGAGCCATACCTGCTGTGTTTGCCAAAGGGTAGTGCAGAGGAGGGAGCAGATCAAAGGAGTTGACATTCATAACCCAAATTCATAGGATGAGACACTAAACTTAAGTGGTGTCTGGAGATGGACCATAGTGGTGGGAGCATGAGACCTATACATTTCTCAACAGCAATGTCCATCAGGGCAAACAAAATTGCTAATACTTCTAGCTGCTGGAACTAGTACTAGGGCCCAAGGTTTGCTAGTCTCCCTGCTCCCCCAGGAAGTCAAGTTCACTTCTCCTAAGACTAGAGCACCATCCTTCTGCCTGCCTGCCAAGACCAGTTGGCCCTGTCAGAAGGAAGTGAGCCCCTGAAGGAAGTAAGGCTCAGCAGGGATCCCTGTGAATGGATCACAGTGAGCAGCAATGTGTGAGAAACCCAGATTGATAAGGACTGCTGCACGAGTGCGGGCTGTCACCTGACCTCTGTGTGACCGGAAAGGGCGCCACCAACAAGTGTGTACCATCGTCCTTGTGTGCGCCAAAGTTAACAATCCATGTGTGACTAGGAAGTGGACCATTATGACGTGTGGGCCATTAGCTGTATAGGCCCCAAGGTTGGCGACCCCCGTGCCATCAGTATGGGGACCACTATGAAGAGAAGGCCATGGCCTGTGTACAGACTGAGATCAGCGACTGCCTGTGCGTCCTTGCATTGGCTGAGGTGGTTGACGTATTAACAGGGAAAGACCATGAGAGGTCAGCATCTGGAGACTGGAGCTTGCAATGGCCTTCTGGGACTGCCCGCTACTATTGGGTCAAAAAAGATGGTTCCAGGCTGTCTGGTCTGCTCAGGACTTGCACAGACTTAGCACTTAAATGCTGCTTGCATTGACTCTTAAGGGGGGACATAGACTTTATTGTATGAAACTAGCGAGGGCCACATCTGGGAGTCGCCTCCAGTATAGAATGAGGAATAACAAACTCCACTAGATCAGCGAAGGGCATTAGGGATTCCGCCTGGGCTGAGGCTAGGAAGCTGACCTCAAGATTTTTTTTATTATTTAGTGTGTTGATTATGTGCTTTGTGTTATCACATTAAAAAACGTATTTTTCAGCAAAGTAAGTAGTTGGTAGGACAATCATCTTACTGCCATTGCAGTGTGTACTTTGAGTTTTTGTATGCCTTACACCTACCTCCCCAGAGGAGACTTGGACGACTCGAGCCACTTTACCACTGAGAGTCAAGTGCTGACAGGGGTAGTATGTGGCCCCCTTACTCAGTGCCCTTAGTGGATCGGGCCCTGGAAAATCATTAATAAAAGACATCAACCCCTATGGTTGGACATAGTAACTCCTTCTTACCCAATTGTCCTGAGAAAGGGGTTCAACAGGAACCATCGGCATGACGTACAAAGATAGGATCACATGGTACTTCCGGTGAATGGCTGCAAATGCAGAGGTTGAGGCCTGAATAGCAAAGTAGGGCCTGCATAGAGCAGTAGGGGATAAATGCATTTATATTGGCTGAATAGCTAAAGAAAATTAAGTGGCACCAATGCCATAAAGGAATAGAGAAGGCCATTTAGGTGAGTATCTATTGTGTATCTCCTGACAACTGGTGCCCGCAGGTAGCATTCACAAAGTTGAAGCTGTGCACAACAAGACGGAATCGAGGAAGGAGGGAGAGAGGGAGAAGGAAGGAAGGAAGGAAGGGAGGGAGGGAGGAAGGAAGGAAGGAAGGAAGGAAGGAAGGAAGGAAGGAAGGAAGGAAGGAAGGAAGGAAGGAAGGAAGGAAGGAAGGAAGGAAGGAAGGAAGGAAGGAAGGAAGGAAGGAAGGAAGGAAGGAAGGAAGGAAGGAAGGAAGGAAGGAAGGAAGGAAGGAAGGAAGGAAGGAAAAGGAAGGAAGGAAGGAAGGAAGGAAGGAAGGAAGGAAAAGGAAGGAAGGAAGGAAGGAAGGAAGGGAGTACGAACCATATCTAATAACAAACAATAAGGAGATCTCACCTTCGCAGGCAAGTGATCAAAGAAGAAACACAGTCTGGATCACTCAAATAAGGTCAGAAAAGCTGAATAAAAGAAAAGACTAGGCATATAGAAGCAATTGGAGAAGCAGGAGAAATAGAATATGAAAGCTGGATGAACATGAATACAGGAATGGCGAGAAACACTCCATCCTTCGCAGAGATCTGAATGGATGTGGGCCAGCGAAATGAAATAATCTATACCTTTCCATGACCGCCTGAGTGTGGCAAGGTCTTCAACCAGATGTTAACTGAGTGAGGCACATGATTGAGCTTGGTTCTTGGTAACACGCTTTCCCTATGGCCGGAAAGCAGCAGTGCTGCAGGAAGGACCAGGAAGCAGAACCTTGCGTTCACCAGAGTCATCCCAGTTCTGCTCTTGTGCTCCATCTGTGCTGGTATGTGAAATCAATCCAACATGGCTTCGAAATTCCAAAGCCGAGAGCAAGCACCTTCCTCATGCCGCAACACCCACAGACTGAGCATGTAAGCTGGCACAGAGCAGAAAAGGAAAAACACAGCGGGCCTTACAGTCAATTGTAGATGGAGTAGGAGGCCATGAAACAGGCTTCATAACAGGTACAGCAAAAGAACCCGGCAACTATGTTTATGTCTCAATTATCTTCAAAATTCCTCTTGCTTAAATAATTTCAAAACTATGAAGCCTAGTATTAGTAATCACAGCAGGGCTCTGCACATTCACATTTAAATAACATGCCATTGTTTGTTTCAACACTTTACAAAATTATCCCTTTCAAGTTGTTGTATTGTGAGATGCATCTAACAACATTCTCAGATGATTTATTTGTTAATAAGTCTTCCCTGTCCAGTGCTTCCACTTTCTGTACAGCTTTCAGTAATAAATCCAAATGATCACATTTCTGGTAAAAAAAAACAATGAAATAAAGAAATGGACGTTTAGATAATCTGAACGTCTCGTCTTTCCTGTGATAAAAAAAATAACCAGTGCCCAGGTTGAGTAGACGGTCCTATTATTGTTAATTCTGCTCCATGTCATGAAAATTGAAACTTGAAAGAAAAAGAGTGAATGAAGATCTCAAATTCTAAGAAATATACTGATAGTATATAGTGGTCCAGTTATTGCTTGGCAGAAATCTGGTGCTGTGGTACTGTTTGGGGAAATGTATTCTTTATCCAAAAAGATTAATCCTGCTTAACGTACTCAAGAGAGTCCAGCAGTGTTTCTTACCTTCTGCGTTTGTGAAATTCTGTGGCACAACTTCCAACTTAGGTCATAGCCAGTCACCCGCTTATAGCCTGCTACCTCTTGTGCCCTGTGAGGACCAGGGATGTGCACAATCTAATAGTTTTTCCCAAGAAATTTCATAAATTTCCTAAACATATTGTGAAAATACACTCCTAGAGCGAAATGTGGTTTGACTCAAGTCAAGAAGTCTTTATTCGAAAAGACATAAAAAATACAATAAATACATTTGAACAATTAATAAAATTATTAAATCATTTGACAAGCTAATCAGCTTCTTGAACATATATATAAAAAATTTGAGTAATAACACACATGAGACATTACATCATCAATTAAAATGTGCTAAAAAGACTCCTACTATTTGATATTGTTAAGAAACCTGCATCTAAGAACCCAGGCCCATCCAAGGAACTTCGCAACCCCTACAACAATAAGTTGGTCCAAATTTGTTTTTAACAGTCTGGTTGCTTCAACAGCCAGTCTAGTTCCTAGCTGCCGGCATACGGGTTTTAGCCATTTGGCTCTGGGAGCAGAATATAGCGGACACACATACAATAAATGATCCAAAGTTTCCCGAGTATCTTTGCATTTAGGGCAGTAACACAACTTTTCGGTACCCCATTTTTGAACAAACTCCCCTATTGGGAGAGAACCGCATCTAAACTGAAAGAATAATTTACGATCCAAAGATTTGGATATAATATCCCAGAACCCCTCTAACTTGGGTGTATCCTTATGTACGAGGAACAGTCCAGTGAGGCTGCTAGGGTTTGATACCATGAACGTATTATGGGTCACCCATTCCCAATAACATCTCTTTAAATCCTTTTTAGAGGGAAAACTAGCTAACTCGGGCGAGTACCACAGTTCACCGAGGCCCAGGGCTAGGAGGATGGATTTAAGATCTCTGAACCATCCTACACTAGAAGCACCAGAACTGTTTTTGACCTCCAGGCATGCTGCTGCATAGTGGTGAAGTTCAGGCGTTGTCCATAAACGACGCCAAAATGCAACTGGCCGGAATCTCGCTTGGGCCTCCACTGGTTGACATCCCAGATCGTAGAGAAGTGGAATAGTTGGAGTCGACTGGGGAAGACCTATAGACAGTCTTAAAAATTTATTTTGGGCAAGCTTTAATGGTTTCAGATTACAATTGCCCCAAAGCTCCGCGCCGTAAAGAATGGCTGAGAGAACCTTACCACCATAAATCTTCAAAAGAGGGGACATTGGCCTTGTGTAAGATCTTTTATGTTCTTTAATCAGTGCTCCGCCCAGCTGTTGGTGTTTCAGGGCCATGAGCTCGATCTGATGGGTGACACCCAGATAGGTAAAGTGCTTGGTTTGCTCCAGGGGGACACCCCCCATAAAAACCCTAGCAGTAACTCGTTTGCGCCCCCTTAAAACCATAAATTTGGTTTTTGAGACATTCACCTCCAGCTCATGGTCGCTGCAGAAACTCTCGAACCTTGTCAGTGCACGTTGGAGGCCCTGACGGGTTCTTGAAATCAGGAGAGTATCGTCAGCGAACATGAGCAGGGGGATTTTCATGCCTGCCAGGGTTGGTGCATCCGTTGGAAAATTATCAAAATATTTCGTGACTCTGTTAATGTATAGAGAGAACAAGGTAGGCGCTAAGACGCAACCCTGCCTGACCCCCTTGGCCACCGAAAATTTTTCTGTCACTTCGCCCGGTTTGCCCCAACGCACAAAAGCATACGTCTCAGCGTGGAGGTTCACTATAAGGCGCACCAGAGCGGGAGGCATACCCAGATCTAAAAGGCAATTCCATAACCCTGCCCTTGGGACAAGGTCAAAAGCTGACCGTAGATCCACAAAGGCAGCATATAGGTTGCCCTTGCCCAAGGTTACCGTCTTCCAATGCAATAACATAAATCGAAACGCCTGGTCCAAAGTGCTCACACGGGGTCTAAACCCAGCTTGGAGAGGAGTAAGGATGTTAAAATCCTCAATCCATGCCTGGACCCTTAAAAGGACAAGACGGCTAATTATTTTCTGGACCGCATCAATTAAGCTGATCGGTCGGTAGTTAGAAGGAACCGACCGATCACCCTTCTTAAATATAGGCAATATTTCAGCACCTGCCCATGAGTCCGGGATCCTAGCACCCATGGCCAACGCGTTTGCCAGTCGTACTAAGTACGGTATCCATAAATCATGGTCCTGTTGAAAAAGGTCCGCAGGTATACAGTCGGGACCTGGTGCTTTCCCTCTTGGGATAGCTTTTAGGACTAATTCAACCTCGTTGGCTGTAAACACTAAAGTGTCACAGGAAATAGGCCAGTTAATGGAATCTTGTATGTTACCAAGACAACTGAATTGTGCCTCAAAATATGACACCCATTTGCTTTGCTCAATGGACGCTGGGCCGGGACGGTCATCATGGGACTGTCCCCACCTGAGTAGGTGCCAGAAATGTTGTAAGTTCCTGGCACCACATGCCTCAGCTAAGAGGCACCAGCGCTCCTCGTCCCAAGCGGCTTTGGCCCGGAATTTAACTACTTTATATTCCTTCCTACAATTTTTAATTAGGACTTGGTTCTTTGACTTCAGAGCCTTAAACAAGGATAACTGAGATTTCCGACAAGTTTCATTGTACCAGTTTGCTGGCTTCTTGCCCTTCCCCCTGGCCCCGTGAACAGCAACCATTTTTACAAACAAGGTTTTTAGGGAGAGAAATAAACCAGCATGAATATCTGTGACTTTTGAAAGTGTCGAATCCTGCTTTTCACAGATATCAATTTCCATTAGTGAGTTTGAAACCAAAGACCTAATTTTAGCTCGTGCATCAATATCTACAGCAACCTTTGGCCAGCGCACCCTCCTTAGGTCATTTGTTAATACCACTGCCTCTTGTACAGGGTTAAGCTGTGGATCAACCGGCCCTTCAAAGCTGGAATCCTTCAGTTCCGCTATGAGTGGTTCATGGTCACTTTCTGGACGCGGTTTGATGGACATATCCTGGACTACGTGCCACATTTTAATATCAACTAGGATATAATCGATGCGGCTAGCGTGTCTGCCATTAAAAAACGTTTTGTTTCCCTCCCTATCGGAGTTGACTCGCCCATTTAGGGCACGCAAGCCCCAATTTAAACAAAGACCTTTTATAAATGTAGCTGCCTGGGTCCATTTGACAATAGGGGGTAGGTCGAGTTGGGGAATCCCCCAGGTCTGATCCTCCTCCTCGGTCAATATGCCATCCTCTAAACCTAGGGGTTCAAAACAAGTATTAAGATCCCCCATAATGACCACATAACCCGCTAGTTGTGTGGAACCCAAGAAGCCATCCAAGCAGGTAAGTGTCGAAGAAACTCTGCCACCAGATAGCCCTCTAACATATACATTAATAAGCAGTAAATCCAACCCACTACTAGATTTCACAGTACTTATCAGGATATCTGGACAGTCTATAAAGACTTCCTTCACAGACACACCTGCTACCTGACGAACCCATATAATAAGCCCCCCCATAGCCCTACCTCTGTGGCCTCTGACTGCTAGTTTATTAAAATTCAGGAAGCCTGGGAAGTACACAGCTTCAGTTGCCCAGGTCTCCTGAAATGACCAGACATCACCCCGTCGAATAAAGTCCACCCAATCAGGAACACTAATACAAGATGCAATACCCGCAACATTCCAGCAACCCAGGGTGGTACCCTTTTTACATAAAATATCACTCGTTTCAGTTACAACGTTAGGTGTTAACACATCAGACAAAGGAATGGAAATAACGTGCCCCGATGTAACTATAGCCTGACCACCATTTGACAAACACTTAGGCCCTACATGACACAGAGAGCCGGAACCAACATTTACAATATCCACATCATCAACCAACACAGGAGGAGATGCAGGAGTTGATGTTTCTCGCTCACCACTATAGTTGGAACAGTCCTCCGTGGGAGGTTGAGGATGGACTACCATATTTCCGGGTATGCTGGATAATGTGCAGCATACATTACCGCCCCAAATCCCACAGATTCAGGAACTTCAACCCGAGATGAGCGTGCTGGTCAATCGTTTGTCGATAACCAGGACAACGGATCATACAAGTTTTTTAGAGGGATATTCCAGAATTCATGGGGCCGGGTAGGCCTATTTGGGGGGGGATAAACTGACAAGGAACTTAACTGCTGTTGTGGCATTGTGGGAGCAAAAGGCATAAAGGCAGGTGGTTGTTGGAAGTGGTTGAGAAATAATTGGTCCGGTGGAGGTGGGGGGCCCCTTAACTGGGTGGTGATCTTAGCCCAGCCTGGAGTCTGAACAGGACAGTTGTAATTGGATTGCATATAAGAGCGATACTGCACCTCGGGGTTAAATTGGAATCCGTGATAATTATTGGAAAAGTTGGTCCATCTGAGAGGGTTTTTAGTTTTGATAGGATTGTTTCCAGATGGTTGGTCTGTCGGATTAATCAGGGTTTCAGGATAAAAGTATGTAAGGTTCTTTGTAGAAATCCCTCCCTCATTACTACCTACATACCAGTCGGACAGATGGGAAACAACCTTATGATCCCTAAAATTAATAATAATTATATCCCCCTCTATGTCCTTGGGGCGGATCCCTACCCACCTGCATCTTCTGACTGTAACAATGTCCCCATTAAGATGTGAGGGGAGGGGCCTATTTGTTTTCAGCCAGAAAATGACTTTATTTTTTAAACTATCATTATTTTCCCTGTCCCCTTCCGCAACCGAAGGCACACCCGTCATAACAATCACATAGTTAGAAGAATCCGGTGGCAAGTCAACATTGATCTTTTGGGGAAGGGGTTGGGGTTTATTAGATGGACCAGAGGGGTTAACTGTTTTTCCCATCCCTTTCCTTGTATATTGTGCCATACCCTTCTCAACAGGTTTATTCAGAACCACCCTGGGCTTTTCTTTCACACTATTCACCACTACAGAAGTTGTGGTAGCTATAGCTGGTACTATATTGGTGTTTACAGTAGCCTTTTTTGAAGCGCTTTTGGTTGGTACACTAGAAGTGGTAGTCAAGGTACCATTACCCTGAGGTAAACCAGGACGACTGGACGACGGGCCAATAGCCATGACCCCACTAGATGCATGGACAGGGTCGGTATTAGCCAATATACGATCTAACTTATCACCCAGAAGCCTAACACGTTCCAACACAGGAAGCATGTAAGATTTAATTAGCTTCTCAATGTTGGCGTAGGACAGCTCATGAACCTCTTCTCTGGGTGACTCCGGAGTTACCGTCACCTGTGTGTCTGAGACCTCTGAGGCTACAATTAGTGAGGGCCCCAGCTCAATATTAGACTTATGCAGGGCAGGTGAAGAGATCAGGGCATTATGACCTTTCCTTTTGACCCCACCCTTCCTTCGTCTTTTCCTTGGAGGGGAGTGCACAATCCTTTTAGCCTCTTCAGGCTTAAGACTACTATTACATTTACTCGTTGAGGCTGTGGGCACACAAGGATATGTGCCCCCTGATTGGCAATTGGGCAGCGTAGGACATGGATCTAGACCAATTACATTGCCAGTTGGAGAATTTAATACCAAAAGGCTCGAGTGATCCATTGGCAAATGACTAGAGTTTCCACCACTGTTATCAGCGGCACAAAGCGGGGAGATACTTGGAAATCTGAAGATATTTGGAGATTGGATAATGTCAGTGGTGTCGTCCTCAGTTGTGCTCAGCCCTTGGACGACAGTCTCATGGGTGGAATTTAGGACTGATTGTGAGTGCAGTGAGATTTTCTTTAACTGCTCAACGGAGCGGCGACGTTCTGCCCTTCTTTCCGCTAGGAGTAAGTCCCTATCTAAATCCTTTAAGGTTTTTTTAAAGAATTTATCCAAAGGACCCAAAGCAGAAGTTCCTACACCAGGAGGGGCGGAGTGACTCATGACGGTTCCAATCAATAAGTGTTAAAGCTACAAAACAAGTAGTAAACGATAGCAAAGTCACAACACAGTACCCCGAACCGTTATAAATTGTAAGATGAAATAAAAATAACCTGGCCAGCCCGGCCTCCCTCGGCCCCGGACGGCCACAGACGGTCCCGCCCTTGTCCCGGGCTTCTCCCGCGCGCTCCCGCGCCGCGGGAGTAATTGTTCTTTTTAAGGGTTGCACCGAGGGGGCGTGGCCGGCAGGGAGAGGAGCCCAGCTGGAGATGGGCGCGCGGAGACTCCTGGACAATGGAGTCCTCCGCCCTACCCTCGCAGCCCTGCCGGTGTCAGTGTTAGTAAAATAAATCCCCCAAGCTGCACAGAGCCTCAAGCCACGAAGCGGGACCCGCGGAGCGGGTCCGGCGAGGCGTGGAGGCTGAAGGAAGGCTGAAGGAAAGCTGTGTCCGGAGGTGAGCGGTCAATGCGCGGTGCGCGGCGTCCAGGCGTAGAATCCACAGATCAGCCTGCTGAGGCTCGTTAAATCCTGCTTGTTGGGGGCGCGGCCGGCAGGGAGAGGAGCCCAGCTGGAGATGGGCGCGCGGAGACTCCTGGACAATGGAGTCCTCCGCCCTACCCTCGCAGCCCTGCCGGTGTCAGTGTTAGTAAAATAAATCCCCCAAGCTGCACAGAGCCTCAAGCCACGAAGCGGGACCCGCGGAGCGGGTCCGGCGAGGCGTGGAGGCTGAAGGAAGGCTGAAGGAAAGCGAGGAAGGCTGAAGGAAAGCTGTGTCCGGAGGTGAGCGGTCAATGCGCGGTGCGCGGCGTCCAGGCGTAGAATCCCGTGGTTTGACTCTTTCACAGATTATTTTTATCAAGTGAGAGAACACACAGTGGTGTAGCAAGGGGGGGCGAGGGTAGCCTCTCCCACTCCTAACTATGGCTGTTGCGAGGCGGCCGCCTAGGAAATCGGAAGCACCCCCACCGCTCTTACACACTATCGCGGGTGGAAAATGCTTGGACCTCCATTGACGGCCATATGTCTAGCTACGCCACTGTGCACACATTCATGAGTTCAAGCAGAAAGTTTCTCTCATTGAGACTGATCCTGCCCACATTCTGTATCTGTAGGCTTTGGTGTAATCGTCAATCAAGTTATGCCACTAGTCAGATGGACTGAAACTGTATGGGGGGAGCTAACGTCGCCACCACAAGTCACATTACAGGGAAACTCATTTGGCTCCACAAGAACGACAAAGAGGATAGGTTCCAAGTCATAAAGGTTTAATGCAGATTAGTAAAAATGACAAGCTTTTGTGATTCAAAAGGTTAATGTATCAGATAATCATATATATCAAAACGATTATTCCATCTTAGAATATATATATTGTTGGCAGCAATGCCAATCGATACAAAGTGCAAAACGCAGAATAAAGATAGTATCAGTTCTATAAAGGAATTTCCCCAAACTAAATAAAGCATCCGGGAACAGTAAGGGGAATTATGTCAGCCTTAAATTAACCAAATAAGGTTAAAGGGAAATGGGCAGAAATGTTCAAGAGTTAAGTTCAAGAACCAGGTCTAGGGGAAACCAGCAGAGTTGGGAAACGTCTTCCCTCTGTGAAGTCAGGATCTGCTAAAATATTCTAACAGACACTCAATTAAATCACACAGGGCCCGATTCACAGAACTTACTTAAAACAAAATCCAAAACTTACTACCATTTTGGTATTCACAGAAGGCACTTACTCATTTTGGTATTCACAGAAGGCACTTACTCATTTCGGTATTCACAGAAGTTAGGACTCCTAACTTAAGGACTCCTAAATGCTTTCTATGAATACCGAAAGTCTTAAAGTTAGGATTTTTCTCAGTTTAGGAGTAGTAAAGTTAGGACTCGTAACTTTAGGACTCCTAAATGCCTTCTACGAATACCGAAAGTCTTAAAATTAGGATTTTTGTCAGTTTAGGAGTAGTAAAGTTAGGACTCTTAACTTTAGGACTCCTAAACTGAGAAAAATCCTAATTTTAAGATTTTCGGTATTCACAGAAGTCATTTAGGAGTCCTAAAGTTAGGAGTCCTAACTTCTGTGAATACCGAAATGAGTAAGTGCCTTCTGTGAATAACAAAATGGTAGTAAGTTTAGGATTTTGTCTTAAGTTAGTTCTGTGAATCGGGCCCAATGAACTCTTCTGAAACTTCTTCCCACTGACTCTCAAATGATGGACCCTATCAGGTTGGTCTGTCTTCTGGGAGCAGGTTGACTCAGACTCTTCTCATTCCCATCACCAACCAAAGGCACACACAGCTGTAGGCCTTGAATATATCAACAATCAGGTCACTCTAGTACAAAAGGATCTTTCCAATCCCGACACACAGAGTAAATCATAGCAAGTATCCAACTATTTTCACTAAACTAACACTTCTGAAGCAAAACAATGAGCTACTCTTTTAACATTGTTGATTATCAGGCACCTGCAACGAAAAAAAAATGTAAAAGCACATTGAAATTAACAATACATTATAAAATAGAAATGACTTGGTTAACTGAGTCCCGCTTTCTACCATGCCCATGTTAGAATTACAATTTGATTAATGTGAAAACACCCTAAGCTAATGATTATACAAAGGATCCAAAAATGTGGCTTCTTTATATGTGTATACTGCCACACATTAACACACAGAATAACATACTTGTACACAGATTAACATACATATTAGTAATGGAGCACTAGAATTTGGCGGCTCTAAGATTTTTGCATGAAAAAGTGTTTGGCTTGCAAAAATTATGCAAAATTTCATGAGGTGAAATTTCAAGAAATGTCTTTAATTTTGCATAACACGAAAATAACTAATTATTCAAATTTCACCAATGTAATTACAATTTTGCCTAGGCCTAGTGAATATGTGTTGGGGAAGCTCAGCATTATCTTTTTGGTGGTCTCACTCCCATATCATGGTGGCTCTTTTCAATTCTGCACATACTACTACCTGCAAGAACAACAAATAGTTCTACCTTACAGCCCTCCACTGAGCACCCATCAGGGACTAGGCGGATCTTGCATTTTATGTCTGTCTTTCCAAGATGGTGTCCTGGAGATTAACATTTGAATAAACAGTTCCTATCAGGTGTGTCCCCCGTACGTCCTAAAACCAACATCTTGTTTTTCTTTATTTAAAGAGACCTAGTCAATGAGGCCTTACATTGCACTGCTTTCTGTTCCCTTTTATTGGCGAGTTCGCAAATAAATATTTTTCTTTGTCCGGGCTATTTTAGTCTTTAATTTTTCTTAAGAATGGTTCAGTTGCTCCTGCTCTCTTCCTACTACCCCCACGACCTCGCTTGAAGTTACAACAAGAATATCTAATCTTTTATTTGTGAAATGTTTTGACATCCTGCAATTACAATTATTTCTGTCATTGAAAGAGATCTGTCAGCCATCAAACATCCTTGCACTGAATTATCACTGGTGATCAAATTGAGATCCAAATAGACTATAGAAATGTTCGGAGCATCTGCAATATGCAGTGCTGAAATAGCTGTCAAGCTGACAGACATCTTTCTTTGTTTGATATGAATTTCTAAAAATATACATCACTGGTTCCGAGAACACTTTTGCATATGCCTTATCCCGTCATTTCCCTTGAAAACCACAGTATTTTTAACATATTGTACCTTTTTCCACTCGTTTCCCAGGGGCTGTTCAATCTTCTCTTTGTATATTCTGGGAAGATCACAGACTATCATGCTCTGCTTATACCCTTTCATATTACATCACTTACAGCATGTTAAATCATAGTATTCATAACAACCCTCATGCCATCTCAAATTACATCACACTGTGAATGGTACAGGGCCGAGTTATAGTTGATTTAGTTTGTCTCGCGAATTTACAATATTCTGTACTAAGGTACATATTTATAGAAAGGGTTGGTTGGTGCAGAAATTATAAAATTAAGCTATAGCTATAACATTTTAATTTCTATGGTTGGTGGAGTTCAAGTTACTTTTCTATTGTAATAATAAATGAAGTGTTCCTAAGTATAACTTATCTTCAACCATTGGGCTTCATTCACAAAGGGCCTCTGCAATTGTGGCAGAGGCCTGCAGTCACGATGGAGTCTCTGCACACAGGGCGAAATCTCTGCAATGTGAATTGTCATGGGGGGGATTTCTCACCCAGTGCGGAGACTTGTCCCCCAGTGCGGATACCCCCCCAAGACCGCGGGGCCTCTGGCATGAGTGCGGCAACCCTTTGCCTTTTTCATTGAAAAAAAATATATATATTTGTTAGTGTGTTGATATAGATATATAGGACTAGTCACTTTAATTTTTAATAGCTAAGTGTGTATGGACAATTGGAACAATACTAGTTTACATGGAACTATACCTAATGAAAATCTGTACAAAATGAAAGTTTGAAGACAGGTTTTTATAGGTATGCATTATGACTTTTTAACAACCTTTTAACAATGTATTCATACTTGTTATTATTATTGCATTCATGCAGATATTGATATTTAGGATAGTATGTTTTCCATGTAGCACCAAAGCTATTGAGCACTGTCAATTTAAAGGGGGAGATCCTACCCTCTTGCGTTGTCATGTGATCAATGGTCGAAACCACTTATCAGCAGAATTGTAGAGTGCTGAAGAAACAATTCATCGCACTAAATCGGGTCCACTCTCTTTTTTCTTTTTGCAAGAGAGGAAAAGCAGGCTAGCATTCCAGATATTTGCTGGATTGACCTCCTCCTGCTGTGTTGACCCCCTCCCTTCAAGTTGGCTTCATGGCTGGCAGGTCAAGCACCGGCGGATCTAAGCTGTTGGCATCACAGCCTGGAGGTGGATGTCAGTGACACTAGTGAACCCGGAAGTACTCAGCAAACGTTCCAGCAACGGAAACTGTGGAAGCCCCCTGTGATCGCAGTATACGGCCTTGGAAGTTGGGACAGCGGGAGGTAGAGCTCGACTGACGGTAACTGCTCGGAGGAGTGGAGCCGTACAAAGAGGCTGGGTCAGCGTTTGTGTCCACCGTGAAACAAGGTACTGAACTTTGGGAATTTTGAAAGCAGGTGGAGAGGTGTGTGCTAGTTGTGACCCCCATTGGTATTAAACAAGAGGGTGCTGGCAACAAGCAATAGTACATAATATCAAGTGCACTCGCCATGTCCGCTGCAACGCTGAGGGATCACAAGTCGGCAGCCGAGGAGATGTTTTCGGACTCTCCTTCAGATCATCAGCATGGAGACAGTAACGCTATTGAAGCGACAACTGGGGGAGCCAAAAGTTTAAAGGACAGTTTTCTCACCCTTGAGAAAAATATGCGTCAGGAACAATCTAAGTGGTGGGAAGCAAAATCCCTCCAAAAGTATTTAGACATGGGAAGGATTCCCAGGGGGCTCTGGGTCATGTTAGCCCCTAGTTATGAGACACCCAACCCGCGGATGATGGCAGAATGGGCCGAATGCAACCTTGAATCCTCTGGCAAGCTGGTCCAGATATTAGTCAAATATGTGAAGAGTATCCGGGTTGATCTTCAAGCCAAAATAGATGCTATAAATGAAGAAATTAAGGTGAAAGGTAAACCGCAGCAGAGACAGAATTTGCACGACAAAATGATTGTCAGATTATATAAAGAGGAGGAAAAAGTCAAGCAGAGAAAAATATACAAATTCAAAAGAGACAAGGATGTGTATATGAATGGCCAAATCTTCACCCACAAGTAGGATTCATATAAAGAATGACACTGCAAATAAAAGAAAGCTCCAAACCGAAAAAAAATCTTATCAGGGTGAGATAACATCAGCATCCAAACTTAGCTCTGCATTGGAGAGTGAATCCGAGACGGAAGTAGCCACAAGCAGGCCCAACCAAAGTGCTATTAAACTATCACTGGGGGAAGAGCTAGACTACAAAAGGAGAAGCAGAAGGGAGACATTAAGGCCAAGAAACAACTGACAGGCAAAAAATGACGGACTGAAAGCAGGCGAGAACGAAGGCAGGCAGCAAGAAAACACGGGCAACAGTGGCAACTCAAGGCCAACAAGGGGATGGGAGCAATGTAGACGCAAATAGAAATGGTCCGCTCCTATCCTGAAAGTTTCACGGTGATTCGTGAAGTGGGGGCTGAGAAAAAAGGGGGGTGCTAAAAAGAGTTTTCCCCCATGCCATTTCCCATAGAACCTTCCGCCACAGGTACAGCCCGAACTGCTGAAAGGAATTACGCCAAATTTGGCAAAGAAGTAGTCCTCAGTTCAGACTTGTGCCTTTTGCTTAAATTGTGTCAATCTGTTCAGTAGTTCCTGAGAAAATTACAGTTAAAACATTTATATATCTATGGGCACGGTCAATCCGCGGACTATGAGCGCACCATGAGTGTATCATAAGCGCACCGTCCTGATCACATGCAGAATGCGAATTGGTTGCGACACTTAGAGTAAAAAAATATCCTTGAATTCGACAGCAGAGCAGCTAATGGGCTGAACAACACTAAGGACCTCCACAATTTCCTGTAGCAAGAAGGGGTATGAATCAACCGTACTGTTTCCCCATCGCTGGTTTTAGCAAGGTCCCAGTAATATTACTCCTTATGTTCAACTTCAAAATCAATTAGCAAGGGCTTACCGCTATTGAATCTAATGGAAACCGCTGCCCGCAATCATGAATATTATACACATTGTAATCCCAGTTATAGAATGTTAGTAGCTTTGTTTTTTTTCTAGCACTAGCACTTTTGGTTTGCACTTTATATACATACAGCACTTTTTTGTAGTTTGCACAGATAATTGAAGTTTTCATAGTATAAGGCACTTTGTTATAAGTTGTGCATTCGATTACAAGGTACATAGTCATAAACTGAACAGCAAGCAATGGAATGTACTGACAAATGATAGCAATAGCATGGAAGAAAGCAGGAATGACCCCAAATATTTTTTCAAAGGTACTCACAAGACCACTGCTAACTATTTTAAAAAAGTGTGCGAGCCCAGAAGTGGAGGACGCGTTAAAGATTGAATGAATCAGCTCGCTGAAATGCAACGGCAATTCAGTATTTAAAAGAGCCTGCACCTCTGTGCGGGTGTTAGCTATTTGAAGCACAAATGTTTCCCGAGCCGAGCTCAAGGCCACTTCTTTTTGGGACAAAAGAGCTCAAGGTTGGGATGCGCGGCCAGATGGAAACATCCCCTTTCCCATGCGGGGGTGGGTACAGAACATTTTTGCAGCAAACCACACGTTCAGATACAGTCACCACATAAGCAACACCTTTAATTAACCCACAACAATCTTCATTATTTAAAAGTAGATAACTGCCGTTTGCCAGTAATGTAAAAGTGGGGACGATTGCGGGAACTGGAGTTCCTTTCAAAACACAGGCTAATTTAGGCTGGTCCTGGTTACAAGAACCGTGCAATTGAATGTGTCTACACATTAAAGAGTGATCTGGTGTCTCTGTACACTTCTCCCCATTCAGATACACTTCTTGTCTGTCTTTAAAACATCTGTAAGTAAATGGGAGTGACCAGACTTCATGGAGAAACGCATTACCCAATGGTTCATATCGACCTATAGCAATATATCACATACAATTTGTAAATTTATACAAAGCAAATGGTAATGTGATTAATCCGTGGATAAGCCACGTTGCAGCAGTGGCCTCTGCCACTGAGAATGGTAAGGATTCCAACCTTTCAATATGTAACATGGAAAAAGATGCATCCCGCATCGAAAGCAAGCGCTGCTTGTCAGTTAAATTAAAAGGAGCAAAGAGGGAGGACACATTCATGTAGGTCCATGGAAGCTTGCCAGACTTCAGCGTCTGCAGGGTCCACGCAAATTGCATAATTGAACGCAATTGATTGTGACCATGGTACAACACAGACACTTCATCCTGCACAATATCCACTAAAGAGGACACAATATTATCTAACGTGTAAATGCGGGAAGAAAGCATGTTAATACTATTATCTACAACTGCAAGCACTTTTTCTAGATTAGCTTGATCAATAGCTCTAAGGCGTATAGCCGCCTCAATCTGTGATGTCTTCCAGATTTCATTGTATATCGCATATATCCATCTTTTTGATATGCCACTAGCCGGGCCTTTTATGAAATCATTTAAATCTACATCTTCATTCAGCTTGGATAGATGCAGTTTAACCGCAGCCAAGGTAGAATGTTTCAGCCAATTTTGACATAATTTGCCTACTGAATAAGTGGTGACAGAATGGTCAGATTCAAAACGTGGATCAGGTCTGACTTGTGTAAAGCCATCAGCTATGCCCAGAAAACGATGCTGGCATGAATCAGCACTCCTGTGCCACATCAGCCAACCTTTTGGATCCACACTAGATATGTTAAAGGATGAATTGTGCAATAAAGCTTGCAATTCCCTAATGGAAAACTGAGTAATATTACTCCAGCCAGAATATTCTTCTAAGTCAGGGATGGTAGGTGTATTTAATTTTTTAGAAGTAGCCAATCCAAAGCATGTTGTTTGCGAAATAGATGAATTCAAAAACAACATATGATTTGGGATGAGACATGCACGGTGCAAAGCCTCAGTGCCTTGTACCTGCCAGCTTTTAGAACCCCAAACAGATTTAAGATCAATAGTTTCCTTCCACAACTCGTAGCGGCCAACAGCCAGCTGATCAAGAAAGGACCTCGAGTACAATAATTTAGTATCGGTAAGTCTAACCTTGAACATCGGCTTCTGTGTCATTTTTTAAAAAAAGATTGGACTGATGAAAGTCGGTAAAATAAGTGTACTTTTTCAAAAAAGTACTCGAACTGCCTTGTAAAGGAGCTGGGCAATGCTCCCATTGAGTATAAATGTCAGTACTCCTTCTGGAATTAGTTTTATGTAAGTAGTGATTGCCAAAATGTTGGAAGCAAAACAAATCACCATAATTTGCAGATTCCAAGTATAAATCCTCAGCATCAAAGGCAGCATAATATTTCAAATCAGAAAACAAAGCCTCCACGGCCTGAACATCCCAATCATCAGAACGTATGTTTTGTTTTACCACATCCCCCATGTTACCTCTAAGCACATTAGGGACATTAACAACCTCAGTAGGGCCATGGATTTGAAATTTAATGGCATCCCACACAATCCCATCAAGGACAGGCCAAGCAGTGATGTTAACAACAGTTAAGTTTCTTTTCAGTCTGTGTGCTGAATGCGATGAGGAAAGGGGGGCCAAAGTTCCATTTAGATGTGAATGCATATTCTCTCCTCGACATAGTGTCCATTGACGATTCGAAAAAAATAAAACACAAAACCAATTGACATAAAAAGGTAAATTGAAAAAAGCACCAGCCAAATATATGTCCAAGGGGGAATCAACAAATGTTTTTTAAATAGAGTGGCATAAACCGCAAAACGTGAGAGCTTCTTGGAGTGGTGTGAAACAGTGTCAAAAGAAAATCTGGATTCAGTGGCCAAACGGGTTTGTAAATCAGGCATCGATAAGTCAGTTGGGTAAGTGTAATCAAGATCATCAACGATATCACCAGGTAAAGTACTCAATAAAGGACTGGAAATTGCAGGCATTTCGAGGGCCACCTCTGTCTCAGTATTAGAAGCAGTGGCCAAAACAGAATTTCTCACAATCGATTGACAGGAGACCGCCGGTGTCATGCTAAGAAGAATCGGCCACTCTGTGTATCTTGACATTGTCAATTGAAATAAACCTGTTTTCCTTACGACCTGGAAGTGGTGGTAAAATGACTGTTCTTGTGCCCTTCGCGCGAAGCACAGGAACCGGAGCTCGATAGGAAGGACCAAATTCTTTCTTGTTATCGATCTTCTCTCGAACCAGTTCTTCAACTTGGGGTAGCCAGCCAACTACCGGGATCTGCAACGCAACATCCGATGTGGAGGGCAAATGTTCCTTTGCAAGACTGTCTCTGGTCTTTTGTAGATCCTGTAAAACATTACAATGTTCATCTACGTCAAAGGTTGTGGCTTGGGCCACGCAGTCTAGACCGTCAAGGTCAGGGACAAACATCTTGATACCAAAGAGCATTTCGTATGGGGTCTGGTCACCCAGAGACCTTCTAGGGAGATTATTAAGAGCACACTGCACGCCATTGAGGTGGGCCAGCCAGTTTCTGCCAGTGCCTATAACTCGAGCTGTCAATTATTGCTTTAAGTCACGGTTCATTAGTTCCACTACACTGTTACCCTCAGGTCTGTAGGGAGACAAAAACTTGACTTGGACCCCCATCGACGTAATGGCATAGAGGAGAAAGCCGGACCCTGATCCGAATGGAAGGTACCACAGGCAAAAATCCCTACAAAGACACGCAAATCTCTTATGACAGTCCGTGAATCAGCGCTGCGATGGGGCCATACCCACACAAAGCGTGTGCATGAATCAACTGCTACTAAGATGTACTTATACGCAGTATCAGAAGAAAAAGGACCGCAGTGATCCAAATAAATGCATCCTAGTGGTTTATTGGATATGTACAACTGTGTCTGTGGCAGACGCGCAGCTGTCGAAGGCTTAATCTGCTGGCAAATGTCACATTAGCGCGTCTGTTTGTACAGTCCCCGCCACCAGAAACGCTGTTGTAATTGTTACAGTGGCCAAGACGCCCGCATGCGCAGACGCCACACCTTCATGCGTCGCTGTAATCAATGTAGCCCTGCGATCCGAGTTGGGAATCAACCGCTCTCCAACATCAGGAATTTTCACATAAGGAACCGTATCTGGACTTAAGTGGTATGTGTACTTCGAAGGGAACCCCGTAGGATGTTTACCTCCCTTCTCAGTGGCAGCAACAGCTGCCAAGATATCATCATCAATCTTACTTTTGGACCGTGTAACTGCTGCAACTAAATATGTAGATACCGCTGATTTCGCCGCTTCATCAGCAAGCGAGTTACCGACAGTGTTCACCATGGCACCGACCACAATGGCGCATGCGGAAACGTAGGCATGTTTAGAGCCATGCGCAACCTGCGCCGAACCATCAGTGTAAATAATGCAATGGACATCCTCCAAAGGTCGCATAGCTAGAGGAGCAGGATGAACAAATTCATACTGCAGGTACTCTTGCGACCGTAATGAGGCATCCGTGGATGTCAAGGAAGCAGCCCATTGAATCCACCGAGGGTGCAAAGCTTTAGAATTTGGTACACTGGCTTTTGTGACCGCCACCAAATGAGGACAGGGGGTAACAACCAACATGCGTTTTCCCTGTGATAGAGCACTTTCCTTAAGAATCGCCATCTGTACAGCCGTTAAAACTTTCTCCACAGTGGAAAACCGCATTTCAGCCGAAGTGTACAAGTGTGACTTGTAAGCAATAGGTACTGTGGCTCCTTCATTAAAAGTCAGGTACGTGAAACCCACCGTCCCAGGAATGATCCTTATCACCAGGTTGGTGTGGTTGTCACGAGTCAGTAAAAATTTAGAAGCGAGCAGATCAGCCTGCAAGGACTGCAGAATGGCTGAGTGCTCAGGCAGCCAGCATGATTTGGAAAACATAGTTTGTATCAAAGCATACAAAGGCTTGATACGCTGGGCATATTCCGGAATGTAAGTTCTCCCGAAATTCAAAAAACCCAGTAAAAACTGTAATTTTTTCAGAGTTGTAGGAGCGCGCAGTTGTGCGCATTACTCCAAGAAGTGAGGAGACAAACCTCTACCTTCATTGTTGAGCTCGTAGCCCAGGAACAACACTGTATACTCTGCAATGTGCGATTTCGCAAAGTCGAATTTGTAACCCATGTCTGCAAAGGTACAAATTAAGCTGGTTACTCAACACAGATGCTCCCAAAGTTCGTCGTCTGTGAGATAAATGTCATCCACATACGAGCTGGCATCTGGATTGATTCTCTCTAACAGAAAGACTATGCGGGCAGTAAAAATCACAGGGCTATTCTTATAGCCCATAGGCAAATGCCGAAATTGTTTTTGGACACCGCCGCAAGTAAAGGAGGTCCATTGGGAACTTAGACCATCCAAACGATGGCCATAAAAACCGTTGGAAATGTCAAGCGTGGTCTTAAAACGCTTACGCACTAGACTATCCACTAGGGCAGAGCCGTGAGTATTCTGTACTGCACAGTTACAGCAACGCGAGTTTAAATGCCAGTAATACAATACCAAACTATACGAACCGTCAGGCTTGGTCACAGTAAAAAGAGGGTTATTCATCGGCGACACACAAGTTTCAATCACTCCTTGATAGTCTAATTGTTCAAGGATTTCCGCAATGGAAGCCTTAGCTTCACGTTTAATGGGATATTGTGGTTGAGGCTGCGGCTGAGACCGTAAAGGAATCTCGTGGGCCGGGGACAATTTATCCCACCCACAATGTGTACGGTACAGAGCCGGCACTAGGGCTTTAGCCCACTCTTCTGCAAAACTCAGTGCATGCTCCTTCGAGACTGTGTGCGCGAAACTGGGGAGGATCCCCTCCTCCCCTCGCGGAGCTGCGAGTACAAAAGGTGGGGGCCAGTCAGCCTCCGAAAGCAAAATGTCATACGTAGACGAAAGATTTTCCCAAAACACCCCTTTTATGGTACGTTGTATGTCACCTTCGATTAACAGGACAATTTCATAAAGTCTCTCAGGGGGAGCAACTCTAGTATCAGCTATTTCTATCACAACGTAACGGTCAGTCGCTGTCACCTTCAGTAGTGGATGCAGGGCCTCTCGCACTATGGTAATCTCCACCGCTCTGTCCAGCAAGGTCAGAGCCCATGTCAGATTCTGAAGCCGCGTTCTCACTATCTGTGGCATATCTGTGCGCTGTTAAAGCGGGGACTTTCTTCTTTTGAAACTGGGGTCTCTTCAGCGTAGAGCCGTCCTGCTTCCCAGCAGCGTCTTTTGGGCGGGGCTGGTCACGTCCTTGCTGTCCACCCCGACCCCTTCCGCCTCCTCCACCGCTGGTCGCCGAGGCCGATAAGTCCTGAAAGGAACGAGGAGAGCGTTGATCAGAAACCTGAAATCGATCAGGTGATTTAATCTTCGTGCGATCGCGCAAGTCATAAACACGTTCTGTCTGCGCAGGCAAAGGAGACGCAGGACGAGACTCCTGTTTCTGTTGTTGTTGTTGCTTTCCCTGTTTTTGTTTTTAGACCAATTTTGTTTTTTGGACTTGGGCTGAACGTCTGTTTGAGACTTCTGCCCTTGGGGTTGCGTTTTCTCTTTAGTAGAAAATGGCTTGAGCCCCGGACTATTGCGACCCACGGTTTTATAAGCCGCTACATTAATTCTCGCCAACTGCCGGTGTTTCTCGGCATCGGGAAGTGCCGCCAAAGCATTGGCTACCTGAAAGTTCACTGCATCTCCTTGACATTAGCAAGTATGAGATCGCAAACTATATCAAAGGTGCCACACAGGCGCATACCCAATTCAACCGCAGCTTCCGGTCCGTGATCATCTTGAACACGCTTAAGGACCGTAGGCAGGACAGTCATAGACGGAGTGCCGTAACACCTCGCATAGAACGCCGCAAATATTCTACCCCAGTACTCGCAGTCACCGATTTCAGGGGTCAAGTCTTTAGACAAACTAAGTGTCAGAATCCTGTGTTTTTCACCAGGAGTCGTATTAGGAAATACAGCTTCCAGCTGGTCAAATTTCTCGGCAAGCCAGAAAGGAAAATCATCCTTTGCCCATTACAGCATTGACCATCACGGGACTGAGCTTCAAACCGCCCTGTCCTACCGCAAGTGCCGCACCCCCCGGGGGCCCACCCGGAAGATTATGGGCAATGTACTGCACTAAAGCACGAATCACGGCAATAGAAACTACATGTAGTCTACGAATTTCAGCAAGGGTACAATTGCCGTGTAGAGGATGAGGAGTAAATCCAGCCAAAACAGGCCAATTAGCGCCTGGAATGGACAAAGGACCTAACCTCGGAGCTGTTAAAGAATGGGGGAGGGCGCCACCAAACGCGATGCTGCCAAGTATCAATTGGTACCTCCTGTGCCCTGTACGGAGTATATTCATTCGGTACAGGAGAGGTAGTGTAAGTGTGGAACACACCAGAATTAGCGTCCACAGCCGGAAATGTCACCCACGAATAAAAGAGTTTGTATGGGTAAGCCGCTTCCGCACTCACCACCATTATCACAGCCAAGCCTTCCACGGGCACATTGTAAGTCAGCAAATGATTGCGCACCGCAATACGACTATGCTGCGGAATGTCCACTGGATTGGCCATGACAGCACAGGAACGTACAGAGACAAAGTAAACTTTGTAGCACAACTGGGTAGTAATTCAAGGAAACCGTTGTAGAAAGATTCAAGCTTGAAAAGACCTATTTCACAAATAGGTAGGTTGTGTCCAACACCACCGTTTTCCGAAAAAACAGTGAAGGGGTTAAGGATTGAATGATATACTACTCGAGTGTCATGATATAAGACCACCAACGTATGGGCGCCATGTAGCAGGGAATCCGTTCTCCTACAGAAGTGTGCATAGAGATTTGGAACCTCAGTGAATTAGGGTGACCCAAAACTCACCTCAGTACCCAAAATCCCCTTACCGAGCTAGCTACAGTGTCTCATTGGTCATAACAAACTCCCAATGTTTAGACAAAACAGAACATGAACTTAGAATACCTCAGGTCACGTGGAATACATGAGCACTCTTTCGTTATACAATCATTTCAAACCAGAACGTGGAGTAAATGAGGATACGTGCACATTTGAAATATTTATTTACTAATGCCGTTTTCTCAAACCCAGTATCTTAGATAATACAAGGAAACATATTATCAGAAGCAAAGTTATCAGCATAGTTACTAGTCCATAAAAGGCAAACGGTGACAACATACTAAAATGCTGAAATGAATAGGGTTAACAACACCTAATTCTCACCCTCCCTAACTAGCATATTATATTATTATCTAAGAAGGTCTCTTTGGGTTTTAGCAGGGCGGCCCCATACCTCAAGATCCTAGTGTGAAGGGATCACATCATCTTCCACCAGCTCTCTGCATGCGAACCGCATCAAGTGTGTATCGTGTGCCCTAAGCAAAGCAATATAAAACGCGCCTAAAGCCAGATTTTGGCAGCAGCTGCATTTATGTTATGTCTAGGAAGGTGCGAAGATCAGACCTCACAACAATACTGTGTTGAGTTATCCTTGAGGCTTCAGCACTCACTGTACAGACATAGTTTACCAAGCAAAGCTGATATCAGAGCAATAACATATTATTCTCATGTAAATCACAACGCTCTTCTAGGCTGAAAGCTAAAACAACAATTATGTGTTGTGTGCAGACGCAGCAAACGGTAAACATTTAATAAGCTCATGCTAACTTAACACGGTATATAGGTAAGCAGTAACTATATGACACTCTCACTCTTACAAGGAAGGAATCAGCACTCAGGTTATACTTTGGAAGTATTTAATCTGCAAAGGAGGTTATCCACGTGTTGCGGCTCGTCCGAACCTTGATAACGATACAAGACGTCATTGTAGCATTCTTATTTAAATATAGAAATGCCTACATTTGCCAACATCAACAAAGGACTACATATTACTTTAATCCAAAATGCTGGCGGCCATATTGGCCTGGTCACGATGTGAAAATTCAGGAATTGATACAATAAAGAAAAGAAAACATGTGTTAATATGCACACAATGTCATTTCAGCAAATCTTGCCCCGTGACCGCCATACCTGTATGTTCGTCAACATGACTTATTCATAATAAACATACTTAGGTTTGCAAACATCAACATAAACAATGGACTACACATTACTTTAAAGTGAAAGGCTATCGGCCATAATAATCTGGGCACCTTGCGTATTATAATGGTTCTTACATGAAAGAAAAGAAAAAAAAGAGGTGTTAATGTACACACACTATCCCTAAATAAAGTTCTAGCGATTATTGTTCCATTCCATTTACAGCTCATTTGAGATAGATTTCATGAGTGATGTCATGACTGATGTAACTGACCATGTCATGAATGATGTAATGTCTGAGGTCATTAGCAGTACATTGCGGGGCGTAAGTTATAGTTACCTCAGGTAAGTGAAATCTATGTCTAACTATACCATCTCTATAATCTTTGTTTTTTTCAGCAAATTTCTAGGTTTTTTTTAACGTTAAGTAAGTTGCATATCACAAAGGATGATGGGGGGTTGGAAGCAGGGCCTAGCATTGTGCTGCCCCAACTCAAGCTTGCTGCTGCTGCCTTCCCTCCTCCTAGCCATCCATTGTCCAAGTCCATGTCCCTGCTCCCTTATTACAGCCCTGTATGGCCTTTGTTCTGTCACTGGCCTTCCCGCCTTGTCTGAACAGTTAGCTTACTGCCCCATCCAGCTCCTCCCTATACTCTGTTGTCTGAATCCATGGACTACCCTCCTCCCTCCTGCCATCCATGGTCTGATGTGCTGCCACTGCCCTCCATTTAGCATGATGTACCAGTCCACTCCTCCTGTCCTCCATTGTCCATTTCTATGCCCCATCATTGACCTCCTGCTTAGCCTCTGTGCTTAGCTTGCTGCCCCTATTCTCCTTCCCTCTGCCCTCCAATGTCTGTGTTTTTGCCCCTCCTCCATCCTTTTTGCCCACCATGTTCAATGGACCTGCCACTCCTATCTACTCTGAGTGTTCTGTTGAGCTGCCACTCCCCTCTCCTCCCCTCCCACCTGCCTAGCATTGTCAGATGACTGTAACCTGTCCCTGCCACCTCCACCCTGCCTGTCTACATTCCATGCCCCTATTCCCTTCCTCCTGTCCTCCATGGTCCATTTTACTGCCACACCCTTCTGCCCTCCCTGGTCTGTTGTGCTACAACTGGTCCTCCTGCCTGCCCCGCGTGGCCTGTTGTGAGGCCCCTTCCTCTGAACTCTCTTGTCTGTGCCCTGGTCCTGACTCTCCCTTCTATCCTCTTTTTTTTTTTAAAGAAACTTTTATTTATTGCACCACAGTATCAAAACAACATAACACATCAATATTTCTATACATTCATATGATCATATAATGCCCCCCAGATACACATTCCGATCTTGCATTTCTGTGAACCTTTTGCCGAATATAAATGGATTTCTAAATTCATTAAATGATACATTTTAGCACGCCATTGCTCAAAGGGGGGAACCTCAGGCTGAAGCCAATCAGCAGCAATACACAACCGAGCAACAACCATTGCAATAAAAATTAAATAACGATGTTTTAACATAGGCATCCCTTTTCTAAGTCCTTACCAATACCTACCAACATTATAGCTGGAGTGATTGTAATGGGTGTCCCAGTAATCTCCGACAAAAAATGTTCAATATCCATCACATACCTGGACAATTTACTACAGCTATAAAAAACATGTAGGCTATCCGCATTATCCCCCACATCGAAAATATTTACCGTCATATCTCTCCCCATTTTGACATCTGAGCTGGGGTATAGTATAGATTAAAAGCTGTTTTAAAGTACTGAGTTCTCAAACTAGCAGACAATAGAGCTCCCCTAGACACTGTGATAGCTTTCTCTATTGAAATGTCATGTTCCCTAGTACATTGGACCATTGAATATTGTTTTTCTCCAGGTCGTCTGCCCTCAATGATAAAAAAATCTTATATAGCACCACTATTTTCTCCTGGCGCCTAATGCTTTCAATACATTGATTTGGAGATAACACCAGATTTGTCCGAGCAAGAAAGTCCCAAACTTGCAAAAAATTAAAAAAGTGTATTTTAGGTAGATTATATTGCTTAGCCAATCCAAATAGTTAGAGAAAATCCCACCAGCCTCATAAAAATCTCCAATCTGCAGAATACCTTTATTTCTACAGCTTAATGCAACCCGATCCCACAAAAATGGGAGGGAGGATCTTAGGAGCATTCATAGGGGTATAGTATGTTAGCCCGTCCAACATAAGCAACTTTTGTACATTTTTCCACACCTTGAAAGTGGCTTCCATTACTTTAAACCATGTCCTTTTAAAATAACTACCATCAATTTCCTCAAACAGACAGTTCTTTACCTCAGAACCACACATCAGCTGAAAGCAAGAGGGGGCCTCTGCTGCATTACTGGCCTCTTCCCCAGTCAGTAATACTCGCATCTTTAACAAAAAACAAACATAATAATAAAGTGTAAAATCGGGTATCAACAACCTCCCCCCTCTCTTGGCAAGGACATAAACCTTATAGCACACCTAGGTCTACCAGGGGCCCAAAGAAATTTAGTACACAGAGATTGCAATTGATGAAGCTGGTCTTGCGTCACTTCTAGAGGAATAGATCTAAATAGATATAACACCCTGGGCAAAATATTCATTTTTATAATGTTGCCCTTCCCAACCAATGTAAAATGTAGTCGCCCTTCTATCCTCCATGGTCTTTTGTACATGCCCCTGCACCCTCCTTCTTGCCTATCATAGCCATTGTGCTCCCACTAACCCTCCCGCTTGCCATGCATGGTCTTCTGTGCTGCCACGGCCCCTCCCACCTTCCCTGTGTGGTCAGCTAGCTGCCCCTGACCCCCTCCCACCTTCCCTCCATGGTCTGTGTGTTTGTCATTATAGTCTCATTGTTGCTCTCCATGGTGTGTCTTGCTTCTAGTGCCTATCTTGCCGGACCTCCATGGTCATCTTGCTGCTCCGGCCCTGCCCCCTTGCCCCAGCCCTCTGTTTCCAGGTGCAGACCCCTATTCCCTCCCTCCTGGCTTGTCTGTTCCATTGTAATGCCCCTGATCCATCCCCCCGGCCCTTTATGGTCCGTTATGCTGCAGCTTTCTCTCCTGTCTGTCCATTATGGTCAGCTAGCTACCATTGCCTCGTTCCCCTCTGTTCTCTGTTGTCCATGTGCATGGTCCTGTCCCCTCCCTATTGCTTTCTATGGATTGTTGTGCTGCACATCCGTCCCGCATGCCCTGTATGGTGTATTGTGCTGCTGCAAACCCTGATGCCTGCCCTGTAGGGTCAGTTTGGTGCACCTCTCCATGTCCCTCCTGTCCTCTGTTATCCGAGTCCATGTCCCTACCCCAATTCCTCCTGCCTTCCATGAATGAATGTACCATACTTGCTAACATTTTGAACTTGGTAAGAGGGAGATTTTGGAAAAAAACTCGGGTATTGATTTTCCCATTTGACTTACATTGAAAAAGAGGAGATTGTAGACAGTAGGCAGATCAAATAAAGCGCATTTGGGCATAAAAACATTGGACGTTTCCTGGCTGAATTGGGTCTTTTGGCATGTATGGTTATACTACCACTGTTGCTTCCTTCTGCCCACAATGGTCTATTATATTGCCACAGCCTTTCTTGCCAGTCCTGTATTGTTGGTTTGTTGCTCCTGCCCCCTTTCCACTGTCCTCCATAGTGTGCTGCCACTGCCCTGCCTGCCCAGTGTGGTCAGATTGTTGCCTCTGCACCCTCCTTTCTGCCTTCAATTTTCATAGTCCGTGACCCTGGCCTCTACCTCTCAACAGTATCTTAATGAACAACTAGATTGCTAATATTCTATATTTATTACAAAAGTGTGGAACGTCTGACGTCATCTTGATGTACTCAAAACTGTAATATTTAGAGCATTTTTTTTGGAAATTACATATATGAGAGGGTCTTATTTGCATCAAAATTATGGTTAGTGCTCTAAAAGACTAAAATGAGGACATATTTTCTGAGTTTTCAAATGACAACAAAGCACTTTTAAAATATTTGCTATCTTTATGTTTTTTTATCCAGTTGACCACTTGATTAAATGTTGCACTTAGGGGTGAGGATGTGGTGTTACTTCCAGAGCTGCAGACTTTGCAACTGGGGAACCAGATTGGAGTTTCTGCTTCAGCTCGACATTCTGTGATTCTGGTCAAATCACTTAATCTCCCCATGTCTAAAACCAAAATGAATTTGTTCATGTGTGATGTAACCAATGCTCAGGGGCGTAACACAGGCCCCAACAGCCCACGCGGTGCGGGGGTGGTCCTAGCTCCAAGGGGACCCATCGGCCCTGCAATCTGGCCGGAGAGCTCTTGATTGAGCCCGAAGGGGGCCCCCCTAAGTACTGTGCAGGGAGCCCCCTCACTTTTCGTTAAACAGTGCCAATGCTCAGGTAAAGCACTCCAATACCTGATAAGTCTGCACTATATAAAACTGCAAAAACACAAAAAATAAAAAGTGTTTTGCACACTTCTGTCATTGGGCTACATGTGGGCTACATCTGGGTGATATTTGTGTTACATTTAGGCTATTTTGTCTCTGGTGGCCATCTTGGAAGATTTATTTGTTATGAAGTAGGAAATGCTTTCAGTTTTTCACTTTGATTCCATCAAGAAGGTATTCAGATATGTCACAAATTTGCCATACATTCTGAGCACTCTAGTTGCTCATTAGATCACTGTAGTAAAGCTACTGCTCACCACAGAAGTCTGCTGCTGGTATTAAAAGTGCATGTTTCAGTCTGCATGTCAGAATGTTTTAATGAAATAGAAGACGATTTGAGAAGTCACTCAAAATGTTCCCTAATTTTTCTTTCTTCAGCACTAATCATAATTTCTATGGCAAAATGAACCCTCTCATTGTGTTCCTTTGTAAATTATATGTTTTAAGTGTTAGCAGTTTATTACAATCAAGATGGCTTCAGGTGTGCCATACTTTTGTCATAAGTAAGACAGTAAGCGCTCTAGTTGTTCTTAAGAGCACTCTGGGACATTCTGTCATTGAGCTATATGTGGGCTACATCTAAATGATATTTGTGCTACATTTGGGCTCTTTTGTCTCTGGTGGCCATCTTGGGAGACTTATTTGTTATGAAGTTTCATAATTTCTTCATTTACTGTAGTCTCCTCAGTAGGAAATACTTTCAGTTTTTTACTTTGGTTCCTTGCAGAAGGAATTCAGATGTCTCACCATTTGCCATATATTTTGAATGTTAGCACTCTAGTTGCTCATTAGATCACTGTATTAAAGCTACTGCTCACCACGGAAGTCTGCTGCTGGTATTCAAAGTGCATGTTTCAGTCTGCATGTCAGAATGTTTTATGAAATAGAAGAGGATTTGAGAAGTCAAAATGTGCCCTCATTTTTCTTTCTGCAGCACTAATCATAATTTCTATGGCAAAATGAACCCCCACATTATGTTCCTTTGTAAATTAAATGTTTTAAGTGTTACCACTTTATTCCAATAACAATTGCTTCAGGTGTGCCATACCTTTGTCATAAGTAAGAGTGTTAGCGCTCCAGTTTTTCTTAAGGACACTCGGGTCATTCTGTCATTGGGCTATACTTGGGCTACAACTGGGTGATATTTGTGCTACATTTGGGCTCTTTTGTCTGTGGTAGCCATTTTGGGAGACTTATTTGTTATGAAGCTTCCTAATTTCCTCATTTATTACAGTCTCCTCTGTAGGAAATACTTTCAGTGTTTTACTTTGATTCCATCAAGAAGGCATTCAGATGTGTCACACATTTGCCATAAATTCAGAATGTTAGCACTTTAGTTGCTTATTAGATCACTGTTATAAAGCTACTGCTCACCAGGGAATTCTGCTGCTGGTATTGAAAGTGCATGTTTCAGCCTGCATGTCAGAATGTTTTAATGAAATAGAAGAGGATTTGAGAAGTCACTCAAAATGTGCCCTAATTTTTCTTTCTGTAGCACTAATCATACTTTCTATGGCAAAATGAACGCCCTCATTTTGTTCCTTTTTAAATTAAATGTTTTAAGAGTTACCACTTTAATCCAATCAAGATGGCTTCAGGTGTGCAATATGTTTGTCATAAGTAGGACTATTAGTGTTCTAGTTGTTCTTTAGACCACTCTGGGAAGCTGCAGTAGAACACAAAGGAATTAAAAGTTTGCGAACAGTCGTGACAAGAATTTTCAATTCTATTAAGGACAACGGAGGAGAGGATTATGCTTTTCATTTCTTTGCTTTATTACAGCAGCCAATAAAAACGATTTTTTTTTTCAATAAATCACAGTAAACTTCAAATCCCATGAGCACCCTGTGCCTTATAATCATAGAGACTGTGTCTGTATAATGTCCAACAGAGGCACACACATCCTGTTTTTTTGCGAAAACTGCAACTGTTAAGTCCAACACTGTCAACATGACACTTTCTTAAATTCTATCTGTGAGAACTTTTTAGAAGAACCAAATATCACGAAGACCAACAGGGAAAGCTTTGAATCCGACGGACTAGCTCCTGCTTGATAATCCTGGTGAACGATCGCCACACCTGGAAACAGAGAGGAAATTACGTAATAACAGACATCCCCGAACTATTTGCAATCTGCAAGATCTCATAACAGGGGAGGAAAAAAAGACATCCAACATCATGCAATTAGAATACTATAAAGTCAATAATCGTACATTCACATTTATGAATCACATAGAAAAATACATAAATGCCGGGTGGGATAATCCTCGCCTCCGTTGTCCTTAATAGAATCGAAAATTCTTGTCACAAATGTTCGCAAATTTTTAATTCTATGTCAGGACCGGAGGCTCCAATTATGCTTGTTCAAAGCTGAGCTACCACCACCGATGCAACATCCACAATAGGTTTGAAATAGAAATATTTAAAAGTAGATTCCGTTGACCAATCGGCCCTATTCATGATGTCAGTAAGACTTACACCTAGTGAGAAAGACTTAGACGCCATTGTGCCTCGAACAGAATGTGTGCCAAACTTAGAGACATCAATGCATGCTTCATTCATGAGCCAACGTACCCATCTTGCTAAGGTAGCTGGAGTAACTGGCTTAAAAGGCTTTTGCAATGCAATAAACAGTTGACCGTGCATATCGAAATGAACGAAATTTAGTTGTACTCACCTCGTATGCTTTTAAACATTGCACAACACATAGTTTAGGATTATTCAGAAGAACTGGATAAGGCACTGAGGTAGAGTTACACTTGGTACGTCGAGAAATAGTAAAAGTGACCCCTTCTGGGGAGAAACGATGACCAGCCAGGTCTAAAGCCCTGATGTCGGATACTCTTTTGCAAGAGACTAGACATAATAACATCGCCAGTTTGGCTGAAAGTTACTTTCGCGACAGGAATCTGTTCGCCGGCCAAGCCTCTAGGAATTGGAAGACCACTGAAATGTCCCACAGGAAAGAATATTTTGGACACGGTGGTCTGCCCATCCGAATGCCTCTAAGCAGCTTACACACCAAGGGATGTTCTCCCACTGGTTTGCCCTCCAGTTGGGCATGCCCGCCGAGATTGCTGACTGAACATGATTAACTGTCCTATACGCAGGACCCGATGAAGCCAAAGAAGCTAGGAAATTCATGACCATGGAGACATTAGCTGTAGTGGGATCGGCGTTCCGTTGAACATACCAGCTACACCACTTGTTCCATGCTAATGAATACTGCTTGTGGGTATTAGTTGACCATGCCTGGTTGATGAATTCAGAAGCATCTGCCGAAAGGCCTGGGACGTGCCATCTGTCCCGGAAACTCGCCACGCTATCAGGGGCAGCTGTCCTGTGTCCACTAACGGATGAGGGGTCTTGTGAGGGTCCAGCAACAGGTTCCATCTCTGAGAAAGGAGAACTGGTACAGCACAAGACATTTCCAAAACAATCGGGAACCATGCCTGTGCTCTCCACTAGGGTGTGACTAATGCCAGTTCCGTCTGTTGATGCCTGTCGTAGGCCAGGACCTTGGTTATCATGACAAAAGGCGAGAAGGCATAGCAAATTACTTGGGGCCAAGTCTGAAGAAATGCATCCGAGGCCAGAGCCTCCGGATCTGGGTGCAAGCTGTAAAATTTCGGGAACTGTTTGTTCAGACGTGACGCAAATAGATCCAACTGGCAAGGAGCCCTTGGGAGGTTCAGCATCAGGAAGACTCGAGGGTGCAAGCGCCAACTGCTGTAGTCCCGAAGGTAACTGGAGTGCCAATCGGCAACTTCGTTCCTGCGTCCCGGGAGATGTTCCGCCACTAACGACAGTTTGTGTTGTAGGCAGTAGTGCCAAAAGTCTTTGGCAATTTCCGCTAGGACACGTGACCTCGTACCTCCCAGTTTGTTCACGTATCGAACCGCCGATACCTTGTCCATCCGCAGTAAGATGCAAAAATCCGTTTTCTGCGGGGAGAGGCTGCGAAGGGTGAACGAGCCTGCCAGCAACTCCAGGCAATTGATATGGAGGGAGAGCTCCTCTGGAGACCACCGACCCCCCGTCGAGAACGGAACACAGCGGGCACCCCAGCCCCAACAGCTGGCATCCATCTCGATCACCACCTCGGGTTTCACACCGAATATGGCTCTGCCATTCCACGACTCCATGTGATCTAACCACCACAACATTTCCAACCTCGCGTACTCTGAAAGAGGAATCTGTTCGGCATATCCAAGGCCTTTGCGGAGATGTTGAATCTTCAAGCGTTGGAGTGCGCGATAGTGAAGGGGGTCTGGGAATATTGCCTGGATTGAAGAGGCCAGCAAACCCACAGCTCAGGCAATGGACCTCAAGGACACAATCCGCCTGCTCATAATCAACTTCAATTCTTTCATGATCGCTCTGATCTTGTACGTGGGCAGGAGAAGCTGGCAGCTGCGGGAATCTACCTGAAAACCCAGAAACTCTATAGATTGCGTAGGGACCAGGTCTTACTTTTGTGACTTCACCACGAATCATAGGCTCTGAAGGAGATGGCTGGACCATTCCAGATGTGTAATCACTAACTGAGGAGACTGCGCCATGACAATGATGTTGTCCAGATAGACGATCAGTCACACTCTGCACGTGCGCAAGGACTCTACTACAGGAAGAAGGAGTTTCATGAAGTACCATGGTGCTGATGAAAGTCCGAAGGGAAAGACCGTGTACTAGTAATAAACGCCTTGCCAGAGGAATTGAAGAAAACGCCAATGCAGGGCGTAGATGGGTACGGACAAGTACTCGTCTTTCAGGTCCAACCGGACCATCCAATCCCCTTCTTGTAGAAGGTCGCGTAGCAGATGAACGCCCTCCATTTTGAAGTGGGAGTAAACGATCCACCCATTGAACTCCTTGAGAATCAGGACCAACGTGGACCCGCCCCCTTTTTTCTGGACCAGAAACACATTGCTGAGAAAACCCTCAGGGTGACGTTGAGTGGCCACTATTGCTCCTTTCTTCAGAAGGAATTGTATTTTGTCTGAGATAAAAGTCTGATCTTGTTGAGAAAAATGTATGGGATGGGGATGGAAAGTCTGGGAGGGTGTCTCGTACATTTCCAACTTGTACCCTTGCACCGTCTCCAAGATCCAAGGATCTTGCGAGAGGGTGCACCGCATTTGCTGAAATAACTGAATAGGTCCCTCTAAGATCACCTCTGAACATTGGAGTAGTCTCGCCTGTTGTTCCGGCGTCTTGGTGGTTTCCTAGGTTGCCATTGAACTTTCCCCTGCGGAACCGATTTCTTGCTCTCCGGGAGGGGTAGAAGTTAGGATTGCCAGAGGACTTGTCCTGGTAACCTCCTCTGTGATTTTGCTGGCCACGTAGGGCGCCTTGATTGTTTCCTCAGCCGAACGACAGCCCTCGATTTCGTCCGGCACTGGTGAAAACTGGTTTGAATGCGCAGCGAAGTGACTCCTGTGCCTTGTCCAGGCCACTGAAGATGGTCAATTATTTTAGGAATGGTTGACCAAAGAGGAGGCCTAGGGCCACGGGACCTGCCTCTGACGAGGAGAATTCTGCCAATTTTGGATCCAGTTTGAGGAGTATAGACTTCCTCCTCTCGCTCGACATGGCGCAGTTGGCATTGCCTAACTGGCACACCGCTCGCTGCACCCACCCAATGAGGGCGTCGGAATTTATCGGAGATTCAGACTCTTTGGCATGGAATTCCATCTCAAGAATTTTTGTTAAGGGGCCCGAAAGGTCAAGTAGCTTATCCTGGCATGACCACCAGGCATAGTCTGTACATTTCTTGGGATCCTTGGCATACTTTTTCAGGTAAGTGAGCATCGTTGGATCCACCTCGGGTGTTTCCGCGACTCGAGCCGCCAAATCTGGTCTCGGACATTCCGACCAAAGCCGGGCCCTGACGTCTTTATCAAAAGGACAGTGGAGGTGCAATTGGATGTAATCCGCCACCTCCTGCGGCAGGAGCCATGCGGTAGAGTTAGGATGGACAATGTCCGTGGGGTCAAAGGTCAAAACTTTAGGTTGTGGAGATTCTGTGTCATGCTCTTTTCTGAGCTTTTTCGCTGGTTGAGGACTCTCTTCCTGATCCAAATCCATATCCGTGTTGGTAGAGGAGTCTCCCTGGTCTCCCTGGGTAGACACCATCTGGTCCGCTTGCGCGACATACGCGTGGTCATTAGCCAAAGCTTTGGATAGCCATGCAAAGTTCTCAGAGTGAGGATTGGAAACTTTAGATTCTTTTCCCATGGGACGAACGGTCGCAGCTGGGATCCATCCTTGCTGCAATGCTTATTTATTTAAGTGACGCTTGAGAGGTGTAATAGCCCACACCAGGAATCGACAGAATGTTGCACACCAGAATCCAGGGCCTCAACGAGGTCCCGCTCCAGGGAGCTTGACGGCTCTGCCCAATAATAGTCATCCTCGTAGCAATAGTCAGCCATGGTAAGTTGGAGGCTACCAAACTATAGCGCTGTGCCAGGTCAGAGGAGTAAATGGGGAGAGGCTCAACCCAGGCAAGCCAGGCCAGACAGCCAAGAAAAACTTCAGGTAGTGGAGGGAGGGCCTGCCCACAGAAACTCTCTAGGCAGAGCCTATACTGTAATATTCAGCCCTCAGCACAGTCAAGCCTTGGGGGTAGACAATTCACGGGCTGAAATTTTGAATTACAAGCGTTCCCGCTCTGCTCTCCTCCGTATTCGGTAATAATGTGAAATTGACCCACAAAATGGCCACCGCGCATGCGCCTTACTGGCAGCCCGTGAAGATAGAAAGAGCACTCTGAGTGAACGCTGACGCATGGTCCTCGCCCCCAGAACTCCCACTCCACTTGGTGACAGACCCGGGCGACTCACCCCCGGCCGAGGAGGCTGACGCGCTCCTCAACCGCCGACACGCGACCGGAGATGCTGCTGATAGGGCTACAGAGAGCAAGGCTTGAGCGCTGCGAAGTACCACCGGAGTCAGGTACACGCAAGAGGGGAGCCCTAAAGACTGCAAGCGCTCGTCAGAAGTGCTTCAAATACCAAGCTAGCAGTACACATGAGACAAAACAGGAACACAGCGATGTGATACACAATAAGGCATACAACATTGGCATAATTATGCGCAATAAATACAGTGCCCCCAAAACCCATACACCACAATCACAAGAAAAGTAGCAAGGGAGAGGCACTTAACTGGCTGCGGAGCAGCAAAGAGAGAGGGCGTGTGTAACTCTGTTAGATATTATATAGGCACAGTGTCTATGGTTATAGGGCACAGGGTGCTTATGGGATTTGTAGTTTATTGTGGTTTATTGAATAAAAAAGATCGTTTTTATTGGATCCTGTATGAAAGCAAAGGAATGAAAAGCATAATAGGAGCCTCCGGTCCTGACATAGGATCAACTGACAGTCTCTGCCCTTGTTGGATGTACATGTTTTACTGAGAATGTTAGACTTCATTCTCACATGACTGAGAAAGATAATGTGAATTTACAGAAAATATGCTCTCAGTTTAGCTTATAGATCAACTTCAAAACCTCTGTGGAAAAAGCATCAGAAAATAGTTTTCTCTCAAACATGATTCATGATATCCCAGCAGAAGGCTCTTTCACATGGTAAAATCGCCTTGGAAAACACCACAATTCCTAAAATGAGTATGGTACCATCAACAAATGATTTATAATGTAACAAAAGTTTTAAAACCTTCTATTAACTGCAATGCTTTTTAACACCATGCGCGCGGGCATTTTCCTGCTGTGCGCTGAAGTTTTTAAAAACCCGCGGTTCATGACGAGCTCAGCTCCTCATGAGCGTACGAGAGGTGTACCTCATGACGAGCTGAGCTCGTCATGAGCGTCGAAGGGGTTAATAAGGTGCTACCATGTATATTGGTCCCAAGACGGCTGCCAACACTTCTTGGATGAAGTGCTGACAGCCAATCAGATCTCACGATGGGATGTGTGGTTAGGCTCTGCTCAGATATATATTTCTTTTTCAATTAATATTTTTAAAACTACTGAACGGATTTACACCATTTAACAATAAGGGCTCTTTCTGAACCAAGGGCTACCTTTTTGCCAAATTTGGTGTAATTCCGTTCAGCACTTCCGGCTGTAGCTGAGACTAAAGTTTCCTATGGAAAATTGCATGAAGAAAACACGTTTTGGGACCCTCCTTTTTTCTCAGCCCCCGCTTGCCGAATGACCCCGAAACGTTCAAGATAGGAGCGGACCAAAATGGGCCATAAGTTTTAAGAAATTTGCAAAGATTCATCAATCAGTGCCAAAGGTATTGGGAATAGAATGTTGCAATTTTCCTATGATAACTAGGCCCTAACTATAACTACCTACTGGCGACCACCAGTAGGTAATACATATATATTGCTTACTTTCAGAAAACGACTTTGGGGGGCCCCTAGTAAGGCACCATTCCTCCGCATCCTTCGGTTGGGGGACAAAGTGGCACCTATGGTGCCCCCTCTTAATACCAGTACCTCAAGGTGCCTGCCGTGCGATGCAGGGATTAACAGAATCTCCCATTTCTTCATGGGAACTTGCGCTATGCCTGGTTGACGGCCGCAGCACAAGCTCCCATAGAGAAATGAGAGTATGCACGCGCACCCTGTACTGTCGCATTGTAATGGCAGTGTCGGGACCGCCGACCGTAGGTCAGTCGGTCCCGAGACGTCAGACTGACATCATAATCAGGCCCTATATGTCTGATACCCTACAAATAAAAAATAATTCAGGCCGTTTTTACAGGTATGAGGGACCAGGAACTGAATCATAAATAGTCGGTGAACCTTTGTTAATAGTGACACTGATAAATGGGTTAGTGTACCTCTTGGACGAATACCATAGTTTAACAAATTCACATAGCATATGTCCTCTAATGACTCAAAGTTACATGGAAATATTTGAAGAACCGTTTATACCCACTTACTGGGTCTCGGTGGTGGGGGAACCGCCCAAGTCTTCCATACCCTCCTTATATAGAAAAAGGAGACACAGGAGCCTTTGTCTGCAGGAGGAACCAAGTTTTATTCAAATAGCCCGGACTCGGAGACAAGACAGAGGAGGATGCTGCTTCACTCCGCAGCTTACAGGCCTTTTATACACATTTCCCACCTTAAGAAACCAGTTTGGATGGGGTCATGGCGCCCACGGGTCAGAATGCAGTTACACCATTCTTTGTTCAGGCAGGACGGAGCTGCAACAGATGGTACAAAAGATTACACAAAATAAATGCCGACGGGGCATGGCTAAAATGGCGGCCTGACCAGACGTGACTTCCTCGGCTCCCCGGCCCTGAACCCCTTTACACCGCAAACATTTTGCTGGTAAATCCCCCTAATCGGCGGTATTACATCCTGCCGATTACCTCTTCTGTGCACCTCTCTTTGGACTTGCCTGCGGGCCTGGGGGCGAGACCCGAAGCACCCATTGCTGCGGCGAGGAGGCCCCGCCGGAGACCGCGGGATAAGAGCAACTGGGCACCGGAGCGGGCGGAGACGGAGGGCGGGCACAGGCACCCACCCACACATTACCTGCATGCCGCAGCCCAAACGCTGACCAGACCAGGACTGGGTGAGGCCGCCACGATGCGGCAGCAAACGGAGTACCAGCGCAAAGTGCGGCGGCACCCTCCAGGGCTCGGAGGGCCGCCGCAAAACTCCAGATCCCGGCTTCGGGCCTTCCCTGGAGGGGGGCGGGGCTTGCCTCGGCGCTGTTCTGACCGGGGGCCCTGCGGGGGGGACATCGCGGAGGGTTCTGGCCCTGCTGAGGAGAAGCGGACTGCATCAACTGCCCAGCTGCCGAGAAGCCGTCGCCGGGAGGCCAGGACCGATCCCTATATCGAGGGTGGTCTCGTGACCCGGGCCCGGGCTTTGGGCCTGTAGTAAGCTGACGCCTGCCTGGTGAGCTGCAACCCACAGACGCCGACCGACCTGCGCGCCGGCAGGTGAGGAGAGACACCAAGAGGGCAGAGGGGCCCTGCAGCAACACACGGCTGCCCCCATGCAGCGGCCCACTCACTGATCGGGCCGGGTGCAGCCGCCACAGCACGGCAGCAGGCGGGAAGTGGTGGCACCCCCTGGGGCCTGGCGGACCACCGCGAAAATTGAGACCCTGGTTTCGAGCCTACACCGGGGGTGGGACGAGGCCTGTCACGGTGCTGCTTTGGCGGGGACCTTGTGCGCGCGACTCCACGGAGAGCTCTGGTCCTGCCATCGGAGCGGACTACACCGATTGCCCCACACTGAGGAACGGTCACCGGGAGGCTGACTCCTGAGATGCGAGCGGTCACGGGGCCCTGGGCCCGGGCTTTGGGCCTGGGAGAACCCGTCGCCCGCCAGGCGTTGGGCGGAAGAAACACCCTAAGACCCCCTTGGGCCGGGGGACGCCCGGGCAGACGGGGGAGCACCGGAGACCGGTACCCCCGGCAGAGATCGACCAGTGCACCGGCAGGTGAGGAGAGTCACAGACAGAGTTCGGGGACCAGGCAGCAGCACGCAACTTGAGCTAGCCGGCTACAGCGGGGGGAACCCAGGGAGAGACAGTGGGGCCGGTCACACCACAGAGGGACCCTCAGCAACCGCACGCTCGGCGAAATCGGCGGCGCCACTTTTTGGGAGCCTGACTACCCCGGGAGGGCCCTCCGTAACGCCCGCGGGAGGGGTCGACACAACCACTCCGACCCTTGGACGCAGCACCCTCAGGGCGCGATGCCTAACCAGAGGCACAGGGGCGACCGGACGATAACGGACATGTTGGCGAAATCCACCCCGAAGCCTGAGAAACCCCAGGTGTCCTCCTCCCCGACGACGTCCACTGCCGCCAAAGAGCATGAGGACGGGGGGCCCCATCACCAAGGCCTTCCTGGAGACGCTCTTCAACACTCTAAGAGAGGACTTCCAGACCTTGAAGCAGGAGTTGGCCAGTGAGCAACGCGAGATACGCCGTGATGTCGACGGCTTAGGGGACAGGGTGGCGACGATGGAGGAAGCGGACCAGGCAGGAGCGGGGAGATAGAACTCCTGCAGCAAGCGGTCCTTACTCTCCGGGAGCAGCAGGTGGACCTCCAAGCACATGCAGAGAACCTCGAAAACTGTTCCCGGAGGAATAACATACGGGTCCGGGGGGCGCCATCGAAAACAGAGGGGAACAACATCACTGGCTATCTGCAAGATCTGTTTAGGAACATCCTTGATGAGCCAGCCGACTTAGACATTCGCATTGACCGGGCGCATAGGTCGGCATGCCGAGACGGGCACCTGCACCCCCCCGGACATATTGGCCTTCCTCCCAGACTTCCCCCTGAAAGAGCGAATCTTGAAAGCAGCCCGCCAGAAGCAACCCTCCACTTCCGCGGCCAGCGCTTGGCCCTGTTCCAGGACCTGTCGGCCATCACCCTCCAAAAGAGAAGAGCTTTCAAGGTAGCTACTACATTCCTGCGGGACATTGGGGTGCCATATTCTTGGGGCCACCCGTTCCGACTGGTCTTCAAATGATCAGCTCAATCGCTCAGAGACACCTGTGCCCTACTGAGCATTGACCTTCCCGAGGAAGAGCACGGACGAGAGACGTCGCCACGGCCATCGCAATACGGACACACACAGTCCTCCCGTGGAGGATGGAAACAAGTGAGACGACAGCGATCCCAGAAGGCGAATCTGAAACCGGACCCTGAGACTGTGGCACAGGAGCAGGTGGCAGCCATAGAGGAGGTGGTCAAGGACACGTCGGCCTCGTAATGAGACTTTCTTAACACGGGATTTACCTTCTTTGCATTGCATACAAGGGGCGGGGGGACGGGCGGGGGGGCCACACGGTTTGCCACTGCCTCACACTCCTCCGAATCGAGACTCTACAGGCCTGGACTGTGGTCGGATAGGCCTGGGACAATGGTTGGGTTTTGGGTCTTCTAGTTGGGGGTGGGGGGGTGGATGGGGAAGTTGGGGTGGGTAGAAGGGGGTTATGTTGGGGGGAGGGAAGGGCTCCGGTGTGGCGCACTGCAGGCAGCGCAGGAGTGGTGACACAACTCGTTATGGCTAGGCGGGGCAGGACGGCCACGTGCAACACCTAGGCGGCGGAACCCACTATGCAGATTCTTTCCCTTAACTTCAAGGGGCTGAACAATACCATTAAACGCAGAGCTGTCCTATCCTTTTTGGAGCACTCCGGGGGCGAGGTCTGCCTCCTACAGGAAACACACTTACTACCTAGGGACTGGCACCGCATGCGATCTAGGGCATTTTCGACACAACACTACTCTTCCACCAAAGAGAAGAAAGCGGGGGTGGCCATTCTGTTTGCACGCCACTTTAGGGGTACGGTGGGGGACAAAGTCGCGGATATTAAGGGGAGGCTCCTTGCGTACAAAATACAGCTAGGGGGGTGGTGAGCCATGATAGGTTCCATATATGCACCCAACACCAAGCAGGAATCCTTTCTCACCGGTGCCTTGGCGGATACACTCGCTCACAACGTTACTTGTACACTTGTCGGGGGTGATATTAATTTAGTAATGGACACCCACAAAGAGAGGTCAGGACAGAGATTTGGTTCCACAGGTGCAATCTCCAAAGAAGGGGGGCAATGGCTGGAGTGTAGGGGGTTTGTAGACATATGGAGATCGAGGTACCCAACCACCCCGGGATATACATTCTATTCCCATGTACATCACACGTATGCCTGGATAGATCATTTCCTGGGATCAGAGGAGGTAGCGGCCTTGATCACGGACACCGAGATCGTCCCTGCAGCACTATCTGACCACCACGCGCTAACGGTACATGTTCGGATCCCCAAACCGGAGGTACAGAAGGGCAAATGGTGCCTTAAGGAAACCCTGCTACACCGCAAGGGGGGGACACAACGAATCAACACGCGCATTGGCGAGTACCTGGCCACAAACGACAAGGCGGAAGTGCGAGGGGAGCTAATAGCAATCGCGGCGGCCAAGGTGCGGGAGCGTTGGGAGAAGAGGCAAACACTATCCGATCAGGTGCTCGAACTCAAAAGGGTCCATAGCCGGACTGGGGCCCCGAGAATATGGTGCAAGCTTAAAGCGGCCAGAGCCCAACTAGCGAGCCTCGACCTAGATCGGGCTGAATACGCGGCACTGCGCCTACGGCACACTTATTACGTGGGGGGCGACAGGACGGGCCGCCTCCTAGCAAGCAAACTCAAGGCCAAGGTCCTGCGCTCGAAAATCGCATCCATCCGGGATAGCGCAGGGCAAGACGAAAGATATGACGAGCAGATAGCTGTGACTTTTCGGACGTACTACGCGTCATTATATGTCGCGGGACCCACCCAAGGGGGAGAGACTGCGGACTCTTATCTAGCCATGGCTGATATCACGGCCCTCAATGAGGCAAATGCGAGCTCCCTCGAGTCACCGATCAGGGCAGATGAGGTAATCTCTGCGATAGCGCGCCTCAAGCCGCTCAAGTCTCCGGGACCGGACGGCTTTTTGGCGGGTTTTTGTAAAACATTTTGCCCTCTGATAGCCCCGATCCTGGCCAGACTGTTTAACTCTTTTGAGGGCCCTGGCTCCATCCCCCGAGATATGCTGGAAGCCAATATCATAGTTCTACCAAAGCCCGGCAAAGACCCCGCCAACTGCGCAGCCTACAGGCTCATATTGTTGCTAAATCTTGACCTCAAGCTCTTTACTGGCATCCTGGCCGCGGGACTGGGCCCTTGCCTCCCCGGCATCATGGAACCGGACCAAGCGGGTTTTATCCCTAACCGACAATGCGCAGACAATACGAAACGCCTACTGCACGTCATCGATAAGGCCCACTTCAATGATTCGGACGCGGCTCTACTTTCGGTCGACGCAGAGAAGGCGTTTGACCGAGTCGACTGGGGGTACCTGGACGCCACCCTGACACGCTTCGGAATTGGGGAGCACTTTCGCTCCTGGGTGGCTGGTTGTTACTCTGCCCCACAGGCGGTCATTAGGGTCAAAGGGGTGTGCTCCAAGCCATTTACCATCCAGAGAGGGACGAGACAGGGGTGCCCCCTCTCCGCGTTGCTTTTTTGCTCTTTACACCGGCATCAAGTTCGGGGGAGAGGTGCAGACCGTTAGCCTCTACGCCGATGACGTCCTCGCAGCACTGGAGGACCCTCTAAACTCGGTCTCGGCCTTTTTGGCAGAAATAGAGACATTCGGGAAGGTGTCTGAGTTGAAGATGAATGTTGGGAAGTCTGCCCAGCACCCTTTCCCGCAACTTGGGTGGGCTTTCCTCCAGCATGTCCATGCCTTACTTGGGAATTTCACTAACACCGTCCACGGCGCAAACCGTGGAGCAGAACTATACTGCCCTCCTAAGCCAAGTAATGGGCGACCTCACGAGATGGCGCCAACACTCACTTTCCTGGCCGGGGCGGGTGGCAGCAATCAAAATGTCTCTATTACCGAAGGTCCTATATCTATTCCAGATGCTGCCAGCCACTTCCCCTATCGGCCTACTCACAAAACTACAGGATGCTATCCGACAATTTGTTTGGGCGGGCAAACGACTGCGATTGCGCAGGGATCTCACCAGCCAAGCCATGTCGGTGGGGGGCCTGGGAGTCCCGGTCCTTTTCCGATACTTTCAGGCGACGCAACTTCGATACCTCCTGGAATGGAACCGCCCAGACTCTGAGAAGCGATGGCTTTTTCAGGATCGTGCAATGGCCCAGATGCCACTGTGGAGGATCCCCTTCCTCAGACGACAGGACCGGCCCGCATACATGAAAAGATCACCAATTATGCGCACCACCCTACAGGTGTGGGATAGAGTGGCGGTGACCTGGGGTCTCACCACATACCCCTCACCCTTGACACCCCTTTTCGATAATCGGCCTTTGCACCGGGCACGGTTCGCGGATCTTTTCCCCGATGGCGGTCGTCCAACAGCAGATCTGCTGGTCACCTATTCGACCCCAGGGTTTTATGACACTGCAGACTCTGCAAGACACCTATGCGCTCCCTCAGCTTCCACGCTTTGAGTACTTCCAAATTCACCACTGGCTTACAGGTAGGGACATGTTACCACAGGTCAGCAGACAACTCACCCAGTTTGAAAGATTGCTCCACACCAAGAAATCGGATAAGCAGGCAAAAACGGAACTGTATGCAAAGCTATGCCCTTCAATACCCTCCCCCTTGCGCTTGGCGGGTCAGAGGAGATGGGAACGGGAACTAGGATGCACCCTCACTAATAGGGAGTGGCAGGACATATATTACAGGGCACATCACACTGCTAAGAATGTCGCTAGTAAGGAATCAGCAGTCAAGATCGCTTATTATTGGCACCTAACGCCAGCACGACTACATCAGGGTAACCCACGCTGAGACCCTTGTGCTGGAGGGGATGCGGGCAGCCAGGCACTCTGACCCATATACCATGGGACTGTGCAGAGGTGCAAGAATATTGGGTCCAGGTGCTCAGGGACATTGACAAGTATTTTGACACTGACGTCCCTCGTTTCCCGGCATACACACTGCTAGGCTTACCGATCAAAATCACCTTCCCACTTAAATCGCCTAGTGGCAAACAAATGAGCTTAGCGAAGGGGGCAGCAACGCAACATATACTGTAGCTATGGGGCTCCCCGCGCAAACCCACACACACCGGGTGGCTTCACAAGCTGTGGTACACAATGGGTATGGAAAGAATACAAGCCTCCCTAACTCAGACGCAAGATACATTCCTCAAAACTTGGCAACCCCTGGTAAACTTACTAGCCGAGGTATATAACGAGCTAACCTGCCCGAAATACCTCAGAGTCCTAAGGCTGGCAGACGAGTTCTGGACGGCTACGGGGAACCCTGCCTCCAGCTCCTCTGCCTGAAATGCTGACACGTAGCTCTACTGCGATCGTCCACACCGGGGGGGAGGGAGGGGGCAGGGGGTTGGTGGGTTCAAGAGTGTTTGGGACATGGCCGGTCCACATCTAGTCAACACCCGCCCAATTAGGCATACTGTCTTACTCGACCACCGTGGCTCCTTGTGGGGGCGGGGGGAAGCAAGCCTGATTGGGGGCACGCCCCGACATGCATTATGTCCGACCGATGTCATGTCCTCCTTGTTTGTTTGAAATACAATAAAAATGATTGAAACAAAAAAAAATGCCAACAAGAAGGGCACTTTTCCTCAGGCCCTCCTTTTGCCATTGAGTGGCAAATACACCAGGAAACGTCAATATTCATGAGATCATCTGTTTCTTGTTGGAGCATCATCTTCATATTGGTGTCGTGAATGTTAGAAGGTTGAGGCTTGAGAGCCTGAACACGCGTTGCACAGAGCATTGGCAGGTACTGAATGCACAAACAGCAGGAGACTAGGACAGCTACTCCCAAGGCAAGGAAGATGAGGACCCTCCATCCCCATTGGGAAAGGAGGTCCCAGATCCAGCCTGTGAGGGACCAATTGCCTTCATCCTGATGAATTTCAGAGGAAAGGTGATGCAGACGTTGGATGGCATCATATACTGTGGGTGTGTGATCTGCAATATACACACAGCAGCTGGAGCCAATCAATTTACACACACCACCACGATCAGCGAGGATGATGTCAAAGACCATACGATTTTGAAGTGTTACAAGGTGGTTTGCCTGTAGCTCTGCAGTGAAGTTGGAGAGGGCACCAGCTGTTTCTGAAATGGTGGCCTCAAGGACCCTGGTCAGTCCTCGTATAGTCCGACTGTTTGCCGTGGGGCCCCCAGAATGGGAGGAAACCCTTAAAGAAGTCCCCGGCTTCCTGGCCTACTGTATCCTCAGCCGATATGACACCCCAATGTGAGCGGCGCAAAGCGCCCTTCATGAACAGGTGGTAATCTCCATGGATAGAATACGTTGGTGGAAGGAGGAAGGCCAGATAGCAGGTAACAGACCAGTTACGGGGGAGCCAAGTGTAGGCTGCTGTGCCACAGGTAAAATAAGTGTTGGGGGACGCCACCAACTTTGGAGGAGACGTAGAGTTTAAAGTTTTGATGATGTCACAGATACTAGTACCAACTTCCTTAGTTCCCAAGCCATGGATGCAGACACGGCCCCGCACATTTATAACATTCAGAGTGTTTCGTACATCAAGTAGTAGCCTTCTGGTGCAAAATTTGGTATATTTTTGTTGAGAAGTTGAATACCACCATCTCACCGAGTTCATCCGTTGGTAATAGCAATGTTGATGAGCCGGTCAGGCATCAAGGGGTGTTGGTATTGCCAGACCTGTTTCGCCAGAAGTCATCTCAAAATGTTTCAAGGACAGAATTGGCAGTAACATTGATAGTATAGGCCTCCTGCATCAACATCCACCATGCAAGACAGGACCCAAAAATGGAAAAAGGATAAGAAAGGAATGGGACAGGTTGTGTCATAGCATGCGGCATCAGTCCACATACCCAACAGTTGGAAGTATTTATGATCAGCTGATGATGATGTAACATCTGGACCAAGGTGTTATCAAACAATTCTGCACGGTGGGGTAATTCGTGGGCGGGTAACATGAAATACTGATGCTCTGCAGGAGTCGGGGTAGGACTTGGTGGGATAACAGGATAGTAGATCAGTAACATCCAACCGATGATAAACAAGATGATTGAGACAAACAGCGTCACCACGGGTGCCACGAAGCACTTGCTATGTAGGAGACTGACATATCGTTTCTGGACTTGGGTGTATTGAACGGCTGCCATTGTACTAAGCCAGGGACCACTACCGGATGTCTGTGATTGGTGGTTGCTTCACTGGATGCAGGTGCCAAGAGCCCTAGAGGTGTACCTTAGTCTGACACACCACCATCGGTCTTAGCCGGAAGATCACAGCCCTATAGCCTATAGGTACCTGGACGAAGTCAAGGGCAAACCTTCCTTCTGGAACGCAAGTTATATCGGGTAGAAGTAGGAACAGTATGGTCGGGGAATAATTGTTCCTGATGCTGAGCAGAGTGAGGGGAGTGTTCCACCTTTCCCTTTAGTATATTGTCACTCTCTGCTTCCGTAGATGTGAAATGTAATCTTGCATCGCTGAATGGAACAAACGTCGGGACTATTTATGTCTCTGAGTCTCCTCGTCCTTCTCTCACCCACTGATCATAGGGGAGAGGCAGAGGCACTCATCTACAGTGCATGGAGTGGATGCAGTTCTTCTGTCCTTCAATTTTCACGGCAGTGCGGGTGGCCAGTAACACCTGAAGGGGCTGTGACCAGCGGGGCTCGAGGCTGTGAGTATGTTGAAAGTTGCGAATCAGAACCCAGTCACCAGGTTGGATAATGTGTCCTGGGTCTTCGCTTTTATCAGGTATGGCCTCATGCACCTGGTGGTAAAGAGTACGAAAGGTGTTAGTCAAACTGTACAGATAATCAGTCAACACAGGGTATTCAACATCAGCCAGTTTCTGGGACCGTGGAACACCCCACATATTGGCAGACCTCCCGAACACAATTTCATGGGGAGATAGTCCTATCCTGGTATGGGCTGTTGTCCTGACAGACAGCAGAGCCAGGGCAGAGCATCAACCCAGGTGACACCTGTCTCGGTTACAATCTTTGCCATTTTAGTCTTTAGGATGCCATTGTAGACCTCCACAAGACCTGCTAACTGGGGGTGGTTATTTGCATGAAATGTGTGTTTCATACCCAGTGCTGAACAGACATACTCCATTATTTGAGCCGTAAAGTGTGTCCCTTTGTCTCTCCAGACCAAACGGGGCAACCCAAATCGTGGGAAGTATTCTTTCAATAGTACTTTGGCGGTAGTGATAGTGGTGCAGTCTTTGACAGGGTAGGCCTCCACCCATCGGCTGAAGGTACAGACCACTATTAGGACGTATTTTAATTTGTTACATCTGCCTATCTGGATATAATCCATCTGGAGGGCTTCGAAAGGAAAGGTGGGGGGGGGGAGAATCCTCTCAGCATATGCAGGTATCTTTGAGCTATACCAGGTGGGTTCCTGCAACTTACATAACCCTTTTGCACTAATGTGAGCAGGGCCATGGGCCATATTTACTACCGGTAGCACATAACTGTCGGGCAACATCCATTGTCTCTCCATAGCGATACGGGCCCAACAACCATCTATTTTCTTTACCGCCAAATGCTCCGTCCACATCCTCAGCTCCTCAGGGGTAGCATGGGACTGAATATCGATCACACTCTGTACTGTGTCTTCAACCATGCCCACCTCTTCCACCCACCTGGCGGGACCTCTCACATACATTTCTTCCTTTTTCTTAAGAGCTGTCTGTCTGGCTGTCTGGTCAGCCAGGGCATTGCCTTTTCCAACATCATCCGTCACTTTCTTATGCGCTTTACATTTTATAATAGCCAACTTTCTGGGAAATGTCAGGGAGTCTAATAATTGGTGAATTAGGGGGCCATGTTGAATTTACATCTCATGTGAAGTAAGGAAATTCCTTTCTTTCCACGGTCTGCCAAAGTTGTGAGCCACCCCAAAGGCATACTGACTGTCAGTGTAGATATTAACCGTTATTCCTTTGCTTAACTCACAGGCTCTAGTGAGGGCCACTAATTCTGCAGCCTGAGCAGGGCACTGTGGAATCTGAGCTGTTTCTACAACTTGCTCCAATGTCTTGAGGGCGTAGGTGGCTGTTGTGTTACCATCTGGGCCTCTGAGACATGATCTGTCCACATACAGTGTACCTTCTGGGTCTACTATCGGGGTATCCTGTAAGTCAACCCGTCCCTTCGTCTTCTCCTCTGTCCTCAATATACAGTCATGTGGATCTAAACAGGCATCCTGAGTATCCAGTGGGAGTAAGGTGGCGGGATTCAGTACAGTGCATCTCGTGAGTCGTGCGCTAGTGAAGTACTGTGTCTTGGTGTTATTAAGGAGGGTATCCAGAGAATAGGGAACCCTCAGACTCAAGGGGGAGTTCATGACGATCCACACTCTCTGACGGACCATGAGTGCAGCCGCAGCTGTCGCCTGTAGGCATCCTGGGAGAGCCATTGCAACAGGATCTAAGGTAGCGAAAAATAGGCACAAGGCCGATGGTGACCTCCGAATATCTGGGTCAAGACAGTGTATGCACAGCCGTCTGTCTCATGTACAAAAAGGAAAAATTGTTTGTTATAATCATGAGTACCTAGGACTGGATCAGTACACAGAGCTATTTTTAAATCCTGGAAGGCCTGCGTATGCTTTCTAGTCCATGCAAAGGAACTCTCTGATATGTCTTTAGTGGTGAGGGTGTAAGAAGAGGTTTGACCATGGCCAAAAAATTGGAAACCCACTGTCTGCAGTATGAGGTTAGACCTATGAAGGCTCGCACTTGCTTTTGTTATCCGTGGGGCCACCATAGCATTGATAACGGCTACACGATCAGCGGTGAGCTGCCTTCCCTCCTTCGAGAGGAGATGACCTAGATAGGTCACCTTCTCTTGCCAAAACTGAAGGTTTTTTAAAGAAACCTTGTGGTTATCGAGAGCAAGGTGGCGTAACAAACAGAAAGTAGCCTCTTTACATTTCGGGGCGGAATTTGCAGTAATGAGGAGGTCATCAACATACTGCAGCAGTGTAGAATCATCAGGGAGTTCCAAGGAATCTAGTTGACTTTTGAGAGCTTGACTTTAGATACTGGAGTTCTCGGTGAAGCCTTGAGGGGCGAGGAAAAATCTAAAGCTCCGCCCACCAAGGGAGAAACCAAAAAAATGTCTGCTGTCAGGATGTATAGGAATACTGAACAAGCATGTACAATGCAATGGTCTCGGCTTTGTTAAAGTTAGAGCTATTGGCATTGCAAATGGCATTTTTTTCATTTTTTTTAAAAACAGAAATAAATGGTATTGTCATTTACAAAGGCAATAGGTGAGCATTAGAGAGTAGTAGAGAGCCATACAGCACAGAGGCACGAGCAGGGAACAGAGGCACGAGCAGGGAACAGAGGCACAAGCAGGGAACAGAGGCACAAAAACCGGATCACAAGCAGGGAACAGAGGCACAAGCAGGGAACAGAGGCACAAGCAGGGAACAGAGGCACGAACAGGGAACAGAGGCACGAAAACCGGATCACAAGCAGGGAACAGAGGTACAAGCAGGGAACAGAGGCACAAGCAGGGAACAGAGGCACAAGCAGGGAACAGAGGCACAAGCAGGGAACAGAGGCACGAAAACCGGATCACAAGCAGGGAACAGAGGCACGAAAACCGGATCACAAGCAGGGAACAGAGGCACGAGCAGGGAACAGAGGCACAAGCAGGGAACAGAGGCAAAAGCAGGGAACAGAGGCACAAAAACCGGGAACAGAGGCACGAAAACCAGGAACAGAGGCACGAAAACCAGGAACAGAGGCACAAAAACCGGGTACAGAGGCACGAAAACTGGGAACAGAGGCACGAAAACCAGGAACAGAGGCACAAAAACCGGATCACAAGCAGGGAACAGAGGCACAAGCATGGAACAGAGGCACAAGCAGGGAACAGAGGCACAAAAACCGGATCACAAGCAGGGAACAGAGGCACAAAAACCGGGAACAGAGGCACGAAAACCGGATCACAAGCAGAGAACAGAGGCACAAAAACTGGGAACAGAGGCACGCAAACCGGGAACCCCCCCCATATAAATGCCCAAAAGAAAGTCACAGTATAGCAACCATAAGTGTTTATCAACCTCAAGAGAATCTTTAGCCAAGATCTTCCAATAAATAAAATGAGGAATTTGTGGGCATATCAGAGCAATGTGCTGCATTTCAGGATATACAATATCTCTGTGCGCATATCACAGGTAGAAAATTCAAATGATTTGTTTTTATGTTTGAATATCACAGACAAGTACCAATGGCCAAGGATATGCTCCCAACATGTGCCTATACCACAGATGTTGAGGCCCAAAAACGTTGCAAGCTGAAGAGTATTTACATATAGTTTGGCAAGGAAGAGATGTCTTGCTTCTTTCCTGAAGCTTGCCCAAAGAGCATCTAGCAGAGCTTAACAGCCCAATGAATGAACGAACAGCCCAATGCAAGTGCAGCATGCGCACGCTTTCATATACTTAGCAGGAGTGGGAGGGGCACCAATGTTGCTCTTCTATCAGATCCAGGTTGTCGGAGAAATACCTCCTCCCAGTTAATAGCTGTAGGATGACAAGAGAAGGTCGGAAGAAAAGGAGCGCAATACAGCAGAGCGGGCCCGGAAAGCCCTGCACTCGGGTGGAACACGCGGGCAGATAATAAAAGCCTGGTCACGAGACCTAGAAGTACATAATGAACACTAGGATGTATGGGACACTCTAGACTACAACCCCGGACCTCAAGACCTACAGGCATCGGGAACCGCTCCGGTTGTATCTGGCGCAACAGCAGACGATGACTCACAGACGTCACCTCCCTGTTGAAAACATTGTAAACCCTGACATGGGAATGATTACAACAGAGATGAGGGCTTGTCTGTGAGAAGCTTTGCGTGCACACGGGCGGAGCCATCCACAGTGATTCACTGACAATGCAAATGAGTGGACCAAGTTACTCTCGCGTTAACCCATTTCTCCCCCCACCCCCGAGATGTGAACTAGGTACGGGTTGATTGTTACAAGAGGAGGGCGCTGCGCCTGTGATAATGAGCGGTATATGCGTCCCCTTCTGTACCTTAATCCAAACTGTCCTTGGTTTCATCTGTGATGTACTGAGCAAGTGTTAAAAAAGAATAAAAGTTGTGCAGGTGCGGACAGTAAAGAACAGACGGACGTTCATCACCAATAATGAAAAACCGAGCAAGGAGAGAAGCTGTAAGTACTTTAATCCGACATACTCTCCCAGCTGACCCGCCATTGGTACTGGAATCAGGCCAGACACAGAATGTAAACATGTCAGCGAGGCCGCAAGACTGACCCCGTCCGGCATACTAAAACAAAGGATGGACACACCCGATGTAAGCTAATGCATTTGAAATAGCGCTAAACGCTGGTGTTCAGAGAGTTGCTAAAGGCTCACAAAGATGGCAGTGGGAAGACTGGAGGTTCCCACGACATGGAAACACCACCATGTTTCTCCGAGGTGAGGCAGGAATGCCTCGGAGAAACCAGCGTAATTTTTGGATTTGGGGCGTGATTTTCTTTCTCTCCTCCGCCCATTGGCTGGAAGGTAAAATTCCAGACAATGGGAAGAGGAGAGAAAGAAAACAAAAAGAAAGTAACCCCCCCCCGAATCCCATCTTCAACGGTGTGACGCCCCTCTCCTCCAATGATTGGCCTCTGTTTAGGAAGCCAGCCAATGGAGAAGAGGGGCGGGTTCAAGCCCCCATACTGTAGACATAAAGTCTCGGAGCGAGACTGCGTAAGCGCAGCCTTTGAGTCCGGGACCTAAAAAGGCATTCTTCAGGTCTATGACAGAAAAGTGGGTGGCGTCAGAAGGGACTATCATCCAGAGGGTTGTAATGTCGGGGACAACAGGGTATTGGGAGATCGTTATTTTGTTAAGGGCTCTCAGGTCAATCACAAATCTGTATATTTTAGGGGAGAGAGCATCTCCATTGGTCTTTTTAAGAACCGGAATAATGGGACTGTTACAGATAATACCACGTGTCTCCTCCACTACGCCCTTGTCTATCAATACAAATATTATTGTTAAAAGGGCCGCTTCTTCTTCCCCGGGCAGTCGATACTGTCGAAGGCGGGGAAGGATGGTGCCAGGCTGAATATGCACCACATGAGGGGGTATTTTGAAACAGCCGACATCAGTGTCTGATGATGCCCAGAAGGAGGAAGGTAAAGACAGCAACTCTGGTGGAAGAGGACCGGACAGATACATATAGGAGGATGTGGTGGGGGAAATTGTTAGGGATACACCTTGGGGACTACACGATATGGTCGCATACAGAGCTTTCAGTAAATCCAGGCCTAATAAGTGTTCACTGCAACCTGTAGTGAGGACCAAGGGAGCGTCAACATGTGTGGGGCCAATATCGAGAGGGAGGGGTTCAGAGACAGGGCTGGTCATGGGTGTTCCTGCAAAACCCACTTAGACATTCATGTTGCCAGAAACGGGTGCCTCCAGGACTGACAGGCGTGCAATAGAAGACCTGGTGGCCCCAGTATCCAGAATACAATTCTGGTTGTTCCCCACAACTGACATTTGAACATACAGGCCCCTTAGATCCACTGGAATTTGCACTCTAGTAATACCCCTTTCCTGGCTGTCCTATGCTTGATAGAACCCTGTCTCATCAACATCATCATGATCATCATTGTAATAAGTGCGTGTTGCTTCGTATCCATCAAACCTATTGGCCGGGCATTGCCAGACAGGGGTGTCATCCCTGGATCTATGCTCTTTGTCTTGCGGATGTGGGGCCATGGCCCTAGTTGGCCTACCCTCCCTAGGAGCACGAGGCCGAGTCTTCCCTGTTCGGATGTTTTCAGCTAATACGGGACACTCATTTATCCAATGGAAGTACCCTTTACAATAAGCACACTGTTCTGTTTGGAGGGCTCCCGTGCATTGAGGGCCTGACCGGGTAGACTGGCGAGCCTTTGGAGGGGGTTGGGGCTGTGGTCTGAAATTCCCGCGGGCATCGGGACCCCAAGGAGGGTAAGCCTGCTGAAGAAGTACCTTAGTCTTAAGATCCCTATCCCTCTTACTTTCCTTTTCTCTATCTTCATTCTCCCTATTCTCGTGATACTGTGCCATAGCCAAGACACCAGTCATAGTCTGGGCAAACCATGTGCTCTCAACCTTCTTGAACCTGGCGGAAATCTCAGGAAGCAAGTTGCTGACAAACTTATCAACAAATACTGGGCTAGAGCCTGGGATCCGGGGGTCCAAGCCACTATGTCCCTTGTATTCTGTTTAAAAACGAGTAAAGAAGTCAGCCACACTTTCATCTTCATATCACGGTAAGCTATCAAAGCAGACATAGCGCCAAGCAACCCCTCTCCCTGCACATCACCTCTTTTTATTTGTGACCTGAGGTCCACTAATCCGGTGGGTATCTGCATAAATAAATTCTGAAATCTCTGCATAACCAAGATACACATGTATTCAGCCCAGGTGGTCTGTTCCATATTCGTCTATTGGGAAAAGGTGGACCATATTTCTTTAAATGGATAAATATTCCCGCTATTTATCCAACATTCACACTGTTGCTTTTGCAGGTCATCTTCTTGAAGGGACGAAAAGCTGACTGCAGAGCGCAAGGAAGCCAGTCGGGGGAATTAAATAATCTATATAAATCCTGCTTAACCGTAGACCATGGGGAAGAAGGGATGGGGCAGGCAGGGGTAATGCTGCAGGGATTGGCCAGATGGGGACTCATTGTCATTCTCGTGGTGAGGACAGGGGTAGTGTGCACAGTCGGTATCATAGGCCTCAAAATAGGGGGGGTCAGTGTGACGGGGGAACAGTAGGAGGGGCAGTGGGGGCAGGAGTGTGCAGCATGGCAGGTGCAGCTGCATGCGGGGCAGGGTGTGTCAGCGCAGGGTACATGGGGGCATAAGTAGGAGGACTTTCCAACATGGTATCGAACAGGGAATCGCCCTATTCTCCCCCTTCCATAAAGCCTTTTCCTTTCTCTTCCCAGGCCGGGTAGCACTTCTGCACCTGTGCCCTATGTTCCCTATCAGCTATCTCTACAGATTTTTCCATTCGGTCCTGTAAGTGCTCCCTAGTATGGTCAGCCATTGACATCCGCTCCCGCTTCCTTTCTAGTGCCTTTTCCTTCTGTGCTCTCTGCTCAATTTCCTTCCTCAACAACCTGACAGAGTCAAACATCGAATCTTCCGTTTTAATAGCTGTTCCTCTATATTTGCCAGAAGTTGCGGGTCAAAAGACCCATAAGGCGGCCATTGTAATTCTGAGTTACTTTGTTTAGTGTATTTGGTCCAAAAAAGGAAAACATTATAGCAGAAGGACCATGTTTAGTATAAATATTGTGTGACCAGGGGTCCCCTCTGGAGGAAGCGGACAGGCCGCCTCCAGCTGGGAGTCCTACGCACACATACAACAACATAATTTCTTCAATTTACTACTGGCCGGCATGCTTGTAAACAGATAACAGACAACAGCAGGTTTAAAAAACTCTCCTCGCTGGCTTGGCTTTTGCAAAAGTCAATAGCAACAGAATCATACAGACTCGGTGGGTGATCAGCCCACCCTTACCTGACAGGGGTAGTTCTCTTCTGCAGACGTAGGGCTGTGTCCTGTACAGAAATGACTTTGTTAGGGGACCCCAGCAAGGACGCGGTCATGTGGCCCAGACCGGGCGGGGAGGAACAGCGGGTGAGTCGTTCGGCTACCGGACTTCAAGAATCTCTCAGGTAGGATACCTCCGTGGGAGTCTCTCCGTGCACCTCCTCACATCGACCAGGCCTGACCTTCGAGCTCATGGGGTCCCTATTCGGGTGCCATTTAAAGAACCGTTTATACCCACTTACTGGGTCTCTGTGGCGGTGGAACCGCCCGAGTCTTCCATACCCTCCTTATATAGAAAAAGGAGACACAGGAGCCTTCGTCTGCAGGAGGAACCAAGTTTTATTCGAATAGCCCGGGCTATGGAACAGAGTCCCAAGCTCGTCGGAGACAAGACAGAGAAGGCTGCTGCTTCACTCCGCAGCTTACAGGCCTTATATACACATTTACCACCTTAAGAAACCAGTTAGGATGGGGGCCTGGCGCCTCCGGGTCAGAATGCAGTTACACCTTTCTTTGTTCAGGCAGGATGGTGCTGCAACAGATGGTACAAAAGATTACGGATAGGTCTTGCAAAACAGGATATGTATGTGAGAGAACAGACAGATCTTGAACAATAGGATATGTGAAAGAAACAAGTTCTGGGACGGTGGCGTGCCCAAGTCTTGCGAAACAGGGTGGGTGTGTGCAGGAGTTCAGTCCGAGGGTGGTGAGGCCAATTCTTTGTTCCCTTTTTCGAAATTGGCTCAACCACAAGGAGCAGGAAGGGTAGGGTGGTTGTGACAGTTAGAGTTTCATCAGACATCAGCAGAAACGACCAGGAGGATCGTGCAGAGGTGTTTGACATGAAATGGCAATGCAAAAATAATAGAGTCCTGCCACAAAATAAATGCCGACAAGAAGGACACTTTTCCTCAGAAAACATCAGTGTTCATTTAGAGCTTGGCCCCAGTAGGGAATTAAAACATAATAATGGTAATAAGGTTTCAACTGTGTTCTAATATCTGATTTGGAGGTTTTCAGGTAAAAATGGGGAAAGATGTGCAGTTAATGGTCTACTTTTGCACTTTTATGTCTGCACATTAACTGCCAAGATATTACTGGTGGTAAAAGGGAAAGGTTTTTGTTGTTTGTCATGATGTTATACCTTGTTACTGATACTGTGAAAAAGCATCATGTGAGTGGATTTAAAAAAACCACTTGAAAACTCTTGCCATTATGAACATTTGTACAGAAAATGGGCTCTTCTAGACCAATATGTAACATTGAAGATACATGGCAATGAATGCTACTAGTATTGTGGAATTCGTAGGTCACTTAATATATAAATTATTAATGTTTAAGATGTTAATTTTAGACTTTTCAATTGAGCTGATTTCAGTGGAAAGAATTATAAATCAGCACTCTTCAGGATTAAGTGACAGTCTGTCCATTGGTGCTTCCCATGACGTTTATACATTTTGAAATACTAACTATGAAATTGATCAGAAATGTCTATCCTAGACTTTTCAATTGAGTGGATTTCAGAGGAAAGAATTATAAATCAGCACTCTTCAGGATTAAGTGACAGTCTGTCCATTGGTGCTTCCCATGACGTTTATACATTTTGAAATACTAACTATGAAATTGATCAGAAATGTCTATCCTGGAAAGAAAAACAAGCAAAGTCCTCTTTATTCCCATTTTCACTTGTGACTTCTTCAAGATTATCTGGGCGTGCTGCAGCCCCCAACACCCCAAGTCTAGCACCACTGCTATAGCCTATTTACTTTTTATTAAAGCCCCTGCTTTCATGGCCTTGGGACCAGGGGCAACGGCAGCCATACAGTGCCATGGGAGCCAAAGGTTAAGCTAACGGAAGCAACTGTCTGCATCTAATGCATGTGAATGCCTATTTCATTTCCACAGTGTTAGAAATTGGGCGTTTAGTTGGAAGTAGTTTGTACCCTTTCCAAGTAGTGACCCTCACTGTAGTCAGGATAAGCAGATTCCACAGCTAAGATAACCCCTGCTAACCCCCTTAGTAGCTTGGCACAATCAGTCAGGCTTATCTCAAAGGCAATGTGTAAAGCATGTGTACATACACACACAGTAACACAGTGAAAACACTATAAAATGAGTCCTCACCAGTTTAGAAAAATAGCCAACATTTATCTGAATAAAACAAGATCAAAATGACAGACATCCAGTATACACAAGTAAAGATATCCCTTTTCAAAGGTTAAATCAGTTCAGTCCATAGAAATCTATTGATGCGTCACTCTTAGCACAGAGAATTTTGGATGACTCAAAATTATAAGATGACGAGGTACAGGGTAGGTGAGGGGCCGAAAAGCAAAGTGAGGTGTTGGTTCCTTACTCCCAGTGGAGGTGAGGCATTGGTTCCTTATTGCCTGGGAAGGGGATGCATCGATTCCTTACTGGAATGGGAGGTGATGAGACAATCTCTGGAAACGCAGCTTCGGTTCCTTACTGCAGGACAACTTCAGTTAAAAAAATCGGCAACCAGGGACAATGAGTCAAAAAAATAGATGACCTAGTCTATTCCCCATCGGTGAAGCAGATGCTGCATTGGAGCTGGAGTGGTGCGTCACTGACTTTGGTGATGTGTTGCTAAAAACGCACATGGTGGCGGTTCTTCTGCTGTGCTGCGATGGAAAGCTGGGGCCTACTGTGAAAGCCATGGTTGGTGCATCGATCAGGAACAACACTACATTTCTGGCAGTGGCGATGCATCAAAGTTTGTAGCGATGGGTTGATAAAAAGGGATGCTGGTAATCGATGTGTGGATTTTCTCCTTCAGTTCACCAGATTCCACTTCCAAGGGCCCAGGCACTGGATTTAGCACCAATTGACAATTCAGGACTCTCAGCAGAAGAGTCAAGGTACTGGTAGTTGAAGGCTTCGATGGCCCTGAGACTACTTAACAGGAAGCAAGCCCTTGGAGAAATTTAGAATCAGGATACAGAAAGCAAAGTTCAGTCCTTTCACTCCAAGGACAAACGCAGCAATCAGCAAGGACGGCGGCTACGGTGGAGTTCCACGCCTCCACGTAGCACCTGGGCTTCCTGTTCCCCTGCTCCTCCCCCTCACTCTTCTCCACGAGGGTGATGGCGCTGGTGGCGCTCTCGGCGTTTCTGGCGTTTTTGGCGTTCGTGGTGTAATGAGGGATGCTGACGTGCTCCTAGAAAGAAATGTATCCACTTTAGCTCCCTTCGGGGGTTATGGCTTTGCGGTATGCACTGGTGAAGAGATACGGAGAAACATGTGAGGCGTGAGAGACGAGCTGCGTAGCTTAGATGCCATTTACCCGAGGCTGTGGTGAATTGACGGCTGACCTGATTGTGGACCTGGTTGTGGAGTATTGCCGCTGTCTCTGTGAAAGTGTATCGTTTGGCGTTTGGGTGCAGCTGAAGGGACTTCGTGTGACTGGGGGTCCAGTCCTGCCGGTGATTGGAACTGTCCTGCCCCGCCGCTTCTGCCTTACAGTTTAGGGTTGAAGCCGCTGTGTGGGTAAGACTACAAGTCCCAGCATTCCCGACGACTTGGCTCTACTTGGCATTTACTGAGATCAATTCAGCTTGTGGCTGAGGATTGAAGGGTTGGAGATCCAGAGGTGAGAAGATAACACCTCGCTATACTTATTTTGGAGCAGACTGAATTGGCTCTGATAATGGGCAAGCATTTGACGGCCAGGGCCAAGGCGATAGTACGACGCCAACAATTAAAGGAGAATTTAGAAAAGGCTAAGCGGGCAGGATCCGCCACGGAGAGAGAAACCTCTTCTGTTGAAAATTTGGAGAGCTCTGGGGAGGGCGAGGACGATCTTCCGGACGACAGCATGACACAGGTTCACCAACAGAATCCTGGCAACTCTGTCACTAGTGTGGGGCAGGAAGTATTGGTGCTGCCCGTTGGGGGAATGGATATGGCTTTGTCGGGGTCAGCAGTTAAATCGTCGGAATTAGCCCAATATGTGAATCCAACGGCCTCACTTGGTTTACAGGCGTCTAAAGAATCCATGACAGTCTGCGCTCCTAAGGCTTCTAAGCAATTTCCGTTATTTGAGCGAAAGGGCGCAATACATGCCTCTGCTAATACAGCTGGGATTCGGGCAGTGTTACCAGGGGTTCCAACCTCTTCAATTCCTCCAACAGTTACCCCTCCCTTGAAAGATTCTGAGAACTTAGACTCAATGGCGCCGATTGGCAACTTAGTCAATTTAATAGACCTCCCACCTTTAAACATAAGAGCTCCTTCTCTTAGTGATAAAGAAATTTCTACTTTTTCTACCAGCACTTCTACGGCCGCCTCTTCGGTCGCTTCTAATGTATTGCCAGAATCTAACCTTGACTCTATTGGCGTTACTATGGCACAGAGTCCGATTATGGGGATGGATACTAAGACTACTGGGGATTTTCAGATTTCAGTGAAGGATATGTTAAATCTGATTTTGGGGGAAATAAGAGAGATGAAGCAATTTCAAAAAGCGGAATTGGCAGTGATTGGTAAGCGCCTGGATAAAATTGAAGATTCAATGGCTTCTTTTCCAATTCGATTTCAAGAATCGGAGACTAGAATTTTGGGGTTGGAGGACAATATGACTATTTTTCAGAAAGAGATGTCTAGTGTATCTAAATTTTCGAAGGCCTTTGAATTTAAATTGGATGAATTAGAAAATTACAATAGAAGGTTAAACCTTCGAATAGTGGGCGTACCAGAGAACATTGAGGGCTCTGACATGATGCAATGGATTACTTCCTTTTTTTCTCGAGAGGTTGTTCCTGAGTTCAAGGGAGACTTAACAATCACACGGGCGCATCGAGTCCCAGCTCGGCCATTTCTCAATTCCCCGTTTCCCCGGACTATTATTGTTAATTTCGCTGATGTTCGTGTCAAAGAAACAATCCTATCACAGGCTTTTAAGCAAAGACAATTCCATGCCAATCCAACTACCAAATGTTGGATTTTTTCCGACATGTCGGCTGCTGCTGCCAGATGGAGAAAAGACTTTGTAAAGATGTTGCACTTATTTAAGGACAAGGGCCTGCAAGCCTCGATTGCACAGCAAGCAAAGCTAAAAGTTTTGATTAAAGGCAAATTCTATTTGTTTACTGATGTTGATGAGGCACATGAGATGCTCAGCCAGCTGGCGCAGGGTTAGGCTAAAATTGGATATGATTGTGGGGGGGGGGGCAGGTGAGGAACAGGGGTGTCACGGGATCAGGGGAGCAACCACAAGGCGCCTCTATGAGAGGGGTTAGTGCCTTGTGGCCATGGTGGGGGGGAGGTGAAGGTGTAGTACAGGGCCACTGGGCTAGGTGCAGGAGGGAAGCACCTGGGTTGGGGAGTGGGGTGGGTGGGGGAAAAAATGAAAAATGTAAGTTCTTGTTGGGTTGTGATGAAAAAATATGTTGGCAAGAAGTTGTTTTCAATGATTTATATATATGTCTATTGGGGGGCTTAAGGTGATTTCCTTTAATGTTAATGGGCTGAATAATCTGAAAAAAATGCGAGCTATTGAGCTATGGATTAAATCAGAGCGCCCAGCAGTTGTAATGTTGCAAGAAACTCATATTTCTGTGGCTAAAATTAATTCCTTTTCTATGTTTAAAACATGGTCTTTATATCGCGGGTTTTCATGCGCTCAAGAATCTCAAAGCGGGGTCGCTCTTTTTTTAAATCGGAACTTAGATGCGGAAATTATCCAGTTTGAAGATGGAGGGGCATGGCGGTGGTGTTGGGCCACGTGTTTAATAAAAGTCAGGAATAGACCAATCACTAGTTTTTATGCCCCAGTGGAAGACCGTGCCCCAATCTATGAGGAGTTATTTCAATCATTGTTGATGGTTAGGGGGGGATATAGTTATAGGTGGGGATTTTAACACTCTTATGGATACAAAATTAGATTCCACTGGTGCCTCGAAGAAACAATCTAAACCAAAGTCAAGAAGGTCTATTATGCAGAATATATCCTTATTGGATCTTTGTGACCCTTGGCGATCAAAATGTCCACAGAAAAAAGAATTTACTTGTTGGTCGGGAAGACATAGATCCTCTTCTCGCTTAGATTTTTTCTTGGCCTCTAGATTATTAAAATGTTCTTATTTAAAATTTTTGCATAACGGATTCTCCGACCACGCAATGTTGTTAATCAAATTTGAAGTAGGGGAAGAAATTAGGCCCCCTAAGAGATGGATATTTAATAAAACGCATTTACAAGAGAGCAACTGGGTCTCTTTTTTAAAACTCGAGATTGCTGAGTTTATTGCTCGCAATTCAGACACGGCCCGCTGCATATTATTTGGGACTCATTAAAAGCTTTTATTTGTGGCATCATAATCAGTAAAGACGCAGAAGAACGGCGTTCTATTAAACAAGCTAGGACTCTACTTTATCAAAAAATCCATTCGCTCACTCTGCTTCGACAATCTAACTTTTCTAGTGATGAGCAAAACAAATTAAATGAGGCCAAACGTGAACTTAGTACGTTTTTTTTTACACAGAGTGAACAGCAATTTCTGACAAAATCTCAGAGGATTTACGAGGAGAGTAATTTCTCTGGTAAACTCCTCGCTTGGCAGGCAAAAGGGCAAGCTGCCGCAAATTTGATCCGTTCTCTAAAGTGTCCTGCTACTCAGATAGAAGTATCACAGTCGGATGTTATTGGCACTATTATGTTGTCCCATTATAAACAGATATATAGCCAACAGCAAAAAATAGATCATTCCAGGCTCACAAATTTTTTAATCAGATATGATATGCCCTCTCTATCTCAGGTAGATAGCGATGCAATGATGCGCTTATTTTCTAAGTCAGAATTAGAATTAGTGGTTAACAACTTACCAATTGGTAAGGCTTGTGGCCCGGACGGCCTCCCAGCTGAATTTTTTCAGATTTTCTTTAGTGCCTTCTCTGATTTACTACTACAATTATTTAAGTACATGTTAGTGGGTGGGCAAGTTCCAGACTCCTTTGGGGAGGGGACAGTTGTTAGCTTTCCAAAGAAAGGTAAAGATCCTAAAGACCCTAATTCATATAGGCCTATCACATTACTGAATACTGACTATAAGATCCTTACTAAATTACTATGAATACGTTTCAATTCTATTGCAATGGATCTTATTCACCAAGATCAGAACGGTTTTGTGGCAGGCCGGCAGTTAGCTACTAATACACATTTTCTCACTGAGGCTTTAGATTATTTTCAGACAAAAAAAATTCCGGATTTAATTTTATTATTAGATGCAGAAAAAGCTTTTGATTTGGTGGTATGGACAACTTTATTTGCTATTTTAAAGCACTTTGGAATCCCTCCACAAATTATTAGTTTAATCCAAAATTTGTACACGGGTGCCAGAGCCAATATAATTATTAATTCTGTTATGGTGGGCACAGTATCGGTCCAACGGGGCACCAGGCAGGGTTGCCCCTTGTCCCCTACTCTTTTTGCTTTTTTTATTGAACCGTTAGCTACAGCAATTCGTGAATCTGTGAATATTCCTCCTCCGATTGTTTCTATGGCAAAAATTAAACTTTATGCCGATGATATTATGCTGCTAATTAAGACGGATATTCAATCTCAGACTGCTGCTTTACAGCTTTTTGAAGAATTCAAAGCCTTGGGAGGTTATCGAATTAATTTAAAAAAAACTGAAATATTAGTTTGTGGTGGGGGTGAGGTGGATTTACTTGATGACTTAGTTGGCTGCACTAATTCAAGACCGAAGAGGTATTTGGGAGTTATGTTTTCTACTCTGGTTTCCGATTTAGTTAAGCTGAATTTTGATCCTCTTCTACGGAAGGTACAATCCTTGTTTACTATTTTGGGGCGGGTGGCACTTATAAAAATGTCTATTCTCCCCCTATTCAATTTTTTATTTTCTGCTATTCCATGCTTTTTGCCTAGCTGCTTTTTTTTTCAAAAGTCCAATCTCTATTCTCAGGGTTTATATGGGCAAAAAAAAGCCCCAGGATAGCAATGAGGACACTTTATGTGGAAACCGAATTTGGAGGCTTATCCGTACCTAATCTCAGAGATTATTATAGCGCATATTATGCTCAATATTTAGAGCGATTTAAATCTGGAATGCAGAGTCCAAATGTATTTATCAATTTCTTTTTTTACCAAATTTGTCAAGAGGCTCAGACGCCATTTCCATTGCAGATCCCTAAATCACCGAAACTTAGTCGATATAAGATGATGTACTGGTTTTTTAAACGTCGTGAAGTTTTTCTTAAAAGGTATTCTCTCCCGCAGTTTAATTCTAGAACTCCCTTGAGGAATGCTCTCATTTTTATGGGAATGAAAATTGGAGCGGATACTGTTTTGCAATGGGAATGTGCTGGGTTTTATACCCTATCAGATTTTTTTGGTTGTTACCGGGAGAGATGCAGCTATTAATTTCAGGGAATTTTATGTTATTAGGCTCCTATGTTTCGATCTTTAAAATGCTGGAACAAGTGGAGCCAAGAATTATTGGTTCCTTTAGTCAGTTATGGGACGATTGGTTTTTGATTCCTCAGATGAGGAAGCCAGGGGCATGGAAACGTTGTCTAGCTCAACATATTGAGGTAGATCTAAGTACGAAAGCCATCAAAAAATGGCAAGAACAGGAGAATCATGTTCTTACTATTAATACCTGGAAAAGCATAAATAAACTGAATTTTAGTGTTCTTCGAGGATCTAATTGGAGAAGAATGTTATTTTTCAGTAAATGGCTCCTGTATCGTACTCCTGCTGCCATTGCTAAAATGTATGCTAATACCAGTGCCATCTGTTTTAGATGTCAGCAATATACTCCTGCTAACTGGTCTCACATTATAGCAAACAGCAAAGCCCCTGCACTATACAGTTACAATTAATACTTGGTGATAATGATATCGAATGCAAGTAGTGAAAAATAATTTGAGCACATCAATATGAAATCTTGAAGCATTAGTTAGACATATAACAGTACAGAAACGTTCTTTTCTTGTTGAGGTATTCTTGTTTAATGTTCCTTTGTATGGGCCAACACGTGTATCATCGCAGGGAACAGACTGCGAATCTTCAGGGCCTCATATATGAAAGACAGATTGTCGTCAAAAGAAAGCACCCGGTATGGGCATTTGTTGGAAATCAATATTCGGCGTTTCCAGCAATATAAGTTTGAGTGGACAAGATTTCGGTGAATCCAATATGTTAAGCAATCATGTGGTTACCGGGAGGAGAATTAGGTAAAGGTACCGATTCGTCAGCGGGTACACCTGACTGGTACCGGTCTCCCTCTTGTGGTTCCCGGCGGTCGACCGTGTTTGGTATACGGCGCCGGGAACCACAAGATTCGCAGTCTGTTCCCTGCGATGAAACACGTGTTGGCCCATACAAAGGAACATTAAACAAGAATACTTCAACAAGAAAAGAACGTTTCTGTACTGTTATATGTCTAACTAATGCTTCAAGATTTCATATTGATGTGCTCAAATTATTTTTCACTACTTGCATTCGATATCATTATCACCAAGTATTAATTGTAACTGTATAGTGCAGGGGCTTTGCTGTTTGCTGTGATTGTGGGGATCCCTTGGGGTCCTTCTTAGAGCGGTTGTGAGGGTTACCGTTCGCCTCATTGCCTATACTGATCATTTACTGTCACCATCACCTTGCGGTCACCCAGGTTGTGCGCCTATATATTCTGGAACAGATAAAAATCTCCTAGTTGTTTATTTGGTCTCACATTATAGCTCACTGTTTTAAAATTGTGCCTTTTTGGAATGAGATTTTCGAATATTTGCAAAAGTATTGTGGGATCCAGATTACTTATAATGTTAAATGTATACTGTATGGATATGATTCTGATTTTGGTTTGTTAGAACAGATTGTTAAACTACTATTTATTTCAATGGCAGTGGCAAGGTCTCTTGTACTTCAGAATTGGAAGTTAATACAAGCTCCTTTGTTTAATACCTGGCTTCAAAAAATGAGAAATGTTAGAAAGAGTGAATTGCGATATGCACAGCGAATTGGTGGGACGAGGAAATTTGATAAAATTTGGAGATTGTATTTTGAGTAATATTGGACTGATGTATTCCGTAAATCATGTTTCTTTCTTTTGTATATTTACTTTGTGGTTGCCAATGTACGCTATTTTTATATTGAAATTATGATACAAGAACTTCAATAAAAAACTTTAAAAAAAACAAAAAACGCAGCAAGCAGCAGGCCAGCACAAGAAAGCAACAGACAGAGTGTTAGTCCCTCCTACAGCATCCAGCTCTTCCTCCAGGTAGCATGTCCTTTAATCAATAAGTGTTCTGATTTGAGAGTGTCAGAGGTCCAATACTTATACCTTTCTGCCTTTAAAGTAGTTAAACTTAAAAGGAATGTATTTGTAGTGTACAAGACCCTGCCTTACCCTGACCTGGCTCCAGACACACTACATGGGGGGAGGGGGTGGAGACAGGTTTGTGTCAGGGCAGGCACAGCCCTATTCAGGTGTCAGTGACTCAGGAAGACCCATCAGCCTGGTGATGGCCCATCAGGATATGCAAGACACACCTCAGCTCCCTTTGGGCGACTGTCTAGAGTGAATAGACAAGAGCCCAACTGTCATCGTAACCCAGACGTGGAATCTACAGACAGGCTGGTTAAGCAAGAAAATACCCACTTTCTTAAGGTGGCACTTTCAAACACACAATTTAAAAACCAACGTCACCAATAGATTTCTTTTTTTTTAATTGTGAGTTCAGAGACCCCAAACTCAAATCTCTATCAGCCCCCAGTGGGAAATTACACCTAAAAGATATTTCAGGGCAATCCCCTTGTTACCCTATGGGAGAGATATTCCTTGCAGTAGTGAAAAACAGAAATGAGCAGTATTTCACAAAATGGACATTTAACCCGTTTACCACGGCGAACATCCCACCGCGGTGCGGGCGTTCTAAAGGTTGGGTGGGGCTGCGTCGGCCAACGGTTGTGCGCAGCGCCAGGGAGGTAGTGATCATGTCGGCCGTTGGCCGACGCAAGCACGGAACGGGTTAAAACACACCAGAACATGTCCTACCTTTTAAATACACTGCACCTTGTCCACAGGGCTGCCTTGGACGTACCATAGAGGTGACTTACATGTAATAAAAGGGAAGGTTTGGGCCTGGCAAGTCACTTGCCAGTTTGAAAAGACAGTTTAAACCGGCACTCACAGACACTGCAGTGGCAGGTCTGAGACATGTTTGTAGCGCTACTCATGTGGGTGGCACAATCAGTGCTGCAGGCATTGAGTTACATGCCCTGGGCACCGTAGTGCACTTTACTAGAGACTGGTAAAGTGCCCAGAGTCTTAAAGCTAATAAAACAGGTCGGAAAACATAGGAGGAAGAAGGCAAAAAGTTTGAGAATAACCCTGCAAAAAGGGCCTGGTCCAACACAAAGCCATACAGGATAACCAGCTTCCACCATACGGGTTGCACGTGCAACTTCAAAATACAAAGCCAGCTGATCATAAAAATACGTATTCGATTACTTCTAGTTCTACCTGATATGATTCTGCTGAAACCCATTTGGCGATAACACTTCAAATATCGCTGCGTTATGCTACAAGCCTCAGTGAGAAATGGCGCTCTCCATCCCGCCTACAGCTCTAGCAGACAGCGCGGCTGATATTTTACCGGGCCATTTTGAAGCAAGCAGAATGTATGGGCTCAAATGCAGACATTTTATCGACCATTTTTCGGCACTTAATGCTTTCATTCTCTCCATATAATTTAATGTTTATCATTTCCCCTCACATAAAGTTCATCTATCTGGAGCGCTGGCTGACCTTTGCACTGCACGTACTTTGTTATCCGTTAAGGGAAAGAGGGCTGTATGTAGCAAGGGCTTGTTCAGTTCTGCTTAGTTTCACTACCTACAGTGACATGAGAACGGTTGCCATTAGGAGCCCCGAAGACCCATTTTAATGCAGATGCACCGGGTTCCCTCTGGCGCCGGAGCAGTTGCTCCATCATGTTATATTATGTCACATCAGATGTCAGCGTGACAAACTGCGCCGTGATGTGCCGTAAATGATGTAATGAGTTGTGACTACTAGCAAGTATCCAATTTTAGCATTACAGCTGAAGAAAACATCTCCCCGAGCTACGTTCACATACCTCTCCTGTCAATCCATTACTGCGTAATCTGCTCTTCACGCTGCCACTTCCTGTAAAGCAGGCGGCCCTAATGCGTGCTGAAGACTTGTTTCAAACTACTCCAGGATTAGCAGTTTGGTTCATTACAGACAGGGTTCTGATTCTCAACACAGCCAGAACCATCCTGCCCTGTTCTGAAAACTGAGAGGATCGATGTTTGCTGAGGCGCGTACCAACAACCCGCTTAGGTTTTACTTAGATTTGTTAGAGGCGGTCCTCAGCATGTCGAACAGGTGCAGCACTGAAGCTGACTGAGGTTCCACAAAGCCACACAGCCCATTGACACCGTTTTTAAAGAGGATAGCGCCTGTGTGGCTCACCAGAGCCCAGTGACTGCTGCAAACAATACTAAGGGAAACCAAAAAATCAACAAAAACTGCAGGTCTCCGAGTGACAGCAGCAGGACTTTCAGGGTGCTGACGTGAAATATCACTTAAGTGAATATAGTGTCACAACTCACACATTCACTTACTCATCTATCTATACATTCCTCTTGAATATCTATAGCAGCCTCTCCAGAGATCTGTCTGTAAACTGCATGTCACTCATGATTTAATTCTACATATGCTGTGACCACTGATGGTTCTACCCTGCCTTGTAGGATCTGTTCTCCGGGGAATGGAAGCTTGCACTTACTGCCTTCTGTGAGAAGGCTTGCTTTGCTTCTGCCATGCTGTACCTCTTCTGTGATGAAGCAAAGTTTTCACCTGCTGCGGCCCGATCTGTACTTGTCCAGCCAGAGGGAATGCTTGTACTTTTGTGGCCCTTGCTGGGCTTGCCCTCTGAATGAAGGAAGCTTGCACAGGTTCTGCCCAAGGTGTACCTGTTCTATGAAGAAGTGATGCTTCCACTGCTATAGCTTCATTTTATGGAAAAACAAAGGATGTAATCAATGCACCCACATAATATGCCTTTTGAATCAAGGAATGCCCCATTTGATGCGCAAAACATTTAATTCTGAAGAAGGGGACAGACGCCTTAGAGTACCAAACATTTTTAGGAAAAAGAGAAGGAGGGTGTTTTGCATGACCCTCCTGTTTTTAATTTTCTGATGAGACATCAGTAAAAACATGTCAGCTCGCCTGCACACAATTTTAATATAATTCATACAGTTTAACAAATGGAGAACATACATCTTGATATGAAGAACATAATTAGGGAACCCACAACTGCAAGACTGCAGTCAACAGTAATACTGTTGGATGCTTCCAAGTGCCAGGTGTTAATGAAGCATGCCACACTACGTAGGTGAGGGTTCATGAACATGTGTGGGTATATGGGTGAATGGTACTTCCATAAGAGGTACAGCTGTTTCTTCTAGGAGTGTTGCAGTTCTTGTATATTTATGTCGGTAATGGGCAACATACACCAGTCCTTTAAACCTCTCACATTCTTTCTTTGTTGTGCTGGCTACCTCTGTTGTACCAGTGTATATCTGTCCTGCATGCGTGAGAGAATCGTGTGATGTTGCTTCAGCTACTGACACCTGTTCGTTAATTTATCTTTGAACCTTCGGTGTGTTGTTATGCCTAGTGCACCTTTTTCCACCGGAAAAGAACAACGCTCTGCATTGCTGATGCTTGTTTTCATGCTTGATGGGAATACATTAGTGAATTCTCACTAAATATGTGAACAGAGTGCTTGATGGGAATCCATTAGTGAATCCTCACAAAATATATGAACAGAGATTACTTTTGGCTTACGTCTGAAACAAGATTTTTTTTCAATGAACTAGACAACTTTATAACATTTTGAAGAAGAGCTAAGAAGTGGTTTTATGTCATGTATTAAATCTTCAGACAGTTCTGGTATAATATCCAACAGCACCTTGCATGCTGGGGTTTTGATCCCAATGCCTCCTGCTGTTGGCTGAAAAGCCAGAAATGGCTAATTGGATGATTCGGTATAGAACCAGTTGGCAAACTTGTGAAATGCAAAATAAAATGTTAAGGTTTCTAACGTTCTGTCTTTTTTCTTGAAGGAAATCAGAGGTTAAACAGTTCAATTCAATTCAAAACTTTTTTTCGGATACATATACTACCATAAAAGTACATCATAAAGACATCAAGCAAAAAAAAATATCTCCATTCAATCCATTAAACCAGTACATCACAAGAGCAGGAATATTAAATGCTGCAAAAGAGTGACAGTGCATGGGTACATTAAATAAATTCAAAAGACAAAAATTCTGGGAGAACATGAAATTTCATTAAGACAGTCACTCCTTAAAAACCATTCCATTTTACAGAGTACATCATAAAAAGCAACCATATTAAAAAAACAGCTCAAATAACATAGTTTTCCTTTTGCCGGAGGCACATTTTAAAAAGGAACACATATTTACACATACTGAGGTAGAATTTGGTTGTTGCAAAAAGACCAAGGCAGCATCACGCTTTTTAATTCCACTCTCTCTTAAAACTGGTATTAAAAAACTTTTACTATAGGCAGAATAATACTGACAAAAGAAGGTCAAATGCTGCAGGCTCTGGGGAGACGACTCATTGCAAGGGCATATTAAAACCTTAGATGAATCGAATTGGCTAAGGGGAGAAACCGAGATGCCATCTCACAAAAGCCAGCCTAAAGCTTGTTAAGAGCAACCTGTCCCAGGTGTTATCCACCCACTCAAGGTACGGCTCTAAGGCTGGCATGCTTTGGAGCTTCACATACTCCCTGACAGTTAACTTTATTAGTTCAGTTTCCTCCGTTTGGAACTGCCTTGAAGCTTTAAAAGTTGTCTTAAGCCCGGCCACGTCAGTTTTGGTCATTGAGCCTGGAATAGAAAAAAACGCTGGTCTACCCAAGTTTGCTAATTCCGACTTAATGTATTTTATCCAGCTGATTTTTATTCTGCAATCACACGCAAGACAATGTGTGGTAATCTCCCTATTAAATGAGGTGTGCAGGTTTGTTAGGCTGCGCACCACAGGGCAAGCTGGGCCAGTATAATAATATCCTCCACGTACCCAGCCCCAAGCTCTTGATGGACAATGGAGTTTGCACAGGCAAGTGGAACTTTCAGGAGCCACCTAAGAGCCCAGTTTTATTCACCCTTAAAGCGGTTGATATACACCCCACAGATGAGTATAGGGAAGGCATTTGCTCCTGTATACCTCCAGCAGAGGGGCCATTGGTTTTCTTCCAGTACAGGGGGCTAAATTATGGATTTACCCAGCTGCACTCACAAATAAGTGGCACGCCTTAGAAGTGCAGGGTCCCTATTTCCCCCTGGCATCGAAGGCAATGCCCAGATATGAAAAATCTGTGTGTAGAAACCATAGGATAGTTTTTCACATATATATTACGCATCTTATGGTACCTCGGGCTGCAGGCCATGCCCGGCAAATGTCTTAGTCAGATTGGTAGCAAGCCCAAGTGAGCCCATGAAGGTGACAAACTCCTGGAACAGCATAATAAAGCCATTGAAAGTCTGGCGATTTATACAGCGTCATCAGGATACAGTAAAACTGGGACCTTTTGTTACCGATAAAGTGGGCATCCCAGGTAACGTTTGAAAGGGCTACACCTAAACCATTAATATACAAAAGGAATAAAACCCAGCCCTGGTGCACCCCCTTTCCAAGCTTCAGAATATCAGTGCACTCACCCATTTGGACCAAACCTTACTGAGGTTGAGAGTAGAACATGTAGGACTCACAGGAATTCCACTAGACCTTCATCCTCCCCAAAATTAGTTAATATCTCCCACAGTTTTGATCCTGCCACACTGTCCAAGGTGGAAGACAAATCTATGAAGGCCAGACAGATTCAGCCTTGCTTAGAGATGGTATATTTGCTAATCAGCAAATGCAGATTCAAAAATTGCTCCACCATGCCAAGGCCCTCGCAGAACTTATATTTGATCACCAACAGTGTGCACGACTCCCTGGCCCATGTTAAGAGACACTTAAGGACAGCTCTCCCTGTAATCTTCACGGCTGAATCCAGCAATGCTATTGGCCATTGTCTTTTTTAAAAATGGGAACTGTAATAGCAGTATGCCAAGAGTCTGGAAGACCCTCTTTGAAAAAAGCATTAACACAATTGCACAGCAAGGTGGCCCAAATCTCAATTTGTACAAGTCCATAAGAACCCCATCCATCCCCCGGACCTTTATAAATGATAGCCTCCCGGACTCCTTCAATATTAAATTCCATGGCTAAGAGGAAAGCTACCTGTTCCTCACATGACTGGATGAAGGTGTCAGTGCCATAGAGTGCTTTAAATTGGTTGATGCAGTCCTCATGGCTAATAGAAGTAACAACAGAGTTGCTTTTGGCCTCATTAAGCTTGATATTGTTAATCACCACCCAAAAGGCCCTGGTGTCTCACAGAACCGACACCAGATTACCCCAATATTAATTTTGAAACTCCTTGCTCCTATGTTGCAGGGCCATCATGGATTTTTCACTTATCCCTGGGCATCTCCCTCAACACCTTGGGTAAATTTGTTGAGGCTTTCCTGCAAGATTCATTGAACCATTTGGCCTCATGATTCAAAGTCTAAATCTCTTCATGAGTAAATTGCTTACTGTCTGCCCCAGCAAGGCAAATTGGTTGGCCAAACTCAGTTAATTATCAGGGAGGGGGTCAGACAGCTAAAATCCCAATTAAGATGGTTGACACATAAATAAGACATGAGGGAATTTAGATCTACGTTTCTGCATGCCAACCTCAGACCTTGCGTCTCAACAGTTAAGGAGGATGAGGCCAATCCCTTCATACAATTGCCCCCCTTGTGAGTACACAGACTAACACAAAGAAAAATATAGTCAATGATTAAGCCTTACTCTCCCCTTACAAAGGTGGCTTTGATGGAGTAGAGGGGATCCAGTAGTTCCCAATTATTAATAAGGTCAAGTGAATTAATAACATGGGTGAGTGCTAGGGCCTTCAGGTCCTTACACACAAATGCACACTCTAAACTGATGGTGTCAAACAAAGTATGTGCATTGTTCTCCTGGTTGTCCCCAATTTTATATTAAAATCACCACCTTGGATGATCTGATTCCAGTTGTGCAAGGAAGGGGATTTTCTGTCAAGGCCTAAAAAAAAATCTAGCCCTGCTAAAAGGTGATGGAATCGCTGGGATCGAATATGAAACAACCACCCAGGCTAAAATCATCAGTAGCACTGGTCTCTTAAGAAAATATCATAATTATCTATAAAGGTGAGCCAATCCTCGCAGCCCATTTTGCTGGTGGTACCAGCAATATTCCAAAAGAGTATTTTAACCTCTTGCATGTTATCGACTGTATTGGTTACAATCCCCACTCCTGAATCTGGGCTAATGACTTTGAAATGAGCTAATATAGGGGCAATCTTCACTGGTTATGTCCATTGAGGGGTTAATATCACAACCCAATCACCTGCTCTATGGATGGCTTCAAGGTCTAGGCACTTATCAGCCATGTCTCCCAGGGGCGCAAAGCGTTTCTGGACAGGGATGTTGTAGGGTGATGACGAGGGTAGTGTAAGGCCATAGGGGCTCTCCTAAATGTGGGTGTGTCTTGCCACTTCTCTATAGAAATAACCCAGAGGCAATATCTTAATATTGGTACACAAAGGGAGTCACTGTTCCTTGTAGAGGATGAAAGAGGAAGAAACTTGTTTTCGTGGGCTACTCTATCTGTGGGGGACAGTGTGTCCTCATCATAATGCCCTCCCAAACCCCGAAGGATGTCATGCTTCATCATTTGGGCTTTGCTCCTCGTTTGGCAGAAACTGCAATGCCCTTTGGGTTCCCCAAAGGGTCTCTTTACTGGAGATCTTTTGATGAGAAGCCGTTTGGGTGCGTGGGCGTAAGTGGCAGTGAAGTCTAAAGTGGTGTGTTAAAAAATGACTGGAGGGAGAATGGGTACTATTTATTAGGGTGATCCCTCTGTCATTGTTAAAACAAAGTGTGTAGTGTTGCTCTAGGGGATATTATGTCCCTCAGTAGCTGGGTATATGTCCCTAATGGTCAACCTTTTTTGCGCTGTATGGGGCCTCAGATGGAGATCCAAAGCGCAAGCTTGCAATGGAGTCACAAAACTGGATTGACAATCTAATCAAACAACCTGTCCAGGATACTCTAAAATGTTTTTCAGGGCTATCAATAAAGCTGATGGGCCAGTAGTTTGATGGAAGTGTCTTAGAGCCCTTTTTAAAAATTGGAATTATCTTTCTCCAGCCCATTTAGGAAATGGGTGCACCACTCATAATGGCTTTACAAAACAAACAATGCAAAATAGGGACACCAGAAGGGTAAACATCACTTACAACGAAACTTTTACAACGCACTACCATTACAACGCGGTCATTACAACGCAAACTATTACAACGCATTGTGCTGGGGGCGCTCTAGGATAGGGAATACGTTTAATTTACTATCCAACACCTTCCCTAGTGTCCACAGGGACTGGAGTTGGAATAGTAAATTAAACTATTCACTATCCAGCACCCAAAAGCGCTATGCATTGTAATGGTATGCGATGTAAAAACCGCGTTGTAAAGGCAGGCGTTGTAATAGCCTGCGTTGTAACGTCATACATCCCACCAGAAGCATTATTTGCTCTGAAAAGATCTCCCGGAATCTTATCCAACCAGGGGCTTTATTAGGGGTACTAATTGAACACCCCATGATGCCATTATGGGAAGAGTCTAGCTCTGTGTTGCAAGAATAACATTTTGAGAAGTAGTCATGCCAGTCAGCAGCAGAGATGTTGTTATCAATTGAATGATGATCATCAAGGCCACCACTGGCAAGAATGCACCAAAAGGATCAATGATCCTTCCCTTTAATGTCGGACAGCATAGATTCCATCCTCGCATATTCACAGTCTCTGTTGGCACTTGATTATAGCTTTGTAGGAGAGCCTGGCTTCTTGGATCAAGTTCCTCTTCTGATCTTTTGTTGCTTTTGATAATGTATGCCTGGAAATTCTTCATGATTTAGAGTACCAGGGGGCCTCTTTTTTCCTATTTGGCATGGTCATGGACTTCACTAACAAGAGATTCCTTAAGGAAGTAAACATGGAATTATGAATTACTATGATTCTCACCAAGGAGTCAGATTGCCTCAAAGATACTCCCGCAGCCTGTACAGCTTCAAGACCAGAGATTATTACTTCCTAAGAGCGGCTGGAGATTCTACAAGAGATCTCCCTTTGAACCTACATCGATTGTTAGTAGGTACTAGCCTCCGGTCAATGGGTTCAGCCCAGGAATTAGATAAAGAAATGTCCAACTGTCACACACATGTCAATCAATATAGGCCAACGTCTAACATCCAATAAAATGTAGTCAATAAGACTAAAATTAAACAGGCGGTTAAATGTGTGTGTCTTCCCTCGGTATCTGATGTTGTTCTCCCATTATTCAAAGTGAAAGCATTCAGTTGAACTACACCACCTGACCATTTGCTTATGGGAGGAAAGGTAAGCCCAGGAACTAACCAAACTTGATCCTGCTCGGCACCCGGGGCTTCAAGATTAGTACCAAGTGGCTCGAATTTGCAGTTAAAGTCCCCTGCCACTAATTTAAAACAGGTGTCATTGGTAGGAATCTGCAAGCAGATGCATCCTACATCAGGGGAGCCCAAATGAACCACATTAGTCACACAAGCAAAATGTTTTAAAAAAATTAACAAGCCAGAGTGAAACTGAGGGACAGCAGCCATGTCTCCTGAAAAAGACAAATGCCAAACTAATCAATGGACTGGCACAAATCTGGACAGAAAAGTTTAGGCATTAAACCTGCAAGATTCCAGGAAACACACTTAGTGTGGGGAGCCACAGAACCACAGGTGTGTATGGTGCTAAACGGTTCAGGGGCTGCAAAGGTAAGACCAGAAAGAGGTAGAAGAGCTGAGAGATTAAGAGGACCACCTTTAACTTCTAGCCCATTAGGAGTTGGCTTGCTAGCAACAGCTGTTGTTCTGGATGGGCATCAGTCAATGTCATCCAGGTCTAGCAGGGGGAGGAATCTATTCGAAGTAGGGATTGAAAATCCATTGAACACGACAGATGTCACGGGCAAGAGCCCGCTCCCATCTGCCTGCCTAGCCAGATGATGTTGCTATAAAAAACTAACGGGACAATGTGGATGTTAGCTCCCGAAACATGCCCCTTATGACCACATTGAATTTAGTGGTGGGCCAGATCTGGCTTTTTACAGTTGATAACAATGCAATCCCCTCTCAGATGTTTGGAGAGGGGCCATCTCATGCCATCCTCCTTACAAACAAGATGTAATTGTAATCAGTATTGTTAAAGCCAGTATACCGAGTTAACCAGTGACACTTTTAACTTCTAGCCCATTAGGAGTTGGCTTGCTAGCAACAGCTGTTGTTCTGGATGGGCATCAGTCAATGTCATCCAGGTCTAGCAGGGGGAGGAATCTATTCGAAGTAGGGATTGAAAATCCATTGAACACGACAGATGTCACGGGCAAGAGCCCGCTCCCATCTGCCTGCCTAGCCAGATGATGTTGCTATAAAAAACTAACGGGACAATGTGGATGTTAGCTCCCGAAACATGCCCCTTATGACCACATTGAATTTAGTGGTGGGCCAGATCTGGCTTTTTACAGTTGATAACAATGCAATCCCCTCTCAGATGTTTGGAGAGGGGCCATCTCATGCAATCCTCCTTACAAACAAGAGGTAATTGTAATCAGTATTGTTAAAGCCAGTATACCGAGTTAACCAGTGACACTTTGTTTTTGAGCTGGAGAGTTGATTCCTCCCCAAGGGGATTAAGCTGTGGTGTGCCATTCAAAACGGGCATGTGTGGACAGCAGTCTGGAGGTATATTCAGGGAAGACCATTTAACGGGCGGCCGGGTCTGTGGGGTAGGATCTTGAGTGGGCCTTTGGGAGGACAATAGCATATTTTAGGTACCTGCAAAAATCCATAAATCCAGACACGTTTAACCCCATCCCATCCCATTTGATCTTCTCTTGCCAGAGGTTCATAAGTGCAATTAAAATCTCCCACAACTATCACTCTGGCATGGGGTGAACAATTGGCTAAGCATTCTTCTTGTGCTGAGAGGGTGACTGAGAGCCAGCCTCCTTTTGTCCCTCTCATATAGACATTAAAGAGTTTGACTGTAGAGTCGCCCCTAGGCCCCCTGAAGCTTAACCATAAGATATCTGGGCTTGAACTAGCTTGAAGAGTGATTCGACAATCGAGGGCAATATTTGTCCATACAGTCAGACCCCCGGACTGGCACCCTCATCCAATGGAGGTAGCAGGTAAATGTAAGCAGGTGTAACCAGCTTTGTATAATAGAGCCAGGCACCATGACAACTGTAAGACACATACGTCAAAGCCTTCCATTAATTGGTTCCAATGAGGAATGGAATTTTGCTGCTTAAGCCCACCACGTTCCATAACAGGATCCTCAATATTTTGTGCGGGAGTGTAAGACAGCAGATTAGTTGGTGTTTACAAAGCAGGATGCACAGAAGTGCCAAGAGCTTGTTATTCGCATGCAAGAATGGAAGGTCTGCCTGAACTGCCTTGGCTCTTAGAACTATCTCTGGTGTTGTTTGAGAGATTAGATGAGGTCGAGATAAAAAGGGAACTGGCTATGTGATAGGAGCTAGTTGCTTCGCTAGATAGATCTGAAAAATGAAACGCTGAGTCCTGTAGTCAATCAATAGCCTCAAGCGAGGAGGTACCTGCCAGGGGTAGTGGTGGCTGTGGGGCTAATGTCCCACCTTGCTCGTATGTAGGAAGATACCTGAATTGAATGGAGAACCCGTCGGGGGCATTGGTACGAAATTCTAGAGCAAGGAGGTTCTCTGCCAACTCAGATCCCTTTAGGGTGATCTCTGTGTTATCTATTTGGTAGGTTGAGGAGGAACACCTCCGTGCTCTAAGAATATCGTCTCTGATCACCGATCGACAACCCCTAACATGACGAATACAATGGGTCACCTTATTTATCAAGGAGTTCTCGCTCTCATAGGCTTGCTTGATCTTAATTTTTGGGACATTGGTCATGTAAATTTTTTTGAATTGATGTTGATTTGTAATAGCTGGCACAGCTATAAAGTGAGATTTGTCTTGGTTTCCGTGGGTAGTAGGTTGGGCTTTCCATGGTTGTACAGCCCTGTAACTATTTACAGTATTCTGAGGGGCTGCTAGCCTCTTGAGCTTATCTTGGATGGGAATATCAGAATAATTCTTTCTCCCAACTAACGGGAGGTTTGGGTCTTGCTTATGGGTGGAGATAGTAGAGGTGGCCTGTTGATGTGAGTTAGGGCCGTGAAAGATGTGTCCATTGTTGGGAACTGCTGGTTCTTGAGGCGTCGTCATTTTGAGTCAGATGTGGGTAGTAACTGTGTACAGGAGCATCATGCTGAGTGCGAGACGTGTCAGCGAAGAGAAGAATAGACCAAAACACACAGTACCTCTTAAAGCGACTTTCTATAGCCAGAACGATCATGGATGCAAAAGCAAGGGGGGTGGCCCTGCCCTGCCTCTTCCTGGCAATAATGGGCAAGGACCAGCCCGCCCTTGGTCTGGGCTTTGCCCGGGTACTGCCCACACGTGTCACGCCTGTGGGTATAGCAGGGCGCTTAAGAGCACGTCGGTTGCTCCTCCTCCCTCCTGGGAGTCTGATATTCTCTGGGGCTTGAAGACCCCCTGCACTAGGAGCATGATGGCAGGCAAAGCAGAGTGGCTGAAGAGAGCATCCCTCGCCACAGGAATAGTAGGGCGCTTAAGAGCACGTCAGTTGCTCCTCCTCCCCCTTGGGAGTCTGATGTTCTCTGGGGCTTGAAGTCCCCCTGCTCAAGGAGCATGATGGCAGACAAAGCAGAGTGGCACAAGAGATCACCTTATGCTGCGGGATTAGCAGGGTGCTTAAGAGAATGTCGGTTGTTCCTCCTCCCTCCTGGGAGTCTGATGTTCTCTGGGGCTTGAAGTCCCCCTGCGCTAGGAGCGCGATGGCAGGCAAAGCAGAGTGGCACAAGAGAGCATTCTGCGCTGCGGGAATATCATGGTGCATAAGAGCACGTTGGTTGCTCCTCCTCCCTCTTGGTAGTCTGATGTTCTCTGGGGCTTGAAGTCCCCCTGCGCCATGAGCGTGATGGCAGGCAAAGCAGAGAGGCACAAGAGAGCATCCTGCACCGCGGGAATAGCAGGGCTCTTAAATGCAATGCAGCGCGCGCAACGAAATTCGTTTTATTTATTTATATGTTTACTTACCTCTAATCGGCCATAATCTTTGTTTACTCCACCCCATCCTGCCCCTCTCCCTCCCCACAACAGCGCCCGGTAGCACTCCCTCCACGGGCCGCTACTGGCCCTTCTTACTAGAAAACACGTTATCATGTTTCTCTAAAAAACCCTCATCGTCAAGGATTTAGTTTTACCTCTTGAATAAAATCCCCTTATTGTTGCTGTAGCTCAATGTCTAGTTTCTTGATGGCTGTTCAAATTTACCATTGGATCTGGAGCCCCCTGAAAACTAAGATTGTTAATAATATAATATAGCCATATAGCCCTCTGTAGCTGGGTATATGGGCAATTAAAGGCCTGCTCACGGCGTTAAAGGCCCGACCCGAAGGCGGGGAACTTTAACAAGGGACATGACTTTAATAGCAGGTATAGCCCTGCTACGAAGGGCTATAAGGCTATTAGAACATTCTGCTACTAGAGGGCAAAATGTTCTAACAAATTAAACCAAGGCTACTCGAAGCTCAAGGAGATTTAAATCCCCTTGAGCTCTGAGAGGCCTTTGTAACACATTGGAATGTTGCTCTGCGGGCCTTTACCAGCCCATAGAAGCAGAGAGCACTCCATTGTCTTCAATGGAGCTCCCACTATTCCAATGTTCTAATATAGCCCTGTAGCCTGCTGTAGCGGGCTATGCCAGTTATTAAAGGCCCTCTCCCATGTTAAAGGTCCGAGCCGAAGGCGAGGGACTTTAACAAGCGACAGGGTCTTTAATAAGACTATTAGAACATTCTGCCACTAGAAGGCAGAATGTTCTCACAAATAAAACAAAGGACTGTCAAAGCTCGAGGGGATTTAAATCCCCTCGAGCTCCATGAGGCCTTTGTAAAACATTAGAATGTTGCTCTACGGGCCTTTACCAGGCCCGTAGAAGCATGGAGCACTCCATTGTCTACAATGGAGCTCCCAGCATTCCAATGTTCTTATATCAGGTATAATTTCATAAGACAACGGATCTACATCAGGTGGTAATAAAACTTCCTCCACCTATTCCTTCTCTTAGTTTTTCTAATCGTTCAATACTTTTATTTCCCTGCCATCTATTTCTGTCTATACATTCAGTGATCACCTGACCTTCAACCTTCTTCATCAACACAATTCACGTTGCAATCTCTGTGCCAACGTCCTCCTTATTTGTCATGCCTTATTGCATTCCTCCTCCCATCCACACTATCTCTTGCATTCAGTTCGTATCCCAGTCAATATCTACTTTCATAAATACATGATTGGAATGAATCTTAACATGTTCCTGCTACTTTAATAATTTCAGTCTGCACTTTGAACAGTCCTACTTCTCAACACTCCCTCTTTACCTGCCACATTTACAGTTGGGCCCTCTTGTTCTACTATTTTACACGCTACGAGAATAGTTCAGTGTTTTCTGACACATGAATAGCTGTGTCCAATTAGTTCAGTGTTCCATGGAATGCGGTAGAATTCACTAGGGAATGCTGACAAACAGGTGACAGTAGAGCCCGATGATTACTGTCTTGTTACTTACCGGTAATCTTCATTATCCCGATTAGGGTCCTCCCCGTCCCAGTACTTACAATGTGAGGCAGTCCTGCCTCCACCCAGCCAATGACAACGGCAGTATTCAAAAGCATATATAAGCCCCTCCCACCTACCGCCATGCCTGTTATCAACAAGACTCCGACACAAACACTGCGGATGGGCGGGAGGGTAGAGGATTGGGACGGGGAGGACACTAATCGGGGTAATGAAGATTACAGATAAATAACAAGACATTACACCCTCATGGGTCCTCCCCGTCCCAGTCCTTACAACGTGAGGAACTCACAGGCCGAGAACCAACAAAAAATGCAGGACAACTTGGATCCATGCAAAGTACAAATCTGTAAAGATCAACGAACAGCAGCGTTCAAGACACCAATAGAAAAACAGCCATCAGAGTCATGTAAAACACCAAGCCGATAATGTAGCACAAATACGTGACAGGACAGCTAGGAGGTCACCCAACAAACTCCTGGATAGGAACTCCCTCCGCCCCAGCCCAGGAAGCAGACACAGAACACGTTGAATGACCCAGCACCAGAGACGGAGGAGGCAGATCCAAGGAACTTAAAAGGCAGGCAGACCGCCAAAAGCACCCACCGACCAACTGTAGAATCGGAAACCCACAGCCCTCGAGCCACACCCCCACAGGAGACAAACAGGGCAGGAGAAAACTGAAAACACCAGGGAACGATGGAGGGAAAACCGGAGAGTCCAGCGAACAACCAAGGAAGGGGGAACAAGGGACCCCCCAGCACGCAAATCCGGAAAAATCACCTCCAGCTGCCAAAGGAAACGGGAAGAAACCACAGGCAGAAAGGCCGGAACAAGCCACAAAACAACCCGATCCGGCAGGAACTTCCAAAAGAGAAAAGAAATGAGCAAAGCACCAAACACACCCAACCAACGAGCGGAGGTGATGGCCAGCAAAAAAAGCCACCATAGCGTACAACCAGAAAAAGTCCGCTACCAGAAAGGGCTGAAAAGGGGGCAACAGCAGACCCCTCCAAAACAGCAGGCAAAACCCAAGAAGGCACGAGCACATGAGAGACCAGACGACGAAGCCGAAAGCTCTGTAGAAACCGACTCACCAAAGGGGCAAAAACCACCAAGGAGGCCCCAGGACCCCGACATGCACGAACCGCCACCCACTGAGCAGACAAAGGGGCAAAGCCCTGTAAAAAACAATATCCCTGAGAAAATCCAACACAGAAGCAAGATCCCCCACCACAGGAACTACCCAATGGGAAGAACATCAAGAGAAAAAAGAACCCCAATGACGACCACAGCACCCAAGGGTCGAAGGCTGACGCGACAACCGGATGGCACGAGCCACCACAGAGGAACAAAGATGACAACGACAGCCGCACAAGAGCAAGGTCGTCATAAGCAAGCGACAAAGACAGGGCAAAAACCAGCTGCGGACTCAAAAGCGGAGCCGGAGTCAGGGGAGTCTGGCCAAACACGACCCCCGCCAGCAGCAGCAGGAGTGGAAGCCAAAGACAGCGAGGCCAACGATACAGAAACCTACACACTCCCCTACATCCCCTGACAATTCAGGAGGAAAAAATAGGAGGGAAGGCAGACAGAAAGCCCAAAGGCCAAGGAAATGTGCAGGGGCCATGCACACCCACACCAAATCGAACGAAACAAAGAAAATGCGCTAGGACGAAATGGCCCAAGCTGTGTCTACATACCATAACGCAGACGTTCCCGAACAGAAACTCAAAGCCAACAGAGGAGACACCGCACAGAGTGAGCCGTGGGAGCCTGTGCCACCAGAGGCACAAGACATACCAATGAGCCATAGCGTCGTGCATTACAAAACACAGAAGCCAGCAGGAACAGAGACATGCAACTGGTCCCCCCAAGAAGGCCCAAGCAACAATGAGCCACCGGAATGCCAGCAAGAATCAAAAGACTCGTCGGCCACCAAGGACCCCAATATGGACCCCAACCCCAAGGGCAGGCGTCCGAGGACAACAAGAGGGGAGAAGGGAGCTGAACGCACCCCAAACACCAGGTTGTGAGAGCAAAGCCACCAGGCAAAATTAGTAACCAGAACAGGGGAGAGAGGAACCAGAGCCACGTAACCTTCATGGAAAAGGACCCAAGGAGTCAATCAGAAGAAAGACCAAGGACAGGAGGAGCAAGCATGCCCAAGGAATCACGACCGAGGAGGCAGCTACCACCCCCTGGATCCGCAACCAACCCCGGAGGGCAGAAGGGCAACCCAGCAGGACCTGTAAAAGAGTCAGCAGCGAAGAGAACCAAGCAGGAGGGAGAAAACAGCCCCCTGCAAAGTTATGAACAGGCCCCGAGAAACTGAAGGCCCAGAACAGGAACCAGATTAAAAATGTCCAGAACCAATAAGAACCCCAGAAACCGTAACAAGGCCATCAACGCCACCATCGCCAGAATAGCCACAAAGAGGGTGGAAGCAGAAACCGGACAGAAGCCACATAGGGAAAAGTCTACAGCACCTGGCCATCCCAGGCGGTCTCCCATCCAGGTATTGACCAGGTCTGACCCTGCATAACTTCAAAGAACAGAAGAACAAGTGCTACCAGGGTGGAATTGCCATTCACCAAACAAAACGCACAGCAGGAGCCAGCACCGCGGAAAAACCTGGGGAGCAGGAGAGAGGCCGAAAGGCAACACACGAAACAGAGAAAGGAACCCATACACAGCAAACCGCAGGAACTGCGAACCAGCCAATGTATGGAACGTGAAAAACAGTCAACTCCCAAATCCAGGGAAGCCAAAAAAAAACACCCGCCAGGAAGAGGGGAACGACAGACCGCAAGGGGAACAACCGCCCAGGGGCACCAACCGGTACAAAGCCCTGGGACACAGATCTGTGCACTAAGGAACCAACAGGTGCCAGGACCAAAGAGGAAGAGGAACCCTGGCCCTGCTCTGCCACCCGAACCAGCACAAAAGTGCCCAGAGACAAAAACAGGCCGACACCCAAAGAAGAAGGAAAAACGCAACACAGGCCAAAGGACAACAGAGCAACCATGAAAACAGCCCACAAAGGGGGACGCACGGAAAGGAATCCGGCAACCAAGAGCGAAGACCGACAGGACACACCAGTCGGAAGGCAGACCGGACCAACAAGCCAGGAACAATGGATCTGAGCCCCCAAAACTGCAACAACAGCAACAGAGACAGGGAACCCGCTACCAGATGAATACAGCAACGGAGACAGGGAACCCACTACCAGATGAACACCAGGAGTGGGACACAAACCCAAAGAAGAAGAGACGGAACTGCCACCACCAGGTCATGGAGACCCCGTCAGGGCACAACAATACCCAAAGCCCCGGACGACCAACATCCAGGAGCAGGCGCAGGATATCCAATAAGACATCATGGAAGGGAAGGTCAACCACCACAGAAGAACCATACTGTGCAGAAAAACCCCAAAACAGCCAGGGATTTAGGGCCAAAACCCAGCATCACCCGAATAAAGACCTCATCTTCAGGACAATGCACCGCAGGCACCGGCAGCGCAGACTGGATAGGTAAAAATCATCAACTGTGTAAAAGCACAGATTGAAACTTCACCACCTCAGGGCAATTTGACAGCATGGGCAGGTTTCGAACCTCTTCACAGTATCCAGCACTGCCCCAGAATCTGCAAAAACGTCATCCACCTGCAGAACCAGGAAACTATGCCGCAAGAAAAAAGCCCAAGCAGGCACAGGTGAAGATGCCCCATCACACATGGTGAGCGAACCCGAGCAAATCAAACAGGAACTCACCACACAGCAAAGGAAGTGCCCAGCAATCTCCAAGTAACACTGCCCCCAATCACCAAATCACGCAGCGTGAGACCTGTGAAATGAAAGAAAAAATATAAGAGCAGCCCTGTAGTCTCCACCCACAGCCCCAGGTCAAAAGACCATCGCCGTGGGGGCCGGACACTGCACTAGCGCCACAGCGTTAGAACGACCTGGGTCCAGAACACCACGAAAACTCCCGCCCCAGCCCAGCACAGGAACGGGTAGAGTCCCTGACCCCACAACAGGAGCGTGGCCGACCGGGTGACCGGAGCGCCTGCGCTGAGAGAAAAACACACAGTAAACAATGCAGAAGTAAAAAAAACTGCAAATTAAATACTCACTGAACCGTCCTGAAGAAAATCCGAAACAGAAACAGGAATCGGGAGGACCTTTGTTTCGACCGCTGTCGGAGCAGAAAAAAGACAGGCATGGCAGTAGGTGGGAGGGTCTTATGTAAGCTTTTGAATACTGGTGTTGTGATTGGCTGGGTGGAGGCAGGACTGCCTCACGTTGTAAGGACTGGGAAGGGGAGAACCCATGAGGGGGTAATGTATATGACTGTGCCATGACGCAGCTCCACTTTTTACGAATACACTTCACATTCAGATGCAGCCGGCCGCTTGTCATATTACGTATGAGAGCGGTTACTACATTTATCTTGGGGATGAACGGAGCTGCACAAGAACACACTAAGGACAATACCATGAACTCAGAGAGAAACAGATAATATTACCTTGCTATGCGATAAAGTATTGTAAGCATTAAATTGAAGCCAGCGTTGAGTCAGACTCAAGCGAAGTTTGAGCTATGCTTGTCTATTGTGGCTGTTCCACACAGGGCACAGTCGGAGATATCCTGTACGACGCATGATTCAGAGGTGAAGTCCATGTTAGGAGTCAGCAATTGCAGCTTGTAGGCGTGCCATATTTATGCTCCTGTTCTTTACATTCTGTACAAACGCAAGTTTATTATTAGAACCACAATTTTGGATACACCGCAAGCCATGACATAATCTTGAGTTGGAAATAATCAGTGTCAGTTGCATTTAGGTTCTAGGTTTGTTTGAACAGTGGCACTCACACTTTTGACTACCGTGTTCTACTGTGTGTGCTTTGGAATGTCCATTATTTTGCAGTGTCACGCACACTTTGTGTGGGTACTGTGCAACAGTGAAATGTACCCTTTAGCAAAGCGTGTCACAGTTCTCTGTTATTAAAAAAATATATGATTGCGCTTGTGACTGTAGTATTGGGATTTACAGCAGTGACACGCACACTTTGCATGCCGTTTTTGATGTGCTTTATTAACAAAAGTTGTGGTTCTTGGTTCTTTATATTATTGTTCCACAGCACATTGTGCATTATCATCAGTGATATTCACACTACATTTTTAATTTTATGATACTGTTGTCCATTTAAAAAAAAAAATCACAATTTCCTTTAACACTCTACTTAATTTTGGTGGGGTGGTTTTCATGAATGTTGGGTCTTCTATTCATTTGAGAGGACCATGTGGTCACTGTCGCTTCCACCGCCATTTTTGTATACTCCAGTTGAACCACCTGTTACCTGGACGAATTGGTTTGATGCTTTTAAAACCTATTTAGGTGCTATTGGTGCATCAAGATTTAGAGCAGAACATAAGAAATGTCTTTTGTTACATTCAGTTGGGTTCGAAGGCCAATCTATCTTCAAACATCTACCTGAGGTGGCATGGACAGAAGGGTGCACAAACAGAATATCGAGTTTTAAATATCGAGTTGGAAATATCATGACAGAGAAATATCGACAGCAAGAATGTCATTGTCAAGAATATTGACTTTAAGGTAAGAAATATCGTTTTTGAAAATATCGAAGTTAGTAATACCGTTTGCAAAAATATAGTTGTTTAAAATATCGATTTTTATATTAGTGTTATGTATTTTAGTGTGTATTTTAAAACTATGTGATCTATTTCTTTGTATAAGTGTTAATATTGTTAAATATGTTTAAAAAAAATATTTTGCATTGTAGTTGACATATATATATAAAAATGAATCCATATGTGAATATGAAGAGGGAGTTGCAAGAACATCTGAAAATATGGCATGCAAAGGGTCTAATTGATGATGATGAAAAGAAATATTTAACCATCGATCATCCCATAACACCTTGTATATATTTTCTCCCCAAGATTCACAAGACTCTAAACTGCCCCCCAGGGAGACCTATTGTCTCCTCATGTGGCTCGCTATATGAAAATGTTTCTAACTACGTTGACAAATTTCTAGCTCCTATTGCCCAAAGTCTACCCTCTTATATCAAAGATACTGGGGATTTTTTAAGAATCCTGATGAATGTGAACTGGAATTCAGAATATCTGTTAGCTACTATAGATGTGGTCTCACTCTATACATCAATTCGTCATGAGGTCGGAATGCAAGCATGTGAATACTATCTCAAACAGCGTAGCATTACATATCTGGATCACTCAAAAATGCTGATGAAGATGATTGATTTGTGTTTGAGGAATAACATATTTCTCTTCAATAAACAATTATTTAAGCAAATATGTGGAACAGCCATGGGCATTTCTCTATCTCCCAACTACGCAAACATCACTATGGGGTGGTGGGAGAAAACCATAGCATGGAATCAAGACAAACAACAGGATTTGGATCGAATAATATTATGGGTGCGTTATATTGACGACTTATTTATTATTTGGCATGGCACAGATACTCAGTTTCGGAGCTACTTTAACAAATTGAATGAGAACGAACTGGGTCTGCAATTCACATGTAACACAAGCTCACAAGAAATAGACTTTTTGGACACTAAAATATATGTATTTGATGACAAACTTGAATCCACTCTATTCCGTAAAAAAACAGCAACAAATAGTGTGTTACATGGAACCAGCTTTCATCCGAAATCCCTCCTACACAGCATACCATATGGAGAATTTACACGCTTGAAGAGAAATTGTTCTGTACCAGAGGATGCGGAAAAAGTAATACAAGAGAGCAAGTGCAGATTCAGAACGAGAGGATATGAAGAACGTGTTCTGACAAAATGCAAAAGAAAAATTGATTTGAAAACAAGGACTCAAATATTAATTGAACAGACTAAAAAAACAGAAACTAGTGCACCTCCTAGATTCATTACAACCTTCAGCAAAGAAAGTGGTAACATTGCCCGTATAAGGAAGAAATACTGGCATCTCCTATTGGGGGATCCTGACATTGGAGCAACTCTTGGTGAAGTACCAACAATAACATACAAGAAGAATACATCTCTCAAAGATTCTCTGGTCAAGAGTTACTTTCAAGAAAAACCAAAATTAAACTGGTTGCAAAATCAACGAAAAGGGTTTCAACCATGTAATTCCTGCAAAGCTTGCAAGATTGGCAAAAGCATGAAAGTAATCGAAGAACCAGATGGTAAAAAAATGAGAATTGACCAACAGATCACGTGCTCTTCAAAGAATGTGGTATACATCATGGAATGCAAGTGTGGAATGAAGTACGTGGGATGTACAACTTGTATGTTAAGAAAACGGATTTTGGAACATATCCGGGCAGTAAAAAATTCCAACATGCAATACGCAACCGCCAAGCACATGAGTCTGTGCCAAAATGGAGATTGGAGACAAATGCAATTCTACGGGGTAAAAATGCTGGACAAAATGGAAAGAGGTGGAGACCTAGTCCGTAAACTACGCCAAATTGAGTCACGGATGATAATCAAACTCAGAACAAAACATCCCAAAGGGATGAACTTTGGAGAAGATTTGCACATTCATCTGGAATAAAATGTTTTTGAAAAAACTAGGGTACTATACCCTGCAATTCTATATCCTGGAAAATTGCAGCCAAAGTTAAGGGTACTACACCCGGTATTATTATAAACTGACAAGCCCGAGTGAACTACCAGTCACAAAAGTGCAGTAATGTAAAAGCACACAATGTCTTTCTTGCATTTTATTTTAAAATTTCAACAAATGTAACTACAAATCCCATAATGCTTCATAATTGGTTCAAATGGGATAGTACAAAAAGCAACACTGTGGAGGGACTAACCGACCGTGAGCAAGGCCAGTTGTGGCTGAAACGCGTTGGTGGGGTGAAGTCTGAATAAATAAGGCTTGATAAGTATCCTGGTTATGCCGCTTCCTTTGTATACAAAATATATATATATATATATATATATATATATATATATATATATTCAAAAAAATATATATATCTGTAACAGCGCTCCGGTTAGCGCCCCGGTTCGCGTACCTAACGCGTAACGGAACTTCGCGAAGCAAAGCTGATTGGCTCTCCGGTGTCTGTCAACATTCTAAACAGTCCGGAGCGGCCGCCATCTTGTCTCTCGGTAGGATCGAGAGACAAGAGGTGAAGAAAAACGAAGGGGGAAATTAATTAAATGAAAGGGGGCAAGGTAGACCCCTCCTGACCCCCTAGGATTGATGAGGGGGCTATTAAAGGGTCCCGCGGGGCAAAAAATAAAAAAAATAAAAAATTCCGTTTTTTCGTGGTAGAGGCGCTACCCGGTACGCGAACCGGGTAGCTAACCGGTAGCGTAACGGGAGTCCGCCATCTTGTGTTTCGGTCGAATTTAATCACAAGATGGAGGAAAATCAATGTGGGAAATGGGTATAAGGGGGCACGGGAGACGTTTCCTGACCCCCTAGGTTTTCTGAGGGTGGCTGAGGAGGCCCATATGTGCGAGAAAAAAACCCCACATTTTTTTTCACATTTTCGCGCGGTTAGCGTCCGGTGCGCGAACCGGGTAGTTCTCCGGAAAGCGTAAATCGTGAAAATTAGTAAAAAAAAAGTTACATTTAAAATTTGTTTAGAGTGATCATAGTTAGGGTAGCTCTGAGAAGAGCTTTTGGGTCTGTGGTAGATTTAGGTACTTATAAGTAGGTACCAATACATAGTCTTAAATTCAGGATGAAAATTCTGTTCCCCTCATCTGAGAAGTGAACTCCATCTCCTCTGTAGATATCTTGCATGTAGTAACGCAAGTTATTGTTGTAGATGGAGCCCATTCCATGGTCTCTCATGTAAGCTGAAACAGACCTATTTACATGCTTCCTCGATTTCTCAATTTGTGGACAAAATTGGTTGGACCACCTCTATTTCTGTCTTTGGCATATATTTGAATATACCAAGGCAGTTTGAGGAAAAATTGCCATCAATTGCTCAAAGGTGTCCTTTAAAAGCATTTCCAGACCTACCCCAGTCAAAGTGCCCAAGTCATTTCCTCCACAGTGCACAATTAACAGGTCAGGGTTTGGCAAATGCAAAAAGGTTTTCACCAATGGTATCAATTGGTGACATCTTAATCCTCTGTGGCCCATCCAGTTGATTTCCACATTTTGTAAATTGAGGTTGTGTAAATTTCTATTATCAGCATACCTTTGAGCCCAGTGGATGTAACTATGTCCAATAATCCAGACAGAAAACATGGTGAGAGGATGTTCTGCTGCAGTCAGATAAAGTGTGGGAATGAAATGGCAGTTGAAACAGTAGGAGTTTGTTATGAAAAAAACTGTGGAGTTTTAGTGCTAATGATTCAGTAGCAGTGATTGGTGGATTATGATTGCTGAAAACAGAACGTTAGGGTGCATGGATGAGTTCTTTGAAAGATGTAAATTGAATGGTTAAGAAAAAATCATTTTAAGTAACATTGCACTGGATAAGCAGGTGTACTGAGAGTTCAGAGTTCAGTTGAAACATTGTTGTGTGAGAGGTCTTTCAGGAGGTAGTTGCTATGGAAAAAAGGCAGAAAGGGCAGAGGGGGGAAGGGTGTTCATTTGAAAAAAGTGAGGGAAGAGTTTTGATTGGCTGACATGAGGGATATGTGTGAAGAATTACAGGATTTCTGTGCCATTGCTGGTTGCAGACTCAGAAGATCATACCCTTTGCTCTGCTAAAGAAACATTGGTGTGTGTCTGAGACTGTTTTCAAACTCAAAAAGCATTTGCTAAGGTGAGAAAAGATTCATTTACTTTAGATAGAGACTAGTATGGTTTATGGAGAAAATAAGGAAGCCAGCTGTGCATTTAAAATGTTGTTTTGTGTCAAGTGTATTCATTTTATTTTCCAAAAAGATTTTGCTTCTTTGACAAATTGTAATTGGAGAAAATGTGAAGTATTAGTACTGACAGAGTGTGCTTGTACATAGGAGCTGTGCTGTGTTTTCAAATTATGACCAGAAAATCGTTTTTTAAAAAAAATAAATGCTTTTTACATTTATGAGAAGGACAAAATGGTGTTTGCTTCTTTAAATAAATATTTCATTTCCCACCATGAATATGGGAGAATAATTTGCTTGTTTGTCGGTTTAAAAACACGTTTCTTGAAGTCATGTAGGTTTCAAAATATGTTCTGCAAGAGTTTCATAGTCAACATGGGGGCAAATGTACAAAGCTTATGAGCCACATTCACGTCATTTTCTCCACGTTAAAAGTGACTTTAAAGGTGGTGCAAGGTCCTTGTAAATACGCCCTCATGAGTGTTTTGTAAATTTAAGTCATTTCCCCGTGGTGCAAGGTCCTTGTAAATACGCCCCCATGTGTGCTTGGCAAATTTAAGTACTGACAGGGTGTGCTTGTACATAGGAGCTGTGTTGTGTTTTCAAATTATGCCCAGAAAATCGTTTTTTTTTAAAAAAGAAATGCTTTTTACATTTATGAGAAGGTCAAAATGGTGTCTGCTTCTTTAAATAAATATTTCACTTTCCACCATGAATATGGGAGAATAATTTGCTTGTTTGCCGGTTTAAAAACACGTTTCTTGAAGTCATTAAGGTTTCACAATATGTTCTGCAAGAGTTTCATAGTCAACATGGGGGCAAATTTACAAAGCTTATGAGCCACATTCACGTCATTTTCCCCACGTTAAAAGTGACTTTAAAGGTGGTGCAAGGTCCTTGTAAATACGCCCTCATGAGTGCTTTGCAAATTTAAGTTATTTCCCCGTGGTGCAAGGTCCTTGTAAATACGCCCCCATGTGTGCTTGGCAAATTTAAGTACTGACAGGGTGTTCTTGTACATAGGAGCTGTGTTGTGTTTTCAAATTATGACCAGAAAATCGTTTTTTTTTAAAAAGAAATGCTTTTTACATTTATGAGAAGGACAAAATGGTGTCTGCTTCTTTAAATAAATATTTCACTTCCCACCATGAATATGGGAGAAAAATTTGCTTGTTTGTCGGTTTAAAAACACGTTACTTGAAGTCATTTAAGTTTCACAATATGTTCTGCAAGAGTTTCATAGTCAACATGGGGGCAAATTTACAAAGCTTATGAGCCACATTCACGTCATTTTCCCCACGTTAAAAGTGACTTTAAAGGTGGTGCAAGGTCCTTATAAATACGCCCTCATGAGTGCTTTGTAAATTTAAGTCATTTCCCCGTGGTGCAAGGTCCTTGTAAATACGCCCCCATGTGTGCTTGGCAAATTTAAGTACTGACAGGGTGTACTTGTACATCGGAGTTGTGCTGTGTTTTCAAATTTTGACATGAAAATGGTTCATAAAGAAAAGGAATGCTTTTTACATTTATGACAATGACAAAAAGGTGTCTGCTTCTTTAAACAAATATATCACTTCTCACCATCAATCTGGGAGAATAATTTGCTTGTTTGTCGGTTAAAAAATCGTTACTTTAAGACATTTAGGTTTCACAATATGTAATGCTAGAGTTTCATAGTCACTATGATGATAATGATATACATTTAGAACTGTGTAGGAGGCATGGAGAAACTGAGGCTTCTGTAAGTGTCAAGGGAGGTGAGTAATGTACATTGCTCTGTTGCATACAGTCCTCATCTTCTGCGTACTCTTGGATATGCTAGACTACATCTGGACAATGAGATACCTAAGCTGAGGAAATACAGGTGATGTAATTGTGAAATGAGCAAAAATATTTGCAAGTTTTTCAATTATATCACCTGTGTTTCCTAACATTACGAATCACATTGTGCAGATGAGGTTTAGGCCTGTCCAGGGAGACAGAGGAGGTCTGGCCTTTGTTCAAGAGTGCAGTGGACATGACTCACTTCGTTGGTAGGCCTGCACATGTATTATCTCCTCTGTACTCTTCAACAAGCCTAAATTTCATCTGCAACCCTGAGTAGGCCTCACCTCAAAGAAACCTCTGGATAGGCCACACCTTATCGGCATCCTGAACCAATCATTTAAAATGTTAGGGGCAGATTTATGATGGCCGTGCGCCTCCTTTGCGCCGCCGTTGCATCACTTTTGTGACGCAGCGGCGGCGCAAAAGATGCGCCATGTTGCGACATATTTACAACTTGATGCATCTAGGCAGATGTGTCACGCTGTAAAGTCCTGCGCCACATGAAACCTGCGTCAGGTTTCATGTGGGCGTTTAGTTGCAGGGTGGGCGTTCACTTGCATGAAAGCCCTGTAAAACTAACACAGTGAAATTTACAAGATTTCACTGAGTCAGCTTTATGGCATTGTTGAATCAAATCCTTACGCCTGTTTGAAACAGGCATAAGGAGTGACGCACCATGCAATGTGTGGCTTGCCCCTGTGCATTGCAGGAGTCATGTCGCGCTTGCGACGTGATTCCTGCAATGCGCTGCTTTTGCGGCACAGATGCGTGACGCATCTGTGCTGTTTTTGCCCCATGGTGCTCCGCATTGTAAATGCGGCACACCATGGATGGCAGAGCAGCGGCGCACGTTAACTGGTGCATCCCTGGGGATGCGCCAGTTAACATAAATCTGCCCTTTTACATTTAAGTATGAGCAGGGGACAGAGAGTCGGTGAGGCTTATCCAAGGTTAAGAAGAGAAGAGTCCTGTTCACTGAAAACTTGGACATAGGCCTCACCTCCTCAGCATCGCTGGACATGGCTAAATAATATCTGCAAAATGTTACTCTTGTTAAACAATTTTACTATTATAGTCTCTGAGATTTGTCTCTTACTCTGCAACATCTCATTGTTGTTCTCTTTCTTTAAAGATAACGACAACATCAACCATGAGTGATAATGAGCAATCTGTTGATCTCGATCTTATCATTGAACTTGTCATTGAAACGTCAGTGGAAGTAGATCCCTTGGATGATTTATATCCTGTGGATGATGAAGAATATGATGAGGATGCCGATTTGTCAGAATTGTATGACATAGGGTGGGCAGATGACCTGCTCGAGTGTATTGAACTATAAAGACTTTTAAAAATAAATTTAAGTTACTGGAAATGAATGGAACCATGTTAACCGTTTTATTTAAATTTAAATACAACTTCAAAAACAGCTTGTGTGAAGTGTCTTTAATAAAATAGTGAAATATGCTACTAAAATTAGTTCAGATTCACATATAAAAGAGCACAGGTCAAATGTAGAAGCATTCCATTTCTTTGCTACTATTTGTGAGTTTTAAATTTGTCAATGCACTAAAAATTATTGTATGTAGAATTGACAACTAGTGTGTTAATTTTTTGACGACTGTTATTGATTTTCTGTTTGGTAATAGTGGTTAATAACATTTTTTATTATATTTTACCACAGATTCAACTGCAGATCATTTCAAAATAAAAAAATGCCTTCAAGGCAAAGGAGGAGAAAGGCTACAAAACGTCAAACACAGCAGCTTACTACATGTTTGCAGCAGTCCTCTACAATAAAAACTCGTCAAGTCACCAAAAAAGCTCCGGGTAAGACAACAAAATCTTTCCTAAGAAACATTTCCAGAAAAAAAAGTATCACTACAGAACATGTTTTAGTCCACGAGAAGAGAGTCAATTTAAACAGGAAAGAAAGGCCCCTTAACAAAAATGTGAGTGGTAGAGCTGGAGAAAACTCTGTGAGTGCCGGTAGAAGGCACAATCAATTTAGGGACATTCGTAGACGAATGTTCCGCAACAGGATAATTGTAAATTTGATGAAAAATGTAAAGAAAGGTCAACAAAAACTGGCTTTTTATAAGAAAAAGAAAAATGTTGAGAAAATTATTGATCAGGCTTTGGAAATGAAGCGAAAGTTATTTATTTTGGTAATCAATAGAATTAGGAAACTAAGCAAGGCAATTTATGAATTCAAAACAAATAGTAGATGGAAGAGAATAGTTAATCGTACAAATTTTTGTGAAGTATTTTCAGGAGAATGGATGCATAGTTCAAGTTGTGAGGCATTTTTCAATGAGGAGAGTTACTTCCAGGACAATGATTTGGTGCATGCAGTTGACACCAGTGGTCGAGCATATGAGGTGAAAGACGGTTGTCCAGTTGAAAAAGAAATACTTGTGTCAACAGAGGCAGAAGAGGTGTTAGGTGATGAAGTTTTAGGGAGACGTGCTAAGGGTCCAGTGTACACCTGGAAGTGTAGTAGTATTTGCAGTGTGCGACAGGATTCCATCAATTTGCTTTGTGATTTTGTACGGACATTTAATAAGAAATGTTTAAAACAGAAAATGAAGTTGTTGCAGGAATTAGATCCATGCAGAGTGAGAGAAGTGACAGGTTTACATGGTCATTCACTGGCTTGTCTTTCCAGGAGAGTATGCCAGAGTGTTTTTCATCATTTCAGGATGCTAGCAGTCCATCATAATAAAGTGAGGAAATTAGTGAGAATGTTGTATTTTGCTAAGAGTCCAGCAATTACGCTTAAACAATTAAGCAGTGCTCTTTTTCATGGTTCTGAAGTAGATGTGAAGAATATTTGTGAAGAAATTGAGTTTTGTTACTTTGCAAGTAAAGAGGAGAATGTTGAAATTGACCCAGAAGAAGAAGGTAATGTGGAAGAGAGTGTACAGATTTCCAGTACAGATAATTTTCAGAAGGAAATTGCCACGTTTCAGGTGAAATCAAGTGAGAGGCCTAATTTCACTTGTGTGTGTTGTCGACGCACTTATTATAAGAATCAGACTAAGTTAGTGGATTTATATGCAAAAAGTGAAAGGGAAAATAATAGTGAATGGAAGGATTTCGCAACATACTTGATGGTAGAAAATTGTTTTGATTTGGGATTGGATCAACGTGTGTGTACTTATTGTTGTAACAAATTAAATGAAAACCGGATGCTTGCTAGAGCGGTTCATAATAATCTGGAATTGGTTGACATTCCTTCTGAATTAAGGATTTAAATACTTATGAATCTATTTTGATTCAAAGTGTCCATCCCTTTCAGGCTATTGTACGAATGGAGCCAAAGACAGGGAAATTGCCTCCATCAGATTTACAGAGAGGATTAAAGGGAAGAGTTGTTTATTTGCCTCTAGATTTGAAGAAAAACATTAATACAATTGGAGTAGAGAAAGTGGAAGAGGAACCTCTGGTTATCTTAGTTAATGGGGTTCCGACAAAGAGTAAGAAAATCTGGCAAGATTTAGTGGATGTTAGGAAAGTCAAAAAGGCAACATTGTATTTGATGAAAAACAATGAGTACTACAAGAATGTATGTGTTGCAGAAGAGGAAGTAAGTGAGGAAGAGTACAGCGATTTGTGTGCTGGACAAATTGAGAAAGTAGAAGCCTCTAAAAATGAAGAAATATATGAACATTATAGTGTTCATCCTTTGCATTCCAAGGAAGTCATGGGGAATGCTTTTGAGTTGTTTCAAATGAAACAAGCCAAAGGGAGTCCCATTAGTGTTTGGGAGGAAAGTTTGGAAGCTCGGTGTTTCCCACAGCTATTTCCAACAGGTCAAGGAGGAAGATATGATGAGCGACCTGATCAAATTCCTGCTTCTGAATACCGGACTTTACGATTGTATGCAGAAGATCCTAGGTTTCGTCAATGCATTCCCTATTTGTTTCATCTACTGTTTGAAAGTGATCTGTCTGGACTGTCATATGCAGTGAACCACATCTTGAAAAGTGGTGGACAGATACAAAATATCTCGGCAAGGGACTTTATGGATAAAGTCAATGTGCAAGACAGTATTTTGGATTCTCTCCTGATTAATCTCATGGCATGTCAGCGTGGTACTAATGAGTACTGGTACCGTCGTCATGGTGATTTAAAATGTATGCTGAGGAACTTAGGAACTCCCACATGGTTCCTCACTCTCAGCTGTGCCGAGTATGGCTGGGAAGACTTACTTGAATTTCTACGAGAGGCAAATGGAAACATTGAAAATATTGAATTCAAGACTCCCGGAGAACTGTGCTCTTTGGATCCAGTGAATGTATGCAGGTACTTCAATCATAGATTTGAAGCTATGATGTCTTTCATCATGAACAAGAAAAATCCACCTCTTGGAGAGGTGTTGGATTTCTTCTGGAGAAAGGAGTATCAAGCAAGAGGTGCTCCTCATATACATATGCTGCCATGGATCAAAGATGCACCCAAATTTGGAACAGATCCGGATGACTTAGTGATGAGTTTCATAGAACAGTATTCTACATGTGCTGTTCCAAAGACAAAGGAAGACAAAAGCCTAAGAGAACAAGTTTTACGCTTTCAAAGCCATCGTTGTGGAAAGTACTGTCATCGTAAATTCAGAAACAAGGACAAGTTCTGCACAAAATGTTGTTTTGGATTTCCACGATCGCTGATATCTAAAGGAAGAGTGAACAGTTTGATGTCTTCGCTGCGACTTAATGTGACGAGGAAATCACCCAAAAATACATACAATTTGAAAAGAAATGAAGAGTCCAAGTACATCAACGACTACAACCCAGTGATTTTGTCCATGTGGAATGCTAACATGGATATACAGTTTGTGGCTGATAACTGTATGGCTGTGGCTCGATATGTGACATCTTACATCACAAAAAAAGAAAAGACAGAATTGAAGGATATGTGGGAGGACCTTTCCCATGAAAAGAGCCTCAGTAAGAAGTTGTACAGTTTCAGTCTGAAGATGTTGTCGCATCGAGAAATCGGAGCTTACGAATGTTCTGACCGGTTATCTTCAGCAAGTCTCTATGCCAAATCTAGGAGTATCATTTGGGCGAGTCTTGGTCTTGCTGCAACACGTAATCGAGTTCTGAAACCTGTACGGGAAATTGAGTATTTGGCGGAAAAGGAGCCAAACAGTACAGATATTTTGAAGACCAACATGTTGGATACATATTATCCAAATAGAAGCAGTCACCTCGAGAATGTTTGTCTGTATGAGGTTCTACAAAATTACATATTCAAGAGGAACATCAAAGAAGATATTGATAAAGGAGTGTATGCTGTAATTGGAAGTGAGGGATGTCTGGTCAAGCAAAGAAAATGCCAATTGGTAAATCATCGAAAATTGAGTGGCGAATCTCCTGAAAGAAAAGAGTTTTTCTATTTAGCTCTTTTGCAACTTTTCAAGCCTTGACGTGCAGAAGAGGAACTGCTTGGAGATTTCCTCTGTCACGAAGACTCTTTCAATGCAGCCAAGGAGACCATAGAATGTCCTGTTTTTCCAAAATATCTAGAAATGTTGAATGTGGAAATCGAGCAGGAAGCAACAATTGCAGCCGAGATTGCTAGAGACAGTTCTCAGGACAGTCAGAGTTCGGTTTCATTGAGTCAGGATCCACTAGGAGGACCAGTTATCGAAAATGAAGCTGCCACTGCCATGATTGAAGTGGAAAGAGCCATGGCACATGCTCAGGAGGATGCGGTTAACTTAGAAGATTTGGAAAGACAACTCAACGTTGAGCAGAGGAAAATATATGACGAAGTTACAAACCAAATTGATCATGGATTAAGTCATGAGAAGAAAGAGTGCTCATGTACGTCGTTGAAGCCTGTCCGACTGTACGTGAGTGGAGAAGCAGGAACTGGAAAAAGTTTCCTAATTAAAGCAATTTCATGTTATCTGCAGGAAAGGACCGAGTCATCGCTGTCTTGTGTTGTCACTGCTCCAACTGGGCTGGCAGCACATAACATTAAAGGGATTACTTTACATCGTCTACTGATGCTGCCAGTGGAGCATGATAACGAATTACAATACCACAAGTTATCTGGAGATGCTTGTTGTGAAGTTTCCAGAGTCCTGAAGAAGATGAAACTTCTTATCATTGACGAAGTAAGCATGGTTTCTAATGTCATGCTTGCCTTTGTGCATTTGAGAATGCAGGAAGTTCTTAAAACAGAGTATGATGTGTTATTTGGTGGCAAACACATCATTGTTTTTGGTGATCTTCTGCAGCTGACACCAGTGAAAGGACAACCCGTGTTTAAACTGCTTACGCATGAAGATACCAGGAAGTGCCTAGGGAGCATTGGCAACGTTAACATATGGTTAAACTTCAATTATGCTGAGCTGCGTGAAAATATGCGTCAGGCGAAGGATGAAGATTACAAGAATATTCTACAAGATGTTAGAATCGGGAAAGTGACCGAGCATGGGAAAGAAGCTTTACATGCACGATTACTGTCAAATTTGTATCCAGAAGAAGACATTCTGCCAGAGAATATTTTTCGGAAAATTACTGAGAAGAAATCTGGAATATGTTTGATGCCAACTCTTGCAGAATGTGCCATCTTCAACAACAAAATGTTGAATTTAGAAAAGCAAGAGATTGTGAAACTGGAAGCTATTGACAGAATAGAGCATATGGGAGCAACAATTATTTTGTCTGAAAATTTGAAATCGAAATTGGATTCATTAGAGAAGACTATATCTAAAACTGCTGGTTTTGAAAAGACTCTGAATGTGTGCTTAAATTGCCGTATCATTTTGAGAAGGAATTTACATGTTGAAAGAGGTCTGGTAAATGGATCAATGGGTAATGTTGTTGATTTTGAGAAATACAGAAATAGAGATGGAATTGAATTTTTAAAAATTAAATTTGATGGCATTGAGGAAGTACAGCTAATTGGTCATTGCTCTGCTAGGTTTTTGCTTGTAAAAGACTTATATGTTCGCTGTAAGCAGTTTCCTGTTTGCTTGGCATATGCGGTGACAATCCATAAATTGCAAGGTTTAAGTGTAGACACTGCATTGGTGAATATTGGCAGTTCTGTGTTCAAGGAGGGTATGGCATATGTGGCATTGTCACGAGTCAGAACTTTATCGGGATTGTACTTGATTGAGTGTGATGTCACAAACATTTGTGCGGATCTAGATTGTGTTAAGGAATACAATAGGTTAAGAAGAGAGTATGCGCCACATTTGCCTCAATATCCTTTGTTTGAGAAACGTGTGGTAGGCCGGAAACGAAGAAATGTGACCAACAGTAGGGAGGTTGTAGCAAAAAGACGAAAAGTCGATGAACCCGAAATTATAAGCAGAAAGAAAATTGATTCTGTTGAAGATGTTGTTGGTTTTCAATTTGAAAATAGTTCTGGTGTCAACTGCTATGCTAATGTAGTGGATAATGTTGTCTTTTCTCTAGAAACTTTAAAAGAACAGATTGTGATCAATTCGGATCAAAGTTTTTGCTGTTTGTTGAATTCTGTGTTAGAGAAATGTAGCACTGATAGAACAAAAATAGAAAGTGTGTCTGAAATTCGAAATCTGTTAGACAAATGTTCAGGTCAAACGCAATTCTCTCAAAATATTGAGCAAGATTGTCAGGAGTTTTTAATGTATATGCTTGATGTATTGCAAGATGAAGGTGTAGATGTAGATCATCTGTTTGGCCTTTCTTATCAATGGCAGCATGACTGCGAGAACTGTAGGGTATCAAGTACTACTAGTGTAGACTCAGAAAGATTTATATATTTAACTTTGCCAGACAGTAAATCAGTGTCCTTTAATAAGCTAGTAAAAGCAGCCGATCAAAACATGGAGTGTAGCCAATGTAAGTCTGCAATGCTGTCCACATTATTTATACGAAGATATGGCCAGTATGTCATTTTAATGTTCCAACGATGTAGGCCTGATGGAACAAAATTGACAACTTTAATTAAAAATGTTGTGGCTTCGCAGTTGTCAATATCAGGAAGGACTTTTGTAACTGCAGCAATTATATATAATGACGGTCCTTGAACAACATCAGGACATTACACAGCTTATTTGAAGTCTGGAAGCGGCTGATCATTCTGCAATGATTCTCTTTTAACTTTCAAAAAAAGATTGCCTTTTGACCTTAAAAATTCTTACCTGGTGTTTTTACAACCAAAATGTTAGGGAAGGAATCTCGTGATTTGCTCTGAGGAATTTCAAGAGGTTCTAATGGCTCCTACACTATTTGGCCTTGAGGATAAGTGTAGTACAGAGTGAAAAGTTATTTTTGAGTTTTAAGTAGTTCCTGAAAAAAAAGAAGGTTTTCTTACAGAAAGTGGTGGGCACGGATTAGTTAAAGGACAACAGAGTATTTCCCAAAGCAAACGGTGTTCTTACCATAACACTTGACGTCATGGAAAAATAACTGCACTTTGAATGAGTTCAGAAAGACTGTTTCTTTTAATAAGCTAATTCAAGCAGCCAATCAAAACATGGAGTAGAGGTAATGTAAGTCTGCAATGCTGTCCACATTATTTGTACAAACTTTTGGTTATAATGTCATTTTAAAATTCCAACTATATAAACCTGATGAAAGTAAGTTTTCAACTTTAATTACAAATGTTGTGGCTACACAGTCGTTGATTTTAGGAAGAACATTTGTAACTGCAGCTATTATATGACATGATGGTCCTTTGACAACATCCGCTTATTACACAGCTTATTTAAAATGTAAAAAAAGCTGGTGTTTCGGAAATGATTCCCATTTGACTATGAAACAATGTTGCCTTTTGACATAAAATATTCTTACTTTGTGTTTTCAGAAGAGAGAATTTAGAGTAGGTAACTGGCCTATAATGATTCCAGGAGTTGATATAATTTTATGTACTGTTTTAAATTGCTTTGTGATTAACAGTGATCAAGAGAATTAAATAATTGTAGTAGTCATAGAGGTAGTGTAAGTGTGCCTCATAGTAAGCAGTATCAGTGTCATAGGAAATATGGAACATGAGTGAACAAGAAGGGTGAGATATTACTAGTACAGGATTGTGAAAGTGATCTTGGATGTTTTCTTTCTGAAAGTTGTAGAAAAAGAAAATGACGGGATTTGCTTAGAAGAATTCCAAGAGTTATAAATGGCTTTTACACTATTTGGCCTTGAGGAGAAGTGCGGTCGAGAGCGAGAAGTCATTTATTGTATGTAACATATTTGTCAAAACTGTGGAGCTTTTCTTTCAGAAAGTGGCGGGCAAAAAATAATAACAGCACAACAGAGTATAAGCTGTTTATAGGACATCCTTTGACGTCATGGAAAGTAAGTTACTTTTGAGGAGTTCTGATTTCTGATTGGTTATGTTATATGGATTTTTTAAACACAATCATTTTGATTGTGGTTTTTTTTCCTCACTGTTATATGATGAATACCTTCAACTCACTGTTTTTAGTGAAATTTGATATATTCTGAGAACAGCAAAAATAAACCATTTAACATGTATAATTAATTCTGTACTTTGTATTGTGAATTTTAATTTGTACTCGTCTTGTCTCATGCACACTCGTCTTTTACTACCTTCTATCAATCCTCTTTACATACTCACATTGCCTTTTGTTTTATTCTCTTTCACCCTTGTTCTCCAACTCCACTTATCTTTCAACCTTTGTTTCTCTATTCCAACTCTGTTTTTTTCTTTTCTCCCTTGCACCATTTTCCAGCTTTTAGATCCTCTGCCTCGCTTGTCTTTTCCATCTTTCCTCCCTTTGTTTTCTAAATTAAATATTTTTGGGTTCTCTTTTTTTGGTGCAATCAGTTAGTATAACTCACCCTCACTCATTTATCTTTCTTTGTTGCCTCACTCAGTCTGTATCTGACACTCTTTCCTTCACTTCCTCTTTGTCCTCTCTCAATCACTCTCTTTTCCTTATTCACCCTTTCCTTATATAGTTTACCTTACTCACTTTCTTTTAGTAGCTTACACAACTTCAATTTAGTTTTCTCTTCTATCCTTCTTTTCTGTCACTGAAAGTATCTTCCTTTTTTTTCTCTTAGTAATTTACTCTATTACAATTTCTTTTTGTCTCTGTCTGTCTATCACCATTTCTTTCTCTTTCTTTCTGCATGTTTATCTCTAACTTTATTTCTTTGTAAAATTGGATGATTTTGAATCTTTTCCCTTGTCTTTTCTAATTTTCAAATACATGTTTTAATATTTTTCAAATTTTTGTTCTTTCTTTCACAGATTGAAAGTATAAAAATAACAAGTGACTAAGTTAACGACAATTATAAGGTAAGTGTTTTGTACTCTTTCCGTTACATCTCTATCACATTTGACTTCTATTAGTTCCACTGCTTTATTTCTTTAACCCTCAGTTTCCTGCCTTTGCTACTTCCCTCATTCCTTTTTCTATTACTTACTTACTCTACTCCTTCCACTCATTTTCTCAGTCCCTCTGTTCTCATAGTTCCTCACTCCTGTTCACTCAGTCCGTCTCTATTACTCTCACTGTCTCTGACTCATCACTCTTTCACTACTTGTTCATTATGCTTTCTCCCTGTAGTTCAAGCACTCTATGTTATTTACATTTCTTTGCTGTTTCAATTATTCCTTTTCTGTCACTTCTTCTCTACTGCTTTCTGATTTTTCTCTCTGTTATTCCACATGTTTTAACCTTAGTCACTGTCATACATTTTGTTTTATTCCTATTTACTTTCGCTCACTGTTTTCTTAACACTTTCCCTCAGGGTTGTTCTTTTAGTACGGTTCTATCCCTACCTCTCATTCCACATCCTTTACTGTTTTTCTTCTTAATTTGAACATTCACTCACATTCTCCAAGAAACTCTTGTTTATTATTCTTCTACTCTCCTTTTTTTCTTTCACTTCCTTATCTATTTTGTTTTTCTCAATTATACCCTCTTACATCTTTTCTTTGGTAAATAGATCTATTAAACAGTATCTCTGTGTTACTCCCTCTAGCTGTCTTTCTTTTAACATTAACATCACAAACCAAATTGATCATGGATTAAGTCATGAGAAGAAAGAGTGCTCATGTACGTCGTTGAAGCCTGTCCGACTGTACGTGAGTGGAGAAGCAGGAACTGGAAAAAGTTTCCTAATTAAAGCAATTTCATGTTATCTGCAGGAAAGGACCGAGTCATCGCTGTCTTGTGTTGTCACTGCTCCAACTCGGCTGGCAGCACATAACATTAAAGGGATTACTTTACATCGTCTACTGATGCTGCCAGTGGAGCATGATAACAAATTACAATACCACAAGTTATCTGGAGATGCTTGTTGTGAAGTTTCCAGAGTCCTGAAGAAGATGAAACTTCTTATCATTGACAAAGTAAGCATTGTTTCTAATGTCATGCTTGCCTTTGTGCATTTAAGAATGCAGGAAGTTCTTAAAACAGAGTATGATGTGTTATTTGGTAGCAAACACATCATTGTTTTTGGTGATCTTCTGCAGCTGACACCAGTGAAAGGACAACCCGTGTTTAAACTGCTTACGCATGAAGATACCAGGAAGTGCCTAGGGAGCATTGGCAACGTTAACATATGGTTAAACTTCAATTATGCTGAGCTGCGTGAAAATATGCGTCAGGCGAAGGATGAAGATTACAAGAATATTCTACAAGATGTTAGAATCGGGAAAGTGACCGAGCATGGGAAAGAAGCTTTACATGCACGATTACTGTCAAATTTGTATCCAGAAGAAAACATTCTCCCAGAGAATATTTTTCGGAAAATTACTGAGAAGAAATCTGGAATATGTTTGATGTCAACTCTTGCAGAATGTGCCATCTTCAACAACAAAATGTTGAATTTAGAAAAGCAAGAGATTGTGAAACTGGAAGCTATTGACAGAATAGAGCATATGGGAGCAACAATTATTTTGTCTGAAAATTTGAAATCAAAATTGGATTCATTAGAGAAGACTTTATCTAAAACTGCTGGTTTTGAAAAGACTCTGAATGTGTGCTTAAATTGCAGTATCCCTTTGAGAAGGAATTTACATGTTGAAAGAGGTCTGGTAAATGGATCAATGGGTAATGTTGTTGATTTTGAGAAATACAGAAATAGAGATGGAATTGAATTTTTAAAAATTAAATTTGATGGCATTGAGGAAGTACAGCTAATTGGTCGTTGCTCTGCTAGGTTTTTGCTTGTAAAAGACTTATATGTTCGCCGTAAGCAGTTTCCTGTTTGCTTGGCATATGCGGTGACAATCCATAAATCGCAAGGTTTAAGTGTAGACACTGCATTGGTGAATATTGGCAGTTCTGTGTTCAAGGAGGGTATGGCATATGTGGCATTGTCACGAGTCAGAACTTTATCGGGATTGTACTTGATTGAGTGTGATGTCACAAACATTTGTGCGGATCTAGATTGTGTTAAGGAATACAATAGGTTAAGAAGAGAGTATGCGCCACATTTGCCTCAATATCCTTTGTTTGAGAAACGTGTGGTAGGCCGGAAACGAAGAAATGTAACCAATAGTAGGGAGGTTGTAGCAAAAAGACGAAAAGTCGATGAACCCGAAATTATAAGCAGAAAGAAAATTGATTCTGTTGAAGATGTTGTTGGTTTTCAATTTGAAAATAGTTCTGGTGTCAACTGCTATGCTAATGTAGTGGTTAATGTTGTCTTTTCTCTAGAAACTTTAAAAGAACAGATTGTGATCAATTCGGATCAAAGTTTTTGCTGTTTGTTGAATTCTGTGTTAGAGAAATGTAGCACTGATAGAACAAAAATAGAAAGTGTGTCTGAAATTCGAAATCTGTTAGACAAATGTTCAGGTCAAACGCAATTCTCTCAAAATATTGAGCAAGATTGTCAGGAGTTTTTAATGTATATGCTTGATGTATTGCAAGATGAAGGTGTAGATGTAGATCATCTGTTTGGCCTTTCTTATCAATGGCAGCATGACTGCGAGAACTGTATGGTATCAAGTACTACTAGTGTAGACTCTGAAAGATTTATATATTTACCTTTGCCAGACAGTAAATCAGTGTCCTTTAATAAGCTAGTAAAAGCAGCCGATCAAAACATGGAGTGTAGCCAATGTAAGTCTGCAATGCTGTCCACATTATTTATACGAAGATATGGCCAGTATGTCATTTTAATGTTCCAACGATGTAGGCCTGATGGAACAAAATTGACAACTTTAATTAAAAATTTTGTGGCTTCGCAGTTGTCAATATCAGGAAGGACTTTTGTAACTGCAGCAATTATATATAATGACGGTCCTTCAACAACATCAGGACATTACACAGCTTATTTGAAGTCTGGAAACGGCTGGTCATTCTGCAATGATTCTCTTTTAACTTTCAAAAAAAGATTGCCTTTTGACCTTAAAAATTCTTACCTGGTGTTTTTACAACCAAAATGTTAGGGAAGGAATCTCGTGATTTGCTCTGAGGAATTTCAAGAGGTTCTAATGGCTCCTACACTATTTGGCCTTGAGGATAAGTGTAGTACAGAGTGAAAAGTTATTTTTGAGTTTTAAGTAGTTCCTGAAAAAAAAGAAGGTTTTCTTACAGAAAGTGGTGGGCACGGATTAGTTAAAGGACAACAGAGTATTTCCCAAAGCAAACGGTGTTCTTACCATAACACTTGACGTCATGGAAAAATAACTGCACTTTGAATGAGTTCAGAAAAACTGTTTCTTTTAATAAGCTAATTCAAGCAGCCAATCAAAACATGGAGTAGAGGTAATGTAAGTCTGCAATGCTGTCCACATTATTTGTACAAACTTTTGGTTATAATGTCATTTTAAAATTCCAACTATATAAACCTGATGAAAGTAAGTTTTCAACTTTAATCACAAATGTTGTGGCTACACAGTCGTTGATTTTAGGAAGAACATTTGTAACTGCAGCTATTATATGACATGATGGTCCTTTGACAACATCCGCTTATTATACAGCTTATTTAAAATGTAAAAATAGCTGGTGTTTCGGAAATGATTCCCATTTGACTATGAAACAATATTGCCTTTTGACTTAAAATATTCTTACTTTGTGTTTTCAGAAGAGAGAATTTAGGGTAGGTAACTGGCCTATAATGATTCCAGGAGTTGATATAAGTTTATGTACTGTTTTAAATTGATTTGTGATTAACAGTGATCAAGAGAATTAAATAATTGTAGTAGTCATAGAGGTAGTGTAAGTGTGCCTCATAGTAAGCAGTATCAGTGTCATAGGAAATGTGGAACATGAGTGAACAAGAAGGGTGAGATATTACTAGTACAGGATTGTGAAAGTGATCTTGGACGTTTTCTTTCTGAAAGTTGTGGAAAAAGAAAATGACGGGATTTGCTTAGAAGAATTCCAAGAGTTATAAATGGCTTTTACACTATTTGGCCTTGAGGAGAAGTGCGGTCGAGAGCGAGAAGTCATTTATTGTATGTAACATATTTGTCAAAACGGTGGAGCTTTTCTTTCAGAAAGTGGCGGGCAGAAAATAATAACAGCACAACAGAGTATAAGCTGTTTATAGGACATCCTTTGACGTCATGGAAAGTAAGTTACTTTTGAGGAGTTCTGATTTCTGATTGGTTATGTTATATGGGTTTTTTAAACACAATCATTTTGATTGTGGTTTTTTTCCCCACTGTTATATGATGAATACCTTCAACTCACTGTTTTTAGTGAAATTTGAGATATTCTGAGAACAGCAAAAATAAACCATTTAACATGTATAATTAATTCTGTACTTTGTATTGTGAATTTTAATTTGTACTCGTCTTGTCTCATGCTCACTCGTCTTTTACTACCTTCTATCAATCCTCTTTACATACTCACATTGCCTTTTGTTTTATTCTCTTTCACCCTTGTTCTCTAACTCCACTTATCTTTCAACCTTTGTTTCTCTATTCCAACTCTGTTTTTTTGTTTTCTCCCTTGCACCATTTTCCAGCTTTTAGATCCTCTGCTTCGCTTGTCTTTTCCATCTTTCCTCCCTTTGTTTTCTAAATTAAATATTTTTGGGTTCTCTTTTTTTGGTGCAATCAGTTAGTATAACTCAACCTCACTAATTTATCTTTCTTTGTTGCCTCACTCAGTCTGTATCTGACACTCTTTCCTTCACTTCCTCTTTGTCCTCTCTCAATCACTCTCTTTTCCTTATTCACCCTTTCCTTATATAGTTTACCTTACTCACTTTCTTTTAGTAGCTTACACAACTTCAATTTAGTTTTCTCTTCTATCCTTCTTTTCTGTCACTGAAAGTATCTTCCTTTTTTTCTCTTAGTAATTTACTCTATTACAATTTCTTTTTGTCTCTGTCTGTCTATCACCGTTTCTTTCTCTTTCTTTCTGCATGTTTATCTCTAACTTTATTTCTTTATAAAATTGGATGATTTTGAATCTTTTCCCTTGTCTTTTCTAATTTTTAAATACATGTTTTAATATTTTTCAAATTTTTGTTCTTTCTTTCACAGATTGAAAGTATAAAAATAACAAGTGACTAAGTTAACGACAATTATAAGGTAAGTGTTTTGTACTCTTTCCGTTACATCTCTATCACATTTGACTTCTATTAGTTCCACTGCTTCATTTCTTTAACCCTCAGTTTCCTGCCTTTGCTACTTCCCTCATTCCTTTTTCTATTACTTACTTACTCTACTCCTTCCACTCATTTTCTCAGTCCCTCTGTTCTCATAGTTCCTCACTCCTGTTCACTCAGTCCGTCTCTATTACTCTCACTGTCTCTGACTCATCACTCTTTCACTACTTGTTCGTCATGCTTTCTCCCTGTAGTTCAAGCACTCTATGTTATTTACATTTCTTTGCTGTTTCAATTATTCCTTTTCTGTCACTTCTTCTTTTCTGCTTTCTGTTTTTTCTCTCTGTTATTCCACATGTTTTAACCTTAGTCACTGTCATACATCTTGTTTTATTCCTATTTACTTTCGCTCACTGTTTTCTTAACACTTTCCCTCAGGGTTGTTCTTTTAGTCCGGTTCTATCCCTACCTCTCATTCCACATCCTTTACTGTTTTTCTTCTTAATTTGAACATTCACTCACATTCTCCAAGAAACTCTTGTTTATTATTCTTCTACTCTCCTTTTTTTCTTTCACTTCCTTATCTATTTTGTTTTTCTCAATTATACCCTCTTACATCTTTTCTTTGGTAAATAGATCTATTAAACAGTATCTCTGTGTTACTCCCTCTAGCTGTCTTTCTTTTAACATTACTCTCTGTTTCCTTCCCTTATACTCACTCTTTCTTTTTTTTGTAATTTTTTTTTTCTGTTTCGCTTCCGGTTCGCGTACCGGTGCGCGAACCGGGAAGCGAATCAAAAGAAATAGAGGTTGCCAGAGTGCTAAACATTCTAGCAATTTTTTATAAATGGGAGGTAGTTCTGAAAAGAACTTTTTTTTAGCCACTTGGATGCTAAGGTGTTTTATGGCTTTGAATGTAATTTCCATTGAAGTCAATGGAAACTCCATGACGAGCTGGGCTCGTCATGAGCGTCGAAGGGGTTAATTGTTTTAGTTGTTTTATATTTTTTTTATTATTTTTCTGAACATTTTTTTACATTTTTTGTATTTTTTGAACGGTTTTATATTTTTTTTGTTTTTTGGGGGGGGAAACGAAAATCATTCATTATAAAGGGCTCAACAGGAGCAACAAAAAAAAAGATAATTTACTTTCTGGGGCGTTTTGTACATTTATGATTTTCAATAGCTCTGTTGATTAGATTTATGCTACTCTCCCTATAGCAAATTAATTTGCCGCAAAAAATGCAGACTTGCTTCACGACCCCGAAGTTCATCTGGATGTTTGGGACCGTCTCCCTCGCCTCTGGTCCAGTCACTGCCTGTTCGGTTGATGTACTGGCCACAGGAGGGGGGTTTTCCTGCAGGTCACGTACCTGCGCAGCACTATAATTTATAGGGTGCCACCTCCCCATGTGCCGATGCATGGTGTAATTCCCGAAGCTGTACTTTTTATCAGTCCCTCTGGACAGAGCTTTGTCACAGATCAGACATGTGACGTAGCGGGCATTTACTTTTTTTTTGGCCCCGGGGAAATGTATAGAATTGCCAGATATAACTATCCTTCACATGGGACCTCCTTGGCTCTTCAGGCAAAAACTGTCTCCTCTCTTGCTCCTCTTCCTCTTCTTCCTCTTCTTCCTCCTCTTGATTAAGGATGACCTGAGGAGGTGGTCCATCCTTTTTTGGTGGTGGTGGTGGTGGTGGATTGGCTCCAACAGCTGCAGCTACAACACTTGCCAATTTAGAAAATATGGAAAGTAGGTCTTCCTCTCACAAAGTTTAAAGTCAGAGTGAGAAAAAAGGTGGGGGCTTTCATCATTTGGGAAAAAAAAATGTTCTAAACCAATGAAAAATGTTTTATATTTAGGTCACATGACCTAGCCTTACATCATTAGGAAACCAAAAGTGAAATGAACCAATGAAAAGTTTTATTAACAAGTTACGCTTACGTTACGCGCTCCGCGCCGCGCCCCGGATTGCTTCCGGGGTGTTGCGCTTCGCGCCTCAGTTCGCGCTCCGGAGCACTTCCGGGTGCGCTAACGCGGTGCGTCATAAGACGCATTACGCGACAACGCGATACGTCGCGCTTACGCGACGCGTCACGATGTTGTTTTCTAACGTGGCAGTTGCGCAAACGGAACGTTTACCGGTTCGCGGACCGGGTCGCGGCACCAAATTGAGCTAACGGGAAGCTACCCGGTGCGCGGACCGGTAGCGAAACAAAAAAATATATATATACATAAAAAAATTGTATTCAAAACATACAAAATATATTTTTCGATTTAAAGAAGAATACATTTTGATATTTGCTATTAAAAAACCCTTGAAATTCACTGAAAAAACCATAGGTTATAGACCATATATAGTTAGGAATTAGCATTTACAAAACCTTGAAAATTCACTGAAAAAACCATAGGTTATACACCATAGATAGTTAGGAATTAGCATTTACAAAACCTTATTTTACTCACACAAAACCATTGAAATTCGCATATATAGTTAGTTGCACTAACTATATATCGCGCACCCGCAATCCACTGCTGATCATGTCACATATTACATCATTCAACAAAGACCCTACCTACCCCGTCGCAAGACATTTTGAATTATACCATCAAAGTAACAGGGATCTGTTGCAATATTACTGCATCGACGGGGTAGATAAACATGAAAGGGGTGGAGACAGATTGAGGAAACTTTGAGCCAAGGAGTCCCGTTATATAATAGAGCTTCAAAGTATGAGTCCGGCAGGACTCAATAACGATGAGGAACTCTGGACACACCTAGAATAATTAGTAGCATTGTTATACCTAGAAAAGCAGCTTCATTGTAAGAATACAGGATATAATGTAAAAAATGTAATCGGTATATGTAAAGATACATTTATCCTATCAATTTCTCGCATCCTTTACCTCTCACATAGCTGCTCTACATAAAAACAAGAGAAATAGGAATGTCCTATAGCAGCAATCTTCGCTACACACACACATAGAACAAAGAGCCCATCCAGGGCACAATTCTGTCATCGCAACAGGTTTAGCGACAATAAGAAATTGATCTAATGTTTACTAATTGAGTGGATATTAATTTGATCTTTCTTTATCCTGCTGTGATTAAGATTTATAACATGGAGAGTATATAGCAGATAATGAACTTGCTCTGCTTACAAAAATTATACCTGTTTGAAGAAATGTTTTTAAACCCTTATTTTTGGTTTACATTTTTGTTTAAATTCGTAGCACTTGCACTTTATAAATGAAATTGTTACTATTGCATTTTATTAACCCTCTACAAGATGGCCACCACACATATTGTTACTGTTGGGTTTGGTTAAATGTCCATCTTTTGTTTTCATGGCTATGATGACATTTGGAGGGTTTAAAATGGTAGAATCACTAAATGGTATTCGACATTGAAAAAGCCGCGAGGCGAAACGCGTCTGTCGATAGGGAAGGGGGGGAGAGGACTTAAGCACCGAATAAAGCATTTTCAGCTTTGTAACCAACTCCGTGTGTGCTTTTCATTGCTGCAAGCCAGAGTATCGTTTGCCAAGTGAAGGAATATATATATATATACATATATATATATATATATATATATATATATATATATATATATATATATATATATATATATATATATATATATATATATATATATTACCTACTGGCGGTCGCCAGTAGGTATATATAGTTAGGATTTTTTCTCTATGGGATTTTTGAAAATTCTATGTCTAATAACTTTGGCGTTTGTGGACGGAATTGGCTGAAATTTTCAGGAAAATGGCACATTTTGTTTCTGAGCAGCCCTTGAAAATTTGGGGGGGGTTCGTCAAGGGGGGGCCGAGAAAAAAGGGGGGTCCCAAAACGTGTTTTTAACATTGAGTTTTCCATAGGGCGGTTGGCCTCACTTTTAGCCCGAACGGCTGAATGGATTTGCACGAAACTTGGCAAAATTGTAGGGACTGGTAGCCCGATGTGCCTTTTGTAGGTCTCAATATATGTGCTCCAGTGGATTTTGAGAAATTAACGTTTAAAAAGAAGATATATATCTGTAACAGCGGACCGGGCAGCGTCCCAGGACGCGTACTTTTCGCGCAACGGAGCTTTGTGAAGCGAAGCTGATTGGTTCTCTGGCGTCTGTCAACATTCCAAAAAGTCTGTAGCGGCCGCCATCTTGTCTCTCGGTAGGATCGAGAGACAAGAGGAGGCCAAAACAAAGGGGGAAATAACCATAAGGGGGCATAGTAGATCCTCGCTGACCCCCTAGGTTTGATGTGGAGGTTTTAAAAGGGCCCCGCGGGGCAAAAAAAATAATAATAATAATAATCGAACGGCTGAATGGATTTGCACGAAACTTGGCAAAATATTAGGGACTGGTAGCCCGATGTGCCTTTGCTAGGTCTCAATATATGTGCTCCAGTGGATTTTGAGAAATTAACGTTCAAAAAAAGATATATATCTGTAACAGCGCTCCGCTTCGCGTAACGGAGGTTTGCGAAGATGATTGGTCATTCTGTCAGTGGGCTATAGTTGGGCTACATCTGGCTGATATTTGGGCTACATTTGTTTTTTTGTGTGTCCTACGGCCATCTTTGGGCTACATTGGGCTACATTGGGCTTCATTGGGCTACATTGGGCTACATTTGGGCTCCAACATATATATAGGCCAATGTAGCCCAATATATATTTTTCAAAGTTAATTTTCGTAAAAACCACTGGAGCATATATCTTGAGACATAGCAAAGGCACATCGGGCTACCAGTCCCTACAATTTTGCCAAGTTTCGTGGAAATCCATTCAGCCGTTCGAGCTAAAAGTGAGTCCAACCGCCCTATGGAAATGAAGGAAATGAATGGGTAATTTGTAATTAGCAAATAGCTAATCGCAAACTAGGAATGGTAAAGAATCGCTATTTATTCCTTAAAGTTCGCTATTTAGGAAATGCAAAAAACTTTGATGATACATATGGCGGTTCATCTCTAACAAGATAAGAAGCATAGGGATACATTTATGATGACTGGCGCATCACCAGGGATGTGTTAGTCATTCTGTGCCGCTGTTCCGTCACCTATGGTGTGCTGCATTTACAATGCGGCGCATCATGGGGCAAAAACAGCACAGATGCGTGATGTATCTGTGCCGTAAAGGTGGCGCATTGCTGGAGTTGTATCGCAAGTGTGATGAAGCTCCAGCAAGGGTCGGGGGTGCCCCTGTCGCAGGGTTTCTGTTCTCACACAGAACTGTGGACAGAGGATTGGAACCTCGGCGAATTAGGGTGTCCCAAAACTCACGTTAGTAATCAAAAACTCCTTAGCAAGCTAGGTACAGTGTCACATTGGATATAACAAACTCTCAATGTTTAGACAATCCAGAATATGAACTTATAGTACCTCAGGATACGTGGAACTCATGAACAGTCGGTCGTTATATATTTCTTAGAAACCAGAACATGGAGTTAAGAAGAACACATGTGTATTTGAAATGTTTATTTACTAATGCCGTCTTCTCAGGCGTAGTATCTTAGATAATACAAGTACACATATTATCAGTAGCAAAATTACCAGCATAGTTACTAGTACATAAAAAGCGAATGATGATAGTATGTTAACATGCTGTAAATGAATAAGAGTTAGCAACACTTATAAGCAGCCGCGGGCCGTGGAGGGAGTTACGGTGAGGCAGGGAGGCGGAGAGGGGGAGAAGCAGGGTGGAGAATACAAGTACACATATTATCAGTAGCAAAATTACCAGCATAGTTACTAGTACATAAAAAGCGAATGGTGACAGTATGTTAACATGCTGTAAATGAATAAGAGTTAGCAACACTTATAAGCAGCCGCGGGCCGTGGAGGGAGTTACGGTGGGGCAGGGAGGCGGGGAGGGGGAGGGGCAGGGTAGAGAGGGCTCCACCCTGCTTCTCCCCCTCCCCGCCTCCCTGCCTCACCGTAACTCCCTCCACGGCCCGCGGCTGCTTATATCTCACCCTCCCTAATACACATATTATATTATTTGCTAAGAAGGTCTCTTTGTGTTGGTTTAGGGCGTGCCCATACTTTAGTGTCTTAGATTTGAAGGAATCACATCAGCATACACCAGCTCTCTCTTCATGTGAACCGCATCAACTGTTGTGTATGTGTGTTTGGCAAAGCAATATAAAACCCGCCTCATGCCCAGAATTGGCAGAAGTTGCACTTATGTTATGAGTATGAAGTCGTGGAGATCAGACCTCATAACAATTCTGTATCGTGTTGTTCTTGAAACTTTAGCACTCGCTGTACAGATATAGTTTAACAAGCAAAGCAGATAGTAGAGCAATAACATATTATTCTCATGTAAACCACGATGAACTACTAGGTGGAAAGCTAAAGCAACAACTAAGTGTCGTGTGCAGAAGTTGCAAAAAAGGAAAAATGGTGTTTAAACCGGTAATGAGCCCATGCTAACTTAACACGGTGTAAAGATATCCAGGAACTAGATGACACCTCCCCATGATCCGGAAACGAACTGAATAAGATAATAGAAGTGCCATCTCATGAGAGCAGATTGCAAGTTTATATGTGGACGGTCCGCAAGGTAAAGCATTAAAAACTAGGAAAATGTAATGCTAAAGAAAAATAAAACAGCCAAGTACTTTATCGAGTCTTAAGCCAATAGGCAAGCTAAATAATAAAAACTTGACAAATAAGTCAATGAATTGTCAATGAAATGCTAGTACTCAGCATATCAAACATGAAAAAGGTCTATGACATAACTGTGTATGCAAAATAAGCTGCAACAGCCTCCAATAGGAAGTCACCGTCTTCATCCGAAAAGAGTTCAGCCATCCAATTTAAAAGCGGAAAAGAACATACGTGCTCTCCCAGCACCGGATCCTCTATCACCATCAGAGGACAGCTCGGTGGGTTTTCAAGAAAGCTCTGTTCCAAGAAAGACTGTGTTGCCGCCAGTAAATTCCAGGGACCAATTAGTCCATGCATCAATGCCACAGCCATAATCCTTTCGCCAGGACAAACCAACTCGTGAGTAATGATAGGAGTCATCAGCTGATTAAAGTCGACGTCAGGAGAAACCGGTCCGCAGAGACACAAATCAATGGCCCAATCGAAATCACAGGTCAGGCAGTGAAATACAGGCTGGACACAGGTGAAGTAGGAGAATCGAAAAGATAATCCATATGCCGTGCTTAATATCGCCAACGGCATTGTGCCATAATATTCTAGCATGCGATTGCGGAACAGTGTCAGCAGCTGCAGGGCGGGAGCTTGCACAGGAGGGACATCCATATTTAAAAATGTAAAAAAGCACAAGAGCGTCCGCTGGTAATGCAAGTAAAAATGGGAATCCACGAAGCAGAGTGGAAAAAATAGAATGAAAGAAAGCAGGGATGACTCCAAAGATTTTCTCAAATGAAGTCACGAGACCACTGGTAACAACTTTAAAAAAGTGCGCCAGGGCCTTTGTGGAGGACGCGTTAAAGATAGTCCGAACCATCTTGCTGAAATGGAAAGGCAAATCTGTATTGAAAAGGGTCTGCACCTCTGTACGGGTGTTCGCTATGTGAAGCACGAAAGTTTCACGGGCCAAACTCAAGGCCACCTCTCTCTGAGACAAAAGAGCTCTTATTCTTGCCATGCCGTTGAAATCTGCTCCCAAGGTTGGTATTTGTGGCGAGATTGAAAACTCCCTATGTTCATGTGTGGGAGGAAATAGAACATTTCTGCAGCAAATAACCCGTTCACTTACTGTTACGATAAAAGGAATACTTTTAATTAACCCAGAACAATCTTCATTATTGAGCATCAAATAACTACCATTTTCCAACAACTTGAACGTGGGGATGATAGCAGGAACTGGCGTGCCTTGCAACACGCAAGCCATATTTGGTCGGTGTTTGTTGCATGAACCGTGTAACTGTATGTGCCTACACATTAGTGAATGATGTGGCGTCTCAGTGCATTCCTCTCCATTCAGATAAACTTCTTGATCATCTTTGAAACATCTGTATGTGTATGGAAGCGACCAGACCTCATGAAGAAAAGCACTACCTAAAGGTTCATAACGACCTATTGGTATATATTTCATACAATTTGAAAACTTATATAAAGCAAAAGGCAGCGTTATTAAACCGTGGATAAGGCACGTTGCCAAAAAACCCGCAATCCTCTGCTGATGATGTCACTGAGCATGTCATGAATGATGTAATATGTGACATCATCAGCAGTGGATTACGGGTAATAGTATCTCTAGTTTACTCCCTTATAGCTGTCTTTCTTTTAACATAAGTGTCTGTTTCCTTCCCTTATACTTACTGTTCTTTTTTAAAAAAAAATTTTTGGGTTCACTTCCGGTTCGCGTACCGGCGAGCGAACTGGGAAGCGAACTACGAGAAATAGAGGTTGGCACAGTTCCAAATATTGTACCAATTTTTTAATAATGGGGAGGTAGTTCTGAAAAGAACTTTTTTTTATTGTTTTTGTTGTTTTATATATTTTTTATTATTTTTCTGAACATTTTTTTACTTTTTTTGAATTTTTCTGAACAGTTTTATATTTTTTTGGGTTTTTCTTGGAGGGGGCAATGAAAACGATTCATTGTAAAGGGCTCAACAGGAGCAACAAAACAAAAAAAAAGTATTTATTATTTTGGGCGTTTCGTACAAACTTGCATATGATAGTCAATAGCTCTGTTGATCAGAGTGATGCTTCTTTCTCCGTAGCAAATGAATCCATCGCAATGTACGCAGACGTGTTTTACTTCACCAAATCTCATTTGTATATTTGGCACTATCTCCCTGCCCTCTGGTCCCGTTACTTCCGGTACAACAGATCTTCTGGCCATAATAGGGAGATTATCTAGGTCGTTCCGAAACTGTGCAGCACTGTAGTTGTTAGGATGCCACCTAGTCATATGGCGATGCATTGTGTAGTTTCCGAAACTGTATTTTTTCTCGGTCCCTCTGGACAGTCTATCTTGACATATAAGGCAAGTTACGTATCTTGCATTTACTTTTTTCTGACCTTTGGGAATTTTAAAAAATTGCCAAATGAAGTTTTCTTTCCGGTGAGACGTCCTGGGCTCCTCAGGCAAAAACTGCCTCTCTTCGTGCTCGTCGTCCTGTTCCTCTTCTTCCTCTTCTTGTTGAATTATAACTTGAGCAGGTGGTCCACTCTTCCTTGGATGTGGTGGAGGTGGTGGGGAAGCACCAGGTGAAGCTACTAAAGAAGCCATTGCTCACTGGTAACAAAGGGTCTTTCTCTCACAAAGATGAAAGTCAGAGTGAGGAAAGAAGGAGGGATTTTCATCATTTGGGAAAAACAAGAGTTCTCAACCAATGAAAAGTGTTCATTTTATATTATATGACCTAGTCTTACATCATTAGGAAACCAAAAGTGAAATGAACCAATGAAAAGTGTTATTACCAAGTCACATGACCTGCTGTGTTTACGTTAAGCGCTTTGCAGGGCCTCCCGGTTTGCTTCCAGAAACCTGCGCTTTGCGACTCGCTTCGCGTACCAGTTCGCTAACGTAGCACGTCATATGACGTATCACGCGACAACGTGAAACGTCATGCGGACGGGAGGCGTCACGATGTTGTTTTCTAACGCGGCAGTTGCGGTAAAGAAACGTTTACCGGCTCGCGGTCTATTTCGCGGCATCAAGGTCAGCTAACGGGAAGCTTCCCGGTTCGCGAAGCGGGAACGAAGAAAAAAAAATATTTAAAAAAAAAATTATTCATAAACATATAAAATATATTTTTGGATTTAAAGAAGAATACATTTTATAGCTACAGATATTAGCTGTTAAAAAACCAATGAAATTCACTGAAAAAACCATAGGTTATAGACCATATATAGTTAGGAATTAGCATTTACAAAACCTTGAAAATTCACTGAAAAAACCATAGGTTATAGACCATATATAGTTAGGAATTAGCATTTACAAAACCTTATTTTACTCACACAAAACCATTGAAATTCCATATATAGTTAGTTGCACTAACTATATATCGCGCACCCGCAATCCACTGCTGATGATGTCACATATTACATCATTCATGACATGGTCAGTGACTTCACTGATGACATCACTGATGACATCTCAAATGACATCACTGATGACATCTCATTTGACATCAATGACCACATCACTGATGATATCATTCATGTGACAATACAATGCATCTCCTCACATTTTAATATAACCTCTGTTTCACCCAGTGTTAAATACAGAGTATAATTTTTGAAACCATTGACACACCAATACTAGTTACTACATACGCACTCACTGATTCCTATGTCTACACACACATTCACTCATTCACCCATACAATCATTCATACATACAATCACTCATCTTTACAACACTATCATATGCACTCATACACCTATACAGACACTCACAGTCTGCCACTCATCCATGGAGTTACTCACACACCTAGTCAGTCCTGTAAAGAATCAATGACACTTCCATTTTCTTGTCTATACAGTTAAACATAGAGCACCTTACATTTTCAAACATATACTAACACATACTTACCTTCTTATACAATCATTGATACAAGTACACATTGATCTGCACAGAGTCACACACCTCCCAGCCAGCCACACACACACTCAGTCTCCCATACAAATACTTGGACAATCAATCAGTAACCCATATAGTTAATCATATAGCTACTGATCAACACATGCAGCAGTTTACAGAACAACAGACATAATGATGCACAAATTAAGACAGTTTAGTCACTAACCCATGCACTCAGTGAGACACATTTAATCACTCACTCATACATTCAGTCATGCACCTACTAAATCCTTTGTCCAGACACTTATACTTCCACTCATTCTTCAATATGTAAGACACATTTTAACTTTACAGAAACATACAGTCACTGTATGTTGTCATCAGTGATGTCATCAGTGATGTCATCAGTGATGTCATTTGAGATGTCATCAGTGATGTCATCAGTGATGTCACTGACCATGTCATGAATGATGTAATATGTGACATCATCAGCAGTGGATTGCGGGTGCGCGATATATAGTTAGTGCAACTAACTATATATGGAATTTCAATGGTTTTGTGTGAGTAAAATAAGGTTTTGTAAATGCTAATTCCTAACTATATATGGTCTATAACCTATGGTTTTTTCAGTGAATTTTCAAGGTTTTGTAAATGCTAATTCCTAACTATATATGGTCTATAACCTATGGTTTTTTCAGTGAATATATATATATATATATATATATATATATACTTTTTTATTTTGAATTCATTCAATTTTTACCCCTCTGCTATCCTACACTTTTCCTACTGTTGCTCTCACTGGAGTGGTAATAATTATTTTTTCCCCACTGCTATTCAACCCTTTCCCTACTGTTGCACTCACTAGAGTGGGAATAGTCATATTTACCTCTCCGCTATCCAACACTTTCCCTACTGTTGCACTCACTGGAGTGGAAATAGTAACTTCTACCTCTCTGCTATCCAACACTTTCCCTACTGTTGCATTCACTGGAGTGGGAATAGTAAATAGTTCCCCTCCACTATCCAACACTTTCCCTACTAATGCACTCACTGGAGTGGAAATAGTAATTTTTATCCCTCTGCTACCCAACACTTTCACTATTGTTGCAGTAATTGGAGTGGGAATAGTAATTTTTACCCCTCTGCTATCCAACACTTTCCCTACTGTTGCACTCACTTGACTTCAAAGATGCTTAAGCCTTTCGATCATAAGGTGAGTTGTTGGATTACTGTTGATGCAAGTAATCTTGGTTTGGGCGCTATTCTCCCACAGAGCGAAGGGGGTGTAGAACGTACTATTGTGTATGCCTCTAGAACACTTCGGGAGCCTGAAACACATTACTCCACCATCGAAAAAGAATTGTTGGCCTGTGGATGGGCTATTCAGAAGTTCAAACCGTATGTGTGGGGAACCAGGCTCACTGTCAAAACAGATCACATACCATTAGTTTCAATTCTAAGTGGACAAAGGGTGAAATACCAAATGCCTCACATAGCTAGGTTGCCTTCTAAGTTATTGCAGTTTAATTTTGATATATTTCATATTCAAGGGGTGAACAATGCAAGGGCTGATTTTTTGTCTAGGTGTGTATCTTCTGACAAAGATGATGTGGAGGATGAAGAAGTGCTGTAGTTCTATCTAGGACCCTAATTCGATATTCCTGATTTATGCCCTTATGTGGTTATAATAAATAATATCCTTATAAAGGCATAAGAATCATATCCATATTTAGTCGTAGCCCATGCGGTCCACATTAAGCAAAGGCTACTTCCCCAGGCTCCTAGAAAGTACAACGAGTTCTGTAAACAAACCAAACGTCCAGCAACCTGGGAAATCCCCATTGCTTTTGTTTTGATTTCGTCCTAGAACTCCTGTGAAGCACTGTAAGAATGGCCAGTTCTTAGTGACATCTTTATTGACGTCTTATGTCAAACCCGGCACCTTTCAGGTATAAATATACCAACGTTGCCTTAAGCAAACACACGGTGGTGGTTTTGGAGCAGAGCGGCTATCTACTTGCCCGAGAGCCCAGCTAATGTGAGAGCCCACGGACGCCGCCCCTCCCCTTTGACGCACTGAGAGAGACGCTGTCTTTTCTCCTGCCGAGAAATCCAGCTCCGGTGTTTCCAGATACCCTCGCGGGTTACTGGGATATCGAGTCCTGAAAGAGAGATACAAGACCTCCTGCTTTCTATTACCCAGGTACGGAGCTGGCTAAAACCTTGAGTCAGATTCTTGGCACAAAGCAACTTAACTTAAGCTGCTACTTACTTACTCCTTCCCACGTATTAGGCTTAGGTCAGGTACACCGGGGTAGACGTATTTAGAAGCACCAGTTGAGTACGTTAGTCAATGTATATTTGTATGTACATATTTGATCTATTTTAAAGTATCATATGGCTAAGAAACCATATCAATGCTTTTACAGTATTATTTTATAATCCTCCTTTTACTGTACGCACTTTACTTTACTATGAGTATTGGAATTGTGGCAATTCATTTCTCTTGCATGAGAAAGAAGACTGCTCAATAAATAACATCTTTTATTGAAAACGCCCGTCTCTCTTTTCTCTGCACTCTGGTGAAACTAAGTATGCACACTTGACTGAGTGAAATAGCTGTCTATTATTTTCACACGACTCTAGAGATACACTCTTATTCTGAGGGAGCAAAGTTGTCATGTTATATGGTTGTCAGAAGCTAATCCCTTCTTTTCTATCCAGGGAGGTTAAACTCCACCTCGTTTATTCGAGAAAGTTTCTAGTGACCTCTGAACTAGCTGGCAAAACTTAAGTCTAATATAGTCAGTAGAGACCTAGTCGACTTCAGTCCTACGTCTACACTGCTGAATATATTATTCCAATGCGCAGAGCCTATTGGGAATATAGGAACTACACTACATGGCGCCCAACGTTTGGTAAGGCGATAATCTAACGCAAGACACTAGAGTAACTCAGTCGTGCTTTTTCACACAGAACCCTTTTTTCACGTAAATACTCCAAAAGACGTCTGGAGTGGGTAAAAGGTTAAAGTCCGCTGGAACTTAGTAGGAAGAAATTCCTATGTATAGTTTTGGTTTAGTCAACGTTGAAGGCTATACTCATTCCGGTCAACATAAGAAGAACTATAACTATTAAACTTATAGAAAACGGACTGACATCACGAGGTGGTATAGTCATATTCGTGATAGAGGCCCATGAATATCGGCAGACAGAGGTATTCTATTCATGGATAAACTTTCCAGCAGCAAACGCTGTCACACACAACTTCCACTATTACAAAATAGAGGAACCTCCGGAAGAGTACACCCCTTTCGAGGAGGTGGAAATCCCATTAAATTACCAAGAGCACCTGCTCTGGTTTAAAGGCGCCCTAAAACATCAAAGTCACATCACCAGGCTCGGTCCACTAGGCAGACCAGGAGCACCGTGGCCGGTTCTAGCCAGCTACACACCACATCCAGACATTGAAAAAATGTCAGACCGGGAACTTTTAGCACAGCTAAAACAACTGATTAAAATACATAGACAATTAGTCCAATATGTAATGCGGACTTCAATAGTCCAACCAGCTATTAACATTCCACAGCAGACCCCTCATCAGGGGAACACAAACAAAATTACACCACAGAACATACAATCATGTCTTGGTACAGTACCCGCAAAACGGCAACAAATTCCATTCTGGTTAGCACAAAAAATCACTCAAATAGAGGCAGTATTTCCAGTTACTACACCTACTGAGAAACACAAAATTCTGACTATCTGTCTTCCAATGGGGATCCCACCACATGTGGAGGACTGTGACACTTGGGGCACAGTCTTTGCTTCCATTTACACTAAAACACATGGTGTTCCGTCCATGGCGGTAATACCAGATGTACTAAGACAGATTCAAAATGAATACGGTCCAGAACCTGCTTTAACTCTGGGTATGAAATTACTGAAAGACTTCAAGCAGGTCTCGTCTATATTATTAGCCAATATAAAAGGAGAAGCAGCATCTGTGGCGATCCGCCAGAAATTAAAAGAAACAGATATAGCAGAACAGCCATTTGAACTTGCCAGAATCATAGAAAAATCGTATGAAGAACTAAGAAGAGATAGTTTGGGTGGGAAACCAGTAAAACCCCAACTAACTGAAAATCCTGAAAAGATATTTATTAAAAATAATCTAAACACTCCAAAAAAGAGCTGGGATGGAAATAAACAATCCCCTCCCAAAGAAAAAAGATTCCAGTCCAGAGGAAGGTCTCCTCGGCGGAGAGAAAGATCTCCGGACCAAGGGCACAAGTCTCCCCAGAGGGAGCCCTCTGAGAAAAGATACAACCTTAGAAATAGGGATAATTTGAAAAAACCTGATAGATATGAAGATATTGATACAAGTCCCTCTCGATCTTTTCAGACTTCCTCACAGAAATCGAAAGAAGAGGACGGTCAGAACACAGGGAAGAGCACGTCAAGTCCAAAGACAAGGAACCTGCTCATCGAAGTAACAAATTACAATTTCCAAGAAAGAAGGTAACCAGTATTAAAGTAATTAAACATGCCGAGGATACTGAGGACACAACTGAAAAACGGAGAGTGGGCCCAGACAATGCTAGACAGCGCAGCAGAAGTGACCATAGCTCGCAAGATCCTAATGAATTTTCTGGAGACAGTGGACACGAATTAATACATTCAAGTGGAAACTGCAGATACCAGAGTTAGCAAACCTCATAAAATATACGAGATAACATTACGTATAGAGGGAGATAAGACCAGGAAAGTAAGGGGTCTCTTTTGGGATAATCTTTCGAAAGGCTATGACATCCTTTTAGCTGAGAAAGACTGGCTACCAGAGTTTGTCAGGGAGTGCCCTCATGGCGAAGAAATGATTATGCCTGCCTTCTCAAATCATATTTCAATTCATAAAAAATATACATATGCAAGAAAATGGGCAGTAGCCCAAGCTCCTGCATTATACAAAAATCATGCCCCCTGGTACTCTCAATCACTCCGGGAACAAAAATTGGTATGTAAAAACCTGGAGAAAAAATGGAGAACAGGATATAAGGAGTCAGATAGGATGAAGTACAAAGGCTCTCTTTCTATAAACAAACAGCAGATTAACCAGGCCAAAAGTCAATTCTTCTCTATGAAAATTTATAAAGCTAAAAACTCAGCGAGAGAACTGTTTAATACTGTTACCAACCTAGTCAATCCAGTGACGTTCACAGCAACACCGAGTCAGGAATTATGTGCTAAATTGGCTACATTTTCATTTGATAAAGTGGGTGCTATTTTCGCCACTTTCTCCATTGTCACGGCCAAGAACATTGCAAGTCACCGGGCTGATCGCTCAACAGAGCGGCAGGTGATATTGGATACGTTTGTCCCTCCAACGGCCCTAGAAATTAGTAGCCTTCTTAGTAAGCTGAAATCTGGCTCCCCTTCTGATCCTTGCCCGACTGCTATACTAAAGTTAGCAGCTGAGCCAGTAACTCAAGTTCTTAAACCCATTTTTTATTTAATGTACTGAGAGGGACACCTCCCGTTAGATTGGAAAAAAGCTTCTATTCTGCCCCTCTTGAAGAAACCAAGTCTGGTTTCTAAAGACCCTAATAATTACAGACCTATATCTAGACTCCCGGCCCCTGCTAAAATGATTGAAAAAAATGTAAATATGCGGTTGAGCCAATTTATCGAGTCCTCTCAAGCACTGGACCACACACAATATGGCTTTCGAGGGGGCCATAGCACGGAAACGGCCCTCTTGAAATCAACAGAAGAAATTAGGGCTATTCTGGATCTAGGCGGTAAGGCGTCCCTGATCCTGTTAGATCTCTCTGCAGCATTTGACACGGTCCATCACGTATTGTTGATGGATCGGCTGCAGGAGATCGGGGTTCAGGGCACGGCCTGGAAACTCTTAAAATCATTCTTGTCTAATCGTACTCAGCAGGTGGCATTGGGAGAATTTGTATCTGCTCCGTTTTCATTACCATGTGGGGTCCCTCAGGGGTCCTCACTAATTCCGGCACTTTTTAATATTTATGTGTCCTCCCTCGCTCCTCTCATTCAGTCTTTTGGGTTCAGCCTTACTAGCTACGCTGACGATACCTAATTAGTGGTGTCTCTCCTTCCTGCGGAGTCTAAAAGCACAGCAATACGATTTAACGATTGCATGAACGCAGTGGGGACTTGGATGGCCCAGAATTGCCTAAAGTTGAATTCTAATAAGACGGAGGTGGTATGCTTTGGGAATGATGCCAATTTCTGGACACCAGACTGGTGGCCTGATTCTCTGGGTCCTCTTCCCGTTCGTATCAAAAAGGTAAAAAATTTAGGGGTATGGATAGACCAGAAGCTTAACTTTAAAGATCAGGTTAATTTGGTGGCATCTGCCACGTCCTATGCCCTGAGGTCATGCAAAAAAATTCTGCATTTGCTCCCGTCGGAGTGATGTAAAACAGTGATTACAGCTCTCACCATGTCGAGGCTGGATTACTGTAATAGTCTCTATTTTACCATTCAGGAAGGTGCAATGCAGAAGTTACAACTTTTACAGAATGCAGCTGCTAGACTGCTGTTGGGCATTCCTAAATATGCCCCAATAGCTGATGAGATACGAAAATTACACTGGCTGCCACTTAGGAAGCGTACCATGTTTAAAGCGATGTGTCTAGTACACAAGGCCCTCTACGGAGTAGGGTCGGCCTACTTAAAAGAACATCTCTATTGGTATACGCCAAGCAGACGGTTACGATCATCAGATGCCAAACTGGTGCATGTCCCATTTGTCAGAAAGGCCACCTGGGGTGGCAAAAGCATTGTGGCAAATGCAGCTAAAGCATGGAACAAACTTCCCCTTCAGCTCAGAGCTATTCCAAAACTTTTCATCTTTCGAAAGAACTTAAAAACCTGGCTGTTTTCAGAATAGTGGACCAGGTATCTGCCTGGCTCGGTCCTTCTGTAGAGATTTCACATAGCGCCAGGACACCCATGGGTAACAGCGCGCTCTATAAATGCCATAAATAAATAAATAAATGTAGGATGGGATGAGGACTCTCCTCCTCACAAAATCCAGTTAAAATGTCAACCAACTGCACAAAGGCAGTACCCAATCAAACAAGAAGCTAAAAAGCAAGTATGGGAGATCTTAGATCAACTTGAATACCAAGGGGTGATTGAAACATGCACCTCACAAATGAACAATCCTTTGTTTCCTGTCTCCAAACCAGACGATTCATATCGTCTAGTTTTGGACTACAGACACCTTAACTCATGTTGCAAAACATTTGCAGTACAAAACTCACACAGTGCAGCACTAATTAATAACATTGTGCGCAAAAAATACAAAACGACATTAGACATCTCTAATGGATTCTTTAGTCAAAACATTGCACCTGAGAGCAGGTATTTGACCGCGTTCTCAATAATGGGGTCGCAAAAACACTTCTGTCGACTCCCACAGGGATTCAAGAATAGCCCAGGATTATTCTCAGCAAGGGTAACAGAGTTACTACAAATATATGATGATGAGGCATTATCCTATGTCGATGACATCTATCTAACAGATGATGACCTGGATACTCACTTGAAAAGAGTAAACACCATAATACTTGGGTTTGCAGCTGAGGGTTACAAATTCAACTTTAAAAAGTCACGAATTGCCCATCTAACTGTCCTGTTTTTAGGATATGAATTATCAAGTGAAGGCAAAAGCCTAGCAGACAACTTCTTAGAGAGGTGCGCTGTACTCCAAGCACCTAAAACGCTGAAGAACTTACTATCAATACTAGGTTTCCTGAATTTTGGTAGAACATACATTCTAAATTATGCGGAGAGGGTTAAACCTCTCTATGAATTAATAAAACCTGATTTCAAACCAATCAATTGGACTCAAAAACACACAGAAATTTTAAGATCATTGCAAACAGACATGTTAGCTAAAAACCAAATTACAAACACACGAAAACATACGCAACCTTGTAATCCGAGTCATCCCAGGAAGATGCGGATTCACGTACCTGACCTCTAATGAGGGAGAAATGGTACCAATAGCATACAAATCACACTTGTACACACAAGCTGAAATGAAATTCAGTTCTACTGAAAAAATTCTAACTGCGGTCCAGACTGCTGTAGCAAAAGAAAGAGCCCTAGCACAGGGTAAACGAATAATAATCGTTACACCGGTACCAGCCCTAGAAGCGGTAACAAAAGCAAGCATTCCAAATGCTAAAGCACTACATCCGAGATGGATACAATGGGTTAATTCTCTTGCTGCAACAGACGTAGTATACAAATTTGATCCTAATTTGAAAACACAAGAATTTCTACAATTTGAATATGAATGTCCTCTGCCGACTGAGATTCTGCCTCTAGAACACTACGGCTGTATAATATATACAGACAGATCAGCACAACCCGCAGTTGGGGATAAACACGCTTACGATGCTGCATGCGCGATTGTTAAAGGTCGTTGGCATGAAGGAAAATTTAGACCATTGGTCACTAAAACGCAATCTCTGGGAGACTGTACAGCTCAGCGAGCTGAACTACTAACATTTAAGATGGCGCTTGAAAATACCGATCGCGAATTCCCCACACTAATAGTGTGCGATTCATATTACTGCGTTCAGTCTTATAATGAATACTTGCAGAACTGGGTTCAAAACGGTTTCAAAGATGCAAAAGGTGGCACAATCAAGCATAAAACGCTTTGGGAACAAGTAGTTCTTTTACAGAAAGAACTACGAAAGACTCACGTGATCCATACACTGAGTCATCAACGTGATGGCGTTCACGTTGCGGGGAATTCATTGGCTGATGAGGCCGTGAAGGCAGCTGTGCAAACGGCTTCCGTAGCTGCTATCACCCGGTCAAAAACAAAAATAGACAGCGATATAATGCCAGCTGTCAGTGCTACGGTAAAAGATGATATAAAATCACTCCTGAAAGGCTTTCCAGTAAAGTACTCATACATAACTGATGCGAATAATGTTCCATTTGCTCGAATCCCTGGAGTGGGGATAGGGCAATTCCAAACATGGAACACAGGTTAGGACTAATTACAGCAGCACACGAAGGGCTGGCTTCTGCACACGCTGGTGTTTCCGCCACAATATCGGTATTAAAACAGAGATATTGGTGGCCACGCATGAGAAAACAAACTAGGAACTATGTTCTAGAATGTGAAATATGCCAAAGAATGAAAGTATCAACAGTGAAACGACCAGCACAGACGCCCCTTCTAATCTCAGATAAACCATTAGCCTGTGTTTACCTGGACCACTGTGGTCCCTTACAAAGGGATGGCAACTATAAATATATCATGGTCGCAGTGGATTCCTGTATGAGATTCATTTGGATGTGGCCCAAGCGCTCGGCTGACGCCAGAACTGTTATAAAAGATTTGCGAGTCTTTATCGGCACATACGCAATTGGCATGCTACATTCTGACCAGGGTCCTGCTTTTAGCTCTCGAGCTTATAAGGAGGCCATGACCAGCATGGGCATTGCATTGCGGTACTCTTGTCCCTTCCATTCTGAGGGAAATGGGATTGTGGAAAGAAAAAACCGGGACATAAAGCAATCTATAACGGCGAGGGTATTAGGTTCGGGTGATGGGTGGGTCCAACATTTAACAAGTGTCCAACGTAGTCTTAATAATCTGCCAAGAAATTCTCTAAAAGGTTTCAGTCTGTACGAACTATTGTTCAGGACTAGAATGCATATTCAGGACTTAGATAGTCAGACTTCAGTGGTAGAAGAAAAATGCTTTGATATCAAAGATCGTTTGGCTATTTTACAGGAGTTAAATGAAACAAGAAAAGACCTGAGCAACATAAAGTTAAAACAACAGCCAACAGCCACTGAAGAAAAACCACCTGTCCCAGCAAGGCCTGTCTGGATTCCAAAGATTGGGGATCTAGTCAGAGAGAAGATCGCGGTGAAGAAGGAATTTGGGGCTTCTTACAGAAAAGCAGTACCTGTCTTAGCTGTCAGCGGAACAAGATCAGTTGTACTACCGCCCCTTGCTGGTAAAAAGGAGAACCGAGTTGTATCCATCGACCTGGTAAAACCACAATCATGTGGCCAATAATAAGTAGTAGGCCCAGTGGACTCCCAAGAAGTAGCAGAGTACCAAAATTTGCTACAATACAAGAGGTTCAAACTGAGAGACTAATCACATTTGATCAACCTGCAGTGAATAAAAAAGGACTATGCAACAATGCAATGGAACTTGTGCCTCTTGAAACCCAAATTGCAACAGTTCATCAAGAAACACCAGTCTACAACGATGTAGCCTCAGACTATGCTAATGAATCAAAAATTGCAAAAGCAAATGAAAATCCGGAAGCAATTCGAACAATTGACAGAACTGCATCTGGCTACTTCATCAATTTCGATGACTTTTCTGAAGATCCAAGCGAACCTGAAGAACAGCCAACAACAAAAACTTTTAAAGACAAAGTAACAGAACTCTTTCATCAACTCAAAGAAACGTATCTGATTTCTCCATGGATTGATTTTTGGATTGTGTTAGGTGTACTTTTCCTCCTGCTTTGGCTCATCATGGTTCTTTGTTTGGGAAAATTTATTGAGGAAAAATACAGTTCTATGGACACAGCAAGTCAGAACATCAACTTGGTTCTAAAGCCACACAAGTCATCTCACATCGAGAAAAGAGAACTATCATCAGTGAATGTCACAGCCAATCCAATACCCGGTGGGGTAGCATGGGACAAATCGGATTACGAAATCTATGGCCCGGTCGAGCTCTTGAAATATCCACACCAGTTCAAGGTTTCATTAAGTGACTTTGTAAAACCGAGTACATTCTCTGATGATTGGGACTTTGAAAGTATTAATGAAATGATGTCAGATTTAGTAATGTCAGCAAAATTTACAGAACATGATTACTTACAGGGTTCATCAAATTATGAAGAAATATATTGTTATAATCACTTTGCACATCACTATTTGCATAAATCTGCTCAACTTAGAAATGTTTTTAATTATAATCAATGGGAACATTGTGCAACTCCACCTAAAAGCAGTTCGAAAACATTTTACGAGAAATTCCCATACTTCTCAGGGTTTAACACAAGTCATGCAGAAACGTTTTATTTCAAAATGTTAAATAAGACAGGAATGAAAATGATGCTGACAAATACTAAATTGATTTATTCAGAAACATTTTATGAAAAAATGATTACATTTGGTTTTGATTTCTGGAAAAATAACATTGAAACAAAAACCATCTGGGGTACAAAAGAATGGCAGGTCCAAGGCCTAGAAGCAATATTTAGAGCCTGCATGATCCCAGAACAAATAATATTCTTGAATGACACAATTCAACAGACAACCTGTCTTGGCCTAGCCAAAATTAAAGACTTAAACAAACCGTCTATTCCAATGCCCATGTCAGATAGTAATAGCACTACTGATGTGGAGATAGGCGTATCCCATATTTTTAACCAAAACAGAACACATCCTGATTGGAAAAAATGGTTGATCTGGCCCACAGACACAAATAACTGTCAAGATAGATTCCTGAACAAAATACAGGGGTTCAAAATGACCAGGCCAGTCCCTAGATACTCCCAGAGACAAAATCCAGGGATAGTCACAACATACAGTGTAGGGAAACTCTGCCTCGAATGGCTACAGAAATCCACACTGGCTGAAATTAAGCAAAACTTGACTTTACTTAAAAACGGTGCTGACTTGCGTGATTTCATAATGGGACCACGCAAACAGCGTCAAAAAGTTTCATAGCGGCCGGTATATACGCTGCATACAACGAGGCTTGGAAAATAATGCAAATTGAAACAGCAGAAAAAATACGAGAAATTGATCGTATTAATTTGGAAAAATCATTTTCTGTGGTGGACAATGGGTTAACGACTCTGTCTTCCAGAATATATTCATTGGATAGTATTGTATCATCTGCTATTGACATGATAGAGCAAGACTTACTAATGTTACAACATGGTCAGTCCCAGTTACGTTCTATTGTACAGCTTGGCTGGACGTTGCAAAATCTGCGTTCAGGCCATGTGCCCCTGCGTTTAATCAACACAACGTCATTATTTTCTATCTTTAACCTTACTGATACACAAATCAGTTTGGCACAAAAAGGAGCAGACTATACGATTATGAGCATTGAAAAACTTGAGAGATTACCATTGACAATGTCAGAAAGACCTGTCATTGAATGGATAATACACGGAATTATTACAATTCCGATAACAAGTTTCCAATTTGAATACTGCCAAGAGTATATACCAGCGGGCCAGTATGAAAGGTTGGGTAAAGGGTACATCAAGTCATCATGGAAATTACCTTACACGCACACATGTTACAGTGAAAAGAAACAGAATGTATTTCTTAGTGGTAAAAATTGTAAACGATCACTGAGCGGTATACTTCTGTGTCAAGGTATTAACTTGCATGGGGCCTGTGAGGGGACTTCAAATAACCTTTCATGTCACCAGCACGGCACACCTGTAACACAAATAGTGCCATTCTTTAGACGGCTTTCTAACGGGAGCTACATTCTAATAGTGGACCACAGCTGTTGTGGCATGGTGCCAGGAAAAGCCTATCTCGTGAGCGTGAGTTCCATGGTCACTTGCTGTGTGCAAGTATTGTATCCAAACAACACTCCAGATACGGAGGCAACAATTTGGCCTTCTTTGAATATCTCTTCTATTCGAATTGATACTTTAAGTAGAATAAAGTCTGTGCTTTTACAGACAACTGTGCCCTTAACGTCATCAAAAGAAACGTATGATCTGCAAGTCTTAAGGACCACGGCAGAGATACATACCCTTTTATCAACAAATTGCCCCGTGCATTTCGTAGAAATGCTAAGCCAAATCCTAAATATGTCAGATACCAGTGGTATCCCACATGTATTTAAGACAATTTTTCGGGACTGTTAACACCCTTCAAAACAGTTCTGGGCATTTTTCCTAATTTTGTCCATTCTGTCTTTGGCGGCCTACCACTCCTTTTGGGACTCGTAGCAGGAATTTTATTTTTGATACTTCTGCTCCGATATGGCAAGCCAAGTCGCAGACAAGACTCCAGCAACGATGGAAGAAACGATCCTGGCTATATGCTATCGGGACCGCATAACTAAAGTCCTTGGATTAGCCCGGCTAAGAGATCTGAATATGACCTGGTTTCTTTCATTCAGACCCATCTGGCAGAATTGCATCTTACCTGTGCTTCGATGTATGCTATGCGGAGAAGAATGCGTGTTGGACGTCTGTCTTACACTATCATCAGCAGTACCATTGGATACAGATACTTTGCTAAGTCCTGTAACGGCTCATGCATTGTGTTGTCCCCAGCGGCTACCCATTCTGATGACGGCATTCGTTGAGACTTCACCACTACGATTAGGGGGTAGTGAAGTACGAGGTGAGAGCAGCATCACCCAGGTACGACCTTCTGTGAGCATTGCTGATCCTGACATCGATGATAGCAATCATTCTCACGACTGTACTGTTGCGGCATTTTCAAACTTAGTCGAACTTTCACCTGAAGCCGTAGACCAATTTTTTGAGAGTCTGTCTGAAATGATGTTCACCCCTGCACGGAAAGAATAGCTTTTTTAAGCAACGAGCACACAGCATTCCCTGAACTCTGAATTCGGCCTTCAGCTTTGATAAACAAAAGCTACTGAAAATTTCTGGAACTGTTTTTTCCCCTGAAAGCGAAAATATTTTTTTCCACTTCCAACATATTTACCTTTTTCTGGCACATGTACTCTGCTTAAAGTAGAACTATTCTTAGAGAACAGAGCTTCTATTTTAGGAACTCTAGAGACAATATATTACCTCAGCCTCTAGCACACGTACAGCAGTTTGTATTATTATGTGATGGAATGGTCTCGACCTTCTCTTCTGTATTAAGAGCCATTTCATGTGTAATTTTCTCAATTCATTCAGCTGATATATATATGCAAATTTAAACTGAATGATAACACTGCTTGAAAAGTGAACAGTACCTATACTCATTTTTGTGTATTTACCATATACCATTTCAAATGCAAATTATGTATTTTGGGGTGGGTTGGAAAACACATGCACCATTATATGTTTACTATTGCTTAGTTTTAAGTAATGAGGGACATTAGATCATGGAATGGGTGTTGTAATTCTATCTAGGACCCTAATTCGATATTCCTGATTTATGCCCTTATGTGGTTATAATAAATAATATCCTTATAAAGGCATAAGAATCATATCCATATTTAGTTGTAGCCCATGCGGTCCACATTAAGCAAAGGCTACTTCCCCAGGCTCCTAGAAAGTACAACGAGTTCTGTAAACAATCCAAACCTCCAGCAACCTGGGAAATCCCCATTGCTTTTGTTTTGATTTCGTCCTGGAACTCCTGTGAAGCACTGTAAGAACGGCCAGTTCTTAGTGACATCTTTATAGACGTCTTATGTCCAACCTTACGTCAAACCCGGCACCTTCCAGGTATAAATATACCAACGTTGCCTTAAGCAAACACACGGTGGTGGTTTTGGAGCAGATCGGCTATCTACTTGCCCGAGAGCCCAGCTGATGTGAGAGCCCACGGATGCCGCCCCACCCCTTTGACGCGCTGAGAGAGACGCTGTCTTTTCTCCTGCCGAGAAATCCAGCTCCGGTGTTTCCAGATACCCTCGCGGGTTACTGGGATATCGAGTCCTGAAAGAGAGATACAAGACCTCCTGCTTTCTATTACCCAGGTACAGAGCTGGCTAAAACCTTAACGAGAATTCTTGAGTCAGATTCTTGGCACAAACCAACTTAACTTAAGCTGCTACATACTTACTCCTTTCCACGTATTAGGCTTAGGTCAGGTACACCGGGGTAGGCGTATTTACAAGCACCAGTTAAGTACGTTAGTCAATGTATATTTGTATGTATATATTTGATCTATTTTAAAGTATCATATGGCTAAGAAACCATATCAATACTTTTACAGTATTATTTTATAATCCTCCTTTTACAGTACGCACTTTACTTTACTATGAGTATTGCAATTGTGGCAATTCGTTTCTCTTGCATGAGAAAGAAGACTGCTCAATAAATAACATCTTTTATTGAAAACGCCCTTCTCTCTTTTCTCTGCACTCTGGTGAAACTAAGTATGCACACTTGACTGAGTGAAATAGCTGTCTATTGAAATGAAATGAAATGAAATGAAATGAAATGAAAAAAATATTTCTAGAGCGCACTGCGGCCAAGCGGCTTCCTGGTGCTAAGGAGCACAACCGTGTCTGCCAAGGGGTCCGGGGGAATTTGGCCAGGAAAAGCCTGAAGAAAGAAGAAAGTTTTAAGAGCTTTACGAAAGTGTGAGAAGATAGGAATGGAGCGAATAGAGAGAGGGAGAGTATTCCAGATCTGGGGAGCCCGCACCGAGAAGCGGGTGCCTCCGGTGCGGGATTTACGGAAGCGGGGAACGTGAAGGAGAGAGAGAGAAGACGAACGAAGAGAACGACAAGGGGCATGAGAAGAGATTAAAGAATTGATAAAGAGAGGAGCGGAGCGGGCATGCGCCCGAAAAGCCAAACAGGCAAGTTTGAACTGGGATCTGAAGTGGACGGGGAGCCAGTGAAGGGATTTAAGGACAGGAGTGATGTGGGAAAACTTAGGAAGATGAAAAACAAGACGGGCCGCCTGGTTCTGGATGGCCTGGAGCCGGCGAGTTTCGTAGGCCGGAATGCCTACGTACAGGCCATTGCCATAATCCAGGCGGGATGTGATAAGGGCAGAGATGATGACTTTGAGGGCATCAACAGAAAAAAACGGGAAATTTTACGAATGAGGCGGAGGGAAAGAAAACAGGATGAGACGACGGAACTGATGTGCGCATGCATAGAAAGATCATTACTGATCTTGATGCCCAGGGTCCGGACAGAAGAAACTGGGGAGGGCGGAGAACCGAAGGAAAGGGGCCAGTGAACAGAGGACATGGGGTTAGAGGTCTATTGTTTTCACACGACTCTAGAGATACACTCTTATTCTGAGGGAGCAAAGTTGTCATGTTATATGGTTGTCAGAAGCTAATCCCTTCTTGTCTATCCAGGGAGGTTAAACTCCTCCTCGTTTATTCGAGAAAGTTTCTAGTGACCTCTGAGCTAGCTGGCAAAACTTAAGTCTAATATAGTCAGTAGAGACCTAGTCGACTTCAGTCCTACGTTTACACTGCTGTATATATTATTCCAATGCACAGAGCCTATTGGGAATATAGGAACTACACTACAGAAGATGAAGAGAGCTGTCTGATTGCAGCTATTGATTTAGAAGAAATAAGTGCCATTCCTGAAGCAGAATGAAGAACAGAAATGGACATTAATGTAGTTATGAAGCAAACAATCAAGTATGTCTCTGAGAGAAGGAGGAGCTTAGCGCGCACCCAAGATGGTCGCGTGAGCTCAGAGCTCCCGGACCTTCGCCACCTCCACCGATCATCCTGTATCTTATCCTGATTTAGACGACGGGCTTTTGTGGTCGTGACCTGGCTGATCATTTATCCGTTTTCAGATTGCGATTTGGTCCCCGGGAACCAAAGATAAGGACTTTTGAACATTTCTGGCCTGCTCCATGGTACTGCCCCGGGCTTGCCTTCTCTGCCAGCCGGGTGGTAATCGAATAACAACGGCCCAGGCGAGGCTCCCATGCCCGGTCTTCTACTTTCAGTTTCGATTCCTGTGGTCTGGCCTCATTGACTTCGCCTTGGTCGCCCTGGTCGTTTGTTTCTTTCACTACCACGTCATCGTTTAGTGATCTGGACTTTCGCTGCTCTTTGATCAGTGGCTGGCCCTCCACCTATTCTCCGAATTGATCCGGGCGTATAGAGTGTCGCCATTTTTACTAGGTCTCAGAATACCCTCCGGGGCGCACGACCTAAAATGACTACCAAGCCCGAGGCGGAGAGGCGCAAGACCAGACCGGCAACTCGGAGAGGTCCTGTGCAGTCCAACGTTATGGATCGCTATACCCTCACTAAGGGCTCTCCGAGTGGTATGACTAAACCCACGGCCACCTTTGGGGATGACTCCCTGTTGGATGAAGACCCGTCGTTGAAAGACGTCATGGGCGCCATTGCTGGGATGAAGGCCGCGTTGGGACAACAATATGAGGCCCTGACTCACAAGCTAGACACGGTTGCTATAGATGTTACTCTGATCAGGGCAGACCTTGGAAAGACTAACGAGAAGGTCAAATCCCTTGACCTGAAGACATCCAGTCTTGTCGCCGACGTCTCTGAATTACAGACGAAGGTCGGTAATTTGAGATCCGCCCGTGACTACCTCTCTCGACGCTTGGACGATTTTGAAGGCCGCGCACGGCGGAACAACGTCCGGTTGGTTGGTGTCCCGGAGACGACGAACTCGTCAGCAGTAGACCTACTGGTGGAGGACCTTGTCCTGAATCACCTAGCGCCCAAGGGTCTGAGCAAGTTTTTTGCGATGGAACGGGCCCACCGAATCCCGAGTGGCCCGCCCAAGTTGGGAGCTTCTCCGCGCCCCATCATTGCGCGGATCTTTAACTTTCGTGACAGAGATGCGATCCTGCAGGCGTCCCGCACATCGGGCCCTACGAAATATGAAAACGCTGCGATCAGCTTCTACCCGGACTTCACCCAACAGGTTCAGAGGCAGCGACTGGGATTTCAAGGAGTGAAGAAGAGAATGAGAGACAGAGCCATGAAATATGCCATGCTTTTCCCAGCTCGATTGCGTGTGGTTCACAATGATAGAACGTTTTTCTTTGACCATCCTGGAGCTGCTAGTGACTGGTTGGACTCGTTGCCCCCTGGACAGGAACAATTTGATCATTCGGAACACTCCGGTGGAGAGGAGGGCGGCCTGATGGAGCAGGAATAGGGAGTGAATCGGCTCCTGGACCAACGTATTGACTTTCGGCTGTGGTTTGATGCTATGCTACTATTGTCCGCTACTGTGTTGTCTTAATGGGGTGTGGGAGGGGGTCGGGTGTGTCTTCCTCCTCTGGGGTTCTTTTCGTAGATTAGTTGTATGTTAGGGCGACAGGCACACTGCAAGTTGGGATGGCTTTTGAGTCTCACGCAGGGGTGCGGGGTGGGGGGTATAATGTTGGTTTGGGGGGTTGGGGGGTTCAAGTTTAGGGTTTTTTGTTTTATTCAAGGCATAGTACTGATGATCTCCTGTGTTGCAGTGTCGCGGCTGGTGTGGGGGGGAACCTGGGGTGGATTCTGGGATGGGGGATAGGGGACTACGCATTCTGTGTTGGAACGTAAATGGGTTGGGAGACAGAATTAAACGGGGGGTGGTTTTACAGTTGCTACGACGCTTGTCTCCTGATGTGGTTTTGCTTCAAGAAACACACTTGCTGGGTAATACGTGCCATGCCATGAATAGGCGTGGATACCATCTCATGGCCCACTCGGGTTTCACTTCCGGCTCCAGAGGGGTGGGCATTCTGGTTCGGACGTCCCTCCCCCTTGCTATTGATGACGTTATACTCGATGATAGGGGGCGTTATGCCGCTATTGTAGGGCGCTGGGAGGGGAGGGTGATTACTTTACTCTCGGTTTACATACCCCCAGGCCTTCAAACTACGACCTATGCTGATTTGGGAAAAGTGATCCTGGGAGTGCCCGAGGGTGTACTTGTAGTAGGGGGGGATTTCAACTCAGTAGTGTCTGGTATGTGTGATCGTCACCCTCCCCGTGTCCTCGCTAAATCTCAATCCTGGCTGGGGGACTTCCTGGAGGCAATGGGGGTAACCGATTGCTGGCGTTTACATCATCCTGGGCAACGGCAGTATACCTTTCACTCCGGGGCCCATGGCAGCCTTTCGAGATTAGATTATGTTTTGATGCCCTCCTCCCAGGCTTCCCTCATAGGGGAGGTGAAACATCTTGCAAGGGGTATTTCGGATCACTCCCCGCTGTGGTTAGTTGTGAACGCTCGTCTGGGGTCGGGAGGCCGGGTTGCCCCGATTAACCCATGGTACCTCCGTGATCCTAAGATTAGAGTGGAATTACTTAAAGCAATCGATCGTTACTTTGCTGAAAATGTGGGTTCAGTGTCCTCTTCTGTCTCCTTGTGGGAGGCGTATAAAACTGTCATTCGGGGCCAAGCCCTCTCCTCGATTGGCAATGTTAAGAGGTGTAAGCGGGAAGAGGTTGTCCGTCTTGAGACTGAACTTACCATCCTTGAGGGAGAGTTGGACTCTGGAGCCTCCCCTGAGAAGCTGCACTTGTTAGACCTAAAACAGCACGAATATAGAGCACTTGTGACTGACGCTGCGAAAGAGATGGGTCGTGAACAGCAGGGGCGTCTGTATGATGTGGGAGATAAGGCTGGGAAGTTGCTTGCTTGGTTGGATAGGAGAGAATGCGCGAGTCGGGTTATCCCTGTCATAGTTGATGTGAATGGTGAAAGTATCACTGACCCTGCTAGGATCGTTGCACGGTTCGCCGAGTATTTTCGGGTAGTGTACTCCCCTGTGTCCGATCGACCAGAGCAGGACTCCCGCTTGCTTCTCCGCGATATCTCGCTGCCATGCTTGTCTGACCCTGAGCGGGAGCTACTGGAAGCTCCGCTCACGGCTGATGAAATTGCGACCGCTATCCGATCGATTCGCTCCGGGAAGGCCTCGGGCCCTAATGGACTCCCCATCGAGCTTTACAAGCTCCGTCCCGACGTACTGGCGCCGTATTTGCGATCGATGTTTTTGGAATCCCTAGAGAAAGGGTCTCTTCCTCCTGATCAAAGGCTGGCCTCCATAGTGGTTATCCATATTGAGGGAAAGCCGCGTGACCGCTGCAAATCTTTCAGACCTATTTCCCTGATCAATGTTGAACCTAAGATCCTGGCCAAAGTTCTTGCTACTCGTTTGATATCTGTTATAGGAGATCTTGTTCACCCGGACCAATCCGGCTTTATACCACATTGCAATACGGCACTTAATCTTCGGCGCCTTCATGGAGTCCTAGCGCGAGCTGGGACTCTGCGGGAGTCGGCCATCTTGGCGTCCCTAGACGCCACTATGGCGTTTGATACGCTTGAGTGGCCTTATCTTTGGGCGGTCCTTTCTAAATTCGGTTTTGGGCCCGCCTTTATCCGTTGGGTGCAGCTGCTTTATGCTGGCCCTTTAGCCCAGGTAGTGGTGAATGGGCGTGTTTCGGCCTCCTTTGCGCTTGGTAGGGGTACGCGCCAGGGCTGTCCTCTGTCCCCACTTCTGTTTGCTCTTGCCTTAGAGCCATTGGCGGCTTGGTTGAGATGGGAACCATCCTTGAAGGGTATTAGATGGTCTCCGGAATTTGAAGACCGTATATCTCTGTACGCGGATGATATACTCTTATACCTTACGTCGCCCCGGAAGTCGTTGATCGTCCTTTTCGACATTTTGACTTCTTTCAGTAAAAATTCCGGTCTAGTCATCAATTGGTCAAAATCTTGCGTTTATGTTCTTTCCAGCGATGCTCCCCTCTTGCCACGTGGATGTCCTATCTCGGTGGTGCTCGAGGGATTCAAATATCTGGGAATCTTTGTTACCCTAGACCCTACGCTTCGTTACGAGCGCAATTTGTTGCCCCCTCTCCGACGTCTTCGGGCGGATATAGAAACGTGGAACAGACTCCCTCTCTCTCCCCTGGGTCGAGCGGCGTTGTTTAAGATGATGTCGCTTCCCCGATTTCTCTATGCGCTTCAAAACACGCTTGACGTAGTACCAGCTGGGTATTTCCGGGAGATTCAATGTCTACAGCGACAGTTGATATGGGGGGGCCGTTCTCGTATTGCCCTTTCGAAGCTCACGCTCCCTTGGTATGATGGCGGCATCGCACTCCCGGACATCCGTCGCTATTATTGGGCCTCTCAGTTAGGGGCCATCAACCACGGCACCTATGCTCATTCACTAAACCCGGCCTTTGCGATGGATAAATGGTTGCTGCCCGGCGGCGCTTACAACAGGGCTTTATACGCGACGTCAGCCGGTAGATCTCTTACGGGTCCCACTAAAACAGCGGTGCAGGTGTGGTATCGGGCTACGGCGGCCACGGGATGGGCTGACAGACCGACCCGGGCTACTCCACTCTATGCCTCGGATAAACTTGGCTCCCTTTGGCAATCGAAGGGATTCGATCGGTGGGACATGATAGGGATCAGCAGGGTCGATGATATGTGGATCAAGGGTAGGATCAAAACTTTTGAGGAATTGAAAGTTGAATATGGATTGAATGATAGGGAATCCTTTCGGTATGCGCAAGTCCGGCACGCACTCTTGTCTGTTTTTCCCCGAGGCTCGGACGTGCCGGAAGCATCCCCGCTTGAAGATAGGATACTAGACGGGCATGTCCCTGATAGCACTATCTCGCTCATTTATAAAAAACTGATTAATACTAGGATTGACTTGTTGGAAGGCCTCCGAGGGTTGTGGACCAGTGATGGTCTGGAGCTCGATGATGAAGACTGGCAGGCTGCGATCTCTTCCCCGAAAGAGGTGGCTATCCCGGCACGCCTTCGGTTTGTCCAACTCAAAATTCTGCATAGGGTGTATGTGACTGGCCCGCGTCTGGTGCGAATGGGATTCTCGACGGATGGATTGTGCAGGCGTGGATGCGGCAGGTTAGCCACGTTTCTCCATATGATTTTGGAATTTCCGGCTGTGCTGAGCTATAGGAATCGCGTGCATGCGGTAATGAGTGAGGTTACGGGTGTACGGCTGATGCCTGAAGCGCGGAGGTGCTTGCTGAACGTCTGGGAGCCGAATGATTACAATCTGGCACAGCTTCGATGGGCTACCTTGGGTAACATGATCGCCAAGCGTGACATTGCCCAGCTCTGGGGCGCCCAGAGGCCTCCGACAGTCCTAGTGTGGAAACAAAACATGGATTGGTGCATGTTTCGAGAAAAAACGGTTTATGTTTCCCGTGGCACACCTGGCAAATGGGGGAAAATATGGACTCAGTGGAACACATACCGTGGTGATATATGTGCTCCCCCATATCGGAATGTGATATTGACTTGTCTTCCTCCCAACCTGATGTTTCCTCCGCAGGATTATAGATGTTTTGTATACTTCTGGTCTCCTTTCCCCCCCCTCCCCCCGATTTACTGGTAGCAACGATATCTGATTTACGTTTGTACCCCCCCCGCGAGCCGAATGGTGACACAATTCTATTGTAATGCCTTGCCATGTTTTGTTTTTTTGTTTTCTTGTTTTTATTTTCAATAAAAAGTTTCAACAAAAAAAAAAGTATGTCTCTGAGGGATGGCCAAAAGAGAGAACAATTGAAGGGTCATGCCAACCATTTTGGAAAGCTGCTGATGAATTGTCAGTCAAAGAGGGGTTGCTACAGAGGGTGGAAAAACAAGTCCCTCCTGTGGGCTTAAGTTAGTACATGAGGGGCATCTTGGGTGTACATTCACAAAGCATAGACTGAGGCTTACATTTTAGTGGCCAGCATTGTACAGAGAGGCATATGAAATTGCTGGTAGATGTGCTATTTGTGCTTCATCTGAGAAAAGGTTTGTGGTGAGGAAACAACCCTTACAGCTCATTGAATGTCCCTCTCACCCATGGGAAAAAGTCAGAATGAATCTGATTGGTCCTTTTCATGCTCTTCCAAGCTTGTTTCGCTATGCATTGGTTTTAGTCGATTTGTAATCAAAATGACCGGAAGTGAAGTTCGTGTCTGAGCCCAATGATAAATCAGTTATTGAATTTTTGAATACTGTTTTCATGAGAGAAGGATTTCCACAATTTATATTATCTGACAATGGTATCCAATTTGTAAATGAAGAAGTAAATATCTTTATGAAGTCAGGAGATGTCAAAAGCTTGAAGACATTGCTATATCATCCCCAGAGCAATGGTCAAGTTGAGCACATGACCCAAGTGGTGGTGCAGTGTGTTTAGTGGGCGTTTGCGAACAAGTGTGCGAACAAGTGTGTAGTGGAGAATGCAGTAAGTTCTATGGTTTGGTTTTATCGCACCAGACCACAAAGGTCCATGCTGGTGTCTGCTTTTCAGCTATTGTGGGGAAGGTAACCCTCCACAAATTATGCCCGAGTTGGATGGGTAGATTTGTGAAATTAGTGTGTCCTTAGAGGACCATGATGTGATGGTTAACACTAACACAGCCTTAGCTATGTCTGAGCAGAAAGAGAACTACAACGCTCAATCAAGGGTGAAAAACATTGTTTTGAAGGAAGGTGATATTATTTGCCTCAGGAAAGGAGTTCAAGTAAAGAAGGGAGGAGAAAAGTTTAGTGGACCAGTTGTGGTTGGCAAAGTTTGTTGGAATGCTGTGAGAGTCAATGTGAAGAGTTGGTGGAACATGGGGAGAGTGGTGAAATGTATTCATGACCAGAATGTGTGGAGACCCCAAGATGGGTTTGTGTCAGAACCTAGGGTGAGGGATGTTCTCAGTTGCTCCACTTCACTGGGAAATAATGATGGGGTCAGCCACTGAACTTTACAGGATGTTGATATAGGAGTTCGCAGGTGTATATGTGTAAGAAGGCTACCCAGCAGGTTTAGATGAGTCAGATTTTGTCTACATTTTTATGTGACCATTCTTTTCTTTTCTTGGTTTACTTTATTGTGTTCCTTATTGCTTCTAAGTTCTATACTATTATAATGGGGCTTATTACAATGTAGGTCGGAAGCCGTCTCGTTCTCGGGACCGACCGACCTCTGGTCGGTGGTTCCGCCCACCTGATTACTATGCGACCGAACACTGTTCAGTTGGATACTTACATTTCTCTTTGGGAGCTTGCATTACGGCAGGAAAACAGCCGTAATACAGGCTCCCATAAAGAAATGGGGGTGTGGGTAAAACCCTGCAACCTGTGGCAGGCACCCCATGGTGCCTGTGTATAAACAAAAAGAACTAGCTAACAGGCTGATGTTTTGCGTTCTATGTGTCAGCATGGGAAAACCCCTAGTTGGTGGCATGTTTCATCATCGAGCCCCACCCGAGGCACCGAGTCTGCCTCAGGTGTGCTGCGACGCCAGACTACTGCGGAGCGGGTTTTGGAACGTGAGTGTGCTGTGCTGTTGTGTTGCATGAGGTTTTAAAATACTGTCCTTGGGTTCCCAAAGAGGTGCTTTATTAGTGGGCCCCAGGCAGTGATTAAAAACAAAGGCTTGGGACGTGTAGGGATAGACTTATGCTCTCCCACGTCCAGTGTGGTCGACTAGTTTCAGCCAGGCCTTCTTTCTAAACTGGCTTTCTTCAGGACCTTAATATGTGAGGGGGTGTTTACAGGGAAAAATAATGTGTGTCAATGCCCTGTATGTGTAGCATGCGCTAAGGTGCTTGTATATGTGAGAGGTGTTTCCTCTCAGAGTGCACCTATAGGGAAAAAAAGGACAGACAGAAGACACATATTTGTTCAAAGCACGCAAATTTCAACCACATTGATTCGTGGATATGCACCTGGTACCTAAATGTGCGAACGGGTAAGGCGAAAGTGAGTAGGAACTGGTGGCGAAATGTGGCAATTGCCGGTAGTATGATTTATGCGGTAAGGGTGTTAGTACCTAATTGCGGTAATGCATTTGTAAAATTTCGGCGAGGAATTGCACAAGAATTGCAGTGCTTACTACAGAGGACACACTCCCAGGAGCTCCGCCGGAGGGTCGGGACTGAATGCACTCTGAAAAGGGGGAGGAAGAGGGGTAAGGAAGTGTCCACATGCCACTAGCGGTAAGGAGTGCATGCATAGTTACGGCCAAAAGGCAGCATGACTAGGGACTGTACAGCGAGCAAGGGCAGGATTCAGCACTTACTTGGCAGGGTCTCCAGAACGTTCCAATGGTGCCTGCCACACAGTGCATGGGCTTCCAGGAGGGTTCCCTAGGTACCCCCTTGGCCACAGAGGTAAGGGGGCCCAGCTAGGGGACCCCAAATTCACTCTCCAACAGCTTTTCTATGTTGGAAAGGCCGGCACGGAAAGGCTGCGGGAAACCGCCATCATTATCCCAACGGCAGAAACACCATCCATAGGGGATTACGGTGTGGCTCCGACCAGCCAGAAGACTCAGAGAGCAGTTTGGAACCATGTCAGAATGATCAGCCGGTCCACGCTCTAACCGCTGACATTGTAATTTGGCGGTCGGACCGCAAACTGACCGTGTCAGTTGGAATGACTGAGGCGGCAGTCGAAAAGCTTTCTGACTAGCGGTCAAAGGCTTTCCGACTGACATCGTAATAGGCCCCTTAATGTTTATGTAAATTTGTAATCACTGTATATAATATATGTTTGTTGTTTCTCTAGTTATTTAAGGGGAGAAGTAATGTAGTATTGGGAGTCGTACCTGCAAGGTCTTTGGAACTCCTCTTCAGTGTTCCATGGAATGTGGTAGGACTCACTAGGGAATGCTGACTTGAATTGGTGACAGTAGGAGGCCAATGATTACTGTATGTAGCTGTACAGTGTTGCAGGTTGCACGTTTACCAATAAACCTCACATTCAGATGCAAATGGCCGCTTGTGACATTATTACGTATGACAGCGGTTACTACAATTTTCTTACAAGCAAATATGCATTCATGCACCATTATTAAATGAGTGATATCTACTAGTTGACAGTTTTCTATCATTTCAAAGAATCCTTTAAATTTACAAATGGCAGCTTACTTCTTTTGAGTTGTTACATTTGTTTTATATTGAATCATTTAATACTGCTGCTTTAATTTGGAAGTTTGGCGAGTTCAATTTTGCTGTGCCTCATAATATTTCTCTAGTTGCTTCACTGCCAAAAGGAATCACACATGGCTGTCTTTCAACAGTTCTGGCATATTTTCAGTTAATGGTTTCGCAGAGGCATATGTTATAAGTTAACAAATCAGTTAAAGAGCAAAAGAAAGTCTAGAGGACGTATTGCACAATCTACAAGAAAGAGACCTAAAATGGAATAACATAAAGGTGAGAATAGTGTGTTTTGAAACAGAAACTTTAATACTTAGAAAACGTGCTCACCTTTGAACAAGTGAAACCTGAACTGGGCTGTGGATAGTGCTAAGTATTGTTATGCACTTCTACAAATGACAAAGATCAGTTGGTTTTCTTTATGATAATGTACAGTTTATTGGAGCACGGAGCTCCATTGTCACTTACTCCTCACCAAGAACCACGCACATTTGTTGTCAGCTGAGACGTCAAAGATAAATCTCAACATAAATCATTATCAATTATCATTACTTTAGTTCAGTCAATAAAGGAAGTTTAGTTGAATTAAAGGGTTTTACAATCATCAGCATCAAATCAATCTGTATTCAATTATGAAAACATAAAAGAGGTCATACTTAAAAAACATTGCAATACAATACATCATTATGATTGAATTTTCTTTAAAAATAAATACAAAGATAAAAACTTCCTCAGGGATAAATATTTAGATTTTCAGTCATCCAAGCAGCGCAGTTCGGCATGTAAGATCATAAAGTCACTTGTGCAGGTGCACACAGAAAAATAAAAGAAATGCTCAAGATATTCTCAAATGGATCACCATTAAAAAATGTTCATCCCCACTAAATTCCTCATTCTTACAGCAGCAGAAAAAAAACGTAAAGAGCATCATACAAACGTATTCTGTTTGTAGTAGCTGTAGGTAAAGTAAGGCAGGCCTACACCTTCTTATATTCATGAGCCTCAGCAGTGGAGTTAGATATTGTTTCTTAGGTGCAACATACAATTTACAAAAAAGTGGAGCATAGATTGAACTGAGCATGAGTCACAAGTACAAAGTTCAAGCTCAGAATCATGGTACACATTGCTGGGATACTAAGCCAAGAAGTTAACTATTTTAATTCAAAACCTTATCAGATAAAATCTCTAGTAGTTTGGAAATGGGAACAGAAGATAGGAATCTATGAAGTTCTTAGTTACTAATGGAAGATATGCAGTCACCCTTTTCTTTTCCATCACAAAATGTCTCTGCTCCATCTACATATAGTTAACACACAAATCTACCTTTAATTGATTTAAACCTGTAGGTTGAGGAAACAATTCGATCTCCCTAGCAAGTTGACTTGGTCTCTTACATATTTCAGTCATGCAATGCTGTATAACCAAGATGGAGACAATCATTGATTATCTCCTGGTTTAGATGAGTTTCATGTTTAGACCAAATTGAATAACACAGCATCAGCGTAAACTAGCTTAATACAGTCTTTCAGATTCAGTAGGCCTAACTCTGCATGGCAACGAAATGGGGGCAGGCTGATAGGTACAGAGAGAAGCCTTCTCAGAAACATGTTTTCATTAACTAGTAGGTGAGAGGTATCACAATATGCCCAAACACTAGCTCCATATGTTGTAGCAGAGCAGCAACGTGCTGTAAAAATATTAATCATGGCATTCAGTGGTTTAGAGTCAAGCTTTCCAGCAAACCTAATGAGAGATTCTGTGGTTTGTTCAAGCTGGGACTTTCTGACCTTGATTAAGTGAAACCTGGTACCGTTGCATTCAAAAGTCATGATCAGAAGGGTTTTATTTTTACATCTTTTTGTTATTCATTCATTTTATTAAAATATTATTCTCCAAATGTCATCAGTAATGGTTGATAATCAATCAATCAATATTTACCAATAAAATGAATCAGTTCAGTAAAATAAAATATACATTAATATAGTAAATGTAACAAGCATGTTCCATTATGAAACGTTCCTATTCTAAGCAAATGTTATGATAAATGTGAAAAAGGTTAAATGTTTCAGTTCAGAAACCCATGAAGAGTTCTGATGAGAAAATGGAACATAAATATAAAGGTTTATCAGAGTAAGGAAAGTATTCTCAGCTCAAATAATAACAGATCAAACAATAAACTATGCCTTTTCATGAAGATATGTCCAGAAAATTCTGTTCAGAGTCTCTTCTCAGAGAGTAATAAAAAGGAAACAGGAAGAGATGTTGACCTCAGTCAGTCAGCCTGCTCTGCATTGAAAGGATGGATGAATCTGCCTAACTAGTCGAGGAACAGGCACTAATATAAACACACGTTTTCTATGTTGCAACATTAATTTTCTTTCTTCTTTATGTTGACCAGTAAGATTTAAGCAAGCTTCTGGGAACAGGTCTACTCTTCATCTTCTCACCAGAATACAATCGTCTTTCAACCATGTGTCCTTGAATGTTGCTGACACATCCTTTCTTATTTGTAATATTGTCTTCCCATGAATCATCCTCATGTCGTCTACATGTTCTGTTATGTGAACCTTACTATCAGATGTCTAATACAACAAATGTCTATTGATTAACTAATAAACAGTATCTTTCTAAACTGCAACGTCTACAGCAAAGAGAACAAAAACAACTTGCACAATTGGTTTTTAAAGTGAAAAATAAGCATGTACGTATTAATGGGCCTTCACGTTACAAACATAGCATCATCACATATGCCCATATTAGAATTTGTATTTCATTACTAGGTTTCAAGCCTATAGGTTTAAATTGTGGTTGCGTACATTTGCATTTTTAATAAAAGCATTTGATAAATAATTAAATTCCTGTTAGCACCTACATGACGATTTTACCAACTAGATGGAGTGTGCAAGTTCATTTCTCAAAAAAGGGATGTTGTATTCATAGCGTGAAGAAGCAAGAGTGTTTAACTACCATAAAAAGCATTGTATATGCACCCATATTGCAGCCTTTTTTGTGTCACGTCAATTATGCCATGGTCAATGCAAACAAATACAGCCAAGGGGCATTCTTTATGCATCCAGATTGGCAGGATAAGCAGACCTTCGGGTTTGTGTCACACACAATGAGATGTCCAATATTATTGCATTCTACTTTAGAATGGTCTGGGGTACTGAGTGTGGTAAATTCACCACAACACTATCTGAATGTGCCAGAGGAGCTTCTGTAGAGTTCATTGTTCATACTGTTGAAGTGTTTCATGAGGGTTGTCTGGGGATAAATAAAGTGGTTGCAGACAGATTCCAGGTGGCTGTTGAGAAATGGAGATTTGGAGTGAATAGGTGGTGTGTGGTATGGTTAAGCAGCTGTCTGCCAATTTAGAGCTTCAACACACAAAAAGAAGGGGAGAAAGATTTCTCTCCTGTTCTGTTCTCCCACTCATGTAACCTATCACACACAACAATAGGAAAAGGAGGTTGTCACACCAAAAGGTAAACCCTCAACCAAAAGGCACACAGAGTGTTTTAAAATTTCCCTCACCCTCTAAAATTGGCATGCTTCATTATTGGGCATGCTACAACGTCCCTGAGCAGACCAATGCCTGGTATGGAGCAAAAGGGTTTGAGGGGAAGACATACAAACATAAAAGGAGGAGATCTACCATGCAGAAAAACATTAGAAACTAACTCAGTGATGTTCTTCAATAGCCTTTGTTATCGGGCCCACTGGATATGGTTAAAATCAATATGTCCAGGGATGAATCCAATATATTAGTAATCCATCATCCTTACATTAGCTCTTTATCAATATGTTTCAGCCTATCTTTACGCCCCTATGGGTCAACTGGCCATCTTCAGGACTCAGATCTCTCACCTCAACTTCCCCACGCCCTATTCTTAAGGAACTGTCAAGTGAATGGATATTGTATTCGTACTCAGACATTATTTGTCCCTCTTTACAGCCACATTCAGGAATTTTCCTGGTCCACCATGCTACTTTCTGAACCAAGGGTAGTGAGCGCAAGGGGAAGTTTGGTCAGTCTCTTGACTACAGGGAGATGCTCCCCCCCCCCCGGTTCCTGAAAGTAGGATGGTGAACCAGGGAAATGCCTGAATGCGGAAGTAAGGAGGGACAAATGATGTCAGATTACAAATACAATATCACACATTAACCAAAAGAATGAACACCTGTTTCCCACTGCTATTTTTCCAGTTGCATCAAAATGTAGTGGGTATGATTATTTATAATTAGTTTAAAGGCTGGTAAAAGGACCTCTGGGCTGGTAAAAAAATACACAAAACACCAGGTTATTACTTGTATCTATGTATACATTAGACAGCGAATTTTGGCAACACTATCAAATTTTATACAATTCCTAATCAGGCTGAAATCGGTCTCTGGCTTTATCCAAATTAGTAGTTACAAAAGGAGTGGTCAAATTCTACTAAGATCATTAACATACATGTTTAGCATGAATAATGTCGGTAGCTGTGCTCTTTGGGACCCTCAGCAGTCTTTACAAGCACCCATTTTCAACTCTCTGGATGTCCAAATAATCTTTAACCCCAAAACTTCAGAGTAATATGTTGCGAATGCTAAACATTTGGCTTTATATACTGCCACAGGCTCCCTAAGAGACTTAGATCCTAGATTGCTTATGAAATGAAAGGGTCCCTCCAAAGTACAAGCAAATTTAGGTACCATAACAGCACCAAGTGGTAACCATGTGCCATTTTCACCGAAGAGCACACCCAGATATGGGAAAATCAGGACTGGTGCGATTTTGGTACTATTAACAAAGGAGGACTTATTCCTGTTTGACCTGGCCCACAAATCATAATCTGTGTTTTAGAGTGGTTCAGCTTTAGCTCCAATCAATTCATAAAGCTAACAAACTTATTAAAGGGCTTCAGCAGTTCAAGTTTCGTCCTGGCAATAAGGACAGCATATTCGTGTAAAACAGGTACTGAACAATAGCCTACACACGGTGCATCTATGTTGAGATTGACAAGATGTTTTTCCGATCCATTTATATATAAAGAATATAATAGTGGTACCAAGACACAGCCTTGTCACACTCCCCAGAAAAGCAAATATCAATCAGTAGTTCCCCCTTTTAGCCGTACCTCACATTGGCTGTTACCTCACTTTGAAGTACCCTAAGGAAATTTACAATATTGGCCTTGACTCCCATATCCATCATCAGGCCCCAAAATTGTGTGTGATTTACATAGTGAAAAGTAGATTTTAAATCCATAAAGGCTAGGAAGAGATACCTTGACTTGACATGGCTGTATTTCCAATTATTAACTGTATACTTAGGCACTGCTCTACAGTGCCAACTCCCCCTGAAACCCATACTGCAAATCAGACAGAATATTATTTTTCCTGGCCCAAACCTCTAAGCGGTCTAAAATTACTCTGCCCATAATCTTTGCCATTGAATTAATCAAAGAGATGGGTCAATAGCTTTGCTTCTGGAGATGGAATAAAAGAAGAAGAAAGAGACTGTACAGAGAATATTAAAATCACAGTCTACCAGCACAGTCTTTTAAATTCTGGATCAGATATGGGGCTGTATTAAATAAGGTGCCCAGGGGGACGCAATGGGTGTTTGCACCCTCTATGTGCACCCCCGGGGCACTTTGGTATTATAGAAGGGGGTGCAGACGCTTGTGCGTCCCCTTCTATAATTCCGATAGCGCTGATGCACCTAAAACGCTTGCGCTATCAACAGAAGTTGTTCCCTCAATTGTATAGGGCGTGCCCTATGCAAATGTGGGAATTCCTTTGGCTCTGTGCCCGCGCCATAATACAGACGTGGGCTCAGAGTCAAAGAAACCCTCAGGAGGTGCACTGACAGCGTGCCATTTAAAAGTTGGTGCACTGTCAGTGCGCCCCCCAAAATCAGCCCCCTGCAGGGGGTAAAGGGGGTCCCATGGACCCCCAGACATTCCCTTCCAGGCGGGTCCAGTCACTGACTGCATCCGACTGCAAGGGGATCTTTAATCCCCATCGAAAGTGCAGGCAGCTGCCGCCTGCAATGTGAAAACACTGAGCTGCTGCTCTGTGTTTTCACATGAATGCGCTGCCCTCGGGGCAATGCATTCACCATAATGGGGCGCATTGGCATTGTTTGCACCTAGCGCATCTTTTTAAAAATGCGCTGGGCTCAAACAATGGCAATACATAATACGGACCATGGAGTGTACTGTATATAGGTAAACAATAAGCACCAACGGGTTATGTTCATCAGGTTTATATTAAGCAACTTGTATTTTATGGCCGCTTTTCCAGATCCAGTTAGGGATTCAACAACTCTAGATGTGTGCTTGTGTGATAGTCATTCTGCTCAATCCACTTGTTATGTTATTCTGTAAATGTTATTTCTCATAAGAAAACATATTTTACTAACGGTTTTAAAGAATATTAGTGTCAGACATTATAAGCAAGCCATTTTTTAGTTTCTATCACTCCCTTCTCTTTATGTATGCTTGATAGTAGTCTAATATATACAGTGTATAATCTAGCATGGGAAATATGGCTTTCAATAAAAATATGCTTGTTGCAGTTTACATTTGATACCGTCTGATGCCTTTTAAATTTGACTTTTATTTTTAAATATGTATTTATTCACTAATTGTTATTTTATTCAATGAACTGTATTTGTCTTTTGTTAGAAGGTGGTTCTGCCCATCTGAGCCGCCCGGATTTTTTGCTTTTCGAACACCTAATTTTTGAGGTTTTACTGTGAGAGAGCCTCATAAGATGGGACTCATCCACAGTGAACTCATGATGAAATAGACTGCATGTGGATTGCAGAGGTGTTCCACTGAAGAGAAGGCCGCTACGCTGCAGCCGGGGTAAGGGGGGCACCGGACTGGTTAAATGTAGACATGTGTGCACACACGTGTGCACCCGTGTAAGAGCTGCGATGCCCAGGAGCAGGGACAGATATAATGGTGTGGCAGGAAATATGCAGAGTTGGGTGGTGACATGGAATAGGCTTTATAATGTGGGGAGACACATGTAAAGGAAAGTCAGTGTGCCTTACTGTTTTCACTGTAGGAACACTCCATTACTCACCAATGAAAATAGGAACCACATGGGGTAGGCAACAACGCATTTCCAGCAGGCGCTATAATGCAGAGTGAGGTGTTTTAAACTTTGTGTGTGTATTTGGGCATTTCTTTCTTTTAAACTTGCTCACCTTGTAATCTGGTCTGCTGTTCCCGGCTCCTATTTAGCCAGTCCCCGGTCCACCGCAGCGTGTGCTGTTTGTGTGGAGGGACGTGGCTCTGTGCTCCTCCAGTCATTTCTGCTACCGGGGGATACTTATTCAACATGCTTGTCTGGCCGCGCAGCGGGCGCACCCCGCCGGCGTACCGATGGCGCGCCAAATGCAAGGCCATCTGCGCCCATCTGCACCAGGCCAGCGCCAGACGCCAGACATGCTGCCAATTTTGGTAATTTTCATCGTACTTATTCCCGGAAGGAACTTCTAGCAGCTATAACATTGTCCTGTAGCTGTTCAGTCCAATGGGCTAGAGGATTAAGAGGGTCCCTTTAGCTGCAAACAGTGTAGGTTCACATCTATGGTCCCAGAAGGTGTGCAGGACTGTCCTCTTCCCCCAGGCAAGAGTTTGAAAAAATTTCACCTTAACTGCCGCTCATTGGTCAAACACTGTGCGGATGTTTATGACCTACTGGAAACCGAAATGCCGGATACCCTGTTCTTAACGGAGACTTGGCTCTTGGAAGACTCAGTGGCGATCTCAGGGCTGGCACTACCGGAGGGCTATGTCATTTACACTCTCAATAGAGACACAAGAGGTGGTGGCATTGCAGCTATTGTGAAAACCGGCTATGCCTGTTCCTTTATTAAACAGCCCCTTGTAGGCTGTGAATGTGCCTGTTTCAAAATCACCTGTAATCCCAATTATACCATGACGGGGTTACTAATATATTGTCCACCTGGCCCATCTAAAGCCTTTAGGGAAGCGTTCATTGATACTGTCTGCACCTTGGTGGCTAATTCTCCCAATTTTATTATCTTGGGAGATTTGAATCTTCATTTAGATAACCACTCTGATGTGGATGCGGTAAACTTAATGACGGACTTAGCGGCCTGCCAGCTGGACCAGCCGGTTCCTGGTCCCACTCATTCAGCCGGTCACCTGCTGGATCCGGTTTTTACTAACATTCCTTCCCTGACGACTCAATCTCCAGTACCCATGACCTGGTCGGACCATTTTTTGGTCCCTCTGTGCATTCAGGGTATAGCTCCTAAACGTAAATTAGACAACTCCTGTTCCTTAAAACGCCCTTGGCATAAGCTAAATTGGGATCAATTTGAAACCCTACTTTCGAGCTCCATCCCAGTGTTGCCGACAGATCCTGACAAAGCGTATGTAGCCTTTTCTGACTGTATCAGTCAGCCACTGTATAAGTTGATTCCAGCTAAGTGGTCCCCTAACCGTATGTCCAAGTCTAATCCTTGGTACAATGAAAATCTAGCTTTACTGCGAAACATTTGCAAAAAATGTGAAAGATCCTGGTGAAAGGACTTTGACCCTCTATCTAAAGTGCACTATCGGGAAGCAGTAAGGATCTATCACAAGGCAATTCATACTGAACGTGCAGCCTTTTATGCCTTAAATATTAGCAATAGAACTAATCCTGCGAACAGTATCTTCTCCATTGTGTCAGATCTAAAAAATCAGGAGACGGCTGGCCCACTAATTTCCTCGAGCCAGCAATGTGAGGAACTCGCCTTATTCTTTTCTAAAAAGATAGAAGACATCTATAAAGATTTTCCCATGACTGTTGTGGACTGCCCTGAAATACTTAGTAATGGGACGTTGAACACCTTAGAGGTTTTTCCTCAGATTGAGCAGGACCGGCTACTTGCTCTTTGTGCAAAAATTAAATCAGGCTCACCGGCCGATCCTTTGAAACCTGACCAATCTAGGAGAATTTTACCTACCATCTCTCCCTTTCTTGGCCAAGTGATCAATAAATCACTCAGTCTGGCAATTTTACCTACAGCATGGAAACAAGCTAGAGTATTTTCATTGCTTAAAAAACCTTCCCTGGATGCCAACAAAACAGAGAATTTCAGGCCAATTTCACTGCTCTCTTGGATTGGAAAAATTGTGGAAGCATATATTAACTCTATTCTTTCTGACTACCTGACCAGTATTAACATACTCGACCCCTCGCAAAACGGGTTTAGTGCTGTTCATGGTACAGAGTCAGCGTTTCTGGCGGTACAGGAACATCTCTGGACAGCGTTGGATGCAGGACAGACGTCGGCACTGATCCTTTTGGACCTCAGTGCCGCTTTTGATCATGTTATTAAGGCAACAGTGGTCCCTTACAAATAATAATGCTTAATCAATAAATATAGACGAAGTCGTTACTATATTTGAAAGCGACAGCCGGGCAGAGGTCTTGATATTTACTTTTCAGTCAATGTAAAACATGAATAACACACAATATACAAGACAGGGCACAAGCCTGTACCCAGTCAATCACACAAGAAATATCAGGACAGGGAACAATTAAATGGAACAAACAAAAGGGCTTAGGCAAACTTGTTAATCGCATAGTTTTGATTATAAAATAGAACAATATTGACACCTTCACACTTTTAAAGGGCAAATAAATCATTCCATGTGTGTAAGGTGCTCATAGTTGTCGACGGCGTTTTGATCCGTTTAACACATTCTACGGATCTCATCAGGACATTTAATGTATGCCTAATAGCAAAGCAGCCTCATTTGCCAAGAGGGAAGACAAGGGGTTCAAGGCTTATTGTGTACCCGATCACAGGAATTTCCGGGCGGGCTGTTGCTGTGACCTGTTGGGGTCAGCTTGGATTCGATTTTGATAACAATGTGCTTGTGTAAGACTGAAGAAGGGCCAAGGTTTGGTCAGTCAAAGAACGTCAGGCGGACCACAGTCCGGAATATAGGGATGCTCAAGATAGTCGGGAACGATAACCGGTAGTAAGGATGCAATACTGCTCAATCGTGGGTGCCGGTGAATACTGTGTCCCATGTCATCTTGTTGCGCAGGCTTAAAGAGGCAGGCATCTGTGGCCTCGCTTTGAAGTGGCTAGCGTCATTTCTTTCAGACAAGTCCTATCAGGTGATTGCTCCCCCTTTTTTTTCATCGACCTTTCCCATCAAGCACGTAGTACCACGGGGTTCATCTTTGAGCCCTCTGCTCTTTAACCTGTACGTACAACCTTTGGCTGTTTTTGCCAAGAGCAGAGGTCTGATGGTGGTTTCCTACGCCGACGGCACACAGCTGGTGGTGGTGCTTTCCAGTAATTCCAGGGACAACGCCGCTAAGTTACAAGGTGATCTTGCGGCAGTTGCCGGCTGGATGACATCCAATTGCCTCCAGCTGAACGCTAGTAAGTCGGAGGTGTTGCTGGTGGGAAGGGATCATGGGTTATGGAATGAGCACTGGTGGCCCAGGAATCTAGGTACTCCTCCCTCTCCTAAACAGGTGGTAAAGAACTTGGGGGTTTCAATGGACTCTTCGCTCAGTTTCCAGATCCAAACAAAGAAGGTAGCAGGCACTTGTGTCGGTCTACTTCGTGGGCTGAGACCTATTCTAGGCTTCTTTGATGCACCGACCGGACAGCTCATTATTTAAGCATTAATTATCTCTAGGCTTGACTATGTGAACTCTTTGTGCTTAGGGGTAAACAAGGCAGATATACTAAGGTTACAGAGAGTTCAGAATGCCGCAGTGAGAGCTCTTTTGGGCTTGCGTAGAGTCTTCTCGGTGTCTGGCAGTATTCACCGCCTCCACTGGCTGCCCGTGGCTCAAAGGATCGAGTTTAAAGCCCTCTGTATCGCTTTTAAAATTCTAAAGCTCGGATCCCCCAGCGCACTGACGAATCTGCTTTCTTTCTATGTCCCTACCCGCCAGCTTTGCTCCATGGGCCAATATTTGCTGTGGGTCCCTCAAGTCAGGAAAACTCGAGCTAGAGGGGTCGTTCCTTCCTTTATAGAGCGGCAATTCTTTGGAACTCTCTGCCCCCCCCATATTCGTGGCCTTAACAATCTTACTGATTTTAGGAAAGCTATTAAAACGTTTCTTTTTCCTACTGTGTAGATCGTTGTCCGTGTCTTTGCTGTTGTTTTTCAGCTGCTAGTGCCGGGACGCTCCTTGGCTGGGGCCACTGTCGCGCTCTATAAATGCTTAAAATAGAAAATAGTACAGAAATAGAATAGTTTCACTTCCCTAGGGCCTACAAATTCTAGACATGCACAAAAGTACACTGTAAGTTCTGTAAAAGGAAGTATTCTGCTGAGTCCAAAGCCATACCTGTACTTCTTATGGGTCATCCAGAAATGTCATATTCCTCTGACTCAGCTCATAACCAGAGCCTGGCCGGGTGTGACCCTGCCAGGCTTGTTTAATTACCTTCCTCCCCAAGCTGTAACATCAGAGGCCTAGCCCTTCACAGCAAGCATTCCAAGGGTGAAGGTCCTCTCTCCAGGAGGGAGAGATGGGGTGAAGCTGCAGGTTATCCATCAACAGCTGTCACCCAGTGCCAGGCACTAGGCCTGCTCCGGGCCATGAAGGCAGCAAGGGGGGGAAAGGGGGCTTTTCAGAAACCATGTGGTGGCATGAGACCCCTGGACGAGGCCATTTTGAAGTAACCCGAAACCTGTGCAGAAAGGAGGAAGTAGGGCAGAGAGGTGATGTGTAGCTGCAAGATAGGGCAGAAGGGCGTTCCTGCCAGTCTCCTCCAAATTCTTTTGAAAGGTCTTACACAGGAAGAGGAGCTCTCTCTAGGGTGTGGTCTTGCTGAGAAAGACTGGTGCTGGAGCCTGGTGGTATGGGCATTTGGAAGAAGGAACCCCTTGACTGTCCCAAGACCCTGAACTGCACCTTGGAGGGAGTTCAGGGCCAGTGAGGAGAAGCCTGGACCTCTGCGCAAGGAAAAGAGAGGCCCAGAAGGAGAGCAAGGTGAAAGGCTGGCACAGGGAGCCAGTGAAGACAGTGCCCTGCTGAGTTCACCGTCTTGTAGACCAGGAGGGTGGTAGAAAGGGCTCCAGGTGGCTAGGGATGGCCACTAGGAGCAAGAAGAGGCCAAGATTGTCCCAATCAGCAGCACAGCAGCACAAGGCCACACCCTGACCGATGACGAAGGGTGTGGGGCTCCGCCGCCGGTCTTGGATGTGCCCCCGGGGTGGGTCCTGTCCCGGGGGCTGCCCCTAGAAGCTGGAGATGCCTGGGAGAGCTGTCGTGCCCTCCGAATGGTGGCTTCCCCTGGGCCCCCCTCAAAGAAATGTCAGGAAGCACTGTTACGCTCCCAATGAATGTGCCCTCAGGGTGTGGCAGGAGCCTTCTGTGGCCCACAATGACAATGGAGGGCAGGGAGCGCCGTTGTGCCCCCGCAAAAAGTTTCTGGGACCCCCAACTCCGGGCCCGCCAAAGATGAAGCCGAGGAGTGCTGTTGCGCTCCCCATAAAGATCGCCGGGTCCCGGGGTCCCCAACTCCGGACGCCGGTGACTGCAGGGAGGAGGGGGAGTGTCGTCGCACACTGCCCCCCCAGCGGGAGAAGACAAAGCTGGGGAGAGCGGCCCAGGACCACCAACTCAGGGACCCAGTGTCCCCCTCGAGGAAAGGGGGAGTGCCGCTGCGCTCCTCCGAGGCCAGAAGAAGGAGGAAGGAGTGCCATTGCACTCCCATGAGGTCCCGCCACACCAGCAGCAGCCTCTGCGTCTACCCGCAGGAGCGGGCAGACCAGAATGGAAGCGTTGGCTCCCGCGGCCGCACACGAGGGAGCTGGAGGTTGGGGAGTCGGCAGGAGCAGCCAGGGGTGGGCTCCCTGCGCTGCAATCAATGTACCTAGGGATGATAGGTGTCTGGGTGGGACCGGGCCGCCAACGAGTTGGTGGAGTGGCAGGAGGCCACTACAGCAGACAGCGCAGCTCTCCTCAGAGCAGCAGGAGAGCTTCTGCTCAGCTATTCATGTGCTGAGCACGAAGCACCCCATAATGCCTTGCCAGGCATAGGGGAACTAACTTGTTTAGGCGCGTGGGGGCCCGCAGAGGAGGAGAGTCACTGCCACTTGCGTTGAAAGGTGCAGCGGGAGCTGCAGGAGCAACGCAGCCTCCTCCAGTACAAAAGTGGAAAGTCCCCACCTTCAGTCTTTGGGGGACTCAAAGGAGACTAGCCCTTCAAGGGTTCATCTGTGCTTTCAAACCTACCTCATGCTGGAACTTTTGTTCTACAGCCAGGAGCTGAAGTTTAGGGTTGCGCTGAAGTGTGCAGGGTCAAACATGGAGTATCACTGAGGTGATATTCCCTAGAGGTGGGAAGGTGTAATTGCACAGGTGGTGGTGCTCCTTTTGGGGACTGGAAATCAAATGTGTAATGTGAAATGATAAGCGAATTGGGGTTATTTTGCTGGACATTCTTGCTAGGGTGTCTGGCTGTAAATGCGTAATCCTGTGATTATAATTGTGAGGCATTTTAGGGGCTTTAATTGCAATGCATTATAACTGTTATCAGATATGATAAGTACCTGCCATTCTAAAGGGATGCTGGACATGTATTCTTGCTACTGCATTAAGTGATGAGCAACCCAGATCGTTAGCCACTGTGATTCAGGGGTATATACTGTGCGGTCAGTTTGAGATGCTCAGTCAGGGTAATGTGTCACTATGGCAAGTGTTCCCGTTATAAATGCTTGTTGAGATAATGAGGTGAGTCGCCACTGGGATGGTGCCAGTGGGCAGGGCCCTCACTCCAGGTTATGGTCAACATATTGCATTAGGGGGCAAGATGATGTGCATACATGGGAGTGGTGGTGCTAGACCCCACACCCCCTGCGGGAGGGGTGAGATTGTTATACAATGTCATGAAGTAATTCCAACATCTTATGTATATTTGTATACTGATGCATGGTATTGAGTAGTGTGTGTGTTAATAACTGTACTCTACCTTTTATAAAGCAAAGTACAAACTGGACAATCAATTATTGAGTGTTATTTCTGCGTACCTGCAAATGGCGATTACAAGCCCACACCACCTCCCATGAGTAAGCCTTAGTCTGCTCTGCAACGCTACCCTCTGAGAGTCAAGCGCTACAATTAGATGTTTGGTTCCCAGTGAAGGACAAATGTAGACATGTTATTTGTGCAGGCCTCACAGGTACAGCCTCGTTTTCCAACATCTTTTATGGCCTCTTGGCCAAATAAACCTTTTTAATGATAAATGATGATGATGATGATGTAGTAGGTACAGCATGCCTTGTCTGTTCAAATTGATAAACATAGGATAACATTCTCCAATAAACTTGCACAATCCCAGCTTTAAACATAACAGCAACTATTCACAATAAAAGACTTGCTACAAAAAATATTTGCATTATAAAAAAGGCACATACATTAGGATGGTGAGTCATTGCTTCTTTGAATTGTTTTTGCGTTAATAACCTAATCCTACACGAAGGCATGAATGTACAAGTGTTCTCATGCTAGTGCAAGGTGGCATTTTATAATTGTGCTCATATCCTTTGCATGGTTAACAAGCCATGGACTTTCTTTGCTTGATTGCCAAAGGCATCAGAGATTATACATGTCCTACTGTAAGGACTGTCCAATATAGTAGGGTGCCTAAAGGACCATGGGGCATATTGTCAAGAACGGCGTTAAAATTATTGCCGTTTTAGCGGCAGAAAACTGCAGCTAAAGTGGCGATAATGGGCTTGATAATATATCCTGGAGAATTCCAAGAGAAGCCCAGGTTCACACCAGAACTTGGACTTCTATTAGAATTCTCAAGGGCATATTAGCAAGCCCATTATCGCCGCTTTAGTGGCAGTTTTCTGCCGCTAAACCAGCGATAATTTTTAACGCAGTTCTTGATAATATGCCCCCTGGTGAGAGGTATTAGCAACTGTTCTGTTGATTTGTAAGAAGGTTTGTCTATTCCCGCCCTTTAAAAACGAAGCTATGCTCTGTGCAGATTTCAGGTTCTTCCTTTGCTTTCTGACAAGTTCGCAATCCGTGTGCCTATTTTTAAGATTTTTACTCCCCTGTGTAAAGGTAAACTTCACACACAATACTTCTGAGGTTGCCTTTTGAACATTACAAAGACCCATCTTCTCATAATTTTTTAAAGATTAAAGTAGGTACACAAAATATAGATTTGTTGAATCATTTGCCGTTTCCCGTTTATTCTTTAGTAAAGATAAGTCAAATGTCTACCTGTGTACCTCTTACTTACGGCCACACAAACTCTAAACACAAACAAACTCTAATAAACAATCACAAAACAAATGTGATCAAAATTATTTTCTTTCCCTTTGCCGTCTAAATGTTATAAATTTATATTACCTCTTACCATCAAAGGCAATCTACTTGTCTACACAACCTCTTCACACAAAACTCCCCTTAGCTCCATGAATATTGTTTTGAAAATGAAAATGAGAGCCTTTTGGTATTTCCAGACCTTTCAGCTCGGCCATTTTGTCAATTTATTGGAACATTGCATAATGTCATGTCTTGGCTAGACCTCCTACAGTTGCTAAATACCAAAATGTCATTATGCTCTCAAAAAGCTGTCAGCTGCACTACATCAAAACTGAACCTCCTAAAAAAGCTTTTCTGAAAGAACAAAGAAAAATAGAAAAATAAAACCAATGTGCTCTATATGTCTAATAGAGGTATATCTTGGCGAGAAAATGAGAAAGTAATATAGAATGAGGAGAATTGTATGTTACAGTGACTTCTTTGGGTTTAAATATTTTCCTATTCAATGGAAATAGATGTTTAACACAAGTATGTGACTTTTAGATGTTTTCATATAGACCTGTTTATTTGTCTCATTAAAAATACATTATTTGTGCCCCGATTATGAGATGGGTGTTGCGGAATTCCCGTATGGAATTCCTGTCCAGTCAATCATGAATAGCCCGTTGTTCTTGCACCCAGATTTACCCGGAGTAGGAATAATGGACCCGATTTTTCTGTCTGTAAATTCTGACCAGTTGAAATCACTGTGCAGCCAGGTTGGGTATTTGTGCTACACATACCACGCCCCACCCATCCATCAACCATGGCACGGGAATTGCATGTAATCCTTCTCCTTGCCAGGCTAGAGTCTCCTCTGCCCGCGCCATTCTTCCTTCTTCCCTTGTGGCAGCCCCCTGCTTACACGTAGCAACTGCTTTGAACAGGTGGGAAATGTGAGCATTGATCCCCATGCAAAAGGGAATATTGTGCTGCATTCCATCCAGTAAGACAGGCTCTGAACTGTTATTCCCCATTCCTCAGGGATGCACTCATTATTGTATACTACCGGCAGGGTGTTACCTCATTGTGTAATCAACACTTGGAAACCCACCTTTCTGCCTTGTTTCCCTGGATCTTTCATTTCTTTTTTTTTTTAATTGCTGCCATTTCGACTGGCATTTTCACTGCAAGACTGCCACTGAGACAGAGCATTTACTCTGACCCTAAAATATGGTCATACTAGGTTAAACATCAATGGCTTATGAAACTTTTAAATAAGGAAATGTTGAGTTAGTGCATGAAATGCACAGTGGCATAAAAGTTAGATGCCACTTGTGGGTTTTAATGTGTCTTTCCACTTTCCACACTTATTACTGTAAAGGACTAGGGGGCATATTAGCAAGAACCTCGTTAAAATTATCGCCGTTTTAGTGGCAGCAAACTGCCGCTAAAACGGCGATAATGGGCTTGCTAATATGCGTTATAGAATTCCAATAGAAGCCCAGGATAGATGTCCTGCACATCTAACCTGGGCTTCTAGTGTAATTCTATAACGCATATTGGCAAGCCCATTATCGCCGTTTTAGCGGCAGTTTCCTGCCGCTAAAATAGTGATAATTTTAACGAGGTTCTTGCTAATATGCCCCCAGGTTCAGGCCTGACCTATTAGACGTTCTGGAGCACAGGGCCTTGGTAAATGCAAAAAAAAACCTTTTGTGGCGCCCACATAATATTTCAAAATGGTATCACCACCATTTCATCAGAACACACCGGACTACATGAACCAGGAGAGGAGGCATGCATGCTGCCTGCCTGGAGGCGAAGTGAGGTCTGGACATGCTTCTCCATGTATTCAAAGTTCTGAAAGTGTTCTTAAGGGCTAGGAATGCTGATCTGCTGCCACCATATGGGTACAAAATTCCCACTTCTGAACTGGAGCCTGAACCTTAACAGACTACCCCGTTCTTTGGGAGTCATGGTAGCAGCCATGGAAATGTTTTCCAGCGCCTACAGAAAGACTTTTTGAAATCTGGAGGCCCTGGACAAGGTCACATTTCCTGAAAATAATTGCAGCATTGACAGCCACGATATGCTGAATTGTTCTGATGTAGTATTTTGCCTTGTCCTGCTGAGGGAGTTTGAGAACCAAAAACTTTTACAAGTGGAATGGTAAAAGTCTTTGCAGGAGCTGACCATTAAGGTTTAATTGACACATACTACATCTTGTCTGCTTGAAGTCAGGACTAGGCCCCTGTCAACTGCCCCACTGATGTGGATTGGCACTTTTTTGGTTTATGGCTTTAATATTGTTTTAGTGCTGGTTAAATAATTAACAGGCAATGCACTATGGAATTGCCTGTTGATTTAGGACATTGATACCAGTGGTTAAAGACCAATGTTTCTCACTGAAACCTTGTTTTGACCTAGCAATATGTTGTATCAATAATTAAATTTAAAAATCTCACATGATCCATCTTTCTTTGTTCATTACAGTTTTGTATAATAATCACTGTTAGGTTTCACAGCTCTGATGAAAACTATCCCATTGCTAAACTCCCACATAACCCACAGTGGTAAAAATAAAATATAAAGACAGGGTTTGCCCAAAAGTACAAGTGGCTGGGCCAAATAAAAGTATACAAATGAAAACTGCCCCATGTGCTACAGAAAGGGATGCATGTAATCAATTTTCTGAAACAATATACAAATCAATTAAAAGAGCTTGGTTAAAGACACTCAATAACAATTGCTCTATCTAATTAGAATTAGAAAACCAACGATAGAACGATGGTGAAAACATGTCTTTTTGTAACAATTATGCTATAATTATTATAAAACTTCAAGCACCACGGACTCCACCTACATGTATAAATATGTAACACCTAACTATGACAGACACATGAAGAAATAACTAACAAACAAAGAGAAACAAGAGGCCATGGGGGTTGTTCCTCAAAGACCAGAGAAACAAATTAACGTATTCCCTGATGAGATGGCCATCAATGGTATTGTTGATGTTTTGATCCTCTTTAGGTGACTCATTGGAATCATCATCAGGATGTGATATGCGTACCAAACTATTAAAGATGCCAGTAGATGTGAAATAGAGTAACGAAGAATCAATAAACATTCAATGTTAAGATTCAAAATATTATCAATGGGAACTAGCCTCAAAGGGCATAGGGATAGTGTGTTTGTACGGAAGAAAGACATATTGTTAAGATGCTGCTTACACAAGAGGTGTGGTAAGAAGTAGTTTATTTGCAACAGGATCCTTCAGTGCCAACTGCCAGAGTGGACTCGCCAACATTCTAAAGCGAGCTTCATTCCAACATTCTATACAGAGTGTACCAAAGGGTGGGGAAAGGAAGGGGAGGGAGAAGGGAAGGAAGATACCACGTTACAACACACCTCCCTTTATAGGGGAGAAAAAGAGAAAAGCATACAAAATTACAATTTCCCAAAGCCTGTAGGAATAAACGAAGAAAAGGGTTACACAATTACGTTACATGCTGTAATCAGCTTGCCATACAGGGCATCTGCGTTGGCGTGTGCATCTCTCTTCACAATGTGCTCCGGGGATGTCACCGAAGTCACTATTGTCAAGAGGCTTTGAGGTATGAACATTAGTGCAGTGAGCCAAATTATCCATGCTCCATAGATTACCATCTTCCAACACCACCGAGTTATTATGAACCTTCCTGATTCTAAGGGGTTTTGAGAATGATGAAGCTTTGGATTTGAGAAGTGTGGGTTTTTTGACAACCACCCAATCCCCTACCC